>NC_135812.1:8420996-9620996 GCF_964213995.1 Mustelus asterias
ATTGTCTGCGAAACTGGGGCACAGAGAGAGAGAGAGAGGGTCCCAAGGGAAGTTGGAAAAAGCTGTCTCCACTCCCCCCTACCCCCCCCCCCCCCCCGCCTCCTCTTCCAATACAAGTTGTCTGAATATATTCCACAGCTCATTTCAGTGAGTAGATTGTATTCAAACTCAGGAGATAAAAGGGGAGAGAGAGAAAATAACTGTGTGGAATTACATGGTGAGACTGGCAGCTGGTGGACCTGGTGTGTGTATTATTAGGAAGGGGGGGGGAGGGGTTGTTCCTGTATTTACCTATCAAACCACATTACCCACTCTATTAATACAGCAAGGTGGGACTAATGCTGGTGCCAGGGCTGGTTGTGAATTCTGAGCTGAATCAGTGGCAGCCAGAGTGCTGGAGATGGAATAATACATTATTTTTAACAAGGTCATTTTAGACAGGTGAAGAATGAAGAGGAAAGAAGGATATTAAGAGGGACCGGGGGCAGTGTCCACAACACTGGCAGCAGTGCTTTTTTAAAAAGAGGTCTCAGGCAGGACTAATTATTTTACATGGGGAAGAATCAAACTGGATCTCTGTCCAAGGCCATTTTGTGAGGCCACTGTCCTTATTTCCAACGTTTCCTGGTTCACCAATCGCATTGCAACGGCAGTAACCTCATTGCAGTGTTAATGTGAGCTTTACTTGTGACTAATAAATCAACTTTAAATAATGAAAAAGTAATCTTTCAGCACTCAGCACCCACCTGCCTGGGTTCAAACTTCTGACTGGGGAATTAGTCCGAGTTATGAAGAGAATGGACCACAGTGGCAATCAGGTTAGCTCTGTTTCAGACGATATTTCCGAAAGAACTTTATTGTTTTTTTCAAAAGGAAATTAACCAAATAGCCCATTCCTCCAATTCAAAAAGAAGCTATTCAAATTATCCGATAATATGATGCCAATGGTGCTAAATTCTCCCATTTTTTGCTGTGTATTTTGTTTAATTTGCACTGTTGGATAATTCAATTTGTGTTTAGCGCGGAAAGTGGCTTTCGATTATTGGGAGTAGCAAGTGAAATGGGGTTTATTTTCTTAAATCCCTCGTGGGTTGGAAAGGGGAGGGGAACCTTGTCTGGGGATGGGATAAATCCCTCCGTCACAAGGAAGAAAATAGCCCAGTTTCTGATTCATTCTATTTGATCCTTTGGGTTTTTAGCTTCTCACTAACTTAGATTTCACTGAGAGAGAAATTTACATAAGTTCCTCCATAATAGAAAGATTCACATCACATGGAACCCGCAGAAGTGATCTGATAGACACCGGCAACATTAGTTGTCATTGTTCGTACAATGCTGTTACACACTATTCTCCATGACTTGTTTCTGAAGTGTGTCATCTCATTGTCATCAAGACCTGCCTGGGAAATGACTGGGTTGGGAGAGGATGAAGCAGTTTCTCAGGCAGGGAGGGAACTGCAGATGGAAGCAGTGTCCTGATTAGGTTTTTTTTTAAAAAAATGTGCGAGTTTGGGGAAGGCAGTATCTAGGTCAGCCAAACAGGATCCAGTCTCTGAAGCGAACTTGCGGATTAGCTGTGAATCTTTAAAACTGAAGCTCTTGCTATGCTATAACTCCGCTGTGCAGGGGTTTTTTTTTCCATTGGATTTTTTTTTCAAACACATTGCTAGCAGCAATCGCAGCGGTTTGCAGAGGGCCACGTACTGACTGTGCGGAGATGGATTCTACCTCTTCATTACCAAATCCCCCATTATTCAAAGATAATATTTTCTCTCTTCATCTATTAGGTTAACACCAAAGCCTGAAACTACAGCAGAAAGAAGATACTATATGACGGAACTCACAAGGTAGAGATAGAGGAGGGGCAGCATTTGGCTCAATTTATCTAACCCACCCAGGAATAAGCCAACAGTTCCTTTTACTCCATCCTTCCTACATCACTCATCGCCCTATACAGTCACTTCTTAAATGATTCCATCTTTCTCTTATTTATTCATGGGACAT
This sequence comes from Mustelus asterias, assembly GCF_964213995.1. Lineage (NCBI taxonomy): Eukaryota > Metazoa > Chordata > Chondrichthyes > Carcharhiniformes > Triakidae > Mustelus > Mustelus asterias. The sequence goes on from NC_135812.1 coordinate 8,423,001, forward strand.
GGGCATCGCTGGCTGGCCAGCATTTATTGCCCATCCCTAGTTGCCCGAGGGCAGTTGAGAGTCAACCACATTGCTGTGGCTCTGGAGTCACATGTAGGCCAGACCGGGTAAGGATGGCAGATTTCCTTCCCTAAAGGACATTATTTGATTTGATTTGATTTGATTTGATTTATTATTGTCACATGTGTTAACATATAGTGAAAAGTATTATTTCTTGTGCGCTATACAGACAAAGCATACCGTTCATAGAGAGAGTGCAGAATGTAGTGTTACAGTCATAGCTAGGGTGTAGAGAAAGATCAACTCAATGCGAGGTAAGTCCATTCAAAAGGCTGACAGCAGCAGGGAAGAAGCTGTTCTTGAGTCGGTTGGTGCATGACCTCAGACTTTTGTATCTTCTTCCCGATGGAAGAAGGTGGAAGAGAGAATGTCCGGGGTGCGTGAGGTCCTTAATTACGCTGGCTGCTTTGCCGAGGCAGCGGGAAGTGTAGACAGAGTCTTTCTTTTCTTTCTTTTAAGACTTATCTAGATAGCCACATGAACAGACTGGGAATAGAGGGATACAAAAGAATGGTCTCGTGGGCACATGAGTGGCGCAGGCTTGGAGGGCCGAAGGGCCTGTTCCTGTGCTGAATTGTTCTTTCTTTTTTAAGAGTCAATGGATGGGAGGCTGGTTTAGTAAACCAGATGGGTTTTTCCGACAATTGACAATGGTTTCACAGTCATTAGTAGATTCTTAGGGCGGCATTTTCCGGCCGCGCTCGCTGCAAGACTGGAAAATCATGCCCGAGATCAATGGACCTTGGCATGGTCCGTGTCCCGCCCACTCTGATTCCTGTGGTGGGCGGGACAGGAAAATTCTGCCCTTAATTCCAGATACTTTTTATTGAATTCAGATTCCACCATTTGCTGTGGTGGGATTCGAACCCAGGTCCCCAGAGCCTTAGCGGAGTTTCTGGATTAATAGTCTAACCATAGTACCACTAGGCCATCGCCTCCATCTGTCCATCATCGGTTCTGCACTCACAGGCATATGAGGCAGGCAGAGCACATACTCAGGTCCATCCCCATTGCTAGAATTGCCTGGGACAGGTTGCTAGCCTGTTGCCACTTTGGGCATCAAGTCCTTGGATTGGGATACAAATCCAGAACTTTTTAACTCAGAGGCAGGGTTGCCACCCACTGTGCCACATCTCAAACGATTCCGGGTGGTTTTACCCACCCCCTGCTCTACCCGGGTGCCCATTTGCTGTCTCCCTGAATCTTCGAGTGGAGACGAACCTTCAATGAAAACAAAACCTTTTGTTAGTTGGGACTTGCCTTTGCTTCCTCCATCCATTGTCATGGTCTAATCTGAAGCGATGTTCTGGAATGACACCATTTATTAAGTTATATACCTCTGTACGACGCTCTCTTTGTTGACTATATAAACGATTACTATGCAAGATAAAAGGTATATCATTTACAAAAACACCCCCCACCAATTTCTTCTAATTGACATGCTGATTTGCTTTTTAATTAACTGCAACCATGTAATTTAGCATTGTGCTGTGTGCTTTATTTTACCATCTGCCTGACTGTCTATCTTTATTTGCATTTTAGTTTAAAAACACATTTGTCATTATTAGTGGGAAAGGTCAAACATGTTTGTAATTTGATGTCCTGCGCTATATTTAAAAGTCCACCCCCACACCACCTTCCCAAGTGACGATACTCGCTTTGGAGACATGGGGCTAGAACTAAATAAACTACGCAGAGGCAGCTACCATGGTTAGCACTGCTGCCTCACAGTGCCAGGGACACGGGTTCGATTCCGGCCTTGGGTCACTGTCTGTGCGGAGTCTGTACATTCTCCCACATGTCTGCGTGGGTTTCCTCCGGGTGCTCCGGTTTCCTGCCACAGTCCGAAAGACGTGCATTGGCCATGCTAAATTCTCCCTCAGTGTACCCGAACAGATGCTAGAGTGTGGCGACTAGGGGATTTTCACAGTAACTTCACTGCAGTGTGAATGTAAGCCTACTTGTGGCTAATAAATAAACCTTACTGTTGTTGGTTTCTAGAAGCACTCTAGAATGAGCTGTGGGTCCATGCAGTCACTACAGGTATAGATCTGCGCAGTTAAGCAGCCTCAGGAACGATGCCAGGTTTATTTAAACTGCTCACCAAACTCTGGAACTGTTCCAGATTCACATTGAGAGCCTGCGTTAGCGAGCAGCATACAGTATGCGCAGCTAACCTGAAAATGGAACGTTCCAGATCATGTAAGCAAACCAACTCCTCTGACACATCTGGTAGCTTGGAATTAAAGGACCACTGCAAGCATTGTGGAATTGCTTCGAGTTAGCCGAACTCTAGAACCAATCGAGATTATTGCAGTTAACCCACCATTCTAGAGATATTTCTCACCGACCACCTCTCGGATAGTCGAGACCGGTCTGTAGAATTGTTCCAGAACTTTCTGAACAGTTCGCCTCATTTGCAGACCCAATTTTAATGGAAAATTGCCATCTCTGAATGCCAATCTTAAAGACCTGCGTTAAAAATGGCAAACTCACTCAGGAACTTTCAAAGTCCTTTTTCAAATCACATGATTTTACTCAGAAAAAAACCAGTTCAGACCAGTATTCTGATTTCCCCATTTACTGGTGTTCCATTTTAAAGTATACTAAGACCAGTTCAGGCCGGTATTCTCATATCACTGTGACACAGTGGTTAGCGCAGCTGCTTCACGGGGCCAGGGACCCGGGTTCGATTCCCACCTTGGGTCACTGTCTGTGTGGATTTTGCACATTCTCCCCATGTCTGCGTGGGTTTCCTCCAGGTGCTCCAGTTTCCTCTCACAGTCCGAAAGACTTGCTGCTTAGATGCATTGGCCATGCTAAATTCTCCCTCAGTGTACCCGAACAGGCGCCAGAGTGTGGATTTTCACAGTAATTTCATTGCAGTATTACTGTTAGCCTACTTGTGACTAATAAATTAACTTTATTTCCCCGTTTTACTGGTATTCCATTTTAAAGTATACAAGACCAGTTCAAGGGGAAAGGTTCAGTGGAGATGTGCGGGGGAAGTTTTTTTACACAGAGGGTGGTGGGGGCCTGGAATGCACTGCCAAGTGAGGTGGTTGAAGCAGTTACGTTAGCCATATTTAAGACTTATCTGGATAGACACATGAACAGGCGAGTCCAAAGATGTGCTGGTTAGGTTGACTGGCCATGCTAAATTGCCCCTTAGTGTCAAGGGGATTCGCAGGGTAAATATGCGGGGTTACGGGAATAGGGCCTGGGTCGGATTGTGGTTGGTGCAGACTTGATGGACTGAATGGCCTCCTTCTGCACTGTAGGGATTCTATTATTCTAGAGGAATAGAGGAGGTTGGTCTAGATAGGACAATGTGATTGGCGCAGGCTTGGTGGGCCGAAGGGCCTGTTCATGTGCTGTACTGTACTGTTCTTTGTCCAGGTCAGTATTCTCATTTCCCCGTCTTACTGTTTTCCCTTCTGGGTTGGAAATTTGTCCCTCTTTTTCCCGCAATCTTTCCCTTTATTCTTGATCATCTCCCGTGTTGTCTACACTAGTCACTGTGTCCCTTCTCCTGCCAGTTGCTTAATGTTTGGCAGCACTCACTGCAGACTGGAAACTAAATATTGGGGAAAAGATGCAGCGAGGTTTAAAGCAATGGGGGATAACAGAGAAATTCTGGGAGATGGAGACAAAAAGGTTTCCAAAAATATCGGTGGGACCCCCATAGTTGTTACAGTTATGAGGGTGGGGGGGGGACTAATTCACATCTGTATCCACACATGCTGCACGTTAACACTGGACAGATATGAATATACAAAATTAATTGGAAATGGGATTGGTGCTAAAACCAGTTCTTTTTGAATACAAGACACTCAACGAGAAAATAATAAAATCTTATTAGCTTTTAAATAGACCAATACATGAGCTGGCAACTCAATAGATTTAGACTTGGGGTTTGCAGACTGCGCTTGCAACTTTCAACCAATCATAACATATATGCAATGGGGCTGAACGCAAAGTGAACATTTCTCCATTCAGCCCATCCTCCCTTTGATCTAACTCTTTCAAACAGCACGCACAGATATAACGGCCCAAGTGGCCTCTTCTGTGCTGTAAGGTGCAGCATAAAATAAAAAAGGCAAATGGGATGTTGGCATTTATTGCAAAAGGTCTGGAGTATAAAAGTAGAGAGGTGTTGCTGCAATTGTATAGGGTGTTGGTGAGACCACATCTGGACACATCTGGTGTCCAGTTTTGGTCTCCTTATTTGAGGAAGGATGTGTTGGCATTGGAGGCAGTTCAGAGGAGATTCACCAGATTGATTCGGGGATGAAAAGCTTGATGTATGAAGAGAGATTAAACAGTTTGGGCTTGTACTCGCTGGAGTTTAGAAGGATGAGAATGGATCTGATCGAAGTATATAGAATTTTAAAAGAGATTGATAAAGTAAATTATCAATGTTCTTGCTCTCGAGGGAGTGCAGCGAAGGTTTACCAGGCTGATTCCGGGGATGGTGGGACTCATGTACAAGGAGAGATTGACTAGAACCATAGAAAATTACAGCTCAGAAACAGGCCTTTTGGCCCTTCTTGTCTGTGCCGAACCATTTTATGCCTAGTCCCACTGACCTGCACTTGGACCATATCCCTCCACACCCCTCTCATCCATGAACCCGTCCAAGTTTTTCTTAAATGTTAAAAGTGACCCCGCATTTACCACTTTATCCGGCAGCTCATTCCACACTCCCACCACTCTCTGCGTGAAGAAGCCCCCCCTAATTTTTCCTTTAAACTTTTCTCCTTTCACCCTTAACCCATGCCCTCTGGTTTTTTTCTCCCCTAGCCTCAGCGGAAAAAGCCTGCTTGCATTCACTCTATCTATACCCATCAAAATCTTATACACCTCTATCAAATCTCCCCTCAATCTTCTACGCTCCAGGGAATAAAGTCCCAACCTACTCAATCTCTCTCTGTAACTCAGCTTCTCAAGTCCCGGCAACTTCCTTGTGAACCTTCTCTGCACTCTTTCAATCTTATTTACATCCTTCCTGTAACTAGGTGACTAGGTTAGGATGTTTTTGCTGGAGTTCAGACAAATGAGGGGGGATCTCACAGACTTATAAAATTCTAACAGGATTAGACAGGGTAGATGCAGGGAGGATGTTCCCGATGGTGGGTGTGTCTAGAACCAGGGGGTCACAGTCTGAGGATTCAGGATAGACCATTTAGGAGGGAGGTGAGGAGACATTTCTTCACCCAGAGTGGTGAGCCTGTGGAATTCATTACCACAGGAAGTAGTTGATGCCAAAACATTGAATGTATTCAAGAGGCAGCTGAATATAGCACTTGGGGCGAATGGGATCAAAGCTTATGGGGAAAAAGCAAGATTAGGCTGCTGAGTTGGATGATCAACCATGATCATAATGAATGGCAGAGCAGGCTCAAATAAGGAGACCAAAACTGAATATAGCACTTGGGGCGAATGGGATCAAAGGTTATGGGGAAAAAGCAAGATTAGGCTATTGAGTTGGATGATCAACCATGATCATAATGAATGGCAGAGCAGGCTCAAAGGGCCAAATGGCCTCCTCCTGCTCCTACCTCCTATGTTTCTATGTTAAATGTAAACCAAATGTTTCCTCTTATGGGGCAATCTAGAACAGGTATAGGTTGAGAGGCAGTAGATTTAGAACTGATGAGGAGGAACTACTCGCAGAGGGTGGTGAATTTGTGAAACTCGCTGCCACACAGCGCGTTGGGGTCTGAATCATTGAATGGGTTCAAGAAGGAGATAGATATATTTCTAATAAGAAAAATCGGATAAGGGGATATGGGGAACAGGTGGGGGAAGTGGATTTGAGACCAGGAAGAGATCAGCCATGGTCTGATTGCACGGCAGAGCAGGCTCGAAGGACTGAATTTGCAGACTCCTCCTAATTCCTATTCTCTGAAAGTTCCCATTTCCAGTTTCCTGGAATGAGCAACTAAGTACCACGTGGCACACTGGCAGTTGTGGCGGGTTTTTTTCCCTCAGTAATTTTGACAGTTTCAGCTCCCTGGGCTCACTCCTCCGTACCTTTCGCGAGTCAGGGTTCCTTTGATCCTTGGTTATCGCAAACATTTCCCACACACAGGCAGGAGGTTGCTAAAATCCGCGGGTCCGGGTTCCGGCGTCGGTTGTACATCTGGTTGTAATTTGCAGGTACAAATCGGCAGAATGTGTGCTTCACACACTCAACCTGCTCGTCCCAGCTGTTGAGTATTTTTCTTTTTCTGTTTTGCCTTTGTGTTTTGGTGGTAATCAAACTCCTTCCCGCCTCTGTGTGGAGGGATACAAAAGAATGGTCTAGTTTGGACCAGGGAGTGGCACGGGCTTGGAGGGCCGAAGGGCCTGTTCCTGTGCTGTATTGTTCTTTGTTCTTTCTCTTGCCAGCACCAAGATACACCCAGTGGCAGCAAATGGGCCATGGCTGCCTTATTTCTTAATGCTCATCTTCAAGTTGCGTCAGCCCCTCTGATTCTACATGTACCTTAACCCTGCTGCATAATTCGCCTAATAGGGGCTCTACCTGCCCACTTTACAGTCATTCTGCCTGAAAAGCAGCCATCTAATGTATCTCTGTTTCGACAAAAATCAGTTTGCCCACTTACTGTGCCTCCTTATTATGCAGTGCCGTTAATTATTAATTACCATGACTCTTGAGGCTGCCAATGAATTTTCCACATCCAAATCAAAAAATAAAACCAAGGCCACATCCTTGGTTCTGGAATGGGTAAAAACTGGGAAGCCTATTGAAGACCCTTCAGCCTCTCAGGCCTGTTCCATCACTTCAATGGCTGATAGAATCATAGAATCCCTACAGTGCAGAAGGAGGCCGTTTGGCCCATCGAGCCTGCACCAACAACAATCCCACCCAGGCCCTGTCCCCGTAACCCCACACCTCCCTTGCGGCTGGGATTCTCCAGTCCCGCTGCTATGAACAGAGATTTGGCTGAGCGTCAAAGTCAACGTTCTCGCTCTTCCTGCTCCTATCTTCTATGTTTCTATGAACACGATAGTAGGGAGGTAATGCTTCAGTTATACAGAGCACTGGCGAAGTCACATTTAGAGTATTGTGTACAGTATTGGTCACCTTATTTAAGGAAGGATGTAAATGTCTTGGAAGCAGTTCAGAGAAGGTCCACTAGACTAATAGCTGGAATCGGAAGATTGTCTCATCAGGAAAGATTGGACAGGCTAAGCTTGTAACTGCTGAAGTTTAGAAGAGTAAGAGGTGACTTGATTGAAACATGTGAACCGCGATTCTCCGACCTCGCCCGGGGCTGGGATTCTCCGACCTCGCCCGGGGCTGGGATTCTCCGACCTCGCCCGGGGCTGGGATTCTCCGACCTCGCCCGCGGCTGGGATTCTCCGACCTCGCCCATGGCTGGGATTCTCCGACCTCGCCCGGGGCTGGGATTCTCCGACCTCGCCCGGGGCTGGGATTCTCCGACCTCGCCCGGGGCTGGGATTCTCCGACCTCGCCCGGGGCTGGGATTCTCCGACCTCGCCCGTGGCTGGGATTCTCTAACCTCCCTCACGGCTGGGATTCTCCAGTCCCGCTGCTGTGAACAGAGATTTGGCTGAGCATCAAAGTCAACATTCTCGCTGGCAGCAGTCGCGGGGCGTGCCAGGCCGGAGAATTATCGTCAGAAGACCCTGAGGGGTCTTGATAGGGTGCCTATGGAGAAGATGGTTCCCCCTTGTAGGAGAACCTAGAACTAGGGGTCACTGTTTTTAAAAAAGGGGTTGTGCATTTAAGGCAGAAGATGAGGAGGGTTTTTTCTGTGGCGTGTGAGTTTTTGGAATTCTCTTAGGATCATAAAATCCCTACAGTGCAGAAGGAGGCCATTCGGTCCATCGAGCCTGCAGTGACAACAATCCCACCCAGTCCCTATCCCCGTAACCCCACGTATTTACCCTAGCTAATCCCCCTGACGCTAAGGGGCAATTTAGCATGGCCAATCCACCTAAACCTCACATCTTTGAACTGTGGGAGGAAACTGGAGCAACCCGGAGGAAACCCACGCAGACACGGGGAGAACGTGCAGACTCCACACAGACAGTGACCGAAGGTCGGAATTTCTTGATTAATGAGGGGATCAGGGGTTATGGGGAAAAGGCAGGAGAATGGGGATGAGAAAAATATCAGCCATGATTGAATGGCGGAGCAGACTCGATGGGCCGAGTGGCCTAATTCTTCTCCTATGTCTTATGGTCTATCCCATGTCCCTGGCGCTGTGAGGCCGCAGCGCTAACCACTGTGCCACCATGCCGTCCCAAAAGGCGATGGAAGCGGAGTCTTTGAATATTTTTAATGCAGAGGTAAATAGAATCTTGATTCGCAAGAGGGTGGAAGGTTATCGGGGAGGGGGGGAGGGGAGGGGTAGGCGGGAATGTGGGGGTGAGGTTACAATCAGATCAGCCATGATCTGATAGAATGGCTTGCAGCTCCGAAAGCTTGTGTGGCTTTTGCTACCAAATAAACCTGTTGGACTTTAACCTGGTGTTGTTAAACTTCTTATTGTGTTTACCCCAGTCCAACGCCGGCATCTCCACAGAATGGGGGGGAGCAGGCTTGAGGGACCGAGTGGCCTACTCCTGCTCCTGATTCGTTTTGTTGGTCTGTTTCCCTTTCACCAGCATAGGAGCCATAAAGATGGAGCAAAATAGTTATCCTGAAAATTGAATGACTGTGAGACAAAGGTATGGAGGTCGTCAGAACGCCTCTCATTCATTGCTGATATCTTTTTTTAAAAGCCATCTGTAACATCGCTATGCTTGAATATTGTGATAAGAGAGAAAACAACCAAAGCATGAAATATCAGTTGACCTGGAGATGCGTGAAGGCAGTTGTTGGAGAGGCTGGCGGCAGTTAGCACTTGTGTTTCATAAAAAAACCCAACAGAAGAGAGAAAAGCTCATTATTTGAGTAAAAGAAAAAGACTTTGGCTTCGAATTTCATTTCAATTGAAATCTGAACCCAAGAAAAATCTAAAATAGTAAATGTTAACTGCGTCAGTAAATAGGGGGAATAGAACCTGATTGAATCCTGTTGTTGCTGCTATATAACAAGAACAGTATAAATACTTACCAGGAGCAATACAGGCAGGACAGGAACAGAATAGATGCATATCCAGAACTGTATGGGCACATATGAGGAACAGTATATAGGGCGGCACGGTAGCACAGTGGTTAGCACTGCTGCTTCACAGCTCCAGGGTCCCGGGTTCGATTCCCGGCTCGGGTCACTGTCTGCGTGGAGTTTGCACATTCTCCTCGTGTCTGCGTGGGTTTCCTCCGGGGTGCTCCCGTTTCCTGATTGGCCAGGTTAAAAATTGCCCCTTAGAGTCCTGAGGTGCGTAGGTTAGAGGGATTAGTGGGTAAATATGTGGGGGTAGGGCCTGGGTGGGATTGTGGTCGGTGCAGACTCGATGGGCCGAATGGCCTCCTTCTGCACTGTCGGGTTTCTATGATTTCTATGAGTATAGATAGGGGCACGCACTAGGACAAATAAGGGTTCGGCAGGGGTACATGTGGGTAAATGCCAGATTTAGTGATAGGTGGTGAGCACTGCTGCCTCACAGCGCCAGGGACCTGGGTTCAATTCCAGCCTCGGGTGTGACTGTCTGTGCGGAGTCTGCACATTCTCCCCGTGTCCGCGTGGGTTTCCTCCGGGTGCTCCGCTTTCCTCCTACAGTCCGAAAGACGTGTTGGTTAGGTGCATTGGCTGTGCTAAATTCTCCCTCACTTCCTCGTTAGGCACAGTAAGTAGTCTCACGACACCAGGTTAAAGTCCAACAGGTTTATTTGGTAGCATGAGCTTTTGGAGCACTGCTCCTTCATCAGGTAAGTGGGAGAACCTCGAACTAGGGGTCACTGTCTTTGTTCATTTAGGGCAGAAGATGAGGAGGGTTGTTTTTTCTGAGGCGCGTGAGTCTTTGGAATTCTCTTAGAACCATAGAATTCATACAGTGCAGAAGGGGCAACGCTCCGAAAGCTCCCCAGTCCAACGCCGGCAACTCCACATCATGGCTTCCTCGTTAGCATAGTGGCTAGTATCCCTGCCTGTCACGGGGGAGACCGGGGTTCAATCCCCTGATGGAGAGTTGCAAAGTTTTCTTGGGGCGAATGGGCTCAAAGGTCATGGGGAGAAAGCAGGATCAGGCTATTGAGTTGGACGATCAGCCATGATGGTGATGAATGGCAGAGCAGGCTGGAAGGGCCGAATGGCCTCCTCCTGCTCCTATCTTCTATGTACCAGAACAGGCGCTGGAGTGTGGCGACTAGAGGATTTTCACAGTAACTTCATTGCAGTGTTGATGTAAACCTACTTATGACTAATAAATAAACTTTAATACTTTACTTTGAATATTCAGCGAAGGAAGCTGCTTCAGTGAAACTGATAGGTTGGGAAGGCTTTGACCAGTGAAACTGAAGAGCTCCAGTCATGGCCAGGTGGCTGCTTAAATCACTTCTCCGCTGAGAGAGAGCTATCACTGCACGATGGGTGATTGTCAACTCCTTGGAAGATGCTTCACTTGCTTGGCTCTTCATTCAACCTCATCTGCACCTTCCCTGCTGCCAACCCTCAGTCTGGCAGGGGAGTGACTTTTCCTCTTGCACTTTGCAGCTGTGATGAGGGAACGAGAGAGATAGCCACATCCAAACCGCTGGCACCAACAGTAGCAGGGCGCAATGCCAGCAGCAGGGGGCAATGCCACCAGCAGGGGGCAATTCCAGCAGCAGGGCGCAATGCCAGCAGCAGGGGGCAATGCCACCAGCAGGGGGCAATTCCAGCAGCAGGGGGCAATGCCACCAGCAGGGGGCAATTCCAACAGCAGGGGACAATGCCAGCAGCAGGGGGCAATGCCACCAGCAGGGGACAATGCCACCAGCAGGGGGCAATTCCAGCAGCAGGGGGCAATTCCAGAAGCAGGGGGCAATTCCAGCAGCAGGGGGCAATTCCAGCAGCAGGGGGCAATTCCAGCAGCAGGGGGCAATTCCAGCAGCAGGGGACAATGCCACCAGCGGGGGACAATGCCACCAGCAGGGGCAATTCCAGGGGCAGGGGCAATGCCAGCAGCAGGGGCAATGCCACCAGCAGGGGGCAATTCCAGCAGCAGGGGGCAATTCCAGCAGCAGGGGGCAATTTCACCAGCAGGGGGCAATTTCACCAGCAGGGGGCAATTCCAGCAGAGAGGGCAATTCCAGCAGCAGCAGTGGGCAATGCCAGCAGCAGGGGACAATTCCAGCAGCAGGGGTCAATGCCACCAGCAGGGGGCAATACCACCAGTTGCCTCTTTCTCAGTCGAATGCCCCTCCACAGGGGCAGAGCAGCTGGACGCAGCAGTTCAGCTGGAACAAGGTAAGATCCCATCACAGGAGCGGCAGGCAGAGACGATCTGCTCTCTCCACCTTTCTGAGCACTGGTGCCTCAGGAGACCCGGGCACTCCTGGCAGCTCACTGCTGCCACCTGCAGCTTCCTGGACCAGGGGACCTCCTTCCCAGCGGAGCAGGTGGACCTGTCAGTCACGCCAGTCGCCTTCAAGTTGCCCATTAGTGCAAGGCCAACACCCTCATGTGTCTCTGCCTCTCCCAGACCCTGCCTGCCCTCGTGCTAATGCCTGCCCAGTATCAGTGCCAGGTGCAGAGAGCGGATCTGAGGCTGCTTCCTTCCAGGGTGCTTCTTCCATCAAGGGAATGATCAGGCCAGCATCTCTGGAATGTTCCATGGAGGAGGCTTCACCTGCACAGGAGAGACAGATAAAAGGGCATCATTTCACAGTGGGAACTATTCACCGTGTGTGTGAGGTCACAGTGCTCAGCACCATTACAGTGCTGTGAGGTATCACACATTGCAACAATTAAACCGCACGTAACACCATCATAAGCTCTCCACGAGGAAGCCTCCCTACTCTGTGGCACCGAGATGACAATTCTGACATTGGTGGAAGTGTGCCAAGGGTCAGCCTCCCTCCCACCTGTTTCTCCAATCCCGCCCGTGCCAATGCATCTTCAGCTGCAGAGAGCCTCCTCGTACACCCGGATCTGGGATGCCACCTCCAGTCCTGGCCTTGTGGGCTTTTCCTGAGAGTAGGTGTAACATTGCGAAGACTAACACCGTCATTGGTGTCCTCCCGTTTCCAAGGCAACGGACAGATGCACGGTCAGCGCAATGCTTGGCAGTCAACGTGCCTCCCTCATGTGTCTCAGCTTTACCCTCGCCACCTCTCGCGGGACCATCCTGACAGGTCCTCCGAGGCCTCGTTGCGAGGACCAGTGGACCTCCGAGCTCCTCACAAGCCTCCAGCATTCGCAGCCCCACCCTGTAGCTTCCGAACATGAGGGTACACAAAATGAGGACATACTCAGCCTGTCTGACCAGAGGAGCTCATTTGACCTCTTCCAGAGTTACGTCCATGTCTGAGGCACCACATCTCCGCTTCTGACCTCTGCCAACTCCTCCCAGGCTCACAGCCTGAGGCTCACGCTTCTACTTTCTCAGAAGACTAAGGAAATTTGGCATGTCAGCCACGACTCTCACCAACTTCTCCAGATGCACCATAGAAAGCATTCTTTCTGGTTGTATCGCAGCTTGGTATGGCTCCTGCTCTGCCCAAGACCGCAAGGAACTACAAAAGGTCGTGAATGTAGCCCAATCCATCACGCAAACCAGCCTCCCATCCATTGACTCTGTCTACAGTTCCCGCTGCCTCGGAAAAGCAGCCACAATAATTAAACCCACGCATCCCGGACATTCTCTCTTCCACCTTCTTCCGTTGGGAAAAAGATACAAAAGTCTGAGGTCACGTACCAACCAACTCAAGAACAGCTTCTTCCCTGCTGCTGTCAGACTTTTGAATGGATGTACCTTGCATTAAGTTGATCTTTCTCTACACCCTAGCTATGACTGTAACACTACATTCTGCACCCTCTCCTTTCCTTCTCTATGAACGGTATGCTTTGTCTGTATAACGCGCAAGAAACAATACTTTTCACTGTATGTTAATACATGTGACAATAATAAATCAAATCAAAAATCAGCGGGTGTCCTTTTCCCACCGGCAGGCATTGGTTGTTCACGTCTGGTGGGAGGAAGGCATGGAAGAGGGCGCAGAGGGATTCCGCCTTGAACCTTGGGGCTGCCATTGCCCTTCCTCCCTGCACCGCCTCCGCCCTGCCTCAGTCATTCTATGCTAGAACATGCTCGAACACACCATCTTCTCAAGGGCAACTAAGGATGGGCAATAAGTGCTAGCCAGCCAGTAACGCCATGTCCCAGGAATGAATAAAAAGAAAACTAGACAGTTCCTCTATGTTAAAGCATTTTCGAATTGGACACCACCTGTGAGCAGTGTTGATTCAGAAGGAACTCTTCCAGTGTAGACAATAAAAATATAACAAAACTTACTCCAACTTATAAATCAAAGAAAGGGTTTAATAAAGAAACTTCATTACTCCAAACTTGAGGCCTCACCCACTCCAATCTCCCCACAATCTTCAACATGTTCTAATTTATACTGAGTCAGCTGATCATCACATCATCCTATCATTTGTTACATGGTTTACTGGGTCAGCTGACCCTTACAGCTTGTTACCATTGGTTACATCACAACAGATCCAATGTCACCTTTCTGGTTGTATCACAGCTTGGCAAGAAACGACAAAAGGTCGTGAATGTAGCCCAATCCATCCTGCAAACCAGCCTCCCATCCATTGACTCTGTCTACACTTCCTGCTGCCTCGGCAAAGCAGCCAGCATAATTAAGGACCCTTACAGCTTGTTACCTTTGGTCACATCACAATACATCCAATGTTATCATCAGTTACATTCTAACAATCAGCAGCAAGAAATGACAGGTTATGGACATTTCAGAGAATGATTAAAAACATTTGCGCTTACCTGGAACCAAACCTGATATCCTAACCTCAAAATAAATTTGCTGGATGCACGGAAAGGTGCATGTTTGCCGATCACCTGACACTGTCACCTGACCTTCAAGGTCATGGCCAACAAGCTGAGACATCAAACATCACGCCCTCCCACACCAATTGGGCAGGCTTCACACAGACTATCTCCCTCACAGGCTGAAGACCCAACCCCAGGCCCAAATTGTGGTTCGAGACGGCGTTGTTTGACTGCGGGGATTCAAGTCTGAAATCCGCCCACTTTGGAGTGCAGGTCCCGCCCAATGCAAAGGCACGGATTATTCAGCTCCTAGTTCCAGGTCAGGGTGGTGTGCGACTCGGAAGGGAACTTGCAGATAATGGTGTTCCCCACACATCTGATAAACTTGTCCCTCAAGGTGGTAGAGGTCTTGGGTTTGGAAGGTGCTGTCGAAGGAACCTTGGCTAGTTGCTGTAGCTTGTGGATGGTACACACTGCTGCCACTGCAGGTGATGGGGGAGTGAGTGTTTAAGGTGGTGGGTGAAGTGCCAATTAAGAAGGTGGTTCTGCCATGGATGGTGTCAAGCTTTTTGGGTTTTGTCGGGGCCTCACTCATCCAGGCAAGTGACAAACACTCTATTGTCCTGACTTGTGCTGAGTGGATGGTGGACAGGTTTTGGAGAATCAGGAGGCGAGTTAGTTGCCGCAGGACTCCTGGCCTCTGACCTGATCTTAGAACCATAGTATCCCTTAAGTGCAGGAAGAGGTCATTTGGCCCATCGAGTATGCACCGACTTTCTGAAAGAGCATCTTAGCCAGCCCCCACCAACCTCCCGCCCTATCCCCGTAACCCCACCATTGCTAAACCACCTAACCTGCATATCTTTGGACACAAAGAGACAATTTAGCATGGCCAATCCACCTAACCTACACATCTTTGGACACTAAGAAACACTTTAGCATGGCCAATCCACCTAACCTGCACATCTTTGGACACAAAGGGGCAATTTAGCATGGGAAGCTCCACCCAGAGTTAGACCATTCAGCCCCTCTTTGTGTGCTAACTCTCTAAAGGAGTTATCCAATTAATCTCACACCCCTATTCCTTCCTGGGTAAGCCTGGATTTTCCCTTATTAAGCATGTTTCACGTTCTTTTTTGAAAGGAATCAGCCACACCACCCTTTCAAGCAGCGCATTCCAGATTATAACAACTCACCGGGCACAGAAAATGTCTCCCGCTTGTATATTTCATTTTGCCAATTACCTTAAATCTGTGTCCCCTGGTTATCGACCTTCCTGCCAGCGGAAACAATTTACAATTTCTTCTATTTGACTTGATGAAAAGACCACATAATATGTTAAGAGTTGTCAATTTTTTTTGCAAAGGGCAGGTGAAGGTAGGGTGGTGGGGGGGGGGGGTGGGGGGGCGCTTGCTCGTGGCTCCAGTTCTGATGTTTACTCTGCTGCTAATTAAAATTCATTGAGAACCTTCAATAATTAATGCTCCCACATATAAGGCAGGGGAAGTAAGTAGAGAAAAAAATGAGCATTCAGAGTCCCTGAACTAGGGCGAAGGAATAAAATATCAGCCCAGGCTGCTATCCTGGTCAGAATCCATTTGCCTTGTACTTAAAGCCCGCCCAGGTGACTGTGAGACAAGGACAGACTCACCAGTGATTTTGGGCCATGGTTGAACCTATAAAATGGATGGGATAGTGAGTGACTGGTCCTGTAATACCGCAGGAAAAAAGTCAGACAGAGTGAATAATAAATGGTCCATCCAATATTGACAACTTTATACCATTTTTCGCGTGGTCCTCGATCAGGTGAACCCGAGATTATGAGGGACATGGACAGAGTGGATAAGGATCAGCTGTTCCCCTGAGTTGAAGGGTCAGTCACGAGGGGACATTGGTTCAAGTTGAGAGGCAGGAGGTTTAGGTGGGGATGTGCGGAGAAATCATTTTTACCCAGAGGGTGGTGAGGGTCCGGAATGCGCTGCCTGGGAGGGGTGGTAAAGGCGGGTTGCCTCACATCCTTTAAAAGGTATCTGGGATGAGCACTTAGCACATCATAACATTCAGGGCCATGGGCCAAGTGCTGGCAGATGGGATAAGGTGGGAGTTCAGAGGCGTTTCTCGCTTGTGGGTGCAGACTTGATGGACCGAAGGGCCTCCTGCACTCTATGATTCTTACACCATTTTGTACTCATCTAATCTGTGTGGAGTGTGCACATTCTCCCCGTCTCTGCGTGGGTTTTCTCCCAGTGCTCCGGTTTCCCCCACACTCTAAAACTGTGTGGGTTAGGTTGACAACTCTGGAATTCCCTCCTTAAACCTCTCCTCAACTCCCCACCTCTTGCTGTGTCTCTTTGACCAAGATTTTAATCACCTCCTGTTAATGTCCCAGCACGGCAGAGCAGTGGTTAGCACTGCTGCCTCACGGCGCCAGGGACCCCGGTTCGATTCCGGCCTTGGGTCACTGTCTGTGCGGAGTTTGCACCTTCTCCCCGTGTCTGCCTGGGCGTGCTCCGGTTTACTGCTGCCAGCGAGAATGAAGAATTTGGCGCTCGGCCAAATCTCGGTCCACAGCCGTGGGCGAGGTCGGAGAATCCCGACCAGTGTTCCGATTCTAGTGTCCTCTCGTTGCCAACACTTCTGCCGGTGGAAAGCTGAGAATGTCAACACTGAACAATCTCTTTTCCTTCTCTCTCTTTATCTTTCCTTCTCTTTCTATCTGGACCAGGAGCACAGAGACCAATTACAACGGCCCCATACAACTGGGCTTGTGATCATTCTAGCCAGCTCAGACCAAAGAGGGAAAGAATCAGTGGTCTTGCTTCACCTTATGGCTCGCTACCACACAGCGTGGTACGGTTAACCCACTGTGCAGCGCTGTCATTGGGGTCGCTTTCTTCTGTTTTGAAAAGACAGCCTCGTCTTAAAAAAAATACAACAAATTAATAGAATTCCTTCTGAAGCGGATTCTGTTGTTGGAATCGTCCTGTCTTTGTACCGAGGTCGCACAGCGGCAGATTCTGAATGTTTGAAACCGGCGGAACAAAGGAGGGGGGGGGGGGGGTGGAATGTGCAGAAAGCAAGCAGCTCCCAACCATCACTCAGGCTGGGCTACGGTTTGTCTTAACCAGGCTCCATTATTTCCCCAACACGTTCCGATTGAGTTCCGTCCCCTGGTCGTTAAACAGGTGCGAACCTGCTTAATATAATCCGCTCCATTGCTACGGCAGATGGAGGAATTTGATAAGAACTCGTTAAGTGTTCTGTAGGATGACACCACAGGATTTACACAGGCAAGGCGCAAACATAGTGTAAGTCTGACAATTAGTGAGTCTCCTGGTGTGAGTTCACACACAAAGCAACACTGACTTAACACGGGGAAAAAAAAACTCACTTGAAACACCACAGCACCTGTTCTGTTAGTGGTGAGGTCTGCAGTTTGTGGAGAATGAGAGGTGATCTCATTGAATCGCTCAACATTCCTACAGGACCTTGACAGTAGCGTGGTGGAGCCTGACTCACTGGTTTCAAGGAGGGGATAGATACATTTCTAATAGAAAAAGGGATTGAGGGAATATGGGGAACAGATGGGGAGGTGGATTTGAGACCAGCGAGAGATCATCCACAATCTGATTGAATGGCGGAGCGGGCTCGAAGGGCTGAACTTGTCTACTTCTGCTCCTAATTAACTATGTTCCTATGTAGGTTAGGCTCTGGGAGACTGCTTTCCTCCTGGCTGGACAGTCAAGTACTCGGGGTGAGTTCCGGGATAAAGAGTTGGCCATTTAGAATAATAGAATTATAGAATCCTACAGTGCAGAAGGAGGCCATTCGGCCCATCGAATCTGCACCAACCACAATCCCACCCAGGCCCTATTCCCATAACCCCGCGTATTTACCTTGCTAATCCCTCTCACATTAGGGTCAATTTAGCATGGCCAATCAACCTAACCTGCACATCTTTAAGTTGATCTTTCTCTACACCCTAGCTATGACTGTAACACTACATTCTGCACTCTCTCCTTTCCTTCTCTATGAACGGTATGCTTTGTCTGTATAGCGCGCAAGAAACAATACTTTTCACTGTATGTTAATACATGTGACAATAATAAATCAAATCAAAATCTTTGGACTGTGGGAGAGGATTGAGATGAGAAAATTCTTCACCCGTGACGTTGCAAGTCTCTGGACTTTTCTCTCTTTCTGTGGGCACTTAGTAGAGGAACGTACTCACACCTGAGATCGATAGATTTCAGGGCACTGTTTTTTATCCATTCACAGGATGTGGGTTTATCGAAGATCACAGAATCTCTACAGTGCAGAAGGAGGCCATTTGGCCCATCGGGTCTGCACCGACAACAATCCCACCCAGCCCATAACCCCATATATTTACCCTGCTAATCCCCCTGACACTAAGGGGCAATTTAGCATGGGCAATCCACTTAACCCGCACATCTTTGGAGTGTGGTAGAAAACCGGTACACCTGGAGAAATCCCACACTGACAGGGGGAGAACATGCAGAGTCCGCACAGACAGTGACCCAAGCCGGGAAGCGAACCCGGGTCCCTGGCGCTGTGAGGCAGCGGTGCTAACCACTGTGCCACTCTGCCGCCCATAAGATCTCAATAAGATCTTGGCTGATCTGCATCCTAACTATACTCACCTTTGTCCCATATCCCTAATACCAGCTCATCCTGACTCAAAACGTTGGCTCTATTCTCCCTCCACAGATGCTGTCAGACCTGCTGAGATTTTCTGTGGCTTGTTTCAGATCCCAGCATTGGCAACATTTTGCCTTTATCGGGAGAGAAGGATTGTAGGCGTTAGAGTGTGACAATTTGTATTGGTTGTAATGTGACCAATGGGAACAAGATGTAAGGGTCAGCTGACCCAGTTAACCATGGAACCAATTACAGAGTGATGTAATAGTCAGCTGACCAGCTGATTCATTATAAATAGGAACCTGTGTAGAATTGTGGAGAGCTTGGAGTGGCCCAGGGCGAGGCCCAAAGTTTGGAGTAATGATGTTTCTTTATTAAGATGCCTCTTAAATGTTGCTAATGTGCCTGCTTCCACCACCTCCTCTGGCAGTGCATTCCAGGCACCCACCACTCTCTGCATGAAAAACTTCCCCCATACATCTCCCTTAAACTTTCCCCCTCTCACCTTGAACCTGTACCCCCTTGTCCTTTGCACACACCCAGTATCTCGTAAGAGGTGAATGGGCTAAATGGACAAGTGCTGTCCATGCAGTGGCAGTCTACCTAGCCCCAGAGAGAGTGCCTTCCTTTGATTTATAAGTTGGAGTAAGTTTAGTTGTATTTTCGTATCTGCATTTTTGAAGAGTTCCTTCTGAAGAAACGGTAGATGTGCGTCTAGGCGGGGAGGTTAAATTAACCGTGCAGTTTTGTAACAATTTCTTGAAACACTATCCAACATGTTGCCTTCAAAGCGGATTCAAGAAGTCACGTGTTTTACAGTAAACAGCTTTGTTCTGGAGGTGTCACCATGACCAAACTATTAAACGCTACACAATGCCCTCGTCAAAGGAATCGGGACTCATTCAATTAAGCGAAGGATCCATAACTTTACAGATTTAAATACTAAAATATACAAAGCAAATCAAAATTAATGAGGAAATTCATTCAATAGGGACATCCTGGCCGGGGAGAGGAATAAATAATGTCTGCTTGGAGGTGAGTGACACATACCAGAGTCTATTCCAAGGCAGGGTGATATATTGTAATGGCACAGACTCTGGGAACTGGAGATTAAAAACAAGCCTATCAACATCTGAAAAGAAAGACAGGTTAATGTTTCAGATATATCTCTCTCATCTATTCCCACCCAGAGCAAGCTGTCAGGGTCAAGCTGCCTCTGTCAGTTGACTTGAACTCATTGTCCGGAAAGTAAATGCAGTTACAGGAGTGCCGGGGGTATCGGGAGGTGTCACCCTTTGGAGTGAAGTATTCAGCAGTGAGCCAGCAACGGTTTAGTGACGCTCTCTCCGGGGCAAGGTAGACTGCCACTGCATGGACAGCACTTGTCCATTTAGCCCATTCACCTCTTACGAGATACTGGGTGTGTGCAAAGGACAAGGGGGTACAGGTTCAAGGTGAGAGGGGGAAAGTTTAAGGGAGATATGCAGGGGAAGTTTTTCACATAGAGAGTGGTGGGTGCCTGGAACACGCTGCCAGAGGAGGTGGTGGAAGCAGGCACATTAACAACACTTAAGAGGCATCTGGATGGGTGCATGAATAGGGAGGGATTGAGGGATACGGACCGAATAAGGGCAGAGATAAGAGCAAATGACTGTGGATGCAGGAATCTGAAACCAAAAGAGAAAATGCTGGAAAATCTCAGCAGGTCTGGCAGCATCTGTAAGGAGAGAAAAGAGCTGACGTTTCGAGTCCAGATGACCCTTTGTCAAAACTTTGTTTATTTATTCACAAGTAGGCTCATATTAACACTGCAATGAAGTTACTGTGAAAATCGATGTGTAGGTTAGGGGAGTAAATGGGGTAAATGTGTGGGATTACAGGGATGGGGTTAGCCCAGGTAAGATGCTCTGTCAAAGAGTCAGTACAGACTCAATGGGCCGAATGGCCTCTTTTTACACTGTGGGGATTCTACGATTCAATTGAGAATAACATTTCGCCATTCTTATTTTTTATTTATTAGTGTCACAAGTAAGGCTTACATTAACACTGCAATGAAGTTAATGTGAAATTCCCCTAGTCGCCACATTCTGGCGCCTGTTCGGGTCAATCCACCTAACCAGCACGTCTTTCAGACAATGGGAGGAAACCGGAGCACCTGGAGGAAACCCATGCAGACATGGGGAGAATGTGCAAACTCCACACAGACAGTAACCCAAGCCAGGAATTGAACCAGGGTCCCTGGCGCTGTGAGACAGCAGTGCTAACCACTGTGCCACCGTGCCACCCTCAAAGTCAGCCCTTCTAGCATCTTCCTGTTTATTTCAAGGGTCTGAGGTGACATCTTAGACCTCAACATTCCAGTCAATGGGACCTCCTTATGACATAACATGCTGGAATCTGAAACAAAAACAGAAAATGCTGGAAAATATCAGCAGGTCTGACAGCATCTGTGGAGAGAGAACCTTTCTGGATGACCCTTTGCAGAATTGAAACATTGGCCCTATTCTCTCTCCAGAGATGCTGCCAGACCTGCTGAGATTTTCCAGCATTTTCTGTTTTTGTGTCCTTATGACACAGTTATTTTGTTATTTATTTTCCCTTTCTCCCCTGTTTATCCCTATTCCTTACCTGAATGGGAGGCTAGCGTCCCTGTACATGGCTACACAGACAGTGTCGGCACTCAGGTACCTCACCCCAATAGCCAGGCCTGATGTGTGAACTTTCATGTGATCTGATATCAAAGAACAAAGAACAGTACAGCACAGGAACAGGCCCTTTGGCCCACCACACCTGCGCCAACACATGACGCCTTTCTAATGTAAAGACCGTTTGCCTCTGCACAGTCCATATCCGGGCGGCACGGTGGCACAGTGGTTAGGACTGCTGCCTCACAGTGTCAGAGACCCGGGTTCGATTCCCAGCTTGGTTGGAGTCTGTGTGGAGTTTGCACATTCTCCCCGTGTCTGCAAGGGTTTCCTCCGGTGTCCTCCTACATTCTGAAAGACGTGCTGGTTAGGGTGCATTGACCCGAACAGGTGCCAGAGAGTGGCGACTCGGGGAATTTCACAGTAACTTCATTGCCGTGTTAATGTAAGCCTTACTTGTGACTAATAATTTAACTTTAACCACATCCCTCTATTTCCTGCCTATTCAGGTATCTGTCAAGATGCCTTTTGTTATTGTAGCTGTGGTCCAGATCAGAAGTCCATGTCTCGGAGGGTGTTATCAATATTTGAGTTTGCGCCGCCCATTCTTACTGCGATATTTCCGCCAAAGTGCTGCTAAATAACAACGACAGTTTACCTTTTACAGTTTACTTTGAACACATGACTATAAGCTCAGTATTTTAACCATGAATATCCATAGCTCTGCAGTGATGCATCTGCAGTGGAATAGCCACCGCTAAGGTTCGCTAGTGAATAAATGGCATGAAAAAAACGAAGAAGCGTTTACGCAGCATCTTTTAATGATGTTGCTGGAGTCAGTGAAGTGTTGTAATCGCTGTAATATAGAAAACATGGCCGCAACTTGCACTCAGCAAGATCCCACACTCACTGTGTGATAATGACAAGGTAACCTGTTGAGGGATGACTATTGGCCAGGGCTACTCCCTCACCCTTCTTGCCCATGACATTAGGGGGAGGTGATGGCCTAGTGGTATTAGTGCTAGACTATTCATCCAGAAACTCAGCTAATGTTCTGGGGACCCGGGTTCGAACCCCGCCGCGGCAGATGGTGGAATTTGAATTCAATAAAAAAAATATCTGGAATTAAGAATCTACTGATGACCATGAAACCATTGTCGGAAAAACCCATCTGGTTCACTAATGCCCTTTAGGGAAGGAAATCTGCCATCCTTACCTGGTCTGGCCTACATGCGACTCCAGAGCCACAGCAATGTGGTTGACCCTCAACTGCCTTCCAAGGGCAACTAGGGATGGGCAATAAATGCTGGCCCAGCCAGCGACGCCCATGTCCCACGAGTGAATAAAGAGAAAACACAATGCGGTGGGTTCTGTTAGGTCCATCTGAGAGGGTAGGTGGAGTCTCGGTTTATCCTTTCATCAGAACAACAATTGTCTGGAGCTTTCCTGCGGAACTGCTGTGCGGAAAATGGGATTGTGCTAACAGCAATGGAAGGGAGACAACTGTTAAGGGTCAGGGGTGAGGGGTCGGGGTGAAAGCATCCAGCCATTTGTCGCATGCCTGGAGATTTCACCGATAATGCGCACACTTCGATTTTGAAAATGTGCTAGGCTGTTTGACCAGCGGAACTATCAGGATTTATCACAGTTCAATTTATAAGGAAATAACATATCCCTTATCTACAGTGAGACACTATTCTGGACTTGGGTTCAGAAGGGGAATGGAAAGCAGTTAAAATGTGCCGCCACCTTCATGCTTGCTGTCTGGTTTTTACAGATATTTATAGATACTGTTTATATCTTTATAACATTTTTTAATATCTCCCGGCACTCCTGGTTAACTGTTTTCCATTCTAAACCCCTCTGGTCACATTCACAATGAATGCCTCCCATGTAAACTTTGTAGATGCCCTCTCCTTGCAATAAAGGCACAGCAGTGCCGACCCTGGCTGAAGGGTGTAATTACAGCTGCGGAGGTCCTCCACCGCCTCAAAGGGACACATGCGACAGCCTGTTTGACCGTGGGAGGCACAGACAGCCAACCTCTGCCCACGTATCTGTGCGTCGTAGACCTTCATAGCCTCATGCCAAGCAACTAAACTACTTTTCGCCAAACTTGTGTTTTAACTCTTTCCTGAGATGTGTGAGGCATTGGAAAAATCAGCATTTGTTGCCCATCCCTCATTGCCCTTGAAGAGAATCATCATCATAATCAGCACGGAAAGAGGCCCTTTGGCCCATTGTGTCTGTGCTGGCTATCAGGCACCTATTTGCTCTAATTACATTTTCCAGCATTTGGTACATAGCCTCACATGTTATGGTGTTTCAAGTGTTCATAGAAACATAGAAACTAGAAGCAGGAGAACCCATTCGGCCCTTCGAGCTCGCTCTGCCATTCATCTTGATCATGGCTGGTCATCGAATGCAATATCCTGATCCCCTCCTTCCCCCCCATATCCCTTGATCCCTTTAGCCCCAAAAGCTATATCTAATTTCTTCCTGAAATCAGACAACTGCTTTCTGTGGTAGTGAATTCCATACATTCACCACCCTCTGGGTGAGGATATAGAATAGAATCCCTACGGTACAGAAGGAGGCCATTCAGCCCATTGAGCCTTCCCCGACAACAATCCCATCCAGGCCCTATTCCCGCAACCCCACATATTTACCTTGCTGATCCCCCCCGGAGCTAGAGTTAATTTAGCATGGCCAATCAATCTAACTCATACATCTTTTGGACTGTGGGAGGAAACTGGAGCACCTGGAGGAAACCCACACAGACACGGTGAGAACGTGCAAACTCCACACAGACAGTGATCCAAGCTGAGAATCGAACCCGGGTCCCTGGCGCTGTGAGGCAGCAGTGCTAACTACTGTGCCCCCATGCCGGCATTTCTCCTCACCCCAGTCTTAAAAGATTTACCCCTTATCTTCAAACTATGACCCCTAGTTCTGGACTCCCCACCATGAGGAACTTTCTTTCTGAATCGACCCTGTGAGAATTTTATAAGTTTCTATGAGATTTTCATCTGAATGTTTCTTAAATGTTGTGAGGGTTCCCCCCACCTCTACCTTCCTTTCAGGCAGCGAGTTCCAGATTCCCTCCAATCCCCTGACCCTTATCGATGTTCCTGGCATGCAGTTAGGAATCAGCCACATTGCTGTGGGTCCGGAGTCACGGGCAGGCCAGACCTGGTAAGGATGGCAGATTTCCTTCTGTAAGGATTTTAGTGTACCAGATGGGGTTTAAACCAGCCTTTTTAGAACAAGAACAACAAAGAACAATACGGCACAGGAACAGGCCCTTCGGCCCTCCAAGCCCGTGCCGCTCCCTGGTCCAAACTAGACCATTCTTTTGTATCCTTCCATTCCCACCCCGTTCATATGGCTATCTAGATAAGTCTTAAACGTTTCCGGTGTGTCCGCCTCCACCACCTTGCCTGGCAGTGCATTCCAGGCCCCCACCACCCTCTGTGTAAAATATGTCCTTCTGATATCTGTGTTAAACCTCCCCCCCTTCACCTTGAACCTATGACCCCTCGTGAACGTCACCACCGACCTGGGGAAAAGCTTCCTACCGTTCATCCTATCTATGCCTTTCATAATTTTATACACCTCTATTAAGTCTCCCCTCATCCTCCGTCTTTCCAGGGAGAACAACCCCAGTTTACCCAATCTCTCCTCATAACTAAGCCCCTCCATACCAGGCAACATCCTGGTAAACCTCCTCTGTACTCTCTCCAAAGCCTCCACGTCCTTCTGGTAGTGTGGCGACCAGAACTGGATGCAGTATTCCAAATGCGGCCGAACCAACGTTCTATACATCTGCAACATCAGACCCCAACTTTTATACTCTATGCCCCGTCCTATAAAGGCAAGCATGCCATAAGCCTTCTTCACCACCTTCTCCACCTGTGACGTCACCTTCAAGGATCTGTGGACTTGCACACCCAGGTCCCTCTGCGTATCTACACCCTTTATGGTTCTGCCATTTATCGTATAGCTCCTCCCTACATTATTTCTACCAAAATGCATCACTTCGCATTTATCAGGATTGCATCTGCCATTTCTTTGCTCAAATTTCCAGCCTATCTATATTTTAATTGAATTTAAATTCCTCCAGCCGCCTGGGATTTGAACCCCTGGATTACAAACCAGGTGACATTACCACTATGCCGCCATTTTCCCTGTGAGCATCCTGATCCTTGACCCAGCTGCCCCCTGGATCAGCCTTCCTGCTGGATCAGGGCGACTGGAGGAATTGGAGAGAGAAGAAAGCGCATGGAGAGTGAGTGTTGAGGGAGAAAGGGGGAAGATACCCTTAGGGTGGAGGCAGAGGGAAGAAAGATGCGGGAAGCTGTTGGGCTCCTGGTTAGGGAGGTGAAGAGACAAGGCAAGGTCTAGTTAGGGTGATTGGAAGAAAAAGACAGGAGTGACTGGATAGAGAGAGAGAGAGAGTGATTGTCATAGAATCATAGAATCCCTATGGTTCAGAAGGAGGCCATTCAACCAAATCGAGCCTGCGCTGATCACAGCGTCAAGGATCCGGGTTTGATTCCTGGCTTGGGTCAATGTCTCTGCGGAGTCTGCACGTTCTCCCCGTGTCTGCGTGGGTTTCCTCCGGGTGCTCCAATTTCCTCCCACACTCCAAAGATGTGCGGGTTAGGTGGATTGGCCATGTTAAATTCTCTCTTAGTGTCAGGGGGCTTAGCAGGGTAAATAGGTGGGGTTACGGGAATAATGTGAGATTGTTGTCGGTGAAGACTTTTAGGGCCGAATGACCTCCTGGGACATGACAGGAAATTGGGACAGTGCTTGACCATTTCATAGGGGAGCGTTGCCCTCGAACTCGGGTCAACTGATGCTGTGGTCAAAGATATTCAAACTCTTGAATTATTGTGCAACAGATCTCCTTTATTGCATTGTACCAAGTTACCACAAAATTATACCAGGCCCTATCCCCATACATTTACCCTAGCTAGTCTCCCTGACACTAAGGGACAATTTAGCATGGCCAATCCACCTAACTCGCACATCTTTGGACTGTGTGAGGAAACCGGAGCACCCGGAGGAAACCCACACAGGCACGGGGAGAACGTGCAAACTCACGTCACAGACAGTGACCCGAGGCCGGAATTGAACCCGGGTCTCTGGCGCTGTGAGGCAGCAGTGCTAACCGCTGTGCCACAGTGCCGCCTTGTACGGGCAGGAATGCGAGGAGAGAGAGTGTTACTCAGGTGTGGGGTGGAGAAGTGGAAGATGGAGGTTTTATAAGATTGTCAAACTTTTAGGCATGTTCCCGGAGTCTCTTTAGCATGGCCAATGCTTGGTAAGATACTGCCGTGGCCTCTCGATTGCAGTGATAACAACACAAAATCCACCGGCACATTCCAGAAGGAAAGAAAGCAGGAGAGATTTTAATTAACAGGCCAATTATACTGCGGTTTGCACGGATGTTCACCTTTTTGATCTTCAAGTCATGGCCAGTTGAGTTGAAGTTCAGAAAAGCACTGCCAGCGAGAGCCTCGCACCCTCTGACTGCACATCTGCCACCCAGATTAAAGGGACATTTTAACACACCAATTGCTGGTTTGTAAGAGAGCTGTCACTCCAGGATGGATAGTTCGAATCCTTACAAGGCAGGAGGAGGCCATTCAGCCCATTGAGCCTGCAGCAACATCAATCCCACCTCGGCCCTATCCCCGTAATCCTACGTATTTACCCTGCTAATCCCCCTAATGTGAAGGGGCAATTTAGCATGGCCAATCTCTTTCGTCAGAAGCAACTCTTCAAATGCAGACAATAAAAAATAGAACAAAACTTATTCCAACTTACAAATCAAAGAAAGGGCTTCATAAAGAAACATCATTACTCCAAACTTGGGGCCTCGCCCTGGGCCACTCCAAGCTCGCCACAATTCCACACAGATTCTTAGTTATAGTGAGTCAGCTGGTCAGCTGACCATCGCATCACTGTGTAATTGGTTCCGTGGTTTACTGGGTCAGCTGACCCTTACATCTTGTTACCATTGGTCACATTACATCCATTACAAAGTTGTCACCGGTTCCATTCTAACACAATCCACCTAATCCGCACATCTTCGGACTTTGGGATGAAACCGGAGCACCAGGAGAATGAGGGGGGGTTGGAATCTCATAGAGAGAGTTATAAAATTCTAACAGGACTAGACAGGGTAGATGCAGGGAGGATGTTCCCGATGGTGGGGGAATCCAGAACTAGGGGTCACAGTCTGAGGATTCGGGGTAGACCATTTAGGACGGAGGTGAAGAGACATTTCTTCACCCAAAGAGTGGTGAGCCTGTGGAATTCATTACCACAGGAAGTAGTTGATGCCAAAACATTGAATGTATTCAAGAGGCGGCTGGATATAGCACTTGGGGCGAATGGGATCAAAGGTTATGGGGAGAAAGCAGGATTAGGCTATTGAGTTGGACGATCAGCCATGATTGTAATGCATGGCAGAGCAGGCTCGAAGGGCCTCCTCCTGCTCCTATCTCCTATGCTTGTATGTAAAGCCACACAGACACAGGGAGAATGTTCAGACTTCACACACGCAGTGACCCAAGCTGGGAATCGAACCCGGGTCCCTGGCGCTGTGAGGCAGCAGTGCTAACCACTGTGCCACCGTGCCGCCCCTGAAAGTTTCAGTTGCCTGCCAATCTCAGCCCCAGTTCAAGGCCATTGAAGTCTCCCTTCTCAAGGACAACTCGGGACGGGCAGTAAGTGTTGGCCTAGCCAGTGACGCCCACATTCTGTGAAAGAATACATGTTACACCATTGGCTACTGCGGCGGCCTTGCAGTCACCCACCATATTCCCGTCTTTAAGACAACGAATGCAGCAACTAAATAGTTAATCCTGAGATCACATTAGTGATTGCACCTTCACTCCATGTAATTCCAGCTCTGCGTTTAACTGTCATTAGCACTGTTTTGGTTTTGTCCAGATCATGTTATATATTGCAGAAAGAATAACGGATGATCAGGAAAGAGTAAGAGGCAGTAATTTAATCGAGGGGTTCAGATGTCATCCATAAATCTGTCATCCAAGAACTCAGATTAAATTACTGCTTTATTACTTGCTCCCAATCATCAATAATTCTATATATACACACTCGCGCTGCACGCACTCACACACACATACACACACACACACACATTCACACACACACACCCACACACACAAACACACACACACATTCGCACAGACACATTCACACACACACGCGCATTCACACACACACAAACACACATACGCACACACATTCACACACACATTCACACACACATTCACACACACACACACCCACACACACAAACACACACACACACATTCACACAGACACATTCACACACACATTCACACACACACACAAACACACATACGCACACACATTCACACACACACACATTCACACACACACGCGCGCACACACACACGCGCACACACACATGCACACACACACACGTTCACAATCACACGCACATACCCACACACACACACCCACATGCTCACTCACACACACACATTCACACGCACATTCCTACACACACTCGCACACACACACACTCACCCACATACTCACCCAGACACACACACAGACACGGGCTCACACTCAGACTCACTCACACACACACTCACATGGGCACACACTCAGACACACTCTCACACAGACACACTCTGACACACACACACACACACACACACACATGCTCACATACTCACACAGGCTCACACTTGGACTCACTCTGACATAACCACACTCTGACACACACATACACACTCACACTCACAAACACACATACACACACTCTCTCCCACCCCATATCTCTCTTCACTCCCCCCACCTCTGTACCTCTCTCTGAGCCCCTGATCCCTCCATCTCTTTCACGTCACCCCCAATCTCTCCCCCACCTTGCTTACATCCTCCCCCGCACCCTCCCCCCACAAACAATAAAACCCAGCCCTGCATTTCAAAGTGACGTCATTGGCTGTAAAGTGCTTTGGAGCATGTTGAGGTTGTGAAGGTGCGCTATATAAATGCAAGCTTTTCTTTTCCTTTCTGACGAGACTCTGGGGACAAGAAGATGACTTTTAAAGTCTGGGAGGATATATTGTCGCATTAGTGGCAGCGAGAAGCTGCTATGTTTGTCAGTAAAAGCCTGTAACATGCTCCCCATTTACTGCTCTTAAAGGCAGAAAGCTAACAAGTGTTTAACAAATAATTGTTGAGAATTACTCACGCAGTTAATGGGAGAAGGTGTGCTTCTCCGTAACTGAGCTCCCCGTGGGCAGCTGCAGATGTAAACAGAGAGTGTGGGCTTCACGGCGACTCAAGTGGAAAATTCTCTTGTTAATTGGCCACCATACGAAGCTGCGACAGAACCTCCAGCATCTTAGCTGCTGCACTCTGCCCCTGCTGGTGAAGAAACACCCACACACGCCACAGTCACAATGTGTTGGGCCTTGCACTATTTATAAGATCCCTTTCTGGGTACGCCGTGCATTTGTCTGAGTTGCCAGGAACCTTGCATGAGTTAAATCATAGAACCCCTACAATGCAGAAGGAGACCATTCGGCCCATCGAGCCCGTACCGACCACAATCCCACCCAGGCCCTATCCCCGTAACCCCACATATTTACCCCCTAAAGGAGGTGATGGCCTTGTGATATTATCACTAGCCTATTAGTCCAGAAACTCAGCTAATGTTCTGGGGACCCGGATTTGAATCCCACCATCCCGGGTTCGATGGTTGAATATGAATTCAATTTTTAAAAAATCTGGAATTAAGAATCTACTGATGACCATGAAACCATTGTCAATTGTTGGAAAAACCCATCTTGTTCACTGATGTCCTTTAGGGAAGGAAATCTGCCGTCCTTACCTGGTCTGGCCTACATGTGACTTTAGAGCCACAGCAATGTGGGGCTTGACTCTCAACTGCCCTCAAAGGGCAACTAGGGATGGGCAATAAATGCTGGCCAGCCAGTGACGCCCATGTCTCATGAATGAATTTAAAAAAATTTTGCATGGCCAATCAACCTAACCCACCTGAAGAAATCATAGAAATCATAGAAACCCTACAGTGCAGAAGGAGGCCATTCGGCCCATCGAGTCTGCACCGACCACAATCCCACCCAGGCCCTACCCCCACATATTTACCCGCTAATCCCTCTAACCTACGCATTTTAGGATTCTAAGGGGCAATTTTTAACATGGCCAATCAACCTAACCCGCACATCTTTGGACTGTGGGAGGAAACCGGAGCAAACCCACACAGACACGAGGAGAATGTGCAAACTCCACACAGACAGTGACCCGAGCCGGGAATCGAACCCGGGACCCTGGAGCTGTGAAGCAGCAGTGCTAACCACTGTGCTACCGTGCCGCCAAGAGGGGTGAGAGAGAATGTCCTTCTTCCATCAGGCAAAAGGAACAAAAGTCTGAGTCACGTACCAACCGATTCAAGAACAGCTTCTTCCCTGCTGCTGTCAGACTTTTGAATGAACCTACCTTGTATTAAGTTGATCTTTCGCTACACCCTAGCTATGACTGTAACACTACATTCTGCACCCTCTCCTTTCCTTCTCCCCTATGCACCCTATGAACGGTATGTTTTGTCTCTATAGCGTACAAGAAACAATACTTTTCACTGTATCCCAATACATGGTGACAATAAAAAATCAAATCAAAGCTTCTGACTCAGAAGATTAGATATTGTACATCAGTCCAGGAACTAAAAAACAACAGCGAGCAAAACAAAGAAAAACAATTCTGTTTCGCCTCTCCTGACTCCAGGATGTCCCATCGCACTTTACAGTCAATGAAGTTCTTTCAAATTGTAGTCATTGTTGTAATGTAGGCATCATGGCAGAATATACGGGCACAGCAAGCTCCCACAGACAGCGGCACGATAATGCCGGATGATCTCTTTTATTGGTGGGGTTAACGGATAAAAACCGGCCCAGCATCCTCTGCTCTACTTCAAATTGGTGCTGTGGGATCTTTTGCAACTATTTAAGCAGGACTGCCGTCTCATTCAGAGTGGGTTCCTCGAACAGTGCAGCACTCTCTTGGAGCACCCAGAGGAAACCCACGCAGACACGGGGAGAACATGCAAACACCAAGACAGACGGTGACCCAAGCCGGGAATCAAACCCGAGTCCCTGGCGCTGGGAGGCAGCTGTGCTAACCACTGTGCCACCGTGCCGCCCGGGCTTGACTCAAGAACAGCTTCTTCCCTGCAACCATCAGACTTTTGAATGGACTTACCATATATTAAGTTGCTCTTTCTCTACATCCTAGCTATGATGGTGACACTACATTCTGCACTCTCTCGTTTCCTCCTCACCTATGTACTCTATGAACGGTATGCTTTGTCTGTATAGTGCACAAGAAACAATACTTTTCACCGTATAATACACGCGACAATAATGAATCAAATCAATTCAATACCGTCCTGACTCAGAGGGAGGAAAGCTCTCACCTCTGCCCCAGCAGTATGTCTCAGCCTCCACCTCAGAACAATAGCTCAGCAATGCTTCCTGCTGCACAGGAATGACACACCATGCCATCCTGTGCCTTTCGTGAGCCTAGTGCCCAATTAGCCCTGAATTACTGCCTGCATTGTGCTCATGACCCATGCCCACTAAGAACTGGACGGGGGGATGGGGAGACTGTGGTGTGGTAGTGGTATCTCTGGGCTAGTGGTCCAGTGGCCCAGGCTGTTGCTCTGCAGACACGAGATCAAATTCCACCACAGCCCGATTGTCATTAAAAACCCACCCGGTTCACTTATGATCTTTCGGGAATGGAATCTGCCATAAAGAAGATTGGATTGGGTTCAACCCCTTACCTCCGTAGGGGGTGGCACAGTGGTTAGCACGGCTGCCTCACAGCACCGGGCACCCAGGTTCGATTCTGGCCTTGGGTCACTGTCGGTGTGGAGTTTGCATGTTCTCCCCATGTCTGCGTGGGTTTCCTCCGGGTGCTCCAGTTTCCTCCCGCAGTCCAAAGATGTGCAGGTTAGATTGATTGGCCATGCTAAATGCTATTGTCAGGGGGATTGGGAGGGTAACTGTGGGGTAATGGGGATAGGACAGGACCTGGTTGGGATTGTGTGGGTGCAGGCTCGATGAGCCAAATTGCCTCCTTCTGCACTGTAGTTTCTATTATTCTTGGGTAACTCTCTGTGCGGAATTTGCACTTTCTCCCCGTGTCTGTGTGGGTTTCCTCCGGGTGTCAGGGAGATTAGCAGGGTAAATATGTGGGGTTACGGTAATAGGGCCTGGGTGGGATTGTTGTCAGTACAGACTCGATGGGCCGAATGGCCTCCTTCTGCACTGTAGGGATTCTAGGATTCTTTGCGGACCCAGTGAGGAAGGGATCGGGGGGAAGAGAGGAGAGAGTCCCCGTGGGCCTGGCCCTACACCTGGCCAATCTGCCATGAATAGGCCCAGGCAGGGGCAGACTAGGGGGTCTTCCAACCTGACAGTCTGCCCATCTGCCCCTCCGGGTGGCTCCGGAGAGGGAGCACGCGGAGGCAGCGAGGGACTGGGAATGTTTATTGACCCCTTCAATCAGGTTTTGTTTTGATGTTTTTAGTTTCCTTTGACGTTCTGTTTGATGCAGCATCTGCTTGAGGGGCTGCCTTTCAATTTGTCCCTCAGCTTGCAGATTTAACTTATCTCATTATCCAGCTTGGGTCACTGTCTATGTGGAGTTTGCACATTCTCCCTGTGTCTGCATGCATTTCCTCTGGTTTCCTCCCACAGTCCAAAGATGTGCAGGTTAGGTTGATTGGCCATGTTAAATTGCCCTGTATTGTCAGGGGGATTGGGAGGGTAACTGTGGGGTAACGGGGATAGGACAGGACCTGGTTGGGATTGTGTGGGTGCAGGCTCGATGAGCCAAATTGCCTCCTTCTGCACTGTAGTTTCTATTATTCTTGGGTCACTCTCTGTGCGGAATTTGCACATTCTCCCCGTGTCTGTGTGGGTTTCCTCCGGGTGCCCCGGTTTCCTCCCACAGTCCAAAGATGTGGGTTAGGTTGATTGGCTATGATAAATTTCCCCTTTGTGTCTGAAGATGTGTGGGTTAGGGGATAGGGCGGGGGAGAGGGCCTGGGTAAGGTGCTCTGTCAGAGAGTCGGTGCAGACTTGATGGGCCAAATGGCCTCCTTCTACACTGTCGGGATTCTATGATTCTTCCATCCAACCACCAACTAAGCCACTTAAGTGGACAACTAATGACCATTTACAGCCTCATCCTGCCACTGATAGTATTAACCCCTCTGCAGACAGGCCTGGCGCTACTCGGAGAGAATGACAAACAAACCTGGGCAGGCTATTTGTGGTCTCCCAGGGGAGGGTCCCTCAATCAAAGGCCCTCAGTCCCTTATTGAGGGCAGTGGCAGGGGGTCCAGCTGTGAGCCAACCTCCCTGCCCACTAGTCCCTGCACCGTGAAGCCCCGCCCGTTCTGGGTCGCTCCTTCATCCTCTGGTGGCTAAGGAATGTTTTTCGATTTGATTTGATTTATTATTGTCACATGTATTAACATACAGTGAAAAGTATTGTTTCTTGCGCGCTATACAATCAAAACATACCGTTCATAGAGAAGGAAAGGAGACAGTGCAGAATGTAGTGTTACAGTCATAGCTAGGGTGTAAAGAAAGATCAACTTAATGCAAGGTAGGTCCATTCAAAAGTCTGACAGCAGCAGGGAAGAAGCTGTTCTTGAGTCGGTTGGTACGTGACCTCAGACTTTTGTATCTTTTTCCTGACGGAAGAAGGTGGAAGAGAGAATGTCCGGGGTGCGTGGGGTCCTTAATTATGCTGGCTACTTTTCCGAGGCAGAGGGAAATGTAGACTGAGTCAATGGATGGGAGGCTGGTTTGCGTGATGGATTGGGCTACATTCACTACCTTTTGTAGTTCCTTGCGGTCTTGGGCAGAGCAGGAGCCATACCAAGCTGTGATACAACCGGAAAGAATGTTTTCTATGGTGCATCTGTAGATGTTTCCAGATATTTTCTCATTTTTCCCTTCCTTTCAGTTGCACAACAGAGAAGGGGAGGGGGAGGGAGGGACTGAAATAACTGATAAGCTATTCTTTCTAGTCAACCCCATCAGTGAAATCCACCTTTGTGTAGAACTGGAGAGTTGTAACAGACAGATACATGAATAGGGAGGGAACAGAGAGATACGGACAATGTAGAGGCAAAAGGTCTTTAGTTTAGAAAGGCATCATGTGTTGGCGCAGGCTTGGTGGGCCGAAGGGCCTGTTCCTGTCTTGCACTGTTCTTTGTTCTTTCTATAAGCATCATTGAACAGGCTGGTGAGGGCTCATTTCTCTGAACTATGGCTGAGGCGAGTGTCACCAAAGGCTGACATGTAGGAAGGTGTTCGATGTTTTGTGAAGGTTGAGTGGGAATAGAAAATATGTTCCCTCATGAGCCCAACGTAAGACAGTGACTGACAAACTGAAGGGGGAATACAGGAGAAATCTCGACCTCGAGAGTGGTTGGAATGTCAGATTGCTCAGTGCTGCCCCACAGTGGATACCAGTAATAACCAGGAACTGCGGAGGGAACCAAATCAAAAGTTGCCATGTTTGTCCATGAAATGATAAAAGGACCTGTTGCGCCTTGCCAGTGGGTAGAGCCCTTCTCTCTGAGCCAGGAAGACATGGCTTCAAATCCCAATGTGGAGATGCCGGCGTTGGACTGGGGTGAACACAGTAAGAGTTTTAACATCACCAGGTTAAAGTCCAACAGGTTTATTTGGTAGCAAATACCATTAGCTTTCGGAGCGCTGCTCCTTCGTCAGATGGAGTGGAAATGTGCTCTCAAACAGGGCACAGAGACACAAAAATCAAGTTACAGAATACTGATTAGAATGCGAATCCCTACAACCAACCAGATCTTAAAGATACAGACAATGTCTGAAGGGGGATGTCTGTATCTTTAAGATCTGGTTGGTTGTAGGGATTCGCATTCTAATCAGTATTCTGTAACTTGATTTTGAGTCTCTGTGCCATGTTTGAGAGCACATTTCCACTCCATCTGACGAAGGAGCAGCGCTCCGAAAGCTAATGGTATTTGCTACCAAATAAACCTGTTGGACTTTAACCTGGTGTTGTTAAAACTCTTACTGTGTTCAAATCCCAGCCAGGGGAGCTGAACTCAGAATCTGGGCTGATATTTGCAGTGAAGTAGAATAGAATAGAAAGAATAGAAACCCTACAGTGCAGAAGGAGGCTATTCGGCCCATCGAGTCTGCACCGACCACAATCCCACCCAGGCCCTACCCCCACATGTTTACCCGCTAATCCCTCTAACCTACGCATCTCAGGGGCATTCTAAGGGGCAATTTTTAACCTGGCCAATCAACCTAACCCGCACATCTTTGGACTGTGGGAGGAAACCGGAGCACCCGGAGGAAACCCACGCAGACACGAGGAGAATGTGCAAACTCCACACAGACAGTGACCCGAGCCGGGAATCGAACCTGGGACCCTGGAGCTGTGAAGCAGCAGTGCTAACCACTGCGCTACCATGCCGCCCAAGTGCTGAGGGAGTGCTGCACAGTCTCGTGTAACATTGAACTGAAGCCCCGTTTGCCTGCTTAAAGTTATTCAGGAGGCTGCTAAAATCTGTCCTGGAACTGTTTATTGCTAGGGAAGGCGATGGCCTAATGGTATTATCGCTAGACTATGAATCCAGAAACTCAGTTAATGTTCTGGGGACACAGGTTCGAATCCCACCACGGCAGTTGGTGGAATTTGAATTCAATGAAAAATGTTCTGGAATTAAGAATCTACTGATGACCATGAAACCATTGTCGATTGTCGGAAAAACCGTTCTGGTTCACAAATGTCCTTTAGAGAAGGAAATCTGCTGTCCTTACCCGGTCTGGCCTACATGTGACTCCAGAGCCACAGCCAGTGCCGGATTTAGGCATAAGCTAAACAAGCTACAACTTAGGGCCTCACAATCCGCAGGGGCCTCACAAAATTTCAGAAGGTTTACAATGAAGAGAACATTTAGGAGCGGATACCAGAAAAGAAAAAGAAAGCACCAGCTTTAAGAGCAACTCAAAAAAATTACCAAAATCTATGAGAGAGATCAAGCCAGCCAAATGATAAATATATAATCAGTAAATGCATTCATTTGAAAATAATTTGTATTTTTCACTTTAAGTACCTTGCTATTAAATAATTAAAAGGCATAATTATGTTTTCAATTTTTTTGTGGCGACCCAAGGTCCTGTTTTGGTACACACCTTTACATAGAAACATAGAAATACAGAAAGAGGCCGTTCGACCCATCGAGTCTGCACCAACCACAATCCCACCCAGGCCCTACCCCCATATCCTTACATATTTACCCACTAATCCCTCTCACCTACGCATTTCAGGACACTTTGGGGCAATTTTTAGCACGGCCAATCAACCTCACCCGCACATCTTTGGACTGTGGGAGGAAACCGGAGCACCCGGAGGAATCCCACGCAGACACGGGGAGAATGTGCAAACTCCGCACAGACAGTGACCCAAGCCGGGAATCGAACCCAGGTCCCTGGAGCTGTGAAGCAGCAGTGCTAACCACTGTGCTACTGTGCCGCCCCAAAAACTGGAGTGATTCCTGCTGGGAATCGAACCCAGGTCTCTGTCGCTGTGAAGCAGCAGTGCTAACCACTGTGCTACCGTTTGTGAGACCTTTTGGTGTAACTTTTTAACAAGGGGCTTCCAAGCTTTATATAGCTTAGGGCCTCACCAAGTCTAAATCCGGCACTGGCCACAGCAATGTGGTTCACTTTAAACTGCCCTCGGGCAATGAGGGATGGGCAATAAATGCTGGCCAGCCAGTGACGCCAATGTCCCACGAATGAATAAAACAATCTATTGAAGGAAGCACGGGGAGGTGGTGTGAACAGAATTCATCACCCTAAGTGGTTAACACTGCTGCCTCACAGCACCAGGGACCCGGGTTCGATTCCCGCTTGGGTCACTGTCTGTGTGGAAGTTGCACATTCTCCTCAGTGTCTGCGTGGGTTTCCTCCGGGTGCTCCGGTTTCCTCCCACAGTCCGAAAGATGTACGGATTAGGTTAGGATTGGCTGTGCTAAATTGCCCCTTGGTGTCAGGGGGACTAGCTAGGGTAAATGCATGGGGTTGTGGGGATTGGGCCTGGGTGGAATTGTGGTCGGTGCAGACTCGATGGGCCGAATGGCCTCCTTCTGCACTGTAGGGATTCTATGATAAAACCCGACTGCTAATTGTGAAATATGCGCTGTGTGAAAAAGGGCAGCTTTTAGCTGCTCTTTGGGGATTAAGATAGTGAAATAGCTACCGTTATGCGCAGAAGAATCTCTTAAATTAGCTTCCATTTTATATTCGCAGATAAATCATAGAATGAAAGGCTGGGAAAAAAAATCAACGGAGTGTCCAATATCTATTCGAGAGGGCAGGCTGATGTGTGTTTACATTCAGATTTGCTTTTTCACTCGGAAGTTGAGGATTCCGTAGTGCGGTGTGACCCCATTTTGTCACGCTGACCCCAAACACCAATGTTTTTCTCTGTCGAACTCAATATCAAAAAGACTTGAGAGCAGATGCTGAGAGCGTGTAAAGGGCTTATAGAATGCTGATGCCTCAGTGTCGGTGCATCTACAAGCTGCATAAATAGTGTAACATCTTAGCTGTAGGCAGGAAGATAAAGCTGGGATGTATCAGGGAGTTTGAGCAGCATTTCCTGTGGCAAAGCGTCCTTTGTAACCTCGGGTGTTGGTCGTGAGTGTGTGCAGCATTTAATCATTCCTAAATCTTCAAGCTCTTGACTGTGTGATGAATCCATCATTGGCTTACAGGCAAAGGGCTGCCGCCTCCTGTCTGCATTATTACAAGACCTCACATTCTCAACACTACAGGGCAACTGTCCTTGAATTGGAGGCAGACTGATCTGAGATGTTAGAGAGAGGGAACTAACTAGACCCTCATGGTTAGCACTGCTGCCTCCACAGCGCCAGGGAGCCGGGTTCGATTCCCGGCTTGGGTCACTGTCTGTGTGGAGTCGGCACGTTCTCCCCGTGTCTGCGTGGGTTTCCTCCGGGTGCTCCGGTTTCCTCCCACAGTCCGAAAGACCTGCTGATTTGATGCTTTGGCCGTGCTAAATTCTCCCTCAGTGTACCCGAACAGGCGCCAGAGTGTGGCGACTAGGGGATTTTCACAGTAACTTCATTACCGTGTTAATGTAAGCCTACTTGTGACACTAATAAATAAACCATAAACTTCAATTCATGCCTTGGGTCACTGTCTGTGTGGAGTCTGCACGTTCTCCCCGTGTCGGCGTGGGTTTCCTCCGGGTGCTCCGGTTTCCTCCCACAGTCCAAAGATCATAGAATCATACAATGCAGAAGGAGGCCATTTGGCCCATCGAGTCTGCACAAATCACAATCCCATCCAGACTCTATCCCATAACCCCATAGCTTTACCCTGGCTAGTTCCCCTGCCATTAAGGGGTAATTTAGCATGGCCAATCAACCTAACCCACACATCTTTGGAGAGTGGGACGGGGCAGACACGGGGAGAATGTGCAAACTCCACACAGACAGTGACCCGAGGCCGGAACTGAACCCGGGTCCCTGGCGCTGTGAGGCAGCAGTGCTAACCACTGTGCCGCCGTGCTGGTTAGATGTGCGGGTTAGGTGGATTGGCCATGTTAAATTGCCCTTTATTGTCAGGGGGATTTGCAGGGTAAATGTATGGGGTTGTGGGGGTAGGGCCTGGGTGGGATTGAGGTCGGTGCAGGCTTGATGGGCTGAATGGTCTTCTGCACTGTAGGGATTCTATGATTATAAACATTATGTTCCTATTTATCCCTAAACCAGCAGTCCTGAAAAAACAGCAGACTATCTGGCCATTATCATATGGCTTTTTTGGGATCTTGCTGTGTACAGATTGGTTGCCATCTTTCCTACATTACAACAGTGAATACACGTTCAATCTACTTCATTTGCTGAAAAGCACTTTGAAACATAGAACACTTACAACACAGGAGGGGGCCATTTGGCCCATTGTTTTCAGGCTATTCAGCCCAATCCCACTCACCAGCTCTTGGTGCATCGCTCTGGGGGAGGCACCCTGTGAAAGGCACTATACAAATGCAATTCCTCCCCCCCTCCCCCCCTTCATTCATAGAATCAACCTAACCTGCACATCTACACATTGGCCTACACCGACAACAATCCCCCCCAGGCTCTGTCCTCGTAACCCCACATATTTACTGTGCTGATCCCCCTGACACTAAGGAGCAATTGAACATAGCCAATCAACCTAACCTGCACATCTTTGGAGGAAACCGGAGCACCCAGAGAAAACCCACGCAGACACAGGGAGAATGTGCAAACTCCACACACACAGTCACCGGAGGCTGGAATTGAAGTTTAAAGTTTATTTATTAGGGTCACAAGTAGGCTTACATTAACACTGCATTGAGGTTACTGTGAAAATCCCCTAGTCGCCACACTCCGGCGCCTGTTCGGGTACACTGAGGGAGAATTTAGCACACCCGATGCACCTGACCAGCACGTCTTTCAGACTGTGAGAGGATGGGATGTACCCCAGGTTACTGTGGGAGGCGAGGGAAGAGATTGCAGAGCCTCTGGCGATGATCTTTGCATCGTCGATGGAGACGGGAGAGATGCCGGAAGATTGGAGGATTGCGGATGTGGTTCCTATTTTCAAGAAGGGGAATAGGGATAGCCCAGGAAATTACCGACCGGTGAGTCTAACCTCAGTGGTTGGTAAGCTGATGGAGAAGATCCTGAGGGACAGGATTTATGAGCATTTAGAGAGGTTTAGTATGCTCAAGAATACTCAGCACGGCTTTGTCAAAGGCAGATCGTGCCTTACGAGCCTGGTGGAGTTCTTTGAAAATGTGACTAAACACATTGATGAAGGGAAAGCGGTAGATGTGGTTTATATGGATTTTAGCAAGGCGTTCGATAAGGTCCCCCATGCAAGGCTTCTAGAAAAAGTGAGAGGGCATGAAGTGAAGGTGCTGCTGCCCTGTGGATCCAGAACTGGCTTGCCCAAAGGAGGCAGAGAGTGTGTATAGATGGGTCTTTTTCTAAATGGAGGTCGGTCACCAGTGGTGTGCCCCAGGGATCTGTTTTGGGACCCTTGCTGTTTGTCATTTTCATAAATGACCTGGATGAGGAAGTGGAGGGATGGGTTGGTAAGTTTGCCGACGACACAAAGGTTGGTGGGGTTGTGGATTGTCTGGAGGGATGTCAGAAGTTACAGAGGAACATAGATAGGATGCAAGACTGGGCGGAGAAGTGGCAGATGGACTTCAACTCAGATAAATGCGTAGTGGTCCATTTTGGCAGGTCAAATGGGATGAAGGAGTACAATATTAAGGGAAATACTCTTAGTACTGTGGAGGATCAGAAGGACCTTGGGGTCCGGGTCCATAGGACTCTAAAATCGGCCCCACAGGTGGAGGAGCTGGTTAAGAAGGCGTATGGTATGCTGGCCTTTATCAATCGAGGGATTGAGTTTAGGAGTCCGGGGATAATGATGCAGCTATATAAGACCCTCGTCAGACCCCACTTGGAGTACTGTGCTCAGTTCTGGTCGCCTCATTACAGGAAGGATGTGGAAATGATTGAAAGGGTGAAGAGGAGATTTACAAGGATGTTGCCTGGATTGAGTGGCATGCCTTATGAGGATAGGCTGAGGGAGCTCGGTCTTTTCTCCTTGGAGAGACGTAGGATGAGAGGAGACCTAATAGAGGTATATAAGATGTTGAGAGGCATAGATCGGGTGGACTCTCAGAGGCTTTTTCCCAGGGTGGAAATGGCTGCTACGAGAGGACACAGGTTTAAGGTGCTGGGGGGTAGGTACAGGGGAAATGTTAGGGGGAAGTTTTTCACACGGAGGGTGGTGGGCGAGTGGAATCGGCTGCCGTCAGTGGTGGTGGAGGCAAACTCAATAGGGTCTTTTAAGAGACTCCTGGATGAGTACATGGGACTTAATAGGATGGAGGGTTATAGGTAGGCCTAGAAGGTAGGAATATGTTCGGCACAACTTGTGGGGCCAAAGGGCCTGTTTTGTGCTGTAGTTTTTCTATGTTTCTATGTTTCTAAACTGGAACACCCAGAGGAAACCCACAGTACAGAAGGAGGCCATTCGGCCCATCGAGCCTGCACCGACGACAACAACCCCATTCATGCCCTATCCCCATAACCCCATGTATTTACCCTGACGAACCCCCCTGAAACTTAAGGACCAATTTAGCATGGCCAATCCACCTAACCTGCACATCTTTGGACTGTGGGAGGAAACCGGAGGAAACCCACGCAGACACGGGGAGAACGTGCAGACTCCACGCAGACAGTCCGAACCCGGGTCGCTGGTGCCGTGAGGCAGCAGTGCTAACCACCGTGCCAGCGTGCCACCCACTTCATTCAAATTTCTCTGCCGATTTGATTTTTTTTTTGATTGGGGGCTCGGTTGCTAGTTTTTCTGCATGACTTAAATTGCATATTATAGAATTTTTTTTATAAAAAGGATAGCAAGGGTTCTGAATTAGCAGGGGCATAGATATAAGTGTGGAAATATCCAGCAGGTCATTCAACATCAGTACAGAGAAAACAAACGGGTCGCAGCATCTTGTGTGCAACTGTTCAATCAATTCCGATGAAGGGTACAGGTTGGAAAGTCAAAACATGTCATTTTATGTACAGATACTGACTAACCTGTTTTGTATTCCAAGAGGTATTTATTTTTACCGTAGGGCTTCAGAATTCTCTCTTTATGTTCCATATACATATATATGAATAGAAATACCTGTTCCCCGGTTAAAAATGCTTAATTACCTTTTAAACAACTCATATTGCTTGTACGTCTTGCAGGATTTGAGGTTTAAAATATGTAAGCGGGGGGATAAATCCCAAGAACGATTCTTCAATAATTCAGACCAATACTGATTGTTCCACAAGCTACGGGGAGCTGAAAGAAACATGGTGATAGCAATACCTTTGCAGTTTCACTCAGCATGCGCTTCACAAAAGGGCGGCACAGTGGTTAGCACTGCTGCCTCACAGCGCCAGGGAGCCGGGTTCGATTCCCGGCTCGGGTCACTGTCTGTGCAGAGTCTGCGCGTTCTCCCAGTGTCTGCGTGGGTTTCCTCCCACAGTCCCAAAGATTTGCAGGTTGGGTGGATTGGCCATGATAAATTGCCCCTTAGTGTCCCAAGATGTGTAGATTAGACGAATTAGCCATGGTAAAATGGGTTACGGGGATCGGGTAGGGAGATAGCCTGGGTAAGATGCTTTGTTGGAGAGTCGGTGCAGAATCGATGGACCGAATGACCTCTTCTGCGCTGTAGGGATCCTATGAAAGCT
Organism: Mustelus asterias; assembly: GCF_964213995.1. Classification (NCBI taxonomy): domain Eukaryota; kingdom Metazoa; phylum Chordata; class Chondrichthyes; order Carcharhiniformes; family Triakidae; genus Mustelus; species Mustelus asterias. The sequence goes on from NC_135812.1 coordinate 8,465,708, forward strand.
GCCATATACCATGCCAGGGACCTGGGTTTGATTCTGGCTTGGGTAACTGTGTGGAGTTTGCACGTTCTCCCCGTGTCTGTGTGGGTTTCCTCTGAGTGCTCCGGTTTCCTCCCACACTCCAAGGATGTGCAGTTTAGGTGGATTGGCCATACTAAATTGCCCCTTAGTGTCCTAAGATGTGTAGGTTAGGGGGATTAGCAGGGTAATTGTGTGGGCTTATGGGGGTTAGGGTGGGGGGGGGCCTGGTTAGATGCTCTGACAGAGAGTCGGTGCAGTCTCGATGGGCCAAATGGCCTCCATCTGTATTGTAGGGATTCTATGAAAACCCATTTGTCTCCTCTCCAGCCAATCCCAATCATGCTGGGACCCACACAACAACTTGTATTTACATGGCTTTAACATGGTAAAATGTCCCAAGATACTTTGCAGGAGCATGATCAGACACACAAACTGGCACTGCGCCACAGAAGGATCCTTTAGCACAGTTGGCGAGGAGTGTGGTTAAAAAAATACAGTTCTTAAGGGTGGTCTAAAAGGAGGAGGTGGAGATGGAGAGGCGTAGGGAGGGAATTCCAGGACTCAGGCCCTGGATCAAGCACTCAGCAGGCAGAGTAGGCTTCAGGTGCGTCTTTCTGGACAGATTTGAATCCGGTTACAAGGCCTGACCCAGACCCCATTCAATGTGGCCTTCTTGTTCCACGCCAGGAGGAATCCTGTGGATTCTAACCTATTTTTATTTTGGTATATCACCTCAGTGTGTTTCGCTTGGTCAGCACGGTTCAGACCAGGACAAGGACTGGGGAGATGATGGTATTATCGCTAGACTATTAATCCAGAACCTCAGCTAATGTTCTGTGGACCCGGGTCCGAATCCTGCCACGGCAGGTGGTGGAACTTGAATTCAATAAAAAAAATCTGGAATTAAGAATCTACTGATGACCATGAAACCATTGTCGGAAAAACCCATCTGCTTCACTAATGTCCCTTTAGGGAAGGAAATGGTAGCACAGTGGTTAGCACTGCTGCTTCACAGCTCCAGGGACCTGGGTTCGATTCCCGGCTTGGGTCACTGTCTGTGTGGAGTTTGCACATTCTCCTCGTGTCTGCGTGGGTTTCCTCCGGGTGCTCCGGTTTCCTCCCACAGTCCAAAGATGTGTGGGTTAGGTTGATTGGCCATGCTAAAATTGCCCCTGAGATGTGTAGGTTAGAGGATTAGCGGGTAAATATGTAGGGATAAGGGGGTGGGGCCAGGGTGGGATTGTGGTCGGTGCAGACCCGATGGGCCAAATGGCCTCTTTCTGCACTGTAGGGCTTCCATGATTCTTCTATGAAATCTGCCGTCCTTACCTGGTCTGACCTACATGTGACTCCAGAGCCACAGCAATGTGGTTCACTCTTAACTGCCCTCCAAGGGCAACTAGGGATGGGCAATAAATGCTGGTCAGCCAGTGATGCCCATGTCCCATGAACGAATTTAAAAACAGGACTGAATGTGATGGAGCAAGACAAAGCTATGACTGTAACACTGCATTCTGCACTCTCTCCTTTCCTTCTCTATGAACGGTATGCTTTGTCTGTATAGCCCGTAAGAAACAATACTTTTCACTGCATGTTAATACATGTGACAATAAATCAAATCAAATCAAATCAAAGAGGCAAATTTAACTTGTTTCTGGTCCCTCTGAGGCCAGGGCGTTGCCACTCCGCTGTCTTGTGTTATTCCTTCTGCTCCCTCACCCCTATCTTTACTGCAGCATTCCATTTCGCTTCACGATGTATTCTTGTAGCACTTTAAAAAAGAAACTACCCTCCTTCCTGTGTCACCTGCTGCCTCTCCAGCCTCCTCCTCAACTCCAGGTGTCCCACACCCAGGGAGGAGGGCAGCTTTGTGAAATCTGCTGTGGTAACCGTGTATGGGAGTGCTTTCAGACGGACTGTTTCTCTCCCCGCTCTCTAACACCCAGCCCCCTTGTCCACCCTCACTCTTCAGGCTGCTTTACGAGAGTCAACGTCATAGCACTAATACACAGGAGCGACCCAGCCCGTTGCTATGCCGACGCCGTATATTTTTAAGCATTTTCCCTCGAGACAAGTAATTTGGGCAAATTCAGCCTTCAACGTTTGCTCATCCAGCTAGGTAAACCTGCAGTCTCCTGCAGCAACACTGACTCTCTATGCAGTTTCCAACTTAAACTAGTCTCAAAACAATTTACACGGGGGACTTTGCCAAACGCAGTGGCTGGTTTTCAGCAGTGCAGAATGCAACTCAGAGTGTACCAGCCAGACACAATGGGCGGGATTTTCCAGCCACGCTCGCCCCAAGACTGGAAAATCCCGCGCGAGGTCAATGGATCTTTGCATGGTCCCGTGTCCCACCCATTACGATTCCCGTGGCGGATGGGATGGGAAAATCCCTCCCACTCTATCACAGGAGGTGTTTGCTTCTCTACCCCTCTGTCATCATTGAATCTGTGGCTAAATACATCACCGAGGGGAGATGTTGGTGCAGTGACTGGGGAGATGATGGCCTAGTGGTATTATTGCTAGACTATTAATTCAGGAAACTCAGCTAATGTTCTGGGGACCCGGGTTCGAATCCCGCCACAGCAGATGGTGAAATTTGATTTCAATAAAAGTATCTGGAATTAAAAATTTACTGATGACCCATTGTCGATTGTGAGAAAAACCCATCTGGGGTTCACTAATGTCCTTTCGGGAAGGAAATCTACTGACCTTACCCAGTCTGGCCTACATGTGACTCCAGAGCCACAGCAATGTGGTTGACTCTCAACTGCCCTCGGGCAACCAGGGATGGGCAATAAATGCTGGCCAGTCAGCGACGCTGGTGTGAGTAAAAAAAAGAATCCAGACGCTAATGCCTTGGGAACGTGAGTTCAGATCCCATCACGGCTCCCGGTGGAATTTAAACTTAATGAATAAAATCTAGAATTGAAAAGCTAGTCTCAGTAACCATGGCAACAATCAGTGGTTGCAGTGAAAAGCCGTCTGGTTCACTAATGTTCTTTAGGGAAGGAAATCTGCTGTCCTTACCCGGTCTGGCCTACGTGTGACTCCAGAGCCACAGCAATGTGGTTGACTCTTTAACTGCCCCTCTGAAATTGCCGAGTGAGACACTCAGTTGAAGGGGCAATTAGGGATGGGCAAGAAATGTCGGCCTGACTGAAGTCAGGGCTGGAAATCCTGATTGGCTGTCTCCCCAGTCCAGTCCACAGTAACCAAGGCATTTTAGTGTCTCCACCTGGGTCTAGTTAACACAGCAAATCCATCGCAAAGTGGGCATCTGTGTGAAGTGAGCTGCATGTGTATGTCTCAATCCTCTCAAGGGATGTGTGTGTCACTGAATCAATAAGGGCCGGAGGCAGGATAGACCCTGACATTCATAGAATCTCTACAGTGCAGAAGAAGGCCATTCGGCCCATTGCGTCCGCGCCGACCACAATCCCACCCAGGCTCTATTCCCACAACCCTCATGTTTACCCTGCTAATCCCCCTGACTGGGGCATGGCCAATCAACCTAACCCATATACCTTTGGCGTGTGGGAGGAAACTGGAGCACCCGGAGAGAACCCACGCAGACACGGGGAGAATGTGCAAACTCCACACAGACAGTGACCCAAGGCTGGAATTGAACCCGGGTCCCTGGCGCTGTGAGGCAGCAGTGTTAACCACTGGGCCACCGTGCCGCCATTGATAGCTCCTTCACGATTGAATAAACAGGGGCGAACTTGCATTGCTGAAACACCTTTCACAACCTCAGGCGACACCTTACATGAAACAAAGCACTTTTGCAGCGCAGCCTCTGTTCCATTGTGAGAAACGCGGCAGCTAATGTGCTGCACAGCAAGATCCCACGGGCAGCAATGTGATCATGACCAGGTGATCTGCCCTAGTGATGTGGGCTGAAGAGTAAACATCGCTTCTCTAAGTAACCCCACTGGATTTCTTACATCCACCTGAGAGGGAAGACGGTGCTTTGGCTCCACGTCTCATCTGAAGGACAGCACCTCTGACAGTGCAGCATTCCCTCAGTTAAAGACTTGCATTCATATGATGCCTTTCACAACCTCAGGTCATCTCTGGGCTGTCTGTTTCCGTTTCACACACCAAGCTCCAGGGTTAGCCCTGCTGTCTCACAGGACCAGGGACCCGGGTTCAATTTCGGCCCTGGGTGACTAGCTTAATGGTAAAAACTGGGCAGCATGGACAACTTGGGCCGAAGGGTCTGTTTCCATGCTGTAAACCTCTATGACTGTCTGTGTGGAGTTTGTACGTTCTCCCTGTGTCTGCATGGGTTTTCTCTGGGTGCTCCGGTTTCCTCCCACACTCCAAAGATGTGCAGGTTAGGTGGATTGGCCATGGTAAATTGCCCCTTAGTGTCCAAAGATGTGCAGGTTAGGTGGATTCGCCATGCGAAATTGCCCCTTAGTGTCCAAAGATGTGTAGAATAGGCGGATTGGCCATACTAAGTTGCCCCTTAGTGTCCAAAGATGTGTAGAATAGGTGGATTGGCCATACTAAGTTGCCCCTTAGTGTCCAAAGATGTGTAGGTTAGGTGGATTGGCCATACTAAGTTGCCCCTTAGTGTCCAAAGATGTGTAGGTTAGGTGGATTGGCCATGCTAAATTGCCCTAGTGTCCAAAGATGTGTAGGTTAGGTGGATTAGCCATGCTAAATTGTCCCTTATGTCCCAAGATCTGCAGGTTAAGGGGATTCAGGGGGTAAATGTGTGAGGGTACGGGGATAGGGTGAAGGGGGGATTGGGCCTGGTGCAGACTCGATGGGCCGAATGGCCTCCTTCTGCACCAAAGGGATTCTATGATTCTGCGAAACAGTAATGCGACACTGGCCAGAAGGACTGGTTTTTAGTTGATTGAAGGATAAATATTGGCCTGAGCTGCAGTCGGAGGCCTGTCTTCAGTGTCCAAAACTCTGGAGTGGTATTTGAACCCACAACCTTCTGAATCAGAAACAGAAGTGCCACTGACTGAGACACAGCTGGCACTGGTGAGTTCAATATGTACAGCTCATCGGGGCAGTTTGGAAGGACAAGATGTAGGAAAACATTGCAAATGGCTGACCCCTGCCGGCTGCCTCGAGTGGGACCCGTTCCAGAACAACGAACGAAAGCCAACAGGAAACAGTGACGAGGGAAATAATAATGGCTACTTCTGTCGCCGTTTGAGTTTAACCCTGCTGCCTCCAGATCCAGATTCCATTGATTCATCTCCCTATCAGTGTGTAGCTGACCTTGAGAACCGAGAGGGTGATAAAGGCCGCTTGCTCCTGATGTTCGAAATATTGGAAAATATTGGCCGAGGTTTAAAAGTGCAGGAATGGAAGATGTTAAGAAGTAACGGTGAGGTAACACAGGGATTCTGCTCGAGTTTCTGGCACCCTCGATATCCTGTGAAAGGGTGAGCCGGAGAAGAAAATGGTGGGTGAGAGATTGATTGACAAACAAGGAAGGGTTGCCATGGAGAGAGAGAGAGAGAAAGAGATTGGAGGCTGGAGGTGAGGAAGTCTCAACAGTGTGTGATCTATGAGGCGCACCCGATGCAATGCCTTTCCGAAATAAAAGTCACTAATGCCTCGCAGGTCACACAGCATCCACGGGGAGAGAAACCCAAGATAACATTTCAGGTCGATGACCTTTCGTCAAAACTTGGAAACGGAATGAGATTAGCGCAAGACGAGACTGGGAAAGAAGCAAAGGTTTGTGAGAGGGTGGAAGACAGGAGAGATTAAGGAGTTAGTCACTCAAGGCCATCAAGAGTAGTCATAGAATGATTACAGCAAAGATGGAGGCCATTTGGCCCATTGTGTCTGTGCTAGCTCACTACAACAGAGTTAAGTCACGTTTATTTCTTAGCCACAAGTAGGCTTACATTCACACTGCAATGAAATTACTGTGAAAATCCCCTAGTCACCACACTCCAGCGCCTGTGGTAGTGAATTTAGCACAGCCAATGCACCTAACCAGCACATCTTTCTGACTGTGAAAGGAAGCCGGAGCACCCGGAGGAAACCCACGCAGACACGAGGAGAATGTGCAGACTCCACACAGACAGTGACCCAAGCCGGGAATTGAACCCAGGTCCCTGGTGCTGTGAGGCAGCAGTGCTAACCAGTGTGCCACCGTGCCACTCTCTCGCTTTCGGATCATTCCCCAACCGTTTCTCTGTAATCCTGCAAACCTTTTCTCTTCAGATAATTATCCAACTCTCTTTCGCAGGCATTGAGTGATCCTGCCTCCACCATACTTTCAGGCGGTGTTTTCCACTTGCTGCATGGAAAATGTTTTTCCATTTTCCAATCACCTTAAGTCGGTCTGCTCTGGTTCTGGAACCTTCTGTCAACGGGAATAGGTTATCTCTAATCTGTCCCGACCCCTCATGATTTTGAACATCTCCAACAAATCTCCTCTTAAACCTTCCCTTCTCCAAAGGGGAACACTTCCAGCTTCTCCAATCCATCCATGTAACTGAAGTTCCTCGTTCACGGAACACTCTCTCAAATCTTTCCTGCACATCACCTAATATTTTCCCATCTTTCTTAAAGTGAACAGAAAACAATGATACTCTAGTTGAGGCCAAACCAGTGTTCTATACAGTCCTCCTTGCTTTTATCTTCGCTGCCCCTATGTATAAAGCCAGGATCCCATCAGCTCTGCTGAAGGGTCATCCAGATTCGAAACGTTGACTCTATTCTTTCTCCACAGATGCTGAGGGACCTGCTGAGATTTTCCAGCATTTTCCTGTTTTTGCCCCATAAGCTTTATTGTTCAATTCCTCAATCCACCCTGGCATCTTCAACGACTGTGCACTAAAGCCCCCTTCCTCCAGCACACCCTTTAGAATTGGACTCTTTATTTTACATTGACTTTCCATCTTCTTCCTACTAAAATGAATCATTTGACACTTCTCTCCATTGAATTTCATCTGACACTTGTCCACCTGCATGCCTGAAGTTTAACACTATCCTCTTCACAGTTCGCAATACATCCAAGTTTCTGCGTCATCTGCTGTGATGCCTTCAGCAAGGTTGGCTTGCTAGAGTATGAACTAGCTGATGAGTCCTAATTGATGGTTAAATCAGGGAACCTTATGCTCCCTATTTAAAGCAGGTGTGTCAGACTCCCAGCCTGCATTCAGCAGGGAGCAACTGGAGAGCTGGCTGTGTACAGATGTATGGTGTAAATAAAGTAACTTGGTGACAGGACTTTTTGCCTCCGTGGAGTTATTACATCTGCAGAATTTGAAGGTGCGCTCTGCTACACTGGAGTCCAGGCTATTAATACGTATCAAGTAAAGCAGAGGTATGAACACTGGGAAATCCCACCAAGTACCTTCTTCCAGTCCGAAAAGCAACTCTCTGTCATTCTGCCAAGTTTTTAAACATTTTTTTGAAGTTCGTGTCTCAAGTAGGCTTACATTAACACTGCAATGGAGATACTGTGAAAATCCCCTAGTCGCCACACTGGCCGGGTACACTGAGAGAGAATTTAGCATGGTCAATGCACCTAACCAGCACGCCTTTCGGACTGTGGGAGGAAACCAGAGCACCCGGAGGAAACCCACGCAGACACGGGGAGAACGTGCAAATTCCACACAGACCGTGACCCAAGCCGGGAATCGAACCTGGGTCCCTGGCACTGTGAAGCAGCAGTGCTAACCGCTGTGCCACCATGCCACCCCCAATGTCTTATGTGCTGCTCCTGTCCCTTTTATTCCATGAATTCTAACTTGGCTGACAAGTCCGTTATGTGGCACTTTCTCAAATGTCTTTCAGCAGAACACAAAAATTGCATTACCCTCATCAACCCTCTGTGTTAACTCATCAAAAAACTGAAGGAGGTTACTTAAGCATGATTTACCCTTAACCAATCCATACTGCCTTTCATTAATTAATCCGCATTTGCCTAAGTGACTGTTAATTCTGTGCTGAATTGCCTTTTCTATCAGTATTGAGGTTAAATTGTCTGGCATGTAGTGCTGGGCTTATACTTATACATTTCTTTGCACAACTGTGTTAGATTTCCAATTCTTTAGTCATTTGGCATCACCCCTGTATCTAAGGAGGATTGAATAATTATGGCCTATGCCTCACAGTTTCTATCCTCACTTCTGTCAATATCTTTGGATGCATCTCATCCGGTCCTGGTGACTTCATAGAATCAGAGAATGCCTTCAGTGCAGAAGGAGACCATTCGGCCCATCGAGTCACCTTTTTAAAATCTTACCCAGGCCCTATCCCCATAACCCCATGTATTTACCCCGCTAATCTCCCTAATTTACACATCTTTGGACACTAAGGGGCAATTTATCAAGGCCAATCCACCTAACCTGCACATCTTTGGACACCAGGGGCAATTTATCAAGGCCAATCCACCTAACCTGCACATCTTTGGACACTAAGGGGCAATTTATCATGGCCAATCCACCTGACCTGCACATCTTTGGAATATGGGAGAAAACTAGAGCACCCGGAGGAAACCCACACAGACACGGGGAGAACATGCAAATTCCACATAGACTTTGATTTGATTTTGATTCGATTTGATTTGATTTATTATTGTCACATGTATTAGTATACAGTGAAAAGTATTGTTTCTTGCGCGCTTTATAGACAGGGCATACCGTTCATAGAGAAGGAAATGAGAGAGTGCAGACAGTCACCCAAGGCTGGTATTGAACCCGGGTCCCTGGTGCTGTGAGGTGGCAGTGCTAACTACTGTGCCACCGTGCCAGCCTATTTAACTTTAAATGCAGCCATCCTATTTAATATGTAATTTTTGCCAGTCCAGTGCTTCACTGGAGGTGCAGTGGGTTAGTGTCCCTGCCTCCAAGCCAGAAACTCTGGGTGTGAGTCCTACTCCAGCGCCTGATTGGCCATGGAAGATGTGTGCATTACACCAGGATCCCCTGACGAAGGGTCATCTGGACTCGAAACGTTGGCTCTATTCTCTCTCCACAGATGCTGTCAGACCTGCTGAGATTTTCCAGCATTTTCTGTTTTTGTTTCAGATTCAGGTTTTGTTTCAGATTGGCATGTCAGCTACGACTCTCACCAACTTTTACAGATGCACCATAGAAAGCATTCTTTCTGGTTTGTATCTCAGCTTGGTCTGGGCTCCTGCTCTGTCCAAGACCCGCAAGGAACCACAAAAGGTCGTGAATGTCGCCCAAACCATCACGCAGACCAGCCTCCCATCCATTGACTCCGTCTACACTTCCCGCTGCCTCGGCAAAGCAGCCAGCATAATTAAGGACCCCCACGCACCCCGGACATTCTCTCTTCCACCTTCTTCCGTCTGGAATGAGATACAAAAGTCTGAGGTCACGTACCAACCGACTCAAGAACAGCTTCTTCCCTGCTGCTGTCAGACTTTTGGATGGACTTACCTTGCATTAAGTTGATCTTTCTCTACACCCTAGCTATTGGTAGCCTGGCTACCAAATAAACCTGTTGGACTTTAACCTGGTGATGTGAGACTACTTACATTAGCTGTGACTGTAACACTACATTCTGCACTCTCTCGTTTCCTTCTCTATGAACGGTATGCTTTGTCTGTATAGCGCGCAAAAAACAATACTTTTCACTGTATACTAATACATGTGACAATAATAAATCAAATCAAAGATTCCAGTATCTGCCGTATTTTGCTTTTATCCAGAATTTTCTTCCTTGGTTAAAAACAAATGCAAAGTAGTGATTTAATATCTCAGATGTGCTCTTTTAGACAATCGTCTTTTAGGTTCCTTATCCAGTCCCATTCCTCTTTATTAAATATTTTTAATATTATGTTAGCTGCCAGTCTCTCCTCATACCTTCCCTTTGCTTCTTTTATTTGTTTTTATTTTCACTTCCCCTCTGAACCCTCTAAACGGAGCCTGACTCACCCACCTGACACAATGAGGTGAGGAAAGGAATGAGAGGCACAGAGGTTGTACCTAGAGCAGGTGCGCCACTGCCCGAAAGCAAAGAAACGAGATAAAGATAACAAAAGCTGCAAAGAAATTGAAACCAGTTGGAGACCAGGGATTACAATCTGAAATCGTTAAACTCAGTGTGAACAGCTGTACATTTCTTGCAGAGTGTTTCCAGAATTCTCTGGGGAGGTGACCGGACCTTCTTGTCCCACCGATTGGTGGGTGGGGCAAGCCGGTAAAATTGCGAGAGAGCTGAAAAATGGGGTTCACATCTGATTTCTCACCTCTCGCAGTCTTACCAGCCCCGGATATCCGGCGAGATCAGCTTTGCACCCGAACAGGCTGATTGTAATATTTCAATTCTATGGTAAGTAGAATTTAAATATTTCAAGTGAGTCCGGGATGCAATCGCTCTGGCTCACTTGCCTTAGCGGCCTTGCCGGTGAATGTCCTCACTGGCGAGGATCACGTGTGGTCTCCATCAACGGGGAGCTGTCGTGATGGCCTCACTGGTAGGACCAGAGCCCATTGATGCCCCTCTGGGAGGTCAGGGATGGAGGTGCCCCTTTGGGCAATGCCAGCCTGACACTGCCCGCCGGGCACCCTGACACTGCCCACCCGGCACACTGGCACTGCCCGCCTGGCACCCTGTCGCTGCCCACTGGGCACTACCCACTGTCAGCTTGGCACACTGGCAGTGCGCACCGGGCAGTGCCAATGGATGGGGCCTAATGGGAAAGGGTGGGGCCTGAAGGATTGTGGCTTCAGGGGAGGTGGGCAGGGCGGGGGGGGGGGGGGGGGGGGATGCTGTGCACTCTGCAAATGGGATGGAGAGGGCGATTGGCCAGGGTGGCAGGGGTTGGGGGAGAAATTGACCACTCCATGCGTGGGGTGGGTGGGGGTCGCATCAGATAGTCTATTCGGGAGGAGGGATGATCGGCTGTAGTTGCGGGGAGGCAGTGGTGTTGCGTATCAAAATGAGGTAAGATTGGCTTTTTAACTTGCCCAAAAAAAAATCAGATCGATTCCCTCCTGTTTTCACACACGTTCAGCACTTAGAATGTTTTTGGTGAGATCGCCCCCTCTCCCTGTCTTTATTTCAGATTTCCATCTTCCGTTGTACTTTGGTCTTGGAGAAGCTAATTGCTAGTTTGGTTAATCGTGCTATTATACTAGAATAACATAAATTACTTTCAAGTGTTTCTTCCTACGGCTTAAAGTTTTGAAAGCAAATGCAGGACCGTGTATAAATATGATTGTGACTCACCGTGTGTTTCCTCTTATTTCAGGCTGTAACCTCGAACTGTTCCTGATCTTGCTTGGATTGGAGTTCCACATTTCGCTCTCTTGCCCCAGACACTGTGTTTGCTACCCTTCCCCCATGACTGTCACGTGCCAGTCACACGGATTCACCTCCATCCCGGAAGGAATTCCCGCCAACAGCGAGAGAATATTCCTCCAGAATAACCGGATAACTCTGTTGCTGAGGAACACCTTCAGCCCCTCCACGGTCACCCTTTGGCTCTACTCCAACAATATCACGTTCATCGACCCCGAAGCCTTCCGCGGATTCGGCCTCCTCGAGGAACTTGACCTCGGGGACAACCGGCACCTGAGGTTCCTGGACGCAGAGACCTTCAACGGCTTGGAGAAGCTCCACGCTTTGCATCTCTATCGCTGCGGGTTGACCTTCCTACCCAATGGAATCTTTGAAGGCCTTCACAACTTGCAGTACCTATACCTGCAGGAGAACCACATAGAGTACCTACAGGATGACCTGTTCCTGGAGCTGGTGAACCTGACACAGCTCTTCCTGCATGGGAATAAATTATTGAGTTTGTCCCAAAACACCTTCAGAGGCCTGGTCAACCTGGACCGCCTCTTGCTGCACCAGAATCGGCTTCATTGGGTCAACAAAAGGGTTTTCCATGACCTTCGCCGGTTGGCCACTTTGTATCTGTTCAATAACAGCCTGAGCTCGCTTCCCGGGGAATGTTTGGCGGAGCTCGGATCACTGCAGTATCTCAGGCTGAATGGCAATCCTTGGGAATGTACCTGCAAAGCTCGCTCCTTGTGGGAATGGCTCCAGAGGTTCAGAGGGGCAAGCAGCAGCGTTATCTGCGAGTCCCCCCGGGAGCTGCAGGGGGTCGACCTCAAGGTGCTGTCCTCCCGCCACTTCAAGAACTGCACGGGGTCGGAGTCGCTCAACCAGATCCGGACGCGGCACCACCCCCATCACGGGATCAACAACGGGCTGGAGGCCGGGCACTCCTCGCGGGGCGGGGCGTCCGGATCGGAGCACCCGTCGCCCGGCAAGAACGGCACCAGCCAGCAGGACGACGCGGGGGAGGCGGCCCCAAAGATGGCGCCGGACGGGACGCCCGATGGGATGTGGGGCAGCGATTACCTGCCTGACGCCGGGCAGAAACCGCAGACCATCCGTCCATTCTCACCCCGGCGCAGGTCAAGGATTAAGTGCACCCGTCGCACGCACTTGGAACTCCCGCCCGGAATCCAACAGCCCGCCGGAGGGGGAGGCAGCCCCCGCCCCAGCGCTGGATGGCTCACTCTCCTGGTCGCCCTGGTCCTCATCATCCGTTGAGCCTGCTTCCCCCAGTAACGAAAAGGGCAAAGACATTCTAACACTGCCGTCAATCCAGTAGGGACCAAAAAAAAAAAATTTCAAAAAAAAACAACAAAAAAAAAATCAATTTTTAAAGTTACAAGCGATTAATACTGTTACTATGTGCTTAGGCAGGCCATGGATTTGTTGGATTGCATCTCTTTTGGACCATTGGAATATAATTGGAAATTGTTGGAATACACGCCCAATGGAACTGAACCGGCAACACACGATGATGTGGCGAAGGAGTTCCCCCACTAGCTACAGGCAGCAGGAAGTATATCAGAGGGCGCACTCGGAAATAATATTTGAACAACACAAACCCCACCCCACCCTCCCCCAACCCCCCCCTCCCCCCACCTCCCCCGGAGTCAATTTTGCCCCACCTGCTGCTGACTTGTGCCCCTTGGGAACAAGCCCAAAACTCTTGATCGCACCATTGTTTCCCAGAGGCATTTCCCAGTGTGATGGTTACCAAAGCAATGGTGGTTCCAGACGTTTTTTCTGCGCCCCCGACACGGGCTTGATCCCTCAAAACAAAACCCTCAAACAAAGTTGGCCTCGTCCGCCTTTTGATGAGGAGGCTTCCTTCTTTGACCAGATCCCCAGCTGAATAATATGCACTGCATAATCGCGACGGAGGAACATGGTCTAAAACACAGAGCTTGATTCATCCAAGTACCAAAAAAAAAACTGGAGGCCAGATAATTGTGTGCAAAGATTCGTAATGGAATAATTCCTTTTTTTTAAGCGTCTATACCTACCCTTTGGACAATATGCACAGCCCTTATCTAATTGACCCCTGTTAATTTTCTGGAAATGTATGTTTACAGATTATATTGCTACCCTCGTCCAGCTTACGCTAAGGTGTTTTTCTTTCTTCTTCTGTCTTGAGGAGATGGAAGATGCTTCTTCAAACACAAGCCACGGATCCAGATAGGATAGATGCGGGAGTCTGTGCTGTTCTGGTTTAATGCGTTGGCTTCTGCTTTGTCTGCCCCTAAACTTGGATGGTGGTTGCCCAGAGCTGAAGAGAAATAAAACGCTAACTTTTGGTGTTGATGATGTGGCTCCTTTCGATAGGGAGGCTGAAGCCTTTCCATTTTCTTCATTCTGTACCAAGTATTAATATTTGTTGTACCTGAATTTACAGAATTGCTTTAAATATATATATATATCTCTATAAAAAAAAAACACAAACGTTTTTTTCTGAAGAAATCGGGATAACAAGTGCTGTGTTCATCCATTCTAAACAATTGAAGGCCTAAGGCCGCGTTGGCTTCTTTGTGCACTCTGGAGTTCCCTCTTGTCTGAAACACTTTGGTGAAAGGTGTTGGGATAGGAGGATGAAGTTTCAGGACTGAAGGGAACAGAACCCACCCCCTCCCCCATTTCCCTACCCAACTCCTCCACTTTCTCCCCCCTTTCCCTATCCAGCACCTCCCCTGTATTACACCATCGGCCGCCCTCATCCATTCAACGCCATTTCCTTTTCATTTGCAAAGCCCCCGTTCCCCCACCTCCCCCCGTTCTAAGTGCAGACTGCAGCCAGAGGTGCTCGTCCAGCGGTCAGGACCAGATTGAAGGTGATGAGTAGTGTGGGTAGTGTGGCTGGGTGGCATAGAGCTGGGTGGTACAGTGGGTTAGACATTCCTCTTTTTTCTTTTCGCCTCTGGAGAATTGTGGCTCAAGTCCAGGGGATGGAAGTCTCAGGGATTGGGGTGAGGTGGTGAGATGGTGGGAGTGGAGGGGGGTGCCTTCTCTCGACACTCCAGGGTTGGATGTGAAATGGGAGGGGGGGGCGTTGAGCTAGGCTCCACCTTGGTCAGTCCCCACTGCTGAGGTCCGCCCCTAATTTGGTGCAAGCTGGTATCGCCGGCCGCAGATCATGATGACCCATCGGTGGGAAGGTGGCATAGTTCACGTTGGCACAATTGGGGAGAGAGAGGCTGGGGATAACGTGCCATGGGGAAGAGCAGAGGGACATTTAGCCTACATCTCAACATGCTTTGCCCACTTGGCAGTGCTTGATGTTGTCGGGGGCGAGGGGAGGGATGGCAGCGGGCAATCACTCGAATCACCTTGCGCATTGACACAAGTACGTACAATTACTTGGAATGAACGGCACAGAAGCAGGCCATTCGGCCCAACTAGTCTATGCTTTCCCCTCCCCCCAACACGAACAACCTCCCACACCCCACTCCCTTTTGGTACATCCAATAAGTGTGCCCTTCTAGTCCTTTCCCCCTCATGTGTTTATTGATGTTGTAAACACGTTTTTTTTTTCTTTTGACGCACTTATGACGGCGCTACAAATGGGTAAACTACCCCCCCCCCCCACCCCCCCCCCACCCCCGCCCCTCCCTGCTACCCCTCAGGTCACAAAATCAGGAATTAAAGCTTCCCTTCTCCAGCAGTGACAGTTCTGATCAATGAGAAATAAGAACAATGCAAGAAAAAAAAGTAAGAGATGATACCCGACGGTGGTAATGTTTTTTGGTGTTTACTTGCCGGTTTGATGGAATTGAATAGTCTTAAACGTTGCTGAGGAGTTTCTGCCCCACAAAAGAGGTGGGCCAAGGACTGTTAACACGTGGGCAGCACGCCCTTCCCCCCCATTACACCCTTCCAGTCAAAAGGTTTCATTTCCCACTTAATGAATCAACAATTTGTACAGATCTCACCAAAATAAAACAGTAGCGCAAAGCTGACAGCATTAACTAGCTTTATTTTACTGCAGTTTGTGCAATTCATCTTTCTTATATCAACAAAAGACTGTAAACTGCCACGGGGCAAAAGTAAACCATATTCACAGGAACTGGAGTAGGCCATTCAGCCCAGGGGATGGTTCTCTGATATCCCAAAGCTTTCCGATTAGGGACGGATTGAACTTCAGTTCTGGGGACAGATTGGAGAGGTCAGGACTGCTCTCCTTGGAGAGGAGAAAGCGAAGGGGAGATTTTTATTTACTTTTAAGTTTATTTTTCATTAGTGTCACAAGTAGGCTTACATTAACACTGCAATGAAGTCACTGTCGCAGAAACCATAGACACCAGTTGTCGGTGCAGGCTCGATGGGCCGAATGGCCTCCTTCTGCACTGTAGGGATTCTAATGAAGTTACTGTGAAAATCCCCTAGTCACCACACTCCCGGCGCCTGTTCGGGTACACTGAGGGAGAATTTAGCACGGCCAATGCACCCTAACCAGCACGTCTTTCAGACTGTGGGAGGAAACCGGAGCACCCGGAGGAATCCCACGCAGACACAGGGGAGAATGTGCAAACTCCACACAAACAGTGACCCAAGGCTGGGAATCGAACCCGGGTCCCTGGCGCTGTGAGGCAGCAGTGCTAACCACTGTGCTACCGTGCTAATAGAGATGTTCCAAGGTCGTGAGGGGGCTGGACAGAGTAGACAGGGAGAAACTGTTCCTGCTTGCAACAGGATCGAGAGGAAGAGGGACACAGATTTAAAATGATTTGGAAAGGAGCAAATATGATGTGAGAAGAAACCTTTTCACGCAGCGAGTGGTTGGGGTCTGGAACGCACTGCCTGGAAGTGTGGTGGAGGCAGGTTCAATCGAGGCATTCTAGAGGGCATTAGATGATTACTTGAATAGAAACAATGTGCAGGGGTTACGGGAAAAAGGGGCAGGGGAGTGGCTTTAAGTCACGACGCTCGTTTGGAGAGCTGGTGTAGACATGATGGGCCAAATGGCCTCCTTCTGAGCCGTAACAATTCCATGATTATTTGCAGCACAAGTTATTTCATGACAGTTAACTTCTATAGCAGTAAGATTTGCTTATGAGAGATTACCATCTGAGGGGCCTCGTATGGTGAGGATAGACCTCTGAGATTGTTTAAAGCTATGTAAGTAAAGATGGGGGCAGCACGGTGGCACAGTGGTCAGCACTGCTGCCTCACAGCGCCAGGGACCCGGGTTCAATTCCCGGCCTCGGGTCTCTGTCTGTGTGGAGTTTGCACGTTCTCCCCGTGTCTGCGTTTCCTCCGGGTGCTCCGGTTTCCTCCCATATTCCAAAGGTGTGCAGGTTAGGTTGATTGGCCACGCTAAATTGACCTTTAGTGTCAGGGGGATTAGCAGGGTAAATAGATGGGGTTATGGGGATAGGGTCTGGGTGGAATTGTGGTTGGTGCAGACTCGATGGGCCGAGTGGCTTCCTTCTGCAGTGTAGGGATTCCATGATCCTATTTGATGATACAGAGCTGGTAGGGCCCTGGGTTCACCCCTGATATCAACTGGGGTACATTCTACAAATAGCCTCCTACCTCCTGGGGTTAGTGAGGGGAAAAAATCGGGAGCCAGCGATGAAGATTAAACTCTGCCGGAACGTGAGTGTTCATCTGTGTGGAGACATTGTTGTGACAGGAACAGACTTGGTTTGATGCCAGATGTGGTTGATGTACCCAGTTACATTCATGGAGAAGGATCAATCGGGAAAATGTGAAGGAAATCCCTGGATCCTTGTATCCCTGGATGAGTCCAATCTTCAGGAGATGGGAGAAGAAAAGTTGAGGGTGTGAAGCAAGAGAGGATGGTACAAGGTTGTGAAGGGGCAGCACGGGGTAGGCACTGAGTTGTTTGCTTTGGTCGGAGAGTCTAAAGCACGAGGGCACAGTCTCAAGATAAGGGGGTTAGTCATTTAGGACTGAGATGAGGAGACATTTCTTCATTGACAAGGCTGTGAATCTTCAGAATTCTCTATCCCAAAGGGTCATCCTTGTTCCACTATCGAATATTAAAGTTGCAGTTTAAGTTTATTTATTAGTGTCACAAGTAGGCTTACATTAACACTGCGATTAAGTTACTGTGAAAAATCCCCTAGTCACCACACTCCGGCGCCTGTTCGGGGACACTGAGGGAGAATTTAGCATGGCCAATGCACCTAACCAGCACGTCTTTCAGACTATGGGAGGAAACCCGGAGCACCCAGAGGAAACCCACGCCGACACGGGAGAATGTGCAGACTCCACACAGTCACCCACCCCGGGAATCGAACCTAGGTCCCTGGCACTGTGAGGCAGCTGTGCTAACCACTGTGCCACCGCGCCACCCCGACTGAGATAGATTTTTGGCCTTTTGGTGAGTCGAGGGATATGGAGAGAGGGCGGGAAAGTGGAGTTAGACCCAATGATCAGCCATATTGAATGGCAGGGCAGGCTCAAAGGGCCATATGGCCTACTCCTGCTCCTAATTCTTATGTTCTTCTGGCGAGAGTAGCTTGTTCTTTTAGCTGATGATGTATTTTTGTGTCTGAATCATTAAAGAAGTAAAAGGGATGCTGCAACATTAACTGTTTTATCGATAATCTTTGCTTCAGATTTATGCAGTGAGCATTTTGCAACAGGTAGGCCTCCAGGCCAAACAAGGCCTGGAAGTGAGCTGATTGCCCCCCTGGAGGTCACAGGCAATAGCTCCCAGGGAAAGCAAGCCTAAACGATGAGGAAGGGAAAAATCAGGATTGAAATATCATAACAGTTAAAACACCTGAATGTAGTTTCTTATTGGAAACAAAGCAAAAAAAAAAATCAAGGTTTCTTGCTCAATTTCTGCAGGAGTTTCATTTGACCAACTAATGGTTCCAATTTCACCGCTCCTGTGGACAAGAGATGAGAGGTACGTCTTCACAAAGATAGCACATTCTCGGAGGAGTGCAAGTAATGTCGCTCACTATGCACATTTCCATTACAGAGCCCTCTGGAACCCTGTAGGTTTAAGGAAGCAACTCCCTGCTAATGACCACCGCCCACTCCCACACCCCCAACATGTTCCCCCCACCCCCCCCCCCCCTCCTCCCCCCCCCCCCACCCCCACCCCTCTCTATTGAAGGTGCTGACCCACAAGCCACTGCTCCACCGGCGACATCCCATTTCGTCAATACGTTGGCATGTGGTCAACTGGAGAACGGTAAACTGGGTCTCCTGTGCCTGAGCGGAGTGGGAACGGACGGGAGGCTTCTTCGATCCTCCCCTCATCCAGTGTTGGATCACCGCACATTAACCAGAAGCAGCCCCTCCCCCAGCCCTACACCTACCGCTGCTGCTTTCCATCCTCTCTCACTCTGGGAGTGCAAAAAAAAACCTATCAAAGTGCCCCGCAAAACCTGGTTGAGATTGAACTTCTTTCTCTCTCGCACTCAGCTCCAAAGAGCGCCCTCCACCACCTGGGACTGGGATCTGTTGGTGTGACCACCAATACTCAGCTCAAGTGGCCGAGAGTGGGAGGGGTGCTTGACCCTGGTAGGGGCCCAGAGCATATATTTTTCTAGTTAGCCTGCCACAGACTAGGCATAAACCCATTCGTCTGGGAGGTAGGGGAGTTCAGACGGAGAGCCCTGACTTGCCACCATCTGGTTTGTAGTGCAGCATGTTTATACCGCTGGGGGACCTCATTGTGCTGTTACCTTTAACTGTTTCTGTGTCTCTAACGGCACTGTTACACTCCCTTGTGAGCACTGAATAAAACATGTATCATGACAGTTCTGACCGGTATATTGTGCTAGTGGTCTATCATTTGCCAATGTTTCATTTTTTCAGTAATTTCCATCGCATGGTCATATTTCTCTTCCTTCTTGTCCGGAGGACGTTGTAGCAGACTGCAGGCAGCTACTGCACTGTGGGTGTACCTACACTACGTGGGCTGCAGTGGTTGTCCAGGGAACGTTGTAGTAGACTGCAGGCAGCTACTGGTACATTGTTGACCTTTGACCTTAGGGTAAGACCAAAACGGAGACACTTCCACTTAATCTGCTCACTTATCGCATCGCAGTGCCCCATTGACGTGCGTGATCACCTCGAGATCTGCTGTCGTTGGGGAGGCGATGGCCTAGTAGACTATTAATCCAGAAACTCAGCTAATGTTCTGGGGAGCTGGGTTCGAATCCCGCCATGGCAGATGGTGGAACCCGAATTCAATTTTAAAAAATCTGAAATTAAGAATCTAGTGATGACCAATGAAACCATTGCCGATTGTCGGAAAAGCCCATCTGGTTTACTGATGTCCGTCAGGGAAGGAAATCTGCCGTCCTTACCTGGTCTGGCCTCCAGAGCCACAGCAATGTGGTTGACTCTCAACTGCCCTCAGGCAACTAGAGATGGGCAATAAATGCTGGCCAGCCAGCGACGCCCATGTCCCACGAATAAATAAAAAGAAAAGCCAAGGCCATGACTATATAACACACAGCAAGGCCCTACAATGAGATGAATTAATATTTTTATTTATTCACAGGAGGTGGACGTCACTGGCCAGGCCAGCATTTGTTACCTATCTCTAATTACCCCTGAGAAGGTGGTGGTGAGCTACCTTCTTGAGCTGCTGCAGCCTACGTGGTGTAGGTACACTCACAGTGCTGTTAGGAATATATCAGTGACTATTTTTTGGTGCCATTCTGGATGGGAGGAGGAACGTTGGTTAGGAATCTCCTTGCTTTTCTGCGAATAGCTGTTTTGGCGTCTACTGTTACACCCAGAGAGAGGGGGGAGACCTTGATCTCATCTGAAACATGGCCACCTCCAAGCACGTAGCTTCAAATTCAGCCCAAACTGGGCGACTTGAGAACTTTCTGATGGGAAACATGGATGAAGCAGTGCATTGAAAGCTGTTTCTTCCATCTCTGGGCTTGGGATCGAATAACAATGGAGAAATGGGTCACGTTTTCCTGATTTAGACTAGGGTGTGCTGTATGTCACACCTCTTCTGAAAATTTGGTCCACCCACTACTCTGGTGGATTCATTTCCTATAATTTGCTGTCAGTTAACCCTAATTCCACACTCGCCTCCAATGCTTCCCATACAGGGAAATGTTTGAGCCATGCAATCTTAGTTGAGGCATTTGATTTGATTTGATTTGATTTATTATTGTCACATGTATTAACACAGTGAAAAATATTGTTTCTTGCGTGCTATACAGATAAAGCGTACCGTTCACAGAGAAGGAAAAGAGACAGTGCAGAATGTAGTGTTACATTCATAGCTAGGGTGTAGAGAAAGATCAACTTAATGCAAGGTAAGTCCATTCAAAAGTCTGACAGCAGCAGGGAAGAAGCTGTTCTTGAGTCAGTTGGTAGGTGACCTCAAACTTTTGTATCTTTTTCCTGACGGAAGAAGATGGAGGAGAGAGTGTCCGGGGTGCGTGGGGTCCTTAATTATGCTGGCTGCTTTGCCGAGGCAGCGGGAAGTGTAGACAGAGTCAATGGATGGGAGGCTGGTTTGCGTGATGGATTGGGCTACATTCACGACCTTTTGTAGTTCCTTGCGGTCTTGGGCAGAGCAGGAGCCATACCAAGCATGGACAGAGTGGATAGTCAGAAGCTTTTTCCTAGGGTGGAAGAGTCAATTACTAGGGGGCATAGGTTTAAGGTGCGAGGGGCAAGGTTTAAAGGAGATGTACGAGGCAAGTTTTTTACACAAAGGGTGGTGGGTGCCTGGAACCTGATGCCGGGGGCGGTAATGGGAGCAGATATGATAGTGACTCTCAAGGGGCGTCTGGACAAATACATGAATAGGATGGGAATAGAGTTCTGGTCTCCGGAAGGGTAGGGGGTTTTAGTTCAGACGGGCAGCATTGTCGGTGCAGGCTTGGAGGGCCGAAGGGCCTGTTCCTGTGCGGTAATGTTCTTTGTTCTTTGTTCTAATGGGTCAATGTTTACTCTCCACCCTGGTGTGATGGGACAGAAATAGCCTCAGACCAAAGGGTCTGACATCTCAACACCTCCTTACTAGTCACAGTGAACACACGAGAGAAGGGGTTTACAAGAATGGCTCCAGGGATGAGAAACTTCAGATGTGAGGACATATTGGGAGAGGTTGGAACTGTTCTCCTTAGAGAGAAGAAAGCTAAGAAGAGATTTGATAGAGATGTTCAAAATCATGAGGGGACTGGACAGAATAGATAGAGAGAAACCGCTCCCCCTCGTAACAGGATCGAGGAACGAGAGAGCACAGATTGAAAGTGATTTGCAGAAGAGGCAAATGCGATGTGAGAAAAAGTTCTTTCACACAGCGAGTGGGTTGGGGTCTGGGACGCACTGCCTGGCAGTGAGGTGGAGGCAGGTTCCATCGAGGCATTCAAGATTATTTCATGAGATGATTATTTGAATTGAAACAATATGAAGGGATTATGGGTAATGGCAGGGGAATGGCACCAAACACAATGATGGGGGAGTCCAGAACCCGGGGTTATAGTTTGAGGCTAAGGGGTAAACCTTTTAGAACTGAGGTGAGGAGAAATTTCTTCACCCAGAGGGTGGTGACTGTGTGGAATTCACTACCACAGAATGCAGTTGAGACCAAAACATTGTCTGAATTCAAGAAGAAATTAGATATAGCTCTTGGGGTGAAAGGGATCAAGGGATATGGGAGGAAAGGAAGATCAGGATATTGAACTTGACGATCAGCCATGATCAAAATGAATGTCGGAGCAAGCTTGAAGGGCCGAATGGCCTACTCCTGATTCCAGTTTCTATGTTTCTATGATGCTTGTTTGGAGAGCCTGACAGACTAACAATTCCGTGAAGTGGCCAGCTCCATTTTGAAAGGATCTTCTGGGTGTCCAAATTGTTGCCTGTTTGAGGCAATCCGTTCCTTTTTAATACATAAATGGAGATCTTACAATGTTAGTAGGATCTCAACTGCCATTTTAGGTTGGAGTTTACACCCTACACATTCTGGCAAATTCCACGGGTGACGGAAGCAAAGATTCCCAGCTGCAGATAAGTGTTGAATTAGTTTTGCTAATCTTGCCACAATTATTGAGAAGACAAAGTATCCCACGTCTTAATGGCTTCATCTAAACCATTACAGCTGACAGTTATAACTCTGCACTACACAGTATTATACCAGTGTGGTCTTAAAACAGGTCATAAAATATAATGAGGAGTAAATTACTCCCAATTTAGACATTCTAAAAGCAGAGTTAATTTCTGCTGCCTTGAAGGGATTGCAGCATAGACCTACTCGAATTATTTGATTTGATTTGATTTGATTTATCATTGTGACATGTATTAACATACTGTGAAAAGTATTGTTTCTTGTGCGCTATACAGACAAAACATACCTTTCATAGAGAAGGAAACAAGAGAGTGCAGAATGTAGATTTGCAGTCATAGTTAGGGTGTAGTGAAAGATCAACTTAATGCAAGGTAAGTCCATTCAAAGTCTGACAGCAGCAGGGAAGAAGCTGTTCTTGAGTCAGTTGGTACGTGACCTCAGAATTATATATCTTTTTCCCGACGGAAGAAGGTGGAAGAGAGAATGTCCGGGGTGCGTGGGGTCCTTAATTATGCTGGCTGCTTTGCCGAGGCAGCAGGAAATCTAGACAGAGTCAATGGATGGGAGGCTGGTTTGTGTGATGGATTGGGCTACATTCATGACCTTTTGTAGTTCCTTGTGGTCTTGGGCAGAGCAGGAGCCATACCAAGCTGAGATACAACCAGAAAGACTGCTTTCTATGGTGCATCTGTAAAAGTTGGTGAGAGTCGTAGCGGACATGTCAAATTGATAGGCTGACATGCCAAGGTTAAATATAAAGGTAACAAAGTATTGTTGCAACTATACAAGGCATTGGTGAGGTGGCACCTGGAGTACTGTGCACAGTTTTGGTCCCCTTATTTGAGGAAAGATGTAGTGGCATTGGAGGCAGTTCAGAGGAGGTTCACTAGATTGATTCCAGAGATGAAGGCTTTGTCGTATGAAGAGAGATTGAACAGTTTAGGCCGATGCTCTCTGGAATTTACAAGAATGAGGGGAGATCAAATTGAGGTATACAAGATGATAAAAGGTATGGATAAAGTAGACGTGGAGCGGATGCTTCCTCTTGTGGGGCATTCTAGGACAAGAGGTCATAGTCTTGGGATAAGGGGCAGCAAATTTAAAACAGAGTTGAGGAGAAACTACTTCTCCCAAAGGGTTGTGGATCTGTGGAATTCGCTACCCCAAAGTGTGGTGGGTGCTGGGACAGTGAGTAACTTTAAGGAGGAGTTAGACGGATTTTTAATTGGTAATGGGTTGAAGGGTTATGGGGAGAAGGCAGCAAAATGGGGATGAGGAGCATATCAGCCATGATCGAATGGCGGAGCGGACTCGATGGACCAAATGGCCTAATCCTGCTCCTATATCTTATGAGCTTATGAAATCACAAGGAAAGGTTATAGAAACTAGGGTGTATTCTCTGGAATTTAGAAGATTGAGGGGCGGTTTGATCAAAATTTAAGATATTAAGAGGAACTGATAACACAGATTGAAATTATTCCTGCTGGTTGGGCGTCTGGGGTTAGGAGGCATCTGGACTAAGACTATTCAAAAAACAAAACCCAGGAAGTTAGAAATCATAGAAACCCTACAGTGCAGGAAGAGGCCATTCGGCCCATCGAGTCTGCACCGACCACAATCCCACCCAGGCCCTACCCCCATATCCCTACATATTTTTACCCACTAATCCCTCTAACCTACACATCTCAGGACACTAAGGGGCGATTTCAGCATGGCCAATCAACCTAACCCGCACATCTTTGGACTGTGGGAGGAAACCGGAGCACCCGGAGGAAACCCACGCAGACACGAGGAGAATGTGCAGACTCCACACAGACAGTGACCCGAGCCGGGAATCGAACCCAGGTCCCTGGAGCTGTGAAGCAGCAGTGCTAACCACTGTGCTACCGTGCCGCCCCTTCTACACTTCTACACACAAAAGTATGGTAGACACTTGGAACTCTCTTCCATAAATGGTAATTAATATGAGCTCAGTTGTTAGTTTTAAATCTAAGATTGATAGATTTTGATTTGATTTGATTTATTATTGTCACATGTACTCGTATACAGTGAAAAGTATTGTTTCTTGCGTGCTACACAGACAAAGCATACCGTTCATAGAGAAGGAAACAAGAGAGTGCAGAATATAATGTTATAGTCATAGCTAGGGTGTAGAGAAAGATCAACTTAGTGCGAGGTAGGTCTATTCAAAAGTCTGGCAGCAGCAGGGAAGAAGCTTTTTCTTGAGCTGGTTGGTACGTGACCTCAGACTTTTGTATCTTTTTCCCGACGGAAGAAGGTGGACGAGAGAATGTCCGGGGTGCATGGGGTCCTTAATTATGCTGACTGCTTTTCCGAGGCAGCAGCAGGTGTAGACAGAGTCACTGGATGGGAGGCTGGTTTGCGTGATGGACTGGGTTTCATTCATGACCCTTTGTAGTTTCTTGCGGTCTTTGGCACAGTAGGAGCCATACCAAGCTGTGATACCACCAGAAAGGATGCTTTCCATGGTGCATCTGTAAACGTTGGTGAGAGTCGTAGCTGACATGCCAAATTTCCTCAGTCTCCTGAGAAAGTAGAGGCGTTGGTGGGGCTTTCTTAACTATAGTGTCGGCATGGGAGAGGGACCAGGACAGGTTGTTGGTGATTTGAACACTAAAAACGTGAAGCTCTCGAACATTTCAACTTCGTCCCCATTGATGTAGACAGGGGTTGATTTGATAGATTTTGTCAACCAGAGGGATTAGGGATAAAGGCAAAATACTGTGGGTGCTGGAATCTGAAACAAATAACAGAAAATGGTGGAAAATCTCAGCAGGTCTGACAGCATCTGTGGGGAGAGAATAGAGCCAATGTTTGGAGTCTGGATGATCCCCCTCTCATTATGTTCTATTTGGGTTTTGTCCCCCACTGGTCACTGCTAACCCCTCTGGTACTTTGTCCCTTGGTCCCGAGACCATTCAGGTTGTCCAAACCTAGGATGTTCCTGTTGAATGGATTTCCTCATTAGTTTTGATTTGCTTTGTATATTTAAATATTTAAATCTGTAAAGTTATGGATCCTTCCCTTAATTGAATAAATCCCGACTCCTTTGACAAGGGCATTGTGTAGCGTTTAATAGTTTGGTCATGGTGACACCTCCAGAACAAAGCTGTTTACTGTAAAACACGTGACTTCTTGAATCCGTTTTGAAGGCAACATGTTGGATAGTGTTTCAAGAAATTGTTACAGAACTGCACGGTTAATTTAACCTGCCCACCTAGACGCACACCTACAACACTTCTCTCCTGATAAAGGCAAAATACCGCGGATGCTGGAATCTGAAACAAGCACAAAAAATCTCAGCAGGTCTGACAGCATCTGTGGACAGAGAATAGAGCCAACGTTTCGAGTCTGGATGACCCTTCATCAGAGCTGGTATTAGGGATATGGACAATAAGAAGTCTCACAACACCAGGTTAAAGTCCAACAGGTTTATTTGGTAGCAAAATCCACTAGCTTTCGGAGCGCTTGCTGCTCCTTCGTCAGGTGAGTGGGAGTTGTGTTCACAAACAGGGTATATAAAGACACAAACTCAATTTACAAAATAATGGTGGGAATGTGAGTCTTTACAGGTAATCAAGTCTCGAAGGTACAGACAATGTGAGTGGAGAGAGCGTTAAGCACAGGTTAAAGAGATGTGTATTGTCTCCAGAGATTTTGCAAGCCCAGGCAAGTCATGAGGGTTACAGGTAGTGTGACATGAACCCAAGATCCCGGTTGAGGCCGTCCTCATGTGTGTGGAACTTGGCTATCAGTCTCTGCTCAGCGACTCTGCGCTGTCGTGTGTTGTGAAGGCTGCCTTGGAGAACGCTTACCCGAAGATCAGAGGCCGAATGCCCGTGACCGCTGAAGTGTTCCCCAACAGGAAGAGAACACTCTTGCCCTGGTGATTGTCGATCGGTGTTCATTCATCCGCTGTCGTAGCATCTGCATAGTCTCCCCAATGTACCATACCTCGGGACATCCTTTCCTGCAGCGTATCAGGTAGACAACGTTGGCTGAGTTGCAAGAGTATGTACCGTGTACCTGGTGGATGGTGTTCTCTCGTGAGATGACGGCATCCGTGTCGATGATCCGGCACGTCTTGCAGAGGTTGCTGTGGCAGGGTTGTGTAGTGTCGTGGTCACTGTTCTCCTGAAGGCTGGGTAGTTTGCTGCGGATAATGGTCTGAGGTTGTGCGGTTATTTGAAGGCAAGTAGTGGGGGTGTGGGGATGGCCTTGGCGAGATGTTCATCTTCATCAATGACATGTTGAAGGCTCCAGAGGACATGCCGTAGCTTCTCCGCTCTGGGGAAGTACTGGACGATAAAGGGTACTTTGTCCGCCGTGTCTTGTGTTTGTCTTCTGAGGAGGTTGGTGCGGTTTTTCGCTGTGGCGCGTTGGAACTGTCGATCGATGAGTCGAGCGCCATATCCTGTTCTTATGAGGGCATCTTTCAGTGTCCGGAGGTGTCTGTTGTGATCCTCCTCATCCGAGCAGATCCTGTGTATACGGAGGGCTTGTCCGTAGGGGATGGCTTCTTTAACATGTTTAGGGTGGAAGCTGGAGAAGTGGAGCATCGTGAGGTTATCCGTGGGCTTGCGGTAGAGTGAGGTGCTGAAGTGACTGTCCTTAATGGAGATGCGCGTGTCCAAGAATGCAACCGATTCTGGAGAGTAGTCCATGGTGAGCCTGATGGTGGGATGGAACTTGTTGATGTCATCATAGAGTTATTTCAATGATTGTTCAGCATGAGTCCAAAGGAAGAAAATGTCATCGATGTATCTAGTGTATAGCATCGGTTGAAGGTCCTGTGCGGTGAAGAGGTCTTGTTTGAACCTGAGCATGAAGATGTTGGCATATTGAGGTGCGAATTTAGTCCCCATGGCTGTTCCGTGTGTCTGGATGAAGAACTGATTGTTGAAGGTGAAGACATTGTGGTCCAGGATGAAGCGGATGAGTTGTAAAATTGCATCTGGAGACTGGCAGTTGTCGGCGCTGAGCACTGAGGCAGTTGCAGCAATGCCATCGTCGTGGGGGATGCTGGTGTAGAGTGCCGAGACATCCATTGTGACGAGGAGTGCTCTTGGTTCAACTGCTCCATGTGTGCTGAGTTTCTGTAGGAAGTCTGTAGTGTCGCGACAAAAGCTGGGGGTTCTTTGTACAATGGGTTTCAGGATGCCCTTGACGTAGCCGGAGAGGTTCTCGCACAGGGTCCCATTGCCCGATACGATGGGACAGCCGGGTGTGTTTGCCTTGTGTATCTTTGGGAGGCAGTAGAGATCTCCAACGCGGGGAGTACGTGGGATGAGAGCACGGAGGGTGCTCTGAAGGTCCGGATCAAATGTCTTGATCAGTGTGTTGAGTTGACGGGTATGTTCTTTGGTCGGATCTGCGGGTAACTGTCTGTAGTGTTCCTCATTGTTCAGTTGTCTCCGGAGCCTTCAACATGTCTGGGACCCTTGCTGTTTGTCATTTTCATAAATGACCTGGATGAGGAAGTGGAGGGATGGGTTGGTAAGTTTGCTGACGACACCAAGGTAGGTGGTGTTGTGGATAGTTTGGAGGGATGTCAGAAGTTGCAGCGAGACATAGATAGAATGCAAGACTGGGCGGAGAAGTGGCAGATGGACTTCAACCCGGATAAGTGTGTGGTGATCCATTTTGGCAGATCCAATGGGATGAAGCAGCAGTATAATATGAAGGGTACCATTCTTAGCAGTGTAGAGGATCAGAAGGACCTTGGGGTCCGGGTCCATAGGACTCTTAAATCGGCCTCGCAGGTGGAGGATGCGGTCAAGAAGGCGTACGGCGTACTGGCCTTCATTAATCGAGGGATTGAGTTTAGGAGTCGGGAGATAATGCTGCAGCTTTATAGGACCCTGGTTAGACCCCACTTGGAGTACTGCGCGCAGTTCTGGTCACCTCATTACAGGAAAGATGTTGAAGCCATTGAAAGGGTGCAGAGGAGATTTACAAGGATGTTGCCTGGATTGGGGGGCATGCCTTCTGAGGATAGGTTGAGGGAGCTTGGTCTCTTCTCCCTGGAGAGACGAAGGATGAGAGGTGACCTGATAGAGGTTTACAAGATGTTGAGAGGTCTGGATAGGGTAGACTCTCAGAGGCTATTTCCAAGGGCTGAAATGGTTGCCACGAGAGGACACAGGTTTAAGGTGCTGGGGGGTAGGTACAGAGGAGATGTCAGGGGTAAGTTTTTCACTCAGAGGGTGGTGGGTGAGTGGAATCGGCTGACGTCGGTGGTGGTGGAGGCAAACTCGTTGGGGTCTTTTAAGAGACTTCTGGATGAGTACATGGGATTTAATGGGATTGAGGGCTATAGATAGGACTAGAGGTGGGGATGTGATCGGCGCAACTTGTGGGCCGAAGGGCCTGTTTGTGCTGTGGCTTTCTATGTTCTATGTTCTATGTCATTGATGAAGATGAACATCTCGCCAAGGCCATCCCCACACCCCCACTTCTTGCCTTCAAACAAACGCACAACCTCAAACAGACCATTGTCCGCAGCAAACTACCCAGCCTTCAGGAGAACAGTGACTACGACACCACACAACCCTGCCACAGCAACCTCTGCAAGACGTGCCGGATCATCGACACGGATGCCGTCATCTCACGTGAGAACACCATCTACCAGGTACACGGTACATACTCTTGCAACTCAGCCAACGTTGTCTCCCTGATACGCTGCAGGAAAGGATGTCCCGAGGTATGGTACATTGGGGAGACCATGCAGACGCTATGACAACGGATGAATGAACACCGCTCGACAATCACCAAGCAACAGTGTTCTCTTCCTGTTGGGGAACACTTCAGCGGTCACGGGCATTCGGCCTCTGATCTTCGGGTAAGCATTCTCCAAGCCTTCACGACACACGACAGCGCTGAGTCGCTGAGCAGAGACTGATAGCCAAGTTCCACACACATGAGGACGGCCTCAACCGGGATCTTGGGTTCATGTCACACTATCTGTAACCCCCACGACTTGCCTGGGCTTGCAAAATCTCACTAACTGTCCTGTCTGGAGACAATACACATCTCTTTAACCTGTACTTAACACTCTCTCCACTCACATTGTCTGTACCTTTGAGACTTGATTACCTGTAAAGACTCGCATTCCAACCATTATTTTGTAAATTGAGTTTGTGTCTTTATATACCCTGTTTGTGAACAGAACTCCCACTCACCTGACAAAGGAGCAACAAGCGGTCCGAAAGCTGGTGGCTTTTGCTACCAAATAAACCTGTCGGACTTTAACCTGGTGTCGTGAGACTTCTTACTGTGTTTACCCCAGTCCAACGCCAGTATCTCCACATCATTAGGGATATGGGGCAGTGATGAGTATAGTTAGGGCGCAGGTCAGCCAAGATCTTATTGTATGGTGGAGCAGGTTTTTGGGGCTAAATATCCTCCTGTTCCTAATGCTCCACACTAACGAACCGGTGGCCTTACTGAGTGACACGGTTACCTCTATGGAGTGTCTTGATGACCAGTGATTGCTTCCTTAAGCCTGACTAAACTCACGTTTCCTAATTTCACACCTGAAAGGTGTGACATAGAAACTAGAAGCAGGAGTAGGCCATTCGGCCCTTCGAGCCTGCTCCACCATTCATCTTGATCATGGCTGATCATCGAAATCAATATCCTGATGCCCTACTTCCCCCCCATATCCCTTGATCCCTTTAGCCCCTAGAGCTATATCTAATTTCTTCTTGAAATCACACAACATTTTTGCCTCAACTACATTCTGTGGGAGTGAATTCCACACATTCACCACTCTCTGGGTGAAGAAATTTCTCCTCACCTCAGTTCTAAAAGGTTTACCCCTTATCCTCAAACTGTGACCCCTAGTTCTGGACTCCCCCATCATCAGGAACATTCTTTCTGAATCTACCCTGTCTAACCCTGTTAGAATTTTATTAGTTGCTATGAGATCCCCTCTCACTCTTCTAAACTCCAGTGAATATAATCCTAACCGAATTAGTCTCTCCTCATATGACAGACCTGCCATCCCAAGAATCAGCCTGGTAAACCTTCACTGCACTCCCTCTGTAGCAAGGACATTCTTCCTCAGACACTGACACTAATTTTCTGTAAGAAGTCTAACAACACCAGGTTAAAGTCCAATAGGTTTATTTGGTAGCAAAAGCCACTAGTTTTCGGAACAGGCCGTCCCTTCGTCAGGTGGGTGGGAGTTCTGATCACAAACAGGGCACAAAGACACAAACTCAATTTACATGAATAATGATGCGCATCATGATCCACATCATGACTAATTTTCTGACCATGCCCACACAGGGCTACCCCCCCATCCCACTCACCCCTGGCTCTTCCTAAACAAGACTGGGTGAGTTGGTGGTCATCTGCTGCTGTAGTTGGAGAGACCAAAAGGCCATAAGATACAGGAGCAGAATTAGGCCATTTGGCCCATCAAGTCTGCTCCGCCATTCAATTCATGGCTGATATGATTCTCATCCCCATTCTCCGTAACCCTTGATCCCCTTTCCTTATTGATCAAGAACCTATCTATCTCTATGTTAAAGACACTCAATGACCTGGCCTCCAGAACCCTCTGTGGCAATGAGTGCCACAGATTCACCACCATCTGGCTGAAGAAATTCCTCCTCATCTCAGTTTAAAGGAGCGTCCCTCCACTCTGCGCTTGTGCCCTTGAGTTTCAGTCTCTCTCACTAGTAGAAACATCCTCTCCACGTTCACTCTATCTAGGCCTCTCAGTATTCTGTAAGAGAAGGAACATTTCGGGAGCAGAATAAAAACATAGAAACATAGAAGATAGGAGCAGGAGGAGGCCATTCGGCCCTTCGAGCCTGCTCCGCCATTCATCATGATCTTGGCTGATCATCCAACTTAATAGCCTAATCCTGCTTTCTCCCCATAACCTTTGATCCCATTCACCTCAAGTGCTGTACCTAGTTGCCTCTTGAATACATTTAATGTTTTGGCATCAACTACTTCCTGTGGTAATGAATTCCACAGGCTCACCACTCTTTGGGTGAAGAAGTGTCTCCTCACCTCTGTCCTAAATGATCTGCCCTGAATCCTCAGACTGTGACCCCTGGTTCTGGACACCCCCACCATCAGGGAACATCCTCCCTGCATCTACCCTGTCTAGTCCTGTTAGAATTTTATAAGTCTCTATGAGATCCTCCCTCATTCGTCTGAATTCCAGCGAAAACAATCCTAACCTAGTCAATCTCTCCTCATACATCAGTCCCACCATCCCCGGAATCAGCCTGGTAAACCTTCGCTGCACTCCCTCGAGAGCAAGAACATCCTTCCTCAAAAAAAGGAGACCAAAACTGCACACAATACTCTCGGTGTGGTCTCACCAAGGCCCTGTATAATTGCAACAACACATCCCTGCTCCTGTACTCGAAACCTCTCGCAATGAAGGCCAACATACCATTTGCCTTCTTTACCGCCTGCTGCACCTGCATGCTTACCTTCAGCGACTGGTGCACAAGGACACCCAGGTGCCGCTGCACACTCCCCTCTCCCAATTTACAGCTATTCGGGTAGTAATCTGCCTTCTTGAGTGTCTTTAAGACAGAGATTGATAGGTTCTTGATTAATAAGAGGTTATGGGGAAAAGGCGGGAGAATGGGGATGAGAAAAGTATCAGCCATGATTGATTGGCGGAGCAGACCCGATGGGCCGAGTTGCTTAATTCTGCTCCTATGTCTTATGGTCTTCTTGTTTTTGCTTCCAAAGTGAGTAAGCTCACATAGTGGCGGGGGTTGGGGGCGGGGGGGGGGGGGGGGGGGGTGGGGTGTGGGGGTGCAGGGAGGCGTGCTTGTTGGTGGTGTGGAAGACTTTTCATCTTCCTATAGTTAGCCTGGGAGATTATTTGGTGTGTGAATTACAGAAACAGCAATCTGTGCAGCTTAGGAGCATTAACTACCATCAATCCCAATAAGCAGAGAAATTAATACATCTCCATTCAGAAGAGGGAAAATCTGATTTGGAGTGAAACTTGTGGCTCCATTTGTGGTGTTGCTACCAGATGTTGAACAGTAATGTTAGCCTGAGAAACATCTGCTGTTGTTTTGCAGTGTTTCTTCCGAGCTCGCTCTGTCTAATCAGATCAATCAACCCATTAATTCACGTCAATAAGTGTGGGATGTTGTGGGCTCCAACACATGCCTCCAATAAAAAGAAATACACCGTGAAATTAAGATACACAGCTTTCAAAAGATTTTCTCTGATGATTGTTAATGAATATTCACGTGTGAGCAGAACTAGTATTGGATGCCTTCATTTCTCTGTCTTTTTCCCACACGTACACTGCAGAAGGAGGCCATTCGGCCCAATCCATCACACAAACCAGCCTCCCATCCGTTGACTCTGTCTACACTTCCCGCTGCCTCGGAAAAGCAGCCAGCATAATCAAGGACCCCACGCACCCGGGACATTCCCTCTTCCACCTTCTTTCATCGGGAAAAAGATACAAAAGTCTGAGGTCATGCACCAACCAACTCAAGGACAGCTTCTTCCCTGCTGCTGTCAGGCTTTTGAATGGACCTACCTTGCATTAAGTTGATCTTTCTCTGCACGCTAGCTATGACTGTAACACTACATTCTGCACTCTCTCCTTTCCTTCTCTATGAACAGTAGGCTTTGTCTGTATAGTGCGTAAGAAACAATACTTTTCACTGATACATGTGACAATAATAAATCAAATCAAATTATTTGGCTCATCGAGCCTACACCAACAATCCCACCTAGTTCCTATCCCCATAACCACATGTATTTACCCTGCTAATTAATCCCAAGGGATGAACTAACATGGCCAATCAACCTAACTCGCCCATCTTTGGAGTGTGGGAGGAAACCGGAGCACCCGCAGGAAACTCACGCAGACATGCCTTTTTGCGCTCACGGTGGCACAATGGTTAGCATTGCTTCCTCACAGCGACATGGACCCGGGTTCGATTCACGGGGAGAAGCTCATTAGACTGCTTATGAGATGCTTATTAAGTTGAGGAGTCTTCGTGTTGGGGTGACGGGGCACTCCCCATTCTAGGATCCCAGGAGAGGTGTCTGGTGTGTCCAGGCCAGATATGTGGCTAAGTGAAGATGAATCTCCTTCAACAAAGCCCTAAAAATGTTTATTAGCACCCTCCTCTGGCATCATCAGGTACAGCACCAGCCTAATCTCATTCAGTTCCAGTCTCCCCCATCTGGGGGTTCTTGCAGTGACTCCAGAGTTGAATATAGGATGCTGTTCACCATCATTGACATTGCTCCCACTCAGTTTACATGGAACCCTCCTTTGTAATCATGAAGGTGAAACACCATGTTGGTCCCCACACCTTACATTCTTTGATTTGCTTTTTTATTGTCACATGTATTGGGATAGTGAAAAGTATTGTTTCTTGCGCGCTATACAGACAAAGCATACTGTTCATAGAATACATAGGGGAAAGGAAAGGTGCAGGATGCAGTGTTAGAGTTACAGTTGGGTGAAGAGAAAGATTAGCTTAGTCTATGATAGGACCGTTCAAAATTCAACTCCTAACGTTCTTTGAACCACCATTTAAAAGTAAAGTTTATTTATTGGTGTCACAAGTAGGCTAACATTAACACTGCAATGAAGTTACTGTGAAAATACCCTAGTCCTCACACTCTGACTGTTCGGGAACACTGAGGGAGAATTTAGCACAGCCAATCCAATTAACCAGCACATCTTTCGGACTGTGGGAGGAAACCGGAGCACCCGGAGGAAACCCACGCAGACACGGGGAGAATGTACAAACTCCACACAGACAGTGACCCAAGCCAGAATCAAACCCAGGTCTCTGGTGCTGTGAGGCAGCAATGCTAACCACTGTGCCACCGTGCCGCAAATTTTACTTTGTTCTTTTTGCAGACAAACTTTATTTCATACTTAATTTTTAAAAAATAAGTAAAGTCTCTTAGGTAACAGTAAAGTCCTCTAATCTCACCTGCTGTGGGAATCGTCGAGAGTGGGACGGTAAAGATGGCGCACAAGCCCAAGGTCCATTGAATTCGGGTGGAAATTTCCGGTCATGGGGCAGGCGGGACTGGAACATCCAGCCTCCAGTCTCTCGTTCACATATCAGAATAAAACAGCCTTGGAGGCTATTCGGCCCATTGTGCCTATGCAGGCTAGTAATGCTGTCCAACTATAATCCCCTGCCCCCATGCTCTTTTCACATTGATTGAAAGCCTTTTCCACCCCCCCCCCCCCCCCCCCCCCCCCTAGGGGTTGGCAGTGGCGCTGTGGTAATGTCGCTGGACTACTAATCCAGAGACCCAGGGTAATACTCTGCAGATCTGAGTTCGAACCCCACCAAGGCAAATGGTGAAATTTGAATTCAACAAAAAATCTGGAATTAAAAATCTAATGATGACCATGAAACCATTGTCAGAAAAACCCATCTGGTTCATTCATGTCCTTTAGGGAAGGAAATCTGCCATCCTTACCTGGTCTGGCCTACATGTGACTCCAGAGCCTCAGCAATGCGGTTGACTCTCAACTGTCCTCAGGGATGGGCAATAAATTTTCGCCCAGCGACGCCCACATCCCTAAAAATCTCCCTTCAATTACTTCACTGGGTGGCACGGTGGCACAGTGGTTAACACTGCTGCCTCACAGCGCCAGGGAACCGGGTTCGATTCCCAGTTTGGGTCACTGTCTGTGCAGAGTCTGCACGTTCTCCCCGTGTCTGCGTGGGTTTCCTCCGGGTGCTCTGGTTTCCTCCCACAGTCAGAAAGATGTGTGGGAGGAAACCAGAGCACCCGGACTTCAACCCGGATAAGTGTGTGGTGATCCATTTTGGCAGATCCAATGGGATGAAGCAGCAATATAATATGAAGGGTACCATTCTTAGCAGTGTAGAGGATCAGAAGGACCTTGGGGTCCGGGTCCATAGGACTCTTAAATCGGCCTCGCAGGTGGAGGATGCGGTCAAGAAGGCGTACGGCGTACTGGCCTTCATTAATCGAGGGATTGAGTTTAGGAGTCGGGAGATAATGCTGCAGCTTTATAGGACCCTGGTTAGACCCCACTTGGAGTACTGCGCGCAGTTCTGGTCACCTCATTACAGGAAAGATGTTGAAGCCATTGAAAGGGTGCAGAGGAGATTTACAAGGATGTTGCCTGGATTGGGGGGCATGCCTTATGAGGATAGGTTGAGGGAGCTTGGTCTCTTCTCCCTGGAGAGACGAAGGATGAGAGGTGACCTGATAGAGGTTTACAAGATGTTGAGAGGTCTGGATAGGGTAGACTCTCAGAGGCTATTTCCAAGGGCTGAAATGGTTGCTACGAGAGGACACAGGTTTAAGGTGCTGGGGGGTAGGTACAGAGGAGATGTCAGGGGTAAGTTTTTCACTCAGAGGGTGGTGGGTGAGTGGAATCGGCTGACGTCGGTGGTGGTGGAGGCAAACTCGTTGGGGTCTTTTAAGAGACTTCTGGATGAGTACATGGGATTTAATGGGATTGAGGGCTATAGATAGGCCTAGAGGTGGGGATGTGATCGGCGCAACCTGTGGGCCGAAGGGCCTGTTTATGCTGTGGCTTTCTATGTTCTATGTTCTATGTGCATTGGCCGTGCTGAAGTCTCACCGGCGCGTGGCAACAAGAATTAACATTCTGCCATTACATAACATTGGTTAGCCCTCGGCCGTAGTACTGTGTTCAACTCACACCACACTCGAAGTGTGGCGTCACTCAGGCTGAGGGCTAACCAATGTCATGTAATGGCAGAATGTTAATTGTGAACTCCAAGACATGTCCTCAATAGCCAAAAATCACCTGGTGCCCCTGAGCTGGCATGGACAAGATGGACCGAATGACCTCCTTCTGTGCTGTAACTTTTCTATGGTTCTATGGTTTCTCAACTGGGGTCAATGTGACTTCACCTTGACTTGGGAGTTCTGGGAGGGATGGGGCAGGAGGGGGTGGGCGGGTGTGAATTGGACAAGGAGGAACAACAGGGAATCTCCTTAACACTGAGAGAATTTGCTTTCAGCCAGTGAATTTATGGAGGGCCCGAGTGGCAGCACTGGATCTCAAACCCACCTTCACATACAGCATTCCTTACATCCTTGAAGACACTGCAATGTTCCAAGTTCCGAGGAAGAGTGAGGAAGATCTGGATGCAAGTGAACCAAAGGCAAGGCTGAAGGGAGATTTGTTGAAGGCCGGCAGGAAGTGGTTACGTGACAGGTAGTAGTGGTCGAACAAGTGGCCAAAGGGAAGCAGGGTACAAGTTTATTTATTAGTGTCACAAGTAGGCTTACATTAACACTGCAATGAAGTTACTGTGAAAATCCTCTATTCGCCACACTCCGGCGCCTGTTCGGGTACACTGAGGGAGAATTTGGCATGGCCAATGCACCTAACCAGCACGTCTTTCAGACTGTGGGAGGAAACCGGAGCACCCGGAGGAAACCCACGCAGACACGGGGAGAAGGTGCAGACTCCACACAGACAGTGACCCAAGCCGGGAATCGAACCCGGGTCCCTGGGGCTGTGAGGCAGCAGTGCTAACCACTGTGTCACCGTGCCACTCCTGGATCTTGCAGGATGCTACCAGTCTGAACCTAAAAGAGAAAGGTCTCACTCCTGTGGCCAGAGAGAAGTGAGATTAATGTTTCAAGCCTGTGACCACTTGTGTTCAGACCGGAGGCTGTTAATCCGAAACAATAGCTCTGCACTTTCCTCTCTCCACAGACGCTGCCTGACCCACTGAGTGATCCCACCATTTTCTGTTTCCATTTGAGATTTAATAACATCCCTTCCTGATCTCACAGTGTGCTGGAGCAAGAGTCACACGTCGCACACTGCTCCTTCACACTTGCAGATGTAGAGCTTTGACAAAGGGTCATCTGGACTCGAAACGTCAGCTCTTTTCTCTCCTTACAGATGCTGCCAGACCTGCTGAGATTTTCCAGCATTTTCTGTTTTGATTTCAGATTCCAGCATCTGCCGTACTTTGCTTTAATATATTGCAAATGTTAGTCCCAATGCTCAGGAAATTTGCTGCCTTAACTCCAGGCTATCGTGTGGAAGGAAGGAGGCAGCCAGCATTGATTTGATTTAATTTGATTTGATTTGTTATTGTCACATGTATTGGTGCAAAGTGTTGTTTCTTGCGCGCTATACAGACAAAGCATTCCATTCATAGAGAAGGGAAGGAGAGAGAGCAGAATGTAGTGTTACAGTCACAGATAGGGTGTAGAGAAAGATCAACTTAATGCAAGGTAGCTCCATTCAAAAGTCTGATGGCAGCAGGGAAGAAGCTGTTCTTGAGTCGGTTGGTACGTGACCTCAGACTTTTGTATCTTTTTCCCGATGGAAGAAGGTGGAAGAGAGAATGTCCCGGGTGCGAGGGGTCCTTAATTATGCTGGCTGCTTTGCCAAGGCAGCGGGAAGTGTAGACAGAGTCAATGGATGGGAGGCTGGTTTGAGTGATGGACTGGGTTTCATTCACGACCGTTTGTAGTTTCTTGCGGTCTTGGGCAGAGCAGGAGCCATACCAAGCTGTGATACAACCAGAAAGAATGCTTTCTATGGTGCATCTGTAAAAGTTGGTGAGAGTCGTAGCTGACATGCCAATTTTCCTTAGTCTTCTGAGAAAGTAGAGGCATTGGTGGGCTTTCTTAACTATAGTGTCGGCATGGGGGAACCAGGACAGGTTGTTGGTGATCTGGACACCTAGAAACTTGAAGATCTCAACCATTTTGTTGCTTAAACAAGCTATTCAATCTCCAGCACCGTGCTCAGTAGCATCAGTGTGTACTATCTACAAGATGCACTGCAGCAATTCACCAAAGATCCTGAGGCAGCACCTTCCAAACCCACGACCAGTTCTATCTAGAAGAACAAGGGCAGCAGACACATGGGGAACACCACCACCTACAAGTTTCCCTCCAAGCCATTCACCGTCTTGACTTGGAAATATATCGCTGTTCCTTCACAGTCGCTGGGTCAAAATCCTGGAATTCCCTCCCTAACGGCATTGTGGGTCAACCCCACTGCAATGGTTCAAGAAGGCAACTCACCACCACCTTCTCAAGGGCAACTAGGGATGGGCAATAAATGCTGGCCTAGCCAGCAAGGCCCATGTCCCACAAATGAATTTTTTTTAAAAATCCAAATCGATTTTCTGTGTAATTTAAATCATCCCTCACTCTTCAATATCTGGTCTTATTTCTGAGATGGTTATTCTGTACTTGAGGTTTATTCTGGAATTAACCGGATGTGTTACGGTGGCTGCTCCAGGTCTCTCACTACTCTGAAAACCTTCTGTTCTCGGAAGCTCCTTCAGCTGGGACATTGTTTGCGCTATAAACTCCTTCCCAAATAACAGGAGAATGGATAACTACATCATCCATAAATCTGATGTCAGGTAGGGAACAGGAAGAGGCCAATTG
Organism: Mustelus asterias; assembly: GCF_964213995.1. Classification (NCBI taxonomy): domain Eukaryota; kingdom Metazoa; phylum Chordata; class Chondrichthyes; order Carcharhiniformes; family Triakidae; genus Mustelus; species Mustelus asterias. Next base: position 8,504,505 of record NC_135812.1, read on the forward strand.
GCCCAACAATTTATATTCCACACAGGCAGGCAGTCAGTGGGTAACATGACTGGATGAGTAATCCAGCGACCCAGGTTAATGCTTTGGGGACATGGGTTGGTGGAATATGAATTCAATCAATAATTTTGGATTATATAAGGCTAGTCTCAGCAAAACAGCCATTGTTACTCCACTTATGGGCGGCACGGTGGCACAGTGGTTAGCACTGCTGCCTCACAGCGCCAGGGACCCTGGTTCCATTCCCGGCTTGGGTCACTGTCTGTGTGGAGTTTGCACGTTCTCCCCGTGTCTGCGTGGGTTTCCTTCGGGTGCTCCGGTTTCCTCCCACAGTCGGAAAGACATGCTGGTTGGGTGCATTGGCCGTGCTAAATTCTCCCTTAGCGAACCCAAACAGGTACCGGAGTGTGGGACTAGGGGATTTTCACAGTAACTTCATGGCTGTGTTAATGTAAGCCGACTTGTGACAATAATAAGATAAACTAATGTCTTCCAGAGAAGGAAATTTTCTGTCCTTATCTGGTCTGGCCTACCTGTGACTCCAGACCCACAGCAATGTGGTTGATTCTTAACTCCCCCTCTGAAATGACCTCGCATGCCACTCAATTCAGGAGCAATTGGGGATGGGCGACAGGTTCTGGACCTGTCAGCGATGCCCCCATCCCATGAAAGGATAAAGAAGAGCTTCATCCCAGGTTTTTGAATTTCAGCTAGCATCCTTCCATTCCTTCCTTGCTTACTTGTTCATCCGGCTCCCAATGCCATGTATCCACAGTATTCACCTCAGCCACCCCCAGTTTCACATTACACAAATCAAGGCTGACCCGCTGCCGCACTGAGGGAGTGCTGCCCTGTCACCTTCCAGGCGAAACATTAAACCGAGGCTCCATCTGTCTGCCTCGGATAGATGTGAATCATAGAATCATAGAAACCCTACAGTGCAGAAGGAGGCCATTCGGCCCATCGAGTCTGCACCGACCACAATCCCACCCAGGCCCTACCCCCACATATTTACCCACTAATCCCTCTAACTACACATCTCAGGGACAATTTTTAACCTGGCCAATCAACCTAACCCGCACATCTTTGGACTGTGGGAGGAAACCGGAGCACCCGGAGGAAACCCACGCAGACACGAGGAGAATGTGCAAACTCCACACAGACAGTGACCCGAGCCGGGAATCGAACCCGGGACCCTGGAGCTGTGAAGCAGCAGTGCTAACCACTGTGCTACCGTGCCGTGGAAAGATCCCATGGCTTTGACAAAGAGCTGGGGAGTTCTCCCTGGTGTCCTAACAAATGTCCCTCAAACAGAATTAGAAAAAATGCTCATCTGGTCAGTATCACATCGTTGTTTGTGAGAGCTTACCGTGCACAGAATGGCTGCTGTGTTTTTTAAATTCATTCATGGGACATCAGCGTCGCTGGCCGGGCCAGCATTTATTGCCCATCCCTAGTTGCCCTTGGAGTGCAGTTGAGAGTCAACCACATTGCTGTGGCTCTGGAGACACATGTAGGCCAGACCAGGTAAGGACGGCAGATTTCCTTCCCTAAAGGATATCAGTGAACCTGATGGGCTTTTCTGACGATCGATTCATTAGTAGATTCTTAATTCCGGATTGTTTTTATTGAATTCAAATTCCACCACCAGCCATGGCAGGATTCCAACCCAGGCCCTCAGCTGAGTTTCTGGATTAATAGCGTAGCGATAACACCACCTAACCATCGCCTCCCCCATTTCCTACAGTACGACAGTGGCTTCACTTCAAAAAGTGCTTCACTGGCTGTAAAGCGCACTTGGACATTCTGTGTGGGCATGAAAGGTGCTATATAAATACACCTCTTCTTGCTTTTTTCAACGCAATCTGGGTGAAAGAAGTTGTTCTTGCCGAACTTGAGTTCCGAAACAGCCCAGGAGGAAAAATAAATAAAAGGTGATCTGTGCGACTACAGAAGGGACAAAAGGACTAACTGGGACACTTCACTTCATTACAGCAAAAAATAACTGGTATGTCTGTCATTAGCAAATCAAATTTCTTGTCCTGTTATTGTGTACAGCCTCAGACTAATGACATTTCCGATATGAATGAACAGAAAGAACACATGAAATTAATATTTATGAAACATCAATGTCTTTAAGGAAAAGGAAAGAGCAAATTAAATATTCTAATATATTTAGCAGTGAAGAGGTTTGAGGTATGTCTCAAGGGCATTTGACTAGGAGTCGATAGAATATTCTAACCTTGTATAAATCACTGGAATACTGTGAGCAGCTTCTGGTTCCCACCTTCAAAAGGACATTGATATATTGGAGAGAGATGTTGGGGGGGAGGGAGGGAGGAGAGACTGGCATTGATACAACATCTCTCCTAACCCCAGGACATCCCAGAGCACTTTTCACTTAATTATGTAGTATCGGAGTCTACTCGCTGTTGTAACGGAGGTAAGCGGGTCGGGTCATTTTCACACGCCAAGCTGATGCAATAAGGGTCACATCATCTGTTTTACTGGTTTCCTTGGGATGGGGAGGGGGGGGGGGGGGTGGTGCAGGGGATGGGGGTGTGGGGAATGGGGATGCGGGGGAGGGGGGGTGTGTGGGGGAGGGGGTGGGGAGGGGGGAATGGGGATGCGGGGGAGGGGGGTGTGGGGGAGGGGGTGCGGGGGAAGGATCTGCAGAGGTGGAGGGTGCCCAGGAGGGATGTGTGGGGGAGGGCCCTGCGGGGGAGCTGAGTGACCCTGGCAAGACGCAAACTGAGCAGGTTTTTGCTGAGTAAGTACCGCTCGATAGCACTGTTGATAACCCCTTCCATCAATTTACTGATGATTGAAGGTCGACTGATGGGGCAGTAATTGGCCAGATTTGATTTGTCCTGTTTCTTGTGTACAGGACACACATTGCCTTGTAGAATCATAGAATCAACAGTACAGAAGGAGGCCATTTGGCCCATTGAATCTGCACCGACAACCATCCCACCCAGGGTCCTATCCCCATAATCCCACATATTTACCCTCCTCGCCCCCCTGACACTATAGGGCAATTTAGCATGGCCTATCCATCTAACCCACACATCTTTGGACTGTGGGAGGAAACCGGAGCACCCGGAGGAAACCCACGCAGACATGGGGGAGAATGTGCAAACTCCACACAGACAGTGACCCGAGGCTGGAATCAAACCTGGGTTCCTGGCGTTGTGAGGCAGCAGTGCTAACCACTGTAGATGCCTGTGTTGTAGCTGGACCAGAACAAGTTGGCGGGGGGCATGGCAAGTTCTGGAACACAAGTCTTCAGTGCTATTGCTGGAATATTGTCAGGGCCCACAACCTTTGTAGTATTTGTGGAGCCCCCTCCTCCAGTGAGCAGTTAATTGTCCACCCTGGATGAATGTTACAAGATTGTAAGCGTGTCGACTTGTTCAGCTGCTGAGGGTGCTGGGAAGGCAGAACCAAGGTGCAGAGTGTCAAAGGACAACCTGAGGGATGTGGCAGACGGTCCTAGTGGGGTGGGTGGGAAGGGGGTGCGGGTTAGTATTCAGCTTCTGTCTTTCTATCTGGACCTGAAGCATTCCTGCATCGAGAGAATCTTTTTCTCCAAGGTTTTTGTTCTGGGCCTTGGATAAGTCCAAGTTGATCTGCAGTCGTGGATTTCTGATCCATGTTTAACGTTCTGAAATTTCAGGTTAAGCTTTAACAGGTGGACACGGTTGAGAAATTTGCAGACGACACAGAAATTGGCCGTGTAGTGGGCAGTGTGGAGGATAGCTGTAAGCTCCAAAATGATACAGGTGGGCTAGTGGAATGGGCAGGACAGCGGCAGATGGAGTTCAACTCTGATAAGAGACAGGTAATGCATTTCAGGAGGTCAAACAGTAAAAGGGAATGTGCAATAAACAGGAATATACCGAGAGGGTCAATGAATTGATTGATTGATTTATTATTGTCACGTGTATCAGTGAATCAGTGAAAAGTATTGTTTCTTGCGCGCTATACAAAGCATACCGTTCATAGAGAAGGAAAGGAGAGAGTGCAGAATGTAGTGTTACAGTCATAGCTAGGGTGTAGAGAAAGATCAACTTAGTTAGAGGTAGATCCATTCAAAAGTCTGACGGCAGCAGGGAAGAAGCTGTTCTTGAGTTGGTTGGTACGCGACCTCAGACTTTTGTATCTTTTTCCTGACAGAAGAAGGTGGAAGAGAGAATGACTGGGGTGCGTGGGGTCCTTGGTTATGTTGGCTGTTTTTCAGCGGCAGCGGGAAGTGTTGACAGTGTCAATGGGTGGAAGGCTGGTTTGCGTGATGGATTTTGGGCCACTGTAATAACTCCACGGAGGCGAAAGTCCCATCACCAAGTTACTTTATTTAAACCATACATCTGTACACAGCCAGCTCTCCAGTTGCTCCCTGCTGAATGCAGGCTGGGAGTCTGACACACCTGCTTTAAATAGGGAGCATGAGGCTCCCTGATTTAACCATCAATTAAGACTCATCAGGTACTTCTTTCTGGGTACCAACAAATTAGACAAAATAAAATTAACTCAGGGACAACTTAAAAGGGGCAGCTCCCCAAAAGGAACATAGACATAGAACAGTACAGCACAAAACAGGCCCTTTAGCCCACAATGTTGTGCCGAGCTTTATCTGAAACCAAGATCAAGCTATCCCACTCCCTATCATCCTGGTGTGCTCCATGTGCCTATCCAATAACCGCTTAAATGTTCCTAAAGTGTCTGACTCCACTATCACTGCAGGCAGTCCATTCCACACCCCAACCACTCTCTGCATAAAGAACCTACCTCTGATGTCCTTCCTATATCTCCCACCATGAACCCTATAGTTATGCCCCCTTGCAATAGCTCCATCCACCCGAGGAAATAGTCTTTAAACGTTCACTCTATCTATCCCCTTCATCATTTTATAAACCCCTATTAAGTCTCCCCTCAGCCTCCTCTGCTCCAGAGAGAACAGCCCTAGCTCCCTCAACCTTTCCTCATAAGACCTACCCTCCAAACCAGGCAGCATCCTGGTAAATCTCCTCTGCACTCTTTCCAGCGCTTCCACATCCTTCTTATAGTGAGGTGACCAGAACTGCACACAATATTCCAAATGTGGTCTCACCAAGGTCCTGTACAGTTGCAGCATAACCCCACGGCTCTTAAACTCCAACCCCCTGTTAATAAAAGCTAACACACTATAGGCCTTCTTCACAGCTCTATTGAGTGGCAACATTTAGAGATCTGTGGATGTGGACCCCAAGATCTCTCTGTTCCTCCACAGTCTTCAGAACCCTACCTTTGACCCTGTAATCCAAATTTAAATTAGTCCTACCAAAATGAATCACCTCACATTTATCAGGGTTAAACTCCATTTGCCATTTTTCAGCCCAGCTTTGCATCCTATCTATGTCTCTTTGCAGCTTACAACAGCCCTCCACCTCATCCACTACTCCACCAATCTTGGTGTCATCAGCAAATTTACTGATCCACCCTTCAGCCCCCTCCTCTAAGTCATTAATAAAAATCACAAAGAGCAGAGGACCAAGCACTGATCCCTGTGGCACTCTGCTAGCAACCTGCCTCCAGTCCGAAAATTTTCCATCCACCACCACCCTCTGTCTTCGATCAGACAGCCAGTTACCTATCCAATCGGCCAACTTTCCCTCTATCCCACACCTCCTTACTTTCATCATAAGCCGACCATGGGGGACCTTATCAAATGCCTCACTAAAATCCATGTATATGACATCAACTGCCCTACCTTCATCAACACACTTAGTTACCTCCTCAAAAAATTCTATCAAATTTGTGAGGCACGACTTGCCCTTCACGAATCCGTGCTGACTATCCCGGATTAATCCGCATCTTTCTAAATGGTCGTAAATCCCATCCCTAAGGACCTTTTCCATCAATTTACCAACCACCGAAGTAAGACTAACCGGTCTATAATTACCAGGGTCATTTCTATTCCCTTTCTTAAACAGAGGAACAACATTTGCCACTCTCCAGTCCTCTGGCACTATCCCTGTGGACTGTGAGGACCCAAAGATCAAAACCAAAGGCTCTGCAATCTCATCCCTTGCCTCCCAAAGAATCCTAGGATATATTTCATCAGGCCCAGGGGACTTATCGACCTTCAGTTTATTCAAAACTGCCAGTACATCCTCCCTCCGAACAACTATTTCCTCCAGCCTATTAGCCTGTAACACCTTCTCTTCCACAAAAACATGGCCCCTCTCCTTGGTGAACACTGAAGAAAAGTATTCATTCATCACCTCGCCTATCTCTACTGACTCCATACACAAGTTCCCACTACTGTCCTTGACCGGCCCTAACCTCACCCTGGTCATTCTTTTATTCCTCACATAAGAGTAAAAGCCTTGGGGTTTTCCTTGATCCGACCTGCCAAGGACTTCTCATGCCCCCTCGTAGCTCTCCTAAGCCCCTTTTTCAGCTCGTTCCTTGCTAACTTGTAACCCTCAATCGAGCCATCTGAACCTTGTTTCCTCATCCCTACATAAGCTTTCCTCTTCCTTTTCACAAGACATTCCACCTCTTTCGTGAACCATGGTTCCCTCACTCGGCCATTTCCTCCCTGCCTGACAGGGACATACCTATCAAGGACACCCAGTATTTGTTCCTTGAAAAAGTTCCACTTTTCATTCGTGCCTTTCCCTGACAGTTTCTGTTCCCATCTTATGCCCCCTAATTCTTGCCTAATCGCATCATAATTACCTCTCCCCCAATTGTAAACCTTGCCCTGCCGTACGGCCGTTTCCCTCTCCATTGCAATAACAAAAGACACCAAATTGTGGTCACTATCTCCAAAGTGCCCTCCCACAACCAAATCTAACACTTGGCCTGGTTCATTTCCCAGTACCAAATCCAATGTGGCCTCACCTCTTGTCGGCCTATCCACATATTGTGTCAGGAAAACCTCCTGCACACACTACACAAAAACTGCCCCATCCGAACTATTCGACCTACAAAGGTTCCAATCAATATTTGGAAAGTTAAAGTCCCCCATGACAACTACCCTGTGACCCCCACACATATCCATAATCTGCTTAGCAATTTCTTCCTCCACATCTCTATTACTATTTGGGGGCCTATAGTAAACTCCTAACAACGTGACCGCTCCTTTCCTATTTCTAACTTCAGCCCATATTACCTCAGTGTGCAGATCCCCCTCGAAGTGCCTTTCCGCAGCCGTTAAACTATCCTTGATTAACAATGCCACTCCTCCACCTCTTTTACCAGCTTCCCTACACTTACTGAAACATCTATAACCCGGAACGTCCAACAACCATTCCTGTCCTTGTTCTACCCACGTCTCCGTAATGGCCACAACATCGTAGTACCAAGTACCAATCCACGCCCCAAGCTCATCTACTTCCCCAATACCTCACTACCCTCAACACTGACTTCTGGACTACAACTCCTTTTCCCACTCCCCTGACAAATTAGTTTAAACCCCCCTGAAGAGCCGTAGCAAATTTCCCTCCCAGGATATTGGTGCCTCTCTGGTTCAGGTGCACCCCGTCCTGTTTGTACAGGTCCCACCTTCCCCAGAATGTGCTCCAATTATCCACGTATCTGAAACCCTCCCTCCTGCACCATCCCTGCAACCACATGTTTAACTGCACTCTCTCCCTGTTCCTCAACTCGCTATCACGTGGCACCGGTAACGTACCAGAGATGACCACATGCTTTGTCTTGGCTCTCAGCTTCCAGCCCAGCTCCCGAAATTCCTGTTTTAAATCCCCGTCCCTTCTCTTACCTATGTCGTTGGTACCAATGTGTACCATGACTTGTGACTGTTTCCCCTCCCCCTTAAGAATCCAGAAGACATGGTCCGAGATGTCACGGACCCTGGCATCCGGTAGGCAACATACCATCCTCGAGTCTCTTTTGCTGCCACAGAACCTCCTATCTATCCCTCTAACTAACGAGTCCCCAATAACTATTGCCCTCCCGCTCTGCCCCTTACCCTCCCGAGCCACAGAGACGGACACAGTGCTGGAGATCCTCTCACTGCGGCTCACCACTGGTATGTCGTCCCCCTCAACTGTATCCAAAGCAGAATACTTGTTGCTAAGGGGAACGACCACAGGGGATCCCTGCACTGACTGCTTCCTCCCAGCCCCTCTCACCGTCACCCATCTGTTTTCATTCCTCGGAGTAACTGTATTCCTAAAGCTTCTGTCTATGGCCACCTCTGCGTCCCTAATGATCCTAAGTTCATCCAACTCCAGCTCCAGTTCCCTAACACGGTTTTGGAGGAGCTGCAGATGGGTGCACTTCCCACAGGTGTAATCAGCAGGGGCACTGTCGTCGCCCCTCACCTCAAACATAGTGCAAGAGGAACATTGCACTGCCTGCACACCCATCCCCTCTAGATACCTTGCCAGTACCAGGTAGAAACAGCAAAAATGAATTAAACTCACCCCTGCTCGCCCTTTCCCCCGAAGCCCTGTGAGCCAAAGCCCTGACAGCTTTCACTCAGCTTCCCACTCACTCCACTGCCCGCTGTATAGAGTGACTTTTATACTAAAAAACACAATCTCCCAGAATCCCCTGCAGCCTACTCCCACTTCCTCAGAGTTTAAACCCTTGAAAAAAGCCCGCGAAAAAACGGATTAAATAAACAAATCACAGCACTTTACTCACCCTCAGTACTCCTGCTGAGAATCTCTCCCTCTGTCCTGCACCACTTCGAACAAATGAGGGGGGAAGGCTCATCAGGTAGTTCATACTCTAGCAAGCCAACCTCATTCGCCTGGCTGAAGTCATCACAGCTACATTCTCAACCCTTTGTAGTTTCTTGTGGTCTTGGACAGAGCAGGAGCCATACCAAGCTTTGATACAACCAGAAAGAATGCTTTCTATGGAAAGATGAAGTGAGAGATCTTGACGTGCAAGTTCACAGGTCCCTAAAGGTAGCAGTACAGCAAGATAAGGTTGTAAATAAAGCATATGGAATGCCTTCCTTCATTGGCAGAGGTATAGAATACAACAGTAGGGATATAGTGATGAGATTGTATAAGACACTGGCAAGTTCGCAACTGGAGTATTGTGTGCAGTTCTGGTCACTACATTACAGGAAGGACGTAATTTCTCTGGAGTGCAGACAAGATTCACTAGAATGTTGCCAGGGCTGGAAATTTGCAGCTTTGGAAAATTGGAAAGGTTGGGGTTGTTTTCCTTGGACCAGAGATGGCTGAGGGGTGACTTGTTTGAGGTGTACAAAAATGTGAAGGATGGAGAGAGAATAGACAGGAGGAACGTGTTTCCCTGGGCAGAGAGCTCAAAAACCAGGGGCCATAGATTCAAGATAAGTAGCAGAAGGATCAGAGGGGGCATGAGGAAAAACCTGGTGGGTGGCTGGAATTCACTGCCCGAGTTGGTGGTGGAGGCAGAAACCCTAAACTAATTTAAAAAGTACCTGGATCTGCACCTTAAGTGCTGTAAGCTACAGGGCTATGGGCCGAGTGCAGGAAGATGGGATTAGAAAGGGCACCTGGGTGCCTTTGGGTCAACATGACAAGATGGGCCGAATAGCCCCCTTCAATGCTGTATCATTTCTATTGTTCTATTAGCTCTTTATGTGCGAGACCCTTATATTACAAGATCGACAGATTTTTTTATTAGCTTAGGGTATCAAATGTGGAGCAAGTGTGTGAAAATGGAATGGTAGACCAGGCTTAAAGGGGCTGAATGGACCACTCTTGCTGCCATACGGAGTGAAATGATCAAATAGTCCACATGCCATCATGGTCTCATGTTGACATTATGGGTGAAATTAAAGGGTTTAGGGAAGGAATGCAGCCTGTATCAAGGTTAAATAATTTGAGTGTGAGAATCCATGTGGATACTCAGGAACTTTGCCATTGTACTGTAGATCAGTGGACACTGAGTGGCATGGTGGCACAGTGGTTAGCACTGCTGTTTCACAGCGACAGAGACCTGGGTTTGATTCCCGGCTTGGCTCACTGTCTGTGTGGTGTCTGCGCGTTGTCTGTGTGGGTTTCCTCTGGGTGCTCCGGATTCCTCCTACAGTCTGAAAGATGCGCTGGTTAGGTGGATTGACCTGAGCAGGCACTGGAGTGTGGGGTCTAGGGGAATTTCACAGTAACTTCATTGCAATGTTAATGTAAACCTTACTTGTGACTAATAAATAAATTTTAAAACTTTAATGTTAAACTTGTACCGAACACCAGCTCAGCCTCAATTGGAGTATTGCTTCCAGTTCACACTTTCGGAAAGATGTGAGGACATTAGAGAGAGCACAGAAAAGATTCACGAGAATGGACCCAGGGGTGAGGAGCTTCAAATATGTGAATTGATTGGAGAGAGTGGGGTTGTTGTGCACAGATTAAGAGGAAATTTGAAGAGGTATTAATCAGCACCCTTTTCTCCTGCGGTCTGAATTCTTGTGATAGTTTGAAATTTGGCATTCTTGCATTTGTCCTGATGAGTGCAAAGTGAAAAACTTCGGCAACACGCCTCTTTTCTGCAATATTGAAGTTCTGTATGACCAAACTCCACTATCGTTGTAACATGTGGCTACCAGGATGGTGGAAGGTGAACTTGATAGAGCTGGATCTCTCTCTCTCTCTCCCAGTCTTGTTAATCTCAGCATGCGGATCAGATTTCAAGCACTCACCAACATCCACAAGGTAAACACACCAACTAGGAAGTGCTCAAGTTACAAAAGAGATCAGTGCCTCTTATCTTTGTGTGTTTTTAATTAAAATAAGAATAATTTTATACGACGGCTCTGTGTAAATTTGGAAACTCACAGATGTTTTTTCCCGTTATCTGTCATGTTTTTCGGGTGCTGTTAACTTTGTCCAGAAACAAATAATCAGTTTTCCCCGACCCCAGTCAAATCTATATCGGTCAAGAAACTAATGATGTGTCACTAGTCAACACTCTGAAGTTTATCAATAACCCCTGGGAGACAATTGCGGATCATGAATAGAACTAAAGTCTATTAAATATCTGAATTTTGCATGAGGGAGCTGCTAGCCCCATTGTGTTGACTCCAGATTTTAATATCGAAACTGACAGCACAGCAATCCTTTCCGAGAATCGCAACTTTGGAGCACTCAGAACTTCACTGAAACAGAATAATTAACCTCAATTTTGCCCCACGCTGCCTCCCAGCCAGTTCACCTTGCCGCAGTGTGAGGCGTAGCGATCAGAAACACAGCAGCTTGAATCCAACGGCACGGTGGTACAGTGGGTTAGCACAGCTGCCTCACAGCACCAGGGACCCGGGTTCAATTCCTGGCTTGAGTTACTGTCTGTGCAGAGTCTGTACATTTTTTTTAATTCTTGCTGGCTGGGCCAGTGTTTATTGCCCATCCCTAGTCGCCCTTGGAGGGCAGTTGAGAGTCAACCACATTGCTGTGGCTCTGGAGTCACATGTAGGCCAGACCGGGTAAGGACGGCAGATTTCCTTCCCTAAAGAGCATCAATGAACCAAATGGGTTTTTCCAACAATCGACAATGGTTCCATGGTCATCAGTAGATTCTTAATTCCAGATAATTTTATGGAATTCAAATTCCACCAACTGCCGTGGCGGGATTCAAACCCGGGTCCCCAGAACATTAATTGAGTTTCTCGATTAATAACCTAGCGATAATACCACTAGGGCATCGCTTCCCTGTGTCTGCGTGGGTTTCCTCCGGATGCTCCGGATTCCTCCCACAGTCTGAAAGACGTGCTGGTTAGGTGCATTGGCCATGCTAAATTCTCCCTCAGTGTACCCGAACAGGCGCCGGAGTGTGGGACTGGGGGATTTTCACAGTAACTTCATTGCGGTGTTAGAGTCATAGAGTTAATGTGAGCCTACTTGTGACGCCAATAAATAAACCTTTAATGGGTCTCTCCTGGGGCAGCAACAGGGGGTTTCCAATTGTCCCAAATGTTCTGAGGAGAGACTGGGCTGACTGGACCTGTACTCACTGGAGTTTAGAAGCATGAGAGAGGATCTCGTTGAAACGTATTTTATTCTAACTGGACAGGTTGGATGCCGGGATAGTGTTTCCTCTGACATGGAGGGTCTAGAACAAAGTAAAGTTTATTTATTAGTGTCACAAGTAAGGCTTACATTAACACTGCAATGAAGTTGCTGTGAAATTCCCCTCGTCGCCACAGTCCGGCACCTGTTCGGGTCAATGCACCCTAACCAGCACATCTTTTGGACTGTGGGAGGAAACCGGAGCACCCGGAGGAAACCCACGCAGACATGGGGAGAACGTGCAAACTCCACACAGATAGTGACCCAAGCCGGGAATCAAACCCGGGTCCCTGGCGCTGTGAGGCTGCAGTGCTAACCACGTGTTACTGTGCCGCCCCAAGGGGTCACAGTTACAGGATCTAGGTTGGGCCATTTAGGACTGAGATGAGGAGAAGTTTCTTCAGCCAGAGGATGGTGTTCCTGTGGAATTCTTTACCACAGAAAGCTGTGGAGGCCAAGACACTGAATATATTTAAGAAGGAAATAAATAGATTTTGAGACTCTAAGGGTGTTAAGGGTAGCTGGAGTAGGGTGTTGAGATAGAGGATTGGCTATGCTCAAGTTGAATGGTGGAGCAAGCTTGAAGGGCCGAATGGCCTACTCTTGCTCCTAGTATTTATGTTTCTCTGTTAAAATGATCAGCCTCGGAGTCTCTAGTTGCTGTTCAATGGCTCCTACTGGACAATGTTGCTGTCTGGTTATTGGCTGGAATCTTCTATCCTTTAGAAAGTAATCTCCGGCCGGGACCTTTTCCAGATCCCAATCCCACACAAGCCCGGAATTAACTCACCTTATGGGGGGCAGCTTCCCAAATGGCCACCTCCCCCATGCCACCTAATTAACGATGGTGAGTGGGTTCCTGAGATTGGGTAGGCTGGGCAGCCCCACCCTCAGAAATAGGCACTCCCTCGGTCAGAGGCAGAAGGGCTGGGGGCGTGAGGGGGGTCAGGAGCTCTTCCACAGGAAATGCCTCCACAGGATAACGTGCAGCTGCACTGAGGCCAGTGGCTCTGGTTGGGGGAGTAACTAAGAATGGCCTCGTGCCCCACCCCCTTCACTTTCCACACCCACTAAAATGCCACTCAACCCCCGCCCCCCCCCCCCCAACCCCGCCACCCCCGGCCTCCAGCCACTTGCCCAACTTTGCCCGAATGGGGTATGGATATGGGTGATGGAATATACACGCAGGGTCACTCTGGCCTGTTGACCCAAACACCTCTTTTGCAATGTTCCTCCTTGTCTCACCTCTTAGCCTGCCCTGGAGGGACCTGTAAGTTTCCATCTTGAGTGAAGAAGGGCTGTGTTGAACTGGACTGACTTGGTTTAGACTGATCCAGGATGAGCTTGACAGGCCTGGTCTAGCCTGTTCCGTGCTGAGCCTGGTTGGGCTAATCTAGACTGGTGTGGACTGGGCAGACATGGATAGTCTAGACTGGTATGGGCTAGAGTGGACAGGGCTAGTCTATACTGGTGTGGGCTTAGCTGGACTGGGCTAATCTAGACTGGTTGTGGGCTGAACCAGGGTGGGCTAGTCTAGACTGGTGTGGTCTGGGATGGACTGGGCTAGTCTAAACTGATGTGGGCTGGACTGGGCTAGTCTAGACTGGTGTGGGCTGGGCTGGAGTGGGCTAGTCTAGACTGGGCTAGTTTAGACTGATGTGGGCTGAGCTGGACTGGGCTAGTCCAGACTGGTGTGGACTGGGCAGGCCTGGGTAGTCTAGACTGGTGTGAGCTGAGGAGGACTGGGCTAGCCTAGACTGGTTTTGGGCTTAGCTAGAGAGGGCTAGGCTGGTGTGGGCTAGTCTAGACTGGGCTAGTCTAGACTGGTGTGAACTGGGCAGGCCTGGGTAGTCTAGACTGGTGTGGGCTGGGGTGATCTGCACTAGTCTAGACTGATGTGGGCTGGACTGGGTTAGTCTAGACTGGTGTGGGCTGGGGTGATCTGCGCTAGTCTAGACTGATGTGGGCTGGACCGGGTTAGTCTAGACTGGGGTGGGCTGGGCTGGACTGGGCTAATCTAGACTGAGCTAGTCTAGACTGATGTGGGCTGATCTGGACTTGTCTAGTCTAGACTGGTGTGTGCGGGCTGGACTGGGCTAGTCTACGCTGGTGTGGGCTGGGGTGGACTGGGCTAGTCTAGACTGGTGTGGGCTGGGGTGGACTGGGCTAGTCTAGACTGATGTGGGCTGGACTGGGCTAGTCTAGACTCGCGTAGGCTGCACTGGGCTAGTCTAAGCTGGTGTGGGCTGAGCTGGACTGGGCTAGTCTACACTGGTGTGGGCTGGGGTGAACTGGGCTAGTCTAGACTGGTGTGTCTGGGCTGGAGTGGACTAGTCTAGACTGAACTGGGCTAGCGAGGGTTTTGAAACTGGGATGTCAGTTTTGATGTACAGCCTGGAGTCAACATAAAGGGCCAGCAGCCTCTAATGCAAAATGTCAAATAAATAATAGATTTTAGTTTTATTCATGATCCACAATTGGCTCCCAAGGGTTATTGATAAACTTCAAAGTGTTGACTGGTGATATTCCCTTCACTTTGTGACTGATGTAGGTTCGGCTGAAGCTGGCAGAGTGACTGCCTCTCCACAAAGTGCCGCCATTTGAAATACGCAACAGATAACATGAAAAAACATCTGTGAGTTTCTACATCTATGCAGAGGGCTCGTGTAAAATTCAATTTATAATTAAAAACATACAATGATAAAGCACATTGATCTCTCTCGCAGCTAAAGTATTCCCAGTCTGTGAGTTTTACACTGAGTGCACTGGAGAGTGTTTGAAAATGTTCTGCGTGCTGAGATTAACAAGGATGTTTGAACTGGAAGTGCCGGCTCCGATTTCAGCCACTCTCACACGGTCAGGCATCCGTAACCTTTGCTCACTTGGCCTTTTCGCCCGGTGATTACTACTCCCACTGTTGTCCAGATCCCTTCGCCTGCTGACATTCGCGTTGAAATTTGACGGGGGAGGGGGGGTTTGGGGTGGTTTGTGGGGTAAGGGTGGGGTGAGGGTGGGGTGAGGATGGGTGGGTGGGTGTGGGAGGAGTGGGGGGGGGTGGGAGGAGGTGGGTGGGCATCGATCACTGAGTCCGATCGTGATGGAGCCTGTTGGCCATACACTGTTTGATTAACTGTCAGATGTGAGGAGCCTGGCTGACCTTTCCCCTTTCTAACCTGGGGGCTGTTAGAGGCCAGGTTCAACATGGCCCGCTCGCTTGGACCTGATTTGATTTGATTTATTATTGTCACATGTATTAACATACAGTGAAAAGTATTGTTTCTTGCGCGCTATACAGACAAAGCATACCGTTCATAGAGAAGGAAAGGAGAGAGTGCAGAGTGTAGTATTACAGTCATAGCTAGGGTGTAGAGAAAGATCAACTTAATGGTTCAAACCCACCACGGCAGATGGTGGAATTTGAATTCAGTTTAAAAAATACCTGGAATTAAGAATCTACGGATGACCATGAAACCACTGTCGATTGTCAGAAAAATCCATCAGCTTCACTAATGTCCTTTTAGGGAAGGGAATCTGCCGTCCGTACCTGGCCTGGCCTACATGTGACTCCAGAGCCACAGCAACTTCCCTCCAAGGGCAACCAGGGATGGGCAATAAATGCTGGCCAGCCAGCGACACCCATGTCCCACGAATGAATTTTTTTAAAAACTTGGTACGCTTTCAGCATGTACGTCCGTGCGTCGGGACTTCTGTATTGCCCTAACACGCGTGTGTGTGTGGCGCACCAATCCCCGTGAGTCAGGATTCGGGAAGTTATGGGCCATTATCCTTTTCCGGATAAGGAAACCAAGCTGCGCACAGTATTCCAGATGTGGTCTCACAAAGTCCCTGTACAGCTGCAGGAAAATGTCCCCTTCCATTCCCCTTGCAATAAATGTCAACATTCCACTTGCCTTCCTCATCACTTTCTGTACCTGCATACTAATGTTTTTGTGATTTATGTATCAAGGCACTCAGAGCGTTCTGTACCACAGAGTTCTGTGATCTCTCTCTATTAAAAAGTATATTGCTTTTCTCATCTTCCTGCCAAAGTGGACAAGTTCACATTTTCCCACATTATATCCCATCTGCCAATGTTTTGCCCATTCATTTAACCTGCCTATCTCCATTTGCAGAATGTCTACCTCCTCTTGACAATCCATTTTCCTACCTATCTTGGTTTCATTGGCAAAAGTAGCTACCATGCATTCAGTTCCTTCATCCAAACCACTGGTGTAGATCATAAATAGTTGAAGCCCGCTGGCACTGATCCCTGTTGGCACTTCATTAGTTACAGCTTGCCAATCCAAAAAAGGATCATTTTTCCCACCCTGTTTTTGGTCAGCTAACAGTCTTTTATCGTTGATAATATGTTACTCCCTACACCGTGTAATCTTATCTTGTGCCACATCTTGTGCCACATCAAGTAACCTCTGATGTGGCACCTCAGCAAATACCTTCTGGAAATCCAAGCATGGTACATCTACAGGTTTCCCCTTTTTTCAACTTTGCTTGTTACTGCCTCAAGAAACTCCAATAAGTTAGTTAAACATGATTTCCCTTTCACGAGCCCATGTTGACTCTCCCTGATCAGATGATGATTTTCTATGTACCTGCTCTAACCTTTTTAATAATGGATTCTAGCAATTTCCCTATGACAGATGTTAGGTTGTGTAATTTTCTGTCTCCCTCCTTTCCTGAATATAAGTGTTTCATTGGCTATTTTCCAACTTGCTGGGACCCTATCTAATGAGTTTTGGATTATAACCAGTGTGTCTACTGTCTCAGTACTTTTCCAGGCACAATCAAGGGCCCATTCACTGGAGGTCCATTGTCATAGGGGTGGCATGGTGGCACAGTGGTTAGCACTGCTGCCCCACAGTGCCAGGGACCTGGGTTTGATTCCTGGTCTGCGTCGCTGTCTGTGTGGAGTTTGCACGTTCTCCCTGTGTCTGCGTGGGTTTCCTCCGGGCGCTCCGGTTTCCTCCCACAGTCTGAAAGATGTGCTGGTTAGGCGGATTGGCCATGCTATATTGCTCCTTAGTGTCAGAGGGACTAGCTAGGGTAAGTATGTGGGGTTATAGGAATTGGGCCTGGGTGGGATTGTGGTCGGCGCAGACTTGATGGGCCGAATGGCCTCCTTCTGCATCGTAGGGATTCTACGAGAAACCAAAGAGAATCTCCCTTAGATCCTCTTCAAATTGATTCCATGGGATTTTTCATGATGATGCGAAACAATATTAACACTTCAACTTACCCTGTCCTGTGACAAGTGTTGTAAGTGACTATTTATCCCACAAACAGTGGACTGGATTTCCCAGCGGGGCTCAGGAATTGGAAAGGGGGGGGGCTTCTTCTGAGCCTCAGCCCCACACGGGTTTTCAAACCTTCAGTCAATGAAAGGCCAGGGTGTGGGATCAGTCAGGGATGGATGGATGGGGAAATGGGATGCCCCTCAGCAGTCAGTGACCAGGCACCATAGCAGCTGAGATGAGAGCTGTCAATGTGATGATGGAGAGAGAAAGGGACAGGCAACGGGAAGTTCATTTGTATTACATAAAAAAACCATGACCATCAAGATTATTAACTTCACCATCATCACCGTCATCATCACCATCACCCTCATCACCATCATCACCATCATCATCACCATCACCATCATCATCACCATCATCACCATCACCATCATCATCATCACCATTATCACCATCACCATCATCATCATCATCATCACCATCACCATCATCATCATCACCATCATCATCACCATCATCATCACCATCATCATCACCATCATCACCATCATCATCATCACCATCACCATCATCATCATCACCATCATCACCATCACCATCATCATCATCACCATCATCACCATCATCATCATCATCATCACCATCATCATCACCATCATCATCACCATCGTCATCATCATCATCACCATCATCACCATCATCACCATCATCATCATCACCATCACCATCATCATCATCACCATCACCATCATCACCACCATCATCACCATCATCACCATCATCATCATCACCATCATCACCATCATCGTCACCATCATCATCACCATCACCATCATCATCATCATCATCATCACCATCATCATCACCATCATCATCACCATCATCACCATCATCATCATCACCATCATCACCATCATCATCACCATCATCATCATCATCATCATCATCATCACCATCATCATCACCATCATCACCATCATCATCACCATCATCACCATCATCATCACCATCATCACCATCACCATCATCATCATCACCATCATCATCATCATCATCACCATCATCATCATCATCACCATCATCACCATCATCATCATCACCATCATCATCACCATCATCATCACCATCATCATCACCATCATCACCATCATCACCATCATCATCACCATCATCTCCATCATCATCATCATCAATTTCGTCCACAACAACATCTGCATCATTACCAGCGTACTGTGGCCTCAGTGCCTCTGTGATGTTGTGGGGAGTGTCACGCGCAGGTTGGGTTTTCCTCGTGTCACCCATGTCCGCTCCTCTACCTTGAGGCAGTCCTGTAGCCTTGGACTGTGTTGATGCCAACATGGGCTGTCCACATTGCTGATTGGAAATTCCAGCCACCCCCTCATAGAATAGAATCATAGAATCCTACAGTGCAGAAGAAGGCCATTCAGTCCATCAAGTTTGCACCCACCACAATCCCACCCAGGCCCTATCCCCATTACCCCATACATTTACCCTAACTAGTCCCCCTGATACTAAGGGCAATTTAGCATGGCCAATCCACATAACTCGCACGTCTTTAGACTGTGGGAGGAAACCATAGCACCCGGAGGAAACCCACACAGACACGGGGAGATTAAATTTTATTGGTTTTTCTTTGCTGCGCACTATTTCCATTGGGAAACTAATCCCCCCCCCACCTGCTTACTTTCAAAATGACTGACATTCAGGGTGATGCCAGGGAACTGGCACTGAGGCAGGCAGTGCCTATTTACCTGAGATTGGGATGCCAACTCTTAGAACAAACAAAGAACAAAGAAAATTACAGCACAGGAACAGACCCTTCGGCCCTCCAAACCTGCACCGACCATACTGTCCGATTGAACTAAAACCCCCTTCCCTTCTGGTGACCATAATCCCTCTATTCCCATCCTATTCATGTATTTGTCAAGACACCCCTTAAAAGTCAAAAATGTACCTGCTTCCACTACCTCCCCCAGCAGTGAGTTCCAGGCACCCACCACCCTCTGTGTAAAAACCACGTCTTGTACATTTCGGCATGGTGGCACAATAGTTAGCACTGCTGCCTCACAGCGCCAGGGACCCAGGTTCAATTCCGGCCTTAGGTCACTGTCTGTGTGGAGTTTGTACATTCTTCCTGTGCCTGCATGGGTTTCCTCCGGGTGCTCTGATTTCCCCCACACTCCAAAGATGTGCGGGTTACGTTGATTGGCCATACTAAATTGATGCTAGTATCAGGGGATTAGCAGGACAAATATGAGGAGTTAAGAGGATAGGGTCTGGGTGGGATTGCGGTCGGTGCAGACTCGATGGGCCAAATGGCCTCCTTCTGCACTGTAGGGATTCTATGATTCTATGATCTTCTTTAAACCTTGCCCCTCGCACCTTAAACCTGTGCCCCCCTAGTAATTGACTGTTCCACCTTGGGAAAAAGCTTCTGACCATCCACTCTGTCCATGCCCTTCATAATTCTGTACACCGCTATCAGGTCGCCCCCTCAACCTCCATTGTTCCAGTGAGAACATTTCTAAACATCTCAGAATGCATGTGGGTACAGCAAGGAAACACCACGTTCAAATTTCAGCCAAGTTTTGCGATGGTTTGAAATGGTTGTTCTGACGGTTCCACAGCCTGCTGGGGATGTGGAACACTCACGAACAATTGCGTTAGAAGTGAGATCCTGCGTCAGCTTTGCTTCAGTAGCAGCACTCTCACCTCTGGGTCAGAAGATCATGGGTACAAACCTTCCTCAAGAGATCTGAATGCGTAAAATAGGCTGTCATTATAGTGGAATGCTGAAAAACTGTCAGAGGTGTTGTCTGTCTGACAAGATGTTAAACTGAAATAGAACATCCCATGGTACTATTTGATGTAGAGGAGGTTAGAGATGCCCTATTTCCTTTAGAAACATACATATGTAGCATTAGGATTTGCTCCCACCTCACGTGATTAAGGATCTATTTTTTTCTCTTTCCTTTTCATTTACAGATACCTCGGAACCTTGCATTGTATCTAGAAATAATAAAATGGTCTATTTCCTCGTTCCCAGTTCACTTTGGCAGATGGTTGACATACAGCAAGAACAAACGTTGCCAACAAGGAGAGGCTTTTCAGTTAGAGGCCAAATGATGAAGAAGAGGGGATTTGGTCAGCGGTCATGGCAAGAGGCTGTGACTGTGAGTGAAGCAGGTAAGGGGGCCCAGAGGGCAAGGCCACAGGAATGATAGCCTCTGCAATTGTCCAATGGGTTTGAGGTTCTCTCAATTGGACTAGATAAGAGTGGGGGCTGCAGGGCGGATGAGCTGACTGACCATGGCAATGTGGCACAGGAAGCCATTCAAGTGGGGGGAGCACAAAGGAACGGAGTGGCAGCAGAGGCAGTATAGTGAGGGGGAGTGGCACTATTCGCTACACCAAAGAGTCAGAGTCCAGATGGCTATGTGGCCTGCCCGGTGCCAGGGTTTGGGACATCTGCTCAGGCTGGAGAATGTCAAAAAGTGCGAGGGGGAGGACCAAGTGGTTGTGGTCCATGTTGGGGCGGCACGGTGGCAGAGTGGTTAGCACTGCTGCTTTACAGCACCAGGGACCCAGGTTCGATTCCCACCTTGGGCCACTGTGTGGAGTTTGCACTTTCTCCCCATGTCTGCATGGGTTTCCTCTAGGTGCTCCGGTTTCCTCCCACAATCCAAAGATGTGCGGGTTAGGTGGGTTGGCCATGCTAAATTGCCCCTTATTGTCAGGGGGACTAGCTAGGGAAAATGCATGGGGTTATGGGGATAGGGCCTGGGTGGGATTGTGGTTGGTGCAAACTTGATGGGCCGAATGGCCTCCTACTGCACTATAGGATTCTATGATTCTAGGTACCAGTGACACAAGTAGAAATAGGTTCTGCATAGAGAATATGAGGAGTTAGGCACTAAATTAAAAAGCAGATGCTCAAAGATGATAAACTCTGGATTATTACCGGGGCCGTCTGAAAACTGACATAGGGTGCATAAAATTAGAGAGGTGAAGATGTGGCTCAGAGACTGGTGAGTACCTGGCGTATTCATTTAGCTGCCTTCTGAAAACTTCTAATGCTGAGATGAGGCTGCGATGATACAGCTGGAATGCAATGGGAAGGAATGGGATGAATACGATAGCATGGGATGGAATGGGTTTCTATGGGATTAATATGACGGATTGGGATGGAATCCACTTGCATGGATTGTAAACAATAGTGCAGACTAGTTGAGCTGGATGGTCAGTTCCTGTGTAGTATATACTATGGAAAAGTTAGTTAAACAAACTGAGCCCCAGGCCTCAAGGAGTGGTGCTGCTTGGCAAGGCATGGAAAGATGTACGGTCCAGGGCAACGCTCCACTACATCCACCCAGTGGGGGGCAGGATTTGTGGAGGGCAGCTGGTGCAGTGAGTGCCTGCTTTCCATTCCCTTGGCAATGTGGGTGAGATTAGATAGCAGGGGGAAGATTATTAGTCATAGAGTCATAGATGTTTACAGCACGGAAACAGGCCCTTTGGCCCAGTGTTTTTTTTAACCACTAAGCAAGTCCCAATTGCCCGCATTTGGCCCATATCCCTCGATGCCCATCTTACCCATGTAACTGTCTAAATGATTTTTAAAAGACAAAATTGTACCCGCCTCTACTACTACCTCTGGCAGCTTGTTACACCACCCTCTGTGTGAAAGAAATGCCCCTCTGGACCCTTCTATATCTCTCGCTCTCACCTTAAACCTATGTCCTCTAGTTTTAGACTCCCCTACCTTTGGGAAAGGATATTGACTATCTCGCTGATCTATGCCCCTCATTATTTTATAGACCTCTATAAGATCCACCCCTAAGCCTCCTACGCTCCAGGGAAAAAAGTCCCAGTCTATCAAGCCTCCCCTTATAACTCAAGCCACCAAGTCCCAGTAGCATCGTAGTAAATCTTTTCTGCACTCTTCCTAGTTTAATAATATCCTTTCTATAATAGGGTGACCAGAACTGTACACAGAATTCCAAGTGTGGCCTTACCAATGTCTTGTACAACTGCAACAAGATGTCCCAACTCCTCTATTCAATGTTCTGACCAATGAAACCAAGCATGCCGAATGCCTTCTTCACCACTCTGTCCATCTGTGATTCCACTTTCAAGGAGCAATGAACCTGTATCCCTAGATGTCTTTGTTCTATAACTCTCCCCAACACTCTACCATTAACTGAGTAAGTCCTGCCTTGATTCGATCTACCGAAATGCATCACCTCGCATTTGTCTAAATTAAACTCCATCTGCCATTCATCAGCCCACTGGCCCAATTGATGAAGATCCCATTGTAATCCTAAATAACCTTCTTCACTGTCCACTATGCCACCAATCTTGGTGTCATCTGCAAACTTACTAACCATGCCTCCTAAATTCTCATCCAAATCATTAATATAAATGACAAATAACAGTGGACCCAGCACCGATCCCTGAGGCACACCGCTGGTCAAAGGCCTCCAGTTTGAACAACAACCCTCTACAACCACCCTCTGGCTTCTGTCATCAAGCCAATTTTGTATCCATTCAGCTACATCACCCTGGATCCCGTGAAATTTAACCTTATGCAACAACCTACCATGCGGTACCTTGTCAAAGACCTTGCTAAAGTCCATGTGGACAACATCAACTGCACTGCCCTCATCTACCTTCTTGGTTACCCCTTCAAAAAACTCAGTCAAATTTGTGAGACATGATTTTCCACTGACAAAGCCATGCTGACTGTCCCTAATCAGTCCTTGTATCTCTAAATGCCTGTAGATCCTGTCTCTCAGACTATTACAGTAAGAAGTTTAACAACACCAGGTTAAAGTCCAACAGGTTTATTTGGTAGCAAAAGCCACACAAGCTTTCGAAGCTCTAAGCCCCTTCTTCAGGTGAGTGGGAATTCTGTTCACAAACAGAGTTTATAAAGACACAGACTCAATTTACATGAATAATGGTTGGAATGCGAATACTTACAACTAATCAAGTCTTTAAGAAACAAAACAATGGGAGTGGAGAGAGCATCAAGACAGGCTAAAAAGATGTGTATTGTCTCCAGACAAGACAGCCAGTGAAACTCTGCAGGTCCACGCAACTGTGGGCGTTACAAATAGTGTGACATGAACCCAATATCCCGGTTGAGGCCGTCCGCGTGTGTGCGGAACTTGGCTATCAGTTTCTGCTCAGCGACTCTGCGCTGTCGTGTGTCGCGAAGGCTGCCTTGGAGAACGCTTACCCGAATATCAGAGGCCGAATGCCCGTGACCGCTGAAGTGATCTCAGACTATTGCCAGGGACTCTGCAAAAAAGCAGATCGGATTGGCATTTTAGAGGGTTCAAAGGTTAAGGGGAACGAAAGTAGGCAGATGGAATTGAGATTGAGGCGACCGTAATCTGGTGGAATGGCATAACGGGTTTGATTGGCTGAACATCCCACTGACGTCCCTGTGTTCCTCAGGAAGACACTCAGGAGCCCAACTCAGTACATCGAGCATCCTGCACAATGATTTGCATTTATACCTTCCCGCTGAAAGTGTTGGATAAGACGGTGGCCTGGAAACAGGGCTCGAATCTGTTAATAGCTTTCCATGCAGCAGTCAATCAACCCAAGTTGGATCCTCAGAAACGTGTAGCGAGTTTGTCAAGCGAGTGTTGCAAAGTGGATGGAAATTATGCTGGGGATCAGGGTGTCTGTATAAAGGGGATGAATGGGAAGGTGCTTTTCAAATGTGAATCTTGGAACAGCATTATGAGTGGATTAGGTGCGTTATCATCAGTACTAAATACGCTCCTGTCTTCTTAACAGCTGTTGCAGCTGTGTGTAATTCTTTGGAAATCTGGTGTCTAATCAGGCGAACTGGTGCACTAATCCATGTCAGTAATCATGAGTGTTTTTGGATGTCACTTGGTGGATTAATTAAAATGGTGGATTGCGTTCTGAAAGGGTATGAGCTGATCTTTACTGCTCTTTTATTGCACCGTTCCTACTCAAATTCTAAGAAGTAATTAATCACAGGCACGCATACGGAAGCAGGATAAAGCTCAGAAAACAAGGTTTTGCCCTTCACTGATTCCAGCTTCACCTGAATTTCGCATTTTGATTTTTTTTTAGAATAGAATAGAATCCCTACAGTGCGGAAAGAGGCCATTCGACCCATCGTGCCTGCACTGACTCTCCGACAGAGGCATCTTATCCAGGCCCTATCCCCCGTAACCCCACATATTCATGCCACTAATCCCCCTAACCTACACATCTTGAGACACTAAGGGGCAATTTAGCATGGCCAATGCCCCTAACTTACACATCTTGAGATACTAAGGGACAATTTAACAAGGCCAAATCCACCTAACCTGCACATCTTTGGACTGTGGAAGGAAACTGGAGCACCCGGAGGAAACCCACGCAGACTTGGGGAGAACGTGCAAACTCCACAATGACAGTCACCCACCCAAGGCCGGATTTGAACCCCAGGTTCCTGGCTTTGTGAAGCAGCAGTGCTAACCACTGTGCCACCGTGCTGCCCCTATGGACTAGGATCATGTCAGAGTCAGGTGGAGATAAGAGATATGTGGAGATCAAGTGCAAGGAGGTAGTAATCTTTGCATAGTTAGTTTCAGTGCCATGCCTGTCCATTCTTGCTGGGCAGGGTAGGCTAAAACTCCTTTTTCAGATTAGCGCCAAGATGCCCAGGTCCGGTAAGGCAAGGCTACAATGCAAGATTAAAGTTCCTCTGTTCTGTCTGAATTTCAGTAAGTCACCTTACTGTGCCAATTCCCACACCAGCCATTCTGCACCCCACTCTCTGAATGAGATTGCCATTCCAGGTCAAGTTAGGAGAAGTTTTATGCTCCGTGCCTATAAACTGGACGGAGGTTTTAAAAATACCAAAACCCCATTGGACAGGAACCTAGGTCTCAGGAGCGAATGGCCAATTTCTAACCCACTACATCCAGT
The DNA here is from genome assembly GCF_964213995.1 of Mustelus asterias. NCBI lineage: Eukaryota > Metazoa > Chordata > Chondrichthyes > Carcharhiniformes > Triakidae > Mustelus > Mustelus asterias. The sequence goes on from NC_135812.1 coordinate 8,529,751, forward strand.
ACCTGCTTAGATACTTTTTATTGGGGAAATAAATAATCAAATGAGAGCATATATATTAAGATAGGGGAAATTCATAATAACTGTTACAATTATAAGACCATAAGACATAGAAACGGAATTAGGCCACTCGGCCCGTCGAGTCTGCTCCGCCATTCAATCATGGCAAATATTTTTCTCATCCCCATTCTCCTGCCTTTTCCCTATAACCTCTGATCCCCTTATTAATCAAGAACCTATCTATCTCGGTCTTAAAGACACTCAATGACCTGGCCTCCACAGCCTTCTGCGGCAAAGAGTTCCACAGATTCACCACTCTCTGGCTGAAGAAATTTCTCCTCATCTCTGTTGTAAAGAATCGTCCCTTTAGCCTGAGGTTGTGCCCTCTGGTTCTAGCTTTTCCTACTAGTGGAAACATCCTCTCCACGTCCACTCTATCTAGGCCTCGCAGTATCCTGTAAGTTTCAATAAGATCCCCCCTCATCCTTCTAAACTCCAACGAGTACAGACCCAGAGTCCTCAACCATTCCTCATACGACAAGCTCTTCATTCCAGGGATCATTCTTGTGAACCTCCTCTGGACCCTTTCCAAGGCCAGCACATCCTTCCTTAGATATGGGGCCCAAAACTGCTCACAGTACTCCAAATGGGGTCTGACCAGAGCCTTATACAGCCTCAGAAGTACATCCCTCCTCTTGTATTCTAGCCCTCTCGACATGAATGCTAACATCGCATTTGCCTTCCTAACTGCCGACTGAACCTGCACGTTAACCTTAAGAGAATCTTGAACAATTAAGGCTGACACAAAGACAAACCATGAGACTGGGTCCCTGGCACTGTGAGGCAGCGGTGCTAACCATTGTGCCACTGTGCCACCCTTTTTTGTTGTTTTTAATGTAGGGTGGGTTGGGGTCATGGGGGGGCCGGGCGGGGGTGCGGGTGTGGGGGGAGGGAGGGAGCGGTTGGGTGTTTGCTGGGGTTAGATAGCAATGAATGTTTTGCGGTCATCGTGGATTTGGAGAGGTGCGGGGGTGGGGTGGAGGGGGTGGGGAAACACATTTACAACCAAAAATTCCGGATGAAACATTCTGCAATTTTAATATTTTCTCCTCCCCAAAAATGTCCCGCAATTCCTTTAAAAAAGACAAGGGAGGCATTGGAAAAGGTGCCAAATTTGCAGGGATGATCCCGAACTGAGAGGTTGTGGCTATCAGGAAAGACTGAACAGGCTAGGATTATTTTCTCTATAAAAAAAACTGAAGACTGGGGGAAGGCCTGATGGAGGTTTATAAAATTCTACAAGGGTTTAATAGGATAGGCAGAGAGAAGATGCCTCCCACTTGTGGGTTGATCACAATGAGGGGCCACAAATATAAAATGGTCTTATGAAGACAAAAGGGAGGAAAGTTCCTTACTCAGAGAGTGACTTGAATGTGGAACACGAGATGGTGTATTTGGAGCAGATAGCATTTAAGGGAAAGTTAGATGGGAGAGAAAGAAATAGAAGGTTTCACATAAATAAAAGCAAGGGGCAGCCCAGTGGCACAGTGGTTAGCACTGCTGCCTCACAGTGCCAGGGATGCAGGTTTGATTCTGTCTGTGTGGAGTTTGCACATTCTCTGTGTGGATTTCCTCCGGGTGCTCCAGTTTCCTCCCACAGTCGGAAAGATGTGCTGGTTAGGTGCATTGGCCGTGCTGAATTGTCCCTCAGTGTCAGTGGATTAGCAGGGTAAATAAGTGAGGTTACAGGGATAGGGCCTGGGTGGGATTAGAACATAGAACATTACAGCGCAGTACAGGCCCTTCGGCCCTCAATGTTGTGCCGACCTGTGAAATCAATCTAAAGCCCATCTAACCTACACTACTCCAATATCATCCATATGTTTATCCAATGACCCTTTAAATGCCCTTAATGTTAACGAGTCCACTACTGCTGCAGGCAGGGCATTCCACGCCCTTACTACTCTCTGAATAAAGAACCTACCTCTGACATCTGTCCTATATCTATCACCCCTCAATTTAAAGCTATGTCCCCTCGTGCTAGCCATCACCATCCGAGGAAAAAGGTTCTCACTATCCACCCTATCTAATCCTCTGATCATCTTGTATGCCTCTATTAAGTCACCTCTTAACCTTCTTCTCTCTAACGAAAACAGCCTCAAGTCCCTCAGCCTTTCCTCATGAGACCTTCCCACCATACCAGGCAACATCCTGGTAAATCCCCTCTGCATCCTTTCCAATGTTTCCACATCCTTCCTATAATGCGGTGACCAGAGCTGTACGCAATACTCCAAGTGCGGCCGCACCAGAGTTTTGTACAGCTGCAACATGACCTCATGGCTCCGAAACTCAATCCCTCTACCAATAAAAGCTAACACACCGTACGCCTTCTTAACAACCCTATCAACCTGGGTTCCAACTTTCAGGGATCTATGCACATGGACACCGAGATCTCTCTGTTCATCCACACTACCAAGTATCTTACCATTAGCCCAGTACTCTATTCCTGTTACTCCTTCCAAAGTGAATCACCTCACACCTTTCTGCATTGAACTCCATTTGCCACCTCTCAGCCCAGCTCTGCAGCTTATCTATGTCCCTCTGTAACCTGCAACAACCTTCCGCACTGTCCACAACTCCACCGACTTTAGTGTCATCCTCAAATTTACTAACCCATCCTTCTACGCCATCATCCAGGTCATTTATAAAAATGACAAACAGCAGTGGCCCCAAAACAGATCCTTGCGGTACACCACTAGTAACTGAACTCTAGGATGAACATTTCCCATCAACCACCACCCTTTGTTTTCTTACAGCTAGCCAATTTCTGATCCAAACCGCTAAATCACCCCCAATCCCATGCGTCCGTATTTTCTGCAATAGCTTACCGTGGGGAACCTTATCAAACGCTTTGCTGAAATCCATATACACCACATCAACTGCTTTACCCTCATCCACCTCTTTGGTCACCTTCTCAAAGAACTCAATAAGGTTGTTGTCGGTGCAGGCTCGATGGGCCAAATGGCCTTCTTCTGCACTGTAGGGATTCTATGATTCTAAAGTCCAGTCCTGAAGAAGTCATATTCGACTCAAAATGTGATCTCTGTTCCTCTCTCCGCAGAGGCTACCCAGCCTGCTGAGCTTTTCCAGCACTTTTTTTGTTTTTCTTGCTGAAAGTTTCATGTTCTTGGTTAGGGTTAAACAAAATGTTGGTAGGAGACTCGCGTGAAGGATAAAGTCCAGCATTGGCCAATTGGGCTGAACTTTGGTATTCTATATTCCTTGTGCATTTTATGTAATTCTCTACAAACTCCAAACATCAGACTACTTTTTACTGTACTTCAGTGACATTTGGTAACTCCAACAGCAGACACCATTGTGGCCTCTCTGAATAAGACAACAGATTTATAGCTCATGACTTGCGTACACTGTGGAATCAGTTCGAGTTACTCAGACTCACTTACTCACAATCCTTATAATCAACAGTGAGACTTTTATTCCCTTGGTCTCTTTTGATTTGACTCAAGATTCCAGAAGTAATTGTCACTTGGTTTCTCCTTTGTTATTGTCATTTTAGTATTGTGCCTTGTTGGAGACTTTCACCCTTTATGTCCTTTGGCGGCCTTCTCAAGTTATCATTGCAACCTTCACCACTGTCTACTGCAGTCGGTGGAGTCAGGGCAGATCCCTTCAATAGACTCCCAATGTCAAACATCGCTCAATCTCCTGGAACATTCATTCATTCTTAACAAAAATAAACTGCAATTATATTCAAACTTGCAAGGTCTGAGGAATGTCTGAAAGCCCCATGCAGCTGATGAAGGAACGTCGAAGTGTACTCGCTATTGTAATGTAGGAAAACAGCAGTACCGGTTTATACACAGCAAAATGGGAAGCACATAGAAGATAGGAGCAGGAGGAGGCTACTTGGCCCTTCGAGCCTGCTCCGCCATTCCATCACGATCATGGCTGATCGTCCAACTCAAAAGCCTAATCCAGCTTTCTCCCCATAACCTTTGATCCCATTTGCCCCAAGTGCTATATCTACATTGAATACATTCAATGTTTTGGCATCAACTACTTCCTGTGGTAATGAATTCCACAGGCTCGCCACTCTTTGGGTGAAGAAATGTCTCCTCATCTCCGTCCTAAATGGTCTACCCCGAATCCTCAGACTGTGAGGATTCCTGGTTCTGGACCCCCCCACCATCAGGAATATCCTCCCTGCATCTACTCTGTCTAATCCTGTCAGAATTTTATAACCACGGTGGCACAGTGGTTAGCACTGTTGCCTCACAGTACCAGAGGCCCGGCAAATGAGATAATAAATGAAGAAAAGTGGAAGGTTATTCTGTTTACAATTTGTGGCCCACAAACTTACAGCTTAATCAGAAGTTTAACACCACCTGATGCTCCAGACACCAAGGGTGAGATTCTCCGGCCTTCCAGCCGCGTGCTTCCTGCCGGTGGGAGGTGGCGCGTTGTTTGCTGGTGGCGGGATTCCATGGTCCCAGCGCTGTCAATGGGAATTCCCATGCCGACGGGAAACCTATGGGTGGGGGTGCGTTGCCAGGGGAACTGGACAATGCCACCAGCACGAACAGCTGGAGAATTCCGGCACAAGTCTTTTGACCCGATAGTTGAGGTGTTTAAAAATCATTTCAACTCCTAACCATCAATCATTATGTTGAGGTAAAAATTTCACTCAGCAGTCCGGGAACCAGGGGAGACAGTCTCAGGTTTCAAGGCCAGATTGAAAGGATGAGCAGGGCATTGCGAATTTGGCCCAGTTTTAGGAGCCATGTTAAGGGACCATTTGGTCTTTGACATAAACAGCCTGGTTGTACAAAAGAAGTTAGATTTATAGAAACCCCGCAGTGCAGAAAGAGACCATTCGGCCCATCGAGTCCACACCGACCACAATCCCACCCAGGCCCTATCCCCGTAACCCCACACATTTGCCCCACTAATCCCTCTAGTCTACGCATCCTGGGACACTAAGGGACAATTTAGCATGGCCAATCAACTAACCCACACATTTCGAGTGTGGGAGGAAACCCATGCAGACACGGGGAGAACGTGAAACTCCACACAGACAGTGACCCGAGCAGGGAATCGAACCCGGGTCCTGGAGCTGTGAGGCAGCAGTGCTAACCACCGTGCCACCGTGCCGCCCGGTTTCTGGGGAGGCAATGGCCTAGTAGTATTGTCGCTAAACTATTAATCTGGAAACTCAACTAATGTTCTAGGGACCTGTGTTTGAATCCCACCATGGCAGATGGTGGGGCAGGCTCGAGGGGTTGAATGGCCCATTCCTGCCCCTTGTTTGTATGTTACTGGCTGAGACCAAAATCTCTCCAGAAAAAGCTGTGGATCTGGCCCAGGGGACGGAATGCGCAGATCAGGGTGTAAACGAGGCACAAGGCGTGCCAAATGAGGTAAACCGCTTGTTTATGAAGGGCAACCTCATTGATGTGTTAAATGGGCAGCATGGTGGCACAGTGGTTGGCACTGCTGCCTCACAGCGCCAGGGACCCAGGTTCGATTCCCGGCTTGGCGTCACTGTCTGTGTGGAACTTGCATGTTGTCCCCATGTCTACGTGGGTTTCCTCTGGGTGCTCTGGCTTCCTCCCACAGTCCGAAAGATGTGCTGGTTAGGTGCTAAATTCTCCCTCAGTGTACCCGAACAGGCGCCGGAGTGTGGCGACTAGGGGATTTTCACAGTAACATCATTGCAGTGTTAATGTAAGCCTACTTTGACTAATAAATTAACTTTAAAGGGGAAAAAAAAAATTTTTACTACAAGAAATTTGGAAAAGATGAGGCAATTAAACAAAATGTCACGGTGCAGCTGCTAAAGTAAGATGTTTAGCTAAAAGTTAACATGGTATTAAAGTTTTGTATTTATAACATTATCTTTTTTAATAAAGGTTTTCCATTAAACTTGACAAAATTCTACTAATTCCTTCGTGAAACATTAAAACAAAGCATTTAAATATGTAATTCTACAAATGCGTCATTGAAATATCAAAACACAACAGTTTAATATGAGATCATTATAAATGAGGTAAACAGGGCAGAGGAATGCTACGAGTTGTTTAGATTTTCCACAGCCCAGAATGTAAACTCTCCCCGGCGCATCCTCATGCAATAGGGAATCCAAATCATGGTCTGAGAGGTTCCAATCTCTCCTCTTCCCAATTATTTTCCGCTTCCATATTCCACATTAAAACATACAAAAATGTCCAAAAATGTGTGGGTTAGGTTGATTGGCCATGTTAAATTGCTCCTTAGAGTCAGTGGGATTAGCAGGGTAAATATGTGGGGTTACGGGGATAGGGCCTGGGTGGAACTGTGGTCGGTGCAGGCTCGATGGGCTGAATGGACTCCTTCTGAACTGTCAGGATTCTATTCTATTCTAATATTTTTATGCATGCCACAGGTAAAGTTACATAATAATATAATGCAAATTTAAATCGTATTTTCCCAGATTTACAACAAATAACAAAACCCATGTTCATTTATAGATATTAAATAATACTCACCTTCAATCATAAAAATAAAACTAAAAATTACACTTTAAATGAGCCAATAACTCACGGTGGCACAGTGGTTAGCACTGCTGCCTCACAGCACCAGGGACCCATGTTCGATTCCCAGCTTGGGTCACTGTCTGCGTGGAGTTTGCACGTTCTCCCCGTGTCTGCGTGGGTTTCCTCCGGGTGCTCCAGTTTCCTCCCACAGTCCAAAGATGTGCTGGTTAGGTGGATTGGCCATGCTAAATTGCCCCTTAGTGTCAGAGGGATTAGCAGGGTAAATGCATGGGGTTATGGGGATAGGGCCTGGGTGAGATTGTGGTTGGTGCAGACTCGATGGGCCGAATGGCCTCTTTCTCCACTGTATGATCCTTTGATTCCATGATTCTATGAAATAGTGCTGGCACTGAATGTGATGGAGACTTTGCCAGTCTCAGTGAAATGCATAAGGATGTGGATACAAACAGAGTCAGTATTATTAGGGGAGAGATACAAAAGTGTCCAGAGGGGCAATTTTTTCACACAGAGGGTGGTGAGTGTCTGGAACAAGCTGCCAGAGGTAGTAGTAGAGGCGGGTACAATTTTATCTTTTAAAAAGCATTTAGACAGTTACATGGGTAAGGTGGGTATAGAGGGATATGGGCCAAATGCAGGCAATCGGGATTAGCTTCGGGGTTTAAAAAAAAAGGGCGGCATGGACAAGTTGGGCTGAAAGGCCTGTTTCCATGCTGTAAACTTCTATGACCTCTATCAAAGGTGAAGGAAATGGAAACGCAAGGTTGGCAATATGATAAGTCAGAGCTGCTTTAAGCTCTACCAACAAAGGAGGATGGAGTTAACCTGTGAAGACGGGGTACTGTTGTGGGGGGCTAGGGTTATAGTCCCATCCCAAGGGGAAGACATTTCTTGTTGCAAGATCTGCACAGTTCACATCCGGGTCAAAGCAGAATGGAATCTCGAACCAGACCTGGATACAGAAATAGAGAGGATGGTTAGTCAACGCCCCAGTTGTCAAGCTCAACATGCACACCCTGGGCAAGAAGACATATCAACTTTGCTGGACTATTTATAGGTCATATGTTTGTGATTGTTGTGGGCGCACACTTGAAGTGGCTGAATGTCCACTTGGTGGAACCCACAAGGACAGCTGCCGCCATTGATTAATTAGACTAGACTCATATCAGTAATGGGCGGGTTGTCTTATACAGAAAGGTTTCAGAGGTTAGGTTTGTATCCACTAGAGTTAAGGGGAGATTCCAATAAAAAATATCTGGAATTAAGAATCTACTGATGACCATGAAATGATTGTCGGAAAAACCCATCTGGTTCACTAATGTCCTTTAGGAAAGGAAATCTGCCGTCCTTACCCTGGTCTGGCCTACATGTGACTCCAGAGCCACAGCAATGTGGTTGACTTTCAACCGCCCTCCAAGAGCAACTAGGGATGGACAATAAATGCTGGCCAGCCAGCGACGCCCATGCCCCCTGAATGAGTTAAAAAAAAGTTTAGAAGAGGAAGAGGTGACTTGATTAAAACCTTTAAGATCCTGATGCGTATTGGCTGGGTAGATGCGGAGAAGGTGTTTCCTCTTGTTGGAGAATCTGGAACGAGGGGTCACTGTTTAAAAATAAGGGGTCACTCATTTAAGACAGAGATGAGAAGAAACCTTTTCTCCGAGGGTTGTGAGTCTCTGGAACTCTCTTCCTCCGGAGATGGTAGAAGCAGAGTCTTTGACTATTTGTAAATCAGAGCTAGATAGATTCCTGAATAACATGGGGGTGAAAGGTTATCGGGGGGGTAGGCAGGAATGTGGGGTTGAGGTTACAATCAGATCAGCCATGATCTTATGAATGGGGGAGCAGCCTCGAGGGGCCGAGTGGCCTACTCCTGCCCTTTAGTCGTATGTTTTGTTCTTTTAATGATCCGGGAGAATGTTCAATAAGAGACAGACTAGAATTATAATCTCTTAACTGTTAATGGTTTATTACAAAAGAGTAAATAACATGAAAGAAATACTAACAACAAGTTTCACGGCCTCCTGCCCGTCAGGGACCCTGGTTAACAATGGCTGGTCTGGAGCTCAAGTGATCCTGGCACCATTCACGATCCCAGTGCAAGATGAAGTCCAATGTACCTGGGTCGAAGCCCCCCTTTTACAGGGTGGCACAAACCAGCGTCTGTATGTGGCTTGGTATAAACCTACTTGGAAAACAACATACAAAGATAACAGTAATAGGTCAACTTGACCTGCGATTACTGTGGTACTATCATATGGTGCAAAACACAGCCGTATCCCATCCTCAGATTCCTACAGTATGGATATTGCTAAGTTGGCTGGTGAATATATGAATCATAGAATCCCTACAGTGCAGAAGGAGACCATTCAGCCCATCGAGTCTGCACTGACAACAATCATACCCTGATCCTATCCTTGTAACCCCAAGTAATCCCCCTAACAGTAAGGGGCAATCCCACCCAGACCTGTTCCCTGTAACACCAAGTATTTACCCCACTAATCCCCCGAGCCTACACATCTTGGAACACTAAGGGCAATTCAGCATAGCCAATTCTCCTCACCCACACATCTTCGGAGTGTGGGAGGAGACCGGAGCACCCAGAGGAAACCCACGCAGACACGGGGAGAATGTGCAAACACCACACTGACAGTCACCCAAGGCCACAATTGAACCTGTGTCCTTGGCACTGTGAGGCAGTAGTGCTAACCACTGTGCCACCGTGCCGCCCACTTTTTACTTTCTATACATGTGTTCATATAAACAAAGCTCAACTTTTCTCCATGCAGCCTGTTCCCTTCTAAGTTGCTGCAGTACAATTTTGTTAGAAAAACAAAGGTAGATTTAAAGTATTTTTATTTGTATTGGTAAACAGTAGAAATAAGATACAATTTTAAGTGTGCTTAATTTAATGCTTCTGTGCCTGGAATGGTAAAACATATAGATTCACACTGGACAAAGGTGCTTGTATGTGTGCGGGTTGGTTAAGTTTCAACTCTGTTTCTATTAGGCTTAGAGAGGGTTATAGCATAAAGAATAAATAAACCAGCAGAGGTTGTTTAGTACGAGGGATCTTGTAAGGTAGAGAAGCTTTTAAGTTTTAGTTTAGCTAATTTTATTGCATTGAAGATAAGCAGTAAGTGAGAAGGCAGCTCTCACAGCTTTGCTAGAAGCCGTTGGTTTAGAAGGCTAGAGAGGGAAACATCTCTCTCAGCTTTGCTGGAAGAAAAACCATACCACGCAGTAATGGTTAAGAAAACAGATGCCGGAAATCTAAAATCCAACTGGTTAAGGAAACTAGAGAAATGAAGTTAATTGATGAAGAAGCCTGGAATTAAGTGAACCAAGAGACCAAGATATTGTTCAGAAGAATTCAAGAAAGTGGAAAGTGTTCTGAGTTAAAGTGACAATTGCAATAATTAGATTTAAAGTGGGATAGCAGACTTCAGAGGTAAAACAAATGTTTGGTGCCATTTTAATACAGTCCGGGAACTGAAAGTTAAAGCAATGAGCAGTTCACACAGCAGTCAAGGTGAGGAAATCCTAAAAGGGGTGGATGTAAATTCCTGGACTGGATTCACTGTTAAACGTGGAGCAGAAACTTTATTTTAAAAGTGTAATTTGGAAAACCTGGTCTGTAGTTTGGGATACACATCCCTCAGGGAAAGTATCATTGTGAGAGAAGATCTTATAGTTTGTTTTTTGGGCATAGTTTGAAAACTCTTATCTGGGGGGATTCTGATGAGAATTCCACCAACACTAACTTGGGTTCAGAGCGGAGTGTGTGTATTTGACCACAGTGATCTTGTGTGCTTAAAATGGACTTTGTGTTAATAGAGTCATAGAGGTTTACAGCATGAAAACAGGCCATTCGGCCCAACTTGTCCATACTGTCCAGTTTTTAACCACTAAACTAGCTTAAAATGGAATTTGTGTTAATAAGACCATTGTAGATTAAAATGTATGTTGTAATCAATGTTAATCTCTAAAATCTGTGTGTATTTGTTAAGCTAAGGGGGGAATAAAAGAGTATTGTGCTATAGTCCAATTTTTTTCATGTTTACTAAGTATCTTTTCTCTTGTTAAAACTAATGATGTCTGGTGTGGATGATGGGCCAATTAATTTTTCTTTCTGTGCTGTAAAACTCTATGGGCAGTATTTAATGGCCTCGCTCGGGCGAGACCGGAAATTCCCGCCCGAGGTCAGTGGCGATTTCCGTTGTCAGACTCTCGCCCGCTCCGAATCCATGATGGGCGAGATGGTAAGAGTTCCGGCCCATGACTCTAATCAGCGGTCCTGTGACTCTGCTCCCCCAAGTCTTGGGAAAAGAGTAAAAGTAACGGTCTTTTGAGCCAGGGTTCCATTCCGGGATCTTCCCGTCCAGTTGTAACACCAACTGGGATCGTAGCCATTGCAATACTCTCGATATTTAAGTGTACATTTCATGTCAGTGGTTCTACACATTTGTCACCCCTCTGTGTGTACAGTAAGAAGTCTCACAACACCAGGTTAAAGTCCAACAGGTTTATTTGATAGCACGAGCACCGCTCCTTCATTAGGGAGTGGCTACATCATGGGCTACCACCGACTCTGTGCGTAGTACGGCCTTTCCCCATTGTGACTCTGTGGTGACTTTCTCTTTGATGCAGTCAGTTTGGGCAGGAGCAGGTGTTGAGTGAACAGTTTACACCTCATTAAAGTGCTATAATTTATTATACTTAATCACCTCTAAGTGGTGCTGGCTAATATTGAGGGTGTTTGACAAATGCGTGAACTGGGGCAGCTTTCTTTTGCCTATAGATAGACTATTTTTAATTAGTTGCTCGTAGAGCTTTTCACATGGTGGAGTGATACTTGAAAGCTGCGTTCACTCCTGGCCCTTCCCAACTTGAATAACTCGTATGTTGAGAAGTTTATTTGTTGGTGGCAATTTGCCTCCTTCATTGACTCGCGCAGAGAACAACATGTCAGATTTTCCATGCAGCAAGCCAATATTGTGTCAGACTTCTAAGTTTAATGTTCAGTTTTATTAGGTTGCATGTGGAGCTGATTCATCTGTAGCACTGTACAGAGTTACAAACAATAGATTCATATAATCCATCCACCACATACAGCATGCAATTATCTTTAGCACCAACCCACTTACTATAAGCAGCAGGGGAACTATACCTTTTCCTTTAGGTTTACAATCGCATTCTAGGTTTACAATGGGCCAGATTGTCTGAGCTGCTGCTCGCACTGATGCTTCATGGCTCGATAGCACAGTGATTAGCACTGCTGCCTCACAGCACCAGAGACCCGGGTTCGATTCCTGGCTTGGGTCACTGACTGTGTGGAGTCTGCACATTTTCCCTGTGTCTGCATGGGTTTCCTCCGGGTGCTCCGGTTTCCTCCCACAGTCCGAAAGATGAGCTGGTTAGGTGCGTTGGCCGTGCTAAATTCTCCCTCAGTGTACCCGAACAGGCGCCGGAGTGTGGCGACTAGGGGATTTTCACAGTAACTTCATTGCATTGTGAATGTAAGCCTACTCGTGACACTAATAAACTTTCCACTGACTATCTGGTCATGAGCAAACTGTTGCTTATGGGATCTTGCTGTGCACACTTTTGCTGCCACGTTTCCTACATTACAGATGTAGGAGATGTTTCTCCTGTGGCTGTGGCAGAGGGAGGATGAGATGGAGGGAGGGTGGAATGGAAGGAGAGAGGGAAGGACGGGATTGACGGAGGAAGAGAGGAGGAGGAGAAAATGGGATTGAGGGACAGAGGGAAGATAAGGGGATGGAGGGAGGATGAGAGGGGATTGAGAGAGAGAAAGACGATGATGGGATGGAGGGAGAGAGGATAAGATGAGCGGGAGGAAGGAAGGAGGGTGAGATAGGAGGCAATGTAGTTGCTGCACCTCAAAAACATTGCACTGACTGTAAATCATTTTGAGATTGTGGAAGGTGCTATATAAATGCAAATTTTTCTTCTTATAAACTAACCTGAAGAGGAAGGAAAATAACAACGTAACTCAGTTTAGGGGAAGATTATTAGTGTAATCTGATTGGTTCATTCCTTGTGCTTGAGTGGTAGTAATTGGGCAAATCAGAATGTTTAATTGAGTAGGGTTGTGGTGTGACAGGTTAACAAGTGGCAAATTTAAAGTGATGCTTGTGGCCAATCGTTAAAGTGTGATGTGTGTTTTACGGGTGATTTTTAATTACATGGATGTCTGCGGTTCTGCACAGTGACAGTCACCTCATGAATGTGAAGCTCTGTCAGTTTAGGAATGCAATGGCCTCAGGGTAAAGTTGCTAAATTGCTCATTCTGCATTGGTTATTGGTTTTTCACTGTCACTTAGTGCCGGGGTGCTCAAGACATGGCCTGCAGGAGTCCTTTCACCCAACCTGAGGTTTCTATCTTCTTAACATGCTGTGTACAACCCCGGCTGGTAATGGCGAGAGCCTGCTAAAGAGGCCCTGGTGTTTCTTTAACCCTTTCGCATGAGAGAGTGTGGAATCTGCAACTCAATTCTGAGCTGTGTGAGGATGTCCATTTTCTAGCTAAGGTTAATGAGTGGTAGTCAGGGTGGGAGTGGGTTCTCTTGGAGACTTCAGCGCCTAGCCAGCAGAGGGGGGATTCAAGACCGTAGAACTCTTGAGAATCATGAGAGGAAATGCATTTTACAAGGGGATCACCTGGGTAAGGAAAATGTTCAACAGTACTCATCAACATCTGTCACAGACAGCCGTGGTAGACTATTCCTGTCAATTAAATGATGTATTTATTGGGACGGGCAACACGCGGCCTCCGCTGATCTCGACAAGAAGAAAACATTTCAAAGTCAATACTACTTGATTTTGATTTGATTTATTATTGTCACATGTATTAGCATACAGCAAAAAGAATTGTTTCTTCCGCGCTTTACAGACAAAGCATACTGTTCATAGAGAAGGAAAGGAGAGAGTGCAGAATGTTGTGTTACAGTCATAGTTAGGGTTGTAGAGAAAGATCAACTTAATACAAGGTAGGTCCATTCAAAAGTCTGACAGCAGCAGGGAAGAAGCTGTTCTTGAGTTGGTTGGTACGTGACCTCAGACTTTTGTATCTTTTCCCCAACGGAAGAAGGTGGAAGAGAGAATGTCCGGGGTGGGTGGCTGCTTTGCCGAGGCAGCGGGAAGTGTAGACAGAGTCAATGGATGGGAGGCTGGTTTGTGTGATGGACTGGGCTACGTTCATGATCTTTTGTAGTTCCTTGCGGTCTTGGTCAGAGCTGTGATACAACCAGAAAGAATGCTTTCTATGGTGCATCTGTAAAAGTTGGTGAGAGTTGTAGCTGACATGCCAAATTTCCTTAGTCTTCTGAGAAAGTAGAGGCGTTGGTGGGCTTTCTTAACTATAGCATTGGCAGTGGTTGGGAGGGGGGGGTGGGGGGAACCAGGACAGGTTGTTGGTGATCTGGACACCTAAAAACTTGAAGCTCTCGACTCATCCCCGTTGATGTAGACAGGGGCATGTTCTCCTTTACGCTTCCTGAAGTCGATGACAATCTCTTTCGTTTTGTTGACATTGAGGGAGAGATTATTGTTGCCGCACCAGTTCACCAGGTTCTCTATCTCATTCCTGTACTCTGTCTCATCATTGTTTGAGATCCGACCCACCACGGTGGTGTCGTCAGCAAACTTGAAAATCGAATTGGAGGGGAATTTGGCCGCAAAGTCATAAGTGTATAAGGAGTATAGTAGGGGGCTGAGAACACAGCCTTGTGGGGCACCGGTGTTGAGGATGATCGTGGAGGAGGTGTTGTTGCCTATCCTTACTGATTACTGACGAGAATTTAAATATTGAGGCATTTCAATTAGAAACCAATGTGGGTAAACAACACTGCCAATTGAAAAGAATTGTGTTCTGTGCCAGAGGCTATGGGAATGACATCCAAAATATCACCCAATACTGAATATACATGCCCTCTAAATCTTCAGAGCAGAGTACCATTGGACTGGGATATTATTCATTGAGCAAGAAGACTTGGGAAAGTCTGCGGGGGTTGAAAAGGTAAAAAGTCATTCCGCTAAATAGTTCTAACGTCCCTGTTTGAGGCACTCAGTAATGAGCCAGTGCCCCGTGTCTTGAGTGTCTTTCTCAACATCTCTATGTGTGAAAACATTAAGTCTTACCTTAGAGAGGTATCTGTGTCGGCACAGACTTGGTGGGCCGAAGGGCCTGTTCCTGTGCTGTACTGTTCTTTGGTCTTTTGTTCTGGGTCACTATTGAGAATTAAGTGCAGTGGAGGGGAATAAAGGAGCAAGGGTTTCTGTCTGGGGATTCTTGCAGATGGAGAGCAGATTAGCTGTGATGGATCCCGTGACCAAATAGCCTGTCAGTACGCACCATCTAGACACAGGTAAAAACTGACCAATGAAGGTGAGCTATTGTATGCATTGTTGCATGGAAGACTGTACCTCAGTAGCTATCAGGGCTGGAGGAGGAGCGGATAGAAACATAGAAACAAAGAAGATAGCAACAGGAGGAGGCCAGGGATGGCACGGTAGCACAGTGGTTCGCACCGCTGCCTCAGAGCTCCAGGGACCTGGGTTCGATTCCCAGCTTGGGTTTCTGTCTGTGTGGAGTCTGTACATTCTCCTCGTGTCTGCGTGGGTTTCCTCCGGGTGCTCCGGTTTCCTCTTACTGTCCAAAGATGTGCGGGTTAGGCGCATTGGCCATGCTAAATTGCCCCTTAGTGTCCTGGGATGCGTGGGTTAGAGGGATTAGTGGGGTAAATATGTGGGGTTACGGGGATAAGGCCTGGGTGGGATTGTTGTCAGTGCAGACTCGAGGGGCCGAATGGTCTCCTTCTGCACTGTAGGCTTTCTATGATTCGGTCCTTCGAGCCTGCTCTGCCATTCATTACGATCATGGCTGATAGTCCAACTCAGTGGCCTAATCCTGCTTTCTCCCCATAACCTTTGGTCCAGATTGCCCCAAAAAACGTCAAAGCTTTAATAACAATTTCAGAAATGTGAAACACAAAATTCAAATATCAAAGCCTTTTCCTGTGTACAGCTTTGGCTTTGAGCAGTTCCTTCAGCATTTAGTTATGCACTGTAAGCCCTGCCTTGTTACCGATTTCAGTCATAATTGCTGAGGAAGGTCACTTCCATGTAACAACGATTCTATTTGTCTTTAATTGTTCAATCCCTCGCTGGAAGAAACAGTTATTATTTGTGCGCACAAAGATATCCGGCAAGTTTGCCATTTGCAAATATTGTTTTATTTTTAATACGCATTTGACAGAATTTACTTTGGCAATCATCACAGCTTCTTATAAAGAAAACCAACTGTGCTTACAGCGTGAAGTCCTGATAGGAGACAGCTCCATTTTCATCAAAGTGGGTTGGTAATCTCAGTGGCATGGGACTTGATGTACAAACACGCAATCATAGGTCATTTTATTTTGTCTGCAATTCCCCATACAACCATCTTCGGCTGCTCTGATTGAGGGGGAGTGTTCAAGACAAAAAAAAACATAGGTTTCCTGAATGCTTCTTCAAGCCTCTAGTTGCCTGTCACAGAATGTTTGCGAAAATCCAACCAGGGGTATCAGTGTGGTCTGGGAGTCACCATTTGGGATAACGAATTATTCATGTTATTTTCCATCTATTGCTTACCCCCATCTCTATCGTCCCAACTCTGTATTTCAACTCATGCACTCCACTCATCCGGGCTATAAATTTATAGAATAGTGCAGAAGGAAGCCATTCGGCCCATCGAGTCTGTACCGACCACAATCCCACCCAAGCCCTATCCTCCGTAACCCCACACATTTACCCTGCTAATCCCCCTGACATTAGTGTTAATTTAGCATGGCCAGTCAACCTAATCCGCACGTCAACTTTGGAGTTTTGGGAGGAAAGTGGAGCACCCGGAGGAAACCCACGCAGACACAGGGAGAATGTGCAAACTCCACACAGACAGTGACCCGAGGTCGGAATTGAACCCGGGTTCCTGGCGCTGTGAGGCAGCAGTGCTACCCACTGTGTCACCGTGCTGCCTCAGTCTTTTTGGCCTTCTGCTCTCATATTTTCTCATTATCACAACACTGGAAACTTACTGCACACAAATTGGATGAAGGAGCTGTGCTCTGAAAGCTCGTGATTCCAAATAAACCTGTTGGACTTTAACCTGGTGTTGTGAGACTTCTTACTGTGCCCCACCCCAGTCCAACGCCGGCATTTCCACATCACAAATTGTTTGCCATACATTTCCTACACTACAAGAGTATTTCTTTGCCTGTAAACCACCGAGGGGTCCTGTGGTTGTGTAAAGCACCCTACATATCTTTTTCTAAGCATGTTCTACTTTAGTTTTATATCTTCCCACATTCAGAGATGTCTTTAAACTTATCTACTCTCTTGCCCTTCTTTTGGGTAATTTCCTTAATTCTCACAGACACCTGATTTGAGATACAAACAGAAAATGCTGGAAAATCTCAGCAGGTCTGACAGCATCTGTGGAGAGAGAATAGGGCCAACGTTTCGAGTTAGGATGACCCTCAGGGTCATACGATCACTGAAAGTGGTAACGCAGGTGGATAAGGTAGTCAAGACGGCATACGGCATGCTTGCCTTCATCAGTCGGGGCACTGAGTTTAAAAATTCACAGGTCATGCTGCAGCTGTACAGAACCTTAGTTAGGCCTCATTTAGAATATTGTGTACAATTCTGGTCGTCACACTACCAGAAGGATGTGAATGCTTTGGAGAGGGTGCAGAAGAGGTTTACCAGGATGTTGCCTGGTCTGGAGGATATTAACTATGAGGAGAGGTTGGATAAACTCGGTTTGTTCTCACTGGAATGACGGAAGTTGAGGGGTGACCTGATAGGGGTTTACTATGAGGAGAGGTTGGATAAACTCGGTTTGTTCTCACTGGAATGACGGAAGTTGAGGGGTGACCTGATAGGGGTTTACAAGATTATGAGTGGCATGGACAGAGTGGATAGTCAGATGCTCTTTCCTAGGGTGGAAAAGTCAACTACTAGGGGACATAGGTTTAAGGTGCGTGGGGAAAAGTTTAGAGGAGATGTGCGAGGCACGTTTTTTTACACAGAGGGTGGTGAATGTCTGGAACGCGCTGCCCGGGGAGGTGGTGGGAGCAGGTACGATAGCGGCATTTAAGGGGCAACTAGACGAATACATGAATAGGATGGGAATGGAAGGATACGGACTCTGTAAGTGCATACGGTTTTAGTTTAGGCAGGCATCATGATCGGCACAGGCTTGGAGGGCCGAAGGGCCTGTTCCTGTGCTGTACTGTGCTTTGCTCTTTGTTCATCCGCAGTATTTTGGCTTTTTCTGATTTGAGACGTTTTGCTATGGTAATGGTTATATTATAAATTGTGTTATATTATTAAATGTGTTGTTTCACTAGACTGTAAATCAATTGCAGCAAAGCAGTTGCTCCTGCCCCGGTGCCTGGCCAGACACCTTTGAGTTAGCTACAAAAAAGTAGAAACAAGTGGGCTGGCGATGACCTGGGTTTTTTCTATCCTCCTGTTGCAGAGAATGACCTGAGCTCCACAGGGAGATTTGAGTCACAGGCCCAAGTCCTACCGTCCCAAAGCTCTTTGCATTCAGAAGCCAATGAAACACACTGCTAAACCAACAGCAATTTTTAATTATCTGGCATCTTCAACATAGTAAAGCAACCTGTCGCAGTTTACAAGAGTGTTATGTTGCAAAGCTGGTGTTTGTGAAATTGTCTTTTAAAAGGTGGATTGGCTTTTTTCTGTATTAAAAAAAAAGAGATGCAAGAGCAAATGCAAGTACACAGAGAGCACAGAGTGAAACATCATATCGCGAGGTTAGGCAGTGGCGTTGCCAAGACAACAGGCTGTTTTTGAAGTTTGCCCAATCAGTTTAAACTAGACATTTGAATAGCAGCAGCCTATCAGAGTTGAATTTGATGTTTTGGTAACCTGTAAACCAAATCCTATTGTGGGGATTGTGGTATGTTCATCAGGAGTATAAGAACGAGCTCCCAGCTCCAGAGAGCCAGCCAGCAACTGCCGTAGCTCACAGCTCCCAGCTTCAGAGAGACAGCCAGTAACTGCTCTCTGCCGGCGTAACAGCCACATTTATGTCTTAAAAGAAAGCCTCATCTCGATAGTGAATTCAGAAGAAATCAGCAAAGAAGACAGAAGATAAAACCTGGTTGTATTTTGAGAGTGTCTAAAAATTCTATTTTGTTTTGACAGTAAGTGAGAATTGTATTTATCTAAACAACGTTCCATTAGAATCATGTTTTGTTTGGTTTGTTAATAGTTTAGTTAACCTGTTCACCATTCATTAGATAAATAAAGTGTTACTTGTTGCTTTTTACAGAGAGAGTCTCAGGGAGTTATTTTGATTTAACCACTAGTTTTGTTTTTGTTCCCACTCTAGGGGATTATTCTGCCGCAGATCTTCACTGGTCTGATAGCTAACATCTTCAATGCTGTAGTGAATTACTTCTTGCTCTATGTGCTAACACTGGGAGTGCCGTAAGTACCACTCTTTTATTCGAATATATAAATGTGTCAAAACTAATCTGCTTTGTGATTTTCCTTCTGTCCAGGGTAGTCTTGAAATCTTTCTTTCCCCCCATCACTCTGCAGGAAGTTTAATTTTAACATGTGTTATTTGGTTTGTTAATAGTTTAGTTAACCTGTTCACTGTTAGTTAGATAAATAAAGTGTTACTTGTTGATTTTACAGAGAGTCTCAGGTAGTTTAGAACATAGAACATAGAAAGCCACAGCACAAACAGGCCCTTCGGCCCACAGGTTGCGCCGATCACATCCCCACCTCTAGGCCTATCTATAGCCCTCAATCCCATTAAATCCCATGTACTCATCCAGAAGTCTCTTAAAAGACCCCAACGAGTTTGCCTCCACCACCACCGACGTCAGCCGATTCCACTCACCCACCACCCTTTATTTTGAGTTATTTTGATTTAACCACTAAAAGTTGATGAGCAGATATTACCCCTTCTCACACTCACTTTAACGGATTATGAAGGGAGGTATTCCTCTTTGAGAGGTTAAGTGTTAGTTCTCAGAGAGGAGATTAACTCCCCCTTCATAACCTGTGGTGAACCATCGTTGGTTCCCACTAGATAGTACTGAGCCAGGGTCTGGCCAGTACTACAAGTATGTATATATGTTGCTGTTGGGTTAGGGATGGGTTGTTCTACTTGTTGCTGTTGGGGTTAGAGAGTAGTGAATCTGTGGAATTCACTACAACAGAAAGTAGTTGAGGCCAAAACATTAGAATCATAGAATCCCTACAGTGCAGAAGGAGGCCATTTGGCCCATCGAGCTGTACTGATAACAATCCCACCCAGGCCCTATCCCCGTAACCCCTGCTAATCTCCCTGACATAAGGGGCAATTTAGTATGGCCAATCAATCTAACCCACACATCTTTGGGCTGTGGGAGGAAACCAGAGCACCTGAAGGAAACCCACAAACACACAGGGAGAATGTGCAAACTCCACACAGACAGTGACCCAATTCCGAAATTGAACCCGGGTCCCAGGCGCTGTGAGACAGCAGTTCTAACCACTGTGCCACCCTTAAATCACACATTGTGTGATTTCAAGAAGAAATTAGATATAGTCCTGGAGGGTTGGGGGGGGGGGGGGCGGCACGGTGGTTAGCACTGCTGCCTCACGGTGCCAGGGACCCAAGTTCAATTCCAGCCTCGGGTCATTGTCTGTGTGGAGTTTGCACGTTCTCCCCGTGTCTGCGTGGGTTTCCTCCGGCTGCTCTGGTTTCCTCCCACACTGCAAAGATGTGCGAGTTAGGTTGATTGGCCATGTTAAGTTGTCCCTTAGTGCCAGGGGGACTAGCTAGGGTAAATACATGGCTTTATGAGAATAAGGTCTGGGTGGGATTGCGATCAGTGCAGACTCGATGGGCCAAATGGCCTCCTTCTGCACTGTAGAATTCTAAAGGGATCAAGGGGTATGGGGGGGGCCGTTGGCAGGATCAGGATATTGAATTTTGATGATCAGAATGATCAGAATGAATGGCGAAGCAGGTTTGAAGGGCTGAATGGCCTCCTCTTGCTCCTATTTTCTATGTTTTGGATCCCAAAACACATGCTTCAATGGAATGATCTAATTAATTTGCTACACTAATAGCAGCTATCGGAAAATGCTTCTTAGGCACCTCCTGTCCTGGAGGGAAATGCACTGTCCAGAACTGAGCCACCTTAGAAGGATCAGTGAGAAAAAGAGTTTAGACTCTAGGACATATCCACAGACCTCCCGCCACAGATGCTGCCAGACCGGAGTTTTTCCAGCGTCTTCAGTTTTTATTTCAGATTTCCAGCACCTGCAGTATTTTTCTTTTATAGCATTGGGAAGTTCAGTCCCTGGTCGATGCCTTCACTCGGTTTGCTACGACTGACCTCAGTACTTCTTGGCCAGGAAGTGCAAAACAAACGACCGTCTGTTAAGTGCTACTAAGCAACTCCTCAGGGAAAATGAATACTTTTCCAAATGCATCAACTTTTACTTTCCCTGAGCTCTGCTAACCACATTGCAAAGCTGTGCTGACGTTACAGCTTGGCATTTATACTGCAATTCTAAAGCAGTAAGACATTCCGAGGCACATCAAACACACCAAAGAAAACGAGATATTAGGACAAGTGACCTGAAGCTTTGTCAGGAAGGTAGTTTTTGAGCAGAGTGCCAAGGAAATAGAGAGGTAGAGGCCCAGGCGAGGTGAGGAGGAATTGGGGTCGAACAACCTCCTTAACTTTGGCAGGCGAGTTACGATATCCTGGAAGAAACAGGGCAAGATCTATTCCGGACTGGAGGCTGTGGGGCCGTCATGGCCAACACTGGTTAGCCTGGGCGGCACGGTGGCCTCCCAGAGACAGGGACGCAGGTTCAATTCCTGGCTTGGGTCACTGTCTATGCGGAGTTTGCACGTTCTCTCCATGTCTGTGTGGGTTTCCTTGGGTGCTCAAGTTTCCTCCCACAGCCCAAAAGACGTGCTGGTTAGGGTGCATTGGCCATGCTAAATTCTCCCTCAGTGTACCCGAACAAGCGCCAGAGTGTGGCGACTAGGG
The DNA here is from genome assembly GCF_964213995.1 of Mustelus asterias. Taxonomy (NCBI): domain Eukaryota; kingdom Metazoa; phylum Chordata; class Chondrichthyes; order Carcharhiniformes; family Triakidae; genus Mustelus; species Mustelus asterias. The sequence goes on from NC_135812.1 coordinate 8,551,400, forward strand.
GATTTTCATAGTAACTTCATTGCAGAGTTAATGGAAGCTTACTTGTAACACTAATAAATAAACTTTAAAAAAGAATCATAGAACAGAATTCCTACAGCACAGAAGAGGTCTTTTGGCCCATCAAGTCTGCACTGACTCTCTGACAGAGGCCTTCTTACCAGGCCTTTTTCTCCGCCCTATTCCTGTAACCCCACATATTTCCCATGCCTAATGCATCTAACCTACACATTTTGGGGTACTAAGGGGCAATTTATCACAGCCAATCCATCTGCACAACTTTGGACTGTGGGAGGAAACCCACACAGACACGGTGAGAACAAGCAAACTCCACACAGACAGCCATCCAAGGCTGGAATCGAACCCAGGTCCCTGACGCTGTGAGGCAGCAGTGCTAACCACTGTGCCACCGTGTCGCCCATAGGAGGCGGTGTCCTCTTAAAAACAAGTTTCTTTATTAGCCACAAGTAGGCTTACTGCAATGAAGTTACTGTGAAATTCCCCCTAGTCGCCACACTCCGGCGCCTGTTCGGGTCAATGCACCCTAACCAGCACGTCTTTCAGAATGTGGGAGGAAACTAGAGCACCGGGAGGAAACCCACGCAGAGACGGGGAGAACGTGCAGACTCCACACAGACAGTGACCCAAGGCCGGAATCGAACCCGGGTCCCTGGTGCTGTGAGGCAGCAGTGCTAACCACTGTGCCACCATGCCGCCCCCACAAAGCTGCATCGCCACTGGCTTGTACACAGCAATTTTTAAATTGTAATTTACCAGGCACTGTCAGGGACATTGATGCCAGTTGTGGCACCCTTGCCCCAGTGGTCAGACCAGCAGCCCAGGCTGGATTGAATCCGAGACCTTCAAAGCTGCCTTAGTTCCATATTGGGCAGGTCATTTACCAACAGGGCAACGGAGGGGACAGTGAGGTGCCTCAGAAGCCTTTTCTAATCAGACGGGGTTAAGAGTGCGGCATCCAATTAGATCCTGTGACCACTTTCTCCAGAGCCGCACAGAATTGATTCTTGGGCGGCACGGTAGCACAGTGGTTAGCACTGCTACTTCACAGCTCCAGGGACCCTGGGTTCGATTCCCGGCTTGGAACACTGTCTGTGTGGAGCTTGCACATTCTCCTCGTGCCTGCGTGGGTTTCCTCCGGGGGGCTCCGGTTTCCTCCCGCAGTCTAAAGGTGTGCGGATTAGGTTGATAGGCCATGCTAAAATTGCTCTTTAGTGTCCTGCGATGAGTAGATTAGAGGGATTAGCGGCTCAGTATGTAGGTATATGGGGGTAGGGCCTGGATGGGATTGTGGTCGGTGCAGACTCGATGGGCCAAATGGCCTCTTTCTGCACTGTAGGGTTTCTATGATTCTATGAGAGCCGTGTGTCATGGCATAACCTAAAGAGAATGGGAGTCCGACTCCAAACAATAATTCACTTGTTGGTCTTAAGAGTTGATTTAAAAAAAAACTTAAATGCACCATTTTCGCCCAGTCCAGAATCTTGCAGCCTTAATCCCTGTATCGACCCTTGGCTTTCATGGAAATCTGTTACTGTGACACCAGGCTCGAGCTACTGTGAATTTATGGTTGAAGTTCACTGTTATTTGGCCTGTGATTGATTTTTCTTTTCATTTATTTTCCTACATCTTTGTTGAGCTGCATCATTTTATTGCGTGTTGTGGCCTAAGAATATCACACAGATTAGATCATTTATTAGTCGCACATAAAAATAGTTGGAAGTCTGAATGCTGCCTGGTGATCTGAAATCATTTCATTGCATCCTATTTACTGTGAAGGATCAGTAAGAGCCTGAAAGGGTTTTTCATATTTCTCATTCCTTCACTCATTCATTTCGGTTTTAACTGTTAATGTGTGTCAGCGTTATGGATTGTGTTTAGTTTAAGCCCACGTACTATATTTCTTGGCTTTTAAAAAAGAGCGTCCACAGGGACAGTGTTAGAGGGACATCGCTGATGGATAGGAGATAAAACTGACACAGTCCATTGCATTAACATGATCCTCTCACTGCTGCTGACACCTTCATGCAACCTTTTTCTATTATACTAGATGTAGCAATAGCTACTGGCGCTGAAATGAGCCACCGCGGGCAATCATCAAGAGGTGGGGTAACTCCAGGACATTTCTACTTCCTAGGAGATAATTTATTCCACCCTCCCATTGCCAGTTTAGGGTGTCGAGTCATCAGGGCACTAACTGCAGATCAAGCGCCTCATCGGATCAGTAGCAACTGTGCTACCCTACAGTGGAACTCCAGCATATGCAGGTTGGCATTTTACTTTACTTAAATTTCTTTCTTTGTGTCACAAGTAGGCTTGCTGTAATGGACTATTGCCAAGGGTCGATACAAGGATTAAGTCTGCAAGATTCTGGACTGGGCGAAAATGGTGCATTTCAGTTTTTAAAAAAATCAACTCTTAAGACCAACAAGTGAATTATTACTTTGGAGTCGGACTCCCATTCTCTTTAGGTTATGCCATGACACACGGCCCTCATAGAATCATAGAAACCCTACAGTGCAGAAAGAGGCATTTGGCCCATCGAGTCTGCACCGACCACAATCCCACCCAGGCCCTACCCCCATATCCCTACATACTTACCCGCTAATCCCTCTAACCTACGCATCTCAGGACACTGCAATGAGTAACTGTGAAAATCTCCTAACCGCCACACTCCGGCGCCTGTTCGGGTACACTGAGGGAGAATTTAGCATGGCCAATGCAGCTAACCAGCACATGTTTCGGACTGGGGAGGTAACCGGAGCACCCGGTGGAAACCCACGCAGACATGGGGGAAACGTGCAGACTCTGCACAGACAGTGACCCAAACTGGGAATTGAACCCGGGTCCATAGCGCTGTGAGGCAGCAGTGCTAATCACTGTGGCATCATGCCGCCTAACTTGCCTTTCTCACACCTGGCTCTTCATCTGTTGCAACTTTTGTCCTTATCCAACATTCATGTGTACTTTCCAGTAGGTGTCATTAAACACGAGTCTAATACTTCTCCTGCTGCTGCTTCTGCCTCCTCAACTGAGGGTACTGAGTAACTATCTGAATACAGACGAGGGAATAGTGAAGCACAGGATAAATTTAGCGGTTCAGTGTAGTACTCACTAAATTTAGCTATTGAACAATCAGGGAGAAGCTAGTCCTTTGAAAACACATTTTGAGTTTTTGCCTCCAGCAGTATCTGAAATTATTTTACTTTTTTGGAAGGTATTTTCTACGTATAAACTATCTCCTGTTAGGATAACACCCCGATGACAGATCAGGCACTGCCAAGAAGATTGTCAGGGGTAGACAAAGGGCTTTTCCATCTCCGCCACAGCAAGTGTTTACCATTTTTATCCATGGGATATGGGGAATATGGTCCGTCCCTCATAAGAGGCAAAGGATGAGGGGTGACCTGATAGAGGTGTATAAGATGTTGAGGGGTATTGATAGAGTGGATTCTCAGAGGCTTTTACCCAGAACTGAAATGGTTGCCACAAGAGGTCACAGGTTTAGGGTGCTGGGGAGTAGGTACAGAGGAGATGTTAGGGGTAAGTTTTTCACTCAGAGCGTGGAATCGGCTGCCGGTAGTGGTGGTGGAGGCGGATTCGATAGGGTCTTTTAAGAGACTTTTGGACAAGTTCATGGAAGTTAGTAAGATAGAGGGTTATAGGTAAGCCTAGTTTTTTTTTTATACTTTTCCAATTCAATCAAATCAAATCCAATTCAGAGTCTCAACAAGTTGAGACATTTCAGATCCAGGCTGACAAGACAGGGCGAGCGACCAAACCACCCTGTCCTGGGCCTGATCTACATGAGCCAAGCTGATTGGAGAAGGGGGAGATTCCTCCTCCAAGACTTGAGCTCATTTGCATCTTAGCCAAAAGGCCGAGATGCCGCTTTTAAAAATTGCTTCATATGAAACATATGAAGCCTCAGCATAACCCAATGACCTCAACCAAGTGCGTCCGACAATGGGGTGCCGATCATACACTTGATCTTAGCCAAAAGGCCGAGTAGGTAGGGACATGTTCGGCGCAACTTGTGGGCCGAAGGGCCTGTTTGTGCTGTAGCTTTTCTATGTTCTATGTCCTTGAACTGAGTAGCTTGCTAGGCCATCCCATTTCACAGGGTATTTAAGAGTCAATGGAGTGGGAGTCACAGTAGGCCAGACCAGGTAAGGACAGCAGATTTCCTTCCCTAAAGGGCATTAATGAACCAGATGGGTTTTTATAACAATCGACAATGCTCATCATTAGACTTTTAATTCCAGACTTCTATTGAATTCAAATTTCATCATCAGCCACAGTGGATTTGAGTCCGGGTCCCCAGGGTCTCTGGATTATTAATCCAATGTCAGTACCACTACGAGACCGCTTCCCCACCTAGAGTTTTAAGTCTAGGCCTAAATCATGCCATGTATTCATGGTCACAATTTTAATCCATCATGCAAACCAGCCTTCCATCCATTGACTCTGTCTACACTTCCCAAAGGTGTCCAAAGATGTGCGGGTTAGGTTGATTGGCCATGGTAAATTGCCCCTTAGTGTCAGGGGGGTTAGCAATATAAATACATGGGACTACAGGGAAAGTGAAGGGTGGGATTGTGGTCGGTGCAAACTTGATGGGCTGAATGGCCTCCTTCTGCACTGTAGGGGTTTTATGATTCTATTCCCGCTGCCTCGGAAAAGCAGCCAGCATAATTAAGGACCCCAGCACCCTGGACATACTCTCTTCCACCTTCTTCCGTCGGGAAAAAGATACAAAAGTCTGAGGTCGCGTACCAACCGACTCAAGAACAGCTTCTTCCCTGCTGCCACCAGACTTTTGAATGGACCTACCTTGCACTAAGTTGATCTTTCTCTACACCCTAGCTATGATTATAACACCACATTCTACACTCTCTCCTTTCCTTCTCTATGAACGGCATGCTTTATCTGTATATCGCGCAAGAAACAATACTTTTCACTGTATGTCAATACATGTGACAATAATAAATCAAATCAAATCTGTTAAAAGATCACATGCCCACCATGCACACAATGTGCATCATCAGGACACGAAAAATACAAGTTCAGGTGTAGCAAATTCTCCTTTAAAGCATTATTGATTCACAGACTGTCCAGATTTTGTTCTATTTATATATTCACACTGAATCAGTTTAAAATAAATTTCTAAAGAAGGGTTCTGTGTATTACATTGGACTGAGCAAACTATTTCACCATTGGACCTCAATTTCAAATCCTGCAGAGAATTGGGTCAAAGCTGAAGCAGAGTGAAGGAAAATTTTTTACCTTCTCCTGGGGAATACTCTTAAATCAGTGTTAAAAAATAGAGGCAAAATACTGCAGATGCTGGGATCTGAAACACAAACAGGAAATCTCAGCAAGTCTGACAGCATCTGCGGAGAGAGAATAGAGCCAACGTTTCGAGTGAGGATGGCCCTTCGTCAGCTCTGATGAAGGGTCAGACTTGCTGAGATTTTCCAGCATTTCTGATTGTGCGTTAAAAACTAGAGAACTCTTTCATTACCCAATCGCCACAGCCCACGTTCCTGATTTTAAGGAGAACTTTCCAAAAGTTACGCTTCTTTCACATTCTACAATGCAGAGAAAACGGGAATGAGATACACATACACACACACCAATGTACTCGGATTAGATATTCAGCCACGAACTTGTCGAGCAGAAATGCTATATCGATGGCTCCTCTAAGGTGCATTGCAGTGACAGATCATGCTCCAATATTATGATGGTCTGTTGGGCCTCCAGCCATTGAACATATCTGTGACTTACTGTAAGGCACAACATATAGCCTGGAAATAGGTTGTGTATTCAATTACCAATTGGCAGCAGAGCAACATTGCAAGCAGGGGCACCGGCAGACTGTGCTGCAAGCAGTATTATCCACAATCAACCACATCACTGCACTACCAATCTCAGGTTAATCACTGGAAAGTGTGGTGGAAAGAGGGAAATATTCCAGAAGCAGTCTTGTACTATACATATCCTCGTGACCCTATCAAAACAGTGCAGGAATTCCTAGGCATGCAATCTGCAGGAAACAGAGGTGAAAGAAAATATATTCTTCAATACCCTGTTTCTTTCTCTGGATTCAGTTGAGTCAGAATAATTTATAAAAACCTGTATCTATTAAAGAATACCAGGTTCTGCTGATAGGATATCCAACATAAGTGAAATTGCTGTGTAATTCATGGAAAATAGTCTATATATGCCAGTTTTAATATTAAAGAAAACTGGCAAAATGGCAGACGCACAGAATCATAGAATCCCTACAGTGCAGAAGGAGACCATTTGGCCCATTGAGTCTTCACCAACCACAATCCCACCCAGGCCCTATTCCCATCACCCCTCGTTTTTATCCTGCTTATCCCCTGACATTAGGGTCAATTTAGCATGGCCAATCAACCTAACCCGCACATCTTTGGACTGTGGGAGGAAACCGGAGCACCCGGAGGAAACCCACACGGACACGAGGTGAATGTGCAGACTCCGCACAGACAGTGACCCGAGCCGGGAATCAAACCCAGGTCCCTGGCACTGCGAGGCAGCAGTGCTAACCACTGTGACGCCCCCATGCGCCATTCCTATCCCACCTGGTTCCACCACTCCAGAGGTATTCCATTTTCATTGTTACGATAAATAAATCTGATTCTGCGCTCCTGCTCTGTAAATTGGGAACTCAACAGCTCTTGCAAGAGCCACAACGAAAATGAGCTTTTGCAGCTAATCAGATTAGTGAAGGCAAATCCCTATAAATTGGCAAGTGCAAAGATCAGGAGACGCCCAAGTTCGCCAACAGCTACACTCTGCAAACAGGCACCCAGATAAGCAGTTACATGCTCAACAAGTCAAGAGGACACTCAGTTGAGCACTCACCTCCGCAACTCTGTATTAAAAAGTTTATTTATTAGTGTCACAAGTAGGCTTACATCCACACTGCAATGAAGTTACTGTGAAAATCCCCTAGTTGCCACAGTCCGGCGCCTGTTTGGGTTCACTGAGGGAGAATTTATCATGCCTAGTTCCCCTGCCTAGTTGATGCTCTCAAAAGATGAAGAAAAAAATTTTTTTTATCAGGAGTCCCATCGCACCGAGACTTCAGTCTGTGCTGGGGACGGCGTGGTGGCACAGTGGTTAGCACTACTGCCTCATAGCACCAGAGACCCAAGTTCAATTCCGGCCTCCGGTCACTGTCTGTGCACGTTCTCCCCGTGTCTGTGTGGATTTCTTCCAGTTTCCTCCCATAATCCAAAGGTGTACAGGTTAGGTTGAATGGCCATGGTAAATTGACCCTAGCGTCAGGGTATTAGCAGGACAAATGTGTGGGGAAATCATAGAAATCATAGAAACCCTACAGTGCAGAAGGAGGCCATTCGGCCCATCGAGTCTGCACCGACCACAATCCCACCCAGGCCCTACCCCCACATATTTACCCACTAATCCCTCTAACCTACACATCCCAGGACTCTAAGGGGCAATTTTTAACCTGGCCAATCAACCTAACCTGCACATCTTTGGACTGTGGGAGGAAACCGGAGCACCCGGAGGAAACCCACGCAGACACGAGGAGAATGTGCAAACTCCACACAGACAGTGACCCGAGCCGGGAATCGAACCCGGGACCCTGGAGCTGTGAAGCAGCAGTGCTAACCACTGTGCTACCGTGCCGCCGGGAAAGTAATGTAAAGTTTATTTGTTAGTCACAAGTAGGCTTACATTAACACTGCAATAAAGTTACTGTGAAAATCCCCTAGTTGCCACACTCTGGCGCCTGTTTGGGTACACTGAGGGTACATTTAGCACGGCCAATGCACCTAACCAGCACGTCTTTCAGACTGTGGGAGGAAACCGGAGCACCCGGAGGAAACCCACACAGACACGAGGAGAATGTGCAAACTCCACGCTGTCAGTGACCCAAGCCGGGAATCGAACCCATGTCTCTAGCGCTGTGAGCCTGCAGTGCTAATCATTGTGCCATCGTGCCGCCCCAAAGTATTGTGGATTGTGGTCGGTGCAGACTCAATGGGCCAAATGGTCTCCTTCTGCACTGTAGGGAATCTGTTTTATGATTCAATCCACATACAACCATCTGCTCCGAAAACTCGGTTCACCTTTTGACAGCTGTGACAAATTCCACCATACCAGCTGAGACCATCAACAACATATTAAATAGAAGAACCCACAACATCCACCTTCAGTTAGTTTATAAAATTCCAGGATCTATGGCCAAGTGCTGGCAAGTGGGATTAGGTGGGCAGGTCAGGACATTTCATGCGTCAGTGCAGACTTGATGGGCCGAAAGGCCTCTTCTGTGCTATAGTATTCTGTGATTGTGATCTGGACTTGCATCTTTGCCAAAAACTACATCAGTTCTTCCTCGGTTCTACCCTGACACCAAGTGTTGTTGAAACCCATTGATTTTTGAGACATATTGTGAGGAATGCCGGAGGAAGTCAACCAATTCTTGCCGATAAAACCCAGTTTAATTCAGTCAAATATTTAATTATACCCACAAATTTAATTAGACAAGAGTAAGTAGTTGTTTCTGTGTCCCCCCCCCCCCCCCCCCTAAATAAGCACATTGATACTGTGGCTATATACTTCAAGGATGGCACTGATGCTCCCAACCCCTGCAGCTAGAATGAAAGCCGATATTAACGAGATTTTAAAAAACTTTCTTGCCTCATTAAAGATCAACAGCGAGAAGACAACAGATAAGCGTAATAGGAAAGTGAAAGAAAGGATAGTGAGCACAACAGAAGTAGGCCATTCAGCCCCTTGAGCCTGTTCAGCCGTTCAATTAGAACATGGTTGATCTGGATCTCAATTCCTTTTAGCCTTTGATTTCATATCCTTTAATACTGTTGCCTAACACGCAACCATCACTCAATATTGGTTTTTTCCACACATTTTACAGACCTACATACCTGCTTCTTGAAGACAAATGCTGCACCTAGTTTAACTGAGAAAACATACTCACTGAAACGCAGCTCATAAATTAATACAGAACTCAACATCCAGCTTTCAAAATGAGATTTTTGGATGCTTCATAAGATTTTGGAATTTTCATTTTTTTTTTTACTGGTTCGTGGGACATGGGTGTCGCTGGCTGGCTAGCATTTATTGTAAGAAGTTTAACAACACCAGGTTAAAGTCCAACAGGTTTATTTAGTAGCAAAAGCCACACAAGCTTTCGGAGCTCCAAGCCCCTTCTTCAGGCGAGTGGGAATTCTGTTCACAAACAGGGCATATAAAGACACAGACTCAATTTACATGAATAATGGTTGGAATGCGAATACTTACAGCTAATCAAGTCTTTAAGATGCAAACAATGTGAGTGGAGAGAGCATCAAGATGTGTATTGTCTCCAGACAGGACAGCCAGTGAAACTCTGCAGGTCCAGGTAGGCTGTGGGGATTACAAATAGTGTGACATGAACCCAATATGGTTCATGTCACACTATTTGTAATCCCCACAGGTTTATTTGGTAGCAAAAGCCACACAAGCTTTTGGAGCTCCAAGCCCCTTCTTCAGGTGAGTGGGAATTCAATATGGTTCATGTCACACTATTTGTAATCCATACAGCCTGCCTGGACCTGCAGAGTTTCACTGGCTGTCCTGTCTGGAGACAATACACATCTTTTTAGCCTGTCTTGATGCTCTCTCCACTCACATTGTTTGTATCTTAAAGACTTGATTAGCTGTAAATATTCGCATTCTAACCATTATTCATGTAAATTGAGTCTGTGTCTTTATATGCCCTGTTTGTGAACAGAATTCCCACTCACCTGAAGAAGGGGCTTGGAGCTCAGAAAGCTTGTGTGGCTTTTGCTACCAAATAAACCTGTTGGACTTTAACCTGATGTTGTTAAACTTCTTACTGTGTTTACCCCAGTCCAATGCCAGCATCTCCACACCGTAGCATTTATTGCCCATCCCTAGTTGCCTTTGGAGGGCAGTTGAGAGAACCACATTGCTGTGGCTCTGGAGTGACATGTAGTCCAGACCAGGTAAGGACAGCAGATTTCCTTCCCTAAAGGGCATTAGTGAACCAGATGGGTTTTCCCGACAATTGACAATGGTTTCATGGTCAGCAGTAGATTCTTAATTCCAGATATTTTTTATTGAATTCAAATTCCACCAGCTGCCATGGCAGGATTCGAACCTGGGTCCCCAGAACATTAGCTGAGTTTCTGGATTAATAATCTAGTTGTATCTCTGATCAGCATCTTAATAGCCATGTTATTACATCTGACTCAACCAAAAAGGTCGATAATATTGAAATCAGTCTCTATACAGTTTTATCAGTACATAATTTGAAGATATTCCACTGTCCTCTTAATAATAATGGGGCATTATGTTCCAATGATATTAGGCCTGATAGATGGAAAGGGTTAGAATCACCTTTTTACTGATGACTTTTAAAGTTCAAACTTTATTTAGGTGGGAGATCTTATTGAAACTTACAGGATACAGTGAGGCCTGGATAGAGTGGACGTGGAGAGGATGTTTCCACTAGTAGGAAAAACTAGAACAACAGAGGGCACAATCTCAGACTAAAGGGACATAGAACATAGAAAGCCACAGCACAAACAGGCCCTTCGGCCCACAAGTTGCGCTGATCATATCCCTACCTCTAGGCCTATCTATAGCCCTCAATCCCATTAAATCCCATGTACTCATCCAGAAGTCTCTTAAAAGACCCCAACGAGTGTGCCTCCACCACCACCGACGTCAGCCGATTCCACTCACCCACCACCCTCTGAGTGAAAAACTTACCCCTGACATCTCCTCTGTACCTACCCCCCAGCACCTTAAACCTGTGTCCTCTCGTAGCAACCATTTCAGCCCTTGCAAATAGCCTCTGAGAGTCTACCCTATCCAGACCTCTCAACATCTTGTAAACCTCTATCAGGTCACCTCTCATCCTTCGTCTCTCCAGGGAGAAGAGACCAAGCTCCCTCAACCTATCCTCAGAAGGCATGCCCCCCAATCCAGGCAACATCCTTGTAAATCTCCTCTGCACCCTTTCAATGGCTTCAACATCTTTCCTGTAATGAGGTGACCAGAACTGCACGCAGTACTCCAAGTGGGGTCTAACCAGGGTCCTATAAAGCTGCAGCATTATCTCCCGACTCCTAAACTCAATCCCTCGATTAATGAAGGCTAGTACGCCGTACGCCTTCTTGACCGCATCCTCCACCTGCGAGGCCGATTTCAGAGTCCTATGGACCCGGACCCCAAGGTCCTTCTGATCCTCTACACTGCTAAGAATGGTACCCTTCATATTATACTGCTGCTTCATCCCATTGGATCTGCCAAAATGGATCACTACACACTTATCCGGGTTGAAGTCCATCTGCCACTTCTCTGCCCAGTCTTGCATTCTATCTATGTCTCGCTGCAACTTCTGACATCCCTCCAAACTATCCACAACACCACCTACCTTGGTGTCGTCAGCAAACTTACCAACCCATCCCTCCACTTCCTCATCCAGGTCATTTATGAAAATGACAAACAGCAAGGGTCCCAGAACAGATCCCTGGGGCACTCCACTGGTCACTGACCTCCATGCAGAGAAAGACCCCTCCACAGCCACTCTCTGCCTTCTGCAGGCAAGCCAGTTCTGGATCCACAAGGCAACAGCCCCTTGGATCCCATGCCCTCTCACTTTCTCAAGAAGTCTTGCATGGGGGACCTTATCGAACGCCTTGCTGAAGTCCATATAGACCACATCCACCGCTCTTTAAAACAGAGATGAAGAGGAATTTCTTCAGCCAGAGTGGTGAATTTGTGGAATTCTTTGCCACAGAAGGCTGTGGAGGCCAGGTCATTGAGTGTCTTTAAGACAGAGATAGATAAGTTCTTGATTAATAAGGGGATCAGGGTTATGGGAAAAAGGTGCGAGAATGGGGAGGAGAAGAATATCAGCCATGATTGAATAGCGGAGCAGACTCAATGGGCCGAGTGGCCTAATTCTGCTTCTATGTCTTATTGTGACAAGTAGGCTTACATGAAGTTACTGTGAAAATCCCCTAGTCGCCACACTCTGGCGCCTGTTTGGGTACACTGAGGGAGAATTTAGCATAGAATCCTACACTACAGGAGGCCATTTGGCCCATTAAGTCTGTACCAACCACAATCCCACCCAGGCCCCATCGCCATGCATTTATCCTAGCTAGCCCCCTTGACACTAAGGGGCAATTGAGCATGGCCAATGCACCTAACCAGCACTGTGGGAGGAAACTGGAGCACTCGGAGGAAACCCACGCAGACATGGGGAGAATGTGCAGACTCTACCCAAACAGTGACTCAAGCCGGGAATCGAACCCAGGTCTCCAGCGCTGTGAGGCAGCTATGCTAACCACAGACTTATCCAATAAAGATTAGAATCTATAGTTCACTTGCATAGATACAAGAGTAGAATCATTTCAATCACGAGCAGCATCTTCTGTTGCAATTGACCAAGAGACCATTTTCAATGGATCTTTGATAAGGTGCCCCATTAGTGAATGGGGTCAAAGGATGTGGAGTCAGGGTACAAGTGGCGGAATGGATTGCTAGCTGGCTTCAAGACAGAAAGTAGAAGTAAAATATGGTTATTCAGAATGGCAGAAGGTGGGAAGTAGTGTTTCACAAGGATCAGTGCTGGGATCACTGCTGTTCACAATTTATATTAAAGACTTGGACTTTGGAATCAAAAACAATTTCCAAGTCTGTGTATGACATCAAATTTGGAAGAGGGATGATTAATATTGATGAGAACTGTGATGAATTACAAGAGGACAGTAATAAACTTGCAAAACGAACAAATAATTGGCAAATGATGTTCAACAAATTAAAATCAGGCAAGTATATTTTGATAAGAAGAATATGGCGTCACTTAATTACTTGAAAGTTTTGGTGGGGTAGAGGAACAAAGGGCTCTCAGAATTCAAATACCTAATCACTAAAAGCTGTGGCACAGGTTAGCAAGGCCACTGAAAAGAAAAAAAAGCAATTTATTACTGGAGGGATAGAATTAAAAAATAGGAAGTTATGCTAAACTTGTAATGAACCTTGGTTAGATCACATGTGAAGTACTGCTGGCAGTTCTGGTTGCCATAGTAAAAAAAAGGATAGAGATACTGGTGAGGATAAGGTCACGTTTTACAAGGATGATACCAAGTCTAGGTATACCAAGAATCACAGAAACCCTACAGTGCAGGAGGTCATTTCACCTGTCGAGCCTGCACCGGCAACAATCCCACCTAGGCCAGATCCTCATAACCCCACATATTTACCTTGCTAATCCCTCTAACCTATGCATCCCAGGACACTAAGGGCTAATGTATTATGGCAAATTCACCTAATCTGAACATTGTTGGACTGTGGGGGGAGGAAAACCGGAGCATGCGGAGGAAACCCACGCAGACACAGGGAGAACGTGCAAACTCCACACAGACCCAAGCCGGGAATCGAGGCAGTAGTGCTAACCACTGTGCCATCCACCTGTAGATATACAGGTCAGGAAAGGACCATCAGGTCAAGTCTCCTAAACAGAAGGCAGTTGAGGAGAGACCTAGAGATCTTTAAAATTATAAAAGGCTTGCATAGTGTGGATAGAGAGAGGTTTCCATTTGTGGGGAAGAGCTTAACTGGAGGCCATCAAATAAAGAGTCACCAAAAATCCAGTTGGGACTGCAGAAAGAAGTTCTTCGCCCAGAGAAAGTGGAAATTGCCAATTAAGGGAGTGGTTGAAACAAATTGTCTCGATGTATTTAAGGGGAAAACTAGTAAAGCATGATAGTGATAGGAATAGATGGTTATGATGGTAGATGTAGATCAATGATGGAGAGACCCCATGGTGAGGATAAACACCAGCATGGACAGGCTGAGCCAAGCAGCCTGTTTCGGGGAGTTGGATAGGTTTTAAAGGTCTTTCCTTGGAAGGCTTCTTGTTTGTTATTCTTTAAGATCTATGCAAAATTAATTTTGGGCTAAGTTACCAAATTGTGGGGCAAGCTCAGGCTTTTGTCTCAATCTTAAAGTCTGTCATGACTGTTTGGAAAGACAAAATCATGTTTTGTCATCTAAACTATGCACCGCCTGAAACTAAAAGGCACGCTCTGAACCAGCAATCAAATGGAGTGCTGTGGCTCATAGGGCAAAATAAATTCCTCCCACTGCTTTCTCCTTCAAAATGGGGGAAAATAACTAGTCTGTGCTAACAACCACAGACAGCACAACACTCTCTCAGTACTGCGCTGGAGTGTCAGCCTGATTATGTGCTCATATCTCTAGAGTGGGTTTGAACGTATAACTCAGAGGCAGGAACTCTACCCACTGAGCTATAGCTGACACCCGAGAGGATAAAGTGGAATACAAACAGGAGGGGACAGTGATACAAAAAGACAGGAGAAAACAAAGACAAAGAGAGAAAATAATTTATTTCGCTCCATAAGCAATGCCACAGGAAATCAACTGCAAGTATTAAAAACAGGCCTTTAGATTGAACAGATAGTTTTCATCACTACACTGTCATTTTGATAGAATCATTCTAACAGATACACTCAAGTCTCATAAGCTATTTGTCAGTGTTTATTAGAATGAAGCACTGAAATAAGTCGTGCAAGTATGATGGGAGGGGAGAAACAAAAGGAAAATGGTTTTGCCGTCGCCCAGTGATTTACAATGCTACTTCACATAGGTAAACCATACCTTGGTAGGGGAGCCTATATCCATATACAAATACTCTCTGTCTCATCATTCAATACATGTTGATCGAAATTCAACATCGCTAGTTCTCAAGGAGTGGCACTTCTACAGCATCCATGGAAATGCAGAATTCTGGAACTGATTCTAAGTTTAAAAAGTCTTAGGTTTTCAAAGCATAATACAAAGTGTTTTAATTGAAGATCTAAAGCACCCAGCTTCTTCCAGTTGTGCAGTGCTCATTCTTCACATCTACTCAGCATTCAGTAAGCTTGTGTAGCTGCATGTTTCCTAATATTCATTATCAGTCTCTTGCTGTACTCCTTATGGTCCACTGGTTTCACATCCATCATTGTCGCTTTGATGCGAGATTCATCCTGCAAATATGAACAAGAAACAATTAAAATCCATATCACAGATTTGCTCTCTCATTGCCTTATTATCATAGATCACCTCCAGTTGTTCAAATTGCATTAAAATCTTCTTAATGCATATGAAAGATAACAAGTAGTAGTTTTTTTGTCCCACTCAATCTACTTCTAAAGAATGGCTGCTGGTATAAAATGTACAGACAAGCTGCAACAGTTTAATGAGTTTGACCCAAATCACCACTAATTTTAAACTTTTATAATTTTTGCACTTTGACTTGTTGCATTTAAGGTTAAGTTGCTGTATTTTATACTCTACTCACTAGTGAGAAATGTTTGGCCCACTCAAAATTCCATGCAGATGCGATTAACATCAATCAATCTATTGGATAAAGTTCCTGGAGGCAGAGGAACAAGTCTATTCCTTTACCACCCTTATACTTGTGCCCAACCTGTGATATGGCATAGTCAACATGCTGGTTCACAAAGTTCTCCTTCTGGGTTGTGGGACATATACCCAAACTGTGACACAATCCTACCACCTTCGCCATTCTGTATATATGGCTAAAAATTGGACTTCTGCAAGCTGCAATAATAGATGCAGTATAAAGCAAGCCTCGTGTTGGCAAGACAGCAAAAGACTCACTCTGCCGGAATTTGACCTGACAATCCTATTAGGTTGAGTGTTTAGGAAAAATAGTGGAAGAAACCACCACACTAGCCACTCACTAAATATTATAATCATTCTTGTCCTTGCTGGGCCTGCACAGATTGATCCCTCAAAAAAATTATACCAATTACATGTCCTCATGTGATGCTCTCCAACTCTACAAGCTGACTATATACCTCTGTATATTGCTGTTCTGAGTGGCTCTAAGACTCGGCATAATCTGTAAAAGCTAAAGGAATCATTTTTCATTTTAAATACAATTGGACTCTATTAGCAAGCGAACAGGCAGAATGGGGATTTAGAATCTGGTCTCCTCATTTGGGAAGATGCTTTAGGAATTCGTTGAGAGCATAATTGCTGACATCTTTTCTTATTTAAGCTCATTCAGAATTGGTCACTGCCGCAGTAATCTTTCTTAACCCAAACAATGGAGATTTAAAGCATCTCAGCAGTTTAATATTTACAGCAATGTCTGGCAATAATTAAGCAACATTTTTGGGCAGATACTTTACTGATAAATAATGATTATTTGAACATTGTCAAAGCCCTGGAAAGATGTCAAAAAACAACTCCAAGCTGTGGAATAGGGAGCACATTAAATAACTTGTATTTATATAGCATTCCATCTGTTAGAAAGACTTCTTGAAAAGCTTTAAGTGCAAAGAAATGAGTGCAGGGAAGAACAAGTATGTCGAATTGGGCAAGCAAAAAGGTTAAAGATGACTTTTGAAAGCAAGTAGGGAGGAGGAGATAAGGCACAATGATTTAGACAGGGAGTTCCAGATGATGGAAGTATGGTGGCTGAAAGTAAGAACAACATACAATATGGAACATCAGTGTCTGAAAAGCTAGTGGAGCCACAGAATTCAGTTAAATTGGAGAGGTACGTTAAATTGAGGCCAAAGTGGAAGCAAGAGAGAAAGATTTTGAAAGTGATAATGATTGAGGAGAGGGAATATAGGGCTCTTTGTGAACAAAGATATGGACAAAGACAGAATTTTGAATGTGTTGTAATTTACGAAAGAAGCAGGGCGACTCGGATTAGAGGCATGGATTAGAGTCTTGGCAACTGTAAAGCGGGGAGATGAGGAGGGAAAGAGAGGAGCAGAGACAAGCACTATTTTAAAGGTTCAAAAGGGTATTGATTAAAGAGATGAGGGGAAGGAAGCTAAGTTCTAGACTAAACAATAAGGTCTCAAACTCATGGGCTTAATCCAAAAAACTCATTAAAAGTATGGATGCATTTAAGAAAATACATGTAAGAGCTGAAAAAATAGCTTTAGGATGGCTGACACTCGAGTTGGAAGAACTTTTGATTCACCCAATGCATTTTGAGTTGAAGAGCAGCCTTTGACTTACCAACAGGAGGTAGAAAGGTAAAATGTGTATCACTAGCATAAAGCTGGAATTCAGTCTCATGTTTCTGGAAGTCACCAAGTTTGTATAAAGAGGAGAGGACAGTGGCAAAAAAAATTGTACATCTCATGGCATTAAGTTTTCATCTTTCAAGTGCAGAAGGGGTTAAAAACCAGCTTCAACCACATATCAAATCCTAAATTATTCTGACTAAATGTTACAGATTTTAGTAATTTTGCTTCAACTCAGCATCTGAAGGAGGGGCCAAAACCTTTTAATTCATATACAAACATCATGTGGGATTTGTTCAAATAGGTGTTTGATTGGCACTTTTTTCAAGTTTAACAGACAATTATTTAAATCTGCTTGATCCCAGTGGTTTTCTGAAAATTAATTCTCAGCCTGGCTGGTTCAAATTAGAAAGAGTGATAGTTGAGCCAGATAGCTTCCATGGACACAGAAAAGCAAAAAAAAAGAACTGCCACTTAATACATATTTTGATGCAGCAGTTACAAATTATTTTCCACTCGCTCAAGGAGACAGTTGTGTTGAATAACCACAGTAAAAGTCTATGTTGTGTGAGTGTTACTGTTCAATAGATGCTTGGCTGTTAAAGCCGAAGCCATGATACTGTGGCATTGTTATGCTGCCTTCTAAAGTTGAGGAAAATCATTTGAGGACACGATAAAATGAAAAAGGTAAATATCAAAACAGCAGGAATCTCTGTCCCTATCCTAACCTGCATCGAGCTCCATTCACTATTATTCCGGCACACTGTCTCCTGGATAAACAACACCGTAATTTTAAAAATCTTATCCCGTTTTCCAAATCCCTTCATGGCCTCTCCCCTCTCAATCTCTGTAATCTCCATCTCCAGCCCTATAACCCCTCAAGATCTGCACTCCTTTAATTCTGATGAGGAGATGCCAGCGTTGGACTGGGGTGGGCACAGTAAGAAGTCTCACAACAGGTTAAAGTCCAACAGGTTTATTTGGTATCATGAGCTTTTGGAGCGCTGCTACTTCACATCTGGTGAGTCTAGAAAGTCTCACAATACCAGGTTAAAGTCCGTCACATCAGTGATGAAGCAGCAGCGCTCCGAAAGCTCATGCTACCAAATAAACCTGTTGGGACTTTAACCTGGTGTTGTGAGACTATTTACTGTGCCTTTAAATGTGGGCTCTTGAGCATCCTTATTTTTAATTAACCCACCACTGACAGTCATACCTGCAACTTCCCAGGTCCTAAACTGTGTATTTCTTTGACACTCATTAGAACTTGCCTCCTCTCTGACCAAACCTTGGCTTGGGTATAAAAATTTAGTTTGATAAATGCTCCTGTGGAGCCACTACTTTAAAAGCACTTTATAAATGCAAGCTGTTGTTGCTTGACTGCTCAGCATAAATTACCTTGTTGGCCGGGAAATTAAACATGCTTTGATATGCTGGAATGAAGGTTTACCAATAGGGAGAGCTTGAAGGCACAGAATATAAAAGAAAAAGAGTACAAGCCTAAATTTGCAGCAGGGAAGAAGGATGGAAATCTCAAATGGTAACTGCGCAGGCAGGGCAATAGAAATGATAGAAAGATGGCACAGTGGTGCCATCACTGCTGC
Organism: Mustelus asterias; assembly: GCF_964213995.1. Lineage (NCBI taxonomy): Eukaryota > Metazoa > Chordata > Chondrichthyes > Carcharhiniformes > Triakidae > Mustelus > Mustelus asterias. The sequence continues at coordinate 8,570,133 of NC_135812.1, forward strand.
CTCACAGCGCCAGGGATCCGGGTTCAATTCCCAGCCTCGGTCTGTCTGTGCGGAGGCTGCACGTTCTCCCCCGCGTCCGCATGGGTTTCTATAGGTTCAAAAGATGTGCAGGTTAGGTGGATTGGCCATGGGGACTAGCTGAGATAAATGCATGGAGTTATGGGGATAGGGCCTGGATGGGATTATGGTCAGTGCAGACTAGATGGGCCGAATGGCCTCCTTCTGCACTGTAGGATTCTATGATAGGAAAAGGATATGCAAATCACTTGAGATAGGCAACTGCAGCAAGACTTAGGTAGACTGCTGAGAAGGGGCAATGGAAGTGGAAATAAAGATCAGTGGTATTAAAGACAGTGGAAAGATAAAGGATAGGAGGAAAGGACAGCCAGAATAAAAGTCAGAGGGCATTATTAATGACAGTACATGCTATGGACTGAGTGGAAAACATATTGCAGGATCTTGATCTGTAAATTAAACAGCTGCCCCCATGAATGGGTAACATTTGAGGGCAAAGGAAATTCTAAAACTTATTTCTTAATTTTTGTTGGGTTAAAATGTTGTTCAAGTGCAATTTCAAGGTCAGGTACAGACACTAAACAATCAGCAGGTCTCCAGTGAAGGTAATACAATCCAGGTGGAGAAGGGAAGAGCAACATTCCAGGAATTGGTGAAAACAGTTCAGATATATTTTCAGTGTAGTAGTTTAATTTTATTTTTGCAGATACACATCTGATATTTTATGCCAGAAATGTGTCCTGTTCTTACTTCCCAGATCATGCCCCCAGTCAAAGATGTCCCTTTTCAAAAAAGGATGAATTATTAAAGGCAGTAGGGGGTTTAATTTACCAGAGGCAAACACAATTACCTTTCGTTGTTAAGGGAAATGATTTTGTGCAACCTGACTGCCTGCAAATACCCTCTGTCGATGGTGATTGCAGACAAGAGGGCCCACAATCTCAAGAAATTCAAACCCCATTAAAACGCCAATTTCAACAGCTTGCATTTATATACTGTCTTCAGAGCAAAATATGCTCGGAGACGTTTTTAGAAGAAACTGGCGCAGAGCAGTTGGAAGGGCTGGGAAGAAGCCAGGTAGGAGTAAAATTGAAAAACTAGTGCCAACTTCAGCCTCCACCACACCACGGTAGTTCAATAGCGGCAGGGACGAGATCTGATTCAGATCGATCGTATGTTACAGACAGTCCCATCCTCACAGGTTGCCCAGTTGCAAGCTCAAGTGGAAAAGGTAAACATCAGACACAAAAGTGAAGCACTTCCGATTGTTTTATTTTGTTCCAAACCTACTTAAATAAGGTGACTAACCCTAGTGGGTTTCCTTGAAAGAAAACCTGTCCACACTATATGAAACCTACTCCAGGTAAAGTTACTCACATTGTATGTTTCGAGTTTGACACGAATCCTGCAGGTGTATGACCGGAAGTTGGCATTCTGGAAAATTTCCTCAAAGGCCTGTTCATTCTACGAAAAAAAAGCAGGAATAATGCCACAAATAACAAGATAAACAAAAATATTTTGCTGACCAAGGCATGCACTTCCAGGTTACAAATAACCCTCAGGGAGTGGAGAAAAAAAGGCTACTTCACTCAACTGTGTCTTCAAAGGCATAGCACAGGCATAGCAGCAAAGTCACATCATAATAAGCTCAGTAACTTTCTCCTAGTCGAGGGGAGGAAACCAGATGCACTTTGCAAGTTCTTTAGGAATCTGCTCCTCTCAAATAATGACATATGGCTACCTAATATTTTGATGCACTCTTAAAAAGACTCATACCTCAGCCCTAAACCAGTAAACTATCACCAAACAGCTGCATATGTTTCTTTCGCACACACAAGAACGCAATCATATTTCACTTTAATTGTTTTTTATTTATTGCCATCTGTCATTTCTGCCTCGTTGGTTTTGTGTTTATATCAGCATGAGTGCTGAGTACAGAAACTATAATTCAGGATCACACTGACATCTTTTATTCCATACAGTACTGTGACTTAGCAAAACACTAAACATTCACCTGAACATTAGTAAACTTTACTGAACATCTTTTCCTTACCAAATAGATACAGGAAATGGAACATGCAACTTAGGCTAGAAAGTTTCACTTGCACAACTTTCTTTCCAGTTTTACTCAGCTACCAAGTTAAGTATGCTCACTAGCTAGAAAGCAATATGGATTTCTCCCGACATCCAAGTTCAATTGTTGTCCCTTCGCCTTGAATCTTTCCTGACATTTTACACTTTCTGCTACTAAAACATAAACACACATCTGAAAGGCTATAAAGATAATATTGTGGGTAGATCTTCGAGAGGGGAAATCCACAAAATACAAAACATACCAGCTGCTTTAAAATTCATGATACAGCTTGCCAGGATTGGAGGTGGTGAGGGCAGGGGAGATGCTCATGTGACTTTTCAAGCTCTTTAAACAATCTTGGCAATAAAAACCCCCAAACCTTAGGTTAAAGAATAAAAATTTTGAAAACATTAAAGCTAAGTGCCAGAAATGTAACACGGACTAGTCAACATGTAGAAGAGATAGACAGGTCAAAATAGAACCCTTCACTGGTACAACCTTGAATACATTTGATTTTAAAAACTGTTCACCTTTCAGTGCATACATTTTCATCACTACACCTATCTCGTTGGTCCAGAAATCTATTGTTCAGAAAGACGAGTTGTCCAGTGATTTTTGGAACAGACCCAAGCAACACAAGTACTGCTTAATACAGTATTTTGGGAGCGGAAACATAGAAGATACAGCATTTAGGAAAAGTAAAATAACTTTTATTTCTGCTTTATAATGTTGGAACTCTTATGTTTCAGGTAAATATTTATATCTATGGTGGTGCTGTTTCACACACTTGTGGTTAGGTATTCTAATGGCATTGCATACAGGGCGGCATGCTGGCACAGTAGTTAGCACTGCTGCCTCGCAGCACCAGGGACCTGGGTTCGATTCCCGGCTTGGGTCACTGTCTGTGTGGAATTTGTACATTCTCCCTGTGTCTGCATGGGTTTTCTCTGGATGCTCCAGTTTCCTCCCACATTCCAATGATGTGCGGGTTAGGTGCATTGGCCGTGCTAAATTCTCCTTTCAGTGTACCCGAACAGGCGCCTAGGGGATTTTCACAGTAACTTCATTTCAGTGTGAATGTAAGCCTACTTGTGACAATAATAACTAAATAATCCAGAAAGTGTTGAAATCTAGAAATGACTTGGTGCCAGGCAATCTGCACTGGATAGGTTAGAATGTATTTTTTTCCTACTTACTTGTGTGATCAGGAGAAATGTTTTGAGATTGAAGAGAACTGGACTGGGCACAAGATAATGGGGTTAGCTGGCAGGAAAAATAAGGGGGTCACCAAGAATGATCATTTTACAGGAAGCACCACACACTTCAACTGCAGCACTGGTGGCACATATACAGTCCCTGAGCCCAGCTGGCTCAGGCCATAAAGTACAACCAATTCAGTCTTATTTACATTGGTTCATCTTGATTGAAGTTTATGGACCTGGAGGATTGGAAAGGGCAGCTGCCTCACTGGGGGATAAATTCTCAATTATCTGTAAGTATCAGCATCTTGAAATGTATGCAGATTTATGTGAACATGAAAATAAACTTTACATATGGCATCTGTTGCTTCATGAAATTCACTCAAGCAATCCACAAAGACAAAAGCTTGGACAAAGCAGCCATGAATAACAAATTCACTTTGGCGAATTGGAAATTAGAGCATTCAGACAACGTTCAACTGGGAGAAATGGTGAAGCATTAATCAGTAGGCCCAGTTTGATTATTACATTAGATACACCAAGTTTACAATATTTCAAACAGATACTTAAATTAATTTTTGTAAAATAAATCTTGTGAGAACTTGGGGCTGTCTCCCACAGCACTAGATTTCTGCAAAACCCAAATTGCAGAGATTAATCTGGACAAACGCAAAAATGTCAAAAAGCTAATTACCGCTAGTGTATTGATAGCAGCCTTTAAAAACAAACATTTTAATTCAAGATCCCAACTAACTACTTATTGGGATGGAATAGTAATTGTAAAGAAAAATAATGCTTCAACAGTAGCATTTAGTAGTGACTTGGGACCAGCTTATATAGTGATAGCAAATGGTCTGAGATGATTTTTCAGAAGTAGGGGAGGCGGAAAAAAAAGTTGCAAAAATAGTAGAGGAAGTTCAACTGTTTCTGTCCAAAGTTAAAGCTGCAACAAGTTTAGTTCAACTAAAAAACACTTACCGAGTCCTTTAGATCACCAAGATAATTAGCATTCTGACCAAGAATTGACTCTGCAGTCTCCTGGAAACATGTCACCCACTGGTTTTCTCCAAAATCTGCTAGATTTACCTTGAGGACAACATTATACACTGGTCATTAAAAAAGTTATACTATATGCCAGAAAGCCTGTTGAAGGATAAAACTGGAGCCAATCTTTACACAATTTTATGAGCACCTACACATTACAAGCATGTATCTCCTAACCCAACAACCACAGTCCCAGCTTGTCTCTACTGATTGGAGTGCAAATGAATTTGCAGTTACTGCCCACCACCTGCATACAATTAAACACATATCATTAACAGTAAGGACAATTTATTTTATATCAAAAGTATATTAAAGAAAGAAAATGGTAGAATAAAGCTTTAGACAAAGTTTCACAAGCCTAATTCCATGTAATTAAAACCTTCAGATAAAATGTCAAGACAAAATTACAACATAAAGATCCTTTGTTAGTTGGTTTTATCCTAGTCTTCCAGTAATACAAACTTCCAGCAGCTGTCCTGTTGGATTAACAAAATTACAAGATTAACTGTAAGAGTGCTTAGAAGCTATGCGTGAAGAGCAATTTGTTTTTTTTTTTAAACAGTCTCCGAGAGAATTTTTCATTCTAGGCTTCTCTGAGTCAGGCTCACAGAACATCAGTCATGAGCGAAATCACCAAGTTGTTCTATACACACCACTGATGATGGGCATCGCTTTCGGTGTTGTGCACCCATCAGGATTCAACAGACTGGAAAGTTCAGAACCTGCTGGGTGCATTGCATCACGGGAATAGGATATTTAGTCAGACAGCTGAAACTAAATCTTTCACAATGTTTTCATAACATGTACTTACTGATAGGATCATACGATATTTGAAGTTGGGAAATTCACGATCACACTTCTCACACCTATAAAGGCCATTCTGTTGATCGATAACCTTCTTGTTGCACTCTGCAGTGGGACATGCCTGGTACATGCAGTTTTCCTTCTTCAGATACACAACTGTACCAACAGTGGTGTAATAGTCAGCCTGCAGGAAATACGTTATTCAGGTAAAGGATTATACAAAGTAGATATGACCAACTGATGAAGTTACTACACACTAAGATATGCATAAAATATCAAGTTTGAGATCTCCATCCTGATGCCAGTATGGAAATGATCACACTGATTGTCTAACTACTGAGGTGCAATACTTCAAATAGCAGCGAATGAAAGTTGTCCACAATTGCCAAGCTTGGATCAGCAGTGCTAAATTCTAACTCTGACCCTTAACTGGAAATACACACTCGGGGCCCGATTCCTCTTATTGCCCCCTCCTTGCACTTCACTTGCAAAAGCTCTGTCCTGCCCTGCTTGCGTGTGGTCAATCAGTACAGATGCAGCCAACATTCCTGGATCAGTTGTTGTATGCAATAACCGCATGATTTGGCAATGTCTCGGATTTATTTTTTCTGTGGGATTGCTTCCTTGAAAGAATTACAGTGATAAGGAGAGATCCATCAGAGAAAGAGGTACAGCACAGGACATACAAAAAGATTACATTGGCAGATATTTCCTCCCTATTAAACCATACTTTCCATTGATATAAAAGTGGGACAATTATTAAACTCGTGTTCACATTTGGAACAAAGTTGCCAATCTGGCCAATGGATGACACTACTATCCTTCCCTACAAGTCACTCAGCATGACTTATCATTCACCATTTGTGCCATAGTAACTGAATTTTCTATTGTCCTAGCTATTTATTCAAAATAAAAATGCAAAATTTGATGACAATTGTCTTTCCAATTGTCATAAACAATTCTATTTCGAGCAGCCTCTTCCAAAAGCTTAAGCATTACTGTCACATTTTTCCACAGCCTGGACTCGGGTGAATTTACCAGGTGCAGTCTGAGCAGGTTACCATTCACTAGCTCAACCACCATTAACATTTTCCTTTGACATCTAGTTATTATTTTATAAACTTATTTGGAGAAAAATGAGATGACAAATTTTAAAAGCTTTTAGTTAAAAAGTGAGTTTTTAGTTTTAAAGATACAAGTTGCACGTGGGTGAGAAAAAGACATTTGATTATACATGTATAGCTCCTATTTTGCTTTCTATAAGCCTTATAAAGCACAACAAACCAACAGCGCAAGCAAAACCATGCGAGTGATCTGGAGACAGACAGGCACGTGAAATCCAGTGAGCAATTGCAAAATACAGAGAGAAACACGAAGACCAGTTTTGGTTGATGCTAGAAAATGTACAAATCAATAGTTGCCATGCCGTGAGTTCATTCCCCCCAATAAAGAAAATGAATTTTGAGTACTCTAATTAGCGTTCTGTTGATCAAATTTGAATGTTTAGATTTTCTGACAGCTGTCAGAGAGCAAGAGAGAAAGATAAATAGAAACCAGTTACAGAAGACCGAGTTCAATGTTTACAGAGCCCCGTTCAGAAGTCTAAACTAATGCTGTCAAAGGTGGGACCCTCCTCCGTCCAATGTTAACAAGCCGTGGGCGGCAGTTGCCTGTACTTAAGATAATCACCAGGAATTCCACCATTCCCTGTAGCGCAAGGTCTCAGGGCCTACCTTCCAATGATGCCAGGTCAAATAATTCCCCATCCTGTGAAATGCCAATAGATACTGTGAAACTTTAAGACCATTTTCCAATGTTAACCAAAGCACAAGATGACCTTTAAAAACAGCCAAACCCCATGTCCCTTCTCCAACACTGCTGAATACCAAAATATCTACGATGCCCTAAAGCATTTCACCCTCTCTTGGTATTTGCAGCTGATCCATGCAGACCAGAGAGAACACAGATTGAGTCCCCAACCCGTGCAGACTTCACCCAATACAGACATTACAAGTGGCCCCTGTAGCAATTATTTTTATACATTGGGTAGACGGAGAAAAGCTTTTCTTTTCCAAACTCCTACTGGAAGCAAATATCAGGTAACAGTGATCCAGTTTGACCTCAAATCTCTGCAAATAGCCTGCAACATTCAGTTGAGACTCGCATATTGCCAATCTGGGAAAGACAGTCATGTGTTGCAGGCATCCATGCCAATGCATTCCACAAACAGGTCTTGGGAAGGGAAAAGGGGCAAAGAAATTGAAAGCAGAGGAAAAGTAGAACAATGTTATGGGAGAGCACAAGCACATATTTCTATTACACTATATAATTTGCCAGCGATGAATTCTCAGCATGAAATCATTAAGTGAATATACCAATTGGTTATACAAGCATTTACATTATCATTGCAGCCAGCTGGGCTGCATGTCAAAAATCAAGCTAAGCTCACCTTATCTCCATGACCCAAATTCTCATTTTTAACCTCAAGCAGCATCTTCCAGTTTGCGCTTCCTCCAGCAAAGGAACCACCCTTTACGTCAGAAATGGATGTAGCTTCCATCACTTGGCCCTCCTTATCAAACCTGTGTAGCAAACATGCATACATGAACCTTCACAGCAAGATGTTTCATAAATCTAGCTTACCCCATCCAGTTCAGATCGCTAGTACGGGCCCCCTACTCGTGTTGACAGGGCAGGCAGGGGGAGGGTTATAGTCAAGTCCAAGCTACAACTGATGGTCAGGAATGAGTGGAGCAGGTGAGGGAGATGGGTGTGAAAAGAGGCTCCTTGCTGAGCTCTGGCAGTTAGACTGCAAGTAGAATGAATGGGCACAGATTATATCTAGCAACACTAGATGTGCAGTTAAACATAGTCAATGGACAGGAACATGCATGAACAAAGAACAAAAGAACAATACAGCACAGGAACAGGCCCTTCGGCCCTCCAAGCCCGCGGCGCTCCCCGGTCCAGGATTGAATCCTGAATCCAGGATCCCCGCCCAATTTTCCAGCCTATCTACATACCAATATCCTATCCACCGAGCTGTCCCTCACAGCTACGATGCTTTGTTCATCACAACCTATTAACTCACCCCCACTCCCCCATTCCAGACCATGTGATCTCCAGGGAGAGGCGAAAACCCAGAGTGAAAACCCCAGGGCCAATATGGGGAAAAAAAAATCTGGGAAATTCCTCTCCGACCCCCTGAGGCGATCGAAACGAGTCCAGGAGATCACACTGGCCCTGATCGGAAAATGCTTCCCAACCCTAGTCATTTCCACTTCCACGAACACCATATGAATTCCCTGCCCCCGAGACAGGTTCCCAACTATCCGCAGTCTCGCTCTGTACTGGCACCAGCAAGATGATCATAGAATGAAGCCTTGAAACGAGAAACAAGGAACAATTAGCCCGCGCCGCTCCCTGGTCCAAACTAGACCACTCTTTTGGGTATCCCTCCATTCCCACTCCATTCATATAGCTGTCTAGATAAGTCTTAAACGTTCCCAGTGTGTCCGCCTCCACCACCTTGCCCGGCAACACATTCCAGGCCCCCACGACCCTCTGTGTAAAATATGTCCTTCTGATATCTGTGTTAAACCTCCCCCCCTTCACCTTGAACCTATGACCCCTCGTGAACGTCACCACCGACCCGGGGAAAAGCTTCCCACCGTTCACCCTATCTATGCCTTTCATAATTTTATACACCTCTATTAAGTCTCCCCTCATCCTCCGTCTTTCTAAGGAGAACAACCCCAGTTTCCCCAATCTCTCCTCATAACCAAGCCCCTCCATACCAGGCAACATCCTGGTAAACCTCCTCTGTACTCTCTCCAAAGCCTCCACGTCCTTCTGGTAGTGTGGCGACCAGAACTGGATGCAGTATTCCAAATGCGGCCGAACCAACGTTCTATACATCTGCAACATCAGACCCCAACTCTTATACTCTATGCCCCGTCCTATAAAGGCAAGCATGCCATATGCCTTCTTCACCACCTTCTCCACCTGTGACGTCACCTTCAAAGACATGCTTTCACAGTCCAAATCAGTTTGCCAGAAAAACGGAAAGTGAAGCTTTACAGCCCCCATTGCGGCATGGGTGAGGCCACAAAATGCAGCGGGCTGTTCAAAAACCCATTGACTTCAACGGAAAATCCCACCCACAGGGATGTAGGTTCTCAACACTAGCTATGACTGTAACACTAAATTCTAGACCCACTTCTTTCCTTCTCTATGTACGGTATGCTTTGTCTGTATAGTGTGCAAGAAACAATATTTTTCACTGTATTCTAATACACGTGACAATAATAAATCAAATATCAAATCAAATCAGGTTAGATGATTGGCAACAGTTGGCAGATGGAGTATAACAGTAGTTATTAACTTTGGTGGTAAGAATAAAAAAGCAAAATATTTTAAAATTGAGAAATTTTAAGTGTTGATGTTCAGAAACTTGCTTGTACAAGAAACAGAAAGTTAGCATGTGGGTGCCAAAAGCAATTAGGAAGACAAAAAGTATGTTGGCCTTTATTGCAAGGGGATTGAAATTCAAGAATAAGGAAGTTTTGATATAGTTGTACAGGGTTTTAGTGAGACAGTATTTGGAGTACTTTATGTGGTTTTAGTCTTCCCATTTAAGTAGAGATATACGTGCATTGGAGGTGGTACAGTGAAGTTCACCTAATTGGTCATTGGATGAGGAACTGTCCTATAACGAGAGGCTGAGGAAATTGAGCTTATATTTTCTGGACTTTCGAAGAATGAGAGGCGATATGATTGAAACCTGCAAAATTCTGAAGGGGCTTAAAAAGTGTGGATGCAATGCAAGGTGGGGGAGGGGGCACAGTCTCAGGGTAAGGGGTCAATCATTTAGAACTGAAATGAGGAGAATTTTCTTTTCACTCAAAGTAAATTGTTATCCCAGAGGATTGTGGATGCTTCATTGTTGGATTATTTTTTGGCTGGGACAGACAGATTTTGAGTGTCTCAGGGAATGAAAGGACACGGGTGCTGGTGAGAATATGAAGTTGAAGCCCAAGATCAATCACGATTGTACTGAATGGCAGGGCAGATTCGATGAACTCCTATTTCTTATGTTCTTAAAACAGCTGTTGCACTGTGGGCGTAGTTCTATACTCCTTTACGAAAAAAGGCAGTCATTTCAGGCAATTTACTAGTGGGGCTGATGAATCAGAAGTGATTGACATGAGCAGATCATGTGAAGCCACCTCGACTCATTTTGGTCCACCTGGCCTGATTTGGTACCCCCCCCCCGCCACACCAAGTTAAAAGATGTGTGTTTTGGCTGCATGGTCTTCGGGTGAAATACGTTGAATGAGAACATTCACGTTTAGTGAGGGTTTGTGGTGTCCATGGGGTGGGGTGAGAGAAAAAAAAATACCCTTGCTTTTCTTGACAACCTTCTCCACTTCCTTCAAGTTCCCTATTCCAACTTCAGGGGCATTGCTGTGAGGCCCAATTCAGTCCCCACCTTCCAACAACCGGTGCATCAAGTATTGATCACAACACAAGTCGTAGGCATTTTCCCCTCCCTAAACCAGGTATATTCACACCAACTGCATTGTTCTATATCCCTCTGGTATGAATCGGAAAACTGGGGATGGAAGCCAAGAATTTCTTGTTATGGTGCAACCAAGAAAAACTGACTTAAAACTGAAAAGCAGAACACCTGCTGCAAATAAATAGCATATAAAATGAGAATTAATTCCACTCTTGATTCAATAAAGGTTTTATTGAGGGGGGGTAGAGTGGAGATGATTTGTAAGACATAAACCACCAGCATAAATTCCATATCTATTCCACACAACAAAATCCCACAATCTTGAACATTCCAATGCATTGTCCAGCAAGCCCTCGCTGAACTAGATGCTCTAATTCAACACAAACCTGAAGGCTAAGCAGTTAAAACACAGAAGTATTTTATCCCTGGGGAAAACAGGACAAAGGTAAACCAGGTGCAGGAAAATGAGTGTAGGGAGCTCAACTCAATTCCTGGAAATTCACATCATCAAACTGCCCCCCGACTCAGCACCACCAATCTCACACAGTGCATTAAGGTGGCTGACGAAAGGTACAGCTATCAATGATTGTTCAAGGCGGTGTCTCAGGCACTTTTAACACACTACTGGGGAGTTATGCCCTGGACCTTGATTTTGTTGTGCCTGATCTGCACGTGTTCCAAGCAGCAAGTCAATGAATACAAACTGGAAAACCTAATTCCGCCCTTTTCTAGTAAACAACAGAAAAAACATAAAATTTAAGTACAAGGCATTCAGAACTACAATATTTGATATATATCCTAAACAGCCTTTTCTGCTAGTTTGCTTAATTCCAAAATAAAGCCAAATAAAAGTTTAGAGGGAAAGGCTGCTCGGTTCTGACAGTGTGGATATACTGATCCACACTTCCACTATCACAAGTTGTATTCTGAAACAAACACAGGTTCACATTAGAGTCATCTAAATGGCTCAAATGCATTAGTGCTCCTTTAAGTGCAATTTCTCAAATACAATAGCACAGTTTCACCAAAGCTCTTGCGTGCAGTGATTGGTTCCATATCACATCTGTCAATATAATGCATCCATTACACAAACTGAAAGCAACAATTTTCCAACCCCCACCATTGCATGCGAGCAATGGAATAAAATAGGCTTGGACTGCATGTCTTCAAGCTGAATTATTGATAGGAATCCTATAAAACTACAAGAAAGATTTTTGCTGTTGACACCGACTGTCAGTTGGAGGCATTTTCTTAGACTTACTGGCAAGACAAATGGGTCTGCTCTAGATTAACATACATCTAATCCAAAACACAACTTCAGAGGATCAAATCAATTTCTCCTCACTCATTGCTTAAAGCCACAATTTCCCAAGTTGCTGCAAAGTAGACTTGTATACAGTGCATCACTTATTTGAAATTCTTTCCAGTACCATCCACCCTGGAGTGGGAAGAGATCAATTTCAGAAATATGAACCTAGGTACATCTCTGGCCCCTGTTGGTCAAAACAAGCTCATAAGAACACAAGAAATAGAAGCAGTAGACCACACAGCTCGCCGAGCCTGTCCCACCATTCAACACAATCATAGTGGATCTTTGATCTCAACTCCACTTTCCTGCCTGCTCCACATATCCTTCAATTCCTGAAACTAAACTGAGGTCCCTATCTGCTTCAAGAAGACGACCATTATCCAGTACCAAAGAAAAGCCAAGCAGTGTGCCTTTCCGTTGGCTCAGACATCTATCATTATGAAGTGCTTTGAAAGGCTAGTCATGGCACGAATCAATTCCAGCTTCCCGGACTGCTTGGATCCACTACAGTTTGCCTATCGTCACAACAGGTCCACAGCAGACGCCATCTCCCTGATCCTGCACTCAACCCTGGAACACCTAGATAACAAAGACACTTACAGACTCCTATTTATTGACTACAGCTCAGCCTTCAACACCATTATTCCACCATCTCCAAACTCCGTGGCCTGGGCCTCATTTATCTCAAGAGGCTTGGAATACAAAAGCAGGGATGTACTTCTGAGGCTTTATAAAGCACTGGTTAGGCCCCATTTGGAGTACTGTGAGCAATTTTGGGCCCCACACCTCAGGAAGGACATACTGGCACTGGAGCGGGTCCAGCGGAGATTCACACGGATGATCCCAGGAATGGTAGGCCTGACATACGATGAACGTCTGAGGATCGTGGGATTATATTCATTGGAGTTTAGGAGGTTGAGGGGAGATCTGATAGAAACTTACAAGATAATGAACGGCTTAGATAGGATGGACGTAGGGAAGTTGTTTCCATTAACAGGGGAGACTAGGACGCGGGGGCACAGCCTTAGAATAAAAGGGAGTCACTTTAGAACAGAGATGAGGAGAAATTTCTTCAGCCAGAGAGTGGTGGGTCTGTGGAATTCATTGCCACAGAGGGCTGTGGAGGCCGAGACGTTGAGCGTCTTCAAGACAGAAATTGATAAATTCTTGATTTCTCGAGGAATTAAGGGCTATGGGGAGAGAGCGGGTAAATGGAGTTGAAATCAACCATGATTGAATGGTGGAGTGGACTCGATGGGCCGAATGGCCTTACTTCCGCTCCTATGTCTTATGGTCTTATGGTCTTATGGTCCTCCCTCTGCGACTGGATTCTGAATTTCCTAAGCTATAGACCACAATCAGTAAGGATAAGCAACAACACCTCCAAGATCATCCTCAACACCAGTGCACCACAAGGCTGTGTTCTCAGCCCCCTCCTATACTCCTTGTACACCTATGACTGTCTGGCCAAATTCCCCTCCAACTCAATTTTCAAGTTTTCAAGAGTGACGACACCACCGTAGTGGGTCGGATCTCAAACAATGATGAGACAGATTATGGGAATGTGATAGAGAATTTGGTGAACTGGTGCGGCGATGTTAATCTCTCCCTCATGTCAACAAAACGAAGGAGATTGTCATCGACTTCAGGAAGTGTAGAGGAGAACATGCCCCTGTCTACATCAATGGGGACAAAGTAGAAAAGGTCGAGAGCTTCAAGTTTTCAGGTTTCCAGATCACCAATAACCTGTCCTGGTCCCCGCCCTGCCAACATTATAGTTAAGAAAGCCCACCAACGCCTCTACTTTCTCAGGAGACTAAGGAAATTTGGCATGTCAGCTATGACTCTCACCAACTTTTACACATGCACCATAGAAAGCATTCTTTCCGGTTGTTTCACAGCTTGGTATGGCTCCTGCTCTGCCCAAGGCCGCAAGAAACTACAAAAGGTCATGAATGTAGCCCAATCCATCACGCACACCAGCCTCCCATCCATTGACTCTGTCTACATTTCCTGCTGCCTCAGCAAAGCAGCCAGCATAATCAAGGACCCCACGCATACCAGACATTCTCTCTTCCACCTTCTTCTGTCGGGAAAAAGATACAAAAGTCTGAGGTCACGTACCAACCGATTCAAGAACAGCTTCTTCCCTGCTGCCATCAGACTTTTGAATGGACCTACCTTGCATTAAGTTGACCTTTCTCTGCACCCTTGCTATAACTGTAACACTACAGTCTGCATTCTCTCATTTCCTTCTCTATGAACAGTAAACTTTGTCTGTACAGCGCGCAAGGAATACTTTTCACTGTATGCTAATACATGTGATAATAAATCAAATCAAAGCAAATGTCTACCTCAGCCTTAAATATATTCAATGATGAATACACATCCACAGCCCACTTCAGTGCCTCATAAGCGTTAGAATTCCAAAAATTCACAACCGTTGATTCTCACCAGAGTCAAGAAATTTCTCATCTTAATCCTAAATGATTGGCCCCTTATCCTAAAATTATGATCCAGAGTTCTACATTCCTTACCCAGGGAAACAACCTGTGTTTACCTTGTGAACTCCTGAGGATGGAGGTCTGAGGCCAGTAGGGCAGGTACACATACCTTGGCAATTAATTTTATACTGCATTAAAGACATTCAAAATCTTCATAATGACTGCAATGCTGCTTTATCTTCAAACATAGAAGTCACTAATAGCAATATGGCAATTCAGGAGCTACAGTTAGGTGCATTGGCCATGCTAAATTCGCCCTCAGTGCACCCGAACAGGCACCAAAGTGTGGTGACTAGGGGATTTTCACAGTAACTTCATTGCAGTGTTAATGTAAGCCTACTTGACACACTAATAACTAAACTTAACTTTTTAAATGTATGAATGGTTTTCAACAGCTGCCATACAGTGGTATGAATTTGTGCAGTGCGTAGAAAAATATGCATGTGATCTGCTTACATTTCTAATATCCAACAGCAATAAGTTAGGGACACACAATTTATTCTTTAACTTTCTAAGGGGTAAATGAGTTATGTACATTCAGTGCCTCATAAGAGCACTGGTAAATACTGGCAATCACATGTTCATTATAGCATCTGTGTGAAACAGTTTCATCATTACATCAGCACTAAATTTGCAGAAATCAGGTGCTTACACCTCAAACGGAGTCATATTCCAGATTCAGATTTAATTTATATTAGAACTGAAGCCCTGGTGCAAAGATAGGAATCCTATAAAACTACAAGAAAGATTTTTGAAAGATGTGCAGACATAATTTAAAGTTTATTTTATTTTGTCACAGGTCGGCTTACATTAACACTGCAATGAAATTACTGTGAAAATCCCCCAGTCGCCACACTCCGGCGCTTGTTCGGGTACACTGAGGGAGAATTTAGCATGGCCAATGCACCTAACCAGCATGTCTTTCGGACTGTGGGAGGAAACCCATGCAGGGGAGAACGTGCAAACTCCACAGACAGTGACCCAAGCCAGGAATTGAACTTGGGTCCCTGGTGCTGTTAGCAGTTGCATATATTGCTGTCTGGGCACCACATTCAAGATTTAAACACTGTACATCTGTAAGTTTCAGGAAGTGGGGACAAAACAAATCACAATCTTAACGCACCATGCTCTCAGTTTAAAAGCCTCTGGAATATCGGGGTTAATCAATATGGTGCTGGATGACAGAACAGATAGGGATCGGCCACCAAAATCTGAAAGCCGGACTCCTTTAATAGCCACCACTGGCTGCTGTGATCCATCAAACTTCTCAGCCTAGAAACAGAAAAACAAGAAAGAATCAATGGTGGCTAAAGATCATTTAAAGCAATTGTTTCAGCATTCTCTGGCACCTGTTCTAGGGTCTCTGTCACTGCTGGCCTTGACACAGGCACTAGCGGTGATAAAATGGCCTAAGGTAGCTCCTATGATAATTTCTCCTCCCTGCAGTGCAAGCACCTTGCTACTATAAATGTACCTCCCCCAAAAGTGCAATCCAGAAATCACAAACTTGCCACTTTAGGAATCAGATACAACCAGTCTGCAAATAATATTCAATACAAGAGCACAGAAACAGGCATCTTGTCGCTCTTCAGAGCCTCACTTCACGCGATTGAAGACCTTTTAATACTCCACTTTTTAGGCAATTATCTAACACACTTAAAAGTAAATCTACGTACACTGTTTCATTGGCGAGAGACAGAAAATTCCAGATTCAAACCACCAATAATTTATTTTCTACTTTTCACTTGAGTATTTTAAAATTAGTGCCCTTGTTACAATCTCACTCATCAGTGCAAACAGTTCATCACCGTATACACCAACATAACCTTTGAGGGTCTCAATCCTTGCAATTGCAATCCCACATCCATGGCAAGATGCGAGGGAATCTACATTGTACTATTACTTTTATATCAATGTCATAGGAGGATGTCGTAACCTGCATACTGCAGACTAACAAGTCGACAATTACTTGGTTGCCTTTATATTCTACTGTTCCAGTAACAAAGCCAAGAGATTTTGGTTGCATTACTGCCGTATTAATTTGCATCACCATCTGTAATGACTTGAGCATCTCCATACCAAGGGGGAAGACTGTGACAGGTTGGTAATGTCACTGGACGAGAAATTTAGAGGCCCAGGCTAATGTTCTGGGAACACAAGCTCAAATCCCACCACAGCAACTGGTGAAATTTAAATTCAATTTGTTAAAATATCTAGTCCCAGTAACAATATCCACGGAAGCTCAGTTGGCTGGACGCAGAACGACGCCAAAAACACGGGTTCAATTCCCGTACTGGCTGAGGTTATTCAGGAAAGCCCATCTTCTCAACCCATGCCTGAGGTGTGGTGATCCTCAGGTAAAATCACCACCAGTCAGCTCTCCCCCTCAAAGGGAAGAGCAGCCAATAGTCATCTGGGACTATGGCGACTTTACCTTACCTTTTGCCTGTCCAACCTCCTTACGTAGTCAAGCGCTGTTGCAAGGCTTTCACAATCCGTGGTGCCTCAAATTGCTACCAGAAAATGTTGACTTTGCATGCTCAATTCGAAAGCCCACCATTACTACCCAAGAAATGAATGCATTTGTCCTGATACTGTAAACTGGTTTAATATTCATGTTTCAATTGCACGGAATTCTACACCACAAAGCTTATAAGATGAGGTGCAATACACAAAATTAAAGCTGAACTGATTTGGATACATTATTGGATGATTTGGGGCTACTGGACCTAAACTGATTCAGGACAGGATGCACATACTCTTAGGCACACATAAAAAGGACAGTTAATAGTTGGACGACTTTGTCTGATGTAAAGACCCAAGGAAGAGGCTGCTGGTTTTAGCTGCATCTTGCACCAATATTGCACAACTGCATCTCCAACTTGTGTGTAGTATTGGTGCAAGCCATGATCAGAAGGCTGGCACCCAGTGCTTCCCTCCTGAAGGCAGCAGCACAGAATTATCCATAGTTCACAGAATTCAGTCTACAACCAATATAACTAGGCATAAACTCTGCTGCAAGAAAATGCATATAAATTTGAGTATTGCTAAACTTTGATTTATTCAATCTAAAAAATTTCGGATTAAAAATAAAAAAGATGCTTACATCTTCACCCCACAGTGTTGTACTGACAATTTTTCCACTCATATCCAGCAGATTAACATTTCTCTTGGATACTTCTCGATTGTTTGACCTCACTGTTATTTTAGTGACATCGTCGAATGACTTGCAGACTCCAATAACATCTGGAAAGAGACATTTAAAGAAGGTGACCAATACAAATTCTAAAAGGATATACTTATTAGGATAGAAGAAGAGCACAAATAGCCACAAGTCTTTGGAAAGTTTAGTACAAGGACAGGTTTAGTGGCCCGGGAACAATTTAGGTTTAAAGCTACTTGTCCCAAAGTTTAAAAAGAAAGTTTATTTGTCACAAGTGAGGCTTGCATTAACACTGCAAAGAAGTTACTGTGAAATTCCCCTAGTTGACAGTCCGGCGCCTGTTCGGGTCAATGCACCTAACCAGCACGTCCTCCAGAATGTGGGAGGAAACCGGAGCATCCGGAGGAAACTCACGCAGACACGGGGAGAACGTGCAAACTCCACACAGACAGTGACCCAAGCTGGGAATCGAACCCGGGTCCCTAGCGCTGTGAAGCAGCAATGCTAACCGTGCCGCCCTACTTTAAGTACAATTTTAAGTTACAGTGCTCTAAGAATAAATGCTCAGTTGTTAAACACGTTCAAGTCTGAAGTCAATACATTTTGGACTCTAAGGGGATATATGGATATGGGGACCTGGCGGGAAAGTGAAGCTTGCGTCGAGGATCAGCCACAATCTTAATAAATGGCAGATCAGACCCCTTATGTTCTTTAAAACACGTTTTGGAGGGGGTTCTTTATTTTGTCACACAGGCAAAAGCAACCAAATTACCATATCCCACTTTAATCTACTTCGCAGTGAACAGAAGTTGCGCTAGTAAAGAACAGGGTGAGGCAGCCAACGCATTCCCTTTTAACTTGTTTCCTGACAGCACCATCCAGTGACCAAAAACAGTACTGTATATTGCAAATTTCAGCTCTGCATTAAATTTCCCCCTGAAAGTCTCTCACCAAGCATTGTGTCTTTGTTCTTGTTTTCTAGTTGATCTATTGGTACAAATTCAAACTGGACTGTAGGCAAATCATCCACATCATCACAAGGGACCACGGTGGTGTCATTATTAAAAGTCATTTCATAATCATTCTTCACAGATGTATACTGTTTATTGGCTGTCTTCAAGGTTCCCTTTGACACATAATACACCTAGAATGACAAAGCAGAAGCAGCATTTTACTTGATTGCTTTTTATATCACTGGCGAAGATTTATATCTTCTCCCCCCCCCCCCCCCCCCGCCCCCCCAAATTAAATCTTAAATTTAGAGTCCATACAAACCTCCACATGTGGGTCATAAATAAAGCAGCTTAATAATAATGTTGCCATATGCACACGCTGACCAGAACTATTCACATCATTTAGTACAGGCTTCACTTCTTGCAATTTTCTCTGGAAGAGCCTTTGCACTTCCTCCCAATCCCCACATGCCTCTGGCTAAGACAAGCATTCCCAGAGACAAAACAGAAAAGCTCAATGAAGGCACCCTTCCTAATCTATTAAATATGGGGAGGCAATGGCACAGTGTATTGTCAATGGACTAGCAATCCAGAGACCAGAGTAATGCACTAGGATCCCACGTTCCAATCCCACCACAGCAAATGTTGAAATTTGAATTCAATAAAAATCTGGAATTAAAAGTCTAATAGTGACCATGAAACCATTGTCGATTGTTGTAAAAACCCATCTGGTTCAGTAACGTCATTGAGGGATGGAAATCTGCCCTCCTTACCTGGGGTCTGGCCTACATGTGGCTCCAGACCCACAGCAATGTGGTTGACTCTTAACTGCCCCTCTGAAATGGCCTAGCAAGCCACTCAATTAGGGATGGGCAATAAATGCTGGTCCAGCCAGTGATGCCCAGACCCCCATGAACAAATAAAAAAAGACTGAAAGAGCCGAATGGCTTACTCCCGCTCCTACAATCAAACCTCTTAAATGTGTCAAATCCTGATCCTCATCCAAAGCTGCAGTGATAAGGAAGAAAAACAAAACGCCAAGCAGTGACCTCTCCACAGCATAATGCTGTATCATGCTGACTGCCATCTCATTCAGTATTTTTCACTGTCAAACTATATTTAACCAGAAAATAAATGGACTCTGGGCAGACTTGAGATCTGAGGCATTTCCTTAGTAATCTATGGCTTTCAATAAAAGTGGTATAAGTTAATAGACAACTTCTTTCAATTTTGTCTTCTACTTTACAATAGAAATAGCAATTAATTTTAACATTAATACTTAAGACAGGGATCGAACTTACATGTTCAGGTGTTATTGGCTCATTCTGCCAGTACCAAATGAAAATATCTACCCTAATAATATTTAAAGGATACAGCAGTATCGTGGCTATTACTGGACTAGTAACCAGGAGACCTAGATTAATGATCAGGAAGCATGACTCAAAATCCCATCCCAGCAACATTCACCTCCCATGAATGAATTTAAAAAAAGAAAAGTAGCTTCTTATATTCTCCCTTTTCATACGCTTAATGAGATTTTAAATGATAAGTCTTTACTCCAACAGCAACTACCAGGGACCCGGGTTTGATTCCCAGTTTGGGTCACTGTCTGTAGGTTCTCCCAGTGTCTGCATGGGTTTCCTCCGGGTGCTTCGGTTTCCTCCCACACTCCAAAGGTGTGTGGGTTAGGTTGATTGGCCATGCTAAATTGTCCCTTAGTGTCCCGGGATGTGGAGGTTAGAGGGATTAGCAGGATAAATGTGTGGAGTTATGGGGATAAGGCCTGGGTGGGATTGTGGTTGGTGCAGACCCAATGGGCCGAATGGCCTCCTTCTGCACTGTAGGGTTTCTATGAACTACCTCCTTCATGCATCTGATGCTAATAACCCTTTGAGTAGTCTCATTTGTTACCAATGCAATGGCTAGTGAAACCAATCTATCACTATTTGTCCTCTCAAAACCTTTCAAAATTCTGAAAAACTCTTGGATCTGCATTAACTTCACTGCCTGTGAAAAATGCCCCACTTTCTTTTATAAATATCAACACATTATTCCAAGAAATAAGTATTTTAGTCAATCGCATATGAAATCACATACAAGGAATAAAAAAACAAGTAAAACCAGGTTAGAAGGCAACTGCGCCAGGATATGCAATTCATTCATCATTTCGAAGTCACATATTCTGCCTTTATATTTCCACTGTAAATTTGAAGGTTCACAGTTATAATGAAAGCTGCCATTGAAAAAACTCTAATTAAATCCTCTTGCCACTGTTGGAGATGCAGCACCCCCACTGGCGAGTGGTTGCAATTACAGCATTGAAAGGCTGTTTTTATTACAAATGTGGACTTGAGTTGCAATGAAAATGTTGACCGAAAAGTACATGGATGCAAGATCTTTTGTAATTTAGATTTTTACCTTAATTTGAATAAGCTCCAATGCAGACAGAGGTACATCTTCAAAACTTCACCCACAATCTTAACTTCAACCATAAGACATAGGAGCAGAATTAGGCCATTCGACCCATCGAGTCTGCTCCGCCATTCAATCATGGCTGATATTTTTCTCATCCCCATTCTCCTGCCTTTTCCCCATAACGCCTGATCCCCTTATTAATCAAGGGGATTAATCACCATGTTGTTAAATGATTATATACTATATACCATACCGCCGATTCTTCAATCCGCAGTTTCTCGACACTAAATCATACATTATGTAATACCTCTGAGTTTATACTGATATTTTAGGAATACAGCTTAGTGACGAGTCAGCAATCCTTTCACATTTCAATGAATTTCAGCAGAATAACATGGGTCTCTTTACCTTATTTAGTTCAATAAGTGGGAAGTACTTATCCACCTGGTCCGTGAAAACTGTGGCTCTAATTTCACCCTGCAAAACAAAGCAATTCAAATCAATAGGAATTCTACATCTAGTGAAGGAGGATTTCTGCATTAAGATCAAAATGAATTAACATTTACTGCAGTTATCAATAGCCTCCAGCAGGCTAAGCGGTACTCCATTTCATTCTTGCCCCAATGTTCCTCCCAATCTATGTTAAGAATACAGTTTCTCTATCAGGAACTATCCCAGAGGGTCTCAGCTGAGATCAAGAAATTACTGTGCAGAGAAATCGCAGGTGAGAAACTACGTTCCAATTGTGTGTCAGTGGGACAGTCTAACTTATGCTTTTTATGCTTAGGATAATTCATTGAAAAATCAATGCTGCCAAACTATTCCATTAAATAGTCAGCTTTGAGACAAATTGCTTCCATTAACTTTTTAAATGAAAGTTCATTGTATTTTAACAAGCAGTACAGTGGAATCTATTTCAGATATTACTGTTCTTTCAACCAAACATCTCCTGATTATCTGAAGAAATTAACAAGAACAGAAAAAAGACACTTGTGCGCAGAGTATCTGTGGAAAAAATAATCAGTAAGAAATACAAATGATTTTCCAAAAAATTGAAAAATTGACATTCACCAATTTTGAACCACAAGATCCATAATTTGGTACTTACTGATCCTGCTAAGTAGAGTAAAAGCACATTTCAGATTTAAGCTAAGTGGAATTTCATGTTCAAAGCATTTATTTAAGATGGGAGAAAAGGCGGCCATTTATTGTAGAAAACAGATCACTGGATTGTTCAGATCCAAATCAACATCTCTTTCGCACGTAGGAATATCAAAAAGGCCAAAAGAAAGATCATACCTTTAAAACAGCACCAAGGTATGGCAAGAATATTACACACAAGTAACAAGAGGAAAAGTGTTGGGATCTGATGGTGCCAATGGCAACAGATACAAATTTGCTGCAGGCACAATGAGAAATTAATGCATTTGCAGCTGCAAAAATCAGCAGTCATGTGATGATGAATAACATATGGATGTAGAATAAAGAGCACTGCAATTATAGATGGATCAAACTGATGTCAGTCAGAGAAATGGTAAGGCCAGAGTAAAAAGAAATGTAGCAATGTAACTGAAAAAGGCAGGTTAAAGCAAATTACTTTGGGGGAATTGCTTTACCCTCTGGTCAAACTATAGACATTGCTACCACACGGAGTGGATGAAACAGATAAATTTGAGGCATGAGGGAAGGTTTGATAGACACACTGGAGAAGGGAAAAGTGGAATGTGCGAGTAGTGGAAAGAGATGATTAGACTGAGTCTTCGGAATATAAACAGTGGCATAGACCAAATGGTTGGTTTGTGCGCTGTGAACTCAATGAACAGTAATCATGACAACCGTTTTATCTTATATTAATCAAAACGCTGCAGTCTAAATTCCAAAATCTAACACTGTAATAAGGATTATTCCCCTCAGAGCTGTCTTCCAAATAGAAATACTACGGCTATACTCTAGATCCTCTTACCTTGTATGTGCCAATATTCAAATCACAACAGGAAATGACAGACTACGCTGGATAATTCATTGCAGTGTTATATTTTGTGATTAGGTGACCCAGCAAGACCATACATAATTTATGTAAACCCCTTAGTTTAATAAAGACAAAATTATTTGAGAGATTATACCTCTAGAGAGCCAGGTACAAAATATATTCCATACAATTCTTTTAAGTTCTAAGGTCAGCTACTTAATGGAGATCGTGATCTGCAGTATTAACTAAGTGCCTACTCTGCCGGTAGGTGGGTTTTTTTTGTTCAATATTACTCATTAAAAATGTTGTCAAAATATGTTGTGAATGCACTGAAAGCAATCTAATGCTTTAAAGTTGCGATACTGGGACTCTAAACTGGAAGTGACAAATCAAACTCCTGCTCTGAGTGACATTCTTACTTGGGCTATTACATCCAGTCTACAGCCATTCAGCCCAACCATTCTGTACTGGTATTAATGCTTCACATACTTCCCCTTCAATCCTCTTCATCCTGCTCTACCCATTTATTCTTCTATTGCTTTCCCACTTTGTGTGGTTCTCTAGATTCACTGTAAATGCATCTCTACTATTAACCTTAGCTGTTACATGTGGTAGTGAGTTTCCCATATTCTCACCATCCTCTGGATAATGGAGTTGAGTTTCTTCTGAATTCACTAATGGTTTTATCAGCGAGTCTTATCTCTGTGGGCGGCACAGTGGCTACCACTGCTGCCTCACAGCGCCAGGGACCTGGATTCAATTCCGGCCTCGGGTGACTGTGTGTGGAGTTTGCATATTCTCCCCGTGTCCGAATGGGTTTCCTCCAGATGCTCTGGTCCTCCCACAGTCCAAAGATGTGTGGGTTAGTTTGATTGGCCATGCTAAATTGTCCTTTAGCATCAGGGGGATTAGTAAGATAAATATATGAGAGGTTAAGGGGATAGGGCATGGGTAGGATTGTTGCTGCTACAGGTTCAGTGGGACGAATGGCCTCTTTCTGTACTGTAGGGATTCTATGATTCTTTATAGCCACGGATTCAGTCACCTCATCTGTCCACCTATAGATATCTTCTCTATGTCCACCCTATCAAACAACTCTATGAATTAAAAGACCTGCCTTTGGTCACCCTTCTCATTTACAGAGATGCTCAGTCTTTCATGATAGTTATAACTGCACAGTACACAGTGTAGACATGGGATACTGACATGAAGAACTACACCTGAGCCACACAGCCATTAACAATTAGAGCACTCAGCACCAGCATGAGTGGGATATGGGTTGGATTATCATTCTTTTCATGTTTTACTGTAAGATACAGAAGCCCCAGCATTTCCTATGGTTGGGTAAACATGGAGGAAAAAAAAATCAAAGGATAGTCATGCCTGAGTAACAGCTTGACTGCCAGCCCACTTTCAGCTGCTGTGCTGTTGAAACTGTGCTCTCTCCAGCCAGGAGCCCCAGTGCTCCAGGACTACAAGTCAGTGCAGCCTGCTGATCTTTTCAACAGGTAAGGCACAGCTATATAATCTTGCCATGCCAGCATGTTACCATGGCAATGGGCACTGACTGGAGTCTCACCACCAACTTCATAAGCTGCATATTATCGTTTACTAATTAATTTGTTCAACGGCCATTTTCTCTTAACCTTGACATGCAGTAATGGAGTTTTATTTAATTTTTAAAAACATGGCCAAAAAAAGAAACGAACTGAAGTGTTGCCAGAATGCTTCACAAACTTTAGCTACTAAAGGACACCCAAATTAGAGACCAATAAATCCATCCTCAGAACTTTCCTGTGGGACCTTATTCCTTATGTTAGCTGTTAGTAAAGACAAGATGACCTGGCAGACTGGCAGTTTAAGACGGCAGCCAACCCGCCACTGTCCTGTGGTTCACCGAATCCCTACAGTGCAGAGGAGGCCATTCAGCACAGAGTCTGCACCAATTCTCCATCAGAGCATCTTAGCAAGGCCCACTCCCTACCCTATCCCTGTAACCCCATACAGTTACCCTGCTAATCCTGCTAACCTACACATCAATGGTGCAATTTAGCATGGCCAATCCACCTAACCTGCACAGCTTTGGACTGTGGGCAGAAACCGGAGCACCTGGGAGGAAGCCCACGCAGACATGGGGAGAACATGCAAACTCCACACAGTCACACAAGGTTGGAATCAAACCCAGGTGCGTGGTGCTGTGAGACAGCAGTGCTAACCACTGTCAGCCTGAATTTAAAATAAATTTAATGGATGGACCACAATCAAGATTTTAAAAAAGACAGCCGATAAATTTAGATACCTGGAACTGGAACTTCCTATCAGGAAGTTCATGCAGGATTCCAATGCCTAACCCGATTAGCTGCTTTTTGTGTCAGGTCAGGAGTTGAAGATGGGTAGAGAACTGGATAATTATCCCAGGAGAAAAATCTGCAGGAAAAGGACAGGGGAGTGGGACAAGATGCGTTCTCCTTGCAAAGAGCTAGCATGGACACGACAGGCTCAATGGCCTATTTATGGAACTACTCTTATAATTCTATATGACGACTGACACGAGTGATGACTGAGCGTTTACACAGATAATGCATGAGCCATGCATGGCAGATTCTGTTCTGAGTCAGTAGAGTTAGTTCATCTCTGCAGTTTTACCATACGCAAGCAAAAATAATCTCAAAACTCCGAGGTGGGGTGGTAGGGTGGGGGAATAAACTGGCATTTTCACTCTTTCATATCTAGGACAACATCAGCACTGAGTACAGCTGTGATGTCTCCCATGATCAAAAAAGCCTCCTTATAGTCACCTCTAGAGTCAGAGAGGCATTGTTATGGCACAGGCAGCCATTTGACCCATCGACTCTATGCCGGCTCTCTGTTGAGCAATCCTATTAGTCCTGCTGCCCCACTCTATCCCGGTAGCCTCACAACTTTGTTCCCCTCGAGTACTCAATCAATTTTCCTTCCTTTAAGTGATTGGTTGAGGTACCAAAAGGGCAAGTGTTCATATACAACACTTACACAGTGAGTTAGCATCTTGGGGAGAGACCAAAAAAATGGAGTATAGAATTTAAAAAACTTAATTTTCTAATAGTTACACTTTTTTTTGTTTAAAGCTGCATCTGAATTTTTTTTCATGTTGCTTTTTCATGTGACGCACACATGCAGCTTACAAAGGATCACATTCCTCTGACCCGCCTGTGCACTCTGAACTGATGGTCAGATAAAACATTCTCACACATCTCACACAACTCAACAGAACACCCAACAGCTGGAAACAATTCACCAGCCCCCTCATTAGAAAACGGTGCTAAGGAGTCATTACAAATTACATTAATGGAAACCATTCCAATATTGGAAAAAGGGTTAAAAGCTTAATTTGCATAGCGTAACTATTTAATTGTGACAATCTTCACAGCTGCTAAAATTATATTCTAAATTAGCAGGGAAATAGAAATTCCGCTCGCGCACTCGAGCTTTCAGAAAACGTTAACAGGTAGGCAGCAGCGCTTGATCAGCTAACAAGATTCTTCGATTTTTTTTGCAGATATTTTTGGCATGGCAATATGAAAATGATATCTGGAAGGCGGTTTGTCAACTCAATTAGGGAGATGCTCTAAATCCCTCCGTTAAGTGCAATAATCAGGATGGCCTGAAACCTAACGTTGGATAAGTACTGGCTGTGCAGACCGCAGAAACATCAGGTTATGGCAGGTCTTCAAAAATGACGGGACAGTCTGGTGCCGGGTTGTGAAATCTCTGGCCTGCATGGTGCTCTAACATACAAACAAGTATTTGAAAAACTATTACCAACAAATCATTTTAAATAGCATATTGGATTTTTTTCCCCTCAAAAAGCCTTAATAATAAACATGGGTAATAAAAAAATTAAAACAAATCAATACGCAATTTTAAAAAGGTTTAAAAAATAAGTCCATCAACTCAATCAATAAGTTGACTTAAAAATGCTCCAAGAATAAAGAGTCCCAAATAAAGATGGATTGGTTTGGTCACCATGTAGAAAGATCTCCCTTAAGGCCTAGCCAAGCAGCAACTGAAGACTGCCCCCTCCTGACCAGCACACGCTTTGCTAAATAAGCAGCAGTTTACTGGGACCACCTCCTAGTGGTGAGCAAACAAAGCACAAAAGTGATTGCAGAGAAAAAGGAGATTCCTACACTCTCATCCAGCAGCTCAATGGAAAATAGCTTTCCCTCTCCACGGGAGTTGCTCCATGTTCTAATCTGACTCTTATTGGTAACACGAGCCCGGATTGTCCACCTGGGGAAAAAGGAGAGATTTAATAGAGCCTTTTTATTTCACAACTTAAGCCAATTCAACAGAATAGACTCTGAGCAGAGATTATACCTAACAACCTTGTTAATACTCTTGGCATGACAGGCAAAAATCAATTTGTAGAATATTCTAAAATGTTTTGTTACTTGTGAAACACGGCAAAGGATTAATGTGATCAGCGAAAGAGAAGCGGGACTTGTCCTCAGGAAACAAAACAGATTTGCGCATTTTGGAAACTTTCTTCAAAGTTACCCATGAACAAGCGCTCTTGGAATACTTGTGTGCATTTAAGATGCCTTGAGCAATTGCAAAAAGGGAGGGGGGGGTACTTTGCTCAGCCAATGTTTCTCCCCCAATTCCCCCAGCCCAGGGCGGAACCTGAGTAGACAAATAAATCGGAGGTCTGATCATCTTCAATTTTGTTTGGTCTGACTATCCACATTTGGAAAAACACCCATTTTATTTGCTCGTCTGAAAATTCCCCAAGGCCAGGTCAAACTCAGTCAGTGGTGACATTCCTGACAGAGCTCTATTAACATTCTTACACATTCTTACACATAGAATACTGCAAGTACTTCACATTTTAGTGCATCTGAGTTAATAAAAAGCAAAAAATAATATACTGACTTCACTTCTCCCACCTGAGTGTTATCCAAGGATTTCTTCAATTTATTAAACCAAGTGACTGTTCTGAAGAATGTTTCTTAATAAAGGTTGTAACTAACTGCCAAACATCATAGCAACCTTGTTCATCCCACACTTTGTTTGCCCCACCATTGACAGTTATATCTTCAGCTGTAAGCCCAAAACGTGAATTATCTTTAAAACACGCTCTCTTCCTTTAAGAAACCAATTAAAGTTTGCCTCTTAGACCAAGTATTAGGTCGCCTATGCCAAGATCTCCTGCCATAGCTCAGTATCTAATTATTAAGGCTGTTTTACTACATGAAAGGCCCTATAAAGTTTCAACTTCTTGGTGTTAGTACTACATTTGGATGGCAGTAACCTTTAAAGTAAAGATACAATGCAGACAGTCTGAGGAATGAAGCTGTTAACACAAAATATATAAAATAATGAAGCAGCAATTCATTGAAAATCAAGATTTGGGTGGTGATGGAGCTAATTATTTGGTGTGTCTCAGCTGTGGATCAGTAGCACTGTGGCATCTGGGTTCAGAGATTCCAGGTTCAAGTGCCACTCCAGAGATTTGTGCACAAAATTCAGACTGACATTCTAGGACTGTAACAATATGATCAACCCAACAATCTGATACTTGGTTCGAACTCGGGGGTAGATTTAAGTGGTGCAGATATTGTTAGAGAGTTATGGGATTTTGACCCAGCAACAAAGAAAAGTGAAGGAATGGTAATATATTTCCGAGTCACTGCCATTGTGTGACGGTGGTGTGAGTGAATGTTTGGGGATGGGATGCCAATCAAGTGGGTTGCTTTGCCCTGGATGGCGTCAAGCTTTTTCAGTGTTGTTGGAACTGCATTCATCCAGGCAAGTGGAGAGTATTCCATCACATTCTTGACTTATACATGTAGATGGTGGACAGGCTTTGGAGAGGGGGGTGGCGTTGTGGTACTGTCACTGGATTAATAATCCTGAGACCCAGGCCAATCCTCTAGGGACGTGGGTTCAAATCCCACCATGACAGCCATTGGAATTCAAGAACCAATCTGCTGTATAAAGCTAGTCTCAGTGATGGTGATCATGAAACTACCATCAATTGTCATAAACACCCATTTGGTTCTAAAGGGAAGGAAATCTGCCGTGTTTACCTGGTCTTGCCTACACATGACTCCAGACCCACAGCAAAGTGATTGACTCTTAACTGGCCTCTGAAATGGCCGAGCAAGCCACTCAGTTCAAGGGCAATTAGGGATGGGCAACATGAAAGAATAAAAGAAAAATATGTAGGTGTTTGTATTGTGTGCCTCCTTGTGTAGATTTCCTTGTGTCTGTATTTGCTTGTACATGTATGTCTGTGCATGTGCGTTACATTTGAGGTAACCAAGGTGGTAGATGAGGGCAGTGCAGTCAACGTTGTCTACATGGACTTTAGCAAGGCCTTTGACAAGGTACCGCGTAAGGTTAAATCTCTCGGGATCCAGGGCGAGGTAGCCAATTGGATACAAAGTGGGCTTGATGACAGAAAGTGGTTGTAGAAGGTTATTTTTCAAACTGGAGACTTGTGACCAGCGGTGTGCCTCAGGGATCAATGCTGGGTCCACTGTTATTTGTTATTTATATTAATGATTTGGATGAGAATTTATGGGGCATGGCTAGTAAGCTTGCAGATGACACAAAGATTGGTGCATAGTGGACAGTGAAGGTGGTTATCTAGGATTGCAATGGGATCTTGATCAATTGGGCCAGTGGGCCGATGAATGGCGAATGGAGTTTAATTTAGATAAACGTGAGGTGATGCATTTTGGTAGATCGAATCAGGGCAGGACCTACTCAGTTAATGGTATAGCGCTGGGGAGAGTTATAGAACAAAAAGATCTAGGAGTACAGGTTCATAGCTTCTTGAAAGTGGAGTCGCAGGTGGACAGGGTGGTGAAGAAGGCATTTGGCATGCTTTGTTTCATGGTCAGAACATTGAATACAGGAGTTGGGACATCTTATTCAAGTTGGACAAGACCACACTTGGAATACTGTGTACAGTTCTGGTCACCCTATTATAGAAAGGATATTATTAAACTAGAGTGCAGCAAAGATTTATTAGGATGCTACCCGGACCTGATGGCTTGAGTTAAAAGGAGAGGCTGGTTAGACTGGGACTCTTTCTCTGGAACATAGGAGGCTTAGGGGTGATCTTATAGTAGTTTATAAAACAATGAGAGGCATAGATACGGTAGATGGTCAACATCTTTTCTCAAAGGTAGGGGAGTCTGTAACTAGAGACAATCAGTTTAAGGTGAGAGATACAAAAGGGCAATTTTTTCACTTAGAGGGTGGAATCTGGAATGAGCTGCCAGAAGTAGTAGTAGAGGCAGGTGCAATTTTGTCTTTTAAAAAGCATTTAGACAGTTACATGGGTAAGATGGGTATAGAGGGATATGGGCCAAATGTGGGCAATTGGACTAGCTTAGTGGTAAAAACTGGGCAACATGGACAAGTTGGGCCGAAGGGCCAGTTTCCATGCTATAAACCTCTGAGTCAGGAGGTGATTTACTTAGGATTCCTAGTCTCTGACCGGCTCTTGTAATCAGAATATTTATATGGTTGGTTCAGTTCAATTTCGTGTCAATGGTAACCCCCAGGATGTTGATAGTGGAGGATTCAGTGATGGCAAAGCCACTGAATGTCATGGGGCAATGGTTAGATTCTTGCTTATTGGAGATGGTCACTACCTGGCACTTGTATGGCATGAGTATTACTTACCACTTGTCAGTCCAAGACTGAATTTGGACATGGACTGAATCATCACGATGGTGCTGAACACTGCGCTCAGAAAACATGCCCATTTTGACCTTGTGATAGAAGGAAAGTCACTGATGAAGTAGCTGAAGAGCCTAGGACATTAACCTGAGGGACTCCTACAGAGATGTCCTGGAACTGAGATAACTGACCTCCAACAACCGCAACCAACTTCCTTTGTGCCAAGTATGACTCCAAATAGCAGTGTTTTTCCAATTCCCATTGATTCCAGTTTTGCTAGATCTCCTTAATTTCACACACTATCAAATGCTGCTTGATGTCAAGGGAAATCATGCCCCCCTCACTGTTGGAGTTCAGCTCTTTTGCCCATGCTTGAACTAAGGCTGCATTGAGGCAAGGAGCTGAGGGGCCCTGGCGGAACCCAAACTGAGCATCAGTGAACAAGTTGTTAAACAAGTGCCGGTAGACCACATTGTTGGTGGCCCCTTCCATCACTTTGCTGCTGATAGAGTGTAGACCGATGGAGCACTAATTGGATAGGTTGGATTTCTTCTGCATTCTGTGCATAAGACGCACCCAGAAAATTTTCCAGTGTCGGGTAGATGCCAATGTTGAAGCTGTACTGGAACAGCTTGGCTAGGCGCATAGGATGTTTTGGAGCACAAGTCTTCAGTACTATGGCCGGAATATTGTCAGGGGCCCTGTGCCTTCAGCTGTTTCTTGATATCACATGGGGGTGAACTGAATTACTGAAGAATGGCATGTGATGCTTGGAGACCTCTGGAAAGGGCTAACAGATCAGCCACTTGGCACTTCTGGTTGAAAATTGTTGCAAATGCTTCAGTCTCATTTTTCATGCTGATGTCCTGCGCTGCCGTCATTAAGGATGGAGATATTTGTGAAGCCGCCTCCTCCAATGAGTTGTTTAGTTGCACCACCATTCAGAACTGGATGTGACAGAACCGTAGCACTGAGATCTGATCTGTTGGTTACAGAAACATTTAGCTGTGTCTGTTGCTTGCTGCTTATTCTATTTGGTATACATGTGTGTTGTAGCTTCACCAGGTTGACATCTCATTTTTAGGTATGCCTGGTGCTGCTCCTGACATACCCTCCTGCACTCTTCATTGAACCAGGATTGATCCCCTGGCTTGGTGGTAATAGTAGAGTCAGAGATATACCAGGACATGACGCTACAGATTGTGGTTGAGTGCAACTCCGCTGCTGATGGCTCAAATTACCTCATGGTTGCCCAGTCTTAATTGCGAGAACAGTTTGAACTTTGCATAACCTGATGGAGGGTGTCCTCAATATGAAGACGGGACTGTCTCCACAAGGACTGTGCGGTGGTCACGCCTACCAATAGTGTTAAGGATAAATGCATCTGCGTTAGGTAGATTGTTGAGGATGAGGTCAAGTACACTTTTGTTGGTTCCCCCACTGCCTGCCATGGACCCAGTCTAGCAGCTACGTCCTTTAGGACTCAAGAGGCTCGGTCTGTAGTGGTGCTACTGAGCCACTCTTGGTGATGGACACTGAAGTCCCCCACCCAGAGTACATTCTGCATCTTTACCATCTTCAGTGTTTCCTCCAAGTGGTGTTCAACATGGAGTACAGATTCTGCAGCTGAGGGGAGTCGGTTATCAGCAGGTTTTATTGCCCATGTTTGACCTGATGTCATGAGACTACATCAGGTCAGGAGTCAAATGTTGGGGACTCCTAGGATAACTTCCTTCCAACTGTATGCCAGTGTACCATCCGCCTACTCTGCTGGATCTGTCCTGTGGGTGGGGTGGGACATGCCTCAGGGATGGTGATGGCTTTGGAGACATTATCTCTAAGGAGGACTTTGCAAGTCAACACAATGGCTGACTTTGTTATTATGATTTCTGGTGCCTTGGTTGATGCAGAGTTCTCCTTTTGGTTTAATTCCTTCGAATTGGCTTTTTAGCAGTTTGATACAACTGAATGGTTTGCTAGGTGATACCGGAGATGAGGGGTGTAGCTTATGAGGAGAGATTAAACAGATTGGGTCTGTACTCGTTGGAGTTTAGAAGGATGAGGGGTGATCTTATAGAGACATATAAGATAATGAAGGGGCTGGATAGGGTAGAGGTGGAGAGATTCTTTCCACTTAGAAGGTAAACCAGAACTAGAGGGCACAGCCTCAAAATAAGGGGGGGCCGGTTCAGAACAGAGTTGAGGGGGAACTTCTTCTCTCAGAGGGTAGTGAATCTCTGGAATTCTCTGCCCATTGAAGTGGTGGAGGCTTCCTCGTTGAATATGTTTAAATCACGGGTAGATAGTTTTCTGATCGATAAGGGGATTAGGGGAGCAGGCGGGTAAGTGGAACTGATTCGCTTCAGATCAGCCATGATCTTGTTGAATGGCGGGGCAGGCTTGAAGGGCCAGATGGCCTACTCCTGCTCCTATTTCTTATGTTCTTATGTGATATCAGAGGGCATTTAACAGTCAACCATATCGCTGTGGATCTGGACAGGATAGTCAAAACAGGGCAGGTAAAAATGGCAGGTTTCCTTCCTTAAAGAACATTAGTGAACCAGATGAGTTTTTACATCAACAATGGTCTCATGGTTTCATAGAATCCTACAGTGCAGAAGGAGGCCATTCGGTCCATCAAGTCTACACCGACCACAATCCCACCCAGGCCCTATCCCCATAACCCCATGTATTTACCCAAGTTAATCGCCCTAACACTGAGGGGCAATCCACCGAACCTGCACTTCTTTCTACTTTTAATCGAATTCAAATTCCACCATCTGTTGCGGTGGGATTCAAACCCTTGTCCCCAAAGGATCATGCTGCTTCTCTGGATTGCTAGTCATAGAACATAGAACAGTACAGCACAGTACAGGCCCTTCGGCCCTCGATGTTGTGCCGAGCTTTGTCCAAAACCAAGATCAAGCTATCCCACTCCCTATCATTCTGGTGTGCTCCATGTGCCTATCCAATAATCGCGTGAAATTTCCTAAAGCGTCTGACTCCACTATCACAGCTGGCAGTCCTTTCCACACCCCAACCACTCTCTGAGTAAAGAACCTACCTCATACATCCCTCCTATATCTCCCACCATGAACCTTATAGTTATGCCCCCTAGTAACTGGGCGGCACGGTAGCACAGTGGTTAGCACTGTTGCTTCACAGCTCCAGGGACCTGGGTTCGATTCCCGGCTTGGGTCATTGTCTGTGTGGAGTTTGC
Organism: Mustelus asterias; assembly: GCF_964213995.1. Taxonomy (NCBI): domain Eukaryota; kingdom Metazoa; phylum Chordata; class Chondrichthyes; order Carcharhiniformes; family Triakidae; genus Mustelus; species Mustelus asterias. The sequence goes on from NC_135812.1 coordinate 8,604,000, forward strand.
CCATTCTCCTCGTGTCTGCGTGGGTTTCCTCCGGGTGCTCCAGTTTCCTCCCACAGTCCAAAGATGTGCGGGTTAGGTTGATTGGCCATGCTAAAAAAAAAATTGCCCTTAGTGTCCTGGGACGCATAGGTTAGAGGGATTAGTGGGTAAATATGTAAGAATATGGGGATAGGGCCTGGGTGGGATTGTGGTCGGTGCAGACTCGATGGGCCAAATGGCCTCTTTCTGTGCTGTAGGGTTTCTAAGATTCTAACAGCTACATTCACCCGAGGAAATAGTCTCTGAACGTCCACTCTATCTATCCCCTTTATCATCTTATAAACCTCTATTAAGTCGCCTCTCATCCTCCTCCGCTCTAAAGAGAAAAGCCCTAGCTCCCTCAACCTTTCCTCATAAGTCCAGTAACAATCCCACTACCGCAGCACCTCCACTGAAAAGCATCCCAAGGCATCCTGAGTTCTGAAAGGGACTATCTAAATAAAAGTCTATTGCTATCCACATTGCAGCAGAAATACTTCAAAAAAGGTAAAAAAAAAGTGATACAAATGTAAATGATATCTAATATACCAAGGTGGGGAAGAGCAAGAATCAATATTTGGAAAACACTATCAAGTAAGGTTCATATAACTGGCAGAGATATTAATGGGATCACAAACATGGCTGTAAAAACGAACAATATATAAGAAACATGACACACAGCATGCAAGTCGAGACCCATTACCAATAGAGGAATTACATTATTAAAAGCAATGGTGCATCTTTCAAAAGGACAGACTCCAAGAAGTGGAATGGATAGATTAAACTATTAGGACAAAAAAGTAATAATTTCTCAAAAGCATTTGTGACGTGCTACTGACGTATATCCACATTGGGAGTAATAAGTTTGTCTCTAAAAGTAATAAATCATGACTCAAGCTCTTTGTTATGTGGCAACTAAATTAGCAGATGACTATCAAGACATGAAGTTTCAAAAGACATTTGATAGAAATCTACACGCAAGACTGAAACTATAAGAAATATCAAATCAGCTAGCTGAACTGAAGACTGGCTTAATAATGGAACTCAGAAGGAGACTGAAGCAGTAGTCTTCATCTCCACAGCTCATTCCTTTTTTAAATAAACAAATGTCATCAGTGGGAAAAGGAGTACAAAAGTGACAGTGCCGTGCTTCAGGCGGGCATAGCTTTCATTAAACTGCATTTGGTGCACTTCCAGATGATAAGCACAAATGATGGATTGGCCTTAGAGGTGGGTCATTGCCCAGATTCACATAGATTCATACCGGGCTCGGGCTAAATTACGAGGACTGGTTGTAGAAACTGGTTTATATTGCTTTCCGTTTGAGCAAACAATCTAATCAAGGTCCGAAAACGATAGAAGGCTTCAACAGTTTTGCTGTATCGACCCGGTTGTGTGTGTCGGGAAATCCAGAACAAGGGGGTAAATCTAAAACATTGAGTTTGACCATCCACGAGTGAAATCAGGAACACTTAACATGAAGGATAGTGGAATCTGGAGCTCACTCCTTCAGAAGGCTGTGTATGGCAGATCGATTGAAATGTTCAAGACTGGAATGCATTAAGACTTTTAGTGTTATTAGTAAGACCACAGCAATAGTTCAATAGGAGGACATCTTATCCTTAAAAATTACATCATTATAATAGAGGATGTTCGTAAAAGGATGACAATTTACAAATCAGGCCGATATGATAATGACAAATACATTTAATCAGCACTGGGGAAATATTGAGTACTTTGGTAGGGGGGCATTAATCAGACCTTCAAAATGACAGGTAAAGATGATGTAATTGTAATTACATTATCTGGTGATAAAGATGTTAATTTATTTAAATTAACAGATCTCCCAAGGTGCTGCCTACACTATTTTACAAGTGACAGGAGCTTTGTGTCATGCTGCACACAATGCATTATATAACAAAGGATACATGTTTGGCTTGACAACCCTTTTCCAACATAGAGTGACTGCTTTGAGGATAACTGTCTGTTGCGAAAGGCATTTAAATTGGTTTGTTTCCTTATGGCTACAAAGTGCCACTGGAGCACAGCAGACCAGATGAATGACCTTTTAACCGGTCTATCATCCCAAGATCAATCAGAGGCTAATGGTAAAGGGAAGTTTGTGAAGCTTTTTTAAAACAAGTTAAATAAAAGTTGAATGCAGTTCATGTTCTCTTCCCAAGTCAGCAGGAGGAATAGGTTTATTGGACCCCTGATGCTTAAAATCGGTGGCTGCTTGTAAATACTCAGCACCTCCTCCTGGGCAGAGGCCAGCCTTTTCAGGTCAGTGGAAAATCAACAGCACATCATAGAATCCCTACAGTGCAGAAGGTCACCATTCGGCCCATCGAGCCTGCACCGACCACAATCCCACCCAGGCCCTATTCCCGTAGCCCCACATATTTACCCTGCTAATCCCCTGACACGAGGGTCAATTTAGCATGGCTAATCAACCTAACCCGCACATCTTTGGACCGTGGGAGGAAACTGGAGCACCCAGAGGAAACCCACGCAGACACGGGGAGAACGTGCAGACTCTGCACAGACAGTGACTCAAGCTGGGAATCGTGTGAGGCAGCAATGCTAACCAATGTGTCACCCAAATAATTGGTTTTCCAATTTACAAAGAATATTCAATTGTGATTTGTAGTTAGGTCATTTGGCCCAAAAATAAAGTGTGGTACTTTCACTGGTGTCAACCATCTCTGTAGAGCAATCAAGTCAGTTCCAATCATTCGCACTATCCTTGTAGTCCTGAAAGTTTATTTCTCTCAAATGCCCATGCAATTTCCTTTCAACATCATTAATTGTCTCTGCTTCCAGCAAGTTCCAGGCCATTACCACTCACCGCATGAAAGTCCTTTCTCCTAACTATTGTATTTCCTGACCAAATCTTAAATCTTTGTCCCCTCGTCCTTATGCCATCAGCTAATGCTATAACAAATTTTCTTTGATGCACGTGAATAGACAGACTACAAAACCAAAGGATACAAGACTAAAAAAGTTGCATGAAATTTCTCTCTTCTCTAGTAAGTACAGAAAGGACATCCAGCAAAAATCAGCTATTGCTAATTTGATTTTGAAGTGGATAAATATTTGCACAAGATAGCCTGAAGGTTATAAGCCCAAGAATAGACAAAGGTGATCAAATACTCCATGTATTTTGCACTGCTGGGACCATGGAAATGTCATGTGAAATGCAACTTGTCAATTAGAATAATGTAATGCTATATTGATATCCTATAATTCAGCATGATTACCCTTGGGAGTTGGGGATTAGCCACAGATATTGATCTCTCAAATTTTTTTTTTTTTACCTATTATTCGCATCGTTCAGGAGATTAAATGAGCATCCAATCCATGAAAGAGCAAATTATACCTAGTCTATTGAGAGATTGGATTTGATGGTACAAATAGTCTCCTTCTGTGTCCTATGCTTTTATTTATGGAGATGCAATTTTCACAAAATACGCGCGGCATTTTATCATGTACAATCTGAACATCAATCGTTAATTAAAACCTTAGATGTTCCAAAGCAGAGAAGTGTGGAGAATGATATCGAAGCAGGTTGCAATTCTAATGCGGAAAGGTACTGTAGAGGAATTTAAACATCAATTACCTAACCTGGAGACCAAATTAATTGTGCAATTGCTATTAACAAGTTTGTGTTTCACAGAAGATAAGATATTAATAATTACCCAATATCTGTAGAGAATTGCAGGGGCACTGTTAACCCTCAACAGTGCAGGAGTAAGCCACTTACTCACTATCATTCAATTTGCCATACAACTAGAACAGGTTGAGCTCACTTACTTGGACTGGTAGGGGTTAAGGCAGGCAATGGGTACCACTTTGATCTGTGATCCTCCAATGCTGCTGGGTAGTCCTCTGATACCACTCGGCTTACTTGATATCCTGTTCTCACTTTTTGCTGGAGCACTGTGGACTAGAAGCAAGATATTTTGCACATTAATACTATCCTTATTAAAAAAAGTTGATACTTTCATACGACGCTCTAGGCGGTGTTCATGGTCGATTTTACAAATTCACATTCAACAAAGTTAAGTGTACTAAATAGATTTAAGACTCAGAGCAGATTAATTCTTCTCTTTTGAGACTGCTTCTTCATTATTATTTACTAATTAGAATCACAGCATTGGAGGCAGCCGTTCAGCCCATCAGGCTGACTCTCTAAGAGTTATTATTCCCTGTACTTATAATTTCATCTTTAAGTCCTTTAAAAAATACATTCAAGTGCCACGGTTTCACTCATTAGGGCTATGCTCCATGAAGTTCACTGAAGTATTGAGTAAGGAACATCAGCGTTTGCAACTTTACCAAATAACAACCATAAATCAGCATTAAAAGGTATAAAAATCTGAGCAAACCATTAAATACAATGCAAACTTCTTCGATATACATGCAAAGGGCTTGACACCACAATTTCTCACCTGAAGCAGCATCAGACGCATAGCTATGTTGCACTGGTTTAACTGCTGACTGATTGGCAGGAGCAGCTGGCTGCTGTGTCTGACCTGCATAATGCCAAAATTAAAAAATGCTGGTAACCTACGCCAATTTAAAATATAAACATAACATTCACACCACCTTACAGAGATCAACCATTTTGGATCCAGGACATTCTTTATCACTATCTGTTGATTTACTTCACTTTAATTGGAAAATGTCAAAGATAGACAAATCTCGCCATGACATCATTCAATTAAATACATTCCCTCAAATGCTGAGTTGGGATCAGTGCAAAGCTGAACCTTACAGACATAGGAGATGTCAGGTTTGATCTCTGCTCTGCATGAAGTTGGGTCATTCTAGACGAGCAGCTGCAGGCATACTACTATTGACATCGGTTTCTCTCGAGTTGGGAAGGGGAACAGGGTTAAAGTTCCACTTCTGATCACAGTCCAGCAAATGCTACACCAACTGCATGGGTACGGACTTTGGGCAAAAATGGATTGGCTTGACAATAACACCATAAATAGCCCGTTGGCACTTAATTGCCTGGGTTGCCTAGGTGGATAAAGTAGCAGAATGTATCCACAGAACAGAATGTATACACAGTCTGAAAAACGTGCTGGTTAGGTGCATTGACCCGAACAAGTGCCGGAGTGCGGCAACCAGGGGAATTTCACAGTAACTTCATTGCAGTGTTAATGTAAGCCTTACATGTGACTAATAAATAAACTTTTAACTTTAACTATACCCAACAAGTAGTCAACACTTTCAAGAGTGTCAGGGAGAGAACTATATAAAAGGGAGAGAGAAAATTGGAAAAATGAAAGCCCAACTTGATCTTATTTTGCATACATAGTAATTTTTAGCACTAATTAAGCTAGGTGGGGAAAAAAATTGGTCAGATAACACTTGCCTTCATTGATTGGCATTGGATTACCAATTTTCCCATTCACCTGATCAGCTGGTTTGACAACTTTCAAGTCAACGATCACCACAGCACGTCTAGAAGGGGGAGAAACAAATTGAACACATGAATGACCACTTGCTTAACCTACTAATTTGTAAATCTTTTAATTCTATGAATAGTCACATTTTACCACATTCTAGCAAAAAGTGAGACAATCCAATCTACAGCAAAAGATTGAGATCCTTTGTTGAGATGAAACCTCCAACAAATAATTAGTTTAGAGGATCATGAAATTTTTTTAATGAATCTTGGCACTAAGACAGTAGCATTTTTCACGAATAATAAGACAGCAATCTAATGGAATTGGTTTGAAGAATTGGAGAGAAGTAATTTAAGAACTTAACCTCGTACCATCAGCAACATTAAGTTACTATTTAAGCCTCCTTTAGTTTACGTCTACATTAAATCCAAGGATTGTCAATTTTTTTATGCATAGAATTATACAGTGCAGAAGAGGCCCTTTGGCCCATAAAGTTAATTTATTATTTATTAGTCAAAAGTTAGGCTTACATTAACACTGCAACGAAGTTACTGTGAAATTCCCCTAGCCACCAGTCTGGCGCCTGTTCGGATCAATGCACCTAGCCAGCATGTCTTTCAGAATGTGGGAGGAAACCGGAGCACCCAGAGGAAACCCACGCAGACACGGGGAGAACGTGCAGACTCCGCACAGGCAGTGACCCAAGCCGGGAATTGAACCTGGGTCCCTGGCGCTGTGAAGCAGCAGTGCTAACCACTGGGCCACCGTGCCGTCCATCGAGGCTGCACCGACATGCGTGAAACACCTGAACTCCCACCTATTCCCATTTACCAGCACTTGGTCCATATCCTTGAATGTTATGATGTGCCAAGATATTTTTTAAAGAATGTGTGGTAACCTGCCTCTACCACCCTCCCAGGCAGCACATTCCAGACCCACTGGATAAAAAGGTTTTTCCTCACATTCCCCCTAAACCTCCAGGAACCTCACCATGAATCTATATCCCCTTGTGACTGATTCTTCAATTAAGAAGTCAGTTGCTCCTTATCCACTCTGTCCATGTCTCTCAATCTGGTCACCCCATTCCAAATATCATTCCATTCCTTCAATTAAATGCACTCTTACACTACGACACCCGGTGCCCCCCAACTTGTCCTGTTGTGCCATCCACTCAACCACTACTGAGCTCATCAACTGCTGCATTACTTTCTATTCTATATTATCCATGGTTCCCAGGTATGGAGGAATTTCCTTATGAGGAGAGGTTGAAATCTTATTGGGATGTATAGGATTCTCAGGGCTGGATTGGAGCTGGAACATTGCATCGACTGCTGCTGAGAGGTTGTTTCCCCTTGTGGGAGAGTCTAGGACCATAGGGTATAATCTCAGAGTAAGGGGTTGCCCATGTAAGACAGAGATGAAGAGGAATTTCCTCACTCAGACGCTAGTGAGCCTGTAGAATTCTTCTGAAAGAGCTGTGGAGTTATGTTGTTAGTTATGTTCAAGGCTGAGATAGATAGATATTTTTAATCAGTAATGGTATCAAGGATTATGAGGATACGGTGTGAAAGTGAAGTTGAGGATTATCATTTCAGATCAGGCATGATCTCATTGAATAGTCGAGCACTCGATGGGCCAAATGGCCTACTTCCACTCCTACATTTTATAATCTTAGACTGGTAGAGGCTGCTTGGACCTGTAAAGTTTTATCTTCACATGTCTTTATCTTTACTAAAATAAATAAAAAGGAGAAAAAAGTGTGACTGATGGAGCATAAATTAGAACTTTTCAAAGAACTTCACAGCCAATTAGCACATAGAAAGGTTTCACTATCAGCAATTAAATAAATGACCAGTTAATCTGTTTTAAAATAATGCTGGTCTGGAAACTGCTCATTCTCAAGCAGTGCAAGGAGGCAGATAGGGCCTGGGTAGCATGTCTCATTTAAAAGATGGCATGTCCAACATGCAACACTCCTCAGTATTGCACAGGGGTGTTGTTCATACTTGTTATTTAAGTTCTGATGTGGAACTTGAACCCACAATCTGCTGACTCAGTGGTGACTATTATCACTGATCCAAACCTGAGCACCTGTAATTGGAGCTGGAACATTGCATCTTGCTCTGATTACAGATATTCAGTCAATGCGGAGCCAAATACAAATGGTTCGCAGAACTGAAAATACTTCTTGGTGAGGTGACTATATTCATCCTTGCTATTGGGTGCATTCCTGATTTGGGTTTGTCTTCCAAAAGGGAATGTTTCACATCAGACTTCTACAAGGCCAATAAGTAGAAGTTCCAGAACTGTGATCATGTGTCGAACAGCAAGTACCAGACTATCTATGCATCATTCTGCACAGGTGCTAAGAAAGGCCTTCAGTACTTGATGCAGCTGAAATGGGAGAAAACAAAATAGCTTCAAAGAACATGTATCAACATAAATCACTAATTCAGGTTACATTTATGACCTCTGCTCTTGACTGCTGACGTTTTGATTCTCATTCTCCTCAATTTTTCTAATCCCCCATTATTTTTAAGATAATATTTAAAATCAAGGTCAGGGTTTATTCTTAATCCAGTAAAACTATTTTTGGATTTTTCAGTGCTCCGCACCTATGTTCCTGTAAATATTCAATTAGAAGCATTAGTACAGCATTAAGCGACCAGTTTCAGAAAGAGTACAAGAAATCATTAGTATGTGCATAATATTGGTGGCATTGATGCAAGCAACTCTTATGATGAAAATAGAATAAAGCTGGAACCAAACTGAGACAGGGTGGCCAACTAGTAAATAAAAGTAGCTTCTCTTCAGTTCCAGTAAGGAACCACACTGGGACTTGTAATGTTAACTTTGTTTCTCCATCCACAGATGCTGCCAGACTTGCTGATTTTTTCCAACACTTGCTATTTTTATATCGCATAAAAGTAGCTTGCAGTATTAAATAAATCCATGAATATTTAATCTTTATGGGGCATGCTAGGTTAAGATGTGCGTGTGGTGCATGGCACCAAAAAGAGACAGAATACAAGCTTTATCACGTTTCAAATTGAGCTTGGATCCAGCACAAACCTGGTATGCTAGAGCTGGCTTTGCACTTTGCTCGCTTCAACACTGTGGGAAAACTAAGTTGCCCACTTTCAAAACATCTTGGCACTTGGATCACAGGGCTCATTGTGTTTCCGAGGCAGAGATAGGCATTCTTTCTGCATGATGGTGGTTCCTTTGGAGTAGGCCCGATGGACTATGCTGTCTTCTCCTTCCCCTATTTTTTCTGTGCATTCCTAAGCTAACTTTCTCCATTACAAGACTGGATATTATATATTAAATGCAGAAAGACAGAGATGTTACAAGCTGTAAGGTTGAGCCAGAAACGCTGCAGAACTGAATTTACTTTCTTTTCATTGTTTGGGGGGGGGGGGGGGGCAAGAGAAGTTGAGTACGTGAGAATAAATAGGAGAACGTGCTTCAGACAGTGGTAAAGCAATGAAAGATGTTCACAATCATGGCAAGTAATAATGAGGAGCCAGGAGCTCCTGGTTCATGTCCCGTTCCAGGACTTGATGGCCAAGGTATGTGTTTGCAACATGCCTAACTGGTTGAGTATTAATCTGTCAGTCCTTCCAACATACAGCAATGGGACATGGCAAGAGACAGAAAGATTCCTGGTCAGCCATGTAATGGAACGAAAATTGGAGCCTCTCCGTCATTATTCATATCTCTGGATTGCAATAAAATTGCAGAAGTGCATATTGCCATAGCAATTTGGATTCCTTGGAGGGGTAGTTAGCTCGAAGGCCTGAGCGAATCAGATTGGTGCCCACTGCATGCTGTTCAATTCCCATTTTGGTTGGGGTGGATTCGGGACCTGCCTTCTTGTCCTACCCATGGTGCAGATTGCAGCATTGTGGGTCAGGCAGAGGACTGAAGCATCAGCAAGTATTGATATGACCCTTGCATTCCTTTGCATTAACAGTTGGCACAAGTAATCCACCGGTGGAATAAAGTGCTCTCGGTTTCAAATGAATGCTAGCACAAGTCCAAATGGACTGCAAGATTGTTCTGTGAAACACAGCCAAATACAAAAAAAATCAATACCATTCTTGTTGTGGTTAATTCATTCCATGTTTCCATTTGTAATTTGTCTGCTGCAGACAGCCAGTCCCATCTTCAGTTTATCTGGGACCAGACACACCCAAACTCCAAACGAGCAGCTCATGGAAATTTCAGTGTTGATTGCTGATATAATGGATCAGGCATATGAACATACAAATTAGGAGCAGAAGTAAACAGGCCATTCGGCCCCTCGAACCAGCTCCGCCATTCAATAAGATCATGGCTGAACTGATTGTAACCTCAACCCCACATTCCTTCCTACCCCCAATAACTTTTCACCCCCTCATTAATCAAGAATCTATCTCACTCTGCCTTAAAAATATTCAATGACATTCTTCCTCAAATGACAATGGAAGCAGAGTTTTAGACTCTTAAGATCATCAGAGGAAAAAAATGCCTCTGCGTTAAATGAATGACCCCTTATTTTTAAAGACTGACCCCTAGTTCTAGATTTTCCCACAAGAGGAAACATCCTCTCCACATTCACTCGGTCAATACCCCTCAGGATCTTAAGGGTTTCGATCAAGCCACCTCTTACTCTTCTAAACTTTAGTGGGCACAAACCTAATCTCTCCAACTTTTTTGCACAAGACAATTCTCCCATTCCTGAATGAGTCTAGTTACCATTTTCTGAACTGTGTTTCTGACAAATTTAAATGAGGCCAATACTGCACACAATACTCCAACTGTGGTCTCGACAATGCCCTGTACAACTGAAGCATAACCTCCCTACTTCTGTGATCAATAGATATCACAATAAACGACAACATCCTATTAGTTTTCCTAATTATTTGCTGTTCCTGTATACTTGCCTTTTGTGATTCACGGACTAGGACACCCAGATCCCTCTGCAACTCTGAGCTCTGCAATCTCTCACCATTTAGATAAGCTTCTTCTTTATTCTTCCTATCAAAATGGACAATTTCACATTTGCTCACATTGTACTCCATTTGCCAGTATTTTGCCCAGTCACTTAACTTAAGTCTCTTTGTAGCTTCTTATGTACACTTTACAATTTATTTTCCTATCTTTCTTTGTGACGTTGGCAAATTTAGCAACCATACCTTCGATCCCTTCAACCAAACCATTTATATATATTAAAAGTTGGGGTCCCAGCACCGATCCCTGTGCACACCACTCATCACATCCTGCCAACCAGAAAAAGACACATTATGCCAACTCTCACTCTCCTGTTAGTTAGCCAGTCTTCAATCCATGTAAATATGTTATCCCCTACACCATGAATTTTTATTTCCGACAATAACCGTCAATGTGGTACCTTAACAAATGCCTTCTGGAGATCTAAGTGCAGTAAATCCACAGGTTCCCCTTTATCCACAGCACATGTGACTCCTTCAAAAAAACTCCAATAAATTAGGGAAACACGATTTCTCGTTCACAAAACCAAAGCCTGGTTGCCTTGAATTTTTCTAAGTGCACTTGCTATAACATCCTTAATTATGGCTTCTATATTTTCCCTATGAGAAATTCTTAAAATTTGATTGTCACATGTATTGGTATATAGTGAAAAGTATTGTTACTTGCACACTATATGAAGTATACCGTTCATAGAGTAGAAGGGTAGAAGGAAAGGAGGGTGCAGAATGCAGTGTTACAGTTATAGCTAGGGTGCACAGAAAGATCAATTTAATATAAGGTAGGTCCATTCAAATGTCTGATGACAGCAGGGAAGAAGCTGTTCTCGAGTTGGTTGGCACGTGATCTAAGATTTTTGTATCTTTTCCCTGGTGGAAAAAGATGGGAGAGAGTATGCCCAGGGTGCTTGATTAAGCTGGCTGCTTTTCCAAGGCAGCGGGAAGTGTAGACCGAGTAAATGGATGGGAGGCTGGTTTGCATGATGGACTGGGCGACGTTCACAACCCTTTGTAGTTTCTTGTGGTCTTGGTCAAAGCAGGAGCCATGTGGAGTTGTGTTACATCTGGAAAGGGTGCTTTCTATGGTGCATCTGTAAAAACCGATGAGTCATAGCGGACATGCAAAATTTCCTTAGCCTTCTGAGAAAGTAGAGGTGTTGGTGGGCTTTCTTAACTATAGCATCAGCGTGGAGGGACCAAGATAGGTTGTTGGTGATCTGGACACCTAAAAACTTGAAGCTCTCGACCATTTCCACCTCATCCCTGTTAATGTACACAGTGGCATGTCGTACACACTTCCTGAAATTGATGACTATCTCCTTCGTTTTACTGACATTCACAGAATCATACAGCGCAGAAGACCCTTCAGCCCATCGGGTCCGCACCAACACATTAGAAACACCTGAACTCCCACCTAATCCCATCTGCCAACACTTGGTCCATAGCCCTGAATGTTATGTGCCAAGTGCTTATCCAGGTACCTTTTAAAGGATGTGAAGCAACCTGTCTCTACTACCCTCCCAGGCAGCGCATTCCAGACCATCACCACCCTCTGGATAAAAACGTTTCTCCTCACATCCCCCCTAGATCCCCTGCCCCTCACCTTGAACCTATGTCCCCTCATGACTGACCCATCAACTGAGGAGGAACAGCTGCTCCTTATCCACTCTGTCCATGTCCCTCAATCTTGTACACCTCAATCAGGTCACCTGATTCACTTCTTCTCTGCTCCAATGAAAACAACCAAAGCCTATCCAACCTCTCTTCGTAACTTAAATGTTCCACCCCAGGCAGCATGCCAGTAAATCTCCTCTGCACCCCTTCAATGCAACCACATCCTTCCTATAATGCGGCAACCAGAACTGCACAGTACGCCAGCTGTGGCCTCACCAAAGTTTTATACAACTCCAACATGACTTCCCTGCTTTTGTAATCTATGCCTCGACTGATAAAGGCAAGTGTCCCATATGCCTTTTTCACCAACCTACTAACATGTTCTTCCGCCTTCAGAGATCTGTGGACATTGAGGGAGACGTTACTGGCATCGCACCATTTCACCAGATTCTCTATCTCTTTCCTGTACTCTGTCTCATTGTTTGAGATCCGACCCACTATGTTGGTTTGCATTCCAACCTATGCCTAGGCATCAGAAACTAAGCTTTTCTTTGGGTGAAACAGAGTGCCAGCAGCAGATTGATTAGAGTCACTCAGCTGGGGCAGATCAAACCCATCCGGATTTAGCTTGACACTACATCATTCTGCTGTGGATCTGTTGCGGCAACAGGCAAACTGCAGATGATCCAGGCTATCTGGGAGGCTGGAATTGATCTGCGTCATGACTATCCTTTCGAAGCACTTCATAATCGTGGATGTCAGAGCAACCGGGCAAAAGTCATTAAGGTACATTGTCTGGCTTTTCTTTGGTACGGGGATGATGGTCATCTTCTTGAAGCAGATAGGGACCTCAGATTGGTGTGAAGAGATTAAAGATGCCTGCGAATATCCCTGGCAGCTGGTCCACACAGGATGTGGGTGAGCTTTGTGGGGCACCGATGTTGAGGATAATCGTGGAGGTGGTGTTGTTGCCTATCCTTACCGATTGCGGTCTGTGGGTTAGGCTAACCAGCCTGTACTTTCCTGCTTTGTCTCTTTCCCTTTTTCAAATAGGGAGTCGCATTTGTTATTTTCCAATCTAACACAACCTTCCCCAAAACTAGGAATGTTGGAAAATTAAAACCAATGCATCAACTATCTCATTATCCACTTCTTTCAAGACCTCAGGACAAGTCCATCCAGACCTGGGATGGGGTCAGCCCATAGACCCAATAATTTGCTCAATACCACTTCCCTGGTAATCGTAATTTTCCCTAGCTTCTCCCTCCCAGCCATTTCCTGATTTCCAACTATTTGTGGGATGTTACTTATGTGCTCTATAGTGAAGACCAATGCAAAATACCTGTTTAATTCATCCACCATATCCCTACTTTCCCTAAGAATTGCCCAGATGCACTCTCTTTAGGAATGCTCACTTTAACTATTTTATTTAAATGTGCATAGAAACTCTTACCAACCCACTTTATATTATAAGCTTGCTTTCTCTCGTACTCTCGTGTTTCCCTCATCAATATTTTTGTCATTCTTTGTTCTTTGTATCCTTTCCAATTTTTGACCTACCACGTCTCTGCATAAACATATACTTTTTATTTAAGTTTATGGATGCCAAAGGTACTAATTTTTAGCACTAAAAATATTCAGACTGACCCACTATTTCGACTCCTCCCCCGACCCCCCAATCAAATGCAACAGGTGGTTAAACCAAGATTATATTTCCTGAGCCAACTAAAATACAAGAAGGTGCATTGAAGAAATATGTTCCCATTGCAACATGCAAATTCAAAGCCATTTTCAGAAACAGACCATTACTTCACCGGCTTATCAAGTTTAGCAAAATGTCTAAACAAACCTGCTACAAGGAGAGCTCACTGTATCTAGCTCCCAAGGGATCATGTTTATTACAAAAATAGAAACTCACACTGAAGATGAAATGAATCATTTGAAGTTGAATAAGACCATATGACATAGGAGCAGAAGTGCCATTCGGCCCATTGAATCTGCTCCACCATTCAATGAGATCATAACTGATCTGGTATGATAACCCTCAACTTCACTTTCCCGCCTTATCCCCACAACTGTCAAATCCCTTACTGATTAAAAATCTGTGTATCTTGAACATACTTGATGACCCAGCCTCTAAAGTAAAGAATTCCAGATTCACCACCCTCTGAGACAAAATTCCTTCGCATCTGTTTTGAATGGGCAAAGCCTTAACTCTGAGATTATGCCCTCTGGTCGTAGACTCTTCCACAAGGGGAAAACAACCTCTCAGCATCTACTGGAAATGAACATCACATTACTATTTCCAACAGCACAGAATATACCACTTTATTATTTTAAGCTGTTATTTTTAAAAATCCACCATTATTTAAATATTACACATCTTGATGGGTTCACGCCTATTCCATAATTTGTGCACATAATTGAGAATGACATTTTAGTGAAGCCCCAATGTTATCGTTGGAGCTGCCATTGAGACATTAAACCATGATCCCGTGCAGCTCAATAGAAAATATTCTATGGCTCTATAAAAAAAGCAGCCAGGGATTTCTACCAGTGCCTTGGGCAATATTATCAAGCCATACTTCCGGACTGGCTGGTCTTTTATGTCTCCAAGACCTCGCTGAATATAAACTAGCTTTATTTTCCTGTACAACTGACTAAAAAGAAGAAAAACTTGCATTTAAATATCACCTTTCACCATCTGAGGATGTCCCAAACCAATTAAGCATTTATGAAGTTTTCTCACTGTTGTAGTATTGGGAAGTGCAGAACAAATTATATACAAGCTTCCACAAACAACAATGAGATAATGATTAGAAAATCTATTTTACTGCATAGGCTAAAGGATTGGCCAGGGCAGTGGTGAGAACCCCCCTTCTCTTTTTTGAATAGTATCTTGGAATCTTTTGGATCCATTTGAGTTCCAAACCCAGACTAAGATTATTTCACCTAAATGGTGGTGCCTCCAAAGCACACCACCTCCTCAGTACTGCACTGGGGTACTAGTCTAGATTATGTCTACCTCGAGACTTGAGCACATAAAGCTGCAATTACCAAGACTGCCTCAAGAGGCGAGTGTTACCACCAAGCTTTGGGATGCTACATAAATGCAAGTTCTCTCATATTCACCAAACGGATCCATACAGATTACCTTTGCCAATCTTCTTGGCCGCTCTTGAACCAGTCATTTGGAAGTACATTTGCGACTCACCTTCGAATTTTCTCCTCCTCCAGCCCAGGTGAGATTGTCTTTTATTGTCTGGGGAAACCCTTTACCATTTAAACATTAACGTAATTTTCACTGCTCGCATACCTTCCATCCTTCATTGTGTTACAGATGAACCGGTTGATCTGGCAGACGCAGTTTACTGCAATAAGACCCTCATCACCCATGTAGTTCAGCTGAGTTGCCAGCAGGAAAGCTATAAGAACAAGAATGATACTTTAAATTGATCTTATCAGAGTTTTACTTCTGGAGTCCTAATTCTATAACAACAGCATCTATAATGTAACAAAAAGTCCCAAGGCACTTCACAGGAGCATTATAAAGCAAAATACGACAGTAAGCCACATATTAGACAAAAACTTGATCAAAAATGTAGGTTTTAAAAAGTGCCTCGAAGGAGGAAAGCGAGGTATAGAAGTGTAGGGAGAGAATTCCCAAGCTCGGGGCCAAGGCAACTGAAGGTGGGGCCACCAGTGGTGAAGCAATTATGATTGAAATGCACAAGAGACCAGAATTAGATATCTGTGTGAGGGTTGTGGAGCTGGAGGTTCCAAATAGAGAGTGGCAAGGGCATGGAGGAATTAAAAGAAGAGAATAGTGTAAAAGCTGCTGCCTCACTAATATTTCAGGGTTACCTCACCAATTCATCAACTGATAGGGTCGTAAAGAGTGCCTTTGGTACATTGGCCTTTATAAATCGGAGTATCGAGTATAAAAGTTGGAGTGTTATGGTAAGGTTATATAAGGCATTGGTGAGGCCGAATTTGGAGTATTGTGTACAGTTTTGGTCACCTAGTTACAGGAAGGATGTAAATAAGATTGAAAGAGTGCAGAGAAGGTTCACAAGGATGTTGCCGGGACTTGAGAAGCTGAGTTACAGAGAGAGATTGAATAGGTTGGGACTTTATTCCCTGGAGCGTAGAAGATTGAGGGGAGATTTGATAGAGGTGTATAAGATTTTGATGGGTATAGATAGAGTGAATGCAAGCAGGCTTTTTCCGCTGAGGCTAGGGGAGAAAAAAACCAGAGGGCATGGGTTAAGGGTGAAAGGAGAAAAGTTTAAAGGGAATATTAGGGGGGGCTTCTTCACGCAGAGAGTGGTGGGAGTGTGGAATGAGCTGCCGGATAAAGTGGTAAATGCTTTTAACATTTAAGAAAAACTTGGACGGGTTCATGGATGAGAGGGGTGTGGAGGGATATGGTCCAAGTGCAGGTCAGTGGGACTAGGCATAAAATGGTTCGGCACAGACAAAAAGGGCCAAAAGGCCTGTTTCTGAGCTGTAATTTTCTATGGTTCTATGATAGTCCAGGAAGACTGCAGATAGTCCAGTTTAGCTTGAGATAATTTGAGATGATCGGTTTAGTTTTCCCAGTGTTAACTGGAGAAATCTGCAGCTCCTCCAACACAAGGCATCAGATTTTGAACCAGCTCATGTGAGCAATATGGGTTGATCCCGTCTTCGACAAAGACTGGGAGCTCAGTGTTTCTCAGCAATATAAGCAAACATAGTGTTCCCATCCAAATGTATACTGTTGGCTTCCAACTATATCTCAATTACACAACTGCTGCTACTGGCCAAACATCAAGTCGTGGGTAAGCTAAGACTTTCCTTCAACTGAAGGATTATCAGTTCAAAACTAACTAGTTCAAATGGTAAAACATCCAAATCTTCCTACATTCCACACATTACCAGCTCCTGCCCAATGGTCACAAATTTAGCTTTTAGGTTTGGACAACTGTGTGCTTCCTCCCTCCACCCTGCTCCACTGCAAAGCTGTCAATCATCACCGTGAGTTGAGCACATTCTCCTCCTCAAAATCTATGTCTGCAGGCATGTTTTCAATCATATCTCTATTCCTGCCTTCCATTTGTGAAGTGCCTTCTCATTATGTTAAAATGCACCATACAAGTGGTTGTAGAGTAGTTCCAGCTTAACATTGCAGAAGCAAATCTATGATCAGTATGCTAATATGATGCATAAAATTCAATGAACTGGTTGAACAATTAAATTATTTTTAGTTAGTTAATGTAAACAAATTCTGATCTGCAATACTTACATGACAGTGTATTGATTCCATCACTCATTAGTACACGATACCTTGGGGGCCCATTTGTAATGCGTCGGATACTCTATACGAATCAAAATAAATTGCTTATATGGCAGAAGCAATATTGGCTGTAAACAACCACTATATAACGCAATAAAATAAGCAAAATACAGCAGGTGCTGGAATCAGAAACAGTAAGAGAGAATAATGGAAAACCTCAGCAAGTCTGGCAGCATCTGTAGCGAGAGAAAACAGACTTAACACTTGACTCTTCAACAGAACTAAATAGGGAAAATGTGCGGATATTAAACTATAGCTGGGAGAGGTTCCAACAATTATATAACACAATTGATGTAAATAGAAGGGACCTTTCCAGTCAGCAGATCCATCCAATACTAGAACAATTTAAAGCTGCAATCATGATGGGGTTTGTTGGAGTCCACTTTGGAACTTACAAGATAGAATTACAAGGGTGGTATTGCTCCTCTTTTGTTGGCTTTTCTGTACAAATTGCCTGAAATTGATGCAATATGATCAAAAGATTTATTTTTCACTGGTTTAATAAACATGATATTAGACAAAGGTGGCCTCATTCCCAGAACAAATTAATCACCATTGGAAGTTTCTGCTAACTTTGCAGGCCTTCAAGGCAGCTCTAAAAATTGAAACGAAAACAAAATTCTGGAAAAACTCAGGTCACCCAATCTGAGTTTCCTCTCACCAAGGTAGAGGAATCCACTTTGGGAGCAGCGAATACAGTAGACCAAATAAAAGGAGGTGCAAGTAAAACATTGCTTCACCTGAAAAGAGCATTTGGGGCCTTGAACAGTGAGGAAGGTGGTGTTAAAATTGAACTGATCCTTCTGGAAACTCATACACATGTTGTAATAGCTTTTGAAAGTACTTATTAAAAAATTGGTAGGAAACTGATCAGCACACCTCAATTGTACAGCAACAGATTTTGCATGTTTCTTTAAAGTCATTTTCAGCAATCAGATTACTCACAGGTGCTGTACTGACATGTTAATTTTGTGACAACTGCATTTTCAGCTGCATTAATCAAACACAACATTTTTTTTAAAAAGGAGAACTTTACTTTTTAAAATTCTATTTCAGAAGAGTTGGTGCAGACTCAATGGGCCAAATGGCCTCTTCCTGCATTGTAGGGATTCTATGATTCTAAAATACGCGATTGTGCAGGTGATGTGCTGCAATTGCAAGATGTGGGAGATTCTGGATACTTGTATAAATCAGAGCAAACACATCTGCAGTAATTGATTGTTGCGGATGATGCTGCTGTTTCTCATTTAGTGAATGTCAAGCCACTTGGAACGGGCATCAACAATAATTAGGAACATAGTGCCCATAAAGGGATCTGTGAAACCAACATGTAACTATGCCCAAGCTTGGCCATGTCACCCCCAAGGGTCCAAGTGAGCTGAATGAGGCAGTGTTTGTCGTGATTGGCATTGATCTCAACGCCTGACTAGATTTTCAATATCCTTACCAATGTCTGGCCACCAAATATAACTTGTTGCAAGCATCTTCATTTTGGTCCGACTTGGGTGAGCACTGTGTAATTCCTGCAGCAACGTTCTTCTTGCTGGGCCTGGAACCACTATTCTAGACGCCCAAAGTAACACTCCTTCCTCACAGCTCAGTTCATCTTTGCAGAGCTGGAAGGGCTGGAATTGGTCTGACTTTTCAATGTGCCATTTATGGAGGGCTATACATGTTACTCTGCACAGGACTGGGTCCGAATCCAGTATCTTCGTGCATTAATCACAAAAGGCTAGTATGCAGGTGCTGCAGGCAATTAGGAAAGCTAATAGAATGTTATAATTTATTTGAGGGAAGTTATAGAGATCACCAGTAAGATCACTTCTGGGCTACTGTGTACAGTATGGGTCGTCTTTAAGAATGCAAATGCATTGGAAGCAGGTTAGAGAAGGTTTACCAGGCTAATACCTGGAAGGATGGGTTGTCTTATGAGACAAAGTTGGATAGACTAGGCGTGTATGAAACATACAAGGTCCCGAGATTTAGAATCATAGAATCCCTACAGTGCAGGAAGCCATTCGGCCCATCGGGTCTGCACCGACCACAATCCCACCCGGGCTCTATTCCAGTAACCTCGCATATTTACCCTGCCAATCCTCTGACACTAAGGGCAATTTTGCATGGCCAATCAACCTAACCTGCACATCTTTGGACTGTGGGAGGAAACGGGAGCACCCGGAGGAAACCCACGCAGATACAGGGAGAAATGCAAATTCAACACAGACAGTGACCCAAAGCCGGAATTGAATCGGGATCCCTGGCGCTGTGAGGCAGCAGTGCTAATCACAGTGCCACCATACCGCCCCTATTTGATACCAAGTTCTTGACAGGGTGATGTGGAGAGGGCGATTCCTCATGGGAGAACCTAGAACTAGGGATCACCCATTTAAAACGGAGATGATGCAAAATTATTTCTCTCAGACTCGTGTGTCCTTGGAACACTCTCTGAAAAGGTGGTGAAAGCATACTTTTTGAATATTTTTAAGGCAGAGGTGGATAGATTCTTGGGGAGCAATGGGCGATATGTTACCGGGGATAGGCAGGTCACAGATTTGAGGTTACTATCAGATCAACCATGATCTTAACAAATGGCAGGGGAGGCTCAGGGTGCCGAATGGCCTGTTCCTGCTGTGTTCATATGTTTACATGGCAGATTTTGTGTTGCAAGGGACCTAGAGGGGGAAATTTCCAAAATCAGTTCAATTCTGCGCAAAACATGCTCTTGAATCACCAACTGTTCCCAAAAAGAAAACCATCCCCTACAGTTTTCGGTCTATCTGCCTCAAGAAATGTTTCTGCTGCTCTAAACAAGCTGACTCTGTTCAACCATATTTATTCCCTCCTACCAAAAAGGATGAAAATAACTAAACTGTTGTCACACAGAGCAGGAATAAAAGCAATGCCCACTCTGTTCTACTGACTAAAAGATATCTGTAGCAACAAATCCAAGAATTTCACACTTTATATTTTTATTAACAAGAGCATATTATGCTAAATACTTTTTTAAAAGCTCTGGATATTTCCATTGTACCTTGTAGCTAAACAGAGATTAACTGACAATTATCACTGCAGTTCATTTGAAGCATGCCAGGGTGTTTTTCTACTTGGGTAACAAAAGCTGAAAGAGAACACATCAAGGTACTCAAGAATCTCTCTCCCCAAATCTGGAATATCAAGAGCATCATTGTCAGACAACTCATGGTTTACCTCCTCACCGTTTTTCCCTATCCATAATATGATGGCACATAAATGGGAAGAGGGGGAAACAGTAAGATATACTGCTTAATATTTTATGACAAAATTTCAATTCACATGCAGAAAAATAATTTAAGTCTCAACAATAAGTGGAATAAGTAGATTACAGATTGGGCAAATGATGTATTATCTATCGTTCATACTCAGAAACTAGTATTTTCATTGCTCTGGGACTTGCTTTTATGCAAAACTGTGGTACTCAGACTGCAAATCACGTTTGGCGTACAGTTAAGTGGAGTCATTTACATGATATGTAATGCCAAATCAGTTGACCTAATTACAAGGCAGTAATATTCAACAGAAAATAAGATACTTACAATAACTTGTAAAAGTGGTTGTGAAGGAGTTCCTCCTTGAACTATTGACTGTAAAACAAAGTGGAAGAGTTATTACTCAAAGAGATATGTATTGCCCTTTTCACAGGAATTACAAAACAGTAAGTTGAGTCACTATGAAAG
Organism: Mustelus asterias; assembly: GCF_964213995.1. Taxonomy (NCBI): domain Eukaryota; kingdom Metazoa; phylum Chordata; class Chondrichthyes; order Carcharhiniformes; family Triakidae; genus Mustelus; species Mustelus asterias. Next base: position 8,625,094 of record NC_135812.1, read on the forward strand.
ATGGACCTTTAGGTTGAAGTACTTTGCAATCAACTTGAAAGGTGAGTTTGCAATTCAAGCACATTACACCTCAGGGATGCTACATGGCGGAAAGTCCTGCCCACACCTTTAGCATCTCCCCAAATACATGACATCAGACTTCACATTGCAGACATGAATCAAAGCATGCCATCCCAAATCAGTGCAGCATTTTCACAAATATGTGGATGGTCAACATCAACAAGAATGACATCAAGTACAAAATTGGGCAAATAACGACAGCCATCTTGGGTCCCATCACATTGTGAGCTCAGACCTCAACCAATATCAAAGGACAATGAACACATCATTAAATGAAATAGCAAATCAAGCAAGTATTAAAAGGTTTTCAGCAGCGTATTGCACATTAAAATTCTTATGAGAGCATTGAAGTCATATTTATGGTTCCTATTTAGATTGCATTCTCTAGTCAAAAGTTAGATGAACTTGACATCTTTCCTTCACTAATATTGGGTACATTTTCAGCATTTCACAATCACACAGAAACCCCACAGTGCAGAAGGAGGCCATTCGGCCCATCGAGTCTGCACCGACCACAATCCCACCCAGGCCCTACTCCCACATATTTACCTGCTAATCCCTCTAACCTACACATCTCAGGACTCTAAGGGACAATTTTTAACCTGGCCAATCAACCTAACCCGCACATCTTTGGACTGTGGGAGGAAACCGGAGCACCCGGAGGAAACCCACGCAGACACGAGGAGAATGTGCAAACTCCACACAGACAGTGACCCAAGCTGGGAATCGAACCCAGAACCCTGGAGCTGTGAAGCAGCAGTGCTAACCACTGTGCTACCATGCCGCCCAAATTTGTGACAATGAAATGAGCTTTAAATCAATAAACTTACTTAATGCTAAAGAGTGAAACTTTAGGTGGCGGGGCTCGGGTTCAGAAACTTCTCCCCCCAAAGCCGCTCTTGCCCCACCTTTAAGATGCTCCTTAAAATCTAGCTCTTCAACCAAGCCTTTTAGCCACCTGTGGCTTGATTCCAAGTTTTGTTTCATAACACAATGAAACAGCACACAGCCAGAAAGGAAAGAAAGTAAGTTGGTGGAATCCTATGCTTTGGGGACATTTGGGAAATTATAAAGTTGCATGATGAATTACTCTGCTTATACACCTTTAAAAATGAAAAGGACAAAGTTAACAGGGGGAGAGGGGCGTTATAAAGCCAACAGGTTAAGAGCATGAGGAGAAAGAGAAGTTAATTTATTCTTTCATGCAATGTGGGTATTCTCAGCAAGGCTAGCATTTGTTGCCCATCCCCAATTGTCCTCGAACTGGATGAAATGCAAGGCCATTTCAGAGGGCAGTTAAGAGTAAACCACGGATGACACTAAAGTCGGTGGAGTTGTGGACAGTGCGGAAGGATGTTGCAGGTTACAGAGGGACATAGATAAGCTACAGAGCTGGGCTGAGAGGTGGCAAATGGAGTTTAATGCGGAAAAGTGTGAGATGATTCACTTTGGAAGGAGTAACAGGAATACAGAGTACTGGGCTAATGGTAAGATACTTGGTAGTGTGGATGAGCAGAGAGATCTCGGTGTCCATGTGCATAGATCCCTGAAAGTTGGCACCCAGGTTGATAGGGTTGTTAAGGCGGCATATGGTGTGCTAGCTTTTATTGGTAGATGGGTTGAGTTTCAGAGCCATGAGGTCATGTTGCAGCTGTACAAAACTCTGGTGCGGCCGCACTTGGAGCATTGCGTACAGTTCTGGTCACCGCATTATAGGAAGGATGTGGAAGCATTGGAAAGGGTGCAGAGGAGATTTACCAGGATGTTGCCTGGTATGGTGGGAAGGTCTTATGAGGAAAGGTTGAGGGACTTGAGGCTGTTTTCGTTAGAGAGAAGGTTAAGAGGTGACTTAATAGAGGCATACAAGATGATCAGAGAATTAGGATAGGGTGGACAGTGAGAACCTTTTTCCTTGGATGGTAATGGCTAGCACGAGGGAACATAGCTTTAAATTGAGGGGTGATAGATACATGACAGATGTCAGAGGTAGGTTCTTTACTCAGAGTGTAGTAAGGGTGTGGAATGCCCTGCCTGCAACAGTAGTGGACTCGCCAACATGAAGGACATTTAAATGGTCATTGGATAAACATATAGATGATATTGGAATAGTGTAGGTTAGATGGGCTTTAGATTGGTTTCACAGGTCGGCGCAACATTAAGGGCCGAAGGGCCTGTACTGCGCTGTAATGTTCTATGTACATTACTGTGGATCTGGAATCACATGTCAGTCAGACCACGTAAGGATAGCAGATTTCCTTACCTAAAGGGCATTTGTGAACCAGGTGGATATGACAATCAATGATAATTTCATGGCCATTATTACTCAGACTGGCTTTACATTCCAGATTTTATTAAGCTCCCCCCCCCCCCCAGTTCAAATTCCACTAGCTGCCATGTTGTGATTTTGAACCTACAGCTCCAGAGCATTAGCTTGGGATCTCTGGATTACATTCTGAAGAGTAAAGTATTATGTAAAAATAATAGTTATTTTAATGGTGACATAACTTCAAATTTAAGCTGGGAACAAAGTAGTTTGGTGCTGCAATTGGTAAACATAACGCATGACTACTGCATGAAGCAGCTATGCAGGTGCACTGTCTTTTGAGGGTTCTTTGAATAAATGCTTCATTTGGTGAATGGAGGTCAAAGGCAACCTTTGGGGTCAACAATCAGAATGATCCAGAATCTGAAATACTAAGAAAAATGAAATTTATCTATTTAAAAATGAATTCCTTCAAAGAACTGAGGCAATAGCTTAATTCGCTGGAAGACTCTGGGGGCAGCATGGTGGCACAGTGGTTAGCACTGCTGCCTCACAATGCCAGAGACCTTGGTTCAATTCTGGCCTTGGGTGACCGTGTGGAGTTTGCACGTTCTCCCTGTATCTGCGTGGGTTTCCTCTGGGTACCTCCCACACTCCAAACATATGCAGGTTAGGTTGATTGGGCATGCTAAATCATCCCTTCATGTCAGAGAGATTAGCAGGGTAAATACATGGGGTCACAGGGATAGGCCTGGGTGGGATCATTGCTGGTGCAAACTTGATGGGCTGAATGGCCACCTCCTGCACTGTAGGATTCTATAATAAGATTCTATGTTTGGAATTCAGTATTTCAATACAGAACAAGCAGAGGCTGTATAAATGTGCAGAGGACAAATTTGCAGGGTATGGGGGGGACGAGGAATGGAATGTATGAGAAAATTGGAACACATTATTGAGCAGCCAGCACAAACTTGACATGTCAAATGTCACCCTCCTTAAAGTTTTAAAAGTTTATTTATTAGTGTCACAAGTAAGCTTACATCGACACCGCAATGAAGTTACTGTGAAAATCCTCTAGCTGGCACATTCGGCTACACCGAGGGGGAATTTAGCATGGCCAATGCATCTAACCAGCACATCTTTCAGACTGTGGGAGGAAACCAGAACACCCGGACGAAACCCATGCAGACACGGGGAGAATATGCAGACTCTGCACTAACAGTGACCCAAGCCGGGAATCAAACCCAGGTCCCTGGCAGCGCAAACCACTGTGCCACCGTGTTTTGACCCAAAAGGTTGCTGATCAACAGAGACTTACCTTTTTCCTTAAGATACTGGCTAACCTATAGAGCCAGAGAAATGTACAACACGAAAATGAACATGTGTACCCCAGTGCGTTCGTGTGCAAACTTTCTCAAACTATTTGCTGCACCTTGAATGCACTTATTGCCGGTCGTATCTACTGATGTCACAAGCGAATATTAGTCAACAGTGCACTCTCTATTTGACATTTTGGAAAACCCTCGGGCCATAATAAGCAGTACAGAAACATAAAACTTCTCTTGCACTTAAGATTTTCCGAATACAAACGTGGGTTCTCTCTTTCAGTTAACCATTTTGTTTTAAAAATAGCCACAAATCAGAAAAATCTACTTTAGGCCTTTCTCCGCCATTGTTATTTTTTTCCTTTGCAAATAAAGCCAATGCAATCTCATTTTTAATAACAGAAAATGTTGGAAAAACTCAGCAAGTCTGAGCACCCGTGGAGAGAAAAACAGAGTTAACATCAAGTCCTTTTGACTTCTTCAGAGCTCTGACGAAGAGTCATACGAACTCAAAACGTTAACTCTGCTTCTTGCTCCACAGATGCTACCAGTTTGGCTGTGGTTTTCCAGCATTTCCCGTTTTTATTTCAGATTTCCAGCATCTGCAGAATTTTCCGTTTATTTTAATAATACTTTATTTTGACTGCACCACTGTTGGCAGTCCTCCATTCAGCTCTCTCAATACTTGACCAAACCTCTGGTCATCTGTCCTCCTTGTATGGCTCTGTGTCAATTTTATTTGATAACACTTGGGGAGGAGGGTTATTAATTACATTAAAAGGTATTACCTAAACAAAAAGCTGTGTTTTGAATACATTTGAAGGAAATAATGGAAATTCACAACACCTGCTTGTAAAAATTCTAGGGATTTATACCTGAAAGGGTCAACCTAATTTAACTCCAGCTGTATTTGACTATTAATGTATGCAGCACGGTGACACAATGGCTAGCAGACCTAGTGTAAGCCTAATTGTCACCTGAACAGCACCCAGAGGAAACATCCTCTCAGCATCCACCCTCTCGAGCACCCTCAAAATCCTCTATGTTTCAATAAGATCACCCCTCATTTTTCTAAACTCCACTGAGCATAAGTCCAAACTGCTTTTAACCTTTTCCTCCCCCAAAGGCAATCAAACCTGGGTTCAGGTTTGCTCAATTATGGTATAGTGGTTAGCACTGCTACCTCACAGCACCAGAGACCTGGGTTCCATTCCCAGCTCGGGTCACTGTCTGTGCGGAGTCTGTACGTTCTCCCCGTGTCTCTGTGGGTTTCCTCCGGGTGCTCCGGTTTCTTCCCACAGTCCGAAAGATGTGCTGGTTAGGGTGCATTGGCCGTGCTAAATTCCCCCTCTGTGTACCCGAACAGGCGCCGGAGTGTGGCGACTCGGGCATTTTCACAGTAACCTTATTGCAATGTTAATGCAGGCCTACTTGTGACACTAATAAATAAACTTTAAACTTAATCCCGGAGAGAAAAGTTGAGAGGTTTTTAAAGATTGCAGCTTTGGCCAAATTGGACTGCTGCTGCTTGCTACAGCCCGGGCCCAGTGCAGAGGCTTCATACTCCACATAGTCTATAACTAAAAACAAAAACTGTGCCATTTTAAAATGACCCCATGCTATTTCCCCCCTTTCTCCGTGCACATTTGAGCAACTTTTAAGAAGAATTGCTCCCTGCGACACTGCCTGCTAGATTAACGCAACCCAGGAGCGTGGGGGTGAAATTAAATTGATTTCCATGAGGTTAAAAAGTGCTGCGTACGCACCGCTATGGCTCCCTCCGACAGTCTAATCGCCATCCTTTGCTCCGTTTCGATCCCCGAACTGTTTTAAAATTTTCTTCCAACTGCTCCCGCTTTCCACCCTGGCGCCAAAATAACCCCAGCGCGCGCTCCCACTCGGCCGCCCAATACTGGCAACGCGCAAGCGCACTCAGCCCTCCTGCCGGACTGATCAGCTTCACTTTCCTCACTGCGCATGTGCAGTGCTCCGACGTGACGCTCGGAGGGGCGGGAGACGTGCGTTACGTGCTGACGTTTCAAGCCTCCCTCTCCGAGCCGCTCGGGCTCCGACAATGCGCAAGCGCAGTCAGCCCTTCAAGTGGGGCGTTTCGGCTTCATTTCCTTTACCACGCATGTGCAGTGCCCCGTACCTGACGCTCGGGGGCGGGGACGTACGTTGCATGTTGACATTCAGGCTTTCGACGCTCTCCCCGCTCGGGTTCTAACAATGCGCAAGCGCAGCCAGCCCTCCTGCCAGAGGCTCGGCTTCATTTCTCTCACTGCGCATGTGCATTGCCCATACGTGATGCTCCGGGGTGGTGTGGACATTTCAGGAGGAGGCGGTGGTTGAGGCGGAGGGTGTGGTGTGAGTCACGTGTGGAATGGAATGGGCCCCATATCTAACCTGTGAACAATAAGGCTTTCTGTTTAATTTTCCAGACCTCAGGACATCCTAATATGTTTTACAGCCATTTAGGTATTTTTGAAGGAAAAGGCAAATTGCTGCGGATGCTGGAATCTGAATCAAAAACAGAAAATTCTGGAAAATCTAAGCTGGTGCTTTGTCATATTTTTGAAGTACAGTCACATGTTTAAAGTTTTTAAGTTGATTTGTTAGTGTCACAAGCAGGCCTACATTCACAGTGACTTCATTGTAGTGTTAAAATCCCCTAGTCGCCACACTCCGGCGCCTGTTCGGGTACACTGAGGGGGAATTTATCACGGCCAATGTACCTAACCAGCACGTTTTTCAGACGGTGGGAGGTAACTGGATCACCCGGAGGAAACCCGCGCAGACACGGGGAGAATGTACAAACTCCACACAGACAGTGACCGAAGTGGCACAGTGGTTAGCACTGCTGCTTCACGGCGCCAGGGACCTGGGTTTGATTCCCGGCTTGGGTCACTGTCTGTGTGGAGTCTGCACGTTCTCCCCGTGTCTGTGTGGGTTTCCTCCAGGTGCTCCGGTTTCCTCCCATGTTCTGAAAGACGTGCTGGTTAGGTGCATTGACAGGTGCTGGACTATGGCAACTAGGGGAATTTCACAGTAACTTCATTGCAATGTTACTGTAAACCTTACTCGTGATTCTTTAAGCCAGGAATTGAACCTGGGTTTGATTTGATTGGATTTATTATTGTCGAGTGTATTAGTATATAATGAAAAGTATTGTTTCTTGCACGCTATACAGACAAAAAGTAAAGTAAAGTTTATTTATTCATCAGAAGTAAGGCTTACATTAACACTGCAATGAAGTTACTGTGAAATTCCCCGAGTCGCCACACTACGGCGCCTGTTCAGGTCAATGCACCCAACCACCGTGTCTTTCAGAATGTGGGAGGAAACCCATTCAGACACAGGGAGAACGTGCAAACTCCACACAGACAGTGACCCAAGCCAGGAATTGAACCTGGGTCCCTGGTGCTTTGAAGCAGCAGTGCTAATCACTGTGCTACCATGTCGCCACAAAGCATACCATTCATAGAGAAGTAAGGGAGAGATTGCAGAATGTATTGTTACAGTCATAATAGTTCATTGTTAGAGAGTTTTAAAGAGTTAGAATAAAGTTTTAGAAGTGTAGAACAAGAGTATAAGATAGAATTAGAGGGCATGCTGGGCACAGCTTGCAAGGAGTTGCCTTGCTCCGACACCATCTTGGATTGCAGTTTCTACCTCAGTGAACCCGAACGGGCACCGGAGTGTGGCAACTAAGGGATTTTCACAGTAACTTCATTACAGTGTTAATGTAAGTCTACCTGTGACACTAATAAATAAGTAAATAAATAAATTCAGGGTTAATATGAGGTACTTGTTAATTAACAAACAAACTGTGGTCGAACACACCACTCTGCACAATAAATGCCACATGCAACCAAAACAGAGTTCACGGATTTCTCCATTACACACCCAGATGTCAGTAGCACAGTGAGTAAACTAATCTTATTGAAACCCTTATTTCTCATGAGGGATTTCAATCTTCACCTCCAAAGATCTAATCTTGAAATTCACGCGATAGGTTGCTCCAACTTAGGCAGCATCCACAATGGCCCACCTCACATGGCTTCAATCTCCCCTCCTGAGATTCCAACCCTCTGGATTGCTGAGAATGCATCAAGCACCAACTTTCAAGCACAGTTTCAGTTCTTTGGTTGTACTGAGCAGAACACGACTGCTCCAAATGGATACCTTTGCCCCAGCAGCCTGCAGCACGGTCACCAAACTTTGGGTGTCTTCTTGGGTATCATAGAAGTATCATAGAATCATACAATACAGAAGGAGGCCATTCAGCCCATCGAGTCTGCACCGACCACAATCCCAGCCAAGCCTTATCCCCATAACCTCATACATTTATCCTAGCTAGTCCCCCTGAGACTAAGGGGCAATTTGGCATAGCCAATCCACCTAACATGCATATCTTTGGACTGAGGGAGAAAAGCGTCTGAAAGACGTGCTGGTTAGGTACATTGGCCGTGCTAAATTACCCCTCAGTGTACCCGAACAGGCACCGGAGTGTGGTGACTAGGGGATTTTAACACTACAATGAAGTCACTGTGAATGTAGGCCTACTTGTGACACTAATAAATAAACTTAAAAACTTAAACATGTGACTACTTCAAAAATATGACAAAGCACCAGCTCAGATTTTCTAGAATTTTCTGTTTTTGATTCAGATTCCAGCTTCCGCAGCAATTTGCCTTTTCCTTCAAAAATACCTAAATGGCTGTAAAACATATTAGGATGTCCTGAGATCTGGAAAATTAAACAGAAAGCCTTATTGTTCACAGGTTAGATATGGGGCCCATTCCATTCCACTCCACACCTGATGCATCTCCTTCCTCCTCCTCCTCCTCAACCACCACCTCCTCCTGAAATGTCAGCACACAACGAATGTCCACCCCACCCCGGAGCGTCAAGTATGGGCAATGCACATGCGCAGTGAGAGAAATGAACCAGGAGGAAACCCACGGAGACACGGGGAGAACGTGCAAACTCCACACAGACAGTGACCCAAGCAGGAATCGAACCCAGGTCCCTGGTGCTGTGAGGCTGGAGGTTTCATCACATGAATTGCTCCAATCATTACTCTGCCAACCCTGGCGCTGTGAGTGCTAAAGGGTTTCTCCTGGGCCCTCTTACCAGGCCTTCCCTTGAGCCCTCACTTAAGATCAGCTATGAACATTTCCCAATTTGGAGTATTTTTTCTCTGCTCCTTTCTTAACTGAACTGGGACCTCTTCCTGTCCCTATTCCCTCTCTAGGACTCTTCTTTTGGAAGCTCTCCCTGTTCTCTGTCTGGGACTCTTCTTGGTGGAGCTCTGCGCCTGTTCACCTGACCTGGGTTTTCATGCTGTTTTTTTCCCTCATGCACAAGTACACGGGGTCCAAAGAACATCTAAATGCCAATCTACGCATGTGCAGCTTGCTCCCAGACTGCACATGTGCAAAAGCTCTGAGGCACATTGGGAATTGAAGTCCCAACCCCCACTTCCCTCCTAAGATAAGTTTGGCTTTCACAACAATGGGAAAAAGGTGGTTTGGCTGACAGTTGTCATGACGATTCATCATAACCCTGAATTACGTACAGACATAGAATCATAGAATCCCTACAGTGCATTTAGAGGCCATTTGGCCCAATTTGTCTGCACTGACTCTCAAAGAGCATCTCACCCACCCCTTGCCCCATCTCTGTAACCCCCATGCCATGGCCAATCCACCCAACGCACACATCTTTGGACACTAAGGAGCAATTTAGCATGGCCAACCCACCTAACCTGCACATCTTTGGCCTGTGTGAGGGAACGCATGTAAATAAGGAGAGAACATGCAAACTCCATACGGACAGTCACCCAAGGCTGGAATTGAACCCAGATCCCTGGCGCTGTGAGGCAATGATGCTAACTACTGTGCCACCGTGCTGCCCATATTGAACTTTTAAATAAGACGTGTTTTAAAAAGGGTCAAAAGTGGATGAGTAAAGAGGTTCTGAGGATGTAATTCTGTGACTGTCTGAAAAGGTCCTGTATGGATTATACTCAATCCTGAGAGAGGGACAATAGAATGTCACACCCTTTTTCAGACAGAGACATTTTATAGGGAGAGGCATGGCAAAAAACTGAACTGTAAATCTGTGGAGATAACAGAAACTCAGCAGAAATTACTACCATCCTCTGAGTTATATTCCAGACGTGTTTGTGGTTTTCCCCTTCTAGGAATACACAGGGAACTGGGATTACAAAGCCAGCTGCAGACCTGTTCAGTGTGTGCTGATGCTGGGATGTCAGAGTGTGGGATGCAGAAACAAGAATTGACAGCAAGTCAGTCACCCCTGCAAAGGCAGCTTGCAGGAAAAATAGATCTCTGTCTGTTGATGGACGAAAGCTAAAGGAAATCTGATAGCATTTCAGAGACACTGCAAAATCCATTGTCTCCAAACCAACTGCAACTCTAACCTCTGTGCACTAGTCTGGCATTCTAATTCTGCTGTGCGAGTGTGTGCTATGAGGATCACAGCTGGAGAACATCAGCAATGTACCCCTGCTGCTGGCAGGTAAAATGTCTCGCTCTGAATGCTGGAAGCAAGTCAAGTCAGCAAAACCACAGTTGAAAGGGAGCTAACCTGCAGAACCAAGAATCTCCTAATCAACTGCCAAAGGCAGCACTATCGAATCATCCAACTTAATGGCAGCAGCATTTCACCACCATGGACAAGCCGAAGACTGATTTGAATATTTTAACTTTCATTTTTAGACTCCACTCCTCATTTCTATTCTGTGTGTATGCATGCTGTGTTTTATTATTATCGCGTTTTAATAACGAGTAAACTTTTTCAGCTCAAGAAAGGTGGCTAAATAGGCTCCTTTTAAAACATAAATACATTTGGATTAGGAAAAGGGAAGGGATCCTTTTAAAATTAACCCTGTGGCAACCAAGCAAGGGCTGAATAAAGACAGGGAGCTCACACCAACTCACACGGGAGCAGAATCATATGGGGTATCCTGTACAGAATCATAACAAAATGGAGCTCGGACAAGGTGGTTCCCACTGAGGGGCCAGGTAACAAACTGGGGGACTTGCCCGGGGTCTGGTCATAACACAGTCAAGCATCATGCAATTAGGTAATGAACCTCTTTGCTTTCCAGTTGGAGTAGGAAGGCAATGTGTCAACAAGGATGGATGTGTCAGCTGACAGATGAATGTGTTAGCAGACTAATGATTGGAGCAAGTCATGTGATGAAACCTCCAGGGATAAATTTAATCACAGTTGGCAACCCTTGCTACCCATTAAGCTGTGACTAAGGAGGAATGTGAATGTAAAAGGGTGGAAAAGATCTCTTTTTCTAAGATAAGTGTGATGTACGAGGCAAGTTTTTTACACAGAGGGTGGTGAGTGCCTGGAACTCGCTGCCGGGGGAGGTAGTGGAAGCAGATACAATAGTGACTTTTAAGGGGTGTCTTGACAAATACATGAATAGGATGGGAATAGAGGGATATGGTCCCCGGAAGGGTGGAGGGCTTTAGTTCAGACGGTGCAGGCTTGGAGGGCCGAAATGCCTGTTCCTATGCTGTAATTTTCTTTGTTCTTTATAAAACAGTCCAACTTGTTTAATCTCTCAGCCCCAGCACCATTCCTGTAAACATTTTTGCGCTTCAATGCTTCTTTCTCTTAATGCAGACTAGGGACTGAATTTCATGGCATGCCCCCAACTCCACCACTGGTGGGGAGGTGGTGGGAGGTCCACCTGTTTGTGGGCCAATTGAGATCCTCAAGTGGCTGATTAATGATGACTCCCGGGCCTCCTCCTGCCGCTGCTGGGGTTTATCCATCGGACGCGCCCCCATGTCTTCCCATCCAAGTTCCTGCCCCCATCCTGAGCCCCATCCCTTCCCCCTTCTTTAGAGCCTGGCCCCAGTGAAACCTGCCTTCAAGTTCAATAACTATAGAATGAATCAACCAAACAGGAGTGAGTCAGCCAAACAGGAAGGAGCCCACTCTTTACATATATGCCTGGGCTGGGGACCATGCTCCCCCTGAGAATTCAGTCCCATTACTCTTGTGTGGTTTGACAAGGGCCCTACACAGTTCTAGCTCAGGCCGTATAAAATTATGTGAATTTAAAAGAAGAATAGTTAACTCATACAAAAGCTGTTGCTGCTATTCTATCCTGCACCAAGACCAGTTCATCCCTCTGCAAGCCTCTTCGACCTTTCTCCAAGGTTGCTCACAACATTGTCCAGAGGATTAATCTTCAGAACAATCCTTGAGGATTAACAACCCTAATAATGACTCACAATGTTGTGCTTAAATCCTCCGCGACTCCTTCCAATCTCAGGAGCCTCCACCAGCTGTGCAAGTCCTTCCCAAGCTCCATATCTTTCAGACTTTAGCCTCCACGTCATGCCACCTTTGCCATGCCAAGTATTTTGAGTTACATAGAATGCACAGCGCGGTGGCACAGTGGTTAGCACTGCTGCCTCACAGTGCCAAGGGCATGGGTTTGATTCCTGGCTTGGGTCACTGTTGGAGTTTGCACGTTCACCCCCGTTCACCCCCGTTCACCCCCGTGTCTGTGTGGGTTTCCTGCGGGTGCTCCGGTTTCCTCCCACAGTCCGAAACCCCGGACCTGCCTTCAAGTTCAATAACTATAGAGTGAATCAAGCAAACAGGAGTGAGTCAGCCAAACAGGAAGGAGCCCACTCTTTACATATATGCCTGGGCTGGGGACCATGCTCCCCCTGAGAATTCAGTCCCATTACTCTTGTGTGGTTTGACAAGGGCCCTACACAGTTCTAGCTCAGACCGTATAAAGTTATGTGAATTTAAAAGAAGAATAGTTAACTCATACAAAAGCTATTGCTGCTATTATATCCTGCGGATTAGGTTGATTGGCCATGCTAAAAAGCCCCCTGGTGGCAGGGGGACATTAAGAAATAAACCTTTAGCACCCACAGATGATTACGAATAAATGCAGGGAAATAAAGAGAAATTTCTTACTCAGGGAGTGGTTTAAATGTGGAACTAACATAGGATGTGGCTGAGGCAAATGCTTTCAAAAGTAAGATGGATGAGTGCATCAATCTTCTTTCTGTAGCAGTCCCTCAGGGTAGAGGATGATTTGCTTCCACTCTGGGGAGGTGGGTTCTGTGGCGGCTGAATAGTCCAATCCTGGACTCTGCCGCGGGTTTGACAAGTGGTGTTTGATGAGGAGGGTGGACGGGACGCTCTGGATTTTGTGTGAGGAAAAAGGAAAAGATGAGGTAGATGGAATGGGAAGGGACTCATGTGAGTATAAACAGGCCAGTTGGGTCGAATGACCTGCTTCGCATAGAATAAAGAATCATAGAATCCCAACAGTGCAGAAGGAGGTCATTCGGCCCATTGAGTCTGCACTGACCACAATCCCACCCAGACCCTATCCCCATAACCCCACGTATTTACCCTACTCGTCCCCCTGCCACTAAAGGGCTTTTGGGACACTAAGGGGCAATTTAGCATACCCAATGCACCTAACCTGCACATCTTTGGACTGTGGGGGGAAACCGGAGCATCCGGAGAGAACCCATGCAGACACGGAGAGAGCGTGCAAGCTCCAGACAGACAGTTACCCGACACCGGCATTGAACCAGGGTCCCTGGCGCTGGGAAACAGCAGTGCCAACCACTGTGCCACTGTGCTGCCCCAATCTTGTCCAGGTCTTTCTGCATGCACAGTAAGTAGTCTCACAACACCATAGAACCATAGAAAATTACAGCTCAGAAACAGGCCTTTGGGCCCTTCTTGTCTGTGCCGAACCATTTTTTGCCTAGTCCCACTGACCTGCACTTGGACCATATCCCTCCACACCCCTCTCATCCATGAACCCGTCCAAGTTTTTCTTAAATGTTAAAAGTGACCCCGCATTTACCACTTTATCCGGCAGCTCATTCCACACTCCCACCACTCTCTGCGTGAAGAAGCCCCCCCTAATATTCCCTTTAAACTTTTCTCCTTTCACCCTTAACCCATGCCCTCTGGTTTTTTTCTCCCCTAGCCTCAGTGGAAAAAGCCTGCTTGCATTCACTCTATCTATACCCATCAAAATCTTATACACCTCTATCAAATCTCCCCTCAATCTTCTACGCTCCAGGGAATAAAGTCCCAACCTTTCGGAACTCTGCTCCTTCATAAAGTCCCAACCTTTTGGAACTCTGCTCCTTCATAAAGTCCCAACCTTTCGGAACTCTGCTCCTTCATCAGGTGAGTGGAGCGGCACTCATTACCTGATGAAAGAGCGGTGCTCCGAAAGCTCGTGCTACCAAACAAACCTGTTGGACTTTAACCTGGTGTTGTGAGACCACTTACTGTGCCTACTCCAGTCCAACACCAGCAACCCCACATCATTTCTGCAGACAAGAATGTACTGCTTCATTATCTAAGAAATGGCAAATGAAACGCAACACTATGCAATGATCAGCGTAAGTCGCCACTTCTGGCCTTTGAGGGGAGATGATTGGTGAAGCAGCTGAAAATGGGTGGGCTGAGGACATTGCCCAGAGGAACACATTGTCCTGGGACTAAGATGATTGGCCCTCAACAATGATAGCATTTTTTTCCCCCAGAAATAGATTATTCATAGAATTTGTAAAAGCACATTACATAACAGTTCAAATTTGACATTAAATAAAGTGCAATACAGATCAGTTTCTTCCAGTTCGCCACACTTGCCATTACAGATTATACTTACAATGTTCATTTAGTTTTCGCGTAAAACATTCTCAATCGCTTGCAGCCTGAGGGATTTTACACAGCTTGCAGCCTCTCCGTTTACTATGTATAGAAGGGCCTAAGACAATGGCCTTTCCCTGACGCTTAATAGTGTGGCACGGTACACTACGTGTTCAGTGTAAAGCATAAGAGAAAGCCAGTTGGGTCCACTCAGCTCTGTCCCAAGGACCGTGAATAATGTGCTCTATTATTAACCTAACCCATTTAATCTGAGGGTTAGCTCTCCAAACCAGCTGTAAAACTCAATCACCACCATCTAACCTTTCATGCTACATTATTTATTGCTGATTGGTTGCCTTTTTTTGGCATGACATTTACATAGTCTTAGAAACTCAACAACCCCACAATATTGGAGTCCTCGTAACCCTCAATCCTGTCCCTGCCCTTTCAAAATTAATTTGCGCACATTCACTTGAGAATCTATTCCTCATATCAGTCACATCGCTCGGTGCACTTCGCGTCTGCACATCTTCTGTCACCTTTCGTATTTCTCAGTTCTCGATCCCTCACTCAAATCTTCTAATGCCTCTCTTACTCTGCCACAGTGTTCAGATTTGGGCCTAAAACTACCCATTCATACAATCCCAATAGTGCAGAAGAGACCATTCAGCCCACGAGCCTGCACCGACACTCCAAAAGAGCGCCCTACATAGGTCCAATTCCTCCGCCCTAACTTCATAACCTTGCGCATTGATCAAGGCCAATCCCCCTAACGTACATGTCTTGGGACACTAAGGGGCAATTGAACATGGCCATGCCACCTAACCTGCTCAACTTTGGAGTGTGGGAGGAAACCCATGCAGACATGGGGAGAATGTGCAAACTTTACACAGACAGTTACCCAAGGCTAGAATTGAACCCAGGTCCCAGGCGCTGTGAGACAGCGGTGCCACCCTGTTATTATTAAGTTATGTTTTCACAGGTTGTGTGGAGTAGAAGTCAGGACAATTCCAGACAATTTATCAATGAATTTGATTATGCCGTACAGTAATTTTAAGAGGCATTGACAAATGTTATAGTATTGACTTCATGGAACCTGAGGGACTGTATGCCGTCTGCGAGAAGCGCACGGCAGTATTTATTGTGTACTTTTATGTAAAGAGCACAGTTTTTAACATAATAATGCAAAAATAATCTAGTCTCTTCCTGAGCTGACGGGAATCAAACATGGGCTTCAGGAGAAACAGCAGAGCGATGCAGTGCTGAGGTCGAGCAGGTTTGGGAGCTTGGGTGTAAATAATTCAGAATATTAAATAGTGCTGTTGCATCCCTTCACGGACATGTGTCTCGTAACTTGCACACATGTGTCCCACAGCAGATGTCACTCTCCAACATCTATTGCAAGGCGGTGTCTGATCAATCTGATGTGAAATGCAAATTAGGAAAATAATTGTCCAACGGGTTTGTTGCATTTGGCAATTAATTGCATAATTTCACTATCATGGAAATAAGCCCCATGGGACGACCACGATTAAAACGAGAGGAAGCCGTTAGAAGCAAGCCATTTACAGATGCAGGAATAAATACAAGTGCGTCAGACAACTGCCTAATCCAGGATACAAAAGAATGTGGATTTTGTCCAGTGGGAAGGTAATTTTCATTTCAAAAGCTACCATTTCTGCGTTCTTACAAAATCTTATCACAAAAATAAAAATTCCAGCAGTTTAAGAGAGAAGAATAACTATCAAAGTCCTTTTTTTTTTTGCTCCTATGTTAAGCTTCACAGAAGCATATCTAATGACATTGATGGACGTTGATTTGGAAATAGTCTAAATGAAATATGAACAACTTAATAATAAAATACCCCACAGGCTTTTGAAAATTGACATGTTTGTAAGTGCCGTCAAAGCCAAAGTTCCCATCAGCTAGAGTTGCCACTAGGTGGCATTTGTAAAAAAACATTCTTGATGCTGGTTACAGAGTAAAGATTTGATTAAGACAAATTGTAGACAAGGGCCGGGGGGATTTCGCCCCCACCCTCCCTACTCCCCTACGCCCTGGTTTCCGGCTGTGAAGCTGGAGCACCATTGGCTACCGGTGGGATCTTCTTATCCAGACAAGGTCT
Source organism: Mustelus asterias (assembly GCF_964213995.1). NCBI lineage: Eukaryota > Metazoa > Chordata > Chondrichthyes > Carcharhiniformes > Triakidae > Mustelus > Mustelus asterias. The sequence goes on from NC_135812.1 coordinate 8,641,568, forward strand.
ATGACATTTTGTACGGCTAGCCCATCTGCCTCTGGAGATACAAAAGTCTGAGGACACGTACCGACCGACTCAAGAGCAGCTTCTTCCCTGCTGCCATCAGATCTTTGAATGGACTTACCTTGCATTAAGTTGATTTTTCTCTATACCAGAGCTATAACTTATCCATCAGGTAAACCAGCCTCCCATCCATTGACTCTGTCTATACTTCCCGCTGCCTCGGCAAAGCAGCCGGCATAATTAAGGACCCCACGCACCCCGGACATTCTCTCTTCCACCTTCTTCCATCGGGAAAAAGATACAAAAGTCTGAGGTCACGTACCAACCGACTCAAGAACAGCTTCTTCCCTGCTGCTGTCAGACTTTTGAATGGACCTACCTCGCACTAAGTTGATCTTTCTCTACACCCTAGCTATGACTGTAACACTACATTCTGCAGTCTCTCCTTTCCTTCTCTATGAACGGTATGCTTTGTCTGTGTAGCGCGCAAGAAACAATACTTTTCACTGTACGTTAATACATGTGACAATAATAAATCAAATCAAAATCAAATCAAATCAAAGAAGTTCCCACTGGGGGTCGCCAAAAGATCCTGGCAGCGAGAAGGGCAGAAAACCCTGCCCAAAATGTGTGCTCCTTACACACACCCACACACACACACACCCACACACACACACACACCCACACACTCACACCCACACACACTCACTCACACACACACTCACACACACTCATACACACACACACACCCACACACACTCACACACACACTCACACTCACACACACACACACACACACACACACACTCACACACACACACTCACACACACACTCATACACACACACACACCCACACACTCACACACACACACCCACACACACTCACACACACTCACACACACCCACACACTCACACACACACTCACACACACACACACTCACACACCCACACACACTCACGCACTCGCACACATTCACACACACTCACACACACACACTCACACACACTCACACACTCACACACACACTCATACACACACACTCACACACAAACACACACACACACTCACTCATACACACACACACTCATACACACACACTCACACACAAACACACCCACTCACACACACACACTCACATGCACACTCGTACACACACGCACACTCACAAACACACACACACAAACACACACACACAAACACACACACAAACACACACACAAACAGACACTCACGCATGCACAACCACACACACACACACTCACACGAACACACACACACATGAACACACACACACGAACACACACACTCACACGAACACACACAAACACACACACATACAAACACACACACACATGAACACATACACTCACACGAACACACACACTCACACAAACACACACACACACACACGTGAACACGAACACACACACACACGAACACACACACACGAACACATACACACATGAACACACACAACCACACACACAAACAGGTACACACAAACAAACGCACACGCACAACCACACGCAACCACACATACACACACACAAACACCCCCCTCTCCCCCCAGTTTTTCTATGTTCTGTTTCTCCCCCTCACAGGTCATAGTCATTCTGGTTCAGACAAAGACCATTCAGCCCATCAGTTTCACGCCAGTTATTGTTTTAGAGCAATCCTGTCATCTCCGTTCCCTGACTCTATCCCCGTATTTCCCCTTATCTCCGCTTCTACCATGTTTGTAGTCAGTGAGTTCCAGGCCATTGTCACTTACTGCGTTAACAAGCTCTTCCTCACATCCCTCCCTATCTCTTGCCCAAAACTTTGAATCTGTCCCTGCTAGTTCTTTGTGCACGGTATCTGATGCTGTCATTACTTTCTACACCTCTATCAGATCTCCCCGCAATCATCTTTACTCCAAGGAGAACAAACTCGGCTTTTCCAACCTAACCTTGTAGCTAAATTGTCTCATCCTTGAAACTTTATGCTGAATCTCTGCACCATCTCAAGGTTGCACCTGAACCGAACAACATTTCCCAGCTGAGAGCAGCCACCAGACATCAATGTTCCATAGAATAGAATACATAGAATCCCAAAAATTGAGAAGGAGGCCATTCGGCCCATCGAGTCTGCACCGACCACAATCCCACCCAGGCCCTATTCCCGTATCCCCACACAATTACCCTGCTCATCCCCTGACACTTGGGTCAATTTAGCATGGCCAATCTACCTAATCTGCACATCTTTGGACTGTGGGAGGAAACCGGAGCACCCGGAGGTAACCCACGCAGACATGGGGAGAATGTGCAGACTCCGCACAGACGGTGACCCGAGGCCGGAATTGAACCCGGGTCCCCAGCGTTGTGAGGCAGCAGTGCTAACCAGTGTGCCACCGTGTCACCCCCATGTTCAGTGATTGTTGGGAGGCCAGCTTTGGCGATTAATAAGTGTTGATTTGTTCTCTAATTTCCCCCCCCTTTCACAAAAGGGCCTTGCTTACTTACTTCCTCTGAATTCTTCTGATGACCTGAGCAGGTCCAGGAATTCACTAAGCACAAAGTTGTGGAACCAGTGCCTTACCACTCGGTTAAATGTTAAGGAACTCTGGCTCCTTGGTCACCCTCTTCTTCCTTGGCTCTACCCTTGGCAGCTGTCTTCAGCTATCTCAGCCCTAACCTGTGGAATTCCCTCCCTCAACCTCTCCGCTTCTCCACCCTTCTCCCCCCTTGTTTAAGACTCTCCTTAAAACATATCTCTTTGACTCGACAATAATGTTCATAGAAACCCTCATAGAATCCCTACAGTGCAGAAGGAGGCCATTCGGCCCATCAAGTCTGCACCGACCACAATCCCACCCAGGCCCTACCCCCACATATTTTACCCACTAATCCCTCTAACCTACGCATCCCAGGACTCTAAGGGGCAATTTTTTTAACCTGGCCAATCAACCTAACCTGCACATTTTTGGAGTGTGGGAGGAAACCGGAGCACCCGGAGGAAACCCACGCAGACACGAGGAGAATGTGCAAACTCCACACAGACAGTGACCTGAGCCGGGAATCGAACCAGGGACCCTGGAGCTGTGAAGCAGCAGTGCTAACCACTGTGCTACCGTGCCGCCAATGTTTATCCGATGAAACTCCTAAAAAGTGCCTTGTGTCGTTTTACTGTGCCAAAGGTGCACTATAAATGCATCATAAGTTAACGGTCCATGTAGCACGCCGTGATTGTGTAGTAGTTAGTACTCTGCGTTACGGCCGCAGCAACCTCGGTTCGAATCCGAGTCACGGCATTGCGGATAAGCAATGACATGGCAATGGGCCTTCATTGGGGCAGCACGGTGGCACAGTGGTTAGCACTGCTGCCTCACAGCGCCTAGCACTGCTGCCTCACAGCGCCAGGGACCCGGGTTCAATTCCGGCCTCGGGTCACTGTCTGTGTGGAGTTTGCACATTCACCCCGTGTCTGTATGGGTTTCCTCCGGGTGCTCCGGTTTCCTCCCACAGTTCAAAGATGCATGGGTTAGGTTGATTGGCCATGCTAAATTGCCCCTTTGTGTCAGGTGAATTAGCAGGGTAAATACATTGGAGAACAGGGATAGTGCTTGGGTGGAATTGTGGTCGGTGCAGACTCGATGGGCCAAATGGCTTCCTTCTGCACTGTAGGGATTCTATGAAGTTGTTGTTGACTGAAAGTAGGTTCTCCTTGATGGCTCAGTGAGGTTACCCAGTGGGTAACTATGCCATACAGGTTCAGAGGGCCTCAGGCTGAAGCTTGACTTGTTTTAGCTAATTTTTGCAAGATTTTTCACACAGAGGGCGGTGAGTGTCTGGAACAAGCTACCAGAGGTAGTAGTAGAGGAGGGTACAATTTTGTCTTTTATAAATCGTTTAGACAGTTACATGGGTAAGATGGGTATAGAGGGATATGGGCCAAACGCTGGCAATTGGGACTAGCTTAGGGGTTAGAAAAGGGCGGCATGGACAAGTTGGGCCGTGCTGTAAACCTCTATGACTCTGTGACTCTATCACCAGCTATGAGGTATCTATAATAGGGCTGCGACAATTTAGGATCAGGTTGCTGAAAGATTGGTGAGTCCAGTGACCTCCTGCAGGAAACAAACATTTGATTTGATTTGATTTATTATTGTCACATGTATTAACATACAGTGAAAAGTATTGTTTCTTGCGCGCTATACAGACAAAACACACCATTCATAAAGAAGGAAACGAGAGAGTGCAGAATGTAGTGTTACAGTCATAGCCAGGGTGTAGAGAAAGATCAACTTAATGCAAGGTAGGTCCATTCAAAAGTCTGGCAGCAGCAGGGAAGAAGCTGTTCTTGAGTCGGTTGGTACGTGACCCCCGACTTTTGTATCTTTTTCCAGACGCAAGAAGTGGAAGAGAGAATGTCCGGGGTGCGTGGGGTCCTTAATTATGCTGGCTGCTTTGCCGAGGCAGCGGGAAGTCAATGGATGGGAGGCTGGACCTCGGGTGAGGACAAACTCGGACTCAATGGTTCTTTGCTCTAACTGGTCGTACAGGCTTCCATGTGGATAATGATCACTGAGGTGGTGCACTAAACAAGACCTGTGAAATTGCATTTGATGTGAAGTGAATATCTTTAGATGGGGAAGAGGGTGAACTCAAGTTTATGGAGGGTGGGAGATGGGAAACCAGTCAGGAGAGAATTGGGTTAATGAACCTTTCAATCACGCTTGGACTGAGGCACTTAAACCAAGTCACCCGGGGGGCCAATCAGATCACAGAACCATCTTTGCTAAGTGCTTTAGTCACAGAAATTTCAATCTTATCCTGATCAAAACAGTTTTTCTCGCATGCAATCACCATGTAAGTTCCCCACTTAGCTGACTATATAGTTTCAAAAATAAAATTTAGAGTGGAATTAACAAAACAAAATGGGCAATTCAGATAAAGATGCTCAAAAACTTACTCGTAAATCCATTGGCTGGTCATTTTCACAGATGTTACTGACCTCTGAATGACACCAACCTCATCTCTAAATCACATCAAATAATTGGCTGGTCCTATCTAGGATACACTGGCACTGGAGGGGACACAGAGGAGATTCACTTGATTTATTCCGGGGCCTCATAGGCTTATGAGGAGAGACTGAGTAGACTGGGGCTATACTCATTGGAATTCAGAAGAATGAGGGGAGATCTTATAGAAACATATAAGATTATGAAGGGAATAGACAAGATAGGAGCAGGGAAGTTGTTTCCACTGGCAGGTGAAACTAGAACTAGGGAGCATGGCCTCAAAATAAGGGGGAGCTGATTTAGGACTGAGTTGAGGAGAAACTTCTTCACACAAAGGGTTGTGAATCTGTGGAATTCCCTGCCCTGTGAAGCAGTTGAGGCTACCTCATTGAATGTTTTTAAGGCAAGGGTAGATAAATTTTTGAACAGTAAAGGAATTGAGGGTTATGATGAGCGGGCAGGTAAGTGGAGCTGAGTCCACGAAAAGGTCAGCCATGATCTTATTAAATGGCGGAGCAGGCTCGAGGGGCCGGATGGCCTACTCCTGCTCCCAGTTCTTATGTTCTTATGTTCCCTTTATGTTATCCCACATGATAATTTGGAAAAGAAGTGTTGCTGCTACTCTACAAAACATTAGTGAGAATGCATTGTAGAATCATAGAATCCCTACAGTGCAGAAGGAGGCCATTCGGCCCATCGAGCCTGCACCAACCACAATCCCACCCAGGTCCTATCCCTGTAACCCCACATATTTATCCTGCTAATCCCCCTGACACTAGGGTCAATTTAGCATGGCCAATCAACCTAACCTGCACATCTTTGGACTGCATCCTGCATTCCTGCATCCTGGAGTATTGAGTACGGTTTTGGTCCTCTTACTTGAGGAGGGATGTAGTTACATTGGAGGCAGTTCAGAGGAGGTTCACTAAATTGTTCTCATAGGTGAGGGGTTTGTCTCATGAAGAGAGTTTGAGCAGTTTAGGCCGATGCTCTGTAGAGTTTAGAAGAAATGGGACGTGAGGGTTTTCCACTCAGAGGGTGGTGCGTGTATGGAATGAGCTGTCACAGGGGGTGGTAGAGGCAGGTATAATTATAACATTTAAAAGACATTTGGACAGGTACATGTAGGGGAAAGGTTTAGAGGGATATGGGCCAAACGCAGGCAAATGGGACCAGTTCAGTTTAGGAAACCTGGTCAGCAGGGACGAATTGGGCCGAAGGGCCTGTTTCCGTGCTGTATATCTCCATGACTCTATGAGCGAGAGGAGAGCTAACTGAGGTATATAAGATAATAAAGGAGATTGACAAAGCAGATGCAGAGAGGATGTTTCTTTTTGTGAGACAATCTAGAACAAGCGGTCATAGTTTTACCGTGGGCGGCACGGTAGCACAGTGGTTAGCACTGCTGCTTCACAGCTCCAGGGACCTGGGTTCGATTCCCGGCTTGGGTCACTGTCTGTGTGGAGTTTGCACATTCTCCTCGTGTCTGCGTGGGTTTCCTCCGGGTGCTCCGGTTTCCTCCCACAGTCCAAAGATGTGCGGGTTAGGTTGATTGGCCATGCTAAAATTGCCCCTTAGTGTCCTGAGATGCATAGGCCCAGGGGGTAGGGCCTGGGTGGGATTGTGGTCGGTGCAGACTCGATGGGCCGAATGGCCTCTTTCTGCACTGTAGGGTTTCTATGATTTCTATGAGAATGAGGGGGTGGCAGCTTTCGAGACGTGGAGAAATTATTTCTCTCAAAGAGCCGTGAATCTATGGAATTCGCTACCACAGAGCGTGGTGGATGGCGGGACACTGAGTAAATTTAAGGAGATGGACAGATTTTTAATTAGTAATGGGTTGAAGGGTTATGGAGAACAGGCAAGAAAGTGGAGTTGAGGTCAAGATGAGATCAGCCATGATCATATTGAATGGCGGAACAGGCTCGAGGGGCTAAATTGCCTATTCTGGCTTCAATTATGTAGCTAAAAGCTGTCCTCAAACGATCAATATTATGTACAATTCAGTGTAAAGGTTCAGATTTCACTGACAATGTGGTGACACTTAAAGAGGTTCCTTTAATTAATAAAGTTGTTATGGTGCATTTAAAGTGAACAGACTAAACGACATTGATTAGTGTCACAAAGAATGCTTCCAAGATAGTTTTTCTTTGGAAAAGGACATCGAGTGTAAGTCATAGACACATGGATGACAACAAAGAAAGTATCAGATGTATACCTCAAGACAGAATAGAAGGAAGGATGAATGAGTGGGAGACAAATACTGAAAGAGACATTTCCCCCCCCCCACTCCCCCCCCCACCCCCCCCGGGAATCAACGTTGACGACCAAAATCAATTGAAGCTTAAAAAATCATTAAACAACTACTCATGTTAAAATTCTTCTATTTACAGAGAGCTGTTATTAGTACATTGGTTAAACACAAGGAAAAAAATGTATTAATATTTATACATCATTCTCGGGCTGGTGTTCCTTTTAAACCTAAAATAAACCTTCGTTTTGCAGATCAGCGAGGGAACGTAAAATGAATTTTGGTGCATGTGTTTCTGGAAAATTACAGCTAGCAATAATGAATGCTTAATTACCAAAACAAAAATAAGCTGACTGACCTCTCGACAGTTTGGGCAGCTAGCGATGCTGGAACAGATGTGATTGACATGCTCAATATTTAGTTCCTCTTGTTGTATGAAACCAAACAACACAGAGCAACCAAATATTTCTCTGCTCCAGTGTCGAACCTTGCCCCGCGGGCGTCGCACGCTAGTGTTTTAATAACCTTTGTTTTATATTAGTACTTGGAAGGGAGAGGAGCTTGTCTGGGTTAATAGGTTGCTTGCGAATCCGGTACAAGGGTTCAAAAAGTCACCTGTCTCTCAGCTGGTTGCAAAAGCCTTTTTTTTTGTAATGTGAAATGAGTTTAGGGCTGTCTCAGTCCATTTCCTGAATGGATCTGGGTCGCAGTACAAAGCTGGCAATAACTTCCTGTTCCCAGGGTTTGAAAATGGAAAGATCATCGTCATGGTGAAATGTCAGTCATTCCTCCCTTGAGGTTGTTCTGAGTTGCATTTTAGAATGTACAAGAGTACAGCACAGGCCCTTCGGCCCACGGTGTTGGTGCTGAACACGGGAGCCAGGGACCCAGGTTCAATTCCGGCCTCAGGTCACTGTCTGTGCGGAGTCTGCACGTTCTCCCCGTGTCTGCTTGGGTTTCCTCCGAGTGCTTCGGTTTCCTCCCACAGTCCAAAGATGTGTGGGTTAAGTGGATTGGCCACACTAAATTGACCTTTAGTGTCAGGGGGACTAGCTTGGGTAACTATGTGGATTATCAGGGTAAACATATGGGGTCATGGGGATAGGGCCTGGGTGGGATTGTTGTTGGTGCAGACTCGATGGGCCGAATGGCCTCTTCCTGCACTGTAGTGATTCTATGAACATGACGCCAAATTAAACTAATCCCTTCTGCCTGCCCTTGGTCCCTATCCCTCTCTATTCCTTGCATATTCATGTGCTTATCTAAAAGCCCCTTAAACGCCCCTATCGTATCTGCCTCCACCACCATCCTGGCAGTGCGTTCCAGACACCTACCACTTTCTATGTAAAAATACTTGCCCCTCACATCTCCCTTAAACTTTCCCCCTCTCACCTTAAGTGTATGTCCCCTAGTATCAGACATTTCAATTCTGGGACGGCAAGGTGGCACAGTGGTTAGCACTGCTGCCTCACAGCACCAGGGACGGATTCCTAGCTTGGGTCACTGTCTGTGTGGAGTCTGCATGTTCTCACCGTGTCTGCGTGGGTTTCCTCCGGGTGTTCCGGATTCCTCCCCACAGTCTGAAAGACGTGCTGGCTAGATGCATCGGGCCGTGCTAATTTCTCCCTCAGTGTACCCGAACAGGCGCCGGAGTGTGGCGACTAGGGGATTTTCGCAGTAACTTCATTGCAGTGTTAATGTAAGCCTACTTGTGACACTAATAAAACAAAATAAATAAATAAAATAAAATTACTGCGGTTGGTGGAATCTGAAACCAAAAGAGAAAATGCTGGAAAATCTCAGCAGGCCTGGCAGCATCTGACGTTTCGAGTCCCGATGACCCTTTGTCGAAGCTTTGACAAGGGGTCATCTGGATTTGAAACGTCAGCTCTTTCCTCTCCTCGTAAATAAATAATAAAATTCTGACGATCAACTCTATCTAATACCCTCATGGTTTTATAGACTTCTATCAGGTCCCCCCTTAGCCTTCCTGTTCATAGGTACAAATAGAAACCTAATCAGTGGAGAAGAGTGAAGTGATTCTGTTTCTGTCGGCAATGTACAGATCTTGGAAGTCTCTTTTGGTGTGATTGCCATTATTACACATTCTGGTCAGCTGCAACTTCAGAGTTCAGCACGGAAAGTTAAACACGTGTGTTTTCTCTTGTAGCAATTTGTTTCATGTGAGTACCACTCCTTTTTTTGTATTTTTATTCCAATTCAATCAAATCAAGTCCAATTCAGAGTCTCAACAAGTTGAGACATTCCCGATCCAAGCTGACAAGACAGGGTCTGCAACCCCTGTCTTGGGCTTGATCTACATGGTCCAAGCTGATTGGAGTAGGCATTGCACCTCCTCCAAGGCCTCCTCTCGTTTGCGTCTTAGCCAAAAGGCCGAGATGCCGCTTTTAAAAATTGCTTCAAATTAAGCTGAAATGTAATGACTTCAACCAAGCACAGCATGTCGATACTACACTTGATCTTTACCACTCCGTCAAAAGCTACAACCTCGATTCCCTGATTGCCCTTGTTTTAAAAGCAGCCCTGATTAATTTTAAACCATAGCAGCAACTTTAAGATGAAGCTAATTTGAAAATCCAGGTGTTTAACAACCCCTTTAACAGGATTATTGCTGATGGGAAGTTAGATTTTAACCAGTGAGCACTATAACTGCTAAAGACAAGGGGGATTGCAGTGATGCACGCTCACAGACTTTGTCAGGGACATAGGATCATAGAAGATAGGGGCAGGAGGAGGCCATTCGGCCCTTCAAGTCTGCTCTGCCATTCATCAGGGTCATGGCTGATCATCCAACTCAATAGCCTAATCCTGCTTTCTCCCCATAACCTTTGATCCCATTCGCTCCAAGTGCTATATCCAGCCGCCTCTTGAATACATTCAATGTTTTGGCATCAACTACTTCCTGTGGTAATGAATTCCACAGGCTCACCACTCTTTGGGTGAAGAAATGTCTCCTCATCTCTGTCCTAAATGGTCTACCCCGAATCCTCAGACTGTGACCCCTGGTTCTGGACTCCCTCACCATCGGGAATATCCTCCCTGCATCTACCCTGTATAGTCCTGTTAGAATTTTATAAGCCTCGGAGATCCCCCTCATTCATCTAAACTCCAGCGAAAACAATCCTAACCTAGTCAATCTCTCCTCATACATCAGTCGCACTGAAACAGATTCCATCTGAAATTATGGTTAACTTGAGAAAAGGTAGAAATAAGCTTGCAAAGCCTACAATTGCCAAATAGTCTGCATGTAGCACTATCGAGGCTGACACTTGTAACACGATTTAGGTAACAGAGGGTTGCTTGTGCTCCCATGGAAACATACACCACTGTGCTTTCAGGGGAGAAGAATATGTACAAAATAAGTTACCTTATTGTATAATTAATGCCAGCTTCAAGACTTACAAGCCACTGGACAAATTTGCAAAGACACTGTAATATTTACTCAGATGAAGAAATGTAATCTTTGCTTGCAGCCTCTCTATTCCCTGGCATCAGGGATCTTAATAAAAAGGGAACTGAGAAAATATTTAACATCTTGCAAAAATAAATAAACTCTTCTAAATCTGCAAAAGAGCAGCAGGAGGTTGAGATGACTTTTTTATTGTCTCCCCGGATCTCTGATTAAATTTCTTCCCTTTGACTGCATTAACTCTTCGCTGGGGCGTGTTAGCCCAGGTGAGGCACCTCCCAGTATCTTGCCCATTCTTCATTTGTGAGCCCAGTCTTGCCCAGGTGTGTAGTCCTGACACATGGACTTACACTCACTCGTTCGCTTCCAAAAGGGATCAGTCAAGGCCTGAGGCTGATTTCCTCCCCTCTCTCCTGAGATGAACAAGCTTGAGCATGAATCAGAGACCTTTTGTTTAACATCGGTGGCACAATGGTTGGCACTGCTGCCTCACAGCGTCAGGGACTTGGGTTCGATTCCCAGCTTGGGTCACTGTCTGTGTGGAGTCTGCATGTTCTCCCCGTGTCTGCGTGGGTTCCCTCCAGGTGCCCCGGTTTCCTCCCACAGTCTGAAAGACGTGCTGGTTAGATGCATTGACCTGATGTTTATTAATGTCACAAGTAAGCTTACATTATTAACACTGCAATGAAGTTACTGTGAAAATCTCCAAACAGACGCCGGAGTGTGGCGACTAGGGGAGTTTCACAGTAACTTCATTGCAGTGTTAATGTAAGCCTTACTTGTGACTAATAAATAAACTCTACTTTCTAACAGTACACTGGCAATAGAACAATGGCTCTTGGCTTTTGCTACCAAATAAACCTGTTGGACTTTAACCTGGTGTTATTAGACTTCTTACTGTGTTTACTCCAGTCCAACACCGGTATCTCCACATCAATAGAACAACGGTCCAGGAGTAGGTTATATGCAGCAAACAGAACTCTTTACCATATGTAAAACTCACTTATGTCTCTCACATTTTCCATTCCTGATGAAAGATCACTGACCTGAAACATTAACCCTGACGCTGCCGCTCCTCCTCCAGACATTTTTGATTCTGATTTGATTTATTATTGTCACATATATTAACATACAGTGAAAAGTATTGTTTCCTAGGCGCTATGCAGACAAAGCATACCGTTCATAGAGAAGGAAACGAGGGAGTGCAGAATGTAGTGAAGGAAGTTTTAGAAGCATAGAACGAGAGTAAAAGGTAGAATTAGAAGGTACGCTGGGCACAGTTTGCAAGAAATCGCCTCGGCCATCTCTGCAGAAATTCTGTGGTTTTCTCCAACAGGATTTCAGTTTGTCTATTTTAGCTTTTTCATCTCTGTTGCTTTCTGTTTCCTGAATGCGCTTGCTCAGACATCTACTGAAACTCCCTTACTGAGGCGTCACTGTTGCACAGTGGTTAGCACTGCTGCCTCACGGCGCCAGGGACCCGGGTGACTGTCTGGAACTTGCACATTCTCCCCATGTCCGCGTGGGTTTCCTTCGGGTGCTCCGGTTTCCTCCCACACTCCAAAGATGCACAGGTTAGGTGGATTCGCTACCCCAAAGTGCGGTGGATGCTGGGACAGTGAGTAAATTTAAGGAGGAGTTAGACAGATTTTTAATCGGTAATGGCTTGAAGGGTTATGGGGAGAAGGCAGGAAAATGGGGATGAGGAGCATATCAGCCATGATCGAATGGCGAAGCAGACTCGACGGGCCGAATGGCCTAATTCTGCTTCTATATCTTATGAACTTATTGGCCACGGTAAATTGCCTTTTATTTATTTATATTTACTAATGTCGCAAGTAGGCTTACATTAACACTGCAATGAAGTTACTGTGAAAACCCCCCAGTCGCCAACACTCTGGCGCCTGTTCGGGTACACTGAGGGAGAATTTAGCATGGCCAATCCACCTAACCAGCACGTCTTCTGGGCTGTGGGAGGAAACAGGAGCGCCCGGAGGAAACCCACGCAGACACAGGGAGAATGTGCAAACTCCACACAGATAGTGACCCAAGCCGGGAATCGAACCCAGGTCCCTGGTTGTATGAGGCAGTGGTGCTAACCACTGTGCCATCATGCTGCTTGTTGTCCCAAGATGTGTGGATTGGTCATGCTAAATTGCCCAAGATGTGTAGGTGAGGGGAATTAGTTGGGTAAATACGCGAGGTTACAGGGATAGAACCTGGGTAAGATGCTCTGTTGGAGAGTTGGTGCAAACTCAGTGGGCCAAATAGCCTCCTTCTGCACTGTAGGGATTCTATGAGAAACATCACTGACCTTTGACAGTTCTAATAGCAGGATATGGTCTTGAAACATTAACTCTGTTTTTCTCTCTCTGCAAATGCTGTTGGACCTGTTGAGTATTTCCGGCTGTCCTTGTTTTTATTTCAATTTATCATCTTGTCCCTGCTTCACAATTCATAGCAGAGAAACCTTGAAATGAGATATCTTTTGTTGCATTCTGTGCACGAGACGAGGCGTATCTATGGCACTTTATCTTGCGAATTTTGAACTCCTTTTATTGCAGCTGTATGTGTTGGGGTTGGATTTCGGTAAATCACTTTCTGATTAAAGGGATCTGAGGGAATGGAGGAATGAATGCAGATGTGCTTTTTATCTGAACCAGATGTTTCATTAATTCCAAACATTTCTGCATCTTCACATCCCATAACCATCAAATCTCCCTCATATAAAAATCAACCGAACAGTGTTCCCCTTGCAATCATTTAACTAATGCTCCTCGGAAATAGAAGCAGGCGGCACCTCTATGGGCCCTCGAGTCTGCTCTACCGGTAATCAGATTATGGCTGACCCTTGACCTCAACACTACTCCCCTGGCCGATGCTCATGTCCCTTGCTTCCTTCAGAGTCCAAAAATCTATCAATATCAATCTTGAGCATACTCCATGCTTGAGCATTCACAACCCTACGGGGTACAGAATTCACAGCCCTCTGTGAGAACAACTTCCAACTAAACTCAATCTGAAATGACCAACTCCTTAATCCAAGACTGCCTCCCTTGTTCTCAACTTCCCAGCCACGGGAAACAGCCTCTCGACATCGACCTTCTCAAGCCTTCTCAGGACCTTATGTTTCTTTGATATTACCTCACATCCTTCCAAAGGATTTTGATTTGATTTGATTTGATTTATTATCACATGTATTAACATACAATGAAAAGTATTGTTTCTTGCATACTATACAGACAAAACATACTGTTCATAGAGAAGGAAAGGAGAGAGTGCAGAATGTAGTGTTACAGTCATAGTTAGGGTGTAGAGAAAGATCAACTTAATGCGAGGTAAGTCCATTCAAAAGTCTGACAGCAGCAGGGAAGAAGCTGTTTTTGAGTCGGTTGGTACATGACCTCAGACTTTTGTATCTTTTTCCCGACAGAAGAAGGTGGAAGAGAGAATGTCCGGGGTGAGTGGGGTCCTTAATTATGCTGGCTGCTCTGCAGACGCAGCGGGAAGTGTAAACAGAGTCAATGGATGGGAGGCTGGTTTGCGTGATGGATTGGGCTACATTCATGACCTTTTCTAGTTCCTTGCGGTCTTGGGTAGAGCAGGAGCCATACCAAGCTGTGAAAGAATGCTTTATATGGTGCATCTGTAAAAATTGGTGAGAGTCGTAGCTGACATGCCAAATTTCCTTAGTCTTCTGAGAAAGTAGAGGCATTGGTGGGCTTTCTTAACTATAGTGTCGGCATGGGAGAACCAGGACAGGTCGTTGGTGATCTGGACATCTAAAAACGTGAAGCTCTCGACCCTTTCTACTTCGTCCCCATTGATGTAGACAGGGGTATGTTCTCCTTTACGCTTCCTGAAGTCGATGATAATCTCCTTCGTTTTGTTGACATTGAGAGATATATATTGGCCCTTTCTACTCAATATCTCCTTGTAGGGCAACAATTGCACTCCGGTAGTCAATCTATTTAACCACACTGTAAGGCAAGAATATCCTTCCTTAGGTACTGTTACCATCCCAGCTAATGTTACTACTGGACAAGCCAGATCCCAGACTGAAACCTAGCTTGATAGATCCTAACTTTTCTTTTTAAATCGTGGAGGAAAGTTACTAAGCAAATTCACAGGTGTCTGCTGGTGAACTTTTGACACCAAGAATTAAGCAAGAAAGAAACTATTACATCAGACAAAATGTTGGAAAGATCCCAATACAAACACAAGAAAATGTTTCAAATATTCACTATTCCTTCAGTTCAGCAATACCTTTACAGATGTACAGATACAGCAAGATAAAACAATTAACCATATCCATGTTAAACTCAATATTCTGAGTAAGTTTGTGGTACATATGAATTAACAGGTGAACTGTGGTCAGACGCACCAAACTCCAAAGTGAATGACAGATGTGACCCAAGCAGATTCCATGGATTTCTCAACAACCCATCCAGACACTGTCACATCATCAGCTAACCAGTCCCACTGAAATTCTGGGCAGGGTTCTCCAATCGCATCTGTAACCATCCTGCTGCAAGTGAGAACAAGAATTTGGCATTCCAGCTAAAAGTCCATTCACTTTCAGCAGCACCGGGGAAGCCCAGCTGTGAACGAGGACGGAGATTTCCAGCACCTGTTTTTCACGTGAGAATTTCCAATCTTCACATTTGAAGAATTTGCCTTGGAATTTCCTCCAAACATTGTTCACTCAGATGGCTTCAACAAGGATCCACCTCCAAGATTTCACCCTTTCCTTCTGAGGTCCTTTACCCCTGCAACTCAGAGTACACTCAAGCTTCACTTTCTAAGCACAATTTCAGACCTATAGCCATGCCAAATACCGCTGCTCCAAAAGTACCTATGCCCTTGCGGCCCACTGCATGGAGTTAGCAACCTTTAGCTGGCCTTTCAGACTTCAGGGCTTCTCTCAAGCCCGCTTCATTTCAAATCTGGTCCCGACAGCCACTTATTTGACTTGGAGTCTTTTACTCTGCTCCTGTCATTTTTTCCTGACTCAGTGGGATTTAATCTGATCCCTGTCTTTGTCCAACTTCATGCTTAGGACTTTCATCTGGGACCTCTTCCTGTCCCACTCCCTGGTCTGGAATCTTCTTCCTGGTTTGGGACATTTTGCCTGCCCCTCTCCCCGTGTCCTGCTCCTGGGACACCTTCTCTCAAATAGCTCTCCAGTTCAGGTCGCCCGGCCTCCAGTTTTGTACTGTTTCACTTCTTTGCTTCCTTTTCTTACGAGCACGCGCGCAGGGCCAGATCCCAGCCTGGAGACATCAAAATGGATGAATTGTGCATGTGAACTAGGCCAATTCCCGGCCGGGAATTTGAGAAACCAAATTCACGACCTTCCTGGCTTCCTACCCTGCTTGTGAGATCTTCAAAATACTCAATATAATTCTTGGGGTGGCACAGTGGTTAGCACTGCTGCCTCACAGCGCCAGGGACCTGGATTCGATTCCCGGCTCGGGTCACTGTCTGTGTGGAGTTCGCAAGTTCTCCCCGTGTCTGCATGGGTTTCCTCCGGGTGCTCCGGTTTCCTCCCACACTCCAAAGATGTACAGGTTAGATGGATTGGCCGTGCTAGATTGCCTCTTCGTGTCCCGGGATGTGTACGTTAGAGGGATTAGTGGGATAAATATGTGATGTTTTGGGGATAGAGCCTGGGTGGGATTGTGGTTCTAAGGAGAACAATGCCAGCCTCTCGAGTCTCTCCAGATAATGGAAACCTCTCTGGGCGGCACAGTGGTTAGCACTGCTGCCTCACAGCGCCGGGGATCCGGATTTGTGGGAAATCTGCACGTTCTCCCAGTGTCTGCGTGGGTTTCCCCCGGGTGCTCCAGTTTCCTCCCACAGTTGGAAAGACGTGCTGGTTAGGGTGCATTGGCCGTGCTAACTTCTCCCTCAGTGTACCCGAACAGGCGCCGGAGAGTGGCGACTAGGGGATTCCCGCAGTAACTTCATTGCCGTGTTAATGTAGGCCTACTTGTGACATTATAAATAAACTTTAAATTAACCCACTCTTGCGCTACACCAGTGTGAGGTCTCTCTGGTTATGGACAGGAGATGGATGCTATTTCAGATGGATGTTTCACACAGTCACCAGGCTTTTTCCATGCGTGCTAACAATGGCCACATTCAAATTCCACTCACAGAGATGAAATGACATGTTCTCATTTATTTTACCACTCAGCTTGCTATTATTTATTATTTCACATCCAGCTATAATCAGCAATCCAAACGCTCCTTAAAAGTATCCCAAAGATTAATAACAGTGATGTGTCATTAACATACCAATAGTTTCCTGGGAAGATTGGGACCATTATTTCACCCATCCAGCCCACACCCCCAACCCTTCCAAAGCACGAAATCTCAAAACACAAAGTATTGGAGCGGAACCAGATTCTACAGGTTTACATCGAAAGTTGGATAAGCTATATCACCGGCTACATTTTTTGAAACTTGTAGTTTTCATTGTGCATTTACAACTATGGAAAAAGATAATGATTTGATTTGATTTATTATTGTCACATGTATTAGCATACAGTGAAAAGTATTGTTTCTTGCGCGCTATACAGACAAAGCATACTGTTCATAGAGAAGGAAATGGGAGAGTGCAGGATGTAGTGTTACAGTCATAGCTAGGGTGTAGAGAAAGATCAACTTAATGCAAAGTAAGTCCATTCAAAAGTCTGACGGCAGCAGGGAAGAAGCTGCTCTTGAGTCGGTTGCTAGGTGACCTCAGACTTTTGTATCTTTTTCCTGACGGGAGAAGGTGGAAGAGAGAATGTCCGGGGTGTGTGGGGTCTTTAATTATGCTGGCTCCTTTGCCGAGGCAGTGGGAAGTGTAGACAGAGTCAATGGATGGGAGGCTGGTTTGCGTGATGGATTGGGTTACATTCACGACCTTTTGTAGTTTCTTGCCGTCTTGGGCAGAGCAGGAGCCGTAACAAGCTGTGATACAACCAGAAAGAATGCTTTCTATGGTACATTTGTAAAAGTTGGTGAGAGTTGTAGGTGACATGCCAAATTTCCTTAGTCTTCTGAGAAAGTAGAGGCGTTGGTGGGGCTTTCTTAACTATAGTCGGCATGGGGGGACCAGGACAGGTTGTTGGTGATCTGGACACCTAAAAGCTTGAAGCTTTCAACCATTTCTACTTTGCCCCCATTGATGTAGACTGGGGCATGTTCTCCTTTACGCTTCCTGAAGTCGATGACTATCTCCTTCGTTTTGTTGACATTGTGGGAGAGATTATGGCTAGATTTCATGGTCAGTGTGAAACAATGGTGGTCACCAGTGAGCTCAAACGAACCTGCCCACAAACAAATAGTGACCTCTGTGGTGTGGATTCCTCTTCCCCGACATTCATAGAGTCATAGAGTCATAGAGGTTTACAGCATGGAAACAGGCACTTCGGCCCAACTTGTCCATGCTGCCCTTTTTTTAAAAAACCCCTCAGCTAATCCCAATTGCCCGCATTTGGCCCATATCCCTCTATACCCATTGTACCCATGTAACTATCTAAATGCTTTTTAAAAGATAAAATTGTACCCGCCTCTACTACTACCTCTGGCAGCTTGTTCCAGACACTCACCAGCCTCTGTGTGAAAAAATTGCCCCTCTGGATACTTTTGTATCTCTCCCCTCTCACCTTAAACCTATGCCCTCTAGTTTTAGACTCCCCTATCTTTGGGAAAAGATATTGACTATCTACCTTGTCTATGCCCTTCATTATTTTATAGACCTCTATAAGGTCACCCCTCAGCCTCCTACGCTCCAGAGAGAAAAGTCCCAGTCTATTCAGCCTCTCCTTATAACTCAATCCATCAAGTCCTGGTAGCATCCTAGTAAATCTTTTCTGCATTCTTTCTAGTTTAATAATATCCTTTCTATAATAGGGTGACCAGAATTGCACACAGTATTCCAAGTGTGGCCTTACCAATGTCTTGTACAACTTTAACAAGACGTCCCAGCTCCTGTATTCAATGTTCTGACCGATGAAACCAAGCATGCTGAATGCCTTCTTCACCACTCTGTCCACCTGTGACTCCACTTTCAAGGAGCTATGAACATGTACCCCTAGATCTCTTTGTTCTGTAACTCTCCCCAACGCCCTACCATTAACTGAGTAAGTCCTGCCCTGGTTCAATCTACCAAAATGCACCACCTGGCATTTGTCTATATTAAACTCCATCTGCCATTCATCAGCCCACTGGCCCAATTGATCAAGATCCGATTGCAATTGGAGATAACTTTCTTCACTGTCCACTATGCCACCAATCTTAGTGTCACCTGCAAACTTACTAACCATGCCCCCTATATTCTCATCCAAATCATTAATATAAATGACAAATAACAGTGGGCCCAGCACTGATCCCTTTGATATTGGTGGCACCCAGCAATTATATCATAGAAACCCTACAGTGCAGAAGGAGGCCATTCGGCCCATCGAGTCTGCACCGACCACAATCCCACCCAGGCCCTACCCCCACATATTTTACCCGTTAATCCCTCTAACCTACGCTTCCCAGGACTCTAAGGGGCAATTTTTAACCTGGCCAATCAACCTAACCCGCACATCTTTGGACTGTGGGAGGAAACCGGAGCACCCGGAGGAAACCCACGCAGACACGAGGAGAAGGTGCAAACTCCACACAGACAGTGACCCGAGCCGGGAATCGAACCCGGGACCCTGGAGCTGTGAAGCAGCAGTGCTAACCACTGTGCTACCGTGCCGCCCATTATAATGTCATCAAGCAGGCAAATCACATTGAATCATCCTTGTCAGACTCCATTTGGAGTATTGTGAGCAGTTTTGGGCTCCTTATCAAAGGAAGGATGTGCTGGCCTTGGAAAGGGTCCAGAGGAGGTTCACAAGAACGATTCCTGGAATGAAGAGCTTGTCGTATGAGGAACGGTTGAGGACTCTGGGTCTGTACTCGTTGGGGTTTAGAGGATGAGGGGGGATCTTATTGAAACCTACAGGATACTGCGAGGCCTGGATAGAGTGGACGTGGAGAGGATGTTTCCACTAGTAGGAAAAACTAGAACCAGAGGGCACAACCTCAGGCTAAAGGGACGATCCTTTAAAACAAAGATGAGGAGGAATTTCTTCATCCAGAGAGTGATGAATCTGTGGAACTCTTTGCCGCAGAAGGCTGTGGAGGCCAGGTCATTGAGTGTCTTTAAGACAGAGATAGATAGGTTCTTGATTAATAAGGGGATCAGGGGTTATGGGGAAAAGGCAGGAGAATGGGGATGAGAAAAATATCAGCCATGATTGAATGGTGGGGCAGACTCGATGGACCGAGTGGCCTAAGTCTGCTCCTGTGTCTTATGGTCTTATGGATCCTCACAGTCAGCAAACCAGAAAGAAAAATGTACTAATTACCACTAAGTTTTATAAGTTTGCAGAGACTGATAATAAAGATTAGGATATGGGAATAAGGTAGAAGCTATAATATAAACTTTTCCTGATTTTTAAAATTATGTTATAAACTTGTGGAATTGTTCTCATAGTATAGAGATATGGCATTCGGCAAGTATAAGATTGTTTTTTTAAGAGTCAGAGCAGTTGTTTGGCAGTAGTTATGACTTAAAACCCAGTAACACCTCACTAAACAAGGAACAACTTTTTCCTTTTTTAAAACAATGATATTCCAGCATATTTTTGTTTATTCATTCATGATGTGGGCGTCGCTGGCTGGCCAGCATTTATTGCCCATCCCTAACTGCACTTAAGAGTCAACCACATTGCTGTGGCTCTGGAGTCACATGTAGGCCAGACCGGGTAAGGACGACAGATTTCCTTCCCTGAAGGACATTCGTGGACCAGATGGGTTTTTCTGACAATCGACAATGGTTTCATGGCCATCATTAGACTTTTAATTCCAGATTTTGTTTTATAGAATTCAAATTCCACCACCTGCCTTGGCAGGATTCGAATCCAGGTGTCCTGCGTCTCTGGATTACCAGTCCAGTGGCAATACCACTACGCCACTCCCTCCCCTTATATGAGGACATTCACATCAGTTCACCTGCTTTCTAAAGATTGCCGTCTGTGCTGAGTTCAGTAGTACACCTTGTGGAAGTGTGGGGAACCCGTGGCACCAGCTTCTGGATTGCTGCGTTTAACTGGGTGTTTGTGGGTACCAGCAGAAACTGTCAAAATTCATTAAAATGACAGAACCCAGACTGATATAAACTGGAATGTTGAGGCTTTCTAGCACCAAATTTCATCTATTTGCTTTTATGGACCAGGTCACTCAGCATCTGAAAGGTAGTGACAGTATTTCTAGCAGAGCTCTTCCTTCGATAATCTGAAATGGTTGTCTATTTTTCTCATTCAGATTTTTAAAATTCATTCGTGGGACACGGATGTCGCTGGCTGGCCAGCATTTATTGCCCATCCCTAGTTGCCCCTTGTGGTGGACTACAGTTGCGCCTTTGTCCTGTCTGGACCACCGTTGTTGTGTTTGTCATGCCTGGACACATCCCCTGCCAGCTCCTCCCCATGTCATCTAGTATAAAAGTGGCTGTTTCCTCCCCCTTGTTCAGTTCGGGTCGGTTATCTGTTGGGATGTGCTCCTAGTTCTGTAATGAATAAAAGCCTACAGTTGTATTGGCACACAAGTAGACTTTTGCCTAATTGATAGCGCTTCACCCCTGGAGGGCAGTTGAGAGTCAACCACATTGCTGTGGCTCTGGAGTCACATGTAGGCCAGACCAGGTAAGGACGGCAGATTTCCTTCCCTAAAGGACATTAGTGAACCAGATGGGTTTTTACGACAATGGTTTCATGGTCATCAGTAGATTCTTAATTCCAGATATTTTTAACTGAATTCAAATTCCACCAACTACCACAGCGGGATTCGAACCCGGATCCCCAGAGTTTCGGGATTAATAGTCTAGCGATAATACCACTAGGCCATCGCCTCTCCTAATGATGCTGATCAATCTCCCAGGCACTCCTTGCAAGAAGGTTTGTCAATCTTTGGAATTCTCAATCCCATACGACTCTGGATGCTCAGTCGTTGAGGATATTCAAGGCTGAGATTGATGAATTTTTTTGGATAGTACGGGAATCTAGAGACATGGGGGTAGGGTAAGAAAGTGGAGGTGAAGTAGAAAATCAGCCCTGATCCTATTGAATAACAGTGAAAGCACTATTCTATTCCTACAACCTATTCTTGCTCCTATTTCTCAGGTTCTTAAGAATCTCATTAATACCTTGATACAAGTGACTGAACAGGAAACTTACATTAAGCAAATTGATTTTAAGTGTCAGCTCAGAGAATCTCATGCAACTTATAGGGTCAACTTTTCTTTTGACCCATTTCCTCATTTTGGTAAAAATTTGAATTTATATGATGTGTTTCCATTTTCTTTTTACATCTACATATTTTTTACAATGCAAGTTATCATTGTTGTTAGATTGAGCAGTTCTTATCTTTGCCTCTAAGTGCCTGCCTGAAGTGTTCCCAAGTATAGCAGTAGGGTGGAAAGTAGAACTGCCCCTGTATATCGGCTCAAATAATATGCCTTATTTCTCTTCTGACTCCAAGAATGCACCCATGACACACCAGTGTGCTCTTTCCATTTCTCACACTACCTACCCTCCTGGTTTCTCTGAGAAAACTTGATGTTATAATTACATTTAGTCACAATTCATCAGTGTATCCTCTCACCCACTGGGATCTTGATCCAAACTGTCCAAGTCCATTCCATTTAGTAGTTTTGGAATCACAGAGAGAACAGTTTAATCCCATTTTTCTGAGCTGGATTCAAAGCCAGATCACAGAGTTGAAAGAACAGTAGACTTATCACAGAACTTATCATAGAATCCCTACAGTGCAGAAGGAGGCCATTCAGCCCATCGAGACTGTACCGACCACAATCCCACCCAGGCCCTGTCCCCACAACCCCATGCATTTACCCTAGCTAGTCCCCCTGACACTAAGGGGTAATTTAGCATGGCCAATCTACTTAACCTGCATATTTTTGGACTTGTGGGAGGAAACCGGAGCACTCGGAGGAAACCCACGCAGACACGGGGCGAATGTACAGACTCCACACAGACAGTGACCCAAGCCAGGAATCGAACTCGGGTCCCTGGCGTTGTGAGGCAGCAATGCTAACTGCCACCATGCTTTAACCCTTTACCCCAACATGGTCTCTACTAAAAATTGTTGACACTGGGTTTGCTTAACCGAGACCACAATATATGTTATGAGTAATGTCACAAACTGGTGGAGTTTATGCCTTGCTTCCAGACATCATTGACACATAAGAGCCTCTAAAGTCTCAATGGCAGATGTTTTGCAGTGGCATTTTCCAAGTGGTTGTTTTGCTTGCCAAAGCCCCAAGGTCAACACATGACTTCTTATTTCCTTCTATCCCACCCCTCGCCTGCAGCAGAGTTATTTAAAGTTTAAAGTTTATTGATTAGTGTCACAACTAGGCCTACATTAACACTGCAATGAAGTTACTGTGAAAATCCCCTCGTCACCACACTCTGGTGCCTGTTCAGGTACACCGAGGGAGAATTTAGCACGGCCAATCCACCTAACCAACACGTCTTTCGGACTGTGGGAGAAAACCAGAGCACCCGGAGGAAACCCACGCAGACACGGGGAGAACGTGCAAACTCCACACACAGACAGTGACCCAAGCTCGGGAATTGAACCCAGGTCCCTGGCTCTGTGAGGAAGTAGTGCTAACCACTGTGCCACCGTGCAGCCCATTGTCCCCTATCACAAATGACAAGGTACCTCATGCTTCTGTGTTCATCTACCTCTACGTTTCTGTATTGTTATGTGCATTCTTATCAGCCATGTATGTGTTGGCACAGTGGGTTAGCACTGGGTTCGATTCCCGAGCTTGGGTCATTGTCTGTGTGGAGTCTGCACGTTCTCCCCGTGTCTGCGTGGGTTTCCTCCGGGTGCTCCGGTTTCCTCCCATAGTCCGAAAGACGTGCTGGTTCGGGTGCATTGGGCTGTGCTAAATTCTCCCTCGGTGTACCCGAACAGGCGCTGGAGTGTGGTGACTGGGGGATTTTCACAGTAACTTCATTAATGTAAGCCTATGTGTGACACTAATAAAGAAAACGTTTGCATACTCTATGTACACATGTGGTTGATGTGTTTTTTTCTAGATTAAAATACATACTTAAGCCAATAAGACTTTTATAAAAACACCCTGATGCTTTTACTTTTGTGTAGCAGTCCATATGAAAGATGCAAAAAACATCAGTGCAAAGGAATTACGAATGCTTTGCTTGTTAAGGAATGTTTTACATTTTAAAAATGATTTACACACCAGCTTCTTTGCAATGGCGCGTAATCAAACACACTTGCTCAAATCTGTTCTTTTTTTTTGTTTCATTCCTCTGTTGGCAAAATAGAGTCCCAGTTGGAATGCTGAAATGATTGGGGGCTGGAGGAGATATTGAGAGTGGCTGGCTCTGTGAAGCTCTTGTATTTTGCAATCTGGTCTCAGTAGAATTCATGTTAACTTCAGCCAGTGGACCAGTGAATAAGGAGCTTTAGTTTTATTACTGGTTCAGCTAGCAGGTCACAGGAAGTGATGATCAGAGAGAGATACTTGTTTTTTTTCCCCCCAGTCTAAATTTTATGGTTATTTTACTTCATTGAATCAGACAGCATTGAAGGAGGCCATTCAGCCCATTATCATAGAATGATAGAATCCCTACAGTGCAGAAAGAGGCCGTTCGGCCCATCGCATCTGCATCAACTCTCCGAAAGAGCATCCCACCCAGGTCCTCCCCCCTGTCTTATCCCTGTAGCATTTACCATGGCTAATTCACCCTAACCTAAATGTGATGGCTTCAGCCAGACTTGGCTTGCTAGAGTATGAATTACCTGATGAGTCTTGGTATTATCGACCTTGATAATCACCTTTTGGTTTGACGTTTTAAGTTTCCTTTCGACTTTGTTTTTGGTTCGGGCTGTTCCCCCCCTTCCTTTTGGGGAGCCGCCCCTTTTACTTTGTCCCTAAGTTAATTTGAGTTCGTTTATTTGATTGGTGTCGAAAGAAATATCTGATGAGTCCTAATTGATGGTTAAATCAGGGAGCCTCATGCTCCCTATTTAAAGCAGGTGTGTCAGACTCCCAGCCTGCATTCAGCAGGGAGCAACTGGAGAGCTGGCTGTGTACAGATGTATGGTGTAAATAAAGTAACTTGGTGACGGGACTTTCGCCTCCATGGAGTTATTACACTATACATCTTGGGACACTAACGGGCAACTTAGCATGGCCAATCCACCTAACCCACACATCTTTGAACTGTGGGAGGAAACCAGAGCACCCGGAGGAAACGCACGCAGACACGGGGAGAATGTGCAGACTCCGCACAGTGACTCAAGGCCCTCAAGCTGTGAGACAGCTGTGCTAACCACTGTACCCCAGTGCCGCCCATTATGTCTGTGCCAGTTCTCTGATTTCTCTGAAGGAGTTTCCAATTAGTCCCACACCCCTGCTGTTTCCCCACAGCCCTGCATTTTCTTTCTCTTTTCAAGTGGAGATTCAGTTCTCCTTTCCTATTGAACCTGCTTCTGCCTTCCGTTCAGCTATTCAAGATCATAACAACTTGCCGAGTCTTGCTTCTCACTTCTTTTTACCAATTATTTTGCATTTGTTACCAACCCTCCTTTCGGAGGAAACAGTTTCTCTTTTAACTCTTTCAAAACTCTTCCTAATTTTGAACTCCTTGATTAAATCTCCCCATAGCTGGTGTTCTGAGGAGAACAATGCTAGCCTCTCGAGTCTCTCCAGATACTGAAAACCTCTCTGGGCAGCATGGTGTCGCAATGGTTAGCACTGTTTCCTCGCAACACCAAGAACCCGGCTTGGGTCACTGTCTGTGGGGAGATTGTACATTCTCCCCGTGTCTGCGTGGGTTTCCTCCGGGTGCTCCGGTTTCCTCCCACAGTCCGAAAGATGTGCTGGTTAGGCTCATTGGCCGTGCTAAATTCTCTCTCAGTGTACCCGAACAGGCACTGGAGTGTGGCGACTAGGGGATTTTCACAGTAACTTTATTGCAGTGTTAATGTAAGCCTTACTTGTGACACTAACAAATAAAACTTTACAAACTTTAAAAACTCTCATCCCCGGTACTGATTCTGGTAAATCTCCATCACATCCTCTATGAGGCCTCGACATCTTTGCTGAAGTTTGATGCCTAAAATTGAATGTGTTTCTCTAGTTGAGGACTAGTTTGCAATTGTACAGGGGAGTGTTGTGGACTGGGGGCAGCGATTGAACAGAGGTGGTGATCAGGGGTGGGGGGTGAGGTGTGCCATGATCAGGTGGGGGTGTGCAGTCGGAGCAGGGTGAGAGTGTGATGTCTGGGTAGGGGAGTGGGTGAGGGTGGGGGAGTGGGATATCATGCAGTGCATTAACTATGTACTCTTGTAAACAGTTAATGCACTAGGAGGTCGGCGCATGTGCAATGGTGCCTTCTAGCAGTCAGCAGCCAGCTTCCCGGTGTGAATAGACTCCATCCACTCCCCCTACTGACGAGAATCACACTTTGCCTCATTTTATTTCTTGAAGTGGCATAAGATCGTGTCTGAGAGCGATTCTGTCCCGTTCTCACGCTTGTTTGGCACTTAGATTTTTTTGTAAGATCAACCCCCCCCCCCCCCCCCCACCGCCCCCGGGTTTTCAACAGCCTTTTTAACAACTTTAATAAACTTGCTCTGCCATCTTCATCAAGAAATCTGTCACAATTCTAAAATGGGTACATAAAGCAGAAATTACTCAGTAAATTAGCAGCAACAGGAAGCAAAATACCAGTGCCAGCAGCAACCTGAATTTGAATAAAATTAAATAGAGAGTACTTTTTGACTCCACCAGTTGGCATTTACAGAGCACTTCAATAAAACATCCCAACATGTTTCACATTGGCGAGAATCCCAGACACTGAGCAGTGAAGCAAGAGAAATTAAGGGCAGCAACCTATTTTTAAAAAAAATTCATTCGTGGGACATGGGCGTCGCTGGCTGGGCCAGCATTTATTGCCTATCCCTAGTTGCCCTTGGAGGGCAGTTGAGAGTCAACCACATTGCTGTGGCTCTGGAGTCACATGTAGACCAGACCAGGTAAGGACGGCAGATTTCCTTCCCTAAAGGTCATTAACGAAGCAGATGGGTTTATCCGACAATCGACAATGGTTTCATGGTCATCAGTAGATTCTTAATTCCAGATTTTTTAATTTAATTCAAATTCCACCATCTGCCGTGGTGGGATTCCAACCCAGAACATTAGCTGAGTTTCTGGATTAATAATGTCGTGATTAATATCACGAGGCCATCGCCTCCATCAAGATCAGAGGGGTAGATTTTGAAAAAGCTTTTGGAAGAGGGGAGAGAGCAAGAGAGATTATCAGACAGGGAGAGTGTTCCAAAGTGATGGCAAGTTGGCTAAAAGCTGTGCTGTCAAAAGTGGAGTCTTCAGGCCACAAAATATAGTTTAAGAAGATATTCCTGTTAATTTGCACATATCTCAAAGCTGCAGATAATAACAGAACTTGATGCTGTAAATGAGAATTTATCCACCAAAAGGGCAGCCGCACTAAGAAGAGGCTGTCTTAAATCTCCAGGCACTCAATTAAAACTGGACAAATCTGTGCATCAGAAATAAATGCAAATAGAACCAAGGAGACTTTGCTCTGTGATCTAGATTGCTCAGACTTGAGGGATGAAAATGGACCACAGGCTGTAATCTTGCAAACTCCTGCACAAAATGAAGCTTTATTTTTTAAGTTAAAGTTTACCATTAAGGTTTTACATGCACGCTAAGCCCAGAAGTACCGCAATCGCTCCGAAATTGAGGCCTGCAGTCAAAATATAATCTGTTGAGTCAAAACAGCAAGTGCACATAAACAGACTAGAATTTCTCTTTATCAGATTTATTGATCAGATTAAATACAAGCTGACAAAGAAACTAACTCAATTGATTTAATTTAAATAGAGCCATTGATCCTTATCGCGGAATCTTTGGAACAGGAGTCCCGAGGATTTCAATGCCTCTTTGTTACAACAAGTTCAGGGCTGGCAGATATCTTAAACCTTCATTGTATTCATCGTGGATTTTTAAAAAAAATTTTGAAACTTACACAAAACATACACGGATGTAAGTTCAAGGTAAGTATTTAACAAGCACTACAAATACAGCTTCAACCACAACTGGTTGCACGAACACAGAAGTAAAGGGAGCCATTATGGTCCTTGCCCAATAAAAACTTTAGACCGAATGTACCTTGAACAGTTAAGTTGACCAATCAACTTGAAATTTATTCACCTCCGCTGTATCTTTCAACTATATTTTTGGAACAAATGTACTTTTAATTCAAGCAGTACTTTTCGGGAAAGGTTTCATTGTCACAGCTGCAGAGCACAGACCATGAGAGTTTTGCCAGTCTCTCCTGGAAAGATATACAAAGAACAAAGAAAGGTACAGCAGGGAAACAGGCCCTTCGGCCCTCCAAGCCTGCGCCGATCATGATGCCTGCCTAAACTAAAACCGTATGCACTTACAGAGTCCGTATCCTTCCATTCCCATCCTATTCATGTATTCGTCTAGTTGCCCCTTAAATGCCGCTATCGTACCCGCTCCCACCACCTCCCCCGGGCAGCGCGTTCCGGACATTCACCACCCTCTGTGTAAAAAAACTTGCCTCGCACATCTCCTCTAAACTTTTCCCCACGCACCTTAAACCCATGTCCCCGAGTACTTGACCTTTCTACCCTAGGAAAGAGCATCTGACTATCCACTCTGTCCATGCCACTCATAATCTTGTAAACCTCTATCAGGTCACCCCTCAACCTCCGTTGTTCCAGTGAGAACAAACTGAGTTTACCCAACCTCTCCTCATAGCTAATACCCTCCAGACCAGGCAACATCCTGGTAAACCTTTTCCATACCCTCTCCAAAGCATCCACATCCATATATACCGGAGTAGCCCGCCACGAGAATCGGAGCGGGTGACGGGGCGGACCATGGAAAGGTCCATTGACCTCGGGCAGGATTTTACGGCTTTGGGGTGAGCGAGGCCGTATTGTCTTTAAAAGAAAAGTCCAGATGGCTGCCAGGGATGTGGGTGATCACTGCTCTGGCTGCCCTTGAACAGATGGTTTGAACCAACTGGCACGCCAGGCCTTTTCAGAGGGAGCTTAAGAGTCCACCACTTGGTCTGGGATGCTAGAGATCAGATACAGGTCTATAAAATAATGAGGGGCACAGATCAGCTAGATAGTCAACAGCTTTTCCCAAAGGTAGGGGAGTCTAAAACTAGAGGTCATAGGTTTAAGGTGAGAGGGAAGAGATTCAAAAGTGTCCAGAGGGGCAATTCTTTCACACAGAGGGTGGTGAGTGTCTGGAACAAGCTGCCAGAGGTATTAGTAGAGCGGGTACAATTCTGTCTTTTAAAAAGCATTTAGACAGTTACATGGGTACGATGGGTATAGAGGGATATGGGTGAAACGCAGGCAATTGGGAATAGCTTAGCGGTAAAAACTAGGTGGCATGGACAAGTTGGGCCGAAGGGCCTGTTTCCATGCTGTAAACCTCTATGACTCTGTGACATAGGCTGTCAATTTCCATTCCTTGAAGGATGCAGTGAACCAGTTGGGCTTTTTGGCTCTTTCACAACTTTCATGCCTATTTTCCCGGTGCTAGTCCACAAGTCAGCAGATTTATTGAATTCAATTCAATTCCGTCATTAGTCTTTCTGGGGGGATCTGATTTGATCAGCTCTGCGTTGCCAGTCCAGCAACCTAACCACTAAACAGCATCCATCTTTGTAAGATGGTCAAACATCATTGAGGATTATTTGATACGCATATCTACTGATGAGGCCTCGAAAGTTCACAAGTAAAATTACTATGTCAACAAGGAGAACAATTTGGAAGGGATATACTTTAATACCCCGTCCAAAACAAAGCAGTTTAACTGTTATTTAATTACTCCAAAGGTTTGCCCAGATATTTGATGCAATGTGATTCTTAACTATGGTCGCACAACTGCTGGTCACCCATTCAGTTTGTCACCTGGTGGGATAATCTTCATCTGTGAGCATGCGGTGACCATCAGCAGGCTACTTAGTCATGGAGGGATAATCTTCCACCCACATCAAGTTTAAAGTTTATTTATTAGTGTCACAAATAGGCTTACATTAACACTGCAATGAAGTTACTGTGAAAATCCCCTAGTCGCCACACTCCGGCGCCTGTTCGGGTAACACTGAGGGAGAATTTAGCACGGCCAATGTATCTAATCAGCATGTCTTTCAGATTGTGGGAGGAAACCGGAGCACCCGGAGGAAACCCCCGCAGACACGGGGAGAAGGTGCAGACTCTGCACAGACAGTGACCCAAGGCCAGAATCGAACCCGGGTCCCTGGAGCTGTGAGGCAGCAGCGCCAACCACTGTGCCACCGTGCCATCCGACATGCACACTGGTCAGCAGCATAACAATAAAGGGCTTGGACCCTGGCCATTTATTTCCCCCTGCCAGACTGAGCAGTGATGAGGCGAATCGTAGCATTGTAACTGCTTCATAGCTGAGATCGGATAATTTGTCACGGGCTGATTGAATAGGGACATGGACAATAGCAGACAGGTAAAGCACTCTCTGGTTCATCCCGTCTGTCCCACGCAATTGTGACACCTTGCGTAACCCAATAACTCCAACTGAAACCATGTGGTCTCCAGGGAGAGGCAGTGAACCAGATACAATACTCTGTAAGCTGAAGGGAAAATGTTTGAATTCTGTTTGAAAATATTTCAATGCATGTGCGGTGCATTTAGGGGCACTGGGAGGTATGATGAAGCATCGGCATTGTTGTGTCCTGACATGTTGCAGTACAGGTTGGGTTTCTCCTCAGCGTCCTGCTTTAAAACAAATGGCCAGATAATAATTGAAAATTAATAAGGCTCAGCAGTGCCGCTATATGAACTCTGCAATCTGTTTGAATGTGACACGGACATTAAGAATGGACAAGGTAAAGTGAATCATTAAGCTGTGTGGTGGTTAGATTCTCTCGGCTCTATTATGTAACATAGTATGTCTGCCGGGCTTTACGCGATCATGTCTATTGCTTCCCCGCTATGGGTTTAAGGGGTTCATCACTCGCCCCATGAAAAGCAGCGACTGGGTGTGATGCTCAAAGATGAGGAACAGGAATGGACGGTCAGCCATAAACTTGGCCTGTGAAGAAAGAGGCATGAACCCAGAGAGGGAGATGGCAGCAACTTCACTGCCTTCCTCATCCACCTTCAGCGCGACGTGTTGCTTCGCCTGTGGGGAGAAAAGGGGCAACGTTGTGAATATAACATGTGAACAATGGCGAAGTCAGCAAATATTCACAACTCGCTGGATAACTCAGTTGGTGCACACCACTGACCAATGAGGAACAGAGTTGAATGGATCAGGGGGGGTCCCACGTTAGTGAATTAACCCTCCTGAATTAACGGATCTCAGCTGGATGATGTGGAGATGCCGGCGTTGGACTGGGGTGGGGTGGGCCGGGAATCGAACCCGGCTCCCTGGCGTTGTGAGGCAGCAGTGCTATCCACTGTGTCGCCGTGCCGCCCACGGAACCCTATTGGTAGGATTCGTGCCATTATTTAAATATTCACAGAATGTGAGCACCGCTGCCTAGGCCAGCTTTTTTTTACCTATCCTTAAGTGCGCTGGAAAAGGTATTGGTGAACCGCCTTCTTAAATCTCTGCAATCTGTCATGTCTATTCTGATCCAAGTGAGAAGCCTGCAAAAGGTCTAGAGTCACATATAAGCCATCAAGGTAAGGTCGCTAGGTCTCCCTCTCTAAACAGCATCAGTGGGCCAGATGGGTTTTTGCAGCAAGTCAGTAGTCTCATGGCTATACCGATACCAGCTTTTTATTTTGATATACTTAATTAACTTCATTTGAATTCTCCAGTTTCTGTGGTTGGCTAGGAACTCACGTGCCTGGTTCATTTGTCCACTATCTTAAACACTCTGCTACAGTACTTAATACCTGAGATAATAAATCATTTCCTCTACCCGGTGGAATTTTCACAGCCTGAGCATGAGGTGAAAGCATGACTAAAATACTCACCGAACTAACATATAGGTTTCTCTGTTCACAGATACCGGACAAATCTGCTTCATTGTGGAAGAGATCCGTCACACCCAGATCTTCAAACGTTTCAATTAAGTCATACTTGCCATGGAGAGTGAACTTTGGAATGTAGACCTCTCTTGTCCTGTGAAAGAGCAGTCATTAGGTCACTGAGACATCAAACATTCAAACCAGAAGTCATGCTTTTAGTTCAAATATTTCACTTAAAGA
Organism: Mustelus asterias; assembly: GCF_964213995.1. Classification (NCBI taxonomy): domain Eukaryota; kingdom Metazoa; phylum Chordata; class Chondrichthyes; order Carcharhiniformes; family Triakidae; genus Mustelus; species Mustelus asterias. The sequence goes on from NC_135812.1 coordinate 8,673,611, forward strand.
GAAAGGTATGAGATAAGATTTTCCTTTGTTCCTGGACCCTCAGCCACATAAGATTAAAGAACAAAGAACAGCACAGCACAGGAACAGGCCCTTTGGCCCATGAAGCCTGCGCTGATTATGATGCCTGCCTATACTAAAACCGTACGCACTTACGGAGTCCGTATCCTTCATGGATTTGTCTAGTTGCCCCTTAAATGCCACTATCATACCTGCTCCCACCCCCTCCCCGGGCAGCGCGTTCCAGACATTCACCACCCTCTGTGTAAAAAACTTGCCTCGCACATCTCCTCTAAACTTTTCCCCACGCACCTTAAACCTATGTCCCCTAGCACTTGACTTTTCTATCCTAGGAAAGAGCTTCAGACTGTCCACTCTGTCCATGCCACTCATAATCTTGTAAACCTCTGTCAGGTCATCCCTGAACCTCCGTCATTCCATCTTATTGTACATTTAAAATCTTATTTTTAGTTGCTCTGTTGATCTCTTTTCTTCATTGTCAGTCTTCCTTGCCTCCTTCCCCACTCTGAAGATACTAACTCCTTACTTACTGGGGATAAAACTCTGAAAGCATCAGGCTCCTTCTTGAACCATTGCAGAGGGTGTCAATATCTTGGCAATGAGTGAGGTGGCCTACATATCAACCAAACACAATTCATAACATAATAACTGGAGCACCCGGAGGAAACCCACACAGACACGGGGAGAACGTGAAAACTCCACACATACAGTCACCCAAGCCGGGAATCGAACCCGGGTCCTGGCACTGTGAGGCAGCAGTGCTAACCACTGTGCCACCCATATACATAGAGGCATTGATAAGATCTGCGGGAACCTCCTTCTGTGGCGGCACGGTGGCACAGAGATTAGCACTCATGGTGCCAGGGTTCAATTCTGGCCTCAGGTCACTGTCTGTGTGCAGTTTGCACATTCTCCCTGTTTCTGCTTGGGTTTCCTCCAGGTGCTCCTGTTTCCTCCCACAGTCGAAAGATGTGTGGGTTAGTTGGATTGGCCATGCAAAATTGACCCTAGTGTCATAGAACATAGAACATAGAACATTACAGCGCAGAACAGGCCCTTCGGCCCACGATGTTGCACCGACCAGTTAAAAAAAAAACTGTGACCCTCCAACCTAAACCAATTTCTTTTCGTCCATGAACCTATCTACGGATCTCTTAAACGCCCCCAAACTAGGCGCATTTACTACTGATGCTGGCAGGGCATTCCAATCCCTCACCACCCTCTGGGTAAAGAACCTACCCCTGACATCGGTTCTATAACTACCCCCCCTCAATTTAAAGCCATGGCCCCTCGTGCTGGATTTCTCCATCAGAGGAAAAAGGCTATCACTATCCACCCTATCTAAACCTCTAATCATCTTATATGTTTCAATAAGATCCCCTCTTAGCCGCCGCCTTTCCAGCGAAAACAATCCCAAATCCCTCAGCCTCTCCTCATAGGATCTCCCCTCCATACCAGGCAACATCCTGGTAAACCTCCTCTGCACCCTCTCCAAAGCCTCCACATCCTTCCTGTAATGTGGGGACCAGAACTGCACACAGTACTCCAAGTGCGGCCGCACCAGAGTTGTGTACAGTTGCAACATAACGCTACGACTCCTAAATTCAATCCCCCTACCAATAAACGCCAAGACACCATATGCCTTCTTAACAACCTTATCTACTTGATTCCCAACTTTCAGGGATCTATGCACACATACACCTAGATCCCTCTGCTCCTCCACACTATTCAAAGTCCTCCCGTTAGCCCTATACTCAACACATCTGTTATTCCTACCAAAGTGAATTACCTCACACTTCTCCGCATTAAACTCCATCCGCCACCTCTCGGCCCAACTTTGCAACCTGTCTAAGTCTTCCTGCAAACTACGACACCCTTCCTCACTGTCTACCACACCACCGACTTTGGTGTCATCAGCAAATTTGCTAATCCACCCAACTATACCCTCATCCAGATCATTAATAAATATTACAAACAGCAGTGGCCCCAAAACGGATCCCTGAGGTGTCAGGGGGATTAGCAGCATAAATGTATGGGGTTACGGGAATAGGGCCTGGGTCGGATTGTGGTTGGTGCAGACGGGCCAAATGGCCTCCTTTTGCACTGTAGGGATTCTATGATTCTAAGGTTGCCGAACTGGTGTCTCAGCCAGGGGTTGTTAATGATATGCTAATTATATTGCTAAGATACGTTCTTATGGGCGGCACGGTAGCACAGCGGTTAGCCCTGCTGCTTCACAGCTCCAGGGTCCCGGGTTCGATTCCCGGCTCGGGTCACTGTCTGTGTGTAGTTTGCACATTCTCCTCGTGTCTGCGTGGGTTTCCTCCGGGTGCTCCGGTTTCCTCCCACAGTCCAAAGATGTGCGGGTTAGGTTGATTGGCCAGGTTAAAAAATTGCCCCTTAGAGTCCTGGGATGTGTAGGTTAGAGGGATTAGCGGGTAAAATATGTGGGGGTAGGGCCTGGGTGGGATTGTGGTCGGTGCAGACTCGATGGGCCGAATGGCCTCCTTCTGCACTGTAGGGTTTCTATGATTTCTATGATACACTGGTTAAGGGCATTGTTTAAGTCAGTACTTAGAGCACTTATAAAGAGAGACTGACTGCAGAAGTCAGAGTGCTTCATCAGCCCCAGTTTTAATTTAATTAGATAAGTTCCTTTAAAGTTTTGCCTTTTGTTACAGTACCGCTTTAAAGGGCTGACACTTGTTTAGTTTGCTTATTTTGGAGTTTAAAATGATATAAAGAAAGACTGCTGGGACAGTAGGGTGGTAGGAACTGGCTTAGGACGGATATAATGAGGTGAGCAGATTACAGTAAGAAGTTTAACAACACCAGGTTAAAGTCCAACAGGTTTATTTGGTAGCAAAAGCCACACAAGCTTTCGAAGCTCTAAGCCCCTTCTTCAGCACTCACCTGAAGAAGGGGCTTAGAGCTTCGAAAGCTTGTGTGGCTTTTGCTACCAAATAAACCTGTTGGACTTTAACCTGGTGTTGTTAAACTTCTTACTGTGTTTACCCCAGTCCAACGCCGGCATCTCCACATCGTGAGCAGATTACACAGGGACCTCTAATGATAAGCGGTATTAAAAAGCCTTGGGTTAGTTACATATTGTGTGTTAATATCGCACAATCTATGTGTGTCTGGCAAGTTGACATGATGCGTGTGGGTGTAAAGAAATGGTTTGCCTTTATCTTTTGTGCACTGGCTTGCTTCTAATTTTCAGCCCACGTGGCTGGCGAGCAACAACGCAAAAGATAATGAGGGCCAAAGATGGAAGTCTCCCGCTGTCGGTACACAGGTTCTCCATCAGCAAGTGCTCAGCTCTGCCTCCTCCTGGTCACACACAAAAATTGGATCCCCTGCAGCCCCATACTAATGCTTCAGAGGAACTCAGAGAAGGTTTTACCCTCCTCCCCCCCAGGCATGCAAAGTGTGCAGTCTCACAAGCATATAGACATTCCCGAGTGCTCACGAACCAAGCTCCCGGCTATGGGCGAATAACTCCACCATCGGGCGGCACGGTGGCAAGCACTGCTGCCTCACAGCGCCAGGGATCCGGGTTCAATTCCGGCCTTGAGTCACTGTCTGTGTGGAGTACTCCCCGTGTCTGCGTGGGTTTCCTCCGGGTGCTCCGGTTTCCTCCCACAGTCCAAAGATGTGTAAGTTAGGTGGATTGGCCGTGCTAAATTGACCCTAGTGTCAATTAGCCGGGTAAATACATGGGGTTAAGGGGATAGGGCCTGGGTGGGATTGTGGTCAGTGCAGACTTGAAGGGCTGAATGGTCTCCTTCTGCAATGTAGGGGTTCTATGATTCTACAATCTTGTGGATATCTCAAGAGAATTGAAGGCGAAGGCAGTAAGCCCTGACAAAAAAAAATTTGGAGTGGAGTCCAAAGGTGGTTAAATATGTCACCTTTCCGGCAACTCGTATAACCAAACTGGAGTCAAAAGTAAAGTTTTACATTCCTTTAGACTGAACCGGGGAGGTCGAGAGGAGGTCCCTGATGCTTGAGGGTCACCATTACGCTCTGGGGAAGGCACTCCAGTTTTGCTGCAGTGTGTTAACACAAGACAGCAGATGGACTCACCATCGAGTAGATCAGCACTTTGCAAATTTTTGTTTTACAAGGCAGGAGGCTGCCACGGTTAATGTTTCCATGTGTTGTTTATTAGAAATCTGGGGCCTTCGCGGTGGGCACAGAATCCCATACACAGTATTTTAAATTGTGCCACTTAGTGAAACACATCTTTTAAAAAGGGATGTGGCTGGTAAGGGCAGGCATTTATTGCAAAGCCTCAGTTGCCCTCAGGGGTCGGTAGTGGCCTTCAACCAAGAACTCCTGCAGACCTTGTGGTGAGGGTGCTCCCACAATAACGCTGGGGAAATCAGAGAATCGCACAGCGCAGAAGAGGCCCTTCAGCCCATCGGGTCTGCACTGACACACGAGAAACACCTGATCTCCCACCTAATCCCATCTACCTGCACTTGGCCCATAGCCCTGAATGCTATCATGTGCCAAGTGCTCACCCAGATACTTGTTGAAGGATGTGAGGCAACCTGCTTCCACCACCCTCCCAGGCAGCGCATTCCAGACCCTCACCACCCTCTGGGTAAAAAGGTTTTTCCTCTCACCCCCCCTAAACCTCCTGCCCCTCACCTTGTATCTATGTCCCCTCGTGACTGACCCTTCAACTAAGGGGAACAGCTGCTCCTTATCCACTCTGTCCATGTCCCTCATAATCTTGTACACCTCGATCAGGTCGCCCCTCAGTCTTCTCTGCTCCAACAAAAACAACCCAAGTCTACCCAACCACTCTTCATAACTTAAATGCTCCATCCCAGGCAGCATCCTGGTGAATCTCCTCTGCACCTCCTCCAGTGCAACCACATCCCTCCTATAACATGGCGACCAGAACTACACACAGTACTCCAGCTGTGGCAAAATGTTGACCCAGGAGCGATGAAGGTCAGAGATACATGTCCAAGCGTGTCCTGGACATGATTGACCTAGTCTTTAGGCTCCATCGACAAAACCTCCACATCACAGCTATTCTCTTCCTGAGTTTGAACGTGGATGGGAGGTACCACTGAAGCGACCTTGGTAAATTGCTGTTGTAAATTGCAGCAGCAGTGCTTGTCATAGAGGTTTACAGCAGGGAAACAGGCCCTTCGGCCCAACTTGTCCATGCTGCCATTTTTTTTAAACCACTAAGCTAGTCCCAATTCCCCGCGTTTGGCCCATATCCATCTATACCCATCTTATCCACGTAACTATTTATGGAGGCTTGTGCATCCAGTAACAGAGGTGACTAGCAAATGAGGTAGTCTCTAAGTTTATAACTTTGCAGACTTTTAATAAACAAATTTCAATATATCAACCAATCCAAAACCATTGCCTAATGTCTCAATCTTTTGATGTCAATAGTATATCTGAATTCACGAGTTTTATTGTCCAATTTGCACTGGGAATCAGATGTGTCCAATAAATGAATCAGCGCTGAAGGGTAAATTTAAAACCAGGAGGTTCAAACATGCTATTTCCAGGCTCCTAACGCTACTTTTTTTTGTATTTTCCTTTCCAGTATTTAATTTTAATGAGCTGGTGCCTGCATTTCAGTTTCTTGACAGAGACTAGTTGGTGAGTAATCCAGTCTTTGATCTCGTAGGAGGCGATTTCATAGCAGAATTCAGCTATAAATAAAATAAAAAGAGAAAGACTGGCATTTTCGTGGCATCTTACCATGTCTCTCAAAAATATCTCAAAGCGCTTCACGTCATGGGTCGCTCTGACGTGTTGTCACCATTATGTAGGCAAACTCATCCCTTGACAAGTCTATCAGCCTCTGGTGACTCCTTCACTGAGAAGCAATTATTACATATTTAACAATTCCATTTGCTTTTAGTTTCCTGAGGAATAAAATACCCATACGAAAGGATTGCTGCACCAATATTGTAATGGAAAAATTCCTTATCTTACTGTTTGTATTCCCTGAGGACGCTGAATGTCCCGTCAGCACTCTCCCAAGAAACCAATTTCTCAATGAACATTAATGTCCATCAAAGGTTCAAATATGTGGAGTTTAGGGACTACCTTTAGGCTGGGGATCGCGCGAAGCAGTCCAGTTCTGAACTATTAAGCTCTGCAGCCTGACAGAAGGTGTCAGGAAATGGTATTAGGGACTTCATACAGCATGCTTGCCTTCATTGGACGGGGCATTGAGTATGAAAGTTGACAAATTATGTTACAGTTGTATAAAACGTTGACCGCATTTGGAATACTGCATCCAATTCTGGTCACCACACTACCAGAAGGATGTGGAGACTTTGGAGAGAGTGCAGAAAAGGTTTATTAGGATGTTGCCTGGTATGGAGGGTATTCGCTATGAGGAGAGATTGAATAAACTGGGATTGTTCTCCCTGGAAAGACGGAGGCTGAGGGGGTGACCTGATAGAAGTTTATAAAATTAAAAGGGGTATGGATAGGGTGAATAGTTGGAAGTTTTTTCCCAGGGCAGAAATGACAATTACAAGGGGGCACAAGTTCAAGATAAGGGGGGAAAAGGTTCAGTGGAGATGTGCGGGGGGAGGTTTTTTTACACAGAGGGTGGTGGGGGCCTGGAATGCACTGCCAAATGAGGTGGTTGAGGCAGACACGTTAGTAACATTTGAGACTTATCTGGATGGATACATGAACAGACGGGGAAGAGAGGGATACAGGCGGTTGGTCTAGATAGGATAACGTGATTGGCGCAGGCTTAGAAGGCCGAAGGGCCTGTTCTGTACGCTTCTTTGTTCTTTGTTCAGTTGTACAGAGACCAGAGAAGCCGGAGTTGGTCTGCTCAGAGCAGAGAAGGTTATGGGGAGGTTCATTCGAGGTGTTTGAACCCGTGCAGAATTTTGACAGAGTAATTAAGGATAAACTGCTTCCAATGGCAGAAAGGTCAGTAACCTGAAGACAAGGTTTAGAGATAATTGCCTTTGTCGGACGGGGTATCGAGTATAAAAGTTGACAAATTATGTTACAGTTATATAAAACGTTGGCCACATTTGGAATACTGTGTCCAATTCTGGTCACCACACTACCAGAAGGATGTGGAGGCTTTGGAGAGAGTGCAGAAAAGGTTTACCAGGATGTTGCCTGGTATGGAGGGTATTGGCTGTGAGGAGAGATTGAATAAACTGGGATTGTTCTCCCTGGAAAGACGGAGGCTGAGGGGCGACCTAATAGAAGTTCATAAAATTATAAGGAGTATAGATAGGGTGAACAGTTGGTGAACCAGAGGTGAATGAGGAGAACGTTTTTTTAAGGCAATCGCTTGTAAGAACGTTTAAAGTTTATTTTTATTAGTGTCACAAGTAGGCTTACATTAACACTGCAATGAACGAACTGCCTGAAAACTGATTCTATAATAATTTAGATGTGGAGTTGCCGGCATTGGACTGGGGTGGGCACAGTAAGGAGTCTCACAACACCAGGTTAAAGTCCACCAGGTTAAAGTCGGAGTGCTGCTCCTTCCTCACCTTAACAGCACGGTGGCACAGTGGGTTAGCACTGCTGTCTCACAGCGCCAGGGAACCGGGTTCGATTCCCGGCTTGAGTTACTGTCTGTGTGGAGTTTACACATTCTCCTCGTGTCTGTGTGGGTTTCCTCCGGGTGCTCCGGTTTCCTCCCACAGTCCAAAGATGTGCGGGTTAGGTGGATTGGCCATGCTAAATTGTCCCTTAGTGTCAGGGGGACTATCTAGGGTAAATGCATGGGGATAGAGCCTGGGTGGGATTGTGGTCAGTGCAGACTCGATGGGCCGAATGGCGTCCTTCTGCACTGTAGGATTCCATGATTAACCTGGTGTTGTGAGACTTCTTACTGTACAATAACTTACCAAGAGAATTGATTAAATATCTGAAGGGGAAACTTTGACAGGGCTATGGAGAAAGGGTCGGGTAAAGGGATATGTTTCAAAGATCCAACATGGCCACAATGGGCTGAATAGCCTCCTCTCACTGCACCATTCTTTGATTCAATGAGAGTGCCAGAAGTTTGCTATGAAACGGTCAGAGTTTTATTGTGACAGAACATTCGCAGCAGTCCCTAATTCACTGTGGTCTCCATAAACCTTGCCACAACTTGCTGCAAGGACACTCTAGTTAATAGGGTCAGATTTTAATCCCTTTTTAATGGCAGTCATGAGAAAGCAGAGGCCCCGAGTGCAAAACATTGATATTATGTTTTTTTTTCATATGGAGTTTAAGACAGGCCAGAATATTGAGAATGCGAAAAGTGTCTTCAGGCCACTACTTTATTGAAATAATTCTTTGTCTTCTACTTTGGGAACTAATGTGGAGGTGTAATATGACCAGACCATTTAGATTAACCAGTTTCCTGCTGTGATGTACACGTGTTAATAGCTTTTGCAATTCCCTTATGTTTTTGATATGTTAATGCATGCAAGCTTTCAGACTTATTATCTGTGCTCTGCTAGCAGATCAGTGGAGGAGAACAACATTATTTGATCTTGACGGTGTCAAAAAAGTGATAGGCCGGGAATTTGTGGATCACTCTTAACTGATGTAAAGGTAGATTTGAGTAATAGAATGCCTACTCTGAAAGCAAAAGAGACAATGCTGGAAAATTTCAGCAGGTCTGGAACTACAAAGGGTTGTGAATGTAGCCCAATCCATCACGCAAACCAGCCTCCCATCCATTGACTCTGTCTACACTTCCCGCTGCGTCTGCAGAGCAGCCAGCATAATTAAGGACCCCACGCACTCCGGATATTCTCTCTTTCACCTTCTTCTTTCGGGAAAGAGATACAAAAGTCTGAGGTCACGCTCCAACCGACTCAAGAACAGCTTCTTCCCTGCTGCTGTCAGACGTTTGAATGGACCTACCTTGCGTTAAGTTGATCTTTCTCTACACCCTAGCTAACACTACATTCTGCACTCTCGTGTTTCCTTCTCTATGAACGGTATGTTTTGGCTGTATAGCGCGTAAGAAACAATAATTTTCACTGTATGTTAATCCATGTGACAATAACAAATCAAATCAAACCAAATCAAATCAGCATCTGTAATGAGAAAAAAGAGCTGACGTTTTGAGTCCTTTGTTGAAGCTTTGACAAAGGGTCATCTGGACTCGAAACGTCAGCTCTTTTCTCTCCTTACAGATGCTGCCAGACCTGCTGAGATTTTCCAGCATTTTCTCTTTTGGTTTCAGATTCCAGCATCCGCAGTAATTTGGGTGAAAGTGGGTGAAAGGCCTGGCTTGATCTACACACTGCTTCCTGGTAAACAGGAGAACCGGAGAACCTATTTCCGAAGCTGTGATTATTCTAAAGAATGCTCGGCAAAGCTTGCCCTTTGATATTTACTTATTTCACTCCGGAGAATGCTTTTAGCCCCTTGACTAATTCATTGGGATGTCGTCACGTTTCAGGGCTGTTCATCCTCAGAAAGGGTTTGGAAATTTAGCGACGTTTAATTTATCTGTAAAGTGCATTCTCAAAGTTTGTGTAAAGGACACCCGGCCAAAGGGTGATTCATGTGGTTTGTGTCACAACAGTCAATTTGTTAGCTTGTTCAGATTTTCATAAAACATGCAGTTCACACTCACTGTGTTGGAAAGTTCCTGCATCCCTGTGGGGAAAGATAAGAACGGAGTGAGTGTTTTTCCTGTAACGGGACCTTAGCCAATCAGTCAGGCAGTCAAAAAAAGGCAGGCAAGTAGCTCCAAGTAAAATGGCCCAGCAACGTGAGAAAGGTGTAGTGTGTTATTTGTTTCATTTTGCCCAAGCCAAGTTGTATTGGTCGAAGTAAATAAATCTGAGTATTGCTGAAAAAAGAGACATGCTGTCAAAGTTTTTCATCTTGCACTCATCAGGACAGATTGGCAAGAATACCAAGAGCAAAGGGAACAACAAATTATACTGCACAAGAAGAGAGCGCAGTACTGAGGGAGTGCAGCATATTGGGTGAGCTGCGTTCTTTCAACCTTCCAACACCACAAAAATAAATCATCCAATCACTTAATTTGCTGACTCTTGATTGGTAGAAGTGTTCTCCATGGCAACGCCTCTGCCAATTAGCAATTTCAAAATGGCAGACAGGCTTCCATGTCGGTTCGTCTTCCATCGTTTTGGAGACTGGCGTGATGACATTGTATTGCTAACCTGGCGTTATCACGTCTTATTTAACAATCACCTAGGGAGCGGCCTTTTCGATTATGCCGTCGTAAAATCTCGCCCCACATTTCATTCTCTATCATTCACAGGTAAAGAATAGCTGCTCAAGAGAGGTACAAGAGGGCTGTCACTCCCCACAGAGGTGACGGAGGGCTGGCAGATTGACTCAGTAATCGTACTCCAGCCACTGACTTGGAAAGAACACATTCCATTTCAGGATTAGAGCACCCAATCTGGACTAACACCTCAGTGCAGTGCAGTACTGAGGGAATGCAGCATATTGGTTGAGATGAGATATTAAACGGATGTCCTGGCTGTGGGGAGTTCTTCCAGAGTGCGGTCAACACCACAATAACAAATCATCCAATCACTTCATTTGCTGTCGCTTGATCATAGAATCCCTAGAGTGCAGAAGGATGTAATCCGTCCCATCGCACCTACACTGACAACAATCCCACCCAGGCTCTATCCCCTAACCCCACGTATTTACCCCGCAAATCCCCCTGACACTGAGGGGCAATTTAGCATGGCCAATCCACCTAACCCGCACATCTTTGGACTGTGGGAGGAAACCGGAGCACCCGGACGAAATCTACGCAGACACGGGGAGAACATGCAGACTCCACACAGACAGTGACCGGAGCCGGGAATCGAACCCGGGTCCCTGGCACTGTGAGGCAGTAGTGCTAACCGCTGTGCCCGCCCTTGAACCACATGTTTGTTTACAAAGCAACTGTGACCACCGTTCATTGGCTATGGATCATTTTGAGGTATCCTGAGATCGTGGGAGGTGTTATATAAATGCACACTCATTCTTTATGCCTCCACGTCATTTGCTGCCTTGGAGGACGGGAGATTTTGTAAAGAAGCACAGGACAACTTTGCAAGTCAATCTCAGGACTGACATTAATAGCGAAAGTGGTTTTTTAAAAAATAGTTCAGGGAAATGAGCGAAAGAATGAAATTGTCCGTAAACATAAGATGAATTATCTCTCTATTGCTCATCCCTCTTTATAAAAAATGGTTAATAAGATACCTGCTCCTCGCAGCATGATGTTATCCTATTGCGCAAGCCCTACATCAGTATCTGCACCATTTTAAAGTAGGTTGTAAATGTTAATTGGGTTTTAAATTTCAATTGACTACTCTAAATTTTAAATGTTAAAATTATAAATTTTTTATGGATTTCCCCACGGGGACCAGCTACCAACTACCTTGCTTTTGAACAGTCGGCTTGCGTGGAATTCATTTGTTCTTTCCTTCACTTTTCTCACATCCTATCCTGAAGATGGTGCCTTGTAGGAATTCATTGTCATGGCAACGCGGAAGTAGGCCCGATGTGCAAATCAATCCGTGTTGCTGTTTACCCACCGTGGGAGCAAATAGTTCTAATCGCAGTTACCCATCCCGTTCCCCCGTTCCCATGTCCTGTCAACCCCTTTTCCCTTTCATTCACCTACCCAAACTCGTGGGCGGCACGGCAGCACAGTGGTTAGCACTGCTGCCTCACAGCAAGAAGTCTCACAACATCAGGTTAAAGTCCAATAGGTTTATTTGGTAGCAAAAGCCACTAGCTTTCGGAGCGCTTGCTGCTCAGGTAAGTGGGAGTTCTGTTCACAAACAGGCCTCACAGCGCCAGGGACCCTTATGGTCTTATGGACCCGGGTTCAATTCCGGCCTCGGGAGATTGTCTGTGTGGGGCACAAGAAGAAGAAAAGAACAGAGCAGCACAGGGACAGGCCCTTCAAGCCTGCACCAATCATGTTGTCCTTTCTATTCAACCGCCTGTATCCCTCTATTCCCCGTCTGTTCATGAATCCATCCAGATAAGTTTCAAATGTTGCTAACGTGTCTGCCTCAACCACCTCACTTGGCAGTGCATTCCAGGCCCCCACCACCCTCTGTGTAAAAAACTTCCCCCGCACATCTCCATTGAACCTTTCCCCCCTTATGTTGAATTGTCATTTCTGCCCTGGGAAAAAGCTTCCAACTGTTCACCCTATCCATACCCCTCATAATTTTATAAACTTCTATCAGGTCGGCCCTCAGCCTCCGTCTTTCCAGGGAGAACAATCCCAGTTTATTCAATCTCTCCTCATAGCCAATGCCCTCCATACCAGGCAACATCCCGGTAAACCTTTTCTGTACTCCCTCCAAAGCCTCCACGGTTTGCAATTCTCCCCGTGTCAGCGTGGATTTCCTCTGGGTGCTCCGGCTTTCTTCCACAGTCCAAAGGTGTACAGTTTAGGTGGATTGGCCATGCTAAATTGCCCCTTATTGTCCCAAGATGTGTAAATTAGGGGCATTGGCCGGGTAAATGTGTGGGGTTACGGGCCACCTCCCACTGCTATGAAATCCCGCCCACTGAATAAAACATTTAGTTCAGATACCGTGCAGAGTTCTGAAGAGAGATAAGACAGAATTTACTAACTGGAGATGGATATTCACATTGGCAGAGTCGAGAGGGAGCATGTGGAAGGGAAGAATGCCAGTTACTAAGGATTGGAATTTCAGACAAGTGGCTAAGGTTGGCTGCAAAATGGTCCCAATTCTGGGCACGGTATTTCTCTGCTCCTGCTCTGCCAATGGGCCACCAGAACTTCCCAAACAACTCCTTTAACTTCTGTAAGGAGAGAAAAGAGCTGACGTTTCGAGTGAGGGTCATCTGGACTCGAAACGTCAGCTCTTTTCTCTCCTTACAGATGCTGCCAGACCTGCTGAGATTTTCCAGCATTTTCTCTTTTGGTTTCAGATTCCACTTAATGACCCAGTTTCTCCACCCTTCCATCATCTTTATCCTTACGGGGGCCCAGTAGTCCCAACTGGGATTCCCGATGGCCCGTTGATTCGGCCCATTCACCCTGGCGAGATTGGATTCCCGCCCAGAGATGGTGAGACCCTGATCAGAACTCAATGGTGTCCATTTCAATCCCATTAGCGAGATTAAAGCGGAATGTCGCAGCCTCCAGTTGCTCCTGTTCCCCCCACCCCAACCACACCCCCCACCCCACATCCCCCCACCCCACATCCCCCCGGCCAGAAGTCTCGCGGGAGCCAATCTCTACTGCTCCTGAAAAGCGGGAACCAGACACCATGGATTCCAAGGGAGAGCAGGGAGTTAGGCACCAGTTTTAACTTACAACCATGGTGCCCATGGGCTATGCGGCTGATGCCAGGCAGCAGAGGACAGGTCCCTCAAAGGATTGGGGGGGGGCCTCAGGCTGGGGGGGAGGGGTTGACCTCGGGGGTCTCGCCTGGGATGGAGCTTGCGTGACTGGCCATCTCCATTTAGCCCTGAAAAACCTCAGCACGTGAACTTCAAGCAGCTTTCGGTTTGACCTCGAGACTCATCCCTGTGGCTTTGAGTTGCTTTGAGGCTTTAAAGGAGGAGGGGGAGATGATGGCCCAGTGGTATTATCGCCAGACTATTAATCCAGAGACTCGGCTAATGCTCTGGGGACCCGGGTTCGAATCCTGCCACGGCAGGTGGTGGAATTTGAATTCAATAAAAAATATCGGGAATTAAGAATCTACTAATGATCATGAAACCATTGTCAATTGTCGGAAAAACCCATCTGGTTCACTAATGTCCTTTAGGGAAGGAAATCTGCCATCCTTACCCCGGTCTGGCCTACATGTGACTCCAGAGCCACAGCAATGTGGTTGACTCTCAATTGCCCTCGGGCAACCAGGGATGGGCCACAAATGCTGGCCAGCCAGCGACGCCCATGTCATATGATTGAATAAATAAATAAAAAAGGAGGCTTTAAAGACCCTGACCCCTGGGTGGTCAGGGACATGCCTGCACAGTTCCCAGGCACTGTCCCCTAGCACACTAGCATTGCCAACCAGGCAGTGAAAGCTTGGCACTGCCAGGTTCGAAATATTAAGCTGCAAGTGGACACTACCAGGTTGTCAATGTTAGGGTGTGAGAGGGCAGTGTCAGGTTGGCTCTGCCAAGGAGAAGGGTGGGGGGTGGGTTGCTGGGTTTTGGCAACCCCATAGCAGAACATGTCTCACTTGGTGGGGGGGAAGTAATGCCATTGAGGATGGGGTGGTGGTGTTTGGGTCACCCTGATGCCCACGTCATGTTGGGGGTGGGGGAGGGAGGGGTGACCCAAGCATTTAGTGGTGGGGGGGGGGAAGGTTGCCCTTGTGTGTTGAAGGATTGGGGGTCTTCCCCTTGTTTGTGGAGGGTCGCCATGAGTGTTGCGGGGGTGGGGATAAGAACAAAGAACAGTACAGCACAGGAATAGGCCCTTCGGCCCTCCAAGCCTGCGCCGATCACATTGTCCTATCAAGACCAACCGCTTATATCCCTCTATTCCCCGTTTGTTCATGTGCCTATCAAGATAAGTCTTAAATGTCGTTGTAACTGCCTCAACCACCTCACTTGGCAGCGCATTCCAGGCCCCCACCACCCTCTGTGTAAAAAACTTTCCCCCGCACATCTCAACCGAACCTTATCTTGAACTTGTGCCCCATGTAATTGTCATTTCTGCCCCGGGAAAAAGCTTCCAACTGTTCACCCTATCCATACCCCTCATAATTTTATTAACTTCTATCAGGTCGCCCCTCAGCCTCTGTCTTTCCAGGGAGAACAATCCCAGTTTATTCAATCTCTCCTCATAGCTAAAACCTCCCATACCAGGCAACATCCCAGTAAACCTTTTCTGCACTCTCTCCAAAGCCTCCATGTCCTTCTGGTAGTGTGGTGACCAGAATTGGACACAATATTGGCCTAACCAACGTTTTATACAACTGTAACGTAGATACAGGTCGGGGGTGGGGGGGAAGGTGGGGCGGGGGTGACCTGTCACTGTTCTTTGAGATCAGGGTTCCCTTTAAAAATGGTCTCTGAGGAGCAGCACCAGTCAGCGTGTTTAGATGCTGCCCCTCTCCACACCAGACCAAAGCTCACCCCTCTCCAAATAAAATTAGCACTGCCAGGGTGGGTGAGAAATGTACCGATATTCCCATGGGTAGCAGCCCTGTTTTTTTCTGGAGAATCTTGCCCTGTGTCTCTCGCTAAGACAAGCTTACTATAAATTTTCAGTGCACAGCATCAAAGCTCCAGTGTCATTGAGAGATGGCGGGGATTGGAAAGCTGACAGGAACATGGTTCAAACTGCCTCTTAAAGGTCAGGAGCGAGGTGTACGGGGCTGCATTTCGCTGCTGCTGTTAACTGGAGAATGTTGGCACTCACAGGCTTAGGGGTTCCAATCTTGCAGCTGTCATAAGCGAAAATCCTTTCACTGCTGGGATCTGGCTTCTAAACAAACTCGGGCTGATGAAATGCGAGTCCCTTGTCGAAAGCTGTAAGGTGCCTAAGTGCAGGAATTTGTTCAATTCCTGGTGCTGTGACTCAAAACTGATTGTGGTTGGCAATTTCACTCAGGGGAAAGAAAAATAGCTTGTGCAATCGTTTGAGAAGTATAACCTCGCAGAAACACACGCAGACAGACAGGCACACAAATATCCCAAGTTCTCTTGTCAGGGGCAACACGGTGGCACAGTGGGTTAGCACTGCTGCTTCATAGTGCCAGGGAGCCGGGTTCAATTCCAGCCTTGGGCGACTGTCTGTGTGGAGTTTGCATGTTCTCCCCGTGTCTGCGTGGGTTTCCTCCGGGTGCTCCGGTTTCCTCCCACAGTCCAAAGACGTGCAGGTTAGATGGATTGGCCATGCTAAATTGCCCCGTAGTGGCCCAAGGTGTGTACATTGCCCCGTAGTGGCCCAAGGTGTGTACATTAGGGGGATTAGCAGAGAAAAATCAGCCATGATTGAATGGCGGCGCAGACTCAATGGGCCGAGTGGCCTAATTCTGCTCCTATATCTCATGGTCTTATGGGTTACATGAGGTAGGGCCTGAGTAAGATGCTCCATCGCAGAGTCAGTGCAAACCCGATAGGCCAAATGGCCTCCTTCTGCACTGTAGGGATTCTATGATTAACTAGCTTAATAATGTATTCAAGAGGCGGCTGGATATAGCACTTGGGGCGAATGGGATCAATGGTTATGGGGAGAAAGCAGGATTAGGCTATTGAGTTGGACGATCAGCCATGATTGTGATGAACGGCGGAGCAGGCTCGAAGGGCCAAATGGCCTCCTCCTGCTCCTATCTTCTATGTTTCTATGTAGTTCCTTTCAGGGAACAGATAAGTGATGAGATCATTTGAGAGAGAGTGTGGTTTAAATGCACCCTTCATGCTGCCCCGCTACCTGTTGGTCATGTCCTTGAGCCAGTTGTCAACCATTTCCCAGCTGAGTTCTCTCTCAATGTGCTTCAAGCCGAAGGTTCTGTAGGGGACCACGAGCAGCATACTGGCGTTGGCGCTGTACGGGAGGCTGATGACGTCGCACTGGTGGGTGTGGTCCGTGGTGGCCAGCATGGTGGCTCTGACATACATCATGGGCACCCTCACCGCTGCCCCCTTGCCGGTGTGGAAATGGTGCATGGCCGTCTTGCTTTTAATAAATTTATGTTCCCACGCTCCTGCAAACAGAATGGATTTTCAGAGTAATAACGAAGTGCTGTACCACTGCACCGTGAGCTAAGATTGATGTCAGCGACAAAGATGATAACACTGTGGAAAATGATTGCATTAGTTACTGTGATGATCCAAATAATAGCTGAGATGTCTCCCAGCGCATGCATTCAAAACAAACAACAGGAACCCACAAGAATTATTGAAGTGTTTTGTGATACAAAATCCCTTCCAGACTGTTCCCGCCATCAGAATTATCCCTGATTGCTTACAGCAACCTCCTTGGGTTTTTTTTTCAAGTGATAAGGAAGGGCTATGTGGAAAGAGGGGCAACAGGGGAGTGTAAATAATGAGATAGCTTTATCAAAGATCTGGCTTGGGCATGGTGGACTCAATGGCCTCTTTCTTTGATCTATGAGTCTAATTTTTCCCGCATGATTTTCCACTCCTCTCCTGTAAGCCTACAATATTCGCGGGGCATAACAGATTCCCCAGTTGCCTGATCCTCTTCTCGCCCATCTTCAAGCCACTTTGTGGGCGGCACGGTGGCACAGTGGTTAGCACTGCTGCCTCACAGCGGCAGGGACCAGGGTTCGATTCCGGCCTTGGCTGACCGTCTGTGTGGAGTTTGCAAGTTATCCCCGTGTCTACGTGGGTTTCCTCCGGGTGCTCCCACACTCCAAAGATGTGCAGGTTAGGTGGATTGACCATGCTAACTTGCCCCTTGGTGTCCCAAAATGTATAGGTTAGGGGAATTAGCAGGGTAAATATGTGGGGGTTATGGGGATCAGATGCCAGGAATACTGTGGCGAGTAACTCACCTCCTGACTCCCCAGAACCTATCCACCATCTGCAAGGCACAAGTCAGGAGTGTGATGGAATACTCCCCACTTGTCTGGATGGGTGCAGTTCGAACAACACTCAAGAAGCTCGACACCATCCAGGACAAAGCAGCCCCGCTTGATTGGCACCACATCTACAAACATCCACTCCTTCCACCACCGACGCTCAGTAGCAGCAGTGTGTACTATCTACAAGATGCACTGCAGCAATTCACCAAAGATCCTTAGACAGCACCTTCCAAACCCACAACCACTTCCATCTAGAGAGACAAGGGCAGCAGATACATGGGAACATCTGCAAGTTCCCCTCCAAGCCACTCTCCATCCTGACTATCGCCGTTCCTTCACAATCGCTGGGTCAAAATCCTGGAATTCCCTCCCTAACGGCATTGTGGGTCAACCCACAGCACATGGACTGCAGCGATTCAAGAAGGCAGCTCACCACCACCTTCTCAAGGGGCAACTAGGGATGGGCAATAAATGCTGGCCAGCCAGCGACGCCCATGTCCCACGAATGAATAAAAAAAAATAAGGCCTGGGTGGGATGCTCTGTCAAAGAGTCGGTGCAGACTCGATGGGCCGAATGGCCTCCTGCTGCAGTATAGGAATTCTATGATTAAGCGTCACTATAGCAATCAAATGTAGGAATTCTAGCTGACCACTTCATAGTTGAATAGGCAATTACTGTCTCAGTAAAATTAGCTGAACACGGAATTTGGCATTGAACTTGGAGGAAGGGGAAGGGGGAGAGGGTGGGGCTGGAGATACCAGCCTCTGCCCAGGCGCTCATTCGGTCTGTACCTCCGAGTCAGAGTCCGTGGGCTCAAATTTCACACCAGAGACTTGAGCACAAACATGGACTGACACTCCAATGTCTACACTTCCCGCTGCCTCGGCAAAGCAGCCAGCATAATCAAGGACCCCACGCACCCCGGACATTCACTCTTCCACCTTCTTCCTTCGGGAAAAAGATACAAAAGTCTGAGGACACGTACCAACCGACTCAAGAACAGCTTCTTCCCTGCTGCCATCAGACTTTTGAATGGACCTACCTTGCATTAAGTTGATCTTTGTCTACACTCTAGCTATGACTGTAACACTACATTCTGCACTCCCTCCTTTCCTTGGAATCATAGAATCTCGACAGTACAGAAGGAGGCCATTCGGCCCATCAAGTCTGCACCAACCACAATCCCACCCCAGGCCCTATTCTCGTAACCCCACATATTTGCCCTGCTGATCAGGTCCTGGAGTGTGGCAACTAGGGGAATTTCACAGTAGCTTCATTGCAGTGTTAATGTAAGCCTTACTTGTGACTAATAAATAAACTTAACTTAATCCCCCTAACACTACATGTCCAATCCACCTAACCCGCACATCTTTGGACTGCGGGAGGAAACTGGAGCACCCGGAGGAAGCCCACGCAGACAACGTGCAGACTCCACGCAGATCGTGACGCGAGGCTGGAATTGAACCCGGGTCCTTGGCGTTGTGAGGCAGCAGTGCTAACCACTGTGCCACCCAGTTCCTTCTCTATGAATGGTATGCTTTGTCTGTCTAGTGTGCAAGAAACAATATTTTTCACTGTGTACCAATACGTGACAATAATAAATCAAATCAAAAGCAAATCAATTTCAAGGAGAACATCTCCCAGCTCTTGAGATCAGCATTGATCTCTCAAGCAACATCACAAAAAAGATCTTGGTCATAATTACATTGTTATTTGTGAGAGTTTGCCGTGTGCCAATTGGATGTGGCGATTCCTACATTACAACAGGGACTACACTACAAAAAGGACATCACAGGCTGCAAAGAACTTTGGGACACGGTAGCACAGTGGTTGTGGGTGGCACGGTGGCACAGTGGTTAGCACTGCTGCTTCACAGCTCCATGGGACCTGGGTTCGATTCCCGGCTCGGGTCACTGTCTGTGTGGAGTTTGCACATTCTCCTCGTGTCTGCGTGGGTTTCCTCCGGGTGCTCCGGTTTCCTCCCACAGTCCAAAGGTGTGTGGGTTAGATTGATTGGCCATGCTAAAATTGCCCCTTAGTGTCCTGGGATGCGTAGGTTAGAGGGATTAGTGGGTAAAATATGTAGGGATATGGGGGTAGGGCCTGGGTGGGATTGTGGTCGGTGCAGACTCGATGGGCCGAATGGCCTCTTTCTGTACTGTAGGGTTTCTATGATTCTATGATCCTACGGTCTTTCTATTCCCCAGCCTGAATCATCAAGGAAACAGGCTAAAAATACATGTTTCTTTTTAAAAAGGAAATTGTGCCAGAAATATTCTGTGGTTCAGGGCACATGAACATTTCTTACTGAAGTCTGCGCGACCAATGTGCAGAAAATAATTTCTGCAAATATTTACATAACGGCCAGCCAGGGCAGTGTCTTGTTGTGGAAGTTGCTAACAAATCAGTAGTCTTGGAGAGGATGCAGCACAGACTTTCCAGAATTCGAAGAGGGATAAGGAACATCAATTATGTGGGAAGGATCAGAGGAAGCTGAGATTGTTCTTGGAACTCATCATAGGAATCATAGAATCCGACAGTGCAGAAGGAGGCCATTTGGCCCATCGAGTCTGCACCGACCACAATCCCACCCGGGCCCTATTCCCATAACCCCATGCATTTACCTCAGCTAATCCCCTTGACACTAAGGGGCAATTTTAGCATGGCCAATCAATCTAACCAGCACATCTTTGGACTGTGGAAGGAAACCGGAACACCCGGAGGAAACCCACGCAGACATGGGGAGAACGTGCAAACTCCACACGGACAGTGACCCAAGGGGGGAAATCGAACCCGGGTCCCTGGCGCTATGAGGCAGCAGTTGGTTAAGGGGAGATTTAATAGGGGTGTCCAAAAGAGAATAAGTAAGGAGAAATGGTTCTGGTGGTTGAGGGTTGGTAACCAGAGAATGTAAACTAAAAGCTAGTTGGCAAAAAAAATCAGATGAGACAAGATGAGGGCGGCACGGTGGCACAGTGGTTAGCACTGCTGCCTCACAGCGCCAGGGACCCGGGCTCAATTCCCGGTTTGGGTCACTGTCTGTGTGGAGTCTGCACGTTCCCCCCGTATCTGCGTGGGTTTTCTCCGGGTGCCCCGGTTTCCTCCCACATTCCAAAGTGAGGTGATTCATTTTGGTAGGACTAATTTAAATGTGGATTACAGGGTCAAAGGTAGGGTTCTGAAGACTGTGGAGGAACAGAGAGATCTTGGGGTTCATATCCACAGATCTCTAAAGGTTGCCACTCAAGTGGATAGAGCTGTGAAGAAGGCCTATGGTGTGTTAGCTTTTATTAACAGGGGGTTGGAGTTTAAGAGCCGTGGGGTTATGCTGCAACTGTACAGGACCTTGGTGAGACCACATTTGGAATATTGTGTGCAGTTCTGGTCACCTCACTATAAGAAGGATGTGGAAGCGCTGGAAAGAGTGCAGAGGAGATTTACCAGGATGCTGCCTGGTTTGGAGGGTAGGTCTTATGAGGAAAGGTTGAGGGAGCTGGGCTGTTCTCTCTGGAGCGGAGGAGGCTGAGGGGAGACTTAATAGAGGTTTATAAAATGATGAAGGGGATAGATAGAGTGAACGTTCAAAGACTATTTCCTCGGGTGGATGGAGCTATTACAAGGGGGCATAACTATAGGGTTCGTGGTGGGAGATACAGGAAGGATATCAGAGGTAGGTTCTTTACGCAGAGAGTGGTTGGGGTGTGGAATGGACTGCCTGCAGTGATAGTGGAGTCAGACACTTTAGGAACATTTAAGCGGTTATTGGATAGGCACATGGAGCACACCAGGATGATAGGGAGTGGGATAGCTTGATCTTGGTTTCAGATAAAGCTCGGCACAACGTCGTGGGCCGAAGGGCCTGTTCTGTGCTGTACTGTTCTATGTTCTAAAGATGTGCAGATTAGGTGGATTGGCCATGACTGTAACACTACATTCTGCACCCTCTCGTTACCTTCTCTATGAACGGTATGCTTTGTCTGTATAGCGCGCAAGAAACAATACTTTTCACTGTATATTAGTACATGTAACAATAATAAATCAAATCAAATCAATTGCTAAGTTCTCCCTCCGTGTACCCGAACAGGCGCTGGAGTGTGGCGACTGGGCGATATTCACAGTAACTTCATCGCAGTGTACTTGTGACTAATAATAAATAAACTTATTTTTTAACACCATGAGTTATGACCTGGCATGTGCTGCCTGAAAGAGTGGTGCTAGCAGATTTCAGCAGTAACTTTGCAAAGGCAATTAGACTTGAAAAGAAAAATCTAATTGCAGGGCTACGGGGAAGGGACCAGGGAGGGAGACTAATTGCATCGTTTTTTTTTTTAAAGAGCTGACACAGGCGCAATGGGCCAAATGGCCCCTTTCTGCACCATCCCACAAAGCTACGGAGGCTTGGAAGTGTTCTATAAATGTTTCAAAAAGGTCTCCTCTGAATAGCAGGCAAACTGAGAATATCACTAGTTTACTCCCAATTAAAACAGGGGCTACTGTGCTGGGACACAATGCTGTAAAGGAAATTGCCATCTAAGAGTTCAGCAAAATTCATTGCTATTGAGCACTCTGCGGGTTGTTTCCTGCCTCCTACCTTGCTGCTTTTAAACCTCCCCTTGCCTTAAAACATTCATGCCTTGAAATTACGCTGCGGGATTATTAATGTTTAAGGTGATTCCATGCAATCCCTCCACCTGCTATTCTTCCAGAGGTTGAAGTCTCTGTTAAAAGAGCAAGCGGATGGAGCTGCATACAAATGTATTTGACTTGTGGAAGCCAGTATTCGCACAAGCACAACACCGAGGTGTCAGAATCCAGGAAACACCAGCCCTTCGTGTGGGAGGTTGTATCGTCTGATCTGGTGAGGTCTCCCCGGTGGGACTTTCCTCTAGGTGAATTAGAAATACCATCTCTCACCTCCCCCCCCCCTCTCGCCCAACACCCCCACCAGTGTTTGCTTATTCACATTGGGTGTGAAGATGGAATGCTGCAATTCTTGATGGTAATACTTGCACGCACAAATTAAACTATTCAAATCTTTATTGTCAAATTAAAAATGAAAATAATGAGCTGTTCTCCGTGAAGCTACTGCGTTAATGGCAGCGTCTGAGGTTGGACCGAGCCACGCTGTGCAAGAGGTTGTGATTTGATCCCTGGTGAATGCTGAATTATGATGTGGAGTTGCCGGCGTTGGACTGGGGTGGGGCACAGTAAGAAGTCTCACAACACCAGGTTACAGTCCAACAGGTTTATTTGGAATCACGAGCTTTCGGAGCGCTGCTCCTTCATCAGGCGAGTGAAGGAGCAGCACTCCAAAAGCTCGTGATTCCAAATAAACCTGTTGGCTTTAACCTGGCGTTGTGAGACTTCTTACATTGCCGAATTAGCCATTCAGATCTGGGCAACATAACTAGAGTTCTTGATCTCAGTGGTTAACACTGCTGTCTTGTGGCACCAGGGACCTGGGTTCGACTCCAGCCTCGGGTCACTGTCTGTGCGGAGTCCGCACATTCTCCCCGTGTCTGCATGGGTTTCCTCTGGCTGCTCTGGTTTCATAAGACCATAAGACACAGGAGCAGAATTAGGCCACTCGGCCCATCGAGTCTGCTCCGTCATTCAATCATGGTTGATTTTTTTTCTCATCCCCATTCTCCTGCTTTTTCCTCATAACCCCTGACCTCCTTATTAATCAAGAACCTATCTATCTCTGTCTTAAAGACACTCAATGACCCGGCCTCCACAGCCTTCTGCGGCAAAGAGTTCCACAGATTCACCACCCTCTGGCTGAAGGAATTCCTCCTCATCTCTACTGTTTTGCTGTTTCCTCCCACAATCCAAAGATGTGCGGGTTAGGTGGATTGGCCATGCTAAATTGCCCCTTAGTGTCAGGGGGAGTAGCTAGGGTAAATGTGTGGTGTAACGGGGAGAGGGCCTGGGTGGGATTGTGGTCGGTGAAGACTCGATGGGCCGAATGGCCTCTTTCTGCACTGTCGGGATTCTATGAAAGAGAGTAAATAAGGATCAAGATTCTTTCTCCACATGGGAGGTAGATGGTACCAGGTGAGAGAATACAACTGAGTATCAGTATTGCAATTAGATGTGTGAGCACAGGATTATCTGGAGCTGGACTCGAACCAACAATCTTCAGAGCCACAGACAAGAGTGCCACCAATGGAGGAGAACTGACAACGGGATAGCTTTCCACAGCTGCTGATACTCAGTGAACTAGGAAGAGTCAGCGACTTTGCAAAGAAAGACTTCAGGCCGGATTTTCCGCCCCCACCCCCTCCCCCCCACACCCCCACCTGCGCCGTGTTTGTGAGCAGTTTGCCATGGGCCACCAGCGGGATCTTCTGGTTCCACTGATGCCTGCGGCGTTTTGTGTGGCTCACTCGTCCTGCCGGAGGGAAACCCGCTGGTGGAGAAGGGGCGGGAAAATCCTGCCCTTACATTTGTAGAGCACCTTTCACAATCTCAACATTCCAAAGTGCCTTATTTTCTTTAAAGTGTGTCCCCCCAGCACAGTCGCCCCCAGTTTCAGTTGGACGTGAACTGGCGATAGTCTCAGCTTGCCTGTTATTCAGAGGAGACCTTTTCCGAAACATGTGTAGAGCACATCCAAACCTACGGAATGGTGCAGAAGGGACCATTTGGCCCATTGTGCCTTTGGTAAAACTATCCAAATGAGCCTCCCTACCTTGTTCTTTCCCCAAAGTGTTGCTGTGA
Source organism: Mustelus asterias (assembly GCF_964213995.1). NCBI lineage: Eukaryota > Metazoa > Chordata > Chondrichthyes > Carcharhiniformes > Triakidae > Mustelus > Mustelus asterias. The sequence goes on from NC_135812.1 coordinate 8,697,872, forward strand.
CGTGGGAAATGCTGCAGCCATTGTACACAGCAAGATCCCACAAACAGCAATGTGATGATGGCCAGATTTTCTGCTTTCAGTGTTGTTGGCCAAGGAGCGAATATTAGTCAGGAAACGCGCGTGGCAGAAATCTCTTTTGCTCTTCTTCCAGATAGTGCTACGGGACCGACAGGGTTGATGCCTTATCTGAGAGGTAGCACCTCTAACGTTGCAGTACGCCCTCAGTACATATAGCACTGGGAATGCCAGCCTAGGATTTTGTGCTTAGGTTCTGGAGTGGACTTAAACCTACAACATTCGTGACTCAAAGAGCAGCATGCTACCACTGAGCCACAGCCAAGAGCGGGGATGAACTTGGAAGTAAAAAGGAAAATGTGTTTCAAAGTCTCACTTTATCTCCAACCTACAGTTTATGACAGACTTGACATAAATATATTGCAGTAACATCTGTGAAATTTGGACTCTGTCCAGCATGATCAGAATTTTCCAAGTTTCTCAGATTACACTATAAACAGATACATTTGATGTGTCACTGCCTTATTGTCTACTCCCTTGCTTGTGTTTCTGGGATTAGTACTTGCTTTCAGTTCTTCCCATCTGATGGACAGTCGAGGCAACATCGGACTGCGACTGAAGTGGCTCAGTTACACAACATGTAGAGTTTCTCGCAAGACCAGTGGAACAAGGTTGAGTGTCAGAACCTTCAACTTCTAACAGGGCTAGACAGGGTAGACGCAGGAAGGATGTTCCTGACGTGAGGGTGTCCAAAATCAGGGGTCGTAGTCCAAGGATATGGGATAACCCTTTTGACGGCACGGTGGCACAATGGTTAGCACTGCTGCCTCACAGCTCCAGGGACCTGGGTTCGATTCCCGGCTCAGGTCACTGTCTGTGTGGAGTCTGCACGTTCTCCCCGTGTCTGCGTGGGTTTCCTCCGGGTGCTCCGGTTTCCTCCCACACTCCAAAGATGTGCAGGTTAGGAGAATTGGCCGTGCTAAATTGCCCCCTTAGTGTCCCGGGATGTGTAGATTAGAGGGATTAGTGGGTTAAATATGTGGTGTTTTGGGGATAGAGCCTGGGTGGGATTGCTTTCGCTGCAGACTCGATGGGCTGAGTGGCCTCCTTCTGCACTGTAGGGATTCGATGATTTTAGGACTGACAGGAGGAGAAATTTCTTCATCCAGAGAGTAGTGAACCTGTGGAATTCACTACCATCGGAAGCAGCTGAGGCCAAAACTTTGTACATTTTCAGGAAGGAGTTAGATATAGCTCCTGAGGCAAAAGGGGATCAAAGGATATGAGGAGAAGGTGGGATCAGACTGTTGAGTTGGATGATTGGGCATGGTTCTACTGAATGGCAGAGCAGGCTCAAAGAGCTGAATGGCCTCCTCCTATTTTCTAAGTTTCAATGTTATTTAGACCATGGGCAGGATTTTTCAGACGGCGGAGTTTCCCTTCCCATCATCCAAGGAGTCGGCGGGAAATATAAGCCTGCTGATACTGCCTGCCCCATAGCCAGTTCACACTCCCAACGTCAACTCCCAGATAACACTCCCAATATTAACTCCCAATTAACATTCCCAACATTAACTGCTAGTTAACATTCCCAACATTAGCTGCTAGTTAACATTCCCAACATTAACTGCTAGTTAACACTCCCAATGAGCATTAACTAGCTGGAGGCAGGACTTCTGCCCCTCTGTTGGGAGGATGTCCGACTCAGCCAGTCAATCTGATTGGTCAGTGTGGTCCTGTTTGGGGGATAAATATTGGGCCAGATGTTGGGGATAGCTTTCTGCTCTTCTCCTGGAATAGTACCATGGGATCTTCTATATTCACCCGAGGGAGCAGACATTTCATCCAAGAGACAACACCTCTAAACAGTGCGGCACTCCCTCACTACTGCGCTGGGAGCATCAGCCTACATGTTTGTGCTCAAGTCTCTGCACCCGCTGCCTTCTGACGTGCACTCAGCTGAGCTGCCGCAGAGTGTGGTCTAATGTAGTCGACAGCAGAGCATCAATGTACGGGCGGCACGGTAGCACAGTGGTTAGCACTGCTGCTTCACAGCTCCAGGTTCCTGGGTTCGATTCCCGGCTCGGGTCACTGTCTGTGTAGAGTTTGCACATTCTCCTCGTGTCTGCGTGGGTTTCCTCCGGGTGCTCCGGTTTCCTCCCACAGTCCAAAGATGTGCGGGTTAAGTTGATTGGCCAGGTTAAAAATTGCCCCTTAGAGTCCTGAGATGCGTAGGTTAGAGGGATTAGCGGGTAAAATATGTGGGGGAAGGGCCTGGGTGGGATTGTGGTCGGTGCAGACTCGATGGGCCGAATGGCCTCCTTCTGCACTTTAGGGATTCTATGATACTCCGCAAGAACATAATCAGTCAAAATAATTGATGTGGAGGGTGACATTAGGGCAGGTAACTGGAAGCTTGATTAATAAATTAGGTTCAATGGTCACGGGGCAATTGACAGGAACGTAATTAGATAAAAATTGACTTGAGCCAAAGAATGAGTATTCAGAGCGATGACTAAAAGCTTACAGAGCATCTTAAAGGAGGAGAGAAGGTGGAGAGGTTTACCGAGGGAATCTCATGAGTTTAAAGCCTAAGCAGTTGAAGGCACCATTTCCAATAGTGGAGTGATGATGGGTGACAGGGATGATGGGTAAATGGGACTTGGTGCAGGTGAGGATAGCTGCAGAGTTGAGCTCAGGTTTATGGATGGTGGAGAATGATGGTGAGTCTGCCAGGGGAACATTGGAACAGTCATGTCCGGAGGTGACAAAATGATACAGGAGACTCTCAGCAGCAGATGTGTTGAAGTAAGGGTGGGTACGAATGATGCTATGGAGGTGGGAGAAGGTACTTTTTTTTGTTGTGTTCAATGGTTTGATTGAGCTGTGTTTGATTATGTTAGCCAGATGACACCCACCCTTCTCAAATGTCTTCTTGTACTCCCCATCCATATCTGCCTTAGAGAATAGGCAGACAAAATAGTCTGAAATTTACTACTTTATAGTTTCTATTCTGTCCACATCCCTCCCTTTCCCAGTGGCTAAAATGTCTGGCTTCTGCTTGGCATGCAATTCATTGCAGACAGAACCCCATGTACTGCCATGGGGGACAGCATATTGAGACACTCATATGCCATTGTACCTCTTGGAAATGTCACACTACCTAGTGTAATGCATTTACTAAGGATCCAGCAACCTTGCTGCATAGAAATGTTCCTGCCTTTTTAATAATGGGCCATAATTTGCCATGGCAGGGCATGTAATAGTGTCTGCTATTAGTTAGTGTTGACCTTACATGGCAAGTTCCCGCAAGAACAAGCTGATAACATTACAGCGAGAGAACGAGGGCATCTGGAACCTCGAAGCAAGTAACCGTGGGCTCCTTAATCAGGATTGAAGGATTGTGAAATTAACAGTGTAAGGTCAGAGAAGAATGTGTAAATTAAAGTGGATGAATTCGATGTCAAGTCAGGTACAGAGAGAGAAATAGAGAGAGAGAGAGAGAGAATGATTGAATTGAGAGGAAGAGGGGAAAAAAAAGGCAGACTGGAAAAGTTAAAAATTTGACATTTTAAAAAAAAGTCCCATAATTCAAACCTGAAAGAATGAAAGTGGACAGATGTTCATTTGCAGTGCCAGAGAAGTTGTTTGGCAGCAATTAGCACTTGTCACGTCCGTAAAAGCTGCATGCACTGGAAAGGACAAGACTTAACGTTCTGTGGCGAATTTAGCTGATGTGTATTCCACGCAGTGCAGCAGTTAAATGTCATTCAACGCATTTCAGAGTGAGGGGCTGAACAATGGAGCCGGCAGCATTTACACATTGTTCTGGGGACTCGGGTTCGAATCCCCGCCACGGCAGCTGGTGGAATTTGAATTCAATAAAATGTATCTGGAATTGAGGATCTACTGATGGCCATGAAACCATCGTCAATTGTCGGACAAACCCATCTGGGTTCACTAATGACAGTATGGTGGCACAGTGGTTAGCGGCTTGCTGCCTCACAGCGCCAGGGACCCGGGTTCGATTCCCGGCTTGGGTCACTGTCTGTGCAGAGTCTGCACAGTCTCCCCGTTGGGTTTCCTCCGGGTGCTCCGGTTTCCTCCCACAGTCCGAAAGACGTGCTGGTTAGGGTGCATTGGCCGTGCTAAATTCTCCCTCAGTGTTACCCGAACAGGCGCTGGAGTGTGGCGACTAGGGGGATTTTCACAACAACTTCTTTGCAGTGTTAATGTAAGCCTACCTGTAACACTAATAAATAAACTTAAAAACTTATAATGTCCTTTAGGGAAGGAAATCAGCCATTCTTACCCGGTCTGGCCTACATGTGACTCCAGAGTCACTGCAATGTGGTTGACTCTTAACTGCCCTCTAAAATGGCAAGTAACTCAGTTCAAGGGCAACTAGGGATGGGCAATAAGTGCTGGCCAGCTAGTGACGTCTATGCCCCATGAATGAATAAAGAAACACCAGTGACACCATTAGCCTGGTCATTATTCTGGCCCAATGTATATAAGGTACCTGTCCACATGTACCTCAATCAAGGGTTAGAATAACCACATGCATCCTGAAACACTGACCTTTGAAATGGAGGGCCTGATAAATGAGCATCACTGTCTGGGGGTCAATGTGATCCACCACATCCTGAAGCTTCCCCTTGGTGGCTTTTGAAATCAGCTGGTTGAGCTTGGTGACTGTTCTGGGGTCCAGGAAGTCCAGCGACTGTGCGTGCGCCCCGTAGTAGTGTTGCAGCCACCCCTCGAAGGTCTCCCTGACCTTCAGACCTTCCTTCAGGTAGATGCCAGAGAAGCCCTTGAGCCGGTAGCCGAAGTGGTGCTTGAAGAGCCTGTGGATGAGCTTGTGGAAGGTGTTGTGCAGCACCTCGCTGCCGCCCAGCCCCGGCTGGGGGTGGCCGAGCTGCTCGAAGCCCAGGGCTTGGGAGATCTGCTCCTGGGTCCTGTTGGCAGCCCCCACCGCCACCATGGCCATCAGGCTGGAGAGGCCAAACGGAGAGAAGACCACATTGCTGGAGGCTGCCTGCGACCTCAGCAAGCTCCTGTAGAAACTGAACGCAAAGTCGCTGTTGACCAAAGCCAGGCGCTGGACCCGGGACTTGCCCCGGAATCTCTTCCGCACTGAATCCGGGTCCTTGGGGATTGCCGACTGCCTCTTGCCCACCGAGGCGTCCTCTGGAAAGCCGTAGCTGTCTTCCTCATCTTCATAGTCTTCAGGTTCAGCGTAGTCATAGTCTTCCAGCTCAGGGATGTTGAGCTCTCTGGTCAGAGTGTTGCTGTCTATTGGCAACTCATGCCCAGTTCCTAAACCGGCTGCAGCTTCCGCTGGGCTGAAGGAACACAGCAAAAGGCAAAAACAAGAAAAAAACATTGTTTTTAACTCTGTTCCAGCTCTCCGTAGACCGAGGAGGTAGAGAGGACTGTGATGTTTGAGCAACCTCCTTATTAAATCCCTCCCAAAATAGCCAGCCCTGCCCACTCCCTCAGCATGTAACTGAACTTAAAAAAAAAACTTCACTTCCTAAACGATCCTAGTTCCTTTTTTTTTTCAGTCACAGCTGTTGTACAACATGGATTGACCCTGCAGGCTAAATAAATCCCACAGGTTAAAGGCAGACACACAAGAATTCCCTCCACCATGCCAGAACAACTGAAATTAATTAAGAGTGGATCTGGACCCCCGCTACACACTGCTTTGAGAAAACCTACCGACTTTAACTTGTTTCTAGCTTTTGGTGCAGGAGCAGTAAGTTTTGTAGTGATTCCTCCCCCCGCCCCCCCCCGCCCCACCCCCCACCATCGCTAACTATTTCCATGTGTAGGGTACAGAGCAGTTACTTTGTCCAAACCAGCTGCCAAAATGTCTCTCTGCTTTGGCCTGGCTTTGACAATCTCTTCACAACAGGTTTTACTAAACTATTACCGGGAGCAGAATTCTGTTTGGCATCCCTAAGGAAGTTCAGAAACAGAAAATGCTGGAAAATCTCAGCAGGTCTGACAGCATCTGTGGAGAGAGAATAGATGTGGAGATGCCGGCGTTGGACTGGGGTAAACACAGTAAGAAGTTTAACAACACCAGGTTAAAGTCCAACAGGTTTATTTGGTAGCAAAAGCCACACAAGCTTTCGGAACTCCAAGCCCCTTCTTCAGGTGAGTGGGAATTCTGTTCACAAACAGAGCTTATAAAGACACAGACTCAATTTACATGAATAATGGTTGGAAACCAAAAGCCTGTCTTGATGCTCTCTCCACTCACATTGTTTTGTTTCTTAAAGACTTGATTAGTTGTAAGTATTCGCATTCCAACCATTATTCATGTAAATTGAGTCTGTGTCTTTATAAGCTCTGTTTGTGAACAGAATTCCCACTCACCTGAAGAAGGGGCTTAGAGTTCCGAAAGCTTGTGTGGCTTTTGCTACCAAATAAACCTGTTGGACTTTAACCTCGTGTTGTTAAACTTCTTACTGAGAGAGAATAGAGCCAACGTTTCAAAGAATACCTACAGTGCAGAAGGAGGCCATTCGGTCCATCGAGTCTGCACTGACTACAATCCCACCCAGGCCCTATCCCTGTAACCCCATATATATATATAGCCGGCTAATCCCCCTGACACTAATGGGCAATTTAGCATGGCCAACCCAACTAACTTGGACATCTTTGAATTGTGGGAGGAAACCGGAGCATCCAGAGGAAACCCACGCAGACACGGGGAGAATGTGCAGACTCCACACAGACAGTCACCCAAGTCGGGAATCGAACCCGGGTCCCTGGCGCTGTGAGGCAGCAGTGCTAACCACTGTGCCACCGCGCCGCGGTTTTGAGTCTGGATGATCCTTCGTTTAAGAAAGTTCATTGGTTTGTCATTATGTGGGCAGTACTGTTTCCCCACACCTACATAAACACTCGCTAATACCAAAACCCTTATACTATACCTCCCCCAAATCCTTACCCAAATATATTTATATGTTTCAATTGTTGCTCTTCTCTCCTCCCACACACCACCACCCCCCCACCCCCACGACCCTCTACCCTCACCCCCCTCCCCTCAAAGTCTCTGGCTTCAGAGGGTCTGGTGGCTTTATAACTCTTGCAGACCTCGTTCTCTACCCATTCACAGGAGTGGTGGTCTCAGATGTTTAGGGAGGACTTTGTTGGTTAGAGTTTAAATTGTTGTACTTAAAAGTTTCAAATACTTGGGTTTCAACATCTGGTTTGCTCTTTGTGCTGCTTAGAGTTATGTTTTCTTTGTCAGTAATCCATCATTTTTGAAAAGACAGTGCGGGTTTATCCCATTCCTTCCAGAAGGAATATTTCTGTTCAACAGCTTTCTGTGGTAGAGAATTCCACAGGTTCACAACTCTCTGAGTGAAGAAGTTCTTCCTCATCTCAGTCCTGAATGGCTTACCCCTTATTCTTAGACTGTGACCCCTGATTCTGGATTTCCCCAACATCGGGAACATTCTACCTGCATCTAGCCTGTCCTGTCCCATCAGGATTTTATATGTTTCTATGAGATCCCTTCTCATTCTTCTAAATTCCAGTGGGTACAAGCCCAGTCGATCCAGTCTCTCTTCATATGTCAGTCCTGCCATTCCGGGAATCAGTCTGGTGAACCTTCACTGGACTCCCTCAATAGCAAGAATGTTCTTTCTCAGACTAGGAGACCAAAACTGCACATAATACCCAAGGTGTGGCCTCACCAAGGCCCTGTATAACTGCAGCAAGACATCCTTACTCCTATACTCAAATCCTCTTTCTATGAAGGCCAGCATGCCATTAGCTTTCCTCACCGCCTACTGTACCTGCATACCAACCTTCAGTGACTGTTCCACCATGACCGCAAGGCAGCACGGTGGCACAATGGTTAGCATTGCTGCCTCAGAGCACCAGGGATCTGGGTTCGATTTCTGGCTTGGGTCACTGTCTGTGCGGAGTTTGCACATTCTCCCCGTGTCTGTGTGGGTTTCCTCCGGGTGCTCTGGTTTCCTCCCACAGTCCAAAGATATGTGGGTTAGGTGGATTGGCCATGATGAATTGCCCCTTAGTGCGAGGGGGACTAGCTACGGTAAATGCATAGGGTTATGGATATAGGGCCTGGGTGGGATTGTGGTTGATGCAGACTTGATAGGCCAAATGGCCTCCTTCTGCACTGTAGGATTCTATGATGACACCCAGGTCACATTGCACTTTTTCCTAAACTGTCACCATTCAGATTATCCGCCACAGCTTGGAAAACTCTGCGGCTTTTCCATTCAGCTGCCTCCTCAGCCTAACAATAACCATGTTCATCTCCCATCGTTGAATTGGTTGCGATACATAAGTGGCAGAGAACTCTTACCATGACTGTCGAATTGGAGCTGCCAGTTTTTGTCACAGGAGCTCTTTACCTTTCCCTTTCCCTCTTGTAGACTCTCGCTTTGCTATTTGACCCCTGGATGCTTCCTCATCAGTTTTATTCCATCCTCTTCAGCATGGCATTTACAAACTTGTTTCTTTCCATTTGTCTTTGGAAATGTAATATTTTTCCAAGCTTTCTTGGAATGTCCAACCATTTGCTTTAGCTCTGCAGTCTCTTTTTTCAACATCTTGGCTCCCACTGAGAATACTGAATGTTGCTAAGTCTTCTCTGCCAACTGGTTCTTCAGTTCTTTCAGACTGATATTGAATTCATTTAGCTCCCTTTCATAATTTTTCGGACGAACAGACTGTGATCTGGAATGTGTGAAGCTCATCCAACAGGTTTCCTTCCTAAAGGCTTGATTGCTTCTTCTTTGCGGCGGCCCAGTGGTTAGCACTGCTGCCTCACAGCGCCCGGGACCCAGGTTCAATTCCGGCCTTGGGTCACTGTCTGTGTGGAGTTTGCACATTCTATTATTTACTTATTGGTGTCACAAGTAGGCTTACATTAACACTGCAATGAGGTTACTGTGAAAATCCCCTAGTCGCCACACTCCGGCGCCTGTTCGGGTTCACTGAGGGAGAATTTAGCATGGTCAATCCACCTAATCCGCATATCTTTGGCCTGTGGGGGTAAACCGAGCACTCGGAGGAAACCCACGCAGGCATGAGGAGAACATGCAAACTCCACACAGATAGTGACCGCTGACTGGGAATCGAACCCAGGTCCCTGACGCTGTGAGGCAGCAGTGCTAAGCACTGTGCCACCCACATTCTCCCCGTGTCTGCGTGGGTTTCCTCCAGGTGCTCTGGTTTCCACTCACAGTCCGAAGACACGTCGGTTAGGTGGATTGGCCATGGTGAATGTGTGGGGTGACAGGGATAGAGTGGGGGAGAGGGCCTGGGTAAGATACTCTGTCAGAGAGTCGGTGTAGACTTGATGGGGCCAAATGGCCTCTTTCTGCACTGTTGGGTTTCTATGATTTCATTCTATGATTTTTCTTGAAGTTTCAACAGTTGCCTCAACTTTGTTCTGTTGTTCTTCTATTCTGCTGTTAAAGCCAAGTCTTCATTTATTCAAACTGCTGAAGGGTTATTAATTCCTTTTGCATTTGATCTCAAAGAATAATTAGCTGCTCTTTCAACGATTTATTTTCTCATTCGGTTCCTGCCATCTCATTCTGCACTTCGGTGCATTATTTTGTTGCTACTGTTACAACTGATGCAACTTTTTCTGAAGTAGTGTTCAACATTTCTTTTAACTCCTCCCATTTTTCCAGGGGTATGTATTGATTCTTCAAAGGATCATCGTAACAAGCCTCACAGCACCAGGTTAAAGTCCAACAGGTTTATTTGGTATCACGAGCTTTCGGAGCGCTGCCCCTTCATCAGGTGAGTGACTCGCACTTAGCTGATCTTTCTCTACACCCTAGCTGTGACTGTAACACTACATTCTGCACCCTCTCCTTTCCTTCTCTATGAACGGTATGCTTTGTCTGTATGGCATGCAAGAAACAATACTTTTCACTGTATACTAATACATGTGACAATAATAAATCAAATCAAATCAAATAACCATCTGAACTTTGAACTTCCAGATAATTCCTGTTCATCTTTGCTTGGGGACCTCCGGGGCGGGGTGGGTCCTCAGTGCATCATCTGAAGTAACTCCCCCCCCCCCACCTGCCAGAGATCGGATGTTATGAGCCATAATCCTCTTATAGAACCTCACAATCATAGCAAAAGGCAGCACCTCTGACAGTGCAGCACTCCCTCAGTCCGACACTGGGAGGTTGGGCCCGGATTACATCCTTGGGTCTCTGGAACACAGATTGAACTCATGTCCTTCTGATTCAGAGAAAAGAGTGCCACCGATTGAGCCAGAGTTGATACAATTATTGAATAGCCAACAGCTAATCATTAAACCGTTTGATGGATTGGAAGCAGTGGATATGACCGGACAAGTTCTCGATTAGAATGACGAACCATAGAAGTTCATGGTCGGGTCAATGCGCACACTGGGCCACTTCCAGCTGTTTCCACTACTGCAGCCAGACCCTAGGCAGCTGTTTATGGGATTGAAGTTGGAAAAGTGTTTATATAATCGGGATTCATTGAATGGAGAACAAGTGTGCCTCATTTTTATAAAAACACCTCTCTTTGTGAATTTGCACTCTCAGTGAGATTGGATGGGGAGCCATTCTAGGAGAGGTCGTAGTCTTGGGATAAGGGGCAGCAAATTTAAAACAGAGTTGAGGAGAAACTACTTCTCCCAAAGGGTTGTGAATCTGTGGAATTCGCTACCCCAAAAGTGCGGTGGATGCTGGGACAGTGAGTAAATTTAAGGAGGAGTTAGACAGATTTTTAATCGGTAATGGGTTGAAGGGTTATGGGGAGAAGGCAGGAAAATGGGGATGAGGAGCATAACAGCCATGATCGAATGGCGGAGCGGACTGAATGGTCTAATTCTGCTCCTATATCTTATGAACACGGCTTAATGATGATGTTCTTTAGTAATTCTCTGTTCCATGTGAGAGTTTTTCAGTGTGATTCCCCATAAGGACTGAATGGGTGAATCCATCACCTGTTAGACTACACAGGAGCGGGAGGAACCCAGGACCAATGCCTGGTCAGGGTTGAGTTAATAGATCTCAGTTGGAGCCTTAGTAGAAAGGATAGAACCAGGATGGGGAGAATTAGCCAGGATTCCCACTCCTGATTGCTCCCCGGTGACCGACACTCTTGTCACAAAGTGTATGAGCTTGTGTGTGTTTGTATATATATGTGTCATAGAATCCGTACAGTGCAGAAAGAGGCCATTCAGCCCATTAAGTCCACACTGACCACAATCCCACTCAGGCCCTATTCCCGTAACCCCACATATTTATCCTGCTAATCCCCCTGACGCTAAGGGGCAATTTAGCATGGCCAATCGACCTAACCCGCACATCTTTGGACTGTGGGAGGAAACTGGAGCACCTGGAGGAAACCCACACAGACACGGGGAGAATGTGCAGACTCCACACAGACAGTGACCTGAGGCCGGAATTGAACTCGGATCCCTGGCGCTGTGAGGCAGCAGTGCCAACCACTGTGCCGCCGTGCCGCCCGCGTTTGTGTGTTTGTGTCAGTGTTGGTGTTTGTGCAATTGTGAGTGTTGCGTAATTGTGTCTGAGTTTTTGTGAGTGAATGTTTGTGTGTGTAAGAATGAGTGGTGCATGATTGAGTGTGTTTTGTGAGTGAGTGTGTGTGAATGTTAGTGTAATTTTGTAAGTTTTTGTAGGTGCGTGCATGGGTTTTAGTGAGTGAGCGTGTGTGTGTAGGTTTGTGTGTGAGTTTTTGTGAGTGTATGGGTGCTTGTGTGTGGGGGTGGGTGTGTGGGGGTGGGTGTGTGGGTTGTGTGTGAGTGTGTATGTGTGATTGTGTATCTGTGTGTGTGTGATTGTGTATGTGTGTGTGTATGGCTCTGCTTGCGTGTGTCTGTGTGTGTGTTTGTGTGTATGGCTCTGCTTGTGTGTGTGTGTGTGTTTGTGTGTATGGCTCTGCTTGTGTGTGTTTGTGTGTATGGCTCTGCTTGTGTGTGTCTGTGTGTTTGTGTCTGTGTTTGTGTGTATAGCTCTGCTTGTGTGTGTCTGTGTGTGTGTTTGTGTGTTTGGCTCTGCTTGTGTGTGTCTGTGTCAAGTATGAGCTTGGGTGTGTCTATGACTCTGATATCCCACCCCACACCCCTTCCTGCTTGCACACTTATTGTCAGGATTCCCACACACCAACAACGGGAATAAGGCCAGTACCCTTAGAACCATCTTCTCAAAGCGAGGAGAGAAAACTGAAGGGCCGTGAAATCCCTCTGTTCCCCCTGCTCCTTGTGCTATAAATAACAGCACTCTCTAAGTTGTGTACGATGGCAGTAATAAATCTGAGGGTTGAGATCCCAGGTACAAGGCGGACATCATCTCAACCCGTCAATGTGTTATATTGCCTCGTGTCGGTCTCCAGAGTGTGTGCTTGCTGCGTGTAGTTCCTTTTCCACATATCCATTACCCTCGATAAAAATGAGCTCTGAAGCTTAGCAGCTTAAGATGCATGGGCTGCAAGATAAGTGTTATCAGTCCAGCACTCAAAAGATTATCGATCCTGGCTGACAAAATACTACTGTATAACAAACTGGGCAGATGGTCAATTTGCTGTTTTTTTTCTCTGAAGCTGTTTTCAGTTCACTGTTAATTCATTGGAAAAGCAATTCTTCTGTTTTGTTCCCCTCTTATCCTACTGCCTCTGACTCTATTTTTCCGCCAGATGCACTACTTGGCTGCTGCTAATGGAATCTGGCCATACAACCACATGAATAAATTTATCAGCGGCTTCTCCTGGGAGCAGTACTGGAGCCGAGAAAGGATCCGACTCCGTCCCAATAAACTAAAGGGCGGTCGTTCCACATGACGCCGTTCTGCCTCGTAATTGGCAGCCGAAATCAAAGGATAACCACTGGTAACGGGAATGATCCCAGTATGGTTTCATTTTACTCTCTCTGGCCAGGAGATGCCAAGACCAATTAAAGGGACCCAACCAGTGTTGCAGCAGAGATGGGTCAACAGCCACAGTAGCTTCATTAGCCCCACCAGTCATGGTCCGCTGGGTATCGCCCTCTTGCCTCCGAGTCGGAAGGTTGTGGCTCAAGTTTATCTGCGGGATCTTTAGCACATCAAGTCACGGGTGATCAAGAACTTTTCCCGACACACAAGGCCTTGATTTGAGTAAAGTTTATTTATTAGTCACAAGTAAGGCCTACATTAACACTGCAATGAAGTTACTGTGAAATTCGCCTAGTCGCCACACTCCGGCGCCTGTTCAGGTCAATGCACTTAACCAGCACGTCTTTCAGACTGTGGGAGTAAACCGGAGCACCCGGAAGAAACCCACAGAGACACGGGGAGGACGTGCAAACTCCACACAGACAGTGGCCCAAGCCGAGAACCCAGGTCCCTGGCACTGTGAAGCAGCAGTGCTAACCACTGTGCTACCGTGCCCCCCCCCAATGCTTTGATGTCCTACTTAACCCTAACCCCATGTGCCAGCTGTCACCAGGACTACTCATGACAACCACGGCAACATTATTGAAGTCCATCCTTGCCAGACTCTTATCGCGACTGATAAACCCTTATCCATACCTTTGTTATCTCCACACTGAACTTTTCCAACAGCCTCCTAGATGATCCCCAGCATACCTGAACTCTAGTTCAACCAGATTTAGCTCAGTTGGCTGGATGGCGAGTTAGTGATGCGGAGCAATGCCAACAGCGTGAGTTCAATTCCCGTACCGGCTGAGGTTATTTATGAAGGCCCCGCCTTCTCAACCTTGCCCCTTGCCTGAGGTGTGGTGACCCTCGGGTTAAATCACCACCAGTCTGCTCTCCCCCTCAAAGGGGAGAACAGCCCCTGGTCATCTGGGACTGAGGCGACTTTACCTTTAACCAGGAAGGTTCCGACTTGATTCCTGATCTGTATTGAGTCAGCTGCTTCTGTTGGTACAAGAGTTGGGTAACTGGTCTCAGTATGCCAGCGATGTGGAAGGGGCTGATCAGCACTGGTTCTGACTGCACAAGGACAGCACCAACCTTGGTGGCGATGGGCCTGAGAAGGTCTCAATAGTCCACTTAAAGACATTTCCCTGCTGTGAGGTATTGGAGCTAACTGACCCCCTACCTGAGCAGGAGAGGAGGTGGCCTGGGAGACACTAAGGGGCCTGGGAGGCAGGGGAACAAAGAGCTTTTAGATGTGAAAGAAAAGAGTCCCTGGCAGTTTGAACCTGTGTCAGATTAAGCTGAGACTCTAACCTTTCATGTGTGGCTGGTGGTTGAGATTGAAAGCCGGCATAGTTATCTGTGTCAACAGAAGGAGGCCACTTGTGTCGAGTGGCTCGGAGATCTGTCCCCATCTGTTCCAGCTTAAAATGCAACAGTTGCAAGCAGGCAGTACTTGATGGAAGATGATTCAGTCAGAGTTTTCCTTTGCGTCAGTCATTCCCACAATCCTGGCATTCTGTCTCCTCTGTTTCTGTCCCGCAAAGGAGCCCCGAGTGTGGAGCCGATTGGAAAGCTCTTTTCAAAGAGCCGGCGCAAGCATGATGGGCCGAATGGCCCCCGTCTCTGCGGCATGGAGAACGAAAACTAGGGAAAAGGTGATGTTTGCATTCATCCTTCTCCCTCTTCCCCACACCCAATACTGTCGTGTGAAGTAGGGACACACGATGCAGCCGTACAGGTTGTTATTCAGTCTACAAATCCTTCCAATCCTCCAACATACTCCACAAGGGAAGGAAAAGGGTTTATATATCTCTGGGCTCCAGCCATTTCCGTTATTCTTCCATGTCACAGCGGGAAAGACTTACATTTAAATTGCCCCTTAGTGTCTCAAGATGTGTAGGTTAGGTGAATTAGTGGGGTAAATATGTAGACTACAGGGATAGGGCAGGGGTAAAATGCTCTGTCGGAGAGTCGGTGCAGACTCGACGGGTCGAATGGCCCTCTTTTGCACTGTAGGAATTCTATGATTCTGTAGCTCCCTTCACATCCACCAAGACGTCCCAAAGTACTTTACAGCTAAGAGTACCCTCTTTTTTAAGGCGATGGCCTAGTGGTATTATCGCTAGACTATTAATCCAGAAACTCAGCTAATGTTCTGGGGACCCGGGTTCGAATCCCGCCACGGCAGTTGGTGGAATTTGAATTCAATAAAATATATCTGGAATTAAGAATCTACTGATGACCATGAAACCATTGTCAATTGTCGGAAAAACCCACCTGGTTCACTGTCCTTCAGGGAAGAAAATCTGCCGTCCTTACCCGGTCTGGTCGACATGTGACTCCAGAGCCACAGCAGTGTGGTTGACTCTCAACTGCCCTCTGAAATGGCTGAACGAGACACTCAGTTCAAGGGCAACTAGGGATGGGCAATAAATGTTGGCCCAGCCAGCGACGCCCATGTCCCACAAATGAATTTTTAAAAGCCTGAAACCCAGTAAATAATTGGTGCAAGAACATTCCAGGCCCCCACCACCCTCTGTGTAAAATACATCCCCCTGACATCTGTGTTGAATCTTGCCCCCCTTTAAGGGGCTTTTGATAGGATAGACGCTGTAGCCATTTACAGGACACCCAAAGCTAGAGAACAAAAGTAGAAGATAGTAACCAAACAATTCAAAGAGGAATTGCTTTGTCCAGGTGGCATGGTGGTTAGCACTGCTGCCTCACAGCGCCAGGGACCTGGGTTCAATTCCCAGCTTGGGTCACTGTCTGAGTGGAGTCTGCATGTTCTCCCCATGTCTGTGTGGGTTTCCTCCGGGTGCTCTGGTTTCCTCCCACAGTCTGAAAGACGTGCTGGTTAGGGTGCATTGGCCGTGCTAAATTCTCCCTCAGTGTACCCAAAACAGGCGCCAGAGTGTGGCGACTAGGGGATTTTCACAGTAACTTCACTGCAGTGTTAATGTAAGCCTACTTGTGACACTAATAAATAAACTTTCAGCTTTAGAGGGCAGTGGCAATGTGGAACTTGCTGCCACAGGAAGTATGAGGCAAATATCATCTTTCTTTTGTCTCAATGGGATGTGGGTGTCTCTGGCTGGGCCCATCCCTAATTGTCCCTGAACTGAGTGGCTTGCTGGACCATTTCAGAGGGCAGTTGGGAGTCACCCACATTGCTGTGGCTCTGGAATCACATGTAGGCCAGACCAGGTAAGGATGGCAGATTTCCTTCCCTGAGTGACATTCATTCACAGAGGAGTTTTTCGGTCAATCAATGATAGTTGACATGGTTACCATGACTCGGGCTAGCTTTTCAGTTCCAGATTTATTAACTGGATTTAAATTCCACCAGCTGCTGTGGTGGGATTTAAACTCATGAAATTCTGGGGCTCTGGATTACCAATCCAGTGACATTAGCACAGTGCCACATCAACCCCTAATCATAAATACATTCAAGGAGAAAGTAGAGAAAGACGTAAAGGGGGAAGGAATTGATTGATTTGCTGATGGGGTGAGATGAAATAGGATGGGAGGAGGTTTGAGTGCAGCATAAACACCAGCAGCTGGGCTGAATGGCCTGTTTCTGTGCTGTAACTTCTATCTAATTCTATGTAAAAACTGGCTGCCACACAGTAAGGTCCCAGTATTTCTGGATCCCCTCTCACTTCCCTTAAAATGCTGACTTGTACACATGAAAATGGCCATGACTTTGAAAGTCTGATTCCGTCCCTTCCAGTGGTTTACTGCCACTCCTTATTGCTGCACAGGTTATGCTGCAGGACCCCAATGCATCCAGTCGATAGCTTATTCTCATATTGAACTCTGGCAATTGTACAATGGGTCACCAGCCGCCAGCAGGCGCGCACACACAGACAAAGACACACTGATATGCACACAGACAGACAGGCACACACAGACAGACAGGCACACACACACAGACAGACACACACAGACAGGCACACACACAGACAGACACACAGACACACACCGACAGGGTGTCCCACTGTTCAGAGTTGCCGCTTTAAAAAGTAAACCCACTCACATCTTGGGCCCGCCACACTTTTATTGTCCGGTCCTGCGACGAGGAAAAGATGAGACCGTCACCACCCCATTTCACACAGGTCACTGACTGTGTGTGCCCGGTCAGGATCTTATCGCAACGTCCCAGCACCGTGTCCCATATCCGGACACTGCCGTCTTTCGATGCACTGGCCAGGTAACGGCACTGCGGATTTCTAGACACGTGGGAGAAAAAAGATTAAAGAACCAAATTCCAACCGGAGACAAATAAACATTCCTCGCGGTGAATGAGAAAGAGGAAGTTCAGGGCTCTCAGCATTGGGCACACCGTGACTTTATCCCATTCTGAAGACCAATCCACTCTGACCACAGAGTGGCACAGTGGTTAGCACTGCTGCTTCACAGCGCCAGGGACCCGGGTTCAATTCCCAGCTTGGGTCACTGTCTGTGTGGAGTCTGCACGTTCTCCCCGTGTCTGCGTGGGTTTCCTCCGGGTGCTCCGGATTCCTCCCACAGTCCGAGACATGTGCTGGTTAGGTGCATTGGCCGTGCTAAATTCTCCCTCAGTGTAACCCGAACAGGCGCCGGAGTGTGGCGACGAGGGGAATTTCACAGTAACTTCATTGCGGTGTTAATGTAAGCCTACTTGTGACACTAATAAATAAACTTTACTTTACTTTATATTCGATTCCCGCCTTAGGTCACTGTCTGTGTGGAGTTTGCACATTCTCCCCATGTCTGCGTGGGTTTCCCCCGGGTGTTCCGGTTTCCTCCCACAGTCCAAAGATGTGCGGGTTAGAGGATTAGTGGGGTACATATGCGGGGTTATGGGGATAGAGCCTGGGTGGGATTCTCTGTCAGAGAGTCAGTGCAGGCCCGATGGGCTGAATGGCCTCCTTCTGCACTATAGGGATTCTATGTTCTATATAATGTAGACACCTCTAGGCAATGTCTGGTAATAATAGAATATAAGATGTGGGATAGGATTGAATCCCACTTTGAATGCTTAAAAAAACAGGCCATGAACACAGGTCAGTGAAGCACTGATAGATAAACCATCAATAACTCTCCCCACAGAGTGCTCGGTATCCTCCATTAGTTCCCACCCACTTTCTGCTCCCACTGTATAATGCATTATCCCTGATGCACAACAGCAGATGGAAGGCAAGGAATCTCTTCCCAAAATCCCTGCTTCTCAGAAGCAATTGTTAATGTCATATCAATATCACTGTGGAGGGAAACGGGACATGGTTATGAATTGTCTTTGAGCACAAAAAGGGGAGGAGGCGTCCAGGATCTCATCACCCCCGGAATGATATTTTAGTTTGATTTTGTACATTTTCTTCTGAAATTTTGATTTTTGTTAATTTGTTTTGCCTTTACCCAGCTAATCTCCTCAACCTACACATCTTGGGACGCCAAGAGGCAACTTAGCACGGTCAATCCACCTAACCTGTACATCTTTGAACACCAAGAGGCAACTTAGCATGGCCAATCCTCCTAGCCTACACATCTTGGGACACCATGGGGCAATTTAGCATAGCCAATCCACCTAACCTGTACATCTTTTTGGGGGGTTGGGAGCTGACACCCTCCTTCATTAGTTGAATTTATTGACTTTTGATTGATGCAAGAGTATAAATAGGGGAGGGGCTATCCGCCCCGTCCATTAGTTAATTCGCTTTGACCATTTGTTTTATGGGGATGGCTGGGACACTGGGTTGAGTGGGAGGACAGCCATGAGACTGAACAAGTCAATAAACACTCTCGATAAAGAAAAGCTCCATGCCTTGGCTTCAGCTTCACCAACCAGCTTGGCTCCTATTAACAGCAGTCACCCACTTTGGGGTGGCACGGCAGCACAGTGGTTAGTACTGCTGTCTCACAGCGCCAGGGACCCAGGTTCAATTCTGGCCTCGGGTCAGTGTATGTGTGGAGTCTGCACGTTCTCCCCATGTCTGCGCGGGTTTCTTCCAGATGCTCCGGTTTCCTCCCACAGTCCAAAGATGTGCGGGTTAGGTGGATGAGTCATTCTAAATTTCCCCTTGGTGTCCCAAGATGTGTAGGTTAGGTGGATTGGCCAGGCTAAATTGCCCCTCGGTGTCTCAAGGTGTGTAGGTTAGGGGGATTGGCAGGTAAATGCATGGGGTTTTGGGGATAGGGTGAGTGGTGGGCCTGTGTAAGATGGCCTGTGATGATGGGCCAAATGGCCTCCTTCTGCACTGTCAGGATTCTATTGGGGTCCATTCAAAGTTTCAGTTGATCTCACTGTCACCTGAGTCAGAAGGACTTTGAGCACAGGAGTCTGTGCTGTCGTTCCCAGTGCAGCACCAAGGGAATATCACTGAGTCTCAGTGCCGAACACAGTCTGCAGAAGATCCACTGGTCCCGCTGGCTACTCAAATTAAAACCCTTGCTAACAGGACGACTACATTTGGTTGTTGGCCAGGAGATGTTATGAATTATTCACTCACATATGCAGCGGTTTCCAGCAGAGATACGTAATCCACTTCGAGTGCCCTGCCAGGACCTTTCCCATTTGCTTGCCAGTGCTGGGGTCCCACAGGAATATCTGAAATTAAACAGGCAAAGTGCAACTTTACCCAGAGACAAGAAAGAAAGTCCATGCACTTGTCGACGCTTCCAAAACTGACCTGCCATAAATCTCTCCCCAGACTCCAGTTTGTGTATTCAGGCCAGACTCGACAAGTCAACACGCTTTCCTGAGACAAGCAAGGTGCTCGGGTGAAACGTGAAAGGTAGCGGCAGTTTGTTAAAATGCATAACCTTTCTTTTTCAATCTTCTTATTTTAACAGCATTTTCTCCGCCTGCCATTGCAATGGAAATGGCAAACGGCAGTTTGAGAGTAAAATGGTTAATTAAATCATAGAAATCATAGAAACCCTCCAGTACAGAAAGAGGCCATTCGGCCCGTCGAGTCTGCACCGACCACAATCCCACCCAGGCCCTACCCACATATATTTTACCCACTAATCCCTCTAACCTATGCATCTCAGGACACTAAGGGGCAATTTTAGCATTGCCAATCAACCTAACCCGCACATCTTTGGACTGTGGGAGGAAACCGGAGCACCCGGAGGAAACCCACGCAGACACAAGGAGAATGTGCAAACTCCACACAGACAGTAACCCAAGCCGGGAATTGAACCCAGGTCCCTGGAGCTGTGAAGCAGCAGTGCTGACCACTGTGCTACCATGCCGCCCAACCTTATATTAAGCTGATCTTTCTCGACACCCCAGCTATGACAGTAACAGCACAATCTGCACCCTCTCCTTTCCTTCTCATAGAATAGAATCATAGAATTCCTGCAGTGCACAAGGAGGCCATTCAGCCCATCGAGTCTGCGCCGACAGAGCATCTCACACAGGCCCATCCCCGCAACCCACATATTTACCCTGCTAATCCCCCTAACCTACACATCTTGGGACACTAAGAGGCAATTTAGCATGGCCTATCAACCTAACCTACACATCTTTCGGCTGTGGGAGGAATCCGGAGCACCCGGAGGAAACACACGCAGGCACGGGGAGAACTCCACACAGTCACCCGAGGTCGGAATCGAACCCGGGTCCCTGGCGCTGTGAGGCAGCAGTGCTAACCACTGTGCCACCGTGCCATCCTAAAACTATGTACGGTATGCTTTGTCTGTATAGCGCACAAGAAACAATATTTTTCGCTATATCCCAATATATGTGACAATAATAAATCAAATCAAATATAGACAAACCTTGAAGAGGAGTTTTTTTTCAATGGATTAAATACCTGACTATTCTTGCACCCAGAAGCCAACTTCTTCCCATCTGGGGACCAGGATATGCTCAATACCCAGTGCCGGTGACCTGAGGAAAAGAAATTACAACTTCTTTCAGACAGGTTAACTCCCGACTCCTCCGCCGCCTTTGATTTATTAACGAAAAACACACATTACTCAATGATCTCATTCACGGTAATTTTTTGAGAGTTTGTTTTGGTTAGTTAATGGTGGCAAGGGCCCGATCTCATTTCGTTCGCTGCTATAAACATTCCGTCAATTAAAGCGAGACAGATAATCAGAGAGTAGGCACAGAAACGGAGGGAGTTAAGAGGAAGCTTAATTTGCAATTGCTCAGAGCAGGACCATAAAGACCTTGAAATGAGGCTTTTCAAAGAGTGGTGTGGACAGGATTAACCCTGTCCACCATTTTAAATAGGTTGATGCCCCCATTATAAAGCAGTGGAATTAGATACACATAATGAGTAGCAATGTTCAAAGAAGCCCGACCCAACATTATTACATCTTTTCATGGTTATTAACTGACGGCAGAACAGAGAGCCAAGCCAGTCGTAGAATCTCTACAGCGCAGGAGGAGGACATTCGGCCCATCGAGATTGCACCGACAACAATCCCACCCAAACCCTCTCTCCCCATATATCTCCACGTATTTACCCTGCTAGTCCCCCTGGCACTAAGGGAAAATTGAGCATGGCCAATCAACCTAACCCACACATCTTTGGACTGTGGGAGGAAACCGGAGGAAACCCACACAGACACGGGGAGAACGTGCAAACACCACATCCGCAGTTACCCAAGTCCAGAATTGAACCCAGGTCCCTGGCGCTGTGAGGCGGCAGTGCTAACCACTGTGCCACACAGTGGGTGGCAGTGTTGAACATAAAGAAGAACTTGCATTTACAAAGCACCTTCCATGACCTCAGAATGTCTCAAAATGCTTTAGGACAACACGGTACTATTTTTTTTTGTGTTGTGGCTGTTGCTTTGTAGGAAGCACAGCATCGAATTTGTGCACAGCAAGATCCCACACAAAAAAATGACCAGGTAACGTTTTGGAGTTTCTGTACAGAACTGCCACTGGGTTTGGGCGACCGCTCAAGGGTTACAATTCCCTTGTTGTTTGGGTGCTGGTGGAGGGATAAACATTGGCCAGAATGCCGTCGATATCTCCCCTATTCTTCTTCGCAATAACTCTGTGGGATCCACCAGAGGGGGCAGATGGGGCCTCCGTTTAACATCTCATCTGAAAGGCAGCGCTGGCAATGCAGCACACCCTCAGTACTGCACTCTGAGGTGTTGGCCTGGAGAACGCCTCAAGTCTCCAGAGTGGGTCTTAAACCCACAGACTTCTGACCGACTCACTTGAGTCACACTTAACACAGCGCAGAGTAAATAGGACCAAAGATCACAGGGCGGCACAGTGGTTAGCACTGCTGCCTCACAGCGCCAGGGGCCCGGGTTCAATCCCGGCCCTGAGTGCCTGTCTGTGTGGAGTTTTCCTCGTTCTCCCCGCATCTGCGTGGGTTTCCTCCCACAGTCCAAAGATGTGCGGGTTAGGTGGATTGGCCATGCTAAATTGCCCCTTCGTGTCAGGGGGAAATTGCCCCTTCGTCGCAGGGAAAAATGTGGGGTTACAGGGATAGGGCCTGCGTGGGATTGTTGTCGGTGCAGGGCTCGATGGGCTGAACGGCCTCCTTCTGCACTGTAGAGATTCTATGATCACCAGAAGAACTCTGATTTTTCTCTTTTTAGCGGTGGGGGTGAGTATTGTGACTCATTGCGGAGTCTGCGCTGGGAGATGGGACTCTCTCTGTTTCCCCTGCATCGTACACGCCCAATAAGGACACAGGATGGCTTCACGCCAAGTTCACTTTCTCTCCACTGTGCCCACAGTCCCAACTGGAGAAACAGCACCACCTGCTGCCTGTGGCATGGCATTTTTCTAACTCCTCTCACCAGCTGAAGGCAAAGCATTAAGGATTTCTATTATTAAAAAAGAACTTGTGTTTATATAGCAATGTTCACAGCCCCAGGACAATAAACCCACAACCTTCTAACTCAGAGGCCAAGAGTGCGAGGAACCCACTGAGTCACAGTTCAAAGTTTTTAAAATTTATTAGTCACAAGTAAGGCTTACATTAACACTGCAATGAAGTTACTGTGAAATTCCCCTAGTCGCCACTCCGGCACCTGTTCGGGTACACTGAGGGAGAATTTAGCACGGTCAATGCACCCTAACCAGCACGTCTTTCGGACTGTGGGAGGAAACCGGAGCACCCGGAGGAAACCCATGCAGGCACGGGGAGAACGTGCAGACTCTGCACAGTCACCCAAGCTGGGAATTGAACCAGGGTCCCTGGTGCTGTGAGGCAGCAGTGCTAACCACTGTGCCACCGTGCCTGGGAGTGTGTGTTTGTGGAAGATTCAAAAAGGCAAAATCAAAACGTGCAGGTTAACAGACAAAGTTAGCAGCAAAACAATAAATATTGTCATGGACAAATGTACGAAGGAAGGCTCTGAAAACTAACTGAATAAAAGGGGCTGGGAGGCCATTAGTTTGGGTTCCGAAAGGAGAGAGAGTGAGACTTGAATCCAGAACCTTCTGATACAGGCGTGCCAACAACCAAACCAGGCTGGCAAATTAATTAACAAATTATTTCACTATCCTTTGGTCTCATCCCCCAGTATGAAGTTGAATTTATATCACAAGTAGGCTTACATTAACACTGCAATGAAGTTACTGTGAAAATCCCCGAGTGGCCACACATTACACCTGTTCAGGTACAGAATCATGGAATCCGTACAGTGCAGAAGGAGGCCATTCGGCCCATCAAGCCTGCACCAACAACAATCCCACCCAAGACCTATCCCCGCAACCCCACTTATTTAGCCTGCTAATCCCCCTGACACTCAGGGGCAATTTAGCATGGCCAATGCATCTAACCAACACGTCTTTTTGGACTGTGGGAGGAAACCGGAGCACCCGGAGGAAACCCACGCAGACACGGGGAGAACGTGCAGACTTCACACAATGACCCAAGCCAGGAATCGAACCTGGGTCTCTGGCACTGTGAGGCAGCAGTGCTAACCACTGTGCTGCCACGATTCAAAAGTATTTTTTTGTATTCATTCGTGGGACATGGGCGTCGGTGGCTAGGCCAGCATTTATTGCCCATCCCTAGTTGCCCTTGAGAAGGTGGTGGTGAGCTGCCTTCTTGAATCGCTGCAGTCCATGTGCTGTGGGTTGACCCACAATGCCGTTAGGGAGGGAATTCCAGGATTTTGACCCAGCGACTGTGAAGGAACGGCGACATATTTCCAAGTCAGGACGGTGAGTGGCTTGGAGGGGAAATATGCTCGCAAAGACAAGGCCGGAGAGAAGGCCGGTCACCTGAAGGGAATGGGATTGGTGGCAGGAGGAAGGATAATGTTGAAATGTTCAAAGTGAACTTGCCTTTAGCTGTAAAGTGAGGGGTTTCCGTCGACAGATCCACACAGACAGTGACCCAAGCCAGGAATCGAACCCGGGTCCCTGGTGCTGTGAGGCAGCAGTGCTAACCACTGTGCCACCGTGCCCGCCCCATTTGTTTGAAATAATGCCAGGGGATCTTTTACATCCACTTGAGTCGGTGCATAACGCCCTGGTTTCTCATCAACCCATCTGAAACACCGCATTCAACAGTGCAGCACTCCCTCAGTATTGCACCGCAGCGTCAGGCTTCATTCTGGGATGCTTAAGTCCTGGAGTGAGGCTTGACCCAGGAACCTTGTGACTCTCAACTGAGCCTAAACTGACATCAAAGGGAGAGACTGGAATAATCTTTCAGGAGTTTTTTTTCTTTGAGAGACTTGCCTTCCAGTGGGGCTGAAGGCCACAGAAATGACAGCCTCCGTGTGGCCTTCCAATGAGCTGGTACAACGTGTCACAGCCCGCACTCGAAACACTGCCTGCGGCTGATAAATAATGTCGATCACATTTTCCGTTTCCACCTTCTGCTCCTGCAGCGCCTTCTCCAGCGAGGTGACAATTTCCGTCTCGTTCACGTAGAAGGCCAAAGGCAGGGGATCATCCTGAAAATAACAGGCCAGAAATAAGGATGATAACAGGATGACCAAATACATGAAGGGGGAGGGAATAGAGAGATACCGACCGAGTGAGGGCAGAAGGATCTTTATTTTGTTTAGTTGGGGCATCATGATCGGCACAGACTTGGAGGGACGAACGGCCTGTTCCTGTGCTGTACTTTTCTTTCTTCTTTGTTCTGAACCTAAGGCTGCATTCATGTAGCACCTCTCAGGGCATCCCAAAGTGCTTTGTAGCTAATTAAGTACTTTTGTGGTCACGGTTGCATTGTAGGAAACCTGGCAGTTAATTTGCAGGCAGCCAGATCCCACACCCAACAATGTGACTATGACTAAATAATCTATTTTTAGTGATTGCTGGATAAATATTAGCCAAAACACCAGGGATAAATCCCCTGCTGTTGTTCAAACTAGTGCAATGCTTCACATCAAACTAATGAGAGGGACGGCACAGTGGTTAGCACTGCTGCCTCACAGCGCCAGGGACCCGGGTTCGATTCCCAGCTTGGATCACTGTCTGTGTGGAGTTTGCACATTCTCCCCGTGTCTGCGTGGGTTTCCTCCGGGTGCCCCGGTTTTCTCTGAAAGACGTGCTGGTTAGGGTGCATTGGCCGTGCTAAATTCTCCCTCAGTGTACCCGAACAGGCGCTGGAGTGTGGCCACTTGGGGATTTTCACAGTAACTTCATTGTAGTGTTAATGTAATCGTTACTTGTGACCGTAATGTAATCGTTACTCGTAAACCTTAAACCGGGATCTTGGGTTTATGTCACACTATCAGTAACCCCCACAGCTTGCCTCCTGGACTTGCAGAATCTCACTGGCTGTCCTGTCTGGAGACAATACACATCTCTTTAACCTGTGCTTAATGCTCCCTCCACCCACATTGTCTGTATCTTTAAGACCTGGTTGGCTGTAGAGATTCGCATTCTAATCAGTATTCTGTAACTTGATTGTGTGCCTCTGTGCCCTGTTCGAGAGCAGATTTCCACTCCATCTGACGAAGGAGCAGCGCTGAGAAAGCTAATGGCATTTGCTACCAAATAAACCTGTTGGACTTTAACCGGATGTTGTTAAAACTCTTACTGTGTTTACCCCAGTCCAACGCCGGCATCTCCACATCACTCAAGTCTTTTCCGCCAGTGCAAACACCCTCCCTCCCAGCTTCCACCCTGTTAAGTCCCCTCAGGATCTTGTACGTTTCAATAAGATCACCTCCCATCCTTCTCAACTCCAATGGGTACAGGCCCAACCTGTTTATCCTTGCTTTCTAAGAAAATCTCTTCATCCTAGGAATGAGTCTAACGCAATTATTTCAAATAAGGAGACCAAAACTGTACACAGTTCAGGGGTGCCAGCCTAGATTGTCTGCTCAAGTCTCTGGGGTGGGCTTGAACCCACAATGTCTGACTCCGAGGCAGGAATGCTACCCACTGAGGTAGAGCAGGAACCATCATCGCAGAATGGTGGGACTCGAGATGGTGGCTGTGG
Organism: Mustelus asterias; assembly: GCF_964213995.1. Lineage (NCBI taxonomy): Eukaryota > Metazoa > Chordata > Chondrichthyes > Carcharhiniformes > Triakidae > Mustelus > Mustelus asterias. Next base: position 8,724,207 of record NC_135812.1, read on the forward strand.
CTAACTGCACAGTGGCCTCTTTATGGGGACTGTGCGACCTTGGGGAAGAGCTGAGAGGAGGCCAGACGTCTTCGTACTGAGTTAAACCCAGAAGGAAAACTGTGTCAGCCTTAGGAAAGGTTTGGAATCATGGACACCATAGAATCCCTACAGTGCAGGAGGAGGAGGCCATTCAGCCCACCGAGCCTGCACTGACAACAATCCCACCCCAGGCCCTATCCCCATAACCCTACACATTTACCCCGCTAATCCCTCTAACCTACACATCCCGGGTCACTATGGGCAATCTAGCATGACCAATCCACCCAACCTGCACATCTTCGGACTGTGGGAGGAAACTGCGGCACCCGGAGGAAACCCACGCAGACACGGGGAGAACGTGCAGACTCCACACAGACAGTGACCCGAGCCGGGAATCGAACCCAGGTTCCTGGAGCTGTGAGGCAGCAGCACTGACCACTGTGCCACCGTGCTGCCCCTGAAATGGGCCTGAAACTTGACCTCTTCATCATGGATGAAAGGGAGAGGAAAATCGTTGTCCTCAAGCTCTGATCCTTGGTGTAAAGTGTGTGATGCTTTGTGGGAGCAAGTTTGTTTCTGTTTTTGAAAACAGTTTGAGCTGTGAAGATTCCTTTCGCGTTGCGCTACTGGAGCGAAGCCGTACAACTCTGCTGACCTATCAGTGCTTGTCAATAACTGCTGTGCTTGCATGTGAATGGAACTTCATTGGAGGGCGAGGGTAACTAGATAGATCCAGTGGTTTCCAAACAGAAGACCATATTTCTGTAAATATGTCGTGTAGTTAACACATTTACATTGAGATATCTTCACTGTCTATGTTGGAAATAGTCAGAGTGAAAGTTTTTAAAAATTCATTCCTGGGACACGGGCGTCGCTGGCTGGGCCAGCATTTATTGCCCATCCCTAGTTGCCCCAGGGCAGTTGAGACATTGCTGTGGCTCTGGAGACACACGTCGGCCAGATCAGCTAAGGACGGCAGATTTCCTTCCCGAAAGGACATTAGTGGGTTTTTCCGACATTCGACAATGGTTTCATGGTCATCAGTAGATTTTTAATTCCAGATATTTTTTATTGAATTCAAATTCCACCACCTGCCGTGGTGGGATTCGAACCCGGGTCCACAGAACATTGGCTGAGTTTCTGGATTAATAGTCTAGCGATAATACCACTGGGCCATCGCCTCCCCAAGGTGCTTGCTTTTAAGAGAAAACTGAAAGGCATTTGAAAAAGATGGGTAATTACTTTAATAATGAAACAAACTAGACTAAAAAAGTTAAAGTGCTGACTGAAACGGCCGGTGATATTGAGGCTTTGTAAAGGGTGTAGAGGTTGACCACTGGACATGATCATATTGAATGGAAGAGCAGGCTCAAAGGGCCAAATGGCCTCCTCCTCCTGTTTCTAATGCCCTTCATTCCCAGTATAAAGCATCTCTGTTACAAATGTCGACTCAGTACTGGAACTATACTTTGCAGCAGGTTAATCTGACCCCGTTTTAGAACTTGGCTATATAAGCTTAGTAAGGAGTCTAACAACACCAGGTTAAAGTCCAACAGGTTTATTTGGTAGCAAACGCCACTAGCTTTCGGAGCGCTGCTCCTTCGTCAGATGGAGTGGAAATCTGACGAAGGAGCAGCGCTCCGAAAGCTAGTGGCGTTTGCTACCAAATGAACCTGTTGGGCTTTAACCTGGTGTTGTTAGACTCCTTACTGTGTTTACCCCAGTCCAACGCCGGCATCTCCACATCATACATAAGCTTGCCCAGCAATCCAGAGGACTGCAGGAGTGTTGCACTGTCAAAGATGCTGCACTTTGACTGAGATATTGAACCAGCTTGCACTGGATGTTGAAGGTCACAATAAAACAGGGGTATAAGAACATAAAAAATTTAGAGTGGGAGTGGGCCATTCAGCCCCTTGAACCTGTTCCGCCTTTCAGCTGGATCATGGCTTTCTTGATTTGATTTATTGTCACATGTACTCACAGTGAAAAGCATTGTTTCTTGCACGCTATGCAGACAAAATGTACCGTACATAGAGAAGGAAAGGAGAGGATGCAGAATGTAGTGTTACAGTCATAGCTAGGGTGCAGAGAAAGATCAACTTAATGCGAGGTAAGTCCATTCAAAAGTCTGATGGCAGCAGGGAAGGAGCTGTTCTCGAGTCGGTTGGTATGTGACCTCAGATTTTTGTGCCTTTTCCCCGACGGAAGAAGGTGTAAGAGAGAATGTCTGCAGTGCGTGGGATCCTTTTCCGAGGCAGCGGGAAGTGTAGACAGAGTCAATGGATGGGAGGCTGGTTTGCGTGATCTTGTATCAGCTCTTCCACCTTCTTCCGTCGGGAAAAAGGACACAAAAGTCTGAGGTCACGTACCAACCGACTCAAGAACAGCTTCTTCCCTGCTGCCATCAGACTTTTGAATGGACCTACCTCGCATTAAGTTGATCTTTCTCTATACCCTAGCAATGACTGCAACACTACATTCTGCACTCTCTCCTTTCCTTCTCTATGTACAGTATGCTTTGTCTGTATAGCTTTCACTGTATCCCAATACATGTGACAATAATAAATCAAATCAAATCAAATCTCAACAATACCTTCCCACACTATCCCCAGATTCCCCAACTCCCGTAGTATCCAAACAAAAACCTGTCGATCTCAGCCTTGGATATAGTCAACAACTGAGCACCCACACCCTTCTGAGGAAGACAATTCTAAAGATTCTCAAACCTCTTGAGCGAAGACATTTCTTCGCAGTCCTAAATATCTGACAACAATCCTTGGTTCAAACGTTCCTTGCTGCCACTACCCTTGTCAAACCTTTTGAAGAAGTTTATTTGTTTCATTCAGATCAATTCTCATTCTTCTCAACTCTGGGGAATGTTGGCTTAACTTAATCTCTCTCCTCCGTATTTGGAGCGACTCTGACTGAGGCACAGACTATCTGTTCAGATGGATATTACTGATCCCACGGCACCAGATAAAGAGTTGATATTCTCCAGTAACCTGGCCATGTTGTGCTGTAAAACCACCAGGAGAAGTGTGGATCCATTGTTCACTGATCTCAATGCTGTTTGTGGGATCTTGCTTTGCGTAAGGTTAGTGTCACATTTGCCTGCATTACTGAACTTCAAAGCAAATTCATTTAGTTGCCTTTTTATGAGCAATGAAGATTGAATAATTACAAATCATAACTTCTCTGATCTTTATTGTTTTACGATGAGCAAAGAAATGAAATCAATGATTCCAATAACTCGTATTCATATATCACCTCGAACACCAATGTTGCATGGTGCGTAGAGAACATGCCCCTGTCTACATCAACGGGGATGAAGTAGAAAGGGTCGAGAGCTTCAAGTTTTTAGGTGTCCAGATCATCAACAGTCTGTTCTGGTCCCCCCATGCCGACACTATAGTCAAGAAAACCCACCAACGCCTCTACTTTCTCAGAAGACTCAGGAAATTTGACATGTCAGCTACGACTCTCACCAACTTTTCCAGAGGCACCATAGAAAGCATTCTTTCTGGTTGTATCACAGCTTGGTATGACTCCTGCTCTGCCCAAGACTACAAGGAACTACAAAAGGTCGTGAATGTAGCCCAATCCATCACGCAAACCAGCCTCCCATCCATTGACTGTCTACACTTCCTGCTGTCTCGGCAAAGCAGCAGCATAATTAAGGACCCCACACACCCCTGACATTCTCTCTTCCACCTTCTTCAGATACAAATAGTCTGAGGTCACGTACCAACCGACACAAGAACAGCTTCTTCCCTGCTGCCGTCAGACTTTTGAACGGACCTACCTTGCATTAAGTTGATCTTTCTCTACACCCTAGCTATGACTGTAACACTACATTCTGCACTCGCTCGTTTCCTTCTCTATGAACGGTATGCTTTGTCTGTGTAGCGCGCAAGAAATAACACTTTTCACTGTATACTAACACGTGTGACAATAATAAATCAAATCAAATCAAAAAGTATTTCAGAGAACTGGAACCCCAGAAGGAGGAGGAGGTATCGGGAAGCCAGCAAGTCTCATGGTACAGTGGGGTAGTCGCCACCTCTGTCTGGGTCAGAGGTTCTGTGTTCAAGTCCCACTCTGGGACTCCTCCGGGTACCATGCCCCCAGAGGGTGTTGGTGGCCAGGGGTTTCCATTGCATTGCTCCATGGTTATGGAAGATTAGGAAGTTAAAAGGATCATTCTAAACATAGAAACATAGAAGATAGGAGCAGGAGGAGGCCATTCGGCCCTTCGAGCCTGCTCCGCCATTCATTACCATCATGGCTGATCATCCAACTCAATAGCCTAATCCTGCTTTCTCCCCATAACCTTTGACCCCATTTGCCCCAAGTGCTATATCCAGCCGCCTCTTGAATACATTCAATGTTTTGACATCAACTACTTCCTGTGGTAATGAATTCCACAGGCTCACCACTCTTTGGGTGAAGAAATGACTCCTCACCTCCGTCCTAAATGGTCTACCCCGAATCCTCAGACTGTGACCCCTGGTTCTGGACCCCCCACCATCAGGAACATCCTTCCTGCATCTACCCTGTCTAGTGTGGAGAGTGAACAGAGAGGAAGCGACAGAGCGGCTTAGGAAGGAAATGGATTCCAGACCCTCATGTTCTCTTCTAGAAAGCAAGGTGAAGGGTAGAACTTGACTCTGATCTTTACACACTTTATAGACATTTATTTACAGAGATACACATTACAAACATACGCCTCCTAAACCCAACAAGCACAGTTTCAGTTTGCTCCCATATATAGTAAAACAAATGAATCCCCAATTAAAGTACCACCAAAACACGGTGGCACAGTGGTTAGCACGGCTGCCTCACAATGCCAAGGATCCGGGTTCAATTCCGGCCTTGGGTCACTGTCTGTGTGGAGTTTGCACATTACCCCATGTCCGCGTGGGTTTCCTCCGGGTGCTCCGGTTTCCTCCCACACTCCAAAGATGTGTGGGTTAGATGGATTGGCCACGTTAAGTTGTCCCTTAGTGTCCCAAGATGTGTAGGTTAGTGGATTAGCCATGGGAAATTTATAGGGTTGCAGGAATAGGGCGAGGGAAAGGGCCAGGGTAAAATCCTCTTTCAGAGAGTCGGTGCAGACTCAATCGGCCAAGTGGCCTCCTTCTACACTGTAGCGATTCTAAATGAGTTAAATACTCAATTAAGAAACATAGAATCCCTACATTGCAGAAGTGCATCTTACCATGGCAACACATCTTTGGACATGAAGGGGCAATTTAGCATGGCCAATCCACCTAACAATTATAGAATCATAGAATCCTTACAGAGCCGAAGGAGGCCACTGGGCCCATCAAACCTGCACTGACAACAATCCCACCCAGGCCCTATCACCATAACCCCACATATTTACCCTGCTAGTCACCCTGACACAAAGGGGCAATTTACCATGGCCAATCAACCTAACCCGCACATCTCTGGAATTATTGTACAACTAACACTTTGGGTCTAGATGGCTGAAGGCCCAGCCACCAATGGTGATGTGACGAGTGGGGAGATGTATAAAGTGCCTCGGTACCCTGTGTGTGTGACTGCATCAAAATATGAGATGGTTTTACCTTGGGCAACAGGACGTTGCACACAAGCTGCAACTTGTCGGGTGTAATGTCAACCGGGACATCAAAAGGTGTGCCCAAGATTTCGCCGCCCTCATCCTTGAACTGTATCAGCAGCCGCTGGCTGTCCTCCTTCATCGCTGGACGCTGCATAAGAGCTGGAAAAGAGAGCGGGAGAGAGGCTGATCCAATATCCAAACTCCTGAAACCAGCACCACACTATTTCCAAAAACACATCAAATAAACACTCTCCAAAACAGGAAAGTTAATATCTGGCAAGCAGAGTTTTGCTTTGTTGTCATGAGTAAAGCAATCTGCTTACCCGATTCTTCCCAATAATCCTTCATCTACATCGATTATTAATAATAAACCTTGGGAATACACACAATGCCTGCTCAATATCTTGTATTTACAATCTCTGCTTACATCACCAATCAACAATGAAACTCCCAATGTGTTTAGAATGGAACTCCTATTAGTGAAAATAAGAAACTGAACTGGACTAGCCGTATAAATGCTGTGGTTACAAGAGCAGGTCAAAGCTAGTAACTCAGCTCCTGATAAAGCCTGTCCACCATCTACAAGGCACAAGTCAGGAGTGTGATGGAATGTTGCCCATTTACCTGGATGGGTGCAGCTCCAACAATATGTCAGCTACGACTCTCACCAACTTTTACAGATGCACCATAGAAAGCATTCTTTCAGGTTGTATCACAGCTTGGTATGGCTCCTGCTCTGTCCAAGACCGCAAGGAACTACAAAAGATCGTGAATGTAGCCCAATGCATCATGCAAACCAGCCTCCCATCCATTGACTCTGTCTACGCTTCCCGCTGCTTCAGCAAAGCAGCCAGCATAATTAAGGACCCCACACATCCCGGACATTCTCTCTTCCACCTTCTTCCTTCAGGAAAAAGATACTAAAGTCTGAGGTCACGTACCAACTGATTCAAGAACAGCTTTTTCCCTGCTGCTGTCAGACTTTTGAATGGATTTACCTTGCATTAAGTTGATCTTTCTCTACACCCTAGTTATGACTGTAACACTGAACAATACTTTTCACTGTATGTTAATACATGTGACAATAATAAATCAAATCAAATCAAACCAAACCAAGATGCCTGATACCATCCAGGACAAAGCAGCCCACTGGATTGTCACCCCTTCCACAAACATTCAATCCCTCCACCACCGATGAACAGTGGCAGCAGTGTGTACCATCTACAAGATGCAACTGCAGGCTCCCGCCGAGACACTCACCATTCTTAGTTGGAAAGATATCACTGTCTCTGAGACTAAATGTTGGAATTTCCTCCCTAACAGCACTGTGGGCGTACCCACACCTCAGGGTCTGCAGCTGTTCAGGAAGGCAGCTCACCACCACCTCTCTCTGTGGAAAACAATATTCACCAAAACATTTTTTTCTCCCAAAGGAAGGGGAGATTGTTCAGAATGAGTTAACAGACCTTCCAATTAAGCCCTAATTTGATGTCAATTATTCGATAGAAGTCACTGATCTATAAAAGGGCCACAGGTGGCACTGGGTGTCGGTGGAGAATTGTGTGTGAAGTTGGATGAGCAGAGTCACAATGAACCCAAGGAGAAAATCAACAGGAAAAAAAACCCCAGGGACTAATACCTAGAGCACTATTAAATAGAGAGATGCTGTGCCATGCACCCCACCGCACCCCCACGCCATCCCTTCCCCTAATCAGTGGGTATCAACTCTTGTCAGAAGGTTATAGGTTCAAGATCCGCCCCAGAGCCTTGGGCACAGAATCTAGGCTGACACTCTCAGTGCAATATTGAGAGGCTGCTGCACTGTCAGAGGTACCAACTTTCAGCCAAGACATTAAACCAATGCCCGATCTACTCCCTCAAGTAAAGGACCCAGCTGCTGAAGGATAACAGGGACTTCTCCCCAATGTTCTGGCCAATATCTGTCCTTCAGCCAACATCACTAAGAAAGAGTATCTGGTCACTCATTGTAATCTGTGGAATCTTGCTGTGCGCGGACTGCCTGACATATTTCCCACATTATAACGGTGACTACTGTCATCATGTCAATGAATTTCAAAGCCTGTGCGATGCCGAGCATGTCGATTGACAGATCAAAGTGCTCCTTTGATTGTTTCTAACAGGCGGAATACAGATCGTATTCAACCAGCCCACGCCTACAAAATGCAAATCAAAATGTCTACTGTTAGCTGGGATTTGGCAATTGGGCAGCACTTGCTGGACAATCCTGAGTGTGTTGATAACTACACTAACAACCAATTTTAGATATTCAAACTTGTAACATGGCTCATTTACGTACTTTAGAAGCAACACACATTCAGACACAGGGAGCCATGCTCTGCATCAAAAGGAAAACGTTCAAGCATTGTGCCTTTTCTGAATTGCTCGAAAAGCCTATAATTCCCGGCTGCTTTCTCCAAGCACCGCCACTTTTAAAAAATTCATTCGTGGGACATGGGTGTCACTGGCTGGCCAGCATTTATTGCCCATCTCTAATTGCCCGAGGGCAGTTGAGAGTCAACCACATTGCTGTATCTCTGGAGTCACATGTAGACCAGACGGGTAAGGATGGCAGATTTCCTTCCCTAAAGGACATCAGTGAACCAGATGGGTTTTCCCAACAATCGACAATGGTTTCATGGTCATCAGTAGATTCTTAATCATCAGTAGATTCTTAATTCCAGATATTTTTTATTGAATTCAAATTCCACCATCTGCCGTGGCGGGATTCGAACCCGGGTCCCCAGAACATTAGCTGAGTTTCTGGCTTAATAGTCTAGCAATAATACCACTGGACCATCACCTCCTCTAACTAATCAAAATTGGTTTGCAAAACAATCAGCACACTCTCATCCCACAGTATAAATTGTTTTGATCATTTGAAATTTGATATTCTCACATTTGTCCTGATGAGTGCAAGATGAAAAGCTTCAGCAACATGTCTCTTTTCAGCAATAATAGGGACTACTCCTCATAGGTACGTCACCGGTCAAATAGAGCATCCTGAGGCTGTGATTTATACACGCAAGCTCCTTCTTCAACCAAGTGATTTACTTCTTCAGTGTCCAAGAGTTAATTGAGTGAGATGCTAACACATTCTGAACATTGAATCATACAGGGCAGAAAAGGCCCTTCAACCCATCGGTTCTGCACCACCACGCGAGAAACACCTGACGTCCCACAACAGAGAATCTGGCGAACTGGTGCAGCAACAATAATCTCTCCCTCAATGTCAACAAAACGAAGGAGACTGTCATCGACTTCAGGAAGCGTAAAAGAGACCATACCCGTCTACATTAATGGGGGTGAAGTATAAAGGGTCGAGAGCTTCAAGTTTTTAGGTGCCCAGATCACCAACAATCTGTCTGGTCCTCCCCATGCCGACACTATAGTTAAGAAAGCCCACCAAAGCCTCTACTTTCTCAGAAGACTAAGGAAATTTGGCATGTCCGCTACAACTCTCACCAACTTTTACAGATGCACCATAGAAAGCATTCTTTCTGGTTGTATCACAGCTTGGTGTGGCTCCTGCTCTGACCAAGACCCCAAGAAACTACAAAGGTCATGAATAAAGCCCAATCCATCACTCAAACCAGCCTCCCATCCATTGACTCTATCTACACTTCCCGCTGCCTCGGAAAGGCAGCCAGCATAATTAAGGACCCCACGCACCCCGGACATTCTCTCTTCCACCTTCTTCCATTGGGAAAAAGATACAAAAGTCTGAGGTCACGTACCAACCGACTCAAGAACAGCTTCTTCCCTGCTGTCATCAGGCTTTTAAATGGACCAACATCGAATTAAGTTGATCTTTCTCTACACCCGAGCTATGACTGTAACACTACATTCTGCACTCCTTTCCTTCTCCATGAATGGTATGCTTTGTCTGTATAGCACGCAAGGAACAATACTTTTCACTGTATGTTAATACTTTGGCAATAATAAATCAAATCAAAATCCTATCTATCAGCACTAGGCCCATAGCCATGAATGTTATGATGTACCAAGTGCTCATCCATTAAAGGATATGGGGCAACCCGCCTCTATCACCCTCCCAGGCAGCACATTCCAGATCGTCACCACCCTCTGGGTGAAAAAGGTTTTCCTCGCAACCCCCCTGAACCTCCTGCAGATGGACACTTCTGTGCTTTTTTTTTATTGATTCATTTATGGAGTGATCATCATCACTGGCATTTTATTGCCTTTCTCTAACTGCCCTCTTGGACTGTTGCAGTCCCTGGGGTGTAGGTGCACCCACCATGCTGTTAGGAAAGGAGTTCCAGGATTTTGACCCAGCGACGGCAAAGGAACGGCCGATATATTTCCAGGTCACCAGATCAAAATCCTGGAACACCCTCCCAACAGCACAGTGGGTGCAGCTACACCAGATGGACCGCAGAGATTCAAGAAGGCAGCTCACCACCAGCTTCTCCAGGGTAATTAGGAATGGCCAATGAATGTTGGTCTAGTCAGTGACACCCACATCCCGTGCAAGGGCAACAGTGGTTAGCACTGCTGCCTCGCTACACCGGGAACCGAGGTTTAATTCCCAGCTTGGGTGACTGTCTGTGCGGAGACTGCACGTTCTCCCCGTATCTGCGTGGGTTTCCTCCGGGTGCTCCGGTTTCCTCCCACAGTCCAAAAGACGTGCTGGTTAGGTGCTTTGGCTATACTAAATTCTCCCTCAGTGTACCCAAACAGGTGCCAGAGTGTGGCGACTTGGGGAATTTCACAGTTACTTCATTGCAGTGTTAATGTAAGCCTTACTTGTGACAATAATAAATAAACTTTAAACCATCACCTCCAGGACAATTAGTAATGGGCAATAATAGTTGATCTAGCCACCAATGCCTACATCCCATGAAATTTTTTTTCAAGTACCTGAAGGGGAGTGGGGGGGGGGGGCAATTGCAGTCCTGTGACCCTTGTGCACCATCATCCTCAGAAGAGTTTTTTAAAAGTTTATTTATTAGCGTCACAAGCAGGCTTACATTAACACTGCAATGAAGTTACTGTGAAAATCCCCTAGTCGCCACACTCCGGCGCCTGTTCGGGTACACTGAGGGAGAATTTTGCACGGTCAATGAACCCTAACCAGCATGTCTTTCAGACTGTGGGAGGAAACTGGCGCAACCAGAGGAAACCCACGCAGACACGGGGAGAACGTACAGACTCCGCACAGACACTCTCTCGTTTCCTTCTCTATGAACGGTATGCTTTGTCTGTATTGCACGCAAGAAACAATGCTTTCCACTGTATGTTAATACATGTGACAATAATAAATCAAATCAGTGACCCAAGCCGGGAATTGAACCCGGGTCCCTGGCACGGTGAGGCAGCGGTGTTAACCACTGGGCCACTGTAGCCAGTGATGCCTCCATCCCATTAAATTAATTTTATAAAAATGTCTAAAGGGTGTGGGGGGGGGGCCAACAGCAGTCTTGCATCTCCCTTGTGTATCCTCACCCTCAGAGGAGAGAGGATTGAGGGGGGTTTGAAAGAAGGGCAAGGCAGCAATACTGGGATTGGTGTGGGGATGGGGATTGTTACTGTATCAGAATGTGGCAACAGTAACAATTCAGATCGTTACAGTCACAGCGTTCCAAAGCCAGCAGCAGCTGAGAAGCCGAGACCATGGCAGGGTCCAGAGGAAGGGCTCTCTGACAGAGATACACTGAGGAGACCATTTAAAACACTGCCAGCATTAAAGGAGATATTTCTCCCTCCCCAGCCCCTTGCTTACTAACCCGGGAATCCGGCAGCCGCGGGGATCTGGGGCTTGGAAACTCTCGCTGTCCCCCGGAGCGCGAATTGCTCTTTAAACTTTAGCAGCAGCAGCAGCACATGGAGTAACTGTGTCTCCCCCTCCACACCGAGCTGACAGGGGCAGAAAGAGTCTCCCCCACACCCTCAGCCCGCCAGCAAAGTGCACCCTCAGCGCCCCCAATGCCTGGGAGGACCAAGCAGCAGGAAGAGGCTTTCAATTACATTTTAGCTCTTACTCTTGAAAGAAAACATTCTTTAACATCCCCTGCAAGAGCCAAAAATTGATTTTCTTGAAGCAAAATCTCTTAACAATGTGTTTGTTTTGTTCACCTGTCCATCCTGTGCTAACTGGTCTATATTAGCTCCCAGTTAAATAATGTCTCCGTTTGAAAATTATTCTTTCTAAATCCCTCTATGGTCTCATGCCTCCTTCTGTCTGTAACCCCCCTCCAGCCCCACTCCCCCTCTGTCTGTAACCCCCTCCAGACGTCGCCTCCCTATGTCTGTAATCCCCTCCGGCCCCACTTGTCCCTATGTCTGTAATCTGGGGGTGGCACGGTGGCACAGTGGTTAGCACTGCTGTCTCACAGCACCAGGGACCCGGGCTTGATTCCCGGCTTGGGTCACTGCCTGTGCGGAGTCTGTATGTTCTCCCCGTGTCGGCGTGGGTTTCCTCCAGATGCTCCGGTTTCCTCCCACTGTCCGAAACACATGTTGGTTAGATGCATTGGCCACGCTAAATTCTCCCTCAGTGTACCCGAACAGGCGCCGGAGTGTGGCGACAAGGGGATTTTCACAGTAACTTCATTGCCGTGTAAGCCTACTTGTGACACTAATAAATAAACTTTAAAACTTTAAACTTTAATCTCCTCCAGCCATTCCCTCCCTTTGTCTGTAATCTCCTCCAGCCCCAGCACTCCACTGTCTGTAATCTCCTCCAGTCCACTAACTCCCTCCCCACCCCCCACCCAACATATCTACACTCATCTAATTCTGGCGTCTTGCCTATCCCCAATTGTAAATGGGCGACATAGTGGTGTAGTGGTTAGCACTGCTGCCTCACAGTCCCAGGGACCCGGGTTTGATTCCCGGCTTGGGTGACTGTCTGTGTGGAGTTTGTGGGTTTCCTCCGGGTGTTCCGGTTTCCTCCCACAGTTCAAAAGACATACTGGTTAGGCGTATTGGCCATGCTCAATTGCCCCTTAGTCATCCCAAGATGTGTTGCTTGGGTTGATTAGTCATGGTAAATGTGCAGGGTTACAGGGACAGGAAGGGTGGGGTGGGTGGGCCTGGGTAAGATGGTCTTTCGGAAAGTCGGTGCAGACTAGACGGGCCGAATGGCTTGCTTCTGCACTGTCGGGATTCTATGATCATTGCTCCTCCGTTAGTGACTCTGTCTTCAGGCACGAAACTCTGGAATTTATTCCCTGCTACATTTCTCTGCCTCTCCACCTCTCTTTCCTCCATCAAAACATTCCTTTAAACCTACCTCTTTGACCGATCTTCAGGTCATCTGCCCTAGTATTGCCCCTGTGTGACTCGGTGTCACATTTTACATCGGAACATTCCTGCAAAGTGCCTTGGGATATTTCATCATGTTAAAGGTGCTATATAAACGTAAACTGTTGTTGGTGACCATCTTAAAAGTGTATGAGTCAAATGACTAGTCCTGCTCCTATTTGATTTGATTTGATTTATTATTGTCACATGTATTAATATATAGTGAAAAGTATTGTTTCTTGCGTGCTATACAGACAAAGCATACTGTTCATAGAGAAGGAAACGAGCGAGTGCAGAATGTAGTGTTACAGTCATAGCTAGGGTGTAGTGAAAAATCAACTTAATGCAAGGTAGGTCCATTCAAAAGTCTGACAGCAGCAGGGAAGAAGATGTTCTTGAGTCAGTTGGTACGTGACATCAGACTTTTGTATCTTTTTCCAAAGGAACAAGGTGGAAGAGAGTATGTCCGGGTGCGTGGGGTCCTTAATTATGCTGACTGCTTTGCCGAGGCAGCAGGAAGTGTAGACAAAGTCAATGGATGGGAGGCTGGTTTGCGTGATGGATACATTCACGACATTTTGTAGTTCCTTACAGCGTTGGGCAGAGCAGGAGCCATTCCAAGCTGTGATACAACCAGAAAGAATGCTTTCTAGGGTGCATCTGTAAAAGTTGGTGAGAGTCGTGGCTGACATGCCAAATTTCCTGAGTCTTCTGAGAAAGTAGAGGCGCTGGTGGGCTTTCTTAACCATAGTGTCGGCATGGGGGGACCAGGACAGGCTGTTGGTGATCTGGACACCTAAAAACTCGACCCTTTCTACTTCATCCCCATTGATGTAGACAGGGGCATGTTCTCCTTTACGCTTCCTGAAGTCGATGACAATCTCCTTCATTTTGTTGACATTGAGGGAGAGATTCCTGTTGCCGCATCATAATTCATGGGTTCCAGTGCTCAGGCAACACAGGAGTGGGAGGCGTATAAAAACATAGAGGATAGGAGGAGATTGGCTGATCATCCAACTCAATAGCCTAATCCTGCTTTCTCCCCATAACCTCTGATCCCGTTCGCCCCAAGTGCTATATCCAGCCGCCTCTTGAATACATTCAATATTTTGGCATCAACTACTTCCTGTGGTAATGAATTCCACAGGCTCACCACTCTTTGGGTGAAGAAATGTCTCCTCACCTCCGTCCTAAATGGTCTACCCTGAATCTTCAGACTGTGACCCCTGGTTCTGGACACCCCCCACCATCAGGAACATCCTCCCTGCATCTACCCTGTCTAGTCCAAAGTATAAGTGTACATTTATATAAATGTACATGTACATTCTAAGTGTACACCTGTCACCCTGTACTCAGCAAATCTCCAGAGCACAGGAGAAGGCCATTCAGCCCCTTGTGCCAGTGTCAGCTCCTTGAAAGAGCTCTGCAATGACTCCATCTCTCCTCCCCTGTGTAATTGGAGCCAGTCAGTGGGTAGGCAATGCAACCTTCAAACTCTGCTTGACAACCAATGTGCCAAAGCCCCTTGTTTCCACTGCACTCTCTATTTACTCAGTTGCAGGGCTTTGGCTACAGATTGCTCCATAGAATAACAGACGCATAATTGCACACGTCCACCTTGTGAAGGATTGCTGTACGCTGAAATTGGTAGTGAAGGGAGCAACCAAGGTTTAACTTGTTCACCTTGTATCAGCCTGGGAGTTGCATGACACAATGATATTGGAGCTATTGATTAATTGCAACAATCAATCTCTATCAATTAGCCGACAACAGACTCAGAATGAAGGAAAGTCCCAGCGGTGGAGGGCCAAAATCTTGTGTTCCGAAAATAATCGATCAAATTTGCATTTCAATGCATCAGAACGAGCTGCCTCCACTGTGTCCTGAGGGGGTTTGTTCCATAGTTTGTCCACTCACTCAGTCAAGTGTTGATTCTGCAGATCTGCTTTGAGTTTACACCACCCTTTCTCACCCTCAGCCCCTCCTCACACACACCCTGCTACCTCCTACTGTGTCCTTTAGCTCCACTGTTCCAGGTTCCCAGCCATTTATGTCCCAGTTGTACGACACATCCACTTTAATGATGACACTAATTAAGAGTGTTCCTGTCTAATGACAGTATTTATCACAGACACAAGATGGAGGCTGGGAACGCTACTTTTCCATTGGCTTGAGGTGGAGATTTTGGCGTTGGACTGGGGTAGGCACAGTAAGAAGTCTCACAATGCCAGGTTTAGGACGGTGGGCAGCACGGTGGCACAGTGGTTAGCACTGCTGCCTCACAGCACCAGGGACCCGGGTTCAATTCCCAGCTTGGGTCACTGTCTGTGTAGAGTTTACACATTCTCCCCATGTTTGCATGGGTTTCCTCCGGGTGCTCCAGTTTCTTCCCACAGTCCAAAGATGTGCTGGTTAGGGTGCATTGGCCGTGCTAAATTCTCCCTCAGTGTACCCAAGCTGGCGCCGGAGTGTGGCGACTAGGGGGATTTTCACAGTAACTTCATTGCAGTGTTAATGTAAGCCTACCTGTGACATTAATAAATAAACTTGATTCGGAATCACAAGCTTTCAGAGCGCTACTCCTTCATCAGGTGAGTGCCACCTGATGATGGGGCAGTGCTCTGAAAGCATGTGATTCCAAATAAACCTGTTGGACTTTAACCTGGTGTTGTGAGAATTCTTACATTGGCTTGGGCAGCGTTACAACCAACCCTAAAGCAAAATAATTTTGAGAAAGAGGCATACTGGACTCGAAAAGTTAACTTTGTTTCTCTCGCCACAGACGCTGCCAGACCTGCTGAGTATTTCCAGCACTTTCTGCTTTTATTTCAGATCTCCGGCATCCACGGTATTTTGCTTTTGTTATATTGCCAGAGCAAAATTACCTCATTCATTAAGGATGATGACTCGGGAAAAATCGGGACTCAGAGACTTGGGAAATTCACCAAATTTGAGGCGATGGCCTAGTGGTATTATCGTTAGACTACTAATCCAGAAACTCAGCTAATGTTCTGGGGACCCGGGTTCAAATCCCACCACGGCAGGTGATGGAATTTGAATTCAATTCAAAATATCTGGAATTAAGAATCTACTGATGACCATGAAACCATTGTCAATTGTCGGAAAGACCCATCTGGTCAACTAATGCCCTTTAGGGAAGGAAATCTGCCGTCCTTACCCGGTCTGGCCTACATGTGACTCCAGAGCCACAGCAATGTGGTTGACTCTCAACTGCCCTCGGGCAACTAGGGATGGGCAATAAATGCTGGCCAGCCAGCGACACCCATGTCCCGGAAATTAATAAGATAAAATTTAAAAATCCCTTTGAGTTGGAACCCTGATCATTCACTGAAGCCAATAGAAAAAGCAGTCCAGCTCAGAAAACAATTACCTAAGGTTACCAACTCGCCCGCATTCTCCTGAGGTCTCCAGAAATTGAAGCTTAGCCTTCTAGACACCATCAGCAGCTCAGGAGAATCATTAGATCAGTTCTGTCAGCTTTGGCTCAAGGGATAACACTCTCACCTTTAAATCAGAATGAAAGGTCTGACACTGGGAAGTTCCGAAGAACAAAGGGACCTTGGCGTGTTTGTCCATAGATCTCTGAAGACGGAAAGGCAGGTTAATTGGGTGGTGAAAAAAGTATACGGCACACTCGACTTCATCAGTCGGGGTATAGATTACAAAAGCAGAGAGGTCATGAAAGAGTTGTCTAGAACTTTAGTGAGTCCATAGCTGGAGTATTGTGTGCAGTTCTGGTCGCCACATTATAGGAAGGACGTGAATGCACTGGAGGGGGTGCAGATGGGATTCACCAGGATGCTGCCTGGGATGGAACACCTAAGTTACAAAGAGAGCTTGGATAGGCTTGGGTTGTTTTCCCTGGAGCAGAGAAGACTGAGGGGCGACCCGATCAAGGTGTACATGATTATGATGCGTATGGATAGGGTGGATAAGGAGCAGCTGTTCCCCTTAGTTGAAGGGTCAGTCACGAGGGGACACAGGTTAAAAATGAGGGGTGGGAGGTTTGGGGGGGAGGATTTGAGGAAAACCTTTTTACTCAGAGGATGGTGAGGGTCTGGAATGTGCTGCCTGGGAGGGTGGTAGAGGTGGGCTGCCTCACATCCTTTAAAAAGTACCTGGATGAGCACTTGGCGCCCCATAACATTCAAGGCTATGGGCTGGCAAGTGGGAGTAGGTGGGCAGGTCAGGGCCTTTCATGTGTCAGTGCAGACTCGATGGGCCGAAGGGCCTCTTCTGCACTGTGGTATTCTATGATTCTGTGATTGCAGATTTAAGTCCCACTCGAGGACCTAAATACAAAAGTTCAGGCTGGTGTGATGCTGGGCCATATCAGAGGTGCTGTTTGCTGATACTCTGATGTGATGCTGTGGGAGTGCTGCACATTAAGAGTTTTAACAACACCAGGTTAAAGTCCAACAGGCTTATTTGGTAGCAAATAACATTAGCTTTCGGAGCGCTGCTCCTTCGTCATTTCCACTCCATCTGACGAAGGAGCAGCGCTCCGAAAGCTAATGGTATTTGCTACCAAATAAGCCTGTTGGACTTTAACCTGGTGTTGTTAAAACTCTTACTGTGTTTACCCCAGTCCAAAACCGGCATCTCCACATCAGTGCTGCACAGCCAGAGGATCTGTTTGCTGCTACTCTGGTGTGATTCTGTGGGAGAGCTGCACTGTCAGAGGTGCTGTTTGCTGATACTCTGGTGTGATTCTGTGGGAGAGCTGCACTGTCAGAGGTGCTGTTTGCTGATACTCTGGTGTGATTCTGTGGGAGTGCTGCACTGTCAGAGGTGCGGTTTGCTGATACTCTGATGTGATTCTGTGGGAGTGCTGCACTGCCAGAGGTGCTATCTTTTCCATAAGGTTTTTAAACTAATGCCCCATCTGCTCACTCAGTTCGAGATACAAGACCCCATTCTTCTACCTTGTAGAAAAGCAGGAGAGCGTTCCCCTGTGACCTGATCAATTCCTCATTCCACATCACAGAAACAAATTAAATGATTATGACCACAATGTTGTTCGTGGGATCTTGCTATGCGCAAATTGGCTGCCGTGTTTCCTACATCATAACAGTGACTACATTTCAAAAATTACTTCATGGACGTTTATTGCCCGTCCCTAATTGGCCCTGAGAAGGTGGTGACGATCCATCCTCTTAAAACGCTGCAGTCCATGTGGTGTAGGTAAATCCACAGTGCTGTTAGGGAGAGAGTTCAAGGATTTTGACCCATAGAATCCTACAGTGCAGAAGGAGGCCACTCGGTCCATCGAGTCTGCACCGACCACAATCCCACCCAGGTCCTATCCCCATAACCCCAAGCATTTACCCTAGCTAGTCCCCCCTGACACAAAGGGGCAATTTAGCATGGCCAATGCATCTAACCAGCATAGTCCAAAGATGTGCAGGTTAAGTTGATTGGCCATGCTGAATTGACTCTAGTTTCAGGGGGATTAGCAGGGTAAATATTTGAGGTTACGGGAATAGGGATTGTGATTGGTGTAGACGTGATGGGCCGAATGGCCACCTTCTGCACTGTAGGATTCTATAATTCTATGGATTCTCTCTTTGGGACTGTGGGGGGAAACTGGAGCACTTGGAGGAAACCCACACAGATACAGGGAGAACGTGCAAACTCCACACAGTCAGTGACCCAAGCTGGGAATCGAACCCGGGTCCCTGGCGCTGTGAGGCAACAGTGCTAACCACTGTGCCTCCACCCAGTGACCCAGTGACAGTGAAGAAATGGTGATTAATAAGGGGATCAGGGGTTATAGGGAAAAGGCAGGAGAATGGGGATGAGAAAAATATCAGCCATGATTGAATGGCCGAGCAGTCTCGATGGGCCGAGTGGCCTAATTCTGCTTCTGTGGGCTGAATGGCCAACAGCTGCCTCTAAGACCTCTGTTCCAATGCAGTGCTGAGAGAATCTTTCGCACGAGGCATGAAACCAAAGCCCTTTGTTTTTTTAAAGTTTATTTATTAGTCACAAGTAAGGCTTACATTAACACTGCAATGAAGTCACTGTGAAAATCCCCTCGTCGCCACACTCCGGCGCCTGTTCGGATACACGAAGGGAGAACTTAACATGGCCAATGCACCTAACCAGCGCGTCTTTCAGACTGTGGGGGGAAACTGGAGCACCCGGAGGAAACCCACGCAGACACGGGGAGAACGTGCAAACTTCACACAGACAGTCAGCCACAGCCGGAATTGAACCTGCGTTCCTGATGCCGTGGTTAAGTTTTAAGTTTATTTATTAGTGTCACAAGTAGGCTTACATTATTTGATTTGATTTGATTTAATTTATTATTGTCACATGTATTAACATACAGTGAAAAGTATTGTTTCTTGCATGCTATACAGACAAAGCATACCGTTCATAGAGAAGGAAAGGAGAGAGTGCAGAATGTAGTGTTACAGTCATAGCTAGGGTGTGGAGAAAGATCAACTTAATGTAAGGTAGGTCCATTCAAAAGTCTGATAGCAGCAGGGAAGAAGATGTTCTTGAGTCGGTTGTTATGTGACCTCAGTCTTTTGTATCTTTTTCCCGATGGAAGAAGGTGGAAGAGTGAATGTCTGCGGTGCGTGGGGTCCTTGATTATGCTGGCTTCTTTGCCAAGGCAGCGGGAAGTGTAGACAGTCAATGGATGGGAGGTTGGTTTGCGTGATGGACTGGACTACATTCACGACATGTTGTAGTTCCTTCCGATGTTGGGCAGAGCAGGAGCCATACCAAGCTGTGATACAACCAGAAAGAATGCTTTCTATGGTGCATCTGTAAAAGTTGGTGAGAGTCATAGCTGACATGCCAAATTTCCTTAGTCTTCTGAGAAAATAGAGGCATTGGTGGGCTTTCTTAACTATAGTGTCGGCATGGGGGGACCAGGACAGGTTGTTGGTGATCTGGACACCTAAAAACTTGAAGCTCTCGACCCTTTCTACTTCGTCCCCGTTGATGTAGACAGGGGTATGTTCTCCTTTACGCTTCCTGAAGTCGATGACAATCTCCTTTGTTTTGTTGACATTGAGGGAGAGATTATTGTTGCCGCACCAGTTCACCAGATTCTCTATCTCATTCCTGTGCTCGGTCTCGTCATTGTTTGAGATCTGACCCACCATGGTGGTGTCATCAGCAAACGTGAAAATCAAATTGGAAGGGAATTTGGCCGCACAGTCATAGGTGTATAAGGAGTATAGTCGGGGGTTGAGAACACAGCCTTGTGGGGCACCGGTGTTGAGGATGATCGTGGAGGAGGTGTTGTTGCCTATCCTTACTGATTGTGGTCTGTGAGTTAGGAAGTTCAGGATCCAATCGCAGAGGGAGGTGCCGAGGCCCAGGCAACAAAGTTTGGAGATGAATTTTGTGGGAATAATAGTGTTGAAGGCTGAACTGTAGTCAATAAATAGGAGTCTGAAATAGGTGTCCTTGTTATCTAGGTGTTCCAGGGTTGTGTGCAGGGCCAGGGAGATGACGTCTGCTGTGGCCCTGTTGTGGCGATAGGCAAACTGTAGTGGATCCAGGTAGTGCGGGAGGCTGGAATTGATTTGTGCCATGACTAACCTTTCGAAGCATTTCATAATGATGGATGTCAGAGCCACCGGCCGATAGTCATTAAGGCACGCTGCTTGTTTTTTCTTAGGTACCGGGAAGATGGTTGTCTTCTTGAAGCAGATAGGGACCTCAGATTGTTGTAAAGAGAGGCGAATACCCCCGCCAGCTGATCCGCGCAGGATCTGAGTGCACGTCCGGGTACCCCATCCGGGCCAGTCACTTTCCGTAGGTTGACCTTCGAGAAAGCTGCTCTGACATCTGCAATGGTGACCTCAGATACAGGTTCATCCAGGGCTTCCAGGATGGAGGGCATGCTCTCGCTGGCCTCTTGCTCAAAACGGGCGTAGAATGCATTGATCTCATCAGGGAGGGCATTGATGCTGGCGATTTTACATGCCTTCATCTTGTAGCCTGTTATGTCTTGCAGACCATGCCATAGTCGGCGGGGTCGGTGTGGCTAGCCTGGGACTCTAGCTTGGTCCGAAACTGTCTTTTGGCATCTTTGATGGATCTCCTTAGATCATATCTGGCTTTCTTGTATAGGTCAGTGTCGCCTGACTTGAACGCCTCAAACCTGAACTTCAGCAAGCAGTGGATATCCCTGATCATCCATGATTTCCGGTTGGGGAACACACGGATTTGCTTCTTTGGCACACAGATTAACACTGCAATGAAGTTACTGTGAAAATCCCCTAGTCACCGCACTCCGGATGCCTGTTCAGGTACACTGAGGGAGAATTTACACAGCCAGCACATCTTTCGGACTGTGGGAGGAAACCAGACCACCCGAAGGAAACCCATGCAGACATGGGGAGAATATGCAGACTCCAGACAGACAGGAACTCAAGCTGGGAATTGAACCCGGGTCCCTCACGCTGTGATTTGATTTGATTTATTATTGTCACATGAATTAACAGACAGTGAAAAGTATTGTTTCTTGTGCGCTATACAGACAAAACATACTGTTCATAGAGAAGGAAACGAGGGAGTGCAGAATGTAGTGTTACAGTCCAGCTCGGGTGTAGAGAAAGATCAACTTAATGCAAGGAAAGTCCAATCAAAAGTCTGACAGCAGCAGGGAAAAAGCTGTTCTTGAGTCGGTTGGTACGTGGCCTCAGACTTTGGTATCTTTTTCCTGAAGGAAGAAGATGGAAGAGAGAATGTCTGGGGTGCATGGGGTCCTTAATTATGCTACACTACATTCTGCACTCTCTCCTTTCCTTCTCTATGAATGGTATGCTTTGTCTGTATAGTGCGCAAAAAACAATACTTTTCACTGTATGTTAATACATGTGACAATAATAAATCAAATCAAATCAAATAATGTAAGCCTACTTGTGGCAATAATAAATAAACTTAAAACTTAAACATGGCGTCAGGGACCCAGGTTCAATTCCAGCCTCGGGTCATTGTCTGTGCGGTGTTTGCACATTCTCCCCGTGACTACGTGGGTTTCGTCCGGGTGCTCCGGTTTCCTACCACAGTCCGAAAGATGTGCTGGTTAGGTGCATTGGCCATGCTAAATTCTCCCTCAGTGTACCCGAACAGGCGCTGGAGTGTGGCGACTAGGGGATTTTCACAGTAACTTCATTGCTGTGTTAATGTAAGCCTACTTGTGACGCTAATAAATAAACTTTAACTTTGAACATAGGGGAGAAGGAAAGGAGAGGGTGCAGAATGTAGTGTTACAGTCATAGCCAGGGTGTAGAGAAAGATCAGTTTAATATTAGTTGGTACATTCAAAAGTCTGACAGCAGCAGGGAAGAAGCTGTTCTTAAGTCGGTTGGTACGTGACCTCAGACTCTTGTATCTTTTTCCTGAAGGAAGAAGGTGGAAGAGAGAATGTCCGGGGTGCGTGGGGTCCTTAATTATGTTGGCTGCTTTGCCGAGGCAGCGGGAAGTGTAGACAGAGTCAATGGATGGGAGGCTGGTTTGTGTGATGGATTGGGGCAGCAATGCTAACCACTGTGCCACCCCAAATCTGCATCAAAGCTGCTATCACGGAAATAGAAACGGAAAAATGACAGAGGGTGTATAAATGGAAGGAGGACACTGGGAAATATCAAGATAAGCACAAACAAATTCATTTCCTATTCACCAGCCTTTTTACCATGCTAATACCAAGGAACACACCCCTATTGCATAAATGCAAATCATTCAGTTATAAAGCAGAGACACTCTCCAAAAATACTTTTCTTATCTTAGCATTGTTTAACAAATTCATTTTATGACTGAGATAAGCAATGTTTTATTCCAGCAATTTATCTTCTTTGTCGGAGAGCTTATTGCTTCTCCATTCACCCCCTAATCTTTTCACTGAACTCTTGACTTCTCCAGTCACTAAAATAACGCGGCAATTATTCCTTGTGTCAAAACGTAATTTAAATTGCACATCGCTGGAAATCAGGTCTTTTTTTTGAAAAGGGGCTTGTGACAAGATGTGGTTTTCTGGAGTGCCGTAATTCAATGAATTGACACATCGGAATCAAATCCTCATTCCAGCCGATGCATAATGACAGCCTTACTGAAAACGCAGCATGAAAAGAGAGGATGAGCCTCTCATTATTTCCTCACCTCCTATAGATGTGCTTTGGTTAATCATTTCAGTACCAAGCTGCACCTGGGTTGTGCTGTCAAGGGGAAAAAAACAACATTAATGTATCACCAGTGATTAGAATCTTTTTTTACATCCGTTCCTCAGTGAACTTCTTTCACCCATATCATAAAGTCTTCCTGACCAGAATCTCGCTGACCCACGGGCCCAGGCTCACGTTGATCTGCATTCATAGAAAGAATCATAGAATCCCTACAGTGCAGAAGAAGGCCATTTGGCCCATCGAGTCTGCACCGACCACGGTCCCACCCAGACCCTATTCCCGTAACCCCACATATTTACGCTACTAATCCCCCTGACACTAAGGGTCAATTTAGCATGGTCAATCAACCTAACCCGCACATCTTTGGATTGTGGGAGGAAACCGGAGCACTGTCTGTGTGGAGTTTGCACGTTCTCCCCGTGTCTGCGTGGGTTTCCTCCGGGTGCTCCGGTTTCCTGCCACAGTCTGAAAGACGTGCTGGTTAGGGTGCATTGACCCGAACAGGCGCCGGACTGTGGCGACTGGGAGAATTTCACAGTAACTTCATTGCAGTGTTAATGTAAACCTTACTTGTGACTAATAAATGAACTTGAAAGCCGGGAATCGAACCCCGATCCCTGGCACTGTGAAGCAGCAGTGCTAAGCACTGTGCCACGATGCCGCCCATTGTGACATTCTGTTAAAGAGAGTCACACTATATTCCACTGCTCAGACCTACACTGTGAAAGGTAGGATCGAACACGTCTAGTGTATGGCATTGTTCTGCCCTGAACCACAATGACCCAGAGTGCTGTGGATGTGGCACAGGAGGCCAGTAATGTGCCACTCACAACCAAAGAAGCGGCCTTTTGTCAAAAACACCTTTTACTGGTCCCATTTTTAGAATTAATGAATGGTGCACACGACTGTGAAGCTCGAGGGAAAATTTGTTTCAGAGCAAGAAGAAAAACAGTGACATCGACCACATTGCGAAGTTACAAGCTGGACAGAGCCATCCCAGCCACTAGTGATGGGATTCCTCCTACGTCTTAGCACACTGTCACAGACGGAATTTATGTGTTTTATTATTGTCTGTGATCAAAGTGTTTCAATGTAGAATCATAGAGTCTCTACAGTGCAGAAGGAGGCCATTCGGCCCCTCGAGCCTAAACTGACAACAATCCCACCCAGGCCCTATCCCCATAATCCCACGTCTTTATCCTGCTAGTCCACCTGACATCCCCCTAACACTGAGAAGCAATTTATCATGGCCAATCCGCACATCTCTGGACTGTGGGAGGAAACTGGAGCTCCCGGAGGAAACCCACGCAGACACGGGGAGAACGTGCAGACTCCGCACAAATAGTGACCCAAGCCAGGAATCGAACCCGGCACCCTGGCGCTGTGAAGCAGCAGCGCTAACCACTGTTCATAAGTTCATAAGATATAGGAGCAGAATTAGGCCATTCAGCCCATCGCGTCCACTCCTCCATTCGATCATGGCTGATACGCTCCTCATCCCCATTCTCCTGCCTTCTCCCCATAACCCTTCAACCCCATTCCCGATTAAAAATCTGTCTAACTCCTCCTTAAATTTACTCACTGTCCCAGGACCCACCGCACTTTGGGGGCAGCGAATTCCACAGATTCACAACCCTTTGGGAGAAGTAGTTTCTCCTCAACTCTGTTTTAAATTTGCTGCCCCTTATCCTAAGACTATGGCCTCTCGTCCTAGAATGTCCCACCAGCGGAAGCGTCTACTCCACGCCTACTTTATCATCTTGAATACCTCAATTTGATCTCCCCTCATTCTTCTAAATTCCAGCGTATAGGCCTAAACTGTTCAATCGCTCTTCAAACGACAAACCCCTCATCTCTGGAATCAATCTGGTGAACTTCCTCTGAACTGCCTCCAATGCCACTACATCTTTCCTCATGTAAGGGGACCAAAACTATGCACAGTACACCATGCCGCCCCATTATACATTTTCACTGTATCCCAATACATGTGACAATAATAAATCAAAGTGTGGCGACTAGGGGATTTTCACAGTAAATTCATTGCAGTGTTAATGCAAGACTACTTGTCACACTAATAAAAAATAAACTACACTTTAAAATCTAATCTGGATGTCTCTCCACAGGCGCTGCTGAATCCCCTACCCCAGGGATTTCTATTCTCATTTGCGAACCCCTGCTGTATTCTATGTCACTCTTTTTGAAAGATGTATTTTCGCTCGGTTTGTTAATAAGGGAAGCACGGAAACAAGGATTGTGGAATGTGATCGCGTTTTGAGTTGCCCCGTGGTTTGTCCCTCTCGGGCTGCCGCTGTCCTGTTGTTGGTTACTAGTCTAGCCCAGGCCAGGCCATTTAAAACAGCAACAAGTAGCGGCACCAAGCCGGAGATCAGCTGTAGTGATTGTAGCGAGCGAAGTCCAGAGTGACAGCGCTACCTGGGGACTGAGCGCTGTACAGGTACTCACAGAGACACTGCTCTCTCTCTCTGTGTCTCACTGACTGAACAAGTTCTGCTGTTCCTTTCCAGAACTGGAAGTGACCTCTCTATTTCTCTCTCTTTATCCAGCCGCAGTCTCTAATTACTGGGAAAGGTCTAAGTGTCATTTTATAGCCTGCCCGGGGGAAAGATGCTGTGTTCCTGTGGGTAAGATGGGTATAAAGGGATGTGCGTAATTGGGACTAGCTTAATGGTTATTTTTTTTAAAAAGGGTGGCATGGACAAAAGTTTTGACAAAGGGTCATCTGGACACGAAACGTCAGCTCTTTTCTCTCCTTACAGATGCTGCCAGACCCGCTGAGATTTTCCAGCATTTGGTCTTTTGGCGGCATGGACAAATTGGGCTGAAGGGCCTGTTTCCATGCTGCAAACCTCTATGACTTGTGTTCCTCACTGAGGACTTGTCCTGGGTTGTATGTAAACCACCCCCACCTGATGCAAACCCGTCTTCCTCTCATGCCCAAACCTCGGATGCCCGATAAGCTTGTCGAGACATTCTGACGGTCAGATATCACAGGTGCCAGAAGTTTACCATGAACTTTCTTGAGAGCAGCCAGACTGTGGTATCTCTGCAATCTGTGCGGAATGGGGAAGGAAAATCCTCCATGGGCTACTCCTACTTTTTGTGTTTGTGTGTTCATACTGACTCAGCAGCTATCTCGTGACTACTTTTGAAATGAAGGTCCTGGAGATGAGTGTTTCTTGTTGAGCCTTGATTTTTTTTTTGATCATTGAGTCAGCATCAACTCTCTGACAGAATATTAGGGGTGGCACAGTGGTTAGCACTGCTCCCTCACAGCACCGGGGACCTGAGTTTGTTTCTGGTTTGGGTCACTGCCCATGTGGAGTTTGCACATTCTCCCTGTGTCTGTGTGGGTTTCCGCCGGGTACTCCGGTTTCCTCCCACACTCCAAAAAAAAAGTGCTGGTTAGGTTCATTGGCCATGCTAAATTATTCCTTTGTGTACCCGAAAAGGTGCCAGAGTGTGGCGACTAGGGGATTTTCACAGTAGTTTAATTGCAGTGTTAATGTGAGCCTACTTGTGATTAACAAATAAAACTTTAATCTTACCCAGGCACTATCCCTGTAACCCCACGCATTTATCCCACTAATCCCCCTATCCCATACATCTTTGAACATTAAGGGGCAATTTAGCATGGCTGATCCACTAACCTACACATCTTTGGAAACGGGGAGAACATGCAGACTCCACACAGACAGTCACCCAATGCAGGAATCGAACCTGGGTCCCTGACGCTGTGAAGCAGCAGTGCTAACCACTGTGCCACCCTTTCCTGTCGTATCTACTGTTAGATTTTACAAAAAAACTTGCTGTTCTCCCCCTGCTGTGTCTCTCAAGCTCCTCAAACATAACCTCTTTTGCCTAGGTTTTAAAATTCTCAATCTTGCATTCAAATCCCTGGGCTCTCCTTAAATCTCTGCTGCTGTTCCTACAGTTACCTTGATCCTAAACTTTGGGATTCCCTTCCTGAAGATCTCCTTTTTAAGATTTTTCTTAAGACCTCATTCTTTGACCAAATGCTTGGGCACCGGTCTTAATATCTGCTTGGGTGGTTCAGTATCAAATTTAATTTGACTGTTAATGCTTGTGAAGCATTTTGAGACACTTATACTTTTGTTAAAGGTTGCCGTCTAACTCCACGTTATGAGTGTAATTTGTTTAAAGTTGTCAAGTGGGCTTACATTAATGAAGTCACTGTGAAAATCCCCTAGTCGCCACACTCCGGCGCCTGTTCGGGTACACTGAGGGAGAATTCAGCATGGCCAATGCACCTAACCAGCACGTCTTTGGGACTGTGGGAGGAAACCGGAGCACCCGGAGGAAACCCACGCAGACACGAGGAGAATGTGTAAACTCCACACAGTGACCCAAGCCAGGAATCGAACCCAGGTCCCTGGCGCTGTGAGGCAGCAGTGCTAATCACTGTGTCACAGTGGAACCATAAAGAAGGAGATAAGTGTTTAAGTTTTTATTTATCAGTGTGACAAGTAGGCTTACAAAGACTGCAATGAAGATATCGTGAAAATCTCCAAGTTGCCACACTCCTGTGCCTGTTCGGGTACACTGAGGGAGCATTCAGCATGGCCCAATGCATCTAACCAGCACGTCTTTGGGACTGTGGGAGGAAACCGGAGCACCCAGAGGAAACCCATGCAGACACAAGGAGAATGTGCGAACTCCACACAGACAGTGACGCAAGCCGTGTTTCGAACCTGGGTCCCTGGTGCAGCGAGGCAGCAGTGCTAACCACTGTGCCATCCTTTGCTAAATTGGGTCCTTTTCCTTTCATTTTGTGCTCAACTTTTGGGAAATATAGACTCGGAGGTGAATTGATGACAGGAGTAAGTGTACTGGTGTGGACAGTTTGTTTCGACAAAATAGATTGGCGGTGGTGGGGCCACAGTTTTGAATTAGGCAAAACCAGATGTGGATTAGACGTCAGGGTGTGATTTTTTTTTTTGGGGAGAATAGTAACTTTCTTAGCACAGACTTTCTCCTGTGTACTTTCACTGCTGATTCTCTAAATCCCTTCCTGCGTGAGCTAACCTGTTTATGGCAGGAGCAGAGATCACCTCTCCCAGAGGGCGGCACAGTGGTTATCATTGCTGCCTCACAGCACCAGGGACCTGGGTTCGATTCCCGGCTTGGATCACTGCCTGTGTGGAGTTTGCACGTTCTCCCCGTGTCTGCGTGGGTTTCCTCCGGGTGCTCCGGTTTCCACCCACAGTCCGAAAGACGTGCCGGTTAGGTGCATTGGCCATGTTAAATTCTTCCTCAGTGTACCCGAACAGGCGCTGGAGTGTGGCGACTCAGGGATTTTCACAGTAACTTCATTGCAGTGTTAATGTAAGCCTACCTGTGACACTAATAAATAAACTTAAATATTGTAACATTTTATCAGGGTGATCCACCTGAGTTAGTTTTGATTGTCCAGTGGGCTGGAGAGAACTTGTCCTGACGCCGGTCTGGATTTGCCATTCCTAGGGGATTACGTAGCTCTCAGCTGGCAGTAGGGGAGGACATGAATCACGATAAGCAAAGCATTGTTGTGTGCCACAGGCTGGGAGAACCAGAGGGTATGTTACAATTCATCAGATGAAACATGTTTCTGTTCCTACTGCTGACGGTGTTTTAGTGGTATTATCACTGCACGGGTAATCCAGCTGCCCAGGCTAATATTCTGGGAACATGGGATCGAACCCCACTATTAACAGTGGCCACGAGGGAAAGGGGGCGTCATTAATAGATCTCCCCGTGGACTTTGTGGAGTACGAACTATGCAAGAGGGATCTCAGAATCATAGAGTACTACAGCGTAGCGGAGGCACTTCGGCCCATCGAGACTGCACCAACGCATGAAACGCCCTGACACACCCACCTAATCCCAAAGATGTGTAGGTTTGGGGGATTAGCCACGGTAAATGTGTGGGGTAGTCAGTGCAGACTTGATGGGCCGAATGGCACTCCTTCCGCACTGTCGGGATTCTATGGATTTCATGTGCCTTGTTTGACCTTTAAGATCCAGTGTTTAGCTCCTCATTCCACTATCACTTGGAATGAAACAAAGATTCTTCCTTCATTCTATCATTAACCTTATGGTATCTGTTCTTTGATCTCCTGTAATCGTGTCCTTTTGTTCTAATGTACCGTGACATGAACATTATATGATTGTCCTCACTGATAAGAGCTATCAATTAGCATTTCTTCACCGTAGAATCTAACTGGCTGTTGAACATTCCCAATCTTGTTGAATCTCTGTTGTTTCCACAGCAAAATCTTCTCGCAGTCAACATCATAAACTGTTTCTCATCAGTTTATTTCCCAACGTTTCTGAAGGTTGCCACTCAAGTGGATAGAGCCGTGAAGGAGACCTAGAGTGTGTTAGCGTTTATTAACAGGGGGTTTGAGTTTAAGAGCCGTGGGGTTATGCTGCAACTGTACAGGACCTTGGTGAGACCACATTTGGAATATTGTGTGCAGTTCTGGTCACCTCACTATAAGAAGGATGTGGAAGCGCTGGAAAGAGTGCAGAGGAGATTTACCAGGATGCTGCCTGGTTTGGAGGGTAGGTCTTATGAGGAAAGGTTGAGGGAGCTAGGGCTTTTCTCTTTAGAGCGGAGGAGGATGAGAGGCGACTTAATAGAGGTTTATAAGATGATGAGGGGGATAGAGTGGATGTTCACAGACTATTTCCTTGGGTGGATGTAGCTGTTACAAGGGGACATAACTATAAGGTTCATGGTGGGAGATATAGGAGGGATGTCCGAGGTAGGTTCTTTACTCAGAGAGTGGTTGGGGTGTGGAATGGACTGCCTGCTGTGATAGTGGAGTTGGACACTTTAGGAACTTTGAAGCGGTTATTGGATAGGCACATGGAGCACACCAGAATGATAGGGAGTGGGATAGCTTGATCTTGGCTTCGGACAAAGCTCGGCACAACATCGAGGGCCTGTACTGTGCTGTACTGTTCTATGTTCTAACAGACATCACAAATGACTCATCAGGTGCTTTGGTTGGGCGTAGAACTTGCATTGCATCCCAAAACCACCCAAACCTTACTAAGGATCGCATTTATAGATAGTCATTAATGCAATGATGCTTATTCTATTCCAAACCCTGTATGTTGTGACTTGGGGGTATTACATCTGGGTCAGAAATGTCAAATAACTAATCCACACTTTTTATAAGCCTTTCTTGTTTTTATCTTATTCAGCCAAGCATGAGGAAGAGGCTGGCTTGCGTGCATTCACGCACAGACAGAGGAGCAGGCACCCCACTCTCATGTACATTTTCTTCAGCTTCTAGGCTGAGCTTACTCCTTTGTCCAGTATTTTTAATTCCCTTCCTCCTGCTCTCTTTAACCTTGTCCTTCTATTCCACCTAGTTGCTTCTCATTTTATATCCACTAGCATCTGGGCTACATAACCATCGGCGTGTACTAATACAGACTGACTTACTTTACCCATAATATCCTGCCTGTGCAAGCAGTTTTTGTCATGATTTTCATAAGATATCGGAGCAGAATTAGGCCTTTCGGCCCATCGAGTCCGCTCCGCCATTCGATCATGGCTGATATGCTCCTCATCCCCATTTTCCTGCCTTCTCCCCATTCCCCTTCAACCCATTACCAATTAAAAATCTGGGGATGCTGGAATCTGAAACCAAAAGGGAAAACGCTGGAAAATTTCAGCAAGTCTGGCAGCGTCTGTAAGGAGAGAAAAGAGCTGACGTTTCGAGCCCAGAATTCCCAGCTTTATCTTTGTCATTTCATTGAGAACAATCTCTGAGCCTGGAATTATATTGAGTTCAGTTCCTTCAGACGAAGGAATCGGGTTGGAGCTGAAACGTTAACCTCGTGTCAGTTACAGATACTGACTGATCCAATGTGCGTTTCCTGTTTTGGTGACAGGACCCTCCCAAATCTGCCGCTGACTTTACTGCTTTATAACATGACTCAGCCGAACCTACTCCACCCATTCATATCGTTCAGCCACCTCCTGAATCACCAAAATAACACCCCAGCGCAGATAGCCAAACACAACGTTCAAATACACAGCATTCCCTCTGTTTGTTTATTTTTACATTATGGCACTCCCAAATGTGCTTGAAGAAACTTAGTGTAATCACTCAGGAGTCAGCTGGAAAGGAACGGTGCCCCATTGCACAAAGTAAAACAAAACCCCCACAAGCCTGTAGTGAACGCTATCGGGTCCCAACCAGGATGTTACAATAATGGACCCGCTCAAGGGCCTGCTTTATAAAGGGCGCGGGATACGAGTTCCACCTGGTAAGGTAATTACCAATCACTCGGGGAGCTCGTATTCTGAGTCCTACTGGGAGGTGAGTCAGGGATTTCCCCCCCATGTAAGTCCTGGGGTTTATCACACTGACCATTGCTTTGTCTTCCTTGGCAGGGGTTGGTGCATCATGGACCAGATCAATCTCGTTGTATCCGGTGCGAGAGACGCCTACAATCAGGGGAAAACCCAGTCTCTGGAATTCCGCATTCAGCAGCTGAAGGCATTGGGGAGAATGATCACAGAGAGAAAGGAAGAGTTCTCACTGGCGCTCAAAAAGGACTTGCACAAGGTTTGAAACCTCTCTTGACACGCGTTCAGCCAGGTTGCACAAACCCCTTCGCAATCTTCCCTGGATTGCGATGATAATTGGACATGTTTCCATTCACTGCTAAAAGTATTTCAGTTACTTGCTCTCCAGTCTGGAGTGTTAATTTGGTTCCATCGCACCCTGAACAACAGAGTGTGTTAGTGGAAGGATCTGCGACTGGTTAACAGCCTGACTGACAGCAAAACCAATACTCCTTCCATAGGCTTAACCATCTTCACACCAACCCATTGGCTGGTTAGTCCTGTACAATGGGAAGGAGTTGTGGGCATTCACAACTCTTCCGGCCCTCTCTAACCTGGGAAATTCTATCTGGTCAATGATGGGGGATCTCATTGAAATTTACAGAATACTGAGAGGCCTGGATAGAGTGGACGTGGGAAGGTGTCTCCATTAGTCAGAGAGACTAGGATCTGAGGGCACAGCCTCAGAATAAAGGGATGACCCTATGGAACCAAGATGAGGAGGAATTTCTTCAGCCAGAGGGTGGTGAATCTATGGAATTCATTGCCACAGAAGGCTCTGGAGGCCAGGTCACTGAGTGTATTTAAGATGGAGAGAGGTTCATGATTGGTGAGGGGACAGAAGGTTGTGGGGGAAAAAGCAAGAGAATGGGGGTGAGAAATATATCAGCCATGATCGAATAGCAGAGCAGATTCGATGGGCCAAATGGCCTACCTCTGCTCCTATATCTTATGGTCTTATAACCTGTCTAGGTTTCTTGCCTTAACCGAATGTCAAGCCGTAGGGGAAGGGAAAGTGGGAAGGAGGTGTGTGTCTGTCTGTCGATTGTGCATCTACCATTGTTCTAGGATTCTGTTAGTGCTGTTGTCGCTGGCAACGTGATTGTCTGATCCTCCCCCGAGACTGCTGACTGGAATATTTAATGGGAGTCATGCCAGGGAAACAGCCAGGATGACAGAGAGCAGAAGTTACTGACGACCAGGGCATCAAAGGCAGCGCGGTTGATAAGATGGGCAGCTACAGAGTTATTCTGGTGAATGGAGAGCCAATGCTTTGTGCCATTGGGTGTTTGCAATCAGTTGTTTTCTCTCGGGTTTGGGGAGTGGGTAAGAAGAACTGGGACTGAACTAATTGAAGGTAATTACATCTTGCTCAGAAACTGAATGGGTCGGGGTGTGGAGGGAATGCAGGTGAAAAGTGTGGCAGCCCAGGAAGGTCACTGGCTTGCATATGAGTTATCTGAACACTGCCAGGGTGACTGGCACAGTGGTTAGCACTGCTGCCTCACAGCGCCAGGGACCCGGGTTCGATTCCCGGCTTGGGTCCCTGTCTGAGTGGAGTCTGCACATTCTCCCCGTGTCTGCGTGGGTTTCCTCCCACAGTGCGACAATCTGTGGATCAAGTTGATTGGCCATGATAAATTGCCCTTTAGTGTCAGGGGAATTAGCAGTGTAAATCTGTGAGATTACGGTGATAGGGCCTGGGTGGGATTGTTGTTGGTGCAGGCTCGATGGGCTGAATGGCCTCCTCCTGCGCTGTAGGGATTCTGAGGTACAATTGCCCTTTGAGCGAGCCAGAGAGTGAAGAAATCTGCTCCAGTTTCCTTTCTTGATAAACTACGTGGACTGTTACTAGAAATATCACTCAATGAGACTTGGACATTTCCATCTCCCACCCCTCCCTCATGGGTCAAACTACTTGTCCTGGATGACCGTAGGCTGCTGTCCTCTTTGAGGGGGAGAGCTGACTGGTGGTGATTTAACCCGAGGGTCACCACACCTCAGGCGAGGGGGCAAGGTTGAGAAGGCGGAGCCTCCTGTTTAATCTCATGAAGAATGGCTATTTAGATGAGATACTGAAAGCTGCTCCGTACCTGGGGGGCTGTGTTGCCTTGGGTTCCCATTCCTCCAATCTGAAACTGATAACATGAGTTGGGAATTTGTTGGGACTTTGCAGTCGGTATATATACCTCTTGAGGCTGGTATGAGTCAAAATACAGTCAGGCTTTATTCTCACAAGCTTGAGGGAGAACCTGACCCCTTGAAAGCGGAAGCCAAAGTTCTCTCTGAACACAAGAAGCGTGGACATTTATACATCAGGGTTCCCAATACAAGCCATAAAGCAAAGTCCAGTTAACAGTCCTTGGATCATAAATTATAGTTCCTTTAACAGCTTCTGATAGTCTCTGGATCATGGTTAGAGACTATCTGGTATCCTTGGGTCATAAAGCCAAATTCTCCTGGTAGTTGTAGTCAAGGTGCCACCTCTGGTCCCCTGCTCTTCCCGCAGCTTTTCCTTTGAAGTGACTGTGTGCGATTGCAGCTGTTCCAGTGGGAGTCCTCCTTCAAACGGCCATTCTCGCACTCCACCATTTGGTAGCTGCTTCCTTTATTTAAATCATACACAAGCCTACGGAAAAAGTAAGACTTACAACCCAACATCTACATTTAACTGTCTGTTTTATCAGAATGATATAAACAAGCAAGGCAACCATGAACAAATGGCTTATACTACTACCAGGAGCAATATAAACAAAGGGGAGCCTAGCCATAAGGAAGGGTTATGTTTATGATACATTCCAGGTACAAAGTCCAACCTTTTAGGTACAAAATAAATTGAGTACAAAAAAACATTAACCCTTTCCCTTCTTCACTTGGTGATAAATTGAGAACCACACGTTTCCAGAATGGGATTGACATCTTAGGAGAGCCGGCATTTTATTTTTTCTGGTGTAATTCCTGTTATAAATATTACTGTGGCTGGGGGTCCTACGCCGGGAGCTGAATCATCTCCTTTCCTGTGGCACTGACACTGTGTATTCAGCACCTTTGCTCTTCAGTCACGTTGATGGCAGGGAAAGTGCGGCTGATCCCAACCCTAAACTGAAAAGATATCCAATGTCAATGCTCCTGTGTAGTGTTGAGTGATGCGTGTGTTATGTGTGGGGGACATTGACTGTGTTGTCCTCGGCTGTGATGCCACACATGATCGAAAAGCCCCCTTGGGCGGCCACGCCCTTTCTTCTAAAATGGTCGCCGCAGAACAATACCCGATTCACCAGGGAGGGAGGAAATGGATAAGGGGGAGGCTGTGAAAGGGAGAGATCCTTAAAAACATTTTTCTTTCTTTTTGAATTTGCAGAATGCATTTGCTGTGGAGGTCTTTGAAATGACAGGCATTCTGAATGAATTGACTTTGGCTATAAGCAAACTGCCCAAATGGAGCGCCCCAGAGCACGTGTCCAAGAACATGATGACGTTAATGGACACTGTCTATATCCATCGAGAACCTCTGGGAGTGGTTCTGATCATTGGGGCCTGGAACTACCCATTGGCCCTTACGATCCAGCCTTTAGTTGGAGCAATCGCAGCAGGTAAGCTCTGGCTTCATCCCTTCCCAATCTCTGTCAGAAAGATCAAATGATAATCAGTGAATTATAGAATCCCGAGAGTGCAGAAGGAGGCCATTCGACCCATCGAGTCTGCACCGATCACAATCCCACCCAGGTCCTATCCCTGTAACCCCATGTGGGATTGTAGTTCATTTTTATTTTGATTGCTTACTTCCTTATGATTTTCCCAGTTATCTATCTATGCTGGATTTGATTTGATTTATTATTGTCATATATATTAGCATACAGTGAAAAGTATTGTTTCTTGCAAATTATACAGACAGAGCATACCGTTCATAGAGAAGGAAAGGAGAGGATGCAGAATGTAGTGTTACAGTCATAGCTAGGGTGCAGAGAAAGATCAACTTAATGCGAGGTAAGTCCATTCAAAAGTCTGACGGCAGCAGGGAAGAAGCTGTTCTTGAGTCGGTTGGTACGTGACCTTAGACTTTTGTAACTTTTTCCTGATGGAAGAAGGTGGAAGAGAGAATGTCCGGGGTGCGTGGGGTCCTTAATTATGCTGGCTGCTTTGTTGAGGCAGCGGCAAGTGTAGACAGTGTGAATGGATGGGAGGCTGGTTTGCGTGACGGATTGGGCTGCATTCATGACCCATTGTAGTTTCTTGCGGTCTTGGGCAGAGCAGGAGCCATACCAAGCTGTGATACAACCAGAAAGGACGCTTTCTCTGGTGCATCTGTAAAAGTTGGTGAGAGTCGTAGCTGACATGCCAAATTTCTTTAGTCTCCTGAGAAAGTAGAGGCGTTGGTGGGCTTTCTTAACTATAGTGTCGGCATGGGGGGACCAGGACAGGTTGTTGGTGATCTGGGCACCTAAAAACCTGAAGCTCTCGATCCTTTCTACTTCATCCCCATTGATGTAGACAGGGGCAGGCTCTCCTCTATGCTTCCTGAAGTCGATGACAATCTCCTTCGTTTTGTTGACATTGAGGGAGAGATTATTGTTGCTGCACCAGTTCACCAGATTCTCTATCTCATTCCTGTACTCTGCCTCGTCATTATTTGAGATCCGACCCACTATGGTGGTGTCACCAGCAAACTTGAAAATCGGGTTGGAGGTATGATTGTGGGGAATTGGAGCTGAGTCTGGCCTTGCCCTCCCTCTGAACTTGTGTTCATCACCCTGCACACAGTGGAGGCTTGGATAGTGATCAGGAGTCGAGAGGCTGGCTGATTTTTCTTCTTCCCTCCTCTCTCTCCAGCCCAACGACACTGGGATTGGCTGAATTCCAAACTGCTCCTTGGACACAGGAGAGTGAGTGGTGGAGCAAGAAATCCATGTATGCCTCAGCAATCCGTATTGCAGCAAATGAGGGCATCAGATCAGCCCGGCCAGAAACTCCAAGGAGTTTTATGAAGTTAGACTCAACCCTAAGTTTTACATGTTGATTTTGGCATGGGTGAGCCATTGGTGTTCCACTCCGGCTGTGATTCAACTGACCCACTGGGAAACTTTTATCAAACAAACTTTATTTAAGAACACGGTTAAAATCTAATAAGGAAAATTAGCGTAACTTTTACCATTTACGTGAATCAACCACGATATAATATCAACCTTAACAGTTAGGGCAGCACAGTTGGTTACTACTGCTGCCTCACAGTGCCAGGGACCCGGGTTCAATTCCAGCCTCAGGTCACTGTCTGTGTGGAGTCTGCACCTTCTCCCCGTGTCTGCGTGGGTTTCCTCCGGGTGCTCCGGTTTCCTCCCACAGTCGGAATGACGTGCTGGTTAGGTTGATTGGCCATGTTAAATTGCCCCTTAGTGCCAGGGGGATTAGCAGGATAAATATGTGGGGTTATGAGAATAGGGCCTGGGTGGGATTGTGGTCGGCGCAGACTCGATGGGCCAAATGGCCTCCTTCTGCATGTAGGGATTCTAGTTAACTATGATGTTCCAAGTCAAACAACACCCCATAAACAGACACCCCTTACTTGACTTGGCACAAAATAACTTGTACGTTTAAATCTTATTTATTAGTGTAACAAGTAGGCTTACATTAACACTGCAATGAAGCTACTGTGAAAATCCCCTAGTCGCCGCACTCTGGTGCCTGTTCGGCTAACAGTGAGGGAGAATTTAGCACGGCCAATGCACCTAAACAGCACGTCTTTCGGATTGTGGGAGGAAACCAGAGCACCCACTGGAAACCCACGCAGACACTGGGAGAACATGCAGACTCCGCACAGACAATGACCCAAGCTGGGAATCGAACCCGGGTCCCTGGAGGTGTGAGGCAGCAGTGCTAACCCACCGTGCCACCCCCAGTGCTTGCGTGTTGCTGGATTTTGCAGCTTTTCATCATCTGCTGCAAATTGGTCCTTTGACACGTAGGATGAAAACTCTGAAGCTTTCCAGTCCGGGAACTCTCAGCACACCTCTGGAGGGACAGAGACAGACACTGCCTGCCTCCACCAGCTTCTAGCTAGCAACTTACAGGCAGCAGAATTTCCAACTCTTCGAGACGGAAACGGGAAACAATGTTTTCTGTCACAAGTTCAAACAGCTTCTGAACAAGATGAAACTAAAACCTTGGGGCGGAATCTTCCCATCCCACTCGCCACGGGAATCATACCGGGCGGGATATGGACTATGCAAAGGTCCATTGACTTCGGGTGGGATTTTCCAGACTTGCGGCGAGTGCAACTGGAAAATTATGCCCTTGGACTTTTCTGTGGGGGAGAAAAAACTGTTCCCCAGGCAACACCTGACCTTTCAATCAATCCCAAAGGATCATTAAAACCCCAGGACACTGCATTAGCCCAGAGTAAAAACAAGCATGTTGTCCATTATATTGCCTCAGAATCAAATTAGAGGTTGCTGCTTGCTGACATTTCAGCAACAATGGGCGTCACGGTGGCACAGTGGTTAGCACTGCTGCCTCACAGCACCAGGGACCCGGGTTCAATTCCTGGCCTCAGGTCACTGTCTGTGTGGAGTTTGCACATTCTCCACGTGTCTGCGTGGTTTCCTCCCACAATCTAAAGATGTGCGGGTTAGGTTGATTAGTCATGATAAATTGACCCAAGTGTTGGGGGATTAGCAGGGTAAATATGAGGGGTTACGGGAATAGGAGCTGGGTGGGATTGTGGTCGGTGCAGACTCAATGGGCTGAATGGCCTCCTTCTGCACCGTAGGGATTCTATGAATCGAGCAGGGCTTGTCTGAAATAACTGCACAGTGTTACAGTTCAGGTCAGAAACTCAAGTGTTCTATGGAGCCGCCTAAATCTTAAGTTTTGGCTCTTAATTTGGTTAGGATAAGCATGAGATGTTTCACTTCAGGTTTGATTCAAGTGACCCACTAGGGAGCTTTTAGCAAACAGTTTATTTAAGAATATAGTCAACATGTACAGTAAGAAAATTAGCATGAAATTTTCTCAATTATAAACAAACAGTCATGATGATGTATAACCCTTAACCATGCTATTTACAATGTTCCAATCAAACCAACCTCCATAAACAACCCTTTAAACAGGTTCAATACATCAGAATCTACTGCTCACGTGATAATGGAAATTGGGTCCTTTGGTTGAAGTCTGCAGTTGAAAGTAGACTGTGGTTGTGATGCTTGCTAAGAGAATTAAGCCTCAAGATTCCATGGGTTTTGTATTAACAAAACATAACTTTACAAGATCAGAAAGATAAAGCCATCTACTATGGGCCGGATTCTCCGACCTCACTCGCAGGCAGGATTCTCCAGTCCCACCGCAGTGAATGAAGATTTGGCTGAGTGTCAAACTCTCTGATCTCGCTGGCAGTGGAGACGGGGTGTCCCATGTCGGAGAATTCCGGCCAATATCTATCTTCTTAACCCTGAATGTTAGAGGATATGTGATACATGTGAATTTATAGACAAACTTTGTGGTTGAGAACACACCACTCAATAACTGGGAGACGCAACCAAGACAGATTCCATGGATTTCACACCAATCCCAAAAACTATATCGTCTGTTGGGTCTTGGAGTTTTCAATGGCAAGGGAAGTCAGTCTTTCATGACATCTGTTTATCTTGGTAAGTACAGAAGGGAGAAAGGAATAAAAGGAAACTGTGATAGATTTGGGTGAGGTCTGGTTGGAAAGACGCCCACATGGAACACACCAGCATGGACATATTGACCCGAATGTTCTGTTTCTGTGCTGTATTTTCTACATAATACTTTGCCGGTTGCCAGTAATTACTTTTGTGTTACGATCCCGTTCTCAGGGAATGCCGTTGTCCTGAAGCCATCTGAAGTGAGTTGGAATACGGCCCAATTACTGGCGGAACTCCTCCCTCAGTACTTGGACAAGGTGAGTCCAGACTGGGGGGAGGGGCATTACAGTGATGGGAACACGTCAAGAAAACCGATTCGACACTGAGGACTGTTGTGTTATTGGCTTAGATACTGTGCAAGGCACCAATCACTCATAAGGGATTGGGTAAACACGTGTGGGTTCATTCAGTAAGGGGCGGCACGGTGGCACAGTGATTAGTGCTGCTGCCTCAAAGTGCCAGAGACCCGGGTTCAATTCTGGCCTTGGGTGACTGTCTGTCTATGTGGCATTTGCACGTTCTCCCCGTGTCTGTGTGGGTTTCCTCTGGGTGCTCTGGTTTTCTCCCACAGTCCTAAGATCTGCAGGTTAGGTGGATTGGCCATGGATTGGCCATGCTAAATTACCCCTTCGTGACAGAAGATGGGTAAATAAGGTGGATTACCCGTGGTAAATGCATGGGGTTACGGGGATAGGGCTGAGGGGAGGGTCAGGGTGGGATGCTCTTTTGGAATGTTGGTGCAGACTTGATGGGCCGAATGGCCTCTTTCTGCACTGCAGGGATTCTATGATTAGTTCGATGAGAACAGTTATACTTCTGTAAGAAGCTAGAAGATATCAAAACCGTGCTTCTTTTATTCTAATCATATCAGCAAATTGAGGGATAAATTAAAAGGCAGCTCCTCAAATAGATACTGTATCAAAGTAAACGGAATCCCTAATTAAAACTGAACCATCAAAACAAAGTGTGATTAAAGGGGTCGATAATATACCCAGTCCCCATGGTGCCCGCTGGGCGTGGAAGGCCTCGATCATGCCAGCGGATGCTGTCTGTTCCCTTTCCGGGAACACCCGGTTGTGAACATAGCGGGGCTGACAGTCGGGACTGTTGGTTCTGACCGTGAAGATGTGGATTCTTGAGCTGTGTCTCCCTGACGACCGCCGCTATTCCGGATGGGGGGAAAAGCTGCGGCTCAAAGCAACCGCGCTTCGGACTTTTATCGAGTCCTGGTAAAAGACGGGCAATGCCAAGAAGGAATTACAAAGATTCCTCTGGTCTAAAAACAGGAGCTGCACGTCATAATTCACGCCATGCACCTGGTGGAAGAAATACATCGGCAAGGCACACCGTCTAGGAGGGGGAATCAATGTAAAGGTATCGCTGCAGGGTCTGAAGGCAGAAGGTCACAATCTGGGTGCGAAGGCACACCGGCGCCTGACCACCCTCCCGAAGCGGGAGACGCAGAATCTCAGCGGTGACCCAGTGCAGCATTTTGTCCCAGAAGTCAACGTCCATCTTTAGTATTTTTGTGACAAATTCGGGGCGGGGGAACCAGCTAGCGGACCAGCTAGTATGACAGAATGGAGGCTATCAGCTGCTGTATGACCAACTCTTGACCCCTGTACGACAGCACTTGGAGCAGTCCTGTCCAGCCTTTGAGGCGAGCGGTGACTCTGGCCTCCAGCCCCTGTCCGTTCACCGGCTTCAATTCCTTAGCAGGGTAAAGATGGACTCCCTGCTCCTGCTCCAGATGAAAGGCCTGAGCACCTCCATAATGGGATCCATCCGCCACAGACCGACCAGGAGCCCAGAACAACTGTGCGTGTGTGCTCTGCTCAAAGCAAAAGTGAAACTAAGACTGGATCACATGACACCTTTACCTTCTAATTATGTCATGGGAAATTTGTCCAATGTTTAACATCACTCGCCCGCGTTGCTGCTGTTGAGGGAGAACTGAGAGGTGAAATTGTGTTGCCTTTGAGAGCGCAACTTGACGTAGGTGAGTGGGGTGGAGGGGGGCGGGGGAGAGGGAAACAGGGGACAGAGACCTGATGAGGGTCCATTTTGTTCCCAACCGTAATGACATCTGGCCCCTCTAAAGAGGGCAAAGAAATTGGAAATCGATGCAGAAAACAATGGGGCAGCCTGTAGACCCCTCAGTGTCTGAAAAGGGCCAGGCTATCGATTTGGGTGCAGACTCTCTTCACACAGAGAGGCTACGGGCAAAAGATGAACTTGCCTCAAACTCTGCTCTTTGGCAACATTTCCTGTTCCTGCGTCGGCAAACAGCAATGTCCTGGCGAGTTCTTACGTCAACTGTTTCCGAGTGAATGCTGCTTTTGTGAATTTTGTCCTTCATAAAATTGACAGCAGTCTACCTCACTGTGTTTTTCTCAGTTAGTGACCCGAGCTACAGCTCCTGTCCCGTCCCTGTCCTCCTGACACCTAACGTTGGAAATCGGAGCCCTCGATTCTTTGACCAGAGTGAGACTTTGATCCATTTTCAGATCCACCCCAAATTCCCAAAAATCTCTATTGATCCAATAATAACCTCTCCGCTGATGGGAACGTTTTCCAATCTTGTTGTTCGTTGTCTGAGAGCCTTGTTGGCTGAGCCTTGCTGCTTGATTGTTGCAATGCTGTGTCTCGGGGTGGGGTTGCCTCTGGTGGGGCTGACGTTCTGTTACCCTGACAAGGTGATGGGCCATGTTGCACCGTCAGCCATGGCTGAGTGCGTGGCACATTCTCCATTCCGAGTCAGACACACGAGTACACAATCTAGGCTGACGATGCAGCGCAGTGCTGATGGAGTGCTGGACTGTCAGAGGTGCCCTCTTCTGGGTGAGATATTAAAATGAGGCTCCCCCTTCACATTCAGGAGGATGCAAAAGATCCCAATGGTACTCTTCAACGAAGATCAGGGCAGCGATTACTGGTGTCACGGCCAGTGCTTCTCCTCAAACTAATATTGATTTAAAAACAGGTTCTCTGGTCGCCATTTCACTGCTGTGTATAAATTGGCTGCTGTGTTTCCTACATTACAACAGTGACTATGCTACCTTGGCTGTAACGTGCTGTTGGATGTCCTGTGGATGTGAGAGGTGCTGTGTCAATGCAAATTTGTCTTTCTTGGACTGCTGTAGTAGCAGCTTGATATAATTGACCCACAAAGAAAAGTACAGCACAGGAACAGGCCCTTCGGCCCTCCAAGCCTGTGCCGATCATGATGTCCTAACTAAACTAAAGAAAACCTTCTGTCCTTACTCGGTCTGTATCCCTCTATTCCCTCCCTATTCATGTACCCATCCAGATGCCTCTTAAATGTTGTTAATGTGTCTGCTTCCATCACATCCTCTGGCAGCGTATTCCAGGCACCCACCACTCTGAGAAATGTTCCCCACACGAATCCCTTAAACTTTCCCCCTCACCTTGAACCTGTGCCCCCTGTAATTGACACTTCCACCCTGGGAAGAAGCCTCTGACTATCCACCCTGTCTATGCCTCTCAGGGCAGTTAAGATTCAACCATCTGGGCCTGTGGCTGGAGTCTCGCACTTGTCCCGGTC
This sequence comes from Mustelus asterias, assembly GCF_964213995.1. NCBI lineage: Eukaryota > Metazoa > Chordata > Chondrichthyes > Carcharhiniformes > Triakidae > Mustelus > Mustelus asterias. Next base: position 8,766,886 of record NC_135812.1, read on the forward strand.
AAGGTGAGTGTGACGAGTATCCTTCTCTAAAGGATGTTAATTATCCTGTTGGGTTTTTGCGACAATTGAAAAACTTTATGGTCATTTTTCCCGATGCCAGCCTTCGATTTCCCACATTTTGATTTTTCCCTCCGCTTGGCTGAATGGGGTTTGAACCCATGCGAGCGTTCAAGATTAATAGTCCAGTAACTGTGTGAGGGATAAAACATTTACCAGAACTTTCCTTTTTATCGGTCTTCAATTCACTGGAATTTAAAAGAATGAGAGGGATCTCACAGAAACTTCAAATTTTTACAAGACCAGACTGGGTAGATGTAGGAAGGATGTTCCTGATGGTGGGGATGTCCAGAACCAGGGGTCACAGTCTAAGGATAAGGAGTAAACCTTTTAGGACTGAGATGGGGAGAAATGTCTTCACCCAGAGAGTGGTGAATCTAAGGAATTCACTACCACAGAAGGTAGTTGAGGCCAAAACATTGTATGTTTCCAAGAAGGAGTTAGATATAGCTCTTGGGATAAAGGGGATCAAAGGATATGGAGAAAGGTGGGAGCAGGCTATTGAGTTGGATGATCAGCCAGGATCATACTGAATGGCAGAGCATGCTCGAAGGGCCGAATGGCCTTCTCCTGCTCCTATTTCCTGTTTCTATATGGAGCTGTGGCACGGATCTACCTGAATGGTGGAGTATGTTTGAGGGACGGAGTGGCCTAACCACGCCCCCTGTTGAGCGATTGACAGTATAACTGTGATCCTTGGGGGAGGGTAAAGTGATTTTATTGTTTTTTTTCTATCTTTACGCACCCTCCTCCATCAGGACCTCTACCTGGTCATCAATGGAGCAGTGGAGGAGACGACGGAACTCCTAAAGCAGCAGTTTGATCACATCTTCTTTACGGGCAGTACCAGCATTGGCCGGATTGTAATGGAGGCTGCGGCCAAACATCTGACCCCCGTGACCCTGGAACTTGGAGGCAAAAGTCCCTGTTACGTCGACACCGACTGTGATCTGGACGTCGCCTGCAGGTTGGTTTCTGGTTGCAAAGTTGTCACACTGCTGCAGTAAGCGGTGGCACAGTGGTTAGCACTGCTGCCTCACAGCACCAGGGACCCGGGTTCGATTCCCGCCTTCGACTCCCGTCTGTGCAGAGTCTGCACATTCTCCCCGTGTCTGTGTGGGTTTCCTCCGGGTGCTCCGGTTTCCTCCCACAGTCCAAAGATGTGCGGGTTAGGTGGATTGGCCACGCTAAATTGCCCCTTAGTGTCGGGGGACTAGCTAGGTTTCCTCCCACAATCTGAAAGACGTGCTGGTTAGGGTGCATTGACCCAAACAGGGCGTGTGGCGACCATGGGAATTTCACAGTAATTTCATTGCAGCGTTAACGTAAGCCATACTTGTAACTAATAAATAAACTTTAACTTGAGGGTAAATACATGGGGCTGCGGGGATAGGGCCTGGGTGAGATTGTGATCAGTGCAGACTCGATGGGCCAAACAACCGCCTCCTGCACTGTAGGGATTCTATGATTATGACTTGACTTTGGGCTTGAGGTTCATACATTTGCAGCAGTGCAGAGGGAACATTATCCAACCTGTATACAAAGAATAAAGAACAGTACAGCACAGGAAACAGGCCCTTCGGCCCTCCAAGCCTGTGCCGCTTCTTGGTCCAACTAGACCAATCGTTTGTATCCCTCCATTCCCAGGCTGCTCATGTGACTATCCAGGTAAGTCTTGAACGATGTCAGCGTGCCTGCCTCCACCACCCTACTTGGCAGCGCATTCCAGGCCCCCACCACCCTCTGTGTAAAAAACATCCCTCTAATATCTGAGTTATACTTCGCTCCTCTCACCTTGAGCCCGTGACCCCTCGTGAACGTCATTTCTGATCTGGGAAAAAGCTTCCCACCGTTCACCCTATCTATCCCCTTCATAATCTTGTACACCTCTATTAGATCTCCCCTCATTCGCCGTCTTTTCAGGGAGAACAACCCCAGTTTACCCAATCTCTCCTCATAGCTAAGACCCTCCATACCAGGCAACATCCTGGTAAACCTTCTCTGCACTCTCTCTAACGCCTCCACGTCCTTCTGGTAGTGCGGCGACCAGAACTGGACGCAGTACTCCAAATGTGGCCTAACCAGCGTTCTATACAGCTGCATCATCAGACTCCAGCTTTTATACTCTATACTCCGTCCTATAAAGGCAAACATACCATATGCCTTCTTCACCACCTTCTCCACCTGTGTTGCCACCTTCAAGGATTTGTGGACTTGCACACCTAGGTCCCTCTGTGTTTCTATACTCCTGATGACTCTGCCATTTATTGTATAACTCCTCCCTACATTATTTCTTCCAAAATGCATCACTTCGCATTTATCCGGATTAAACTCCATCTGCCACCTCTCCGCCCAATTTTCCAGCCTATCTATATCCTGCTGTATTGCCCGACAATGCTCTTCGCTATCCGCAAGTCCAGCCATCTTCGTGTCATCCGCAAACTTGATGATTACACCAGTTACACCTTCTTCCAAATCATTTATACATATGTAGAGCTTGCAGAAGCTATATTCTGTTCCCTATCTAGCCCTCCCCATAGCCCACTAACAAAGCCTTGCTATGTCCATAATGGGAGTGTATGGGCAGGGGTGGCACCGTGGTTAGTGCTGCTGCCTCACAGCGTCAGGGACCCAGGTTCGATTCCTGGTTGGGTCGCTGTCTGTGCAAAGTCTGCACGTTCTCCCCGTGTCTTCGTGGGTTTCCTCTGGGTGCTCCGGTTTCCTCCCATAGTCTGAAAGACGTGCTGGTTAGGTGGATTGGGCCGTGCTAAATTCCCCCTCGGTGTACCCGAACAGGCGCCGGAATGTGGCGGCTTGGGGATTTTCACAGTAACTTCATTGCAGTGTTAATGTAAGCCGACTTGTGACAATGATAAATATGAGGCACAAAGAGGTGAATAAAATTCTTGAATGCTGTAAACGTTCTGCAGTTATAGACTCAGGGTTGAACAGCACAGAGAGAGGTCCTTCGGCCCACTGTGTCCGTGCTGGCCATCAAGTATCTATCTATCCTCATCCCATTTTCCAGCACTTAGTCCATAGTCTGGTCTGCTGCGGCATTTCATGGTGTTTTTCAGGTTCTAAGAGCATAATTTGAATTATAAAAATGTTACGCTTGGATAAGATCACTTTGTGAATAACTTGTTTATTCTTTGTAGACGTATCGCGTGGGGACGGTTCACGAACTGTGGACAGACCTGCATCGCTCCAGATTACATCCTGTGTGATAAAAGTATCCAAGATGCAGTGGTGAAGAAGATCAGCACATATCTCTTTGTGAGTTACGAAGAGGGTTCGTGCCACTGGGCAGTGGGGGCTGGGTCAGTTACACAGATACCTGACTGACCAGGGAGACGGGGGATATGGAGGAAAGGCAGGAAAATGGTGTTGAGGCCACAGTCGAATCATTGAATCCTACAGTGAACAAGGAGGCCATTCGGCCCATCGAGTCTCCACTGACAACAATCCTAGCTAGTCCCCCTGACACTAGGGGGCAATTTACCATGGCCAATGCATCTACCAGCACATCTTTGGACTGTGGGAGAAAACCGGAGCACCCGGAGGAAACCCACACAGACACGGGGAGAACGTGCAAACTCCACACAGACAGTAACACAAGCCAGGAATCGAACCCGGGTCCCTGGCGCTGTGCGGCAGCAGCGCTAACCACTATGCCGCCATGATCTTGTGGAATGTGGAGCAGGCTCGATGGGCTGAATGGCCTATTCCGGCTCTTCTGTCTTGTGGCAGGGTCAACAGGTCAATTGGGACCTGAAAGAAGAAAATGCGGGTTTGGGTGGGAGTCGTCCTCGGAAGTGAGTTGTCCTCACACTCACTCACTCGGGTCTCCTCGCACTCACTCACTCGGGTCTCCTCACACTCACTCGCTCGGGTCTCCTCACACTCACTCGCTCGGGTCTCCTCACACTCGCTCGGGTCTCCTCACACTCACTCGCTCGGGTCTCCTCACACTCACTCGCTCGGGTCTCCTCACACTCACTCACTCGGGTCTCCTCACACTCACTCACTCACTCGGGCCTCCTCACACTCACTCACTCACTCGGGTCTCCTCACACTCGCTCGGGTCTCCTCACACTCACTCACTCGGGTCTCCTCACACTCACTCACTCGGGTCTCCTCACACTCACTCACTCGAGTCTCCTCACACTCACTCGCTCGGGTCTCCTCACACTCACTCACTCGGGTCTCCTCACACTCACTCACTCGGGTCTCCTCACACTCACTCACTCGGGTCTCCTTACACTCACTCGCTCGGGTCTCCTCACACTCACTCACTCGAGTCTCCTCACACTCACTCACTCGGGCCTCCTCACACTCACTCACTTGAGTCTCCTCACACTCACTCACTCGGGTCTCCTCGCACTCACTCGGGTCTCCTCACACTCACTCACTCGAGTCTCCTCACACTCACTCACTCGAGTCTCCTCACACTCACTCACTCGGGCCTCCTCACACTCACTCGCTCCAGTCTCTGTGTTGAGGAGGGTGTGATAACTCTGCAGTCGGGGTTTAAATCTCAGCGTTGACATGATGCTGTAATAATTATGGTGTTCTGTCGGTTCCTGAGGATATATCGGAGAATGACAACACAAATAGGCCCAGCCAGTCTGTGTTAAGTGTTTATCCTTCACACACATCCTTATCCCATGTGCCTGACCTTTTATCCCTCCTTTTCCCTTAAACCACTTTTCAAACCTCTTCCTAAACATTGATGTGGCTCCTGATCCCATCACTAACTCCACTGGAGTGACCCCAAAACCATCACCCGTGTCAAACAAACAGCTCTCCCCCTCTCTGCCCCGACTCATTCGGTTTAACTTGATTCTAATGTTCCTCATGATCCTCTTTCACCCACGGGAATTTGCCAGTTTCCAACAAATTCCATCGCTTCATAATTTTAAACCAATCTCCTCCGTAATGTGTGTCGGATTGAACAGGGTCCCAGTGTCTGAAGTATCTGTGGACTGTCTGCTGTTGCAGTCTTGGACTGCAGGGGTTCAAGAAGGCTGCTCACTCCCACCTTCTCGAGGGCAATTAGGAATGGGGATGGGTAATGAATGTTGGCCGCGCCAACGACGCCCACATCCCGGGAATGAATAAAAAGAATGGCCACCAATTACTCACCCTCAAGGAATCGAATTGGGAATGAGATTCTTTGAATGGGAAAGGATGGTCGATGCCCTGTGTTGTTTAACCCGGTCCCAGGCTGTGGGCATTGCTGTAAGACTGGCATTTATTAACCACCCAGAGATGCTTTTGAGAAGATGATGGGCTTCCTTCCTGAGCCTTCGGTAATAATTTGCTCGCAGCTGATTGGTTCACTCGACCATCTCAAAGGGCAGTTAAAGGTCAAGCGTGTTGGTGCGTGTCTGGAATCATGTAGAGTCCCAGACTGGGTAAGGATGGCACCTTTCCCTCCGGGAAGCACATTGGTGAACCAGTCGGAGTTTTCCAGCAATCCAACAGCTTCATCCTCACTTTTCCCGATTTGTTAAATCTAATTCCCAGAATTTTAATGTGGAATTCAAATTCTCCCAATGCTAAGGGGAATGGAAGAACTTTATACAAAACTCGAATGTGTGTGGGGTCACCATTGATTTCACTTTGATAAGGGATTAATTTTGGCAAAAGGCTGTTTGTCTGCCCAGACTTGCTGCCGTCTTGGGTCTAATTCCTTATTATTGATCCACTCGATTAGACGTTGCCCCCTCACGTTGCAGCATCAAGATGGCCATTGGGGTGTTTCCCTGTCTGACCATTCCTTACTCGGTCTGTTCCAGGAATTCTACGGAGCTGATCCCCAGAAATCCCCGGATTATGGGCGTATTGTCAACCAGCGACATTTTAAGAGGCTGATGTCTTTGCTGGAGGGAGCGAGCGTTGTGTACGGTGGTCAAAGTGATGAAGAGAATCTTTACATAGGTATTGTATAGGCTGTGGGAGGTGAAGTGTGACCATTAACCCAGCTGCTCTGGATGATGCAGTCTGGGTGAATATTATCTCATGGAACTGAGTTGACCTCTGTCACACTCTTCATAACTCTCTCCTTTTCTTTTAAAATGCGTTACAGCCAATAAATTCATAGACGTTTACTGCACAGAAGGAGGCCATAAAGCCCATCTAGTCTCGGCTAGCTCTCCATGGATAAGTCATAGAATCCCTACGGTGCAGAAGGAGACCATTCGGCCCATCAAGTCTGCGCCGACCACAATCCCACCTAGGCCCTCTCGGCCCACATATTTACCCTACTAAACCCCCTGATACTAGGGTCAATTTAGCATGTCCAATCAACATAACAGGCACATCTTTGGAGTGTGGGAGGAAACCGGAGCACGCGGAGGAAACCCACGCAGACACGGGGAGAATGTGCAGACTCCACACAGATAGTGACCCGAGACCGGGAATTGAACCCAGGTCCCAGGCGCTGTGAGGCAGCAGTGCTAACCACTGTGCCACTGTGCCGCTCAGTCCAGTCAGTCCCATCTGCCTCCACTCTTATCCCTGTGGCCCTGCAAGTCTATTTCCTTCAGGTGCCCGTCGATTGAAATGAGTTGATTGCCCACGAGGGTGACAGAGACAGCGAGTTCCAGATCCTTACCACTTTATAAACAAACAATTCTTCCTCAAATTCTTCCTGCACCCCTTTCCCAAAACCTTGAATCTGTATTTGTTATTCCTTATATCGACAGCTCATGGGTGTCTTGGGAAGGGCTGGGAGTGGGGGCGGGGGCAGGTGTCCAGGTTGGAGCACAGGCTGAGGGTGCGCTAAGCTGTGGATCGGGGATGGGCTGGGAGGAAGAGTAGATGTTGTACACCGACAGCTGAACTTTAACATCCTCTCACCCCCATGATCTATTCCCCATCCTTATATTGGTGACTTCTCCCTGGATATGGTGCCAAAGAAGCAGGGACTGGATTTTCCACATCCCATTCTGCTAATGTCCCAGTGCTGAGCATTCTGATACGGAGAGGCAGATGGACATAGGAACAGGGAGCATGAGGATGCCATTCAGCCCCTCGAACCTGCCATTTAATAAGATCGCGGTTAATCTGACGGTAATCTCAAATCTGCATCCCCCCCGCCCCCGATATCCTACTGTCCACTCACTGAACTTATTTATATCTTTCTGTAGCCTCCTTATGTCTACTTCACAACTTACTTTCCATCTCTCTCTGTGTCATCAGCAAATTCCGCAACCATCCCTTCATGCAAGTTATTTCTATAAATTGTAAACAATTGAGGTCCCAGCACTGATCCCTGTGGCACATCACTTATTACATCTTAGCGACCTGAAAATGACCCACTTGTGCCTACTCTCTGCTTCCTGTTCACCAGCCAATCTTCTATCCATGCCAATATGTTGCCCCCTATACCAGGAGCTTTTATTTCACACAATAACCTTTGATGTGGCACTTTATCAAATGCCCTCTGGAAATCTAAGTACAGTACATCCACTGGTTCCCCTTTATCCACAGCAGATGTTACTTCCTCAAAAAACTCCCATAAATTGGTTAAACATGATTTGCCTGTCACAAAACCATGTTGACTCTGCCTGAATAAGCTCAAAGTAATCAAGTGCCCTGTTGTAACCCCTTTAATAATGGATTCTACCATTTTCCCTGTGGCTGATGTTAAGCTAACTGCCCTGTAGTTTCTGGCTTTCTGTCTCTCTCCTTCAATGAATAATGGAGTTACATTTGCTATCTTCCAATCTAATGGGACCTCCCTGAATCTAGGGAGCTTTGGGAAATTGAAATCAATGCATTAACTATCTCACCAGATGCTCATTTGGTCACTGATTGGAGAGAACTTCTTAAATTACTGAACAGAGCCTCTTGTTAATATTTGCTCAGCTCCCACAATCGTGACGGACGTGGATCCCGGCTCCAAGATCATGCAGGAGGAGATCTTTGGCCCCCTGCTGCCGATAGTCACGGTCGGTAGTGCCGACGAAGCCATTAGCTTCATCAACAAGAGGGACAAGCCTCTGGCTCTCTACGTCTTCTCTCACGACAATAAGGTGAGGATTGCAGCCTCTGGAGCTGCTTTGTGTTTGGTGCGTTGGTCTCCGAGACTGGAACCTTCTGGCTGCTCCCTTCCCTTTAGCAGTTTGACGTGTATCGCTCTCCGCGTTTTCTTTGAACTAACTGCTGTCACGGTGCGCGCAGAGCCGGGGAGACAGGGAGTCGGTTCATCCAGTGTGTGGCCAACACAGTCACACCAGGAACAGGCCCCACTTTTAACCCTGGGTCTGTGACCAGTTTCCTGATCTGGGTCTGGCCCCGTGCCTCAGCGGCCCTGGGTTAGAAAGGGACAAATTAACCAGGGTCCCTCCCCCCACACGGTCCCTGCTGAGTGAGCTCGATTATCCTGTCCGATTCCGAATGGAGAACCAATGGGGGTCTGAAACCCAGGGAACTATAATCGCAGCAAGGACGGAATTCCTTCAGGAAAGGCGGGAAGTGGGAAATTGAGCTTTTAGAAGTCGTGTTTGAACCTTCCAAACCCTTCAACCGAGAGGACAGGCCACCAACACCTCCCAGGTCTCCCCGGAAGGCCAAATCGTGGTCTAGTGGCCATCCTCAGCACCTCCCATTGAGAGAGAACTTTACCTCCAACTTCCAGCCTCGCTGCAGCAGCCCGGCTGAGATCAGGAACTGACTGTGAAGGAACTGTTCCTGCGAACTCCAACACGTGACGCTGCCGCGCAGCCTTCATTTAATCCGGTTTCTTCTTCTGGCGCTCCCACTCATCCTGGACACGCTGTGAAATGAACCAAGCCCTGGATGAAAATCCTGGGAGACGGGATCGCAGTGGCTCTGACACGGCTGCTGTGAGATGGACCGTGGTGAAGGTGTGAGATACCAGACCTGGTCACATTTAGGAACTCTGCCTTCAGCCATATCCATCCTGAGCTCAGGAATTCCGAACCCCTTCCCCCTCCTACCCCCAGCCCAAATTACTGCCTCCCCTCCCTCTCCCCCATCCCCCAGGCCAAACCACTGCCCCCCCCCCCCCCCGCCCCGCCCCCGCACCCCCTCTCTCACTCTTGTAACGCTGTTTAAAGCTTATGTCCGTGACTTATATTTTGGTCACTTGTTGTGTGGCTCGGTCTGTTCCTGTGTCGCGATTGTTTGGGGATGATTTATGATAAAGTTGTGATTATAACTGCGCGTGGTTTTATTAATCCACGTTTTTACAGCAGCGTCATTTAACATCGAGGAAACAGGTGTAACTTTTTGTATTCATTGACCCGATGTCAGCATCACTGGCCACTCCAGCTTTAACGCCCTTGAGAATGTGCTGGTGAATCTTGTTGAAACACTGCAGTCTGTGTGGTGTAGGTACGTGATGTGGAGATGCCGGCGTTGGACTGGGGTGAACACAGTAAGAGTTTTAACAACACCAGGTTAAAGTCCAACAGGTTTATTTGGTAGCAAATACCATTTGGAGCGCTGCTCCTTCGTCAGATGGAGTGGAAATGTCCTCTCAAATAGTGCACCCTCCACCCGCATTGTCTGTATCTTTAAGACCTGGCTGGTTGTAGGGATTCGCATTCTAATCAGTATTCTGTAACTTGATTTGTGGCTCTGCATTGTTTGAGAGCACATTTCCACTCCATCTGACGAAGGAGCAGCGCTCCGAAAGCTTATGGTGTTTGCTACCAAATAAACCTGTTGGATTTTAACCTGGTGTTGTGAGACTTCTTATTGGTGTAGGTACACCCACAGTGCTGTTAGGAAGGAAGCTCCAGGATTTTGACCTAGCGACAGTGAAGCAATGGCGATATCGTTCCAAGTCAGGGTGTTGTGCGTCTTGGGTGCTGGTGTCCCCTTCTATCTTTCCAGGTAATTGAGGTCCAGGGTTTAGAAGGTGCGGTGAGTGGGGCCTTGGTGAGTGGCTGCACCTTGTAGATTGTACACACTGCTGCCACTGTGTGGTGGTGGTGGAAGGAATTCCAATAAACCAAGGCTGTTTTGTCTTGGATGGCATTAAGCATCTTGGGTGTTGTTGGAGCTGCACTCATGCAGGCAAGTGGAGAGTATTCCACCAGACCTCTGACTTGTGCCTTTGTAGATGGTGGACAGGCTTTGGAGAGTCAGGAGGTGAGTTACTCGCCAATCCATGGTTGATTGGCCATGCTAAATTGACCCTAGTGTCAGGGAGATTAGCAGGGTAAATATGTGGGGTTACGGGGATAGGGCCTGGGCGGGATTGTGGTCGGTGCAGGCTCGATGGGCTGAATGGCCTCCTCCTGCACTGTAGGGATTCTATGATTCAACTCCGGAATCTGGAACCAACTGGATTGTTCAATGTTATAAACTGATGATTATTTCTGCCTCTCTCTCTGCAGCTAATCAAGAGAATGATCGCACAGACTTCCAGTGGTGGTGTAACTGTAAATGACTGCATGATCCATTACACCGTCGACACGTTGCCGTTTGGGGGTGTTGGTGAGTTCAGAACGTTTGTTTACATTTCTGTCTGTCCTGCAGGGAGGGTCGGACTGAATGAGCCACATCGGAAAGAGGAGAACAAGATGCTTTGATGAAAGGCATCCTTGGTTATTGTTGCAGGACTGGTTCCCCATGTTAGTACCTATATGGACAGTGAGTAGTCTCTCAACACCAGGTTAAAGTCCAACGGGTTTATTTGGTAGCACGAGCTTTCAGAGCAGGTGATGAAGGAGCGACACTCCGAAAGCTCGTGCTACCAAATAAACCTGTTGGACTTTAACCTGGTGTTGTGAGACTACTTACTGTGCGCCCCCCCCAGTCCAATGCCGGCAACTCCACATCATGGCTATCTACATGGAAGCCATCCTTGTGTACAGGGGGTAGGAGAACATTCTTACTCTTTCAATTATTGGGCGAACACTATTTTGAGGGAGAGCAGGAAGTGTCCAAGTCGGTATTTCCCCCTCGATCCATATCACAAAGATAATGCAAATGTGATGCAGTGGTATTGTCACTGGACTCGTAATCCATCGACTCAGAGTAAAGTTCTAGGGACCCGGGTTCGAATCCCTCCACAGCAGATGGTGAAATCTGAATTAGAATTTGGGATTAAAACAGATGCCGCTGTGTTAAATATAGTTTGTATCATCATAACATCAATCCCTTTGTGGACAGCACGGTGGCACAGCGGTTAGCACTGCTGCCTCACAGCGCCAGGGACCTGGGTTCGATTCCCGGCTTGGGTCACTGTCTGTGTGAAGTCTGCACGTTCTCCCCGTGTCTGCGTGGGTTTCCTCCAGTTTCCTCCCACAGTCCGAAAGATGTGGTGGTCAGGTGGATTGGCCGTGGTAAATTGCCCATTTAGTGTCTCAAGATGTGTAGGTTCGGGGGATTGGCCATGGTAAATGTGTGGGATTACGGGGATAGGATGGAGGAATGGACTTGGGTCAGATACTCGGTTGGAGAGTCGGTGCAGACTCAATGGGTCGAATGGCCTCCTTCTGCACTGTAGGGATATTACGACTCTATGAAAGAGATTATCTGGTAACTAGCTAGGGGGATTAGCGAGGCTAAATACATGAGGTTACGGGGATAGGGCCTGGGTGGGATTGTGGTCGGTGCAGACTCGATGGGCCGAATGTTATCCTCCTGCACTGTAGGGGTTCTATGATTCTATGGTGATTGGCCCCTGCATTTCCTGTGTTACCACAGTCGCTTTCCTTTCCCCCGTGTCTCCGTTTCACTTCCCGTTTGAGTGGGATTGCAGGGTGTGACACCGGAGTCAAGGAGAGAGCACTGAAAGCTGCACCGTTTTTACATGAGAGAGTCTGGTTCCTACAATTTATTCCTGATTTACTGGGCATAAACATTGCTCTGGTAATCCAGACACCTTCAGCTGTTGACCCATCCCACTCTGGAGTTGGGAATCTGATGGGAGTGAATGTGGTTGCTCCAGGAACGCTGTTAATCCAGTTGTTGGCGTTCGCCCCAGCTGTGGGATGCCTGGTTGCAGAAGGCATTTTCTAAATGGGAGCTCAGAACTGTGGATAGAGTCGCTCACAAAATAAATGCAGGGGAGGAAGGCCATTCCGCCCATTCTAGCCCATCCAACTTTGGGAGGGAGGGGTGTGGGGGGGGCCTGTAGAGCTGGCATCACCTGATACGGCCAAGTGCTTCCTGGAATTCCCCAGGGTTAGAAAACGTCTTCCAATCCCAATCCCACTTTATCCTCGTCCGAAAAAGCCACCCTGAAACTCTAATTGACCTGAGCCTGCATTGACGTAACAATGAAACTTTGTGGTCTTAAAGGGACTGAGCTCCATCTTCGCAACATGAGGCCTTTCTGATGATGGGTCACCACAGAAGCTGTGCTGGTGTTTTATACCATGTTCACGTTCAGGGTGGCACGGTGGCACAGTGGTTAGCACTGCTGCCTCACAGCGCCAGGGACTCGGGTTTGATTCCCGGCTTGGGTCACTGTCTGTGTGAAGTTTGCACGTTCTCCCCGTGTCTGCGTGGGTTTCCTCCGGGTGCTCCAGTCTCCTCCCACAGTCCAAAGATGTGCGGGTTAGGTGGATTGGCCATGCTAAATTGTCCCTCAGTGTTAGAAGATGAGCAGTGTAAATATGTGGGGTTACGGGGATAGGGCCTGGGTGGGATTGTGGTCGGTACAGACTCGATGGGCCAAATGGCCTCCTGCATTGTAGGAATTCTGATTCCTCTGGTCTTTACCCCCAGGTAAAAGTGGCACGGGGGCGTACCACGGCAAATTCACCTTTGACACATTCAGCCATCGCCGTGCTTGCGTGATGAGGTCGCTGGGTTTCGAGAAGATGAACAATGTCCGCTACGCGCCAGCCACTGACTCGAAGCAAAAGATGACTCTGTGGGTGATGACTAAACGTAGAAGATGCACAGTAATGTGACTCGTTGGCGACTGTCGTACTGGGAACACTAGGTGTCAATGCCAGGTCGGTCTTTTTCATTCAATCTCTGGGTGTGAGCAAGAGCAGCATTGATTAACCATCCCTAGTTCCCTCTTGAGAAGCTGGTGGTGATCGGCTGCCTTGAACTGCCGCAGTTTCAGCTGTGGAAATTATTCCCACAGTGCTGTTCAGCAGAGAGTTCCAGGATTTTGACCCAGTGACAGCCACGGAACAATGACTGTATTCCCAGGTCAGGAAGACCAATGCAATATTAGCATTCATGTCGAGAGGGCTGGAATACAAGAGCAGGGATGTACTTCTGAGGCTTTATAAGGCTCTGATCAGACCCCATTTGTAGTATTGTGAGCAATTTTGGGCCCTGTATCTAAGGAAGGATGTGCTGGCCTTGGAAAGGGTCCAGAGGAGGTTCACAAGAATGATCTCTGGAATGAAGAGCTTGTCGTATGAGGAACGGTTGAGGACTCTGGGTCTATACTCGTTGGAGTTTAGAAGAATGGGGGGGGGATCTTATTGAAACTTACAGGATACTGCGAGGCCTGGATAGAGTGGATGTGAAGAGGATGTTTCCATTAGTAGGAAAAACTAGAACCAGAGGGCACAACCTCAGGCTAAAGGGATGATCCTTTAGAATAGAGATGAGGAGGAATTTCTTAAGCCAGAGAGTGGTGAATCTGTGGAACTCTTTGCCGCAGAAGGCTGTGGAGGCCAGGTCATTGAGTGTCTTTAAGACAGAGATAGATAGGTTCTTAATTAATAAGGGGATCAGGGGTTATGGGGAAGAGAAAAATATCAGCCATGATTGAATGGCGGAGAAGACTCGATGGGCCGAGTGGCCTAATTCTGCTCCTATGTCTTATGCCTTTGAGGTTAGTGTTCAGCCTCCTGCCCTTGTCCTTCAAGGAGGTCGAGGTTGCCGGTGTGGATTATGTTTGAGGTCTGATATCGAGGCTAATAAAAGGCCACAAGGTAAACGGAAGTAAACTAACTGGAACTGTTTATTGACATGTCTATTCTCTCACACTGTCTGCATCAGGCTGGCAAGGCAAGCTTCAGCAGGGTAGAGCTTGAGTCCTGGGTCACCTGACCCATTTCTCTTAATGGGGCAATCCCCCTACATCCATAATAGTTATATTAAAAGAATCCTGGGCAGTTTGCTACACTGCATTCTGCAGCTTGTATGCGCTGCAGACAGCAAACCCTGGAGAGAGAGAGAGAGAGTGTCAATCAAATGGATCTCCTTATGGACTAAATATTCCAAGATTTATTGATGTTCCTGTGTGGCCATCACCATCTTGAACTCCAGGCTGAAGGAGTGACTGCTTGGACAAAGTACCCCTCACGAGAAGCCGACACATCTGGGGTGGAGGTGAGTCGCCGCTTCCAATTGCAAGAGTTTGGTTAAAGAAAATTCATTTGAATTCTGTTTCTCTTCCAGGTTTGCTGCTTAAAGACCCACGGGAGAGAGACAAGGTGACGATGCTACAATGACCTCCTGGTGAACCTACGAGGCTATGATGTGAACTGAGCCTCAGAATCTGGGAGTGGGGGGGAGCGAGTGGGAGTTGATTGAAACCTGGGAAAAGCTGTGACCCACAGTGGGTGTGTCTCCAGCGCCCGCTACCTCGTCTATTTCAAACACCCCCAACTCACCACTACAACCTCCCAATCACAGTGTGATAATCCTCCTGGGAGAGCTAGCACTGGCACAGCCAAGATGGGCTGAATGGCCTCCTATCCTGTTAGTTTCTCTGACATTCTTTATCTGATGTTTATCGGGTTTTAACTAATTAACAATGGCATTTATTTTTGAACCTTGGTTTTTATTTTTACTGGGGTTAAATCACTAATCCACTTGCAATAAATGATACTTCCTGTCCTGTCACTCCCTCTATCGAGGATAGCTGCTCCTAACTAGGTTAATAGCCTACACTTGCTCTACCCTCTGGCCATTAGCTAGAACTGTTTTGTATGTACGGGGCAAACTGAACCACATTCAGAATCGTGTTCGGCCCTCCACCCCCCCCCCCCTCTCAAACGAAACCTGTGTGCCTCGCCCAGGAAGTAAGGACTGGAGGAGGAGCTCAGCAGAGTATCGCTGTGGGGTGTAATGTTCCCCATGAGGGAAGGTCACTGTTTCTATTCCAGCTCTCCTGCCTCAACATCTCACCTCTTCAGAAGTGTTGGGTAGAATATCAGAAACTTTGGCTTGCGTCTCTGCTCAGGAGTGGCGGAATATTGCTGGAAGGATTGTGTCCAAATTTTTTTTTTTTTTTGTTTTCTTTTTTTCTTGCTGGTAATGGCTTCAGGGATGGCAGTTCAGGCAGTATGCTGCATCTCCTGTGGGATGTATGTGGTGAGGAAATCCAGTAGTGTTTCAGGAGATTTTAGTTGTAAGAAGTGCATTAGATTGCAGCTTCTGGAGGAGCGTGTAAAGGAGCTGGAGGGGGAGGTAGAGGAACTCCGCATAATTCGGGAGGCGGAGGTGGAAGTTGATAGGAGTTATAGAGAAATAGTAACTCCTAGAAATGAGGCTTGGGTCAATGCCAGGAGGAGGGGTAAGAAGCAATCGGGAAGACAATCCCCTGGGGCGGTTCCCCTCCATAATAGGTTTTCGGTGCTGGAGGCTACAGTTGAGGAGGAATCAACTGAGCATAGAGAGCAGATCTCTGGGGGTGAGCCGAGTGAGAAAGCTCAGGTGGTTAGGGGCTGTAAAAGACTGGGCCTTGTGATTGGGGACTCCACAATTAAGGGGACAGATAGGAGGGTCGGAACTAAAGGTAGGGACTCAGGGTTGGTGTGTTGCCTACCAGGGGCTGGGGTCCGGGATGTGTCTGACAGGGTATTCAGGATTCTTAGGGGGGAGGGAGATAAACCACAAGTTATTGTACATGTGGGGACACACGACATAGGGAGGATAGGGGAAGGGGATATTAGGCAGGGATTTATGGAGTTGGGGTGGAAACTAAAGGCCAAGACTGACAGAGTGGTTATCTCTGGACTCTTGCCTGTACCACGGGATAGTTTAGAGAGGAATAGGGAGAGGGAAGGTTTGAATTCATGGCTGAGGGGATGGTGCAGGAGGGAGGGGTTCAGGTACTTAAGCAATTGGGGCTCGTACTGGGGAAGGTGTGACCTCTATGAGAAGGATGGTCTACACCTTAATCAGAAGGGGACCAATATCCTGGGGGGTAAATTTGCTAAGGCCATGCAAGGAGGTTTAAACTGATTCGGGGGGGGGGAGGGATCCTGAGTAGTGGGGCTGAAAGTGAGGGATGCATGGATGGGGACTGCAATGCACGGCATTGCAGAGGTGGGGTGGAGCAGGGTTTGAAATGTGTATACTTCAATGCCAGGAGTATTCGCAATAAAGTGGGTGAACTTGCAGCGTGGATCAGTACCTGGGACTTCGATGTTGTGGCTATTTCAGAGACATGGATAGAGCAGGGGCAGGAATGGATGCTGCAGGTCCCGGGGTTCAAATGTTTTAGTCGAAGTAGGGAAGGAGGTAGAAGAGGGGGAGGGGTAGCATTATTGGTCAGAGATTGTATCACAGTGTCAGAGAGGAGGTTTGATGAGGACTTATCTGTTGAGGTAGTATGGGCGGAGATTAGAAATAGGAGAGGAGAGGTCACCCTGTTGGGAGTCTTTTATAGACCTCCTAAAAGTTCTAGAGAGGTTGAGGAAAGGATTGCGGAGTCAATCCTGCTTAGGAGTGAAAGTAATAGGGCAATTGTTATGGGGGATTTTAACTTGACTAATATTGACTGGAATTGTTATAGCTCTAGCTCGTTAGAGGGGTCAGTTTTTGTTCAAAGCGTGCAGGAAGGTTTTTTGACTCAGTATGTAGACAGGCCAACTAGAGGTGAGGCTATATTGGATCTGGTGCTGGGAAATGAGCCAGACCAGGTGCTAGACTTGGAAGTTGGTGTGCATTTTGGTGATAGTGACCACAATTCGGTTACGTTCACCTTAGTGATGGAAAGGGATAGGCATGAACCTCGGGCCAGTGGTTTTAGCTGGGGAAGGGTAATTATGAGGCTATTAGGAGAGAATTAGGAAACATAGGTTGGACTAGGAGATTACAGGGACTGGGAACGTCCGACATGTGGAGTTTTTTCAAGGAGCAGCTACTGCGAGTCTGTGATAGGTATGTCCCTGTCAGGCAAGGAGGAATTGGTAGGGCTAGGGAACCATGGTGCACCAAAAAAGTTTCTTTGTTGGTTAAAAAGAAAAAGGAGGCTTATGTTCGGATGAGACGTGAGCACTCGGGTAGTGCACTAGAAAGCTTTAGATTGGCTAAGAGGGAGTTGAAGAGCGAGCTTAGAAGGGCTAAAAGGGGACATGAGAAGACTTTGGCGGATAGGGTTAAAGAGAATCCTAAGGCGTTCTATAGGTATGTCAAGAACAGAAGGTTGGTTAGGGCAAGTTTAGGGCCAGTTATAGATGGCAGAGGGAAGTTATGTGTGGAACCGGAGGAGATTGGTGAAGCATTGAACCAATATTTCTCTTGGGTGTTCACGCAAGGGGACATGAATATAGCTGAGGAGGACACTGGGTTGCAAGGGAGTAGAATAGACAGTATTACAGTTGATAAGGAGGATGTGCAGGATATTCTGGAGGGTCTGAAAATAGATAAATCCCCTGGTCCGGATGGGATTTATCCAAGGATTCTCTGGGAGGCAAGAGAAGTGATTGCAGAGCCTCTGGCTCTGATCTTCAGGTCGTCGTTGGCCTCTGGTATAGTACCAGAAGATTGGAGGTTAGCGAATGTTGTCCCATTGTTTAAGAAGGGGAACAGAGACTTCCCCGGGAATTATAGACCGGTGAGTCTCACTTCTGTTGTCGGCAAGATGTTGGAAAAAATTATAAGGGATAGGATTTATAGTTATTTGGAGAGTAATGAATTGATAGGTGATAGTCAGCATGGTTTTGTGGCAGGTAGGTCGTGCCTTACTAACCTTATTGAGTTTTTTGAGAAAGTGACCAAGGAGGTGGATGGGGGCAAGGCAGTGGACGTGGTATATATGGATTTTAGTAAGGCGTTTGATAAGGTTCACCATGGTAGGCTTCTGCAGAAAATGCAGATGTATGGGATTGGGGGTGATCTAGGAAATTGGATCAGGAATTGGATAGCGGATAGGAAACAGAGGGTGGTGGTTGATAGTAAATATTCATCATGGAGTGCGGTTACAAGTGGTGTACCTCAGGGATCTGTTTTGGGGCCACTGCTGTTTGTAATATTTATTAATGATCTGGATGAGGGTATAGTTGGGTGGATTAGCAAATTTGCTGATGACACCAAAGTCGGTGGTGTGGTAGACAGTGAGGAAGGGTGTCGTAGTTTGCAGGAAGACTTAGACAGGTTGCAAAGTTGGGCCGAGAGGTGGCGGATGGAGTTTAATGCGGAGAAGTGTGAGGTAATTCACTTTGGTAGGAATAACAGATGTGTTGAGTATAGGGCTAACGGGAGGACTTTGAATAGTGTGGAGGAGCAGAGGGATCTAGGTGTATGTGTGCATAGATCCCTGAAAGTTGGGAATCAAGTAGATAAGGTTGTTAAGAAGGCATATGGTGTCTTGGCGTTTATTGGTAAGGGGATTGAATTTAGGAGTCGTAGCGTTATGTTGCAACTGTACACAACTCTGGTGCGGCCGCACTTGGAGTACTGTGTGCAGTTCTGGTCCCCACATTACAGGAAGGATGTGGAGGCTTTGGAGAGGGTGCAGAGGAGGTTTACCAGGATGTTGCCTGGTATGGAGGGGAGATCCTATGAGGAGAGGCTGAGGGATTTGGGATTGTTTTCGCTGGAAAGGCGGCGGCTAAGAGGGGATCTTATTGAAACATATAAGATGATTAGAGGTTTAGATAGGGTGGATAGTGATAGCCTTTTTCCTCTGATGGAGAAATCCAGCACGAGGGGGCATGGCTTTAAATTGAGGGGGGGTAGTTATAGAACCGATGTCAGGGGTAGGTTCTTTACCCAGAGGGTGGTGAGGGATTGGAATGCCCTGCCAGCATCAGTAGTAAATGCGCCTAGTTTGGGGGCGTTTAAGAGATCCGTAGATAGGTTCATGGACGAAAAGAAATTGGTTTAGGTTGGAGGGTCACAGTTTTTTTTTTAACTGGTCGGTGCAACATCGTGGGCCGAAGGGCCTGTTCTGCGCTGTAATGTTCTATGTTCTATGTTCTATGTTCTAAATCTTCATCTCAATTCATTGAACTGCTCAATATTTCTCCCCCTGATCTATCTACTTCTGGAGAGAGAAAGGGAGTTAATGTTCCGAGTCTAATCAACTCTCCTGCTTCACAGAGTCCTATTGGACACAGAACCTTTCTCTCTCTCCGCACTGTTTCCCAGCACTCTCTCTTTTCATTTCCGATTTCCAGCATAGAATCATAGAATCCCTACAGTGCAGGAGGAGGCCATTCGGCCCATTGATTCTGCACCAACCACAATCCCACCCAGGTCGTATCGTCACAATCCCACATATTTACCCCATTAATCCCTCTAACCTTTGCATCCCGGGACACTTAAGGAGCAATTTAGCACGGCCAATCCACCTAACCAGCACATCTTTGGGCTGTGGGAGGAAACCGGAGCACCCGGGGGGAAACCCATGCAGACACGGGGAGAACGTGCAGACTCCACACAGACAGTGACCCAAGCCAGGAATTGAACCCAGGTCCCTGGCGCTGTGAGGCAGCAGTGCTAACCACTGTGTCGCCGCTGCAATATTTTGCTTTTATGTATACTAATTTCCTCGATCTTGGTATCCTGCAGTATTCATAGGGATGTATCTTGTCTGTTAATTTCCCTTACATCCAACAAAGACCAACTGTTGAAGATGTATTTGACTCCAAACACCAACAGTTGCCGAGGGTAACGCTGAAGCAGCAGATAGGGCAACACCGGCTATTGAGATCTTCAATTGGCTGCCAGAAGCTGCTGTTTAAACTCCCCTCCTGCTAACTCCTGCCTTTAGTGGAGCTTCTATCCGTCACTGAGCTTCACTCCAAATCAAACAGACATGTTTGGCAAAAGAAAATAATTGTTGACTGCAGTTGTTTCTCCTCCAGGCTGACGGCTCCCTCAGCTGACTGTGACGCGTTCAGCATTTCTGGATTGTTGTTTTTTATCCCCTGCTGTAATCCGGAAACTCATTACTGAGAACACGCCTCGTGCTTTGTCGCGAGACGTCTCACTCGTATCAGACAATTCAAGCTGGGCTCCAGAGACCTGAGCACAAGATGAAGGCGGACACCTCCTCCGGTGCTGTGCTGAGGGAGTGCTGCACTCTTGGCAATGCTGCCTTTCGCATGAGTCGCTGAACCAGAGTTACGAGGGCCCCCGCCGCAAGATCCCGTGCTGCTGTTCGGAAGGAGAGCAGGGGATTAGCCCTGGTGTCCAGGCCGAGATTTATCCCTCAATCAACATCACAGAAACACACTGTTGTCAGCAAGCTCTCCCGAGCAGCAGTTTAGTTGCTGTGTTGTCCTGGATTACAGCAGTGACTGCACTGCAGATACTTCATTGTCTGCAAAGTACATTGGGAAGTCCTAAAGTGTTTGTTCTGAAGTAGCCTGGCTCCAATGGGAACAGCCTGCACCCTGGGTCTGTGGATTCTGCCCCCAACACCTCGTGCGCCACAGAAGGAGGCCGTTCGACCCATCAAGTCTGCACCACCTACAATCCCACCCAGGACCTATCCCTGTCACCCCACACATTTACCCTGTTAAATTGCCCCTTAGTGTCAGGGAGATTATTATGGCCAATCCCCCCAACCCGCACATCTTTGGACTGTGGCAGGAAACCAGAACACCCGGAGGAAACCCACACAGACACTGGGAGACTGTGCAGGCTTCACTCAGACAGTGACTGAAGGCTAGAATTGAACCTGGGCCCCTGGCGCTGTGAGGCAGCAGTGCTACCCACGTGCCACTGTACCGCTCCTTTAATTCCATGTAATGTAGCAAAAGTTGCAAGTATCTTTTCCGTATTAATAAAAAAAGATGCAATTAAAACACACGGTTTTTTTTTAGTGACTGTGAAATGTGGAGGGGCAGAATGGCCCAAATGTGGAGGGGCAGAATGGCCTGTCCCATCCTATGGACATGTGGGAAGAGGACGTTCTGTTAATGTTGACTCAGTTCAGTCACGGTGTTCAACGGACAGGCTACAGAGCGATTCCTGCTACACTAGGCTTGGGAATGAGTGACATGGCAGGAAAATGTTCTGAGGAGCTCCCTGCCTACCTTCCTCCCACCCCCCCCCCACACCCGCCCCCCTCCCCGCACCAGCTTTCATCTTAAAGTTATAAATAGCGTATTGTACAAAGAGCTGCGAGTTTCTAAAGCAGTGTTCCAGACACTTGCCACATGTGGCGAATCAGTCAGACACGCTCCGAATTCAGGCCCTTCATCAGGGGAGAGGTTTTAATGATAGGAAATGGCGGGGTGTGGGTGGGGTGTGGGTGGGGGTGGGGTGGGTGTGGGGCAGTGATAACATCACTGGATTAGTCAGCACACAGCCCAGGCCAGCGCCCCGGGACATGGGTTCAAATCCTTTTTGATTTGATTTATTATTGTCACATGTATTAACATACAGTGAAAAGTATTGTTTCTTGCACGCTATACAGACAAAGCATACCGTTCATAGAGAAGGAAAGGAGAGAGTGCAGAATGTAGTGTTACAGTCATAGCTAGGGTGTAGAGAAAGATCAACTTAATGCAAGGTAGGTCCATTCAAAAGTCTGACAGCAGCAGGGAAGAAGCTGTTTTTGAGTCGGTTGGTGCATGACCTCAGACTTTTGTATCTTTTTCCCGATGGAAGAAGGTGGAAGAGAGAATGTCCGGGATGCTTGGGGTTCTTAATTATGCTGCTGCTTTGCCGAGGCAGCGGGAAGTGTAGACAGAGTTAATGGATGGGAGGCTGGTTTGCGTGATAGACTGGACAACAGTCATGACCTTTTGTAGTTTCTTGCGGTCTTGGTCCTATCCTTAAATTCAATGAATATATCTGGAATCTGCAGCAATTCTCAGTAATGGTGGATTCCCAAGGGAGTGTCTTCATTTCTAATCATTGTGACCAAAGGCACTGGGATGCTGCGGGAGGTGTGGGTGTGTTTGAGAGGATGGAAACCAACTTTGCAGCAACTGTAAATGTGGCTTCTCCTGAGGTCAACGAAAGGAATCCTTCACCTTGACTCCGTTTGCTTCCAACAAGTTATTCCACTGAAAGCCAGTCTTATTGATAATTGAAGTCGCAATTGCTACAACAGCGCACAACATGGAGGTCACTGTTGAGGTCAGATTGCCAGTGGACTCTCCTCTGTGGCGCAGTGGTTAGCACAGCTGCCTCACAGGTGCAGGGATCCAGGTTCAAATCCGGCCTCAGGTCACTGCCTGCGCGTGCGTGGCACATTCTCCCCGTGTCTGCATGGGTTTCCTCCGGGTGCTCCCGTTTCCTCCCACACTCCAAAGGTGTGCAGGCTGGGTGGATTGGCCATGCTAAATTGCCCCTTAGTTTCCAAAAAATGTGTAAGTTTGCGGGATTAGTGGGGTAAATGCGTGGGGTTACGGGGATAGGGTGGGGGTGGGACGGGGATAGGGTGGGGGTGGGACGGGGGTGGGCCTGGGTAAGATACTCTGTCAGAAAGTTAATGCATACATGATGGGCCAATTGGCGGCCTCCTCCATTGTTGGGATTCTATGATTATTCATTCCGAGAAGCTGCTTAACATTACACACACACGCTGTTAGAATGTTTGCGTGCTGATTGTATTTTTAAAAAATTTATTCCTTTTTTAAAATGATAAAGCCAATGCGCTGATTGGGCGGCACAGTGGTTAGCACTGCTGCCTCACAGTGTCAGGGACCCAGGTTCAATTCCCAGCTTGGGTCACTGTCGGTGCAGAGTGTACACATTCCCCCCGTGTCTGCGTGGGTTTCCTCCGAGTGCTCCGCTTTCCTCCCACACTCCAAAGATGTGTGGAATGAGCTGCCGGATAAAGTGGTAAATGCGGGGTCACTTTTAACATTTAAGGAAAACTTGGACGGGTTCATGGATGAGAGGGGTGTGGAGGGATATGGTCCAAGTGCAGGTCAGTGGGACTAGGCAAAAAATGGTTCGGCACAGACAAGAAGGGCCAAGAGGCCTGTTTCTGAGCTGTAATTTTCTATGGTTCTATGTGTGGGTTAGGTTGATTGGCCGTGCTACATTGCCCTTCGTGTCAGGGCAATTAATGGATAGATAGAAGTGCAGAAGGAGGCCATTCAGCCCATCGTGTCTACACCAACCGCAATCCCACCCTGGCCCTATCCCCATGTATTTACCTGAGCTAGACTCCCTGATACTAAGGAGGCAATTTAGCATGGCCAATCCACCTAACCTGCACATCTTTGGACTGTGGGAGGAAACCGGAGCACCCGGAGGAAACCCACGCAGACACAGGGAGAACATGAACACTCCACAGTGGTGACCCAAGCCGGGAATTGAACCTGGGTCCCTGGCTCCATGAGGCAGCAGTGCTAACCATTGCGCCGCCCATTAGTAGGCTAAATACGCGGGGTTACAGCAATAGGGCCTGGATGGGATTGTTGTCAGTCCAGGCTCGATGGGCCGAATGGCCTCCTTCTGCACTGTAGGGATTCTATGACTCCCATCAATTTACCTTTTGCTTTTGGTTAAAAACATGCACTTCTTCTTCTTCTCCAGTAGGTGACAGTGTTCACTAGATATTCTGCTGGATTCCTCAGCCGCCCTGTTGGAGTGTTTAACTTCAGCGAGGGACATCCTCCTGGTCAAACAAGTCCTCATCTTCCGTGTGAGGTGCGAGATGGGGACTGAACAAGTAATGTGCTCTGAAAGTAGATTGAATGTCCTGGGGGAGAGCTCTGTGTACATGTTGAGAGTTTCTGTGTAATATAAATCTGTCCCTATTACATGCCTTTGTTATTTACGAATCAGTTTTGAATGGTTTAACCTTCGTTAAAGCTACACAGATTTTCCAATTAAAAGAAAACTTCAAAAGTTACAGACTTCCCCATTGATAAAAAAAATACCCTGAATTATATATACCCCTCTCACATCCTCAGGATGTCCTAACTCTCTTTACTGCTAATAAAGTATTTTTCAAAGTGTGGCCATTATTGTAATGTTGTAAACAGAGCAGCTAATTTGAGTGTAACAAACTCCCATAACTAGCAGTTTTTTAAAAAAGTTTATTTATTAGTGTCACAAGTAGGCTTAGATTAACACTGCAATGAAGTTACTGTGAAAATCCCCCTAGCTGCCACACTCCGGCACCTGTTCGGGTACACTGAGGGAGAATTTAGCTTGGCCAATGCACCTAACCTAGTCTTTCGGACTGTGGGAGGAAGCCAGGGCACCCGGAGGAAACCCATGCAGACACGGGGAGAACGTGCAGACTCCGCGCAGACAGTGACCCGAGCTGGGAATCGAACCCAGGTCCCTGGCACTGTGAGGCACCAGTGCTAACCCACTGTGCCACCGTGCCGCCCAAATTGCCCCTTACTGTCCCAAAATGTGTAGATTAAATGGGTTAGTCGTGCTAAGTGTGTGTGGTTACATCAATAAGGCGGGGGGAGAGGGCATACGTATGATGCACTGTCATAGAGTCAGTGCAGACTTGACGGGCTGAATGGCCTCTTCTACCAATGATCTATCAATGTTTGGCACGGAACCACATAAGATTAGGACAGATGACCAAAGTGGAGCGTCTTAATAGGAGAGAATTCCAGAGCTTGGGATCCAGGCAGCTGAAAGTACACTGCTGGTGTGGACTCCACTCAGACAGTGACCCAAGCCGGGAATCGAACCCAGGTCCCTGGCGCTGTGAGGCAGCAGTGCTAAACATTGTGCCATCCTAGCAATGGGACGAATGACCAGATAAGCTGTTTCTTTAGTGAGAATGGTTGTGGTGGGTTGGGGGAGCGAATAAATATTTGCCAATACATTCAACCCCTGAACAAGATTCAAGCTGGACATTTAATGTGGGAACATAGATTTGGTTATGGACTGAGACTTTCTTGCTGTTTAATGATACTGAATGTGGGAAAAATCTAGTCCCTTCATGTCCTGATTAAGAATTGCAATTGAATACAATAAGACATTCCACCAAACAATTCCCCATTCCAACAGCCTCTCCTTCCCTTCTCCCCTACCTACTCTATGAACGGTATGCTTTGTCTGTATAGCGCGCAAGAAACAATACTTTTCACTGTATCCCAATACATGTGACAATAATAAATCAAATGATGATTAAGGAACTGAAAATGAATCTTGGTCCCTGGGTCAACTCTGCTATATTTGAGCGTTATTGTGTGGTGCATGGTCCCTTTAAGGACTTGGTCACATGGTCAGTCCGTGACATCATTGGCTACTTCACGGGCTTTATTCATCTGGATCCAGCCACTGTGGAGTAAACAGCTTCCTCATAAACCTGTTCTGTTGTTACACTCAAAACCCACACGCTCTCACTTTCTATTCTTTCATCCGGCAACCACAACTACCATAAGACTTAGAATGAGGCCACTCGGCCCATCGAGTCTGCTCCGACATTCAATCATGGCTGATATTTTTCTCATCCCCATTCTCCTGCCTTTTCCCCATAACCCCTGATCCCCTTATTAATCAAGAACCTATCTATCTCTGTCTTAAAGACACTCAATGACCCGGCCTCCGCAGCCTTCTGCGGAGATTATATATTCTACAGATGTAACAAACTCATTCTGCATTGAATTATTTTATGAAATTTGACGATTCCCATCCCCTCTCTCAGTAATGCCTGAATCCTTCCCCATTGATAGTCACTTGCCCTCGACCTCCATCTGCTGGATGTCAGTGGGCTGTCCTGCCTGCCAAAGTCTGTAGTTACTGGAAGGGGAGTCTGGCAAACACACTGCCTTGCTTGACGGAGGGACGCAGGCTCTCTCCCTCTGGTGTGAGCTCCTGATTTCAGCAGCACTATCAGACAGAGGTGACCAGGGACAGTCAGGGAAAGCAGAAGGGTGGCTTTGTTTGGAGCAGGAGGAACACTATTCCACCTCTTCGACCTGTCCCCTCTCCTTCGTGGTGGCACAGTGGTTAGCACGGCTGCCTCACAATGCCAGGGACCCGGGTTTGATTCCCAGCTTGGGTCACTGTCTGTGTGGAGTCTGCACGTTCTCCCCATACATTCTCCCCGTGACTGCGTGATGAATAAATAAACTTTCAGTTAAGATCATGGCTGATCTACAGTTTGTTTTCCATTACCTGTATTTGTGTCACATCCCCGGGGACCTTCACCTGACTTCAAAGCTCCAAATGACTCGGAATATCTACAACTCTTTACGGAATACCAGATTCCAGGCGTGGCACGGTGGTTAGCACTGCTGCCTCACAGCTCCAGGGAGCCGGGTTCAATTCCGGCCTTGGGTGAATGTGCAAACTCCGCATAGACATTCTGTGTGGATTTCCTCCAACAGCCCAAAGATGTGCGGGTTAGGTGGATCGGCCATGCTAAATTGCCCCTTAGTGTCCTAAGATGTGTAGGTTAGATGGATTAGACATGGAAAACCATAGAATAGAATTATAGAAAACCCACAGTGCCGAAGGAGGCCATTCAGCCCATCAAGCCCGCACCAATCCCACCCAGGCCCCACCCCCGCAACCCCAATAATTCACCCTACTAATCCCCCTAACATCCCCCGAACACTAAGGAGCAATTTAGCACAGCCAGTCAACCTAACCAGCACGTCTTTCGGACCCGGAGGAAACCGGAGGAAACCCACGCAGACAGGGGTGGAACGTGCAGACTCCACACAGACAGTGGCCCAAGCCGGGAATCGAACCCGGGTCCCTGGCGCTGTGAGGCAGCAGTGCTAACCACTGTGCCACCGTGCTGCCCCATGTGTGGGATTCATAGAATCCCTGCAGTACAACAGGAGGTCATTCGGCCCATCGCGCCGGGGATAGAGTGAGGGAGAGGGCCTGGGTAAGATACTCTGTTAGTGGGTTGGTGCAGACTCAATGGGCCGAATGGCCTCTCTACACTATAGGGATTCTATGAATATATGAGATGTCCATGAGACCCGTGTGAAAGGATACTTCCTGATTTCTCCGAGCTCTCATTTTAAGTTGGTGTCATAGAATCATAGAAACCCTACAGTGCAGAAAGAGGCTATTTGGCCCATCGAGTCTGCACTGACCACAATCCCACCCAGGCCCCACCTCATATCCCCGCATATTTACCCACGAATCCCTCTAACCTATGCATCTCAGGACACTAAGGGGCAATTTTAGCATGGCCAATCAACCTAACCTGCACATCTTTGGACTGTGGGAGGAAACCGGAGCACCCGGGGGAAACCCACGCAGACACGAGGAGAATGTGCAAACTCCACACAGACAGCGACCCAAGCTGGGAATCGAACCCAGGTCCCTAGAGCTGTGAAGCAGCAGTGCTAACCACTGTGCTACCGTGCTGTCCCTCTGAACCTTGATTTCCTCCACCCTGTTAAACCCTTCTAACATTTTGAACACTTTGATCAGATCTCAATTTCTCTACCGAAGGGAATACAAACATAGTTTATGAAACTTGTCCTTCTGAAGTCCCAGTGCCATTCAGACCATTCTGCACTGCATCCCATCCAAAGTCTTGCTGAGTTGATGTGCCCACAAGAACACAGTAAAGCTTATATCCTGAGAACAGGCTCGTGTGTAACTCCTGATAGCCAGGTAAAGAGTCACATTTACAGCAGCCTGTGAGCCTAAAGCCTTGGGTGTCAATGTGTGGTGCTGAGATCTATTTTATTTATACCTATTTTAAGAGAGACCGACTATATTTTGATTTAATTTGATTTGATTTATTATTGTCGCATGTATTAACATACAGTGAAAAGTATTGTTTCTTGCGCGCTACACAGACAAAGCATACCGTTCATAGAGAAGGAAACGAGAGAGTGCAGGATGTAGTGTTACAGTCACAGCTAGGGTGTAGAGAAAGATCAACATAATGCAAGGTAAGTCCATTCAAAAGTCTGACGGCAGCAGGGAAGAAGCTGTTCTTGAGTTGGTTGGTACGTGACCTTTAGACTTTTGTAACTTTTTCCCGACGGAAGAAGGTGGAAGAGAGAATATGTATGTTTTATGGGGAGAAAATTCCTGTCCACTTCCTCTGGCGACAATTTTTTGCCACACTCATCTGTCGACGTTTACCAGTGTAAATTGCTATGTCAACATGTCCCACTCAATTTTGCTATGTCAACTGTCACGGTGTAGTTACAGGTGCTGGCCACTCGAGTGTTCTAATTTCCCTTGTGTTCTGTTCTACTATCTATCGTGTGACTGAAACATGTTTGTCGATTGCCAGAGACTATTCCATACACCTCAACATAGAGAGAGTGACAGAGCAAGAGGCATACTGGAAATATATTTATATAAAACAAGATCAACTTCAGGCAATGTTGCAACAGCAATCGGACGGCACGGTAGCACAGTGGTTAGCACTGCTGCCTCACAGCACCAGGGACCTGGGTTCGATTCTCAGCTTGGGTCACTGTCTGTGTGGAGTTTGCACGTTCTCCCTGTGTCTGCGTGGGTTTCCTCCGGGTGCTCCAGTTTCCTCCTACACTCCAAAGATGTGCGGGTTAGGTGGATTGACCATGCTAAATTGCCCCTTAGTGTGAGGGGGTTGGTATGGTAAATAAGTAGGGTTATGGGGATAGGGTCTAGGTGGGATTGTGGTTGGTGTAGACCCGATGGGCCGAATGGCCTCCTTCTGTACTGTAGGGATTCTATGATTCTATGAGAACTGGCTGCCTGAGACTCTATGGGGGCCACTCTCCATTCTGATAAGCTTGCGTCACTAACAGAACCCGGACATGTCATGGTCGCCCAGTTCTGGTTGTCCAGTTCTGGTCGCCACATTACCAGAAGGACGTGGAGGCTTTGGAGAGAGCACAGAGAAGGTTTACCAGGATGTTGCCTGGTATGGAGGGTCTTAGCTATGAGGAGAGATTGGGTAAACTGGGGTTGTTCTCCCTGAGAAGACGGAGGATGAGGGGCGACCTAATAGAGGTATACAAGATTATGAAGGGCATAGATAGGGTGAACAGTGGGAAGCTTTTTCCCAGGTCGGAGGTGCTTAATCTAAGCCTACTTGTGACACTAATAAATAAACTTTTTTTAAAAACTGCTAGTTATGGGAGTTTGTTACACTCAAATTAGCTGCTCTGTTTACAACATTACAATAATGGCCACACTTTGAAAAATACTTTATTAGCAGCAAAGAGAGTTAGGACATCCTGAGGATGTGAGAGGGGTATATATAATTCAGGGTATTTTTTTTATCAATGGGGAAGTCTGTAACTTTTGAAGTTTTCTTTTAATTGGAAAATCTGTGTAGCTTTAACGAAGGTTAAACCATTCAAAACTGATTCGTAAATAACAAAGGCATGTAATAGGGACAGATTTATATTACACAGAAACCCTCAACATGTACACAGAGCTCTCCCCCAGGACATTCAATCTACTTTCAGAGCACATTACTTGTTCAGTCCCCATCTTGCGCCTCACACGGAAGATGAGGACTTGTTTGACCAGGAGGATGTCCCTCGCTGAAGTTAAACACTCCAACAGGGCGGCTGAGGAATCCAGCAGAATATCTAGTGAACACTGTCACCTACTGGAGAAGAAGAAGAAGTGCATGTTTTTAACCAAAAACAAAAAGGTAAATTGATGGGAGTCATAGAATCCCTACAGTGCAGAAGGAGGTCATTCGGCCCATCGAGCCTGGACTGACAACAATCCCATCCAGGCCCTATTCCTGTAACCCCGCGTATTTGGCCTACTAATGGGCGGCACAATGGTTAGCACTGCTGCCTCACGGAGCCAGGGACCCAGGTTCAATTCCCAGCTTGGGTCACCACTGTGGAGTGTTCACGTTCTCCCCGTGTCTGCGTGGGTTTCCTCCGGGTGCTCCGGTTTCCTCCCACAGTCCAAAGATGTGCAGGTTAGGTGGATTGGCTATGCTAAATTGCCCCCTTAGTATCAGGGAGTCTAGCTAGGGTAAATACATGGGGATAGGGCCTGGGTGGGATTGCGGTTGGTGTAGACACGATGGGCTGAATGGCCTCCTTCTGCACTTCTATCTATCCATTAATTGCCCTGACACGAAGGGCAATGTAGCATGGCCAATCAACCTAACCCACACATAGAACCATAGAAAATTACAGCTCAGAAACAGGCCTCTTGGCCCTTCTTGTCTGTGCCGAACCATTTTTTGCCTAGTCCCACTGATCTGCACTTGGACCATATCCCTCCACACCCCTCTCATCCATGAACCCGTCCAAGTTTTCCTTAAATGTTAAAAGTGACCCCGCATTTACCACTTTATCCGGCAGCTCATCACACACATCTTTGGACTGTGGGAGGAAACCGGAGCACCCGGAGGAAACCCACGCAGACATGGGGAAAATGTGTACACTCTGCACCGACAGTGACCCAAGCTGGGAATTGAACCTGGGTCCCTGGCGCTGTGAGGCAGCAGTGCTAACCACTGCGCCACAGAGGAGAGTCCACTAGCAATCTGACCTCAACAGTGACCTCCATGTTGTGTGCTGTTGTAGCAATTGCGACTTCAATTATCAATAAAACTGGCTTTCAGTGGAATAACTTGTTGGAAGCAAACGGAGTCAAGGTGAAGGATTTCTTTCGTTGACCTCAGGAGAAGCCACATTTACAGTTGCTGCAAAGTTGGTTTCCATCCTCTCAAACACACCCACACCTCCCACAGCATCCCAGTGCCTTTGGTCACAATAATTAGAAATGGAGACACTCCCTTGGGAATCCACCATTACTGAGAATTGCTGCAGATTCCAGATATATTCATTGAATTTAAGGATAGGACCAAGACCGCAAGAAACTGCAAAAGGTCATGAATGTAGTCCAGTCCATCACGCAAACCAGCTTCCCATCCATTGACTCTGTCTACACTTCCTGCTGCCTCGGCAAAGCAGCAGCATAATTAAGGACCCCACGTATCCCGGACATTCTCTCTTCCACCTTCTTCCGTCGGGAAAAAGATACAAAAGTCTGAGGTCACGTACCAACCGACTCAAGAACAGCTTCTTCCCTGCTGCCGTCAGCCTTTTGAATGGACCTACCTCGCATTAAGTTGATCTTTCTCTACACCCTAGCTATGACTGTAACACTACATTCTGCACTCGCTCCTTTCCTTCTCTATGAACGGTATGCTTTGTCTGTATAGCGCGCAGGAAACAATACTTTTCACTATGTTAATACATGTGACAATAATAAATCAAATCAAAAAGGATTTGAACACATGTCCCGGGACGCTGGCCTGGGCTGCGTGCTCACTAATCCAGTGATACCATCACCGCCCCACACCCCCCCCCCCCCCCCACTCCACCCCACCCCCACCCACATCACCCCCACCATTTCCTATCATTAAAACCTCTCCCCTGATGAAGGGCCTGAATTCAGAGCGTGTCTGACTGATTCGCCACATGTGGCAAGTGTCTGGGACACTGCTTTAGAAACTCGCAGCTCTTTGTACAATACAATATTTATAACTTTAAGATGAAAGCTGGTGCGGGGAGGGGGGCGGGGTGGGAGGAAGGTAGGCAGGGAGCTCCTCAGAACATTTTCCTGCCGTGTCACTCATTCCCAAGCCTAGTGTAGCAGGAATCGCTCCGTAGCCTGTCCGTCGAACACCGTGACTGAACTGAGTCAACATTAACAGAACGTCCTCTTCCCACATGTCCATAGGATGGGACAGGCCATTCTGCCCCTCCACATTTGGGCCATTCTGCCCCTCCACATTTCACAGTCACTAAAAAAAAACATGTTTTAATTGCATCATTTTTTATTAATACGGAAAAGATACTTGCAACTTTTGCTACATTACATGGAATTAAAGGAGCGGTACAGTGGCACGTGGGTAGCACTGCTGCCTCACAGCGCCAGGGGCCCAGGTTCAATTCTGGCCTTCAGTCACTGTCTGAGTGAAGCCTGCACAGTCTCCCAGTGTCTGTGTGGGTTTCCTCCGGGTGTTCTGGTTTCCTGCCACAGTCCAAAGATGTGCGGGTTAGGGGGATTGGCCATGATAATCTCCCTGACACTAAGGGGCAATTTAACAGGGTAAATGTGTGGGGTTACGGGGATAGGTCCTGGGTGGGATTGTAGGTGGTGCAGACTTGATGGGTCGAACGGCCTCCTTCTGTGGCGCACGAGGTGTTGGGGACAGAATCCACAGACCCAGGGTGCAGGCTGTTCCCATTGGAGCCAGGCTACTTCAGAACACTTCAGGACTTCCCAATGTACTTTGCAGACAATGAAGTATCTGCAGTGCAGTCACTGCTGTAATCCAGGACAACACAGCAACTAAACTGCTGCTCGGGAGAGCTTGCTGAGAACAGTGTGTTTCTGTGATGTTGATTGAGGGATAAATCTCAGCCTGGACACCAGGGCTAATCCCCTGCTCTCCTTCCGAACAGCAGCACGGGATCTTGCGGCGGGGGCCCTCGTAACTCTGGTTCAGCGACTCATGCGAAAGGCAGCATTGCCAAGAGTGCAGCACTCCCTCAGCACAGCACCGGAGGAGGTGTCCGCCTTCATCTTGTGCTCAGGTCTCTGGAGCCCAGCTTGAATTGTCTGATACGAGTGAGACGTCTCGCGACAAAGCACGAGGCGTGTTCTCAGTAATGAGTTTCCGGATTACAGCAGGGGATAAAAAACAACAATCCAGAAATGCTGAACGCGTCACAGTCAGCTGAGGGAGCCGTCAGCCTGGAGGAGAAACAACTGCAGTCAACAATTATTTTCTTTTGCCAAACATGTCTGTTTGATTTGGAGTGAAGCTCAGTGACGGATAGAAGCTCCACTAAAGGCAGGAGTTAGCAGGAGGGGAGTTTAAACAGCAGCTTCTGGCAGCCAATTGAAGATCTCAATAGCCGGTGTTGCCCTATCTGCTGCTTCAGCGTTACCCTCGGCAACTGTTGGTGTTTGGAGTCAGATACATCTTCAACAGTTGGTCTTTGTTGGATGTAAGGGAAATTAACAGACAAGATACATCCCTATGAATACTGCAGGATACCAAGATCGAGGAAATTAGTATACATAAAAGCAAAATATTGCTGCGGTGGCGCAGTGGTTAGCACTGCTGCCTCACAGCGCCAGGGACCTGGGTTCAATTCCTGGCTTGGGTCACTGTGTGTGGAGTCTGCACATTCTCCCCGTGTCTGCATGGGTTTCCCCCCGGGTGCTCCAGTTTCCTCCCACAGCCCAAAGATGTGCTGGTTAGGTGGATTGGCCATGCTAAATCGCTCCTTAAGTGTCCCGGGATGCAAAGGTTAGAGGGATTAATGGGGTAAGTATGTGGGATTGTGACGATACGACCTGGGTGGGATTGTGGTTGGTGCAGAATCAATGGGCCGAATGGCCTCCTCCTGCACTGTAGGGATTCTATGATTCTATGCTGGAAATCGGAAATGAAAAGAGAGAGTGCTGGGAAACAGGGCGGAGAGAGAGAAAGGTTCTGTGTCCAATAGGACTCTGTGAAGCAGGAGAGTTTATGAGACTCGGAACATTAACTCCCTTTCTCTCTCTAGAAGTAGATAGATCAGGGGGAGAAATATTGAGCAGTTCAATGAAGACTTGGACACAATTCTTCCAGCAATATTCCGCCACTCCTGAGCAGAGATGCAAGCCAAAGTTTCTGATATTCTGCCTGACACTTCTGAAGAGGTGAGATGTTGAGGCAGGAGAGCTGGAATAGAAACAGTGACCTTCCCTCATGGGGAACATTACACCCCACAGCGATACTCTGCTGAGCTCCTCCTCCAGTCCTTACTTCCTGGGCGAGGCACACAGGTTTCGTTTGAGGGAGGGGTCGGCGGGGGGGGGGGGGGGGGCGTGGAGGGCCTAACACGATTCTGAATGTGGTTCAGTTTGCCCCGTACATACAAAACAGTTCTAGCTAATGGCCAGAGGGTAGAGCAAGTGTAGGCTATTAACCTAGTTAGGAGCAGCTATCCTCGATAGAGGGAGTGACAGGACAGGAAGTATCATTTATTGCAAATGGATTAGTGATTGAACCCCAGTAAAAATAAAAACCAAGGTTCAAAAATAAATGCCATTGTTAATTAGTTAAAACCCGATAAACATCAAATAAAGAATGTCAGAGAAATTAACAGGATAGGAGGCCATTCAGCCCATCTTGGCTGTGCCAGTGCTAGCTCTCCCACGAGGATTATCACACTGTGATTGGGAGGTTGTAGTGGTGAGTTGGGGGTGTTTGAAATAGACGAGGTAGCGGGCGCTGGAGACACACCCACTGTGGGTCACAGCTTTTCCCAGGTTTCAATCAACTCCCACTCGCTCCCCCCCACTCCCAGATTCCGAGGCTCAGTTCACATCATAGCCTCCCAGGTTCATCAGAAGGTCATTGTAGCATCGTCACCTTGTCTCTCTCCCGTGGGTCTTTAAGCAGCAAACCTGGAAGAGAAACAGAATTCAAATGAATTTTCTTTAACCAAACTCTTGCAATTGGAAGCGGCGACTCACCTCCACCCCAGATGTGTCAGCTTCTCGTGAGGGGTACTTTGTCCAAGCAGTCACTCCTTCAGCCTGGAGTTCAAGATGGTGATGGCCACACAGGCACATCAATAAATCTTGGAATATTTAGTCCATAAGGAGATCCATTTGATTGACACTCTCTCTCTCTCTCTCTCTCCAGGGTTTGCTGTCTGCAGCGCATACAAGCTGCAGAATGCAGTGTAGCAAACTGCCCAGGATTCTTTTAATATAACTATTATGGATGTAGGGGGATTGCCCCATTAAGAGAAATGGGTCAGGTGACCCAGGACTCAAGCTCTACCCTGCTGAAGCTTGCCTTGCCAGCCTGATGCAGACAGTGTGAGAGAATAGACATGTCAATAAACAGTTCCAGTTAGTTTACTTCCATTTACCTTGTGGCCTTTTATTAGCCTCGATATCAGACCTCAAACATAATCCACACCGGCAACCTCGACCTCCTTGAAGGACAAGGGCAGGAGGCTGAACACTAACCTCAAAGGCATAAGACATAGGAGCAGAATTAGGCCACTCGGCCCATCGAGTCTTCTCCGCCATTCAATCATGGCTGATATTTTTCTCTTCCCATAACCCTTGATCCCCTTATTAATCAAGAACCTATCTATCTCTGACTTAAAGACACTCAATGACCTGGCCTCCACAGCCTTCTGCGGCAAAGAGTTCCACAGATTCACCACTCTCTGGCTGAAGAAATTCCTCCCCATCTCTGTTTTAAAGGATCGTCCCTTTAGCCTGAGGTTGTGCCCTCTGGTTCTAGTTTTTCCTACTAATGCAAACACCCTCTCCACGTCCACTCTATCCTGGCCTCGCAGTATCCTGTAAGTTTCAATAAGATTCCCCCCCATTCTTCTAAACTCCAACGAGTATAGACCCAGAGTCCTCAACCGTTCCTCATACGACAAGCTCTTCATTCCAGAGATCATTCTTGTGAACCTCCTCTGGACCCTTTCCAAGGCCAGCACATCCTTCCTTAGATACAGGGCCCAAAATTGCTCACAATACTACAAATGGGGTCTGATCAGAGCCTTATAAAGCCTCAGAAGTACATCCCTGCTCTTGTATTCCAGCCCTCTCGACATGAATGCTAATATTGCATTGGTCTTCCTGACCTGGGAATACAGTCATTGTTCCGTGGCTGTCACTGGGTCAAAATCCTGGAACTCTCTGCTGAACAGCACTGTGGGAATAATTTCCACAGCTGAAACTGCGGCAGTTCAAGGCAGCCGATCACCACCAGCTTCTCAAGAGGGAACTAGGGATGGTTAATCAATGCTGCTCTTGCTCACACCCAGAGATTGAATGAAAAAGACCGACCTGGCATTGACACCTAGTGTTCCCAGTACGACAGTCGCCAACGAGTCACATTACTGTGCATCTTCTACGTTTAGTCATCACCCACAGAGTCATCTTTTGCTTCGAGTCAGTGGCTGGCGCGTAGCGGACATTGTTCATCTTCTCGAAACCCAGCGACCTCATCACGCAAGCACGGCGATGGCTGAATGTGTCAAAGGTGAATTTGCCGTGGTACGCCCCCGTGCCACTTTTACCTGGGGGTAAAGACCAGAGGAATCAGAATTCCTACAATGCAGGAGGCCATTTGGCCCATCGAGTCTGTACCGACCACAATCCCACCCAGGCCCTATCCCCGTAACCCCACATATTTACACTGCTAATCTTCTAACACTGAGGGACAATTTACCATGGCCAATCCACCTAACCCGCACATCTTTGGACTGTGGGAGGAGACTGGAGCACCAGGAGGAAACCCACGCAGACACAGGAGAATGTGCAAACTTCACACAGACAGTGATCCAAGCCGGGAATCAAACCCGAGTCCCTGGCGCTGTGAGGCAGCAGTGCTGACCACTGTGCCACCGTGCCACCCTGAACGTGAACATGGTATAAAACACCAGCACAGCTTCTGTGGTGACCCATCATCAGAAAGGCCTCATGTTGCGAAGATGGAGCTCAGTCCCTTTAAGACCACAAAGTTTCATTGTTACGTCAATGCAGGTTCAGGTCAATTAGAGTTTCAGGGTGGCTTTTTCGGACAAGAATAAAGTGGGATTGGGATTGGAAGACGTTTTCTAACCCTGGGGAATTCCAGGAAGCACTTGGCCGTATCAGGTGATGCCAGCTCTACCAGGCCCCCCCCCACACCCCTCCCTCGCAAAGTTGGATGGGCTAGAATGGGCGGAATGGCCTTCCTCCCCTGCATTTATTTTGTGAGCGACTCTATCCACAGTTCTGAACTCCCATTTAGAAAATGCCTTCTGCAACCAGGCATCCCACAGCTGGGGCGAACGCCAACAACTGGATTAACAGCGTTCCTGGAGCAACCACATTCACTCCCATCAGATTCCCAACTCCAGAGTGGGATGGGTCAACAGCTGAAGGTGTCTGGATACCAGAGCAATGTTTATGCCCAGTTAATGAGGAATAAATTGCAGGAACCAGACTCTCTCATGTAAAAACGGTGCAGCTTTCAGTGCTCTCTCCTTGACTCCGGTGTCACACCCTGCAATCCCACTCAAACGGGAAGTGAAACAGAGCCACGGGGGAAAGGAAAGCGACTGTGGTAACACAGGAAATGCAGGGGCCAATCACCATAGAACCCCTACAGTGCAGGAGGATAACATTCGGCCCATCGAGTCTGCACCGACCACAATCCCACCCAGGCCCTATCTCCGTAACCTCATGTATTTAGCCTCGCTAATCCCCCGAGCTAGTTACCAGATAATCTCTTTCATAGAGTCGTAATATCCCTACAGTGCAGAAGGAGGCCATTCGACCCATCGAGTCTGCACCGACTCTCCGACCGAGTATCTGACCCAAGTCCATTCCTCCATCCTATCCCTGTAATCCCACACATTTACCATGGCCAATCCACCTAACCACCACATCTTTCGGGCTGTGGGAGGAAACCCACGCAGACACAGGGAGAACGTGCAGACTCCACACAGACAGTGACCCAAGCCGGGAATCGAACCCAGGTCCCTGGCGCTGTGAGGCAGCAGTGCTAACCGCTGTGCCATCGTGCTGTCCACAAAGGGATTGATGTAATGATGATACAAACTATATTTCACACTGTGGCATCTCTTTTAATCCCAAATTCTAATTCAGATTTCACCATCTGCAGTGGAGGGATTCGAACCCGGGTCCCTAGAACTTTACTCTGAGTCGATGGATTACGAGTCCAGTGACAATACCACTGCATCACATTTGCATTATCGTTCTGTGATATGGATCGAGGGGGAAATACCGACTCGGACACTTCCTGCTCTCCCTCAAAATAGTGTTCGCCCAATAATTGAAAGAGTAAGAATGTTCTCCTACCCCCTGTACACAAGGATGGCTTCCATGTAGATAGCCATGATGTGGAGTTGCTGGCGTTGGACTGGGGGGAGGGCACAGTAAGTAGTCTCACAACACCAGGTTAAAGTTCAACAGGTTTATTTGGTAGCACGAGCTTTCAGAGTGTCGCTCCTTCATCACCTGCTCTGAAAGCTCGTGCTACCAAATAAACCCGTTGGACTTTAACCTGGTGTTGAGAGACTACTTACTGTCCATATAGGTACTAACATGGGGAACTAGTCCTGCAACAATAACCAAGGATGCCTTTCATCAAAGCATCTTGTTCTCCTCTTTCCAATGTGGCTCATTCAGTCTGACCCTCCCTGCAGGACAGACAGAAATGTAAACAAACGTTCTGAACTCACCAACACCCCCAAACGGCAACGTGTCGATGGTGTAATGGATCATGCAGTCATTTACAGTTACACCACCACTGGAAGTCTGTGCGATCATTCTCTTGATTAGCTGCAGAGAGAGAGAGGCAGAAATAATCAGTTTATAACATTGAACAATCCAGTTGGTTCCAGATTCCCAGTTAGAACATAGAACATAGAACATAGAACATTACAGCGCAGAACAGGCCCTTCGGCCCACGATGTTGCACCGACCAGTTAAAAAAAAAACTGTGACCCTCCAACCTAAACCAATTTCTTTTCGTCCATGAACCTATCTACGGATCTCTTAAACGCCCCCAAACTAGGCGCATTTACTACTGATGCTGGCAGGGCATTCCAATCCCTCACCACCCTCTGGGTAAAGAACCTACCCCTGACATCGGTTCTATAACTACCCCCCCTCAATTTAAAGCCATGCCCCCTCGTGCTGGATTTCTCCATCAGAGGAAAAAGGCTATCACTATCCACCCTATCTAAACCTCTAATCATCTTATATGTTTCAATAAGATCCCCTCTTAGCCGCCGCCTTTCCAGCGAAAACAATCCCAAATCCCTCAGCCTCTCCTCATAGGATCTCCCCTCCATACCAGGCAACATCCTGGTAAACCTCCTCTGCACCCTCTCCAAAGCCTCCACATCCTTCCTGTAATGTGGGGACCAGAACTGCACACAGTACTCCAAGTGCGGCCGCACCAGAGTTGTGTACAGTTGCAACATAACGCTACGACTCCTAAATTCAATCCCCCTACCAATAAACGCCAAGACACCATATGCCTTCTTAACAACCTTATCTACTTGATTCCCAACTTTCAGGGATCTATGCACACATACACCTAGATCCCTCTGCTCCTCCACACTATTCAAAGTCCTCCCGTTAGCCCTATACTCAACACATCTGTTATTCCTACCAAAGTGAATTACCTCACACTTCTCCGCATTAAACTCCATCCGCCACCTCTCGGCCCAACTTTGCAACCTGTCTAAGTCTTCCTGCAAACTACGACACCCTTCCTCACTGTCTACCACTCACTGTCTACTACAACTGTCCACCAGTTGAATCATAGAATCCCTACAGTGCAGGAGGAGGCCATTCAGCCCATCGAGCCTGCACCGACCACAATCCCACCCAGGCCCCATCCCCATAACCCCACATATTTACCCTGCTAATCTCCCTGACACTACGGTCAATTTAGCATGGCCAATCAACCATGGATTGGCGAGTAACTCACCTCCTGACTCTCCAAAGCCTGTCCACCATCTACAAAGGCACAAGTCAGAGGTCTGGTGGAATACTCTCCACTTGCCTGCATGAGTGCAGCTCCAACAACACCCAAGATGCTTAATGCCATCCAAGACAAAACAGCCTTGGTTTATTGGAATTCCTTCCACCACCACCACACAGTGGCAGCAGTGTGTACAATCTACAAGGTGCAGCCACTCACCAAGGCCCCACTCACCGCACCTTCTAAACCCTGGACCTCAATTACCTGGAAAGACAAGGACGGCAGATACAAGGGGACACCACCACCCAAAGCGCACAACACCCTGACTTGGAACGATATCGCCATTGCTTCACTGTCGCTAGGTCAAAATCCTGGAGCTTCCTTCCTAACAGCACTGTGGATGTACCTACACCACACAGACGGCATCGTTTCAACAAGATTCACCAGCACATTCTCAAGGGCGTTAAAGCTGGAGTGGCCAGTGATGCTGACATCCAGTCAATGAATACAAAAAGTTACACCTGTTTTCTCAATGTTAAATGACGCTGCTGTGAAAACGTGGATTAATAAAACCACGCGTAGTTATAATCACAACTTTATCATAAATCATCCCCAAACAATCGCGACACAGGAACAGAGCGAGCCAAACAAGTGAAGAAAATATTAGTCATGGACGTAGCTTTAAACAGCGTTACAAGAGTGAGGAGGGGGGTGGGGGCAATGGTTGGCCTG
The DNA here is from genome assembly GCF_964213995.1 of Mustelus asterias. Taxonomy (NCBI): domain Eukaryota; kingdom Metazoa; phylum Chordata; class Chondrichthyes; order Carcharhiniformes; family Triakidae; genus Mustelus; species Mustelus asterias. Next base: position 8,807,189 of record NC_135812.1, read on the forward strand.
GGGGATGGGGGAGAGGCAGTAATTTGGGCTGGGGGTAGGAGGGGGGGGGGGTTCGGAATTCCTGAGCTCAGGATGGATATGGCTGAAGGCAGAGTTCCTAAATGTGACCAGGTCTGGTATCTCAGCGCCTCGAAAGCTTGTGTGGCTTTTGCTACCAAATAAACCTGTTGGACTTTAACCTGGTGTTGTTAAACTTCTTACTGTGCTCACACCTTCACCACGGTCCATCTCACAGCAGCCGTGTCAGAGCCACTGCGATCCCGTCTCCCAGGATTTTCATCCAGGGCTTGGTTCATTTCACAGCGTGTCCAGGATGAGTGGGAGCGCCAGAAGAAGAAACCGGATTAAATGAAGGCTGCGCGGCAGCGTCACGTATTGGAGTTCGCAGGAACAGTTCCTTCACAGTCAGTTCCTGATCTCAGCCGGGCTGCTGCAGCGAGGCTGGAAGTTGGAGGTAAAGTTCTCTCTCAATGGGAGGTGCTGAGGATGGCCACTAGACCACGATTTGGCCTTCCGGGGAGACCTGGGAGGTGTTGGTGGCCTGTCCTCTCGGTTGAAGGGTTTCGAAGGTTCAAACACGACTTCTAAAAGCTCAATTTCCCACTTTCCTGAAGGAATTCCGTCCTTGCTGTGATTATAGTTCCCCGGGTGTCAGACCCCCATTGGTTCTCCATTCGGAATCGGACAGGATAATCGAGCTCACTCAGCAGGGACCGTGTGGGGGGGAGACCCTGGTTAATTTGTCCCTTTTGGGGGGGGGGGGGGAGGGACCCTGGTTAATTTGTCCCTTTTGGGGGGGGGGGGGGGAGAGAGGGACCCTGGTTAATTTGTCCCTTTTTGGGGGGGGGGGGGGAGAGGGACCCTGGTTAATTTGTCCCTTTTGGGGGGGGGGGGGGGGAGAGGGACCCTGGTTAATTTGTCCCTTTTGGGGGGGGGGGGGAGGGACCCTGATTAATTTGTCCCTTTTGGGGGGGGGAGGGACCCTGGTTAATTTGTCCCTTTTGGGGGGGGGGGGGAGGGACCCTGGTTAATTTGTCCCTTTTGGGGGGGGGGGGGGAGGGACCCTGGTTAATTTGTCCCTTTTGGGGGGGGAGGGACCCTGGTTAATTTGTCCCTTTTGGGGGGGGGGGGGGGGAGGGACCCTGGTTAATTTGTCCCTTTTGGGGGGGGGGGGGGGAGGGACCCTGGTTAATTTGTCCCTTTTGGGGGGGGAGGGACCCTGGTTAATTTGTCCTTTTGGGGGGGAGGGACCCTGGTTAATTTGTCCCTTTTTGGGGGGGAGGGACCCTGGTTAATTTGTCCCTTTTGGGGGGGGGGGAGGGACCCTGGTTAATTTGTCCCTTTTGGGGGGGGGGGGGAGGGACCCTGGTTAATTTGTCCCTTTTGGGGGGGGGGGGGGGAGGGACCCTGGTTAATTTGTCCCTTTTGGGGGGGGGGGGAGGGACCCTGGTTAATTTGTCCCTTTTGGGGGGGGGGGAGGGACCCTGGTTAATTTGTCCCTTTTGGGGGGGGGGGGGGGGGAGGGACCCTGGTTAATTTGTCCCTTTGGGGGGGGGGGGGGGGAGGGACCCTGGTTAATTTGTCCCTTTTGGGGGGGGGGGGGGGAGGGACCCTGGTTAATTTGTCCCTTTTGGGGGGGGGAGGGACGGACCCTGGTTAATTTGTCCCTTTCTAACCCAGGGCCGCTGAGGCACGGGGCCAGCCCCAGATCAGGAAACTGGTCACAGACCCAGGGTTAAAAGTGGGGCCTGTTCCTGGTGTGACTGTGTTGGCCACACACTGGATGAACCGACTCCCTGTCTCCCCGGCTCTGCGCGCACCGTGACAGCAGTTAGTTCAAAGAAAACGCAGAGAGCGATACACGTCAAACTGCTAAAGGGAAGGGAGCAGCCAGAAGGTTCCGGTCTCGGAGACCAACGCACCAAACACAAAGCAGCTCCAGAGGCTGCAATCCTCACCTTATTGTCGTGAGAGAAGACGTAGAGAGCCAGAGGCTTGTCCCTCTTGTTGATGAAGCTAATGGCTTCGTCGGCACTACCGACCGTGACTATCGGCAGCAGGGGGCCAAAGATCTCCTCCTGCATGATCTTGGAGCCGGGATCCACGTCCGTCACGATTGTGGGAGCTGAGCAAATATTAACAAGAGGCTCCGTTTAGTAATTTAAGAAGTTCTCTCCAATCAGTGACCAAATGAGCATCTGGTGAGATAGTTAATGCATTGATTTCAATTTCCCAAAGCTCCCTAGATTCAGGGAGGTCCCATTAGATTGGAAGATAGCAAATGTAACTCCATTATTCATTGAAGGAGAGAGACAGAAAGCCAGAAACTACAGGGCAGTTAGCTTAACATCAGCCACAGGGAAAATGGTAGAATCCATTATTAAAGGGGTTACAACAGGGCACTTGATTACTTTGAGCTTATTCAGGCAGAGTCAACATGGTTTTGTGACAGGCAAATCATGTTTAACCAATTTATGGGAGTTTTTTGAGGAAGTAACATCTGCTGTGGATGAAGGGGAACCAGTGGATATACTGTACTTAGATTTCCAGAGGACATTTGATAAAGTGCCACATCAAAGGTTATTGTGTGAAATAAAAGCTCCTGGTATAGGGGGCAACATATTGGCATGGATAGAAGATTGGCTGGTGAACAGGAAGCAGTGAGTAGGCACAAGTGGGTCATTTTCAGGTCGCTAAGATGTAATAAGTGATGTGCCACAGGGATCAGTGCTGGGACCTCAATTGTTTACAATTTATAGAAATAACTTGCATGAAGGGATGGTTGCGGAATTTGCTGATGACACAGAGAGAGATGGAAAGTAAGTTGTGAAGTAGACATGAGGAGGCTACAGAAAGATATAAATAAGTTCAGTGAGTGGACAGTAGGATATCGGGGGCGGGGGGGATGCAGATTTGAGATTACCGTCAGATTAACCGCGATCTTATTAAATGGCAGGTTCGAGGGGCTGAATGGCATCCTCCCGCTCCCTGTTCCTATGTCCATCTGCCTCTCCGTATCAGAATGCTCAGCACTGGGACATTAGCAGAATGGGATGTGGAAAATCCAGTCCCTGCTTCTTTGGCACCATATCCAGGGAGAAGTCACCAATATAAGGATGGGGAATAGAACATGGGGGTGAGAGGATGTTAAAGTTCAGCTGTCGGTGTACAACATCCAGCTTCTCCTCTTCCTCCCAGCCCATCCCCGATCCACAGCTTAGCGCACCCTCAGCCTGTGCTCCAACCTGGACACCTGCCCCCGCCCCCACTCCCCGCCCTTCCCAAGACACCCATGAGCTGTCGATATAAGGAATAACAAATACAGATTCAAGGTTTTGGGAAAGGGGTGCAGGAGGAATTTGAGGAAGAATTGTTTGTTTATAAAGTGGTAAGGATCTGGAACTCGCTGTCTCTGTCACCCTCGTGGGCAATCAACTCATTTCAATCGATGGGCACCTGAAGGAAGTAGACTTGCAGGGCCACAGGGATAAGAGTGGAGGCAGATGGGACTGACTGAACTGAGCGGCAGAGTGGTTAGCACTGCTGTCTCACAGCGCCTGGGACCTGGGTTCAATTCCTGGTCTCGGGTCACTATCTGTGTGGAGTCTGCACATTCTCCCCGTGTCTGCGTGGGTTTCCTCCGCGTGCTCCGGTTTCCTCCCACACTCCAAAGATGTGCCTGTTATGTTGATTGGACATGCTAAATTGACCCTAGTATCAGGGGGTTTAGTAGGGTAAATATGTGGGCCGAGAGGGCCTAGGTGGGATTGTGGTCGGCGCAGACTTGATGGGCCGAATGGTCTCCTTCTGCACCGTAGGGATTCTATGACTTATCCATGGAGAGCTAGCCGAGACTAGATGGGCTTTATGGCCTCCTTCTGTGCAGTAAACGTCTATGAATTTATTGGCTGTAACGCATTTTAAAAGAAAAGGAGAGAGTTATGAAGAGTGTGACAGAGGTCAACTCAGTTCCATGAGATAATATTCACCCAGACTGCATCATCCAGAGCAGCTGGGTTAATGGTCACACTTCACCTCCCACAGCCTATACAATACCTATGTAAAGATTCTCTTCATCACTTTGACCACCGTACACAACGCTCGCTCCCTCCAGCAAAGACATCAGCCTCTTAAAATGTCGCTGGTTGACAATACGCCCATAATCCGGGGATTTCTGGGGATCAGCTCCGTAGAATTCCTGGAACAGACCGAGTAAGGAATGGTCAGACAGGGAAACACCCCAATGGCCATCTTGATGCTGCAACGTGAGGGGGCAACGTCTAATTGAGTGGATCAATAATAAGGAATTAGACCCAAGATGGCAGCAAGTCTGGGCAGACAAACAGCCTTTTGCCAAAATTAGTCCCTTATCAAAGTGAAATCAATGGTGACCCCACACACATTCGAGTTTTGTATAAAGTTCTTCCATTCCCCTCAGCATTGGGAGAATTTGAATTCCACATTAAAATTCTGGGAATTAGATTTAACAAATCGGGAAAAGTGAGGATGAAGCTGTTGGATTGCTGGAAAACTCCGACTGGTTCACCAATGTGCTTCCCGGAGGGAAAGGTGCCATCCTTACCCAGTCTGGGACTCTACATGATTCCAGACACGCACCAACACGCTTGACCTTTAACTGCCCTTTGAGATGGTTGAGTGAACCAATCAGCTGCGAGCAAATTATTACCGAAGGCTCAGGAAGGAAGCCCAGCATCTTCTCAAAAGCATCTCTGGGTGGTTAATATGCCAGTCTTACAGCAATGCCCACAGCCTGGGACCGGGTTAAACAACACAGGGCATCGACCATCCTTTCCCATTCAAAGAATCTCATTCCCAATTCGATTCCTTGAGGGTGAGTAATTGGTGGCCATTCTTTTTATTCATTCCCGGGATGTGGGCGTCGTTGGCGCGGCCAACATTCATTACCCATCCCCATTCCTAATTGCCCTCGAGAAGGTGGGAGTGAGCAGCCTTCTTGAACCCCTGCAGTCCAAGACTGCAACAGCAGACAGTCCACAGATACTTCAAACACTGGGACCCTGTTCAATCCGACACACATTACGGAGGAGATTGGTTTAAAATTATGAAGCGATGGAATTTGTTGGAAACTGGCAAATTCCCGTGGGTGAAAGAGGATCATGAGGAACGTTAGAATCAAGTTAAACCGAATGAGTCGGGGCAGAGAGGGGGAGAGCTGTTTGTTTGACACGGGTGATGGTTTTGGGGTCACTCCAGTGGAGTTAGTGATGGGATCAGGAGCCACATCAATGTTTAGGAAGAGGTTTGAAAAGTGGTTTAAGGGAAAAGGAGGGATAAAAGGTCAGGCACATGGGATAAGGATGTGTGTGAAGGATAAACACTTAACACAGACTGGCTGGGTCTATTTGTGTTGTCATTCTCCGATATATCCTCAGGAACCGACAGAACACCATAATTATTACAGCATCATGTCAACGCTGAGATTTAAACCCCGACTGCAGAGTTATCACACCCTCCTCAACACAGAGACTGGAGCGAGTGAGTGTGAGGAGACCCGAGTGAGTGAGTGAGTGTGAGGAGACCCGAGTGAGTGAGTGTGAGGAGACCCGAGTGAGTGAGTGTGAGAAGGCCCGAGCGAGTGAGTGTGAGAAGGCCCGAGCGAGTGAGTGTGAGGAGACCCGAGTGAGTGAGTGGAGACCCGAGTGAGTGAGTGTGAGAAGGCTCGAGCGAGTGAGTGTGAGGAGACCCGAGTGAGTGTGAGGAGACCCGAGTGAGTGAGTGTGAGGAGACCCGAGTGAGTGTGAGGAGACCCGAGTGAGTGAGTGTGAGGAGACCCGAGTGAGTGAGTGGAGACCCGAGTGAGTGAGTGTGAGGAGACCCGAGCGAGTGAGTGTGAGGAGACCCGAGTGAGTGAGTGTGAGGAGACTCGAGTGAGTGAGTGTGAGGAGACCCGAGTGAGTGAGTGTGAGGACAACTCGCTTCCGAGGACGACTCCCACCCAAACCACATTTTCTTCTTTCAGGTCCCAGTTGACCTGTTGACCCTGCCACAAGACAGAAGAGCCGGAATAGGCCATTCAGCCCATCGAGCCTGCTCCACATGCCACAAGATCATGGTGGCACAGTGGTTAGCACTGCTGCCGCACAGTGCCAGGGACCCGGGTTCGATTCCTGGCTTGTGTTACTGTCTGTGTGGAGTTTGCACGTTTTCCCCGTGTCTGTGTGGGTTTCCTCCGGGTGCTCCGGTTTTCTCCCACAGTCCAAAGATGTGTGGGTAGATGCATTGGCCATTGTAAATTGCCCCTTAGTGTCAGGGGGACTAGCTAGGATTGTTGTCAGTGCAGACTCGATGGGCTGAATGGCCTCCTTGTTCACTGTAGGATTCAATGATTCGACTGTGGTCTCAACCCCATTTTCCTGCCTTTCCTCCATATCCCTCGTCTCCCTGGTCACTCAGGTATCTGTGTAACTGACCCAGCCCCCACTGGCACGAACCCTCTTCGTAACTCACAAAGAGATATGTGCTGATCTTCTTCACCACTGCGTCTTGGATACTTTTATCACACAGGATGTAATCTGGAGCGATGCAGCTCTGTCCACAGTTAGTGAACCGTCCCCACGCAATACGTCTACAAAGAATAAACAAGTTATTCACAAAGTGATCTTATCCAAGCGTAACGTTTTTATAATTCAAATTATGCTCTTAGAACCTGAAAAACACCATGAAATGCTGCAGCAGACCAGACTATGGATTAAGTGCTGGAAAATGGGATGAGAATAGATAGATACTTGGTGGCCAGCACGGACACAGTGGGCCGAAGGACCTCTCTCTGTGCTGTTCAACACTGAGTCTATAACTGCAGAACGTTTACAGCATTCAAGAAGTTTATTCACCTCTTTGTGCCTCATATTTATCGTTGTCACAAGTCGGCTTACATTAACACTGCAATGAAGTTACTGTGAAAATCCCCAAGCCGCCACACTCTGGTGCCTGTTCGGGTACACCGAGGGAGAATTTAGCACGGCCCAATGCACCTAACCAGCACGTCTTTCCGACTGTGGGAGGAAACCGGAGCACCCGGAGGGAACCCATGCAGACACGGGGAGAACGTGCAGACTTTGCACAGACAGTGACCCAACCAGGAATCGAACCTGGGTCCCTGACGCTGTGAGGCAGCAGCACTAACCACTGTGCCACCCCTGCCCATACACTCCCAATATGGACATAGCATGGGTTTGATAGTGGGTTATGGGGAGAGCTAGATAGGGAACAGAATATAGCTTCTGCAAGCTCTACACAGGTTGGATAATGTTCCCTCTGCACTGCTGCAAATGTATGAACCTCAAGCCCAAAGTCAAGTCATAATCATAGAATCCCTACAGTGCAGGAGGCGGTTGTTCGGCCCATCGAGTCTGCACTGATCACAATCTCACCCAGGCCCTATCCCCGCAGCCCCATGTATTTACCCTCAAGTTAAAGTTTATTTATTAGTTACAAGTATGGCTTACATTAACGCTGCAATGAAATTACTGTGAAATTCCCATGGTCGCCACACGCCCTGTTTGGGTCAATGCACCTAACCAGCACGTCTTTCAGATTGTGGGAGGAAACCTAGCTAGTCCCCCGACACTAAGGGCAATTTAGCGTGGCCAATCCACCCAACCCGCACACCTTTGGACTGTGGGAGGAAACCGGAGCACCCGGAGGAAACCCACACAGACACGGGGAGAATGTGCAGACTCTGCACAGACGGGAGTCGAGGCGGGAATCGAACCCGGGTCCCTGGCGCTGTGAGGCAGCAGTGCTAACCACTGTACCACCGCTTACTGCAGCAGTGTGACAACTTTGCAACCAGAAACCAACCTGCAGGCGACGTCCAGATCACAGTCGGTGTCGACATAACAGGGACTTTTGCCTCCAAGTTCCAGGGTCACGGGGGTCAGATGTTTGGCCGCAGCCTCCATTACAATCCGGCCAATGCTGGTACTGCCCGTAAAGAAGATGTGATCAAACTGCTGCTTTAGGAGTTCCGTCGTCTCCTCCACTGCTCCATTGATGACCGGGTAGAGGTCCTGATGGAGGAGGGTGCGTAAAGATAGAAAAAAAACAATAAAATCACTTTACCCTCCCCCAAGGATCACAGTTATACTGTCAATCGCTCAACAGGGGGCGTGGTTAGGCCACTCTGCCCCTCAAACTTACTCCACCCCTCAAACTTACTCCACCATTCTGGTAGATCCGTGCCATAGCTCCATATAGAAACAGGAAATAGGAGCAGGAGAAGGCCATTCGGCCCTTCGAGCTTGCTCTGCCATTCAGTATGATCCTGGCTGATCATCCAACTCAATAGACTGCTTCCACCTTTCAAAATATCCTTTGATCCCCTTTATCCCATAAGCTATATCTAACTCCTTCTTGGAAACATACAATGTTTTGGCCTCAACTACCTTCTGTGGTAGTGAATTCCATAGATTCACCACTCTCTGGGTGAAGACATTTCTCCCCATCTCAGTCCTAAAAGATTTACCCCCTTATCCTTAGACTGTGACCCCTGGTTCTGGACATCCCCACCATCAGGAACATCCTTCCTACATCTACCCAGTCTGGTCTTGTTAGAATTTGAAGTTTCTGTGAGATCCCCACTCATTCTTGTAAATTCCAGTGAACTGAAGACCGATAAAAGGAAAGGAAAGTTCTGGTAAATGTTTTATCCCCCACACAGTTACTGGACTATTAATCTTGAAAACACGCATGGGTTCAAACCCCATTCAGCCAGGCTGAGGGAAAAATCAAAATGTGGGAAATCGAAGGCTGGCATCGGGAAAAATGACCATAAAGTTTTTCAATTGTCGCAAAAACCCAACAGGATAATTAACATCCTTTAGAGAAGGATACTCGTCACACTCACCTTGACCGGGACAAGTGCGAGACTCCAGCCACAGGCCCAGATGGTTGAATCTTAACTGCCCTGAGAGGCATAGACAGGGTGGATAGTCAGAGGCTTCTTCCCAGGGTGGAAGTGTCAATTACAGGAGGCACAGGTTCAAGGTGAGGGGGAAAGTTTAAGGGATTCGTGTGGGGAACATTTCTCAGAGTGGTGGGTGCCTGGAATACGCTGCCAGAGGATGTGATGGAAGCAGACACATTAACAACATTTAAGAGGCATCTGGATGGGTACATGAATAGGGAGGGAATAGAGGGATACAGACCGAGTAAGGACAGAAGGTTTTCTTTAGTTTAGTTGGGACATCATGATCGGCACAGGCTTGGAGGGCCGAAGGGCCTGTTCCTGTGCTGTACTTTTCTTTGTGGGTCAATTATATCAAGCTGCTACTACAGCAGTCCAAGAAAGACAAATTTGCATTGACACAGCACCTCTCACATCCACAGGACATCCAACAGCACGTTACAGCCAAGGTAGCATAGTCACTGTTGTAATGTAGGAAACACAGCAGCCAATTTATACACAGCAGTGAAATGGCGACCAGAGAACCTGTTTTTAAATCAATATTAGTTTGAGGAGAAGCACTGGCCGTGACACCAGTAATCGCTGCCCTGATCTTCGTTGAAGAGTACCATTGGGATCTTTTGCATCCTCCTGAATGTGAAGGGGGAGCCTCATTTTAATATCTCACCCAGAAGAGGGCACCTCTGACAGTCCAGCACTCCATCAGCACTGCGCTGCATCGTCAGCCTAGATTGTGTACTCGTGTGTCTGACTCGGAATGGAGAATGTGCCACGCACTCAGCCATGGCTGACGGTGCAACATGGCCCACCACGTTGTCAGGGTAACAGAACGTCAGCCCCACCAGAGGCAACCCCACCCCGAGACACAACATTGCAACAATCAAGCAGCAAGGCTCAGCCAACAAGGCTCTCAGACAACGAACAACAAGATTGGAAAATGTTCCCATCAGCGGAGAGGTTATTATGGATCAGTAGAGATTTTGGGGAATTTGGGGTGGATCTGAAAATGGATCAAAGTCTCACTCTGGTCAAAGAATCGAGGGCTCCGATTTCCAACGTTAGGTGTCAGGAGGACAGGGACGGGACAGGAGCTGTAGCTCGGGTCACTAACTTAGAAAAACACAGTGAGGTAGACTGCCGTCAATTTTATGAATTCAAAATTCACAACAGCAGCATCCACTCGGAAACAGTTGGCGTAAGAACTCGCCAGGACATTGCTGTTTGCCGACACAGGAACAGGAAATGTTGCCAAAGAGCAGTGTTTGAGGCAAGTTCATCTTTTGTCCGTAGCCTCTCTCAGTGTGAAGAGAGTCTGCACTCAAATCGATAGCTTGGCCTTTTCAGACACTGAGGGGTCTACAGGCTGCCCCATTGTTTTCTGCATCGATTTCCAATTTCTTTGCCCTCTTTAGAGGGGCCTGATGTCATTACGGTTGGGAACAAAATGGACCCTCATCAGGTCTCTGTCCCCTGTTTCCCTCCTCCCCACTCACCTACGTCAAGTTGCGCTCTCAAAGGCAACACAATTTCACCTCTCAGTTCTCCCTCAACAGCAGCAGCGCGGGCGAGTGATGTTAAACATTGGACAAATTTCCCATGACATCATTAGAAGGTAAAGGTGTCATGTGATCCAGTCTTAGTTTCACTTTTGCTTTGAGCAGAGCACACACGCACAGCTGTTCCGGGCTCCTGGTCGGTCTGTGGCGGATGGATCCCATTATGGAGGAGCTCAGGCCTTTCATCTGGAGCAGGAGCAGTCTCTGCTACCAGGGAGTCCATCTTTACCCTGCTAAGGAATTGAAGCCGGTGAACGGACAGGGGCTGGAGGCCAAAGTCACCGCTCGCCTCAAAGGCTGGACAGGACTGCTCCAAGTGCTGTCGTACAGGGGTCAAGAGTTGGTCATAAAGCAGCTGATAGCCTCCATTCTGTCATACTAGCTGGTCCGCTAGCTGGTTCCCCCACCCCGGATTTGTCACAAAAATACTAAAGATGGACGTTGACTTCTGGGACAAAATGCTGCACTGGGTCACCGCTGAGATTCTGCGTCTCCCGCTTCGGGAGGGTGGTCAGGCGCCGGTGTGCCTTCGCACCCAGATTGTGACCTTCTGCCTTCAGACCCTGCAGCGATACCTTTACATTGATTCCCCCTCCTAGACGGTGTGCCTTGCCGATGTATTTCTTCCACCAGGTGCATGGCCTGAATTATGACGTGCAGCTCCTGTTTTTAGACCAGAGGAATCTTTGTAATTCCTTCTTGGCATTGCCTGTCTTTTACCAGGACTCGATAAAAGTCCGAAGCGCGGTTGCTTTGAGCCGCAGCTTTTCCCCCCATCCGGAATAGCGGCGGTCGTCAGGGAGGCACAGCTCAAGAATCCACATCTTCACGGTCAGAACCAACAGTCCCGACTGTCAGCCCCGCTATGTTCACAACCGGGTGTTCCCGGAAAGGGAACAGACAGCATCCGCTGGCATGATCGAGGCCTTCCACGCCCAGCGGGCACCATGGGGACTGGGTATATTATCGACCCCTTTAATCACACTTTGTTTTGATGTTTCAGTTTTAATTAGGGATTCCGTTTACTTTGATACAGTATCTATTTGAGGAGCTGCCTTTTAACTTATCCCTCAATTTGCTGATATGATTAGAATAAAAGAAGCACGGTTTTGATATCTTCTAGCTCCTTACATAAGTATAACTGTTCTCATCGAACTAATCATAGAATCCCTGCAGTGCAGAAAGAGGCCATTCGGCCCATCGAGTCTGCACCAACATTCCAAAAGAGCATCCCACCCTGACCCTCCCCTCTGCCCTATCCCCGTAACCCCATGCGTTTACCACGGGTAATCCACCTTATTTACCCATCTGCTGGCACGAAGGGGTAATTTAGCATGGCCAATCCACCTAACCTGCAGATCTTAGGACTGTGGGAGAAAACCAGAGCACCCAGAGGAAACCCACGCAAACACGGGGAGAATGTACAAACTCCACACAGACAGTCACCCAAGGCCAGAATTGAACCCGGGTCTCTGGCACTTTGAGGCAGCAGCACTAATCACTGTGCCACCGTGCCGCCCCTTACTGAATGAACCCACACGTGTTTACCCAATCCCTTATGAGTGATTGGTGCCTTGCACAGTATCTAAGCCAATAACACAACAGTCCTCAGTGTCGAATCGGTTTTCTTGACGTGTTCCCATCACTGTAATGCCCCTCCCCCCAGTCTGCACTCACCTTGTCCAAGTACTGAGGGAGGAGTTCCGCCAGTAATTGGGCCGTATTCCAACTCACTTCAGACGGCTTCAGGACAACGGCATTCCCTGAGAACGGGATTGTAAAACAAAAGTAATTACTGGCAACCGGCAAAGTATTATGTAGAAAATACAGCACCGGAACAGAACATTCGGGCCAATATATCCATGCTGGTGTGTTCCATGTGGGCGTCCTTCCAACCAGACCTCATCCAAATCTATCAGTTTCCTTTTATTCCTTTCTCCCTTCTGTACTTACCAAGATAAACAGATGTCATGAAAGACTGACTTCCCTTGCCATTGAAAACTCCAAGACCCAACAGACGATATAGTTTTTGGGATTGTTGTGAAATCCATGGAATCTGTCTTGGTTGCGTCTACCAGTTATTGTGCAGGGTGGTGTGTTCTCAACCACAAAGTTTGTCTATAAATTCACATGTACCACATATCCTCTAACATTCAGGGTTAAGAAGATAGATTTTGGCCGGAATTCTCCGACATGGGACACCCCGTCCCCCACTGCCAGCGAGATCAGAGAGTTTGACACTCAGGCAAATCTTCATTCACTGCGGTGGGACTGGAGAATCCTGCCTGCGAGTGAGGTCGGAGAATCCGGCCCATAGTAGATGGCTTTATCTTTCTGATCTTGTAAAGTTATGTTTTGTTCATACAAAACCCATGGAATCTTGAGGCTTAATTCTCTTAGCAAGCATCACAATCTTAGTCTACTTTCAACTGCAAACTTCAACCAAAGGACCCAATTTCCATTATCACGTGAGCAGTAGACTTTGCTGTATTGAACCTGTTTAAAGGGTTGTTTATGGAGGTTGGTTTGATTGGAACATTGTAGATAGCATGGTTAAGGGTTATACATCATCATGACTGTTTGTTCCTTGTTTATAATTGAAAAGGTTCGTGCTAATTTTCTTACTATACATGTTGACTATATTCTTAAATAAACTGTTTGCTAAAAGCTCCCTAGTGGGTCACTTGAATCAAACCTGAAGTGAAACATCTCAGGCTTATCCTAACCAAATTAAGAGCCAAAACTTAAGATTTAGGCGGCTCCATAGAACACTTGAGTTTCTGACCTGAACTGTAACACTGTGCAGTTATTTCAGACAAGCCCTGCTCGATTCATAGAATCCCTACGGTGCAGAAGGAGGCCATTCAGCCCATTGAGTCTGCACCGACCACAATCCCATCCAGCTCCTATTCCCGTAACCCCTCATATTTACCCTGCTAATCCCCCAACACTTGGGTCAATTTATCATGACCAATCAACCTAACCCGCACATCTTTGGAGTGTGAGAGGAAACCCATGCAGATATGGGGGGAAATGTGCAACTCCACACAGACAGTGACGCAAGCCGGGAATTGAACCCGGGTCCCTGGTGCTGTGAGGCAGCAGTGCTAACCCACTGTGCCACCGTGACGCCCATTGTTGCTGAAATGTCGGTAAGCGGCAACCTCTAATTGTTACCGAGGCAACATAATGTACGACATCCTGGGGTTTTAATGATCCTTTGGGATTGATTGAAAGATCAGGTACTGCCTGGGGAACAGTTTTTTTCCCACAGAAAAGTCCAAGGGCAGAATTTTCCAGTTGCGCCTTTGCATGGTCCATATCCCGCCCGGTACGATTCCCGTGGCGGGTGGGATGGGAAGATTCCACCCCAAGGTTTTAGTTTCATTTTGTTCAGAAGTTATTTGAACTTGCGACAGAAAACATTGTTTCCCATTTCCCTCTCGAAGAGTTGGAAATTCTGCTGCCTGTAAGTTGCTAGCTAGAAGCTGGTGGAGGCAGGCAGTGTCTGTCTCTGTCCCTCCAGAGGTGTGCTGAGAGTTCCAGGACTGGAAAGCCTCAGAGTTTTCATCCTACGTGTCAAAGGACCAATTTGCAGCAGGTGATGAAAAGCTGTAAAATCCAGCAACACGCAAGCACTGGGGTGGCACGGTGGCACAGTGGTTAGCACTGCTGCCTCACACCTCCAGGGACCCGGGTTCGATTCCCAGCTTGGGTCACTGTCTGCGCGGAGTCTGCACGTTCTCCCCATGGGTTGCTTCGGACGCTCCGGTTTCCTCCCACAATCTGAAAGACGTGCTGGTTAGGGTGAATTGGCCGTGCTGAATTCTCCCTCCGTGTAACCCGAACAGGCGCCAGAGTGTGGCGACTGGGGGATTTTCACAGTAATTTCATTGCAGTGTTAATGTAAGCCTACTTGTGACACTAATAAATAAGTTTTAAACGTACTAGTTATTTTGTGCCAAGTCTGTTTATGGGGTGTTGTTTGACTCGGAACATCATAGTGAACTAGAATGCCAACAGTGCAGAAGGAGGCCATTTGGCCCATCGAGTCTGCGCCGACCACAATCCCACCCAGGCCCTATTCTCATAACCCCACATATTTCTCCTGTTAATCCCCCTGGCACTAAGGGGCAATTTAACATGGCCAATCAACCTAACCAGCACGTCATTCTGACAGTGGGAGGAAACCGGAGCACCCGGAGGAAACCCACGCAGACACGGGGAGAAGGTGCAAACTCCACACAGACAGTGACCTGAGGCTGGAATTGAACCCGGGTCCCTGGCACTGTGAGGCAGCAGTAGTAACCAACTGTGCTGCCCTAACTGTTAAGGTTGATATTATATCGTGGTTGATTCATGTAAATGGTCAAACTTACGCTAATTTTTATTAGATTTTAACCGTGTTCTTAAATAAAGTTTGTTTGATAAAAGTTTCCCAGTGGGTCAGTTGAATCACAGCCGGAGTGGAACACCAATGGCTCACCCATGCCAAAATCAACGTGTAAAACTTAGGGTTGAGTCTAACTTCATAAAACTCCTTGGAGTTTCTGGCCGGGCTGATCTGATGCCTTCATTTGCTGCAATACGGATTGCTGAGGCATACATGGATTTCTTGCTCCACCACTCACTCTCCTGTGTCCAAGGAGCAGTTTGGAATCCAGCCAATCCCAGTGTCGTTGGGCTGGAGAGAGAGGAGGGAAGAAGAAAAATCAGCCAGCCTCTGGGCTCCTGATCACTATCCAAGCCTCCACTGTGTGCAGGGTGATGAACACAAGTTCAGAGGGAGGGCAAGGCCAGACTCAGCTCCAATTCCCCACAATCATACCTCCAACCCGATTTTCAAGTTTGCTGGTGACACCACCATAGTGGGTCGGATCTCAAATAATGACGAGGCAGAGTACAGGAATGAGATAGAGAATCTGGTGAACTGGTGCAGCAACAATAATCTCTCCCTCAATGTCAACAAAACGAAGGAGATTGTCATCGACTTCAGGAAGCATAGAGGAGAGCCTGCCCCTGTCTACATCATTGGGGATGAAGTAGAAAGGGTCAAGAGCTTCAGGTTTTTAGCTGTCCAGATCACCAACAACCTGTCCTGGTCCCCCCATGCCGACACTATAGTTAAGAAAGCCCACCAACGCCTCTACTTTCTCAGGAGACTAAGGAAATTTGGCATGTCAGCTACGACTCTCTCCAACTTTTACAGATGCACCAGAGAAAGCGTCCTTTCTGGTTGTATCACAGCTTGGTATGGCTCCTGCTCTGCCCAAGACCGCAAGAAACTACAATGGGTCATGAATGCAGCCCAATCCGTCACGCAAACCAGCCTCCCATCCATTGACTCTGTCTACACTTCCCACTGCCTCAACAAAGCAGACAGCATAATTAAGGACCCCACGCACCCCGGACATTCTCTCTTCCACCTTTTTCTGGCGGGAAAAAGATACAAAAGTCTAAGGTCACGTAGCAACCGACTCAAGAACAGCTTCTTCCCTGCTGCTGTCAGACTTTTGAATGGACCTAACTCACATTAAGTTGATCTTTCTCTGCACCCTAGCTATGACTGTAACACTACATTCTGCACTCTCTCCTTTCCTTCTCTATGAACGGTACATTTTGTCTGCATAGCGCGCAAGAAACAATACTTTTCACTGTGAGTACAGGTGACAATAAATCAAATCAAGAAAGCCATGATCCAGCTGAAAGGCGGAACAGGTTCAAGGGGCTGAATGGCCCACTCCCACTCTAAATTTTTTATGTTCTTATACCCCTGTTTTATTGTGACCTTCAACATCCAGTGCAAGCTGGTTCAATATCTCAGTCAAAGTGCAGCATCTTTGACAGTGCAACACTCCTGCAGTCCTCTGGATTGCTGGGCAAGCTTGTGTATGATGTGAAGATGCCGGCGTTGGACTGGGGTAAACACAGTAAGGAGTCTAACAACACCAGGTTAAAGCCCAACAGGTTTATTTGGTAGCAAACGCCACTAGCTTTCGGAGCGCTTCTCCTTCGTCAGATTTCCACTCCATCTGACGAAGGAGCAGCGCTCCGAAAGCTAGTGGCGTTTGCTACCAAATAAACCTTTCCTTCTCTATGAATGGTATGCTCTGTCTGTATAGTTTGCAAGAAACAATACTTTTCACTGTATGCTAATATATATGACAATAATAAATCAAATCAAATCCAGCAGAGATAGATAACTGGGAAAATCATAAGGAAGTAAGCAATCAAAATAAAAATGAACCACAACCCACATGGGATTACAGGGATAGGACCTGGGTGGGATTGTGATCGGTGCAGACTCGATGGGTCAAATGGCCTCCTTCTGCACTCTCGGGATTCTATAATTCACTGATTATCATTTGATCTTTCTGACAGAGATTGGGAAGTGATGAAGCCAGAGCTTACCTGCTGCAATTGCTCCAACTAAAGGCTGGATCAGAAGGGCCAATGGATAGTTCAAGGCCCCAATGATCAGAACCACTCCCAGAGGTTCTCGATGGATATAGACAGTGTCCATTAACGTCATCATGTTCTTGGACACGTGCTCTGGGGCGGTCCATTCGGGCAGTTTGCTTATAGCCAAAGTCAATTCATTCCGAATGCCTGTCATTTCAAAGACCTCCACAGCAAATGCATTCTGCAAATTCAAAAAGAAAGAAAAATGTTTTTAAGGATCTCTCCCATTCACAGCCTCCCCCTTATCCATTTCCTCCCTCCCTGGTGAATCGGGTATTGTTCTGCGGCGACCATTTTAAAAGAAAGGGCCTGGCCGCCCAAGGGGACTTTTCGATCATGTGTGGCTTCACAGCCGAGGACAACACAGTCAACGTCCCCCACACATAACGCACGCATCACTCAACACTACACAGGAGCATTGACATTGGATATCTTTTCAGTTTAGGGTTGGGATCAGCCGCACTTTCCCTGCCATCAACGTGACTGAAGAGCAAAGGTGCTGAATACACAGAGTGTCAGTGCCACAGGAAAGGAGATGATTCAGCTCCCGGCGTAGGACCCCCAGCCACAGTAATATTTATAACAGGAATTACACCAGAAAAAATAAAATGCCGGCTCTCCTAAGATGTCAATCCCATTCTGGAAACGTGTGGTTCTCAATTTATCACCAAGTCCCAACAAATTCCAAACTCATGTTATCAGTTTCAGATTGGAGGAATGGGAACCCAAGGCAACACAGCCCCCCAGGTACGGAGCAGCTTTCAGTATCTCATCTAAATAGCCATTCTTCATGAGATTAAACAGGAGGCTCCGCCTTCTCAACCTTGCCTGAGGTGTGGTGACCCTCGGGTTAAATCACCACCAGTCAGCTCTCCCCCTCCAAGAGGACAGCAGCCTACGGTCATCCAGGACAAGTAGTTTGACCCATGAGGGAGGGGAGGGAGATGGAAATGTCCAAGTCTCATTGAGTGACATTTCTAGTAACAGTCCACGTAGTTTATCAAGAAAGGAAACTGGAGCAGATTTCTTCACTCTCTGGCTCGCTCAAAGGGCAATTGTACCTCAGAATCCCTACAGCGCAGGAGGAGGCCATTCAGCCCATCGAGCCTGCACCAACAACAATCCCACCCAGGCCCTATCACCGTAATCTCACAGATTTACACTGCTAATTCCCCTGACACTAAGGGGCAATTTATCATGGCCAATCAACTTGACCCGCAGATTGTCGCACTGTGGGAGGAAACCCACGCAGACACGGGGAGAATGTGCAGACTCCACTCAGACAGGGACCCAAGCCGGGAATCGAACCCGGGTCCCTGGCGCTGTGAGGCAGCAGTGCTAACCACTGTGCCAGTCACCCTGGCAGTGTTCAGATAACTCAAATGCAAGCCAGTGACCTTCCTGGGCTGCCACACTTTTCACCTGCATTCCCTCCACACCCCGACCCATTCAGTTTCTGAGCAAGATGTAATTACCTTCAATTAGTTCAGTCCCAGTTCTTCTTACCCACTCCCCAAACCCGAGAGAAAAACAACTGATTGCAAACACCCAATGGCACAAAGCGTTGGCTCTCCATTCACCAGAATAACTCTGTAGCTGCCCATCTTATCAACCGCGCTGCCTTTGATGCCCTGGTCGTCAGTAACTTCTGCTCTCTGTCATCCTGGCTGTTTCCCTGGCATGACTCCCATTAAATATTCCAGTCAGCAGTCTCGGGGGAGGATCAGACAATCACGTTGCCAGATACAACAGCACTGACAGAATCCTAGAACAATGGTAGATGCACAATCGACAGACAGACACACACCTCCTTCCCACTTTCCCTTCCCCTACGGCTTGACATTCGGTTAAGGCAAGAAACCTGGACAGGTTATAAGACCATAAGATATAGGAGCAGAAGTAGGCCATTTGGCCCATTGAGTCCGCTCTGCTATTCGATCATGGCTGATATATTTCTCACCCCCATTCTCTTGCTTTTTCCCCCACAACCTTCTATCCCCTCACCAATCATGAACCTCTCTCCATCTTAAATACACTCAGTGACCTGGCCTCCAGAGCCTTCTGTGGCAATGAATTCCATAGATTCACCACCCTCTGGCTGAAGAAATTCCTCCTCATCTTGGTTCCATAGGGTCATCCCTTTATTCTGAGGCTGTGCCCTCAGATCCCAGTCTCTCTGACTAATGGAAACACCTTCCCACGTCCACTCTATCCAGGTCTCTCAGTATTCTGTAAATTTCAATGAGATGCCCCATCATTGACCAGATAGAATTTCCCAGGTTAGAGAGGGCCGGAAGAGTTGTGAACGCCCACAACTCCTTCCCATTGTACAGGACTAACCAGCCAATGGGTTGGTGTGAAGATGGTTAAGCCTATGGAAGGAGTATTGGTTTTGCTGTCAGTCAGGCTGTTAACCAGTCGCAGATCCTTCCACTAACACACTCTGTTGTTCAGGGTGCGATGGAACCAAATTAACACTCCAGACTGGAGAGCAAGTAACTGAAATACTTTTAGCAGTGAATGGAAACATGTCCAATTATCATCGCCATCCAGGGGAGATTGCGAAGGGGTTTGTGCAACCTGGCTGAACGCGTGTCAAGAGCGGTTTCAAACCTTGTGCAAGTCCTTTTTGAGCGCCAGTGAGAACTCTTCCTTTCTCTCTGTGATCATTCTCTCCAATGCCTTCAGCTGCTGAATGCGGAATTCCAGAGACCGGGTTTTCCCCTGATTGTAGGCGTCTCTCGCACCGGATACAACGAGATTGATCTGGTCCATGATGCGACAACCCCTGCCAAGGAAGACAAAGCAATGGTCAGTGTGATAAACCCCAGGACTTACATGGGGGGGGGGAAATCCCTGACTCACCTCCCAGTAGGACTCAGAATACGAGCTCCCTGGGTGATTGGTAATTACCTTACCAGGTGGAACTCATATCCCGAGCCCTTTATAAAGCAGGCCCTTGAGCGGGTCCATTATTGTAACATCCTGGTTGGGACCCGATAGCGTTCACTACAGGCTTGTGGGGGTTTTGTTTTACTTTGTGCAATGGGGCACCGTTCCTTTCCAGCTGACTCCTGAGTGATTACACTAAGTTTCTTCAAGCACATTTGGGAGTGCCATAATGTAAAAATAAACAAACAGAGGGAATGCTGTGTATTTGGGTGTTATTTTGGTGATTCAGGAGGTGGCCGACCGATATGAATGGGTGGAGTAGGTTCGGCTGAGTCATGTTATAAAGCAGTAAAGTCAGCGGCAGATTTGGGAGGGTCCTGTCACCAAAACAGGAAACGCACATTGGATCAGTCAGTATCTGTAACTGACACGAGGTTAACGTTTCAGCTCTAACCCGATTCCTTCGTCTGAAGGAACTGAACTCAATATAATTCCAGGCTCAGAGATTGTTCTCAATGAAATGACGAAGATAAAGCTGGGAATTCTGGACTTGAAACGTCAGCTCTTTTCTCTCCTTACAGAAGCTGCCAGACTTGCTGAAATTTTCCAGCGTTTTCCCTTTTGGTTTCAGATTCCAGCATCTGCCGTCATTTGCTCTTATTTTTAAAACTGGGAACGTGTTGTGGGGGGTCCAGGAGGAGTGAGCAGACTGGAAACCGGAGTCAGGTTTACAGAGTTGGGTGTGAAGAGGGAGATTTCTGGGTGAAGAAACAAGATGTGGAGATGCCGGTGTTGGACTGGGGTAAACACAGTAAGAAGTTTAACAACACCAGGTTAAAGTCCATAAACCTGTTGAACTTTAACCTGGTGTTGTTAAACTTCTTACTGAAGGAACAAGCACAGGAGCGGAGGCAGTGATGGAGGAAGAACAGAATGTAACATCGGTCCCCACTATTCAGGCTTAGACTCCTTCACATTTTGTTATACATCGCAGAGATATTTAATTGGAGGAAACTGAAATATCATAACGCCAACTTTGTAAAAATTATGGGGTTACGGTTTGAGAGACAAAAAAAAACTTCCAACTGGCCACAACACCTGCAATTTCAAGACGACCAAAGGAATGTCAGAACCCTCTGATCAATTGCACATGTTCTACCCTATTAATTGTTCTGTTTTGCCTGCTATTGAGTGTGAATGCAAACACTTTAGGATATTTTATCCGAGTGAGCTTTCAAAACAATAAAACTAACTCCTTACTTGTTAAGTCAAGAGGTCTGGTTCGCTTATTTCTTTATGTAGCTTTGCAAGCACATAACATAGAACTGAACTTTTAAAAATTCAAACTCAACCCCAGGAGCGGGAAAGAGGGATTCCTTACCGCTCTAGACATGGTCATGACAGCTACCTGAGATTACAATTGCTACTACCATGGACATGTAGAGTCACAACCTCATGGCCATGTCAATGCCCACACCACAATGCTGCGTTGCTGTTTCTTGCGTGGCCATGAATTGCCCTTCCAAGAGATATTTGCTTGTTAGGTCAGGGAAGTGTGTGTGATGCCCTCGATTTCCCATTGCCTGGTGATGATGGGAGGGCAGCACGGGAGTACAGTGGTTAGCACTGCTGCCTCACAGCGCCAGGGACTTGGGTTTGATTCCCAGCTTGGGTCACTGTCTGTGTGGAGTTTGGAGTTTGCACGTTCTCCCCGTGTCTGCATGGGTTTCCTCTAGGTGTTCTGATTTCCTCCCACATTCTGAAAGACATGCTGGTTAGGTGCATTAATCTGGCTCCGGAGTGTGGCGACTAGGGGAATTTCACAGTAACTTCATTGCAGTGTTAATGTAAGCCTTACTTGTGACTAATAAACTTTTTCTTTGTTGCCATCCAATCACTGGTGTCATAGTTTTCTTGCAGCAGATGGGAGGTGATGGCCTAGTGGTATTATCGCTAGACTATTCATCCGGAAACTCAGCTGATGTTCTGGGGACTGGGTTCGAATCCTGCCATGGCAGATGGTGGAATTTGAATTAAATTTTTTTAAAATCTGGAATTAAGAATCTACTGATGACCACGAAACCATTGCGATTGTTGGAAAAACCCATCTGGCTCACTCATGTCCTTTAGGGAAGGAAATCTGCCATCCTTGCCTGGTCTGGCCTACATATGACTCCAGAGCCACAGCAATGTGGTTGACTCTCAACTGCCCACAGGCAACCACTGCTGGCCAGCCAGCGATGCCCATGTCCCACGAATGAATAAAACAGACCAACCTCGGCTGCCTCTACCCTCAGGATCGGGAACACCTTGGAGTATGTGCCCGACTCCTCATCCAGCAGGCTGATGTCAATCAGTGGAGTCATGGGATTCCAGAGTCAGCACCCAGGACCACCTTCCTCAATCAATAACCAGGAGGAGAAGGAGCATCACCAAGCAAAGCCGAGGAGACGGTGCAAAGTACAGCAGACTGGGTAAAGCAGTGAAGGAGAGATAAACAAGGATGGATAGAGTTAAAAAGGCAGAGAGACACAAGCAGCGGCAAATTGGAACAACTCCAAGACACTGTACAGGAGCTGCCTGTGTGCAAGGAGCAACACCACGGTACCAATCGTGGGCAAGGATGGCAATTCTGGGCGTTGACTTTGGGATCCCATGACAACACTGATTGACGGACCTGAACTTTGCAGGTGACATCACCATGCTGGCCGAGAAATTGGGCATGTTCTCCAAGATATTCCCAACCCCGAGGGCAGTGACACGCATTTTGATTTATTAATGTCACATGCATTAACATACAGTGAAAAGCATTGTTTCTTGTACGTTTATACAGACAAAGCATATCATTCAGACAAGGAAACTAGAGAGAGTGCAGAATGTAAAAGAGTTAGAATGAAGTTTTAGAAGCATAGAACGAGAGTAAAAGATAGAATTAGAGGGTATGCTGGGCACAGCTTGCAAGAAGTTGCCTTGCCCCGACGCCATCAGACCCTCCCACCATCACCAGGCAACGGAACATTTGAGGGCACGGGCCACTTCCCCTATTGACCAACGAGCAGTGGGAGGCGAGGTGGGTGGAACACTCGGATCCTCGCTCCCTGTTCAAGTTCAATGAGTGCATTGCAGCAGCTGAACGTCAACCTGGGAGGAGTGACCAGGCCAGAGATCCAAGGAGCCAACAAGAGTCTGAAGAACGACAAGGCACCTGGGATCAATGAGGTGCCAGCATGAAACACGGCACAGACACAGTCACAACAGAGCTCAAGGTCCTGACCAACAAGATCTGGAGCGCAGAGGACATCCCCGATGGTGCGGGGTCACTGTCAAGCTACTAAAGAAAGGGAAACTCAACAACAGCCATTAAGTGGAGGGACATAAAAAGGTACACAGTGCTCCTCAACGGACCGAAAACAGGAATAGACTGACTCATTCATAAAGGACAGGCAGATTTCTGGGGCAGCAGATCATGCCATGAGCAAACCTCTACACTCAGGTACATCAGAGCAAAGACCAGAGTACCAGAAACCACTCATTATTAACTTCAATCATTTCAAGAGGGCTTCCGCCAGCATCTATCAGCAGTCACTCTGGTGCATTGTGGGACGGTACAACATCCCAGAGCAGTAAAGTTAATTTTAATCACAAGTAGGCTTACATTAACAGTGCAATGAAGTTACTGTGAAAATCCCCTAGTCGCCACACTCCAGCGCCTGTTCGGGTACACGGAGGGAGAATTTAGCATGGCCAATGTACCTAACCAGCACGTCTTTCGGACTGTGGGAGGAAACGGGAGCACCCGGAGGAAACCAACGTAGACACGGGGAGAATGGGCAGACTCCACACAGACAGTGACCCGAGCTGGGAATTGAACCCGGGTCCTTGGTGCTGTGAGGCAGCAGTGCGAACCACTCTGCCAACGTGACGCCCCGCGCTGGTATTTTAGCATCTTAAAATCTTGTATGGCAACTTGAGTTGCTGCACCAAGACTAGTATAGACACCACGGATATAAAACCAAGGATAATGGAAAGACCCTTTTCCCCCCAGTCGTGTGAACCAGGTTTCTTCCTTGTGCACTCTCTTCCTCCCAGTTTCCAGGCTCTTTGGGCGAGTGGGAGAAAAAGAAAACCAGGCGCAAATGAATATCTGTAAACCTGGAAAATATACACACTATGAGGTTAGTTTTAGCATGAAAATCATGACAAAAACTGCTGACACAGGCAGGATATTATGGGTAAAATAAGTCAGTCTGTATTAGTACACGCCGACGGTTGTGTAGCCCAGATGCTAGTGGATATAAAACGAGAAGCAACTTGGTGGAATAGAAGGACAAGGTTAAAGAGAGCGGGAGGAGGGGAATTAAAAATACTGGACAAAGGAGTAAGCTCAGCCTATAAGCTGAAGAAAATGTACATGAGAGTGGGGTGCCTGCTCCTCTGTCTGTGCGTGAATGCACGCAAGCCAGCCTCTTCCTCATGCTTGGCTGAATAAGATAAAAACAAGAAAGGCTTATAAAAAGTGTGGATTAGTTATTTGACATTTCTGACCCAGATGTAATACCCCCAAGTCACAGCATACAGGGTTTGGAATAGAATAAGCGTCATTGCATTAATGACTATCTATAAATGCGGTCCTTAGTAAGGTTTGGGTGGTTTTGGGATGCAATGCAAGTTCTACACCCAACCAAAGCACCTGATGAGTCATTTGTGATGTCTGTTAGAACATAGAACAGTACAGCACAGTACAGGCCCTCGATGTTGTACCGAGCTTTGTCCGAAACCAAGATCAAGCTATCCCACTCCCCATCATTCTGGTGTGCTCCATGTGCCTATCCAATAACTGCTTGAAAGTTCCTAAAGTGTCCGACTCCACTATCACAGCCGGCAGTCCATTCCACACCCCAACCACTGAGTAAAGAATCTACCTCGGACATCCCTCCTATATCTCCCACCATGAACCCTATAGTTATGCCCCCTAGTAACAGCTACATCCACCCTAGGAAATAGTCTCTGAACATCCACTCTATCCCCCTCATCATCTTATAAACCTCTATTAAGTCGCTTCTCAACCTCCTCCGCTCTAAAGAGAAAAGCCCTAGCTCTCTCAACCTTTCCTCAAAAGACCTACCCTCCAAACCAGGCAGCATCCTGGTAAATCTCCTCTGCACTCTTTCCAGCGCTTCCACATCCTTCTTATAGTGAGGTGACCAGAACTGCACACAATATTCCAAATGTGCTCTCACCAAGGTCCTGTACAGTTGCAGCATAACCCCAAGGCTCTTAAACTCAAACCCCCTGTTAATAAACGCTAACACACTCTAGGTCTCCTTCACGGCTCGATCCACTTGAGTGGCAACCTTCAGAAATGTTGGGAAATAAACTGATGAGCAACAGTTTATGATGTTGACTGCGAGAAGATTTTGCTGTGGAAACAACAGAGATTCAACAAGATTGGGAATGTTCAACAGCCAGTTAGATTCTACGGTGAAGAATTGCTAATTGACAGCTCTTATCAGTGAGGACAATCATATAATGTTCATGTCACGGTACATTAGAACAAAAGGACACGATTACAGGAGATCAAAGAACAGATACCATAAAGTTAATGATAGAATGAAGGAAGAATCTTTGTTTCATTCCAAGTGATAGTGGAATGAGGAGCTAAACACTGGATCTTAAAGGTCAAACGAGGCACATGAAATCCATAGAATCCCGACATTCGGCCCATCAAGTCTGCACTGACTACCCCACACATTTACCGTGGCTAATCCCCCAAATCTACACATCTTTGGGATTAGGTGGGTGTGTCAGGGCGTTTCATGCATTGGTGCAGAGTCGATGGGCCGAAGGGCCTCCGCTACGCTGTAGTACTCTATGATTCTGAGATCCCTCTTGCATAGTTCGTACTCCACAAAGTCCACGGGGAGATCTATTAATGACGCCCCCTTTCCCTCGTGGCCACTATTAATAGTGGGGTTCAATCCCATGTTCCCTGAGTATTAGCCTGGGCAGCTGGATTACTCGTGCAGTGATAATACCACTAAAACACCGTCAGCAACTAACGGCAGCAGTAGGAACAGAAACATGTTTCATCTGATAATTAAACTTTATATAATGATGAATTGTAACATACCCTCTGGTTCTCCCAGCCTGTGGCACACAACAATGCTTTGCTTATCGTGATTCATGTCCTCCCCTACTGCCAGCTGAGAGCTATGTAAACCCCAAGGAATGGCAAATCCAGACCGGCGTCAGGACAAGTTCTCTCCAGCCCACTGGACAATCAAAACTAACTCAGGTGGATCACCCTGATAAAATGTTACAATATTTAAGTTTATTTATTAGTGTCACAGGTAGGCTTACATTAACACTGCAATGAAGTTACTGTGAAAATCCCTGAGTCGCCACACTCCAGCGCCTGTTCGGGTACACTGAGGAAGAATTTAACGTAGCCAATGCACCCTAACCAGCACATCTTTTGAACTGTGGGTGGAAACCGGAGTACCCGGAGGAAACCCACGCAGACACGGGGAGAATGTGCAAACTCCACACAGGCAGTGATCCAAGCCGGGAATCGAATCCAGGTCCCTGGTGCTGTGAGGCAGCAATGCTAACCACTGTGCCACCCTCTGGGAGAGGTGATCTCTGCTCCTGCCATAAACAGGTTAGCTCACGCAGGAAGGGATTTAGAGAATCAGCAGTGAAAGTACACAGGGGGAAGTCTGTTCTAGAAAGTCACTATTCTCCCCCAAAAAAATCACACCCTGACGTCTAATCCACATCTGGTTTTGCCTAACTCAAAACTGTGGCCCCACCACTGCCAATCTATTTTGTCGAAACAAACTGTCCACACCAGTACACTTACTCCTGTCATCAAATCACCCCCGAGTCTATATTTCCCTAAAATGGAGCACAAAATGAAAGGAAAAGGACCCAATTTAGCAAAGGATGGCACAGTGGTTAGCACTGCTGCCTCGCTGCACCAGGGACCCGGGTTCAAAACGCAGCTTGGGTCGCTGTCTGTGTGGAGTTCGCACATTCTCCCCGTGTCTGCGTGGGTTTCCTCCGGGTACTCCGGTTTCCACCCACAGTCCCAAAGACGTGAAATTTAGGGTGCATTGGCCCTGCTGAATTCTCCCTCAGTGTACCCGAACAGGCGCCGCAGTGTGGCGACTAGGAGATTTTCACAGTAACTTCATTGCAGTGTTTGTAAGCCTACTTGTCACACTAATAAATAAAAACTTAAACACTTATCTCCTTCTTTATGGTTCCACCATGACACAGTGGTTAGCACTGCTGCCTCACAGCGCCAGGGACCCGGGTTCGATTCCCGGCTCGGGTCACTGTCTGTGCGGAGTCTGCACGTTCTTCCCGTGTCTGCGTGGGTTTCCTCCGGGTGCTCCGGTTCCCTCCCACAGTCCGAAAGACGTGCTGTTAGGTGCATTGGCCATGCTAAATTCTCCCTCAGTGTACCCGAACAGGCGCCGGAGTGTGGCGACTAGGGGATTTTCACAGTGACTTCATTAATGTAAGCCCACTTAACAACTTTAAACAAATTACACTCATAACGTGGAGTTAGACGGCAACCTTTAACAAAAGTATAAGTGTCTCAAAATGCTTCACAAGCATTAACAGTCAAATTAAATTTGATACTGAACCACCCAAGCAGATATTAAGACCGGTGCCCAAGCATTTGGTCAAAGAATGAGGTCTTAAGAAAAATCTTAAAAAGGAGATCTTCAGGAAGGGAATCCCAAAGTTTAGGATCAAGGTAACTGTAGGAACAGCAGCAGAGATTTAAGGAGAGCCCAGGGATTTGAATGCAAGATTGAGAATTTTAAAACCTAGGCAAAAGAGGTTATGTTTGAGGAGCTTGAGAGACACAGAGCAGGGGGAGAACAGTAAGTTTTTTTGTAAAATCTAACAGTAGATACTACTGGAAAGGGTGGCACAGTGGTTAGCACTGCTGCTTCACAGCGTCAGGGACCCAGGTTCGATTCCTGCATTGGGTGACTGTGTGGAGTTTGCACGTTCTCCCCGTGTCTACGTGGGTTTCCTCCAGGTGCTCTGGTTTCCTCCCACACTCCAAAGATGTGTAGGTTAGGTGGATCGGCCATACTAAATTGCCCCTTAATGTTCAAAGATGTATGGGTTAGGGGGATTAGTGGGATGAATGCGTGGGGTTACAGGGATAGTGTCTGGGTAAGATTAAAGTTTTATTTGTTAATCACAAGTAGGCTCACATTAACACTGCAATTAAACTACTGTGAAAATCCCCCAGTCGCCACACTCTGGTACCTTTTCGGGTACACAAAGGGAGAATTTAGCATGGCCAATGAACCTAACCACATTTTTTTTGGAGTGTGGGAGGAAACCGGAGCACCCGGCGGAAACCCACACAGACACAGGGAGAATGTGCAAACTCCACATGGGCAGTGACCCAAACCAGAAACAAACTCAGGTCCCCGGTGCTGTGAGGGAGCAGTGCTAACCACTGTGCCACCCCTAATACTCTGTCAGAGAGTTGATGCCGACTCAATGATCTAAAAAAAAATCAAGGCTCAACAAGAAACACTAGTCTCCAGGACCTTCATTTCAAAAGTAGTCACGAGATAGCTGCTGAGTCAGTATGAACACACAAACACAAAAAGTAGGAGTAGCCCATGGAGGATTTTCCTTCCCCATTCCGCACAGATTGCAGAGATACCACAGTCTGGCTGCTCTCAAGAAAGTTCATGGTAAACTTCTGGCACCTGTGATATCTGACCGTCAGAATGTCTCGACAAGCTTATCGGGTATCCGAGGTTTGGGCATGAGAGGAAGACGGGTTTGCATCAGGTGGGGGTGGTTTACATACAACCCAGGACAAGTCCTCAGTGAGGAACACAAGTCATAGAGGTTTGCAGCATGGAACCAGGCCCTTCAGCCCAATTTGTCCATGCCGCCAAAAGACCAAATGCTGGAAAATCTCAGCAGGTCTGGCAGCATCTGTAAGGAGAGAAAAGAGCTGACGTTTCGTGTCCAGATGACCCTTTGTCAAAACTTTTGTCCATGCCACCCTTTTTTCTTAAATAGCCAATAAGCTAGTCCCAATTACGCACATCCCTTTATACCCATCTTACCCACAGGAACACAGCATCTTTCCCCCGGGCAGGCTATAAAATGACACTTAGACCTTTCCCAGTAATTAGAGACTGCGGCTGGATAAAGAGAGAGAAATAGAGAGGTCACTTACAGTTCTGGAAAGGAACAGCAGAACTTGTTCAGTCAGTGAGACACAGAGAGAGAGAGCAGTGTCTCTGTGAGTACCTGTACAGCGCTCAGTCCCCAGGGAGCGCTGCTGTAGCTCTGTCACTCTGGACTTCGCTCGCTACAATCACTCCAGCTGATCTCCGGCTTGGTGCCGCTACTTGTTGCTGTTTTAAATGGCCTGGCCTGGGCTAGACTAGTAACCAACAACAGGACAGCGGCAGCCCGAGAGGGACAAACCACGGGGCAACTCAAAACGGGATCACATTCCACAATTCTTGTTTCCGTGCTTTCCTTATTAACAAACCGAGCGAAAATACATCTTTCAAAAAGAGTGATATAGAATACAGCAGGGGTTCGCAAATGAGAATAGAAATCCCTGGGGTAGGGGATTCAGCAGCGCCTGTGGAGAGACATAAGAACATAAGAAACAGGAGCAGGAGTATCCCAAAGAAGGAGATAAGTGTTTAAGTTTTTATTTATTAGTGTGACAAGTAGGCTTACAAACACTGCAATGAAGTTATCGTGAAAATCTCCAAGTTGCCACACTGTGGTGCCTGTTCAGGTACACTGAGGGAGAATTCAGCATGGCCCAATGCATCTACCCAGCACGTCTTTGGGACTGTGGGAGGAAACTGGAGCACCCGGAGGAAACCCACGCAGACACGGGGAGAATGTGCGAACTCCACACAGACAGTGACGCAAGCTGTGTTTCGAACGCCGGTCGCTGGTGCAGCGAGGCGGCAGTGCTAACCACTGTGCCATCCTTTGCTAAATTGGGTTCTTTTCCTTTCATTTTGTGCTCCATTTTAGGGAAATATAGACTCGGGGGTGATTTGATGACAGGAGTAAGTGTACTGGTGTGGACAGTTTGTTTCGACAAAATAGATTGGCGGTGGTGGGGCCACAGTTTTGAGTTAGGCAAAACCAGATGTGGATTAGACGTCAGGATGCGATTTTTTTTTTGGGAGAATAGTGACTTTCTAGAACAGACTTCCCCTGTGTACTTTCACTGCTGATTCTCTAAATCCCTTCCTGCGTGAGCTAACCTGTTTATGGCAGGAGCAGAGATCACCTCTCCCAGAGGGTGGCACAGTGGTTAGCATTGCTGCCTCACAGCACCAGGGACCTGGGTTCGATTCCCGGCTTGGATCACTGCCTGTGCGGAGTTTGCACGTTCTCCCCGTGTCTGCGTGGGTTTCCTCCAGGTGCTCCGGTTTCCACCCACAGTCCGAAAGACATGCCGGTTAGGTGCATTGGCCATGTTAAATTCTTCCTCAGTGTACCCGAACAGGCGCTGGAGTGTGGCAACTCAGGGATTTTCACAGTAACTTCATTGCAGTGTTAATGTAAGCCTACCTGTGACACTAATAAATAAACTTAAATATTGTAACATTTTATCAGGGTGATCCACCTGAGTTAGTTTTGATTGTCCAGTGGGCTGGAGAGAACTTGTCCTGACGCCGGTCTGGATTTGCCATTCCTAGGGGTTTACGTAGCTCTCAGCTGGCAGTAGGGGAGGACATGAATCACGATAAGCAAAGCATTGTTGTGTGCCACAGGCTGGGAGAACCAGAGGGTATGTTACAATTCATCATTATATAAAGTTTAATTATCAGATGAAACACGTTTCTGTTCCTACTGCTGCCGTTAGTTGCTGACGGTGTTTTAGTGGTATTATCACTGCACGAGTAATCCAGCTGCCCAGGCTAATACTCTGGGAATATGGGATCGAATCCCACTATTAATAGTGGCCACGAGGGAAAGGGGGCGTCATTAATAGATCTCCCCTTGGACTTTGTGGAGTATGAACTATGCAAGAGGGATCTCAGAATCATAGAGTACTACAGTGTAGCGGAGGCCCTTCGGCCCTTCGAGTCTGCACCAACGCATGAAACGCCCTGACACGCCCACCTAATCCCAAAGATGTGTAGATTTGGGGGATTAGCCACGGTAAATGTGTGGGGTAGTCGGTGCAGACTTGATGGGCTGAATGGCACTCCTTCCGCACTGTCGGGATTCTATGGATTTCATGTGCCTCGTTTGACCTTTAAGATCCAGCGTTTAGCTCCTCATTCCACTATCACTTGGAATGAAACAAAGATTCTTCCTTCATTCTATCATTAACTTTATGGTATCTGTTCTTTGATCTCCTGTAATCGTGTCCTTTTGTTCTAATGTACCGTGACATGAACATTATATGATTGTCCTCACTGATAAGAGCTGTCAATTAGCAATTCTTCACCGTAGAATCTAACTGGCTGTTGAACATTCCCAATCTTGTTGAATCTCTGTTGTTTCCACAGCAAAATCTTCTCGCAGTCAACATCATAAACTGTTGCTCATCAGTTTATTTCCCAACATTTCTGAAGGTTGCCACTCAAGTGGATAGAGCCGTGAAGGAGACCTAGAGTGTGTTAGCGTTTATTAACAGGGGGTTTGAGTTTAAGAGCCTTGGGGTTATGCTGCAACTGTACAGGACCTTGGTGAGAGCACATTTGGAATATTGTGTGCAGTTCTGGTCACCTCACTATAAGAAGGATGTGGAAGCGCTGGAAAGAGTGCAGAGGAGATTTACCAGGATGCTGCCTGGTTTGGAGGGTAGGTCTTTTGAGGAAAGGTTGAGAGAGCTAGGGCTTTTCTCTTTAGAGCGGAGGAGGTTGAGAAGCGACTTAATAGAGGTTTATAAGATGATGAGGGGGATAGAGTGGATGTTCACAGACTATTTCCTCGGGTGGATGTAGCTGTTACTAGGGGGCATAACTATAGGGTTCATGGTGGGAGATATAGGAGGGATGTCCAAGGTAGGTTCTTTACTCAGAGAGTGGTTGGGGTGTGGAATGGACTGCCGGCTGTGATAGTGGAGTCGGACACTTTAGGAACTTTCAAGCAGTTATTGGATAGGCACATAGAGCGGAGGAGGTTGAGAGGCGACTTAATAGAGGTTTATAAGATGATGAGGGGGATAAATAGAGCGGACGTTCAGAGACTATTTCCTCGGGTGGATGTAGCTGTTACTGGGGGGCATAACATAGAAAAACTACAGCACAAACAGGCCCTTCGGCCCACAAGTTGTGCCGAACACATCCCTACCTTCTAGACCTACCTATAACTCTCCATCCTATTAATCTTCATGTACTCATCCAGGAGTCTCTTAAAAGACCCTATTTAGTTTGCCTCCATCACCCCTGACGGCAGCCAATTCCACTCGCCCACCACCCTCTGTGTGAAAAACTTACCCCTAACATCTCCCCTGTACCTACTCCCCAGCACCTTAAACCTGTGTCCTCTCGTAGCAGACATTTCCACCCTGGGAAAAAGCCTCTGAGAGTCCACCCGATCTATGCCTCTCAACATCTTATACACCTCTATTAGGTCTGCTCTCATCCTTCGTCTCTCCAAGGAGAAAAGACCGAGCTCCCTCAGCCTATCCTCATAAGGCATGCCACTCAATCCAGGCAACATCCTTGTAAATCTCCTCTGCACCCTTTCAATCTTTTCCACATCCTTCCTATAGTGAGGCGACCAGAACAGAGCACAGTTCTCCAAGTGGGGTCTGACGAGGGTCTTATATAGCTGCATCATTATCCCCGGACTTCTAAACTCAATCCTTCGATTGATAAAGGCCAGCACACCATATGCCTTCTTAACCACTTCCTCCACCTGCGGGGCCGATTTCAGAGTCCTATGGACTCGGACCCCAAGTCCTTCTGATCCTCTACCGTACTAAGAGTCTTTCCCTTTATATTGAACTTGAACAGGGAGCGAGGATCCGAGTGTTCCACCCACCTCGCCTCCCACTGCTCGTTGGTCAATAGGGGAAGTGGCCCGTGCCCTCAAATGTTCCGTTGCCTGGTGATGGTGGGAGGGTCTGATGGCGTCGGGGCAAGGCAACTTCTTGCAAGCTGTGCCCAGCATACCCTCTAATTCTATCTTTTACTCTCGTTCTATGCTTCTAAAACTTCATTCTAACTCTTTTACATTCTGCACTCTCTCTAGTTTCCTTGTCTGAATGATATGCTTTGTCTGTATAAACGTACAAGAAACAATGCTTTTCACTGTATGTTAATGCATGTGACATTAATAAATCAAAATGCGTGTCACTGCCCTCGGGGTTGGGAATATCTTGGAGAACATGCCCAATTTCTCGGCCAGCATGGTGATGTCACCTGCAAAGTTCAGGTCCGTCAATCAGTGTTGTCATGGGATCCCAAAGTCAACGCCCAGAATTGCCATCCTTGCCCACGATTGGTACCGTGGTGTTGCTCCTTGCACACAGGCAGCTCCTGTACAGTGTCTTGGAGTTGTTCCAATTTGCCGCTGCTTGTGTCTCTCTGCCTTTTTAACTCTATCCATCCTTGTTTATCTCTCCTTCACTGCTTTACCCAGTCTGCTGTACTTTGCACCGTCTCCTCGGCTTTGCTTGGTGATGCTCCTTCTCCTCCTGGTTATTGATTGAGGAAGGTGGTCCTGGGTGCTGACTCTGGAATCCCATGACTCCACTGATTGACATCAGCCTGCTGGATGAGGAGTCGGGCACGTGCTCCAAGGTGTTCCCGATCCTGAGGGTAGAGGCAGCCGAGGTTGGTCTGTTTTATTCATTCGTGGGACATGGGCATCGCTGGCTGGCCAGCAGTGGTTGCCTGTGGGCAGTTGAGAGTCAACCACATTGCTGTGGCTCTGGAGTCATATGTAGGCCAGACCAGGCAAGGATGGCAGATTTCCTTCCCTAAAGGACATGAGTGAACCAGATGGGTTTTTCCAACAATCGCAATGGTTTCGTGGTCATCAGTAGATTCTTAATTCCAGATTTTAAAAAAATTTAATTCAAATTCCACCAGCTGCCATGGCAGGATTCGAACCCAGTCCCCAGAACATCAGCTGAGTTTCCGGATGAATAGTCTAGCGATAATACCACTAGGCCATCGCCTCCCATCTGCTGCAAGAAAACTACGACACCAGTGATTGGATGGCAACGAAGAAAAAGTTTATTAGTCACAAGTAAGGCTTACATTAACACTGCAATGAAGTTACTGTGAAATTCCCCTAGTCGCCACACTCCAGAACCAGATTAATGCACCTAACCAGCACGCATTTCAGAATGTGGGAGGAAATCAGAACACCTAGAGGAAACCCATGCAGACACGGGGAGAATGTGCAAACTCCAAACTCCACACAGACAGTGACCCAAGCTGGGAATCGAACCCAAGTCCCTGGCGCTGTGAGGCAGCAGTGCTAACCACTGTGCTCCCGTGCTGCCCTCCCATCATCACCAGGCAATGGGAAATCGAGGGCATCACACACACTTCCCTGATGTAACGAGCAAACATCTCTCGGAAGGGCAATTCATGGCCACGCAAGAAACAGCAACGCAGCATTGTGGTGTGGGCATTGACATGGCCATGAGGTTGTGACTCTACATGTCCATGGTAGTAGCAATTGTAATCTCAGGTAGCTGTCATGACCATGTCTAGAGCGGTAAGGAATCCCTCATCCCTTCTTTATGTGCTTGCAAAGCTACATAAAGAAATAAGCGAACCAGACCTCTTGACTTAACAAGTAAGGAATTAGTTTTATTGTTTTGAAAGCTCACTCGGATAAAATATCCTAAAGTGTTTGCATTCACACTCAATAGCAGGCAAAACAGAACAATTAATAGGGTAGAACATGTGCAATTGATCAGAGGGTTCTGACATTCCTTTGGTCGTCTTGAAATTGCAGGTGTTGTGGCCAGTTGGAAGTTTTTTTTTGTCTCTCAAACCGTAACCCCATAATTTTTACAAAGTTGGCGTTATGATATTTCAGTTTCCTCCAATTAAATATCTCTGCGATGTATTACAAAATGTGAAGGAGTCTAAGCCTGAATAGTGGGGACCGATGTTACATTCTGTTCTTCCTCCATCACTGCCTCCGCTCCTGTGCTTGTTCCTTCAGTAAGAAGTTTAACAACACCAGGTTAAAGTTCAACAGGTTTATGGACTTTAACCTGGTGTTGTTAAACTTCTTACTGTGTTTACCCCAGTCCAACGCCGGCATCACCACATCTTGACACGCGTCCAGCCAGGTTGCACAAACCCCTTCGCAATCTTCCCTGGGTGGCGATGATAATTGGACATGTTTCCCTCCGCTGCTAAAAGTATTTCAGTTACTTGCTCTCCAGTCTGGAGTGTTAATTTGGTTCCATCGCACCCTGAACAACAGAGTGTGTTCGTGGAAGGATCTGCGACTGGTTAACAGCCTGACTGACAGCAAAACCAATACTCCTTCCATAGGCTTAACCATCTTCACACCAACCCATTGGCTGGTTAGTCCTGTACAATGGGAAGGAGCTGTGGGCGTTCACAACTCTTCCGGCCCTCTCTAACCTGGGAAATTCTATCTGGTCAATGATGGGGGATCTCATTGAAATTTACAGAATACTGAGAGGCCTGGATAGAGTGGATGTGGGAAGGTGTCTCCATTAGTCAGAGAGACTCGGATCTGAGGGCACAGCCTCAGAATAAAGGGATGACCCTATGGAACCAAGATGAGGAGGAATTTCTTCAGCCAGAGGGTGGTGAATCTATGGAATTCATTGCCACAGAAGGCTCTGGAGGCCAGGTCACTGAGTGTGACAGTTGGTGTCTCAGTGAGGGAGTGCTGCTCGGGCTGCAGTAGAGTGTGACAGTTGGTGTCTCACTGTGGGAGTGCTGCTCGGGCTGCAGTAGAGTGTGACAGTTGCTGTCTCAGTGAGGGAGTGCTGCTCGGGCTGCAGTAGAGTGTGACAGTTGGTGTCTCAGTGAGGGAGTGCTGCTCGGGCTGCAGTGGAGAGTGACAGTTGGGGAAGTGTGGGGAAGTTTTTTGTTTTCTTTTTTTCTTGCTGGTAATGGCTTCAGGGATGGCAGTTCAGGCAGTATGCTGCATCTCCTGTGGGATGTATGTGGTGAGGAAATCCAGTAGTGTTTCAGGAGATTTTAGTTGTAAGAAGTGCATTAGATTGCAGCTTCTGGAGGAGCGTGTAAAGGAGCTGGAGGGGGAGGTAGAGGAACTCCGCATAATTCGGGAGGCGGAGGTGGAAGTTGATAGGAGTTATAGAGAAATAGTAACTCCTAGAAATGAGGCTTGGGTCAATGCCAGGAGGAGGGGTAAGAAGCAATCGGGAAGACAATCCCCTGGGGCGGTTCCCCTCCATAATAGGTTTTCGGTGCTGGAGGCTACAGTTGAGGAGGAATCAACTGAGCATAGAGAGCAGATCTCTGGGGGTGAGCCGAGTGAGAAAGCTCAGGTGGTTAGGGGCTGTAAAAGACTGGGCCTTGTGATTGGGGACTCCACAATTAAGGGGACAGATAGGAGGGTCGGAACTAAAGGTAGGGACTCAGGGTTGGTGTGTTGCCTACCAGGGGCTGGGGTCCGGGATGTGTCTGACAGGGTATTCAGGACTCTTAGGGGGGAGGGAGATAAACCACAAGTTATTGTACATGTGGGGACACACGACATAGGGAGGATAGGGGAAGGGGATATTAGGCAGGGATTTATGGAGTTGGGGTGGAAACTAAAGGCCAAGACTGACAGAGTGGTTATCTCTGGACTCTTGCCTGTACCACGGGATAGTTTAGAGAGGAATAAGGAGAGGGAAGGTTTGAATTCATGGCTGAGGGGATGGTGCAGGAGGGAGGGGTTCAGGTACTTAAGCAATTGGGGCTCGTACTGGGGAAGGTGTGACCTCTATGAGAAGGATGGTCTACACCTTAATCAGAAGGGGACCAATATCCTGGGGGGTAAATTTGCTAAGGCCATGCAGGGAGGTTTAAACTGATTCGGGGGGGGGGAGGGATCCTGAGTAGTGGGGCTGAAAGTGAGGGATGCATGGATGGGGACTGCAATGCACGGCATTGCAGAGGTGGGGTGGAGCAGGGTTTGAAATGTGTATACTTCAATGCCAGGAGTATTCGCAATAAAGTGGGTGAACTTGCAGCGTGGATCAGTACCTGGGACTTCGATGTTGTGGCTATTTCAGAGACATGGATAGAGCAGGGGCAGGAATGGATGCTGCAGGTCCCGGGGTTCAAATGTTTTAGTCGAAGTAGGGAAGGAGGTAGAAGAGGGGGAGGGGTAGCATTATTGGTCAGAGATTGTATCACAGTGTCAGAGAGGAGGTTTGATGAGGACTTATCTGTTGAGGTAGTATGGGCGGAGATTAGAAATAGGAGAGGAGAGGTCACCCTGTTGGGAGTCTTTTATAGACCTCCTAAAAGTTCTAGAGAGGTTGAGGAAAGGATTGCGGAGTCAATCCTGCTTAGGAGTGAAAGTAATAGGGCAATTGTTATGGGGGATTTTAACTTGACTAATATTGACTGGAATTGTTATAGCTCTAGCTCGTTAGAGGGGTCAGTTTTTGTTCAAAGCGTGCAGGAAGGTTTTTTGACTCAGTATGTAGACAGGCCAACTAGAGGTGAGGCTATATTGGATCTGGTGCTGGGAAATGAGCCAGACCAGGTGCTAGACTTGGAAGTTGGTGTGCATTTTGGTGATAGTGACCACAATTCGGTTACGTTCACCTTAGTGATGGAAAGGGATAGGCATGAACCTCGGGCCAGTGGTTTTAGCTGGGGGAAGGGTAATTATGAGGCTATTAGGAGAGAATTAGGAAACATAGGTTGGACTAGGAGATTACAGGGACTGGGAACGTCCGACATGTGGAGTTTTTTCAAGGAGCAGCTACTGCGAGTCTGTGATAGGTATGTCCCTGTCAGGCAAGGAGGAATTGGTAGGGCTAGGGAACCGTGGTGCACCAAAAAAGTTTCTTTGTTGGTTAAAAAGAAAAAGGAGGCTTATGTTCGGATGAGACGTGAGCACTCGGGTAGTGCACTAGAAAGCTTTAGATTGGCTAAGAGGGAGTTGAAGAGCGAGCTTAGAAGGGCTAAAAGGGGACATGAGAAGACTTTGGCGGATAGGGTTAAAGAGAATCCTAAGGCGTTCTATAGGTATGTCAAGAACAGAAGGTTGGTTAGGGCAAGTTTAGGGCCAGTTATAGATGGCAGAGGGAAGTTATGTGTGGAACCGGAGGAGATTGGTGAAGCATTGAACCAATATTTCTCTTCGGTGTTCACGCAAGGGGACATGAATATAGCTGAGGAGGACACTGGGTTGCAAGGGAGTAGAATAGACAGTATTACAGTTGATAAGGAGGATGTGCAGGATATTCTGGAGGGTCTGAAAATAGATAAATCCCCTGGTCCGGATGGGATTTATCCAAGGATTCTCTGGGAGGCAAGAGAAGTGATTGCAGAGCCTCTGGCTCTGATCTTCAGGTCGTCGTTGGCCTCTGGTATAGTACCAGAAGATTGGAGGTTAGCGAATGTTGTCCCATTGTTTAAGAAGGGGAACAGAGACTTCCCCGGGAATTATAGACCGGTGAGTCTCACTTCTGTTGTCGGCAAGATGTTGGAAAAAATTATAAGGGATAGGATTTATAGTTATTTGGAGAGTAATGAATTGATAGGTGATAGTCAGCATGGTTTTGTGGCAGGTAGGTCGTGCCTTACTAACCTTATTGAGTTTTTTGAGAAAGTGACCAAGGAGGTGGATGGGGGCAAGGCAGTGGACGTGGTATATATGGATTTTAGTAAGGCGTTTGATAAGGTTCACCATGGTAGGCTTCTGCAGAAAATGCAGATGTATGGGATTGGGGGTGATCTAGGAAATTGGATCAGGAATTGGCTAGCGGATAGGAAACAGAGGGTGGTGGTTGATAGTAAATATTCATCATGGAGTGCGGTTACAAGTGGTGTACCTCAGGGATCTGTTTTGGGGCCACTGCTGTTTGTAATATTTATTAATGATCTGGATGAGGGTATAGTTGGGTGGATTAGCAAATTTGCTGATGACACCAAAGTCGGTGGTGTGGTAGACAGTGAGGAAGGGTGTCGTAGTCTGCAGGAAGACTTAGACAGGTTGCAAAGTTGGGCCGAGAGGTGGCGGATGGAGTTTAATGCGGAGAAGTGTGAGGTAATTCACTTTGGTAGGAATAACAGATGTGTTGAGTATAGGGCTAACGGGAGGACTTTGAATAGTGTGGAGGAGCAGAGGGATCTAGGTGTATGTGTGCATAGATCCCTGAAAGTTGGGAATCAAGTAGATAAGGTTGTTAAGAAGGCATATGGTGTCTTGGCGTTTATTGGTAGGGGGATTGAATTTAGGAGTCGTAGCGTTATGTTGCAACTGTACACAACTCTGGTGCGGCCGCACTTGGAGTACTGTGTGCAGTTCTGGTCCCCACATTACAGGAAGGATGTGGAGGCTTTGGAGAGGGTGCAGAGGAGGTTTACCAGGATGTTGCCTGGTATGGAGGGGAGATCCTATGAGGAGAGGCTGAGGGATTTGGGATTGTTTTCGCTGGAAAGGCGGCGGCTAAGAGGGGATCTTATTGAAACATATAAGATGATTAGAGGTTTAGATAGGGTGGATAGTGATAGCCTTTTTCCTCTGATGGAGAAATCCAGCACGAGGGGGCATGGCTTTAAATTGAGGGGGGGTAGTTATAGAACCGATGTCAGGGGTAGGTTCTTTACCCAGAGGGTGGTGAGGGATTGGAATGCCCTGCCAGCATCAGTAGTAAATGCGCCTAGTTTGGGGGCGTTTAAGAGATCCGTAGATAGGTTCATGGACGAAAAGAAATTGGTTTAGGTTGGAGGGTCACAGTTTTTTTTTTTTTAACTGGTCGGTGCAACATCGTGGGCCGAAGGGCCTGTTCTGCGCTGTAATGTTCTATGTTCTATGTTCTATGTTCTATGTATTTAAGATAGAGAGAGCTTCGTGATTGGTGAGGGGACAGAAGGTTGTGGGGGGAAAAAGCAAGAGAATGGGGGTGAGAAATATATCAGCCATGATCGAATAGCAGAGCAGATTCGATGGGCCAAATGGCCGACCTCTGCTCCTATACCTTATGGTCTTATAACCTGTCTAGGTTTCTTGCCTTAACCGAATGTCAAGCCGTAGCGGAAGGGAAATTGGGAAGGAGGTGTGTGTCTGACTGTCGATTGTGCATCTACCATTGTTCTAGGATTCTGTCAATGCTGTTGTCGCTGGCAACGTGATTGTCTGATCCTCCCCCGAGACTGCTGACTGGAATATTTAATGGGAGTCATGCCAGGGAAACAGCCAGGATGACAGAGAGCAGAAGTTACTGATGACCAGGGCATCAAAGGCAGCGCGGTTGATAAGATGGGCAGCTACAGAGTTATTCTGGTGAATGGAGAGCCAACGCTTTGTGCCATTGGGTGTTTGCAATCAGTTATTTTCTCTCTGGTTTGGGGAGTGGGTAAGAAGAACTGGGACTGAACTAATTGAAGGTAATTACATCTTGCTCAGAAACTGAATGGGTTGGTGTGTGAAGGAAATGCAGGTGAAAAGTGTGGCAGCCTAGGAAGGTCACCGGCTTGCATTTGAGTTATCTGAACACTGCCAGGGTGACTGGTAGCACGGTGGCACAGTGGTTAGCACTGCTGCCTCACAGCGCGAGGGACCCGGGTTCAATTCCCGGCCTTGGTCCCTGTCTGAGTGGAGTCTGCACATTCTCCCCGTGTCTGCGTGGGTTTCCTCCCACAGTGCGACAATCTGCGGGTCAAGTTGATTGGCCATGATAAATTGCCCCTTAGTGTCAGGGGAATTAGCAGTGTAAATCTGTGAGATTACGGTGATAGGGCCTGGGTGGGATTGTTGTTGGTGCAGGCTCGATGGGCTGAATGGCCTCCTCCTGCGCTGTAGGGATTCTGAGGTACAATTGCCCTTTGAGCGAGCCAGAGAGTGAAGAAATCTGCTCCAGTTTCCTTTCTTGATAAACTACGTGGACTGTTACTAGAAATGTCACTCAATGAGACTTGGACATTTCCATCTCCCACCCCTCCCTCATGGGTCAAACTACTTGTCCTGGATGACCGTAGGCTGCTGTCCTCTTTGAGGGGGAGAGCTGACTGGTGGTGATTTAACCCGAGGGTCACCACACCTCAGGCGAGGGGGCAAGGTTGAGAAGGCGGAGCCTCCTGTCTAATCTCATGAAGAATGGCTATTTAGATGAGATACTGAAAGCTGCTCCGTACCCGGGGGGCTGTGTTGCCTTGGGTTCCCATTCCTCCAATCTGAAACTGATAACATGAGTTTGGAATTTGTTGGGACTTGGTGATAAATTGAGAACCACACGTTTCCAGAATGGGATTGACATCTTAGGAGAGCCGGCATTTTATTTTTTCTGGTGTAATTCCTGTTATAAATATTACTGTGGCTGGGGGTCCTACGCCGGGAGCTGAATCATCTCCTTTCCTGTGGCACTGACACTCTGTGTATTCAGCACCTTTGCTCTTCAGTCACGTTGATGGCAGGGAAAGTGCGGCTGATCCCAACCCTAAACTGAAAAGATATCCAATGTCAATGCTCCTGTGTAGTGTTGAGTGATGCGTGCGTTATGTGTGGGGGACATTGACTGTGTTGTCCTTGGCTGTGATGCCACACATGATCGAAAAGCCACCTTATCTTGTTCTGCCCTGAACCACAATGTCATTGTGGTTCAGGGCAGAACAATGCCATACACTAGACGTGTTCGATCCTACCTTTCACAGTGTAGGTCTGAGCAGTGGAATATAGTGTGACTCTCTTTAACAGAATGTCTCAATGGGCGGCACTGTGGCACAGTGGTTAGCACTGCTGCTTCACAGTGCCAGGGATCGGGGTTCGATTCCCGGCTTTCAAGTTCATTTATTAGTCACAAGTAAGGTTTACATTAACCCTGCAATGAAGTTACTGTGAAATTCTCCTAGTCGCCACATTCCGGCGCCTGTTCGGGTCAATGCACCCTAACCAGCACGTCTTTCAGACTGTGGCAGGAAACCGGAGCACCCGGAGGAAACCCACGCAGACACGGGGAGAACGTGCAAACTCCACACAGACAGTGCTCCGGTTTACCTCCCACAATCCAAAGATGTGCGGGTTAGGTTGATTGACCATGCTAAATTGACCCTTAGTGTCAGGGGGACTAGTAGCGTAAATATGTGGGGTTACGGGAATAGGGTCTGGGTGGGATCGTGGTCGGTGCAGACTCGATGGGCCAAATGGCCTTCTTCTGCACTGTAGGGATTCTATGATTCTTTCTACGAATGCAGATCAACGTGAGCCTGGGCCCGTGCGTCAGCGAGATTCTGGTCAGGAAGACTTTGTTATATGGGTGAAAGAAGTTCACTGAGGAACTGATGTAAAACAAGATTCTAATCACTGGTGATGCATTAAATTACGTTTTGACACAAGGAATAATTGCCGCGTTATTTTCGTGACTGGAGAAGTCAAGAGTTCAGTGAAAAGATTAGGGGGTGAATGGAGAAGCAATAAGCTCTCCAACAAAGAAGATAAATTGCTGGAATAAAACATTGCTTATCTCAGTTATAAAATGAATTTGTTAAACAATGCTAAGATGAGAAAAGTATTTTTGGAGAGTGTC
This sequence comes from Mustelus asterias, assembly GCF_964213995.1. NCBI lineage: Eukaryota > Metazoa > Chordata > Chondrichthyes > Carcharhiniformes > Triakidae > Mustelus > Mustelus asterias. Next base: position 8,849,757 of record NC_135812.1, read on the forward strand.
TCTGCTTTATAACTGAATGGTTTGCATTTGTGCAATAGTGGTGTGTTCCTTGGTATTAGCATGGTAAAGGCTGGTGAATAGGAAATGAATTTGTTTGTGCTTATCTTGATATTTCCCAGTGTCCTCCTTCCATTTATACACCCTCTGTCATTTTTCCATTTCTATTTCCGTGATAGCAGCTTTGATGCAGATTTGGGGTGGCACAGTGGTTAGCATTGCTGCCCCAATCCATCACACAAACCAGCCTCCCATCCATTGACTCTGTCTACACTTCCCGCTGCCTCGGCAAAGCAGCCAGCATAATTAAGGACTCCACGCACCCCGGACATTCTCTCTTCCACCTTCTTCCTTCAGGAAAAAGATACAAGAGTCTGAGGTCACGTACCAACCGACTCAAGAACAGCTTCTTCCCTGCTGCTGTCAGACTTTTGAATGTACCAACTAATATTAAACTGATCTTTCTCTACACCTTGGCTAAGACTGTAACACTATATTCTGCACCCTCTCCTTTCCTTCTCCCCTATGTTCAAAGTTAAAGTTTATTTATTAGAGTCACAAGTAGACTTACATTAACACAACAATGAAGTTACTGTGAAAATCCCCCAGTCCCCACGCTCCGGTGCCTGTTCGGGTACACTGAGGGAGAATTTAGCATGGCCAATGCACCCTAACCAGCACATCTTTTGGACTGTGGTAGGAAACCGGAACACCCGGACGAAACCCACGCAGTCACGGGGAGAATGTGCAGACTCCGCACAGACAATGACCCGAGGCTGGAATTGAACCTGAGTCCCTGACGCCGTGTTTTAAGTTTTAAGTTTATTTATTATTGCCACAAGTAGGCTTACATTATTTGATTTGATTTGATTTGATTTATTATTGTCACATGTATTAACATACAGTGAAAAGTATTGTTTTTTGCGCGCTATACAGACAAAGCATACCATTCATAGAGAAGGAAAGGAGAGAGTGCAGAATGTAGTGTAGCATAATTAAGGACCCCATGCACCCCGGACATTCTCTCTTCCACCTTCTTCCTTCAGGAAAAAGATACCAAAGTCTGAGGCCATGTACCAACCGACTCAAGAACAGCTTCTTCCCTGCTGCTGTCAGACTTTTGAATGGACTTTCCTTGCATTAAGTTGATCTTTCTCTACACCCGAGCTGGACTGTAACACTACATTCTGTACTCCCTCGTTTCCTTCTCTATGAACAGTATGTTTTGTCTGTATAGCGCACAAGAAACAATACTTTTCACTGTCTGTTAATTCATGTGACAATAATAAATCAAATCAAATCACAGCATGAGGGACCCGGGTTCAATTCCCAGCTTGAGTTCCTGTCTGTCTGGAGTCTGCATATTCTCCCCATGTCTGCATGGGTTTCCTCCGGGTGGTCCGATTTCCTCCCACAGTCCGAAAGATGTGCTGGCCGTGTAAATTCTCCCTCAGTGTACCTGAACAGGCATCCGGAGTGCGGTGACTAGGGGATTTTCACAGTAACTTCATTGCAGTGTTAATCTGTGTGCCAAAGAAGCAAATCCGTGTGTTCCCCAACCGGAAATCATGGATGATCAGGGATATCCACTGCTTGCTGAAGTTCAGGTATGAGGTGTTCAAGTCAGGCGATACTGACCTATACAAGAAAGCCAGATAAGATCTAAGGAGATCCATCAAAGATGCCAAAAGACAGTTTCAGACTGTTGTAGGTAAAAAACCTCTGACACTATTAGTGGTTCAAAATGAATGTTTATTTTCACAATTGTGGGAGAAGTGAGGCTCCTAACAGTGGACCCCCAGCCTTCTCATCGAACACAAGTAAGAATGGAGTTTATATATGTCCCGGGCCCCGCCCTCATTACATTGCAATTCTCTAAGATGTCTGTCATTGTTCATGGTGAGATTCTTGTTGTATTAGCAGTATCTTCCTCTGCGTAGTTTGTTCGATCTCCAAGGCCACGATTGTTCGTCATTTATATCCTTGAAACAACATCACAGGTTTTGCACAAACAAGTTATCTAATATACATACAGGTTTGTATAATACTTTATATCAGGATAAGATGAATAACGTATGATGAATATATATATATGAATCTATGGTTATACAATCACAGAAGGCATACATGTCAACTCCATCGTGTTAAACAAAGGTACATGAAAATGGAGACTGTTTAGCTTATTTCGAGCTGGGTTAATCACATTTCTTAATAACAAGAATAGCTGTTCCTCTTATCTGGCACAGACATGAAAAACACCGAACTCTGACAAAAACATGAACTCTGCAGTGTTCTCAACAAAATCACAGAGTTCGGGTCTTAATGCTTAAGTGTGACAAAGTTCATTAACCCATTCACGACTTCACTCCCCCCTTTTGGTCGGATGCCAGGTCCAAACATGGCACCTATGACCAACTTAGAACCACATGTTATCGGGGAATGGGCCCAGCTCCTTAGTCGGGAGGTCTGCCCCCTCCGCCTGTACTCTTGCGCCCGGCATAATCCGCGCTGTTACTGTTTTGCAACAGGCGTTCAATAATGCCATACAAACACAGCAAGTAATTACAATTACAATTAATACAATCAATCCATGCATCAGGTATGAACCCCACGACCCGAACTATTGCCCCAGCCAGCCCGGAGGGTTATAATCATGATATTGGTTCCCTTCTTCCTGTATTGCTTTTGCTACTTGTTTAATATGATCTGCTAAGCGAGTTATATTCTCCGAAGCTTCGGGAATATACGTACAGCATTTCGAGCCAACTATGGCACATGTTCCACCTTGGGAGGCTCGCACATAATCAAGTTCCAATCAGTTCTGCAACGCCATAGTTCGAATAGCTACGACCTCTGCTGACATTTCAGAGATGGCCGTGCTCACCTCCTCGAACCCATTTTTAGTCTCATTTGCAATTTTCTCTAGGGTTGAGGCCATCTGTATAAGTTCCTGTGCTGCCTTTGCCGTCCCAAAAAATGGGTAGGCTATCATGAAGAATCGTTCTGTCTCACTAATGGCTCGCTTAGCCCTAAGCAGGTGTATCTCGGGTGGTCCCATAAGTCAGTGTAATGGTGAATATAAGGCACCACATGTGTCAAATAACACGATCCTGTCCAATTCCAGGGAAGCCACGGATAGGCATTGTTTCCACAGACAAAATAGGTACCATTATATGCAGTCACCTCGCTTACATAAGCCGCGGAGAGGCTAACCGGGACGGTGGCTATGGGGCACTGGATTGTGACCTGTATCATGGCCTCAGCGTCATCAGTGATATCAACCTGCTGTATACAGTAGCTACGGCCAAGAGGTATGGTTCCATTTCTTATCAGGCAGATAGATCCCCTCTGTTTATTTTTCACAACAAAGTAGGGTGGGGATCCTGATCTGTCGTAGCTGGGCTGGTAATTCTTCTTAAAGGACGATAAAGTGCACCCTCCGCCCCCTAGCCTTGAAACAACATCACTGTTGCTGATACCCTGCATTGTGGTACCCGATGGGGTTTTAAATGTCAGTTTCCATGTCCCTTTCTGGGTTCCATTCTGATTTAAAACCCATTCAATTACTTCTGGAGCTGATAAAGGGATAGGAAATAAGGGAATTCCTCCCTTCCCTCCGTGCGTGGGAATGTGTGAACAGACCCAGCACTTGCTCAGATTCGATTGTGATGCATACAGATAAGACATATACACTAAGGTGTTCATACAATAGACAGAGTCACCGTTACAGAGATGATCACTGTGCTTCATCCCTAACTCCTCATAATTCAATTTATATTCTCCTGCTATGGCTAACAGGGCCAGGGTCGTGAGTATCAGCATGAGAAGCATCTTATCACTGACTAATATCCCGCGCGACCGTTATACAATGGTCCAAAGGCTATATCGCCCACGCGCAACACCGCGAACCCGCGAACCCGTTCGGCTTGCTTGGAGGTCAGTTGTTGTTTGTTTATATCTGCAATTGGAGTATATCACATATTTTTCCAATTAATTTCAGCATATTCAACTGAGTATATACAGGCACAGATATCTCCACTAATTATAACTTCATACGGCTCATTTCATTCTTGTACAAGCCCTGATTTGTGAGGTAATATTTTTACTAGGAAATCCCACTGTTGGGACTGTCAGGGAGCATTTCAAGCTCTCTCTCTGCATCTCTTATTTCCTGATTGTCTTTTACCAATTTGCGCATCCCTTTTAGTTGGGTGCTTAGTTCCAAAACATATCTCCTGATTTTATCTTTGAGTGGACCAACATCGGTCCCACCTGTTATGATGCTTTTTGGTAATTGCATCGTCTGGCCTGTCATTAGCTCATAAGGGGTTAATCCGGTTGTTTGGTTTGTAGCAACCCTTAATCTCATTTAGTATGGTGGGCAATACCTTCATCCACGTTTTTTTTTTCCCGATGTCTGTATGGCCTTCGCCAGTGCAAAGTGTTTTTGCCCAATGTAATTAATTGTGCTATGCTTTAAGTTAATTGAAGCTAATTTGGCCTCATCAGCTTGGAATCCTGAGTCCAACTTAGAAACTTAGCTGCATTCTCTGATAGTACAATGTAAGGTAAACAAACTTTCTCATGGCCAAGTTGTTGATGTAGCTGGAGACTGCTTGTATGTAATAATAATATCTAATTTAGTTATGCTTTAGAAACAGATGTTTTGTTTTGTTCAATCTCAGGCTGGTTTTTGGCTGCTTTCCCTCTCTCCTTTCTCTAAAATAACCGTTATTTTGAAAGCTTAAAGAAAGGCATATTTACTTCAGATCAGTCGAGTTTATTCTGAAGAAGTAAACAGACCCTTCAGTTGGCTTGGTGCGAATCACACAACACTTTGCACTGGCTGCAGCCGGACATTCTATCAAAAGGCATCGCTTTTATCATTTAAATCACATACCATACAACTCCGATCTTTGTATGATGTATTCTTACATTATATCTAATTTGATCATTTTGTTTGTCCACATTTGAAAGTGCAATGTTTAAGCAGAAATGATTCTTCTATCGACAGATTGTCTCATAAGGTAAACACCAGTGTTTCGTGGTCATCGATGCCAATAGTTTATGCTGCCATACACAGCTCTTTAAAAACACAGATAACCGAATAAGCCGTTTGTTGTGTGCAGTCGAATGCTGCAAGATTTTTGAGTCTGGCTGCAAAGCCAGTCTCCAACTCTTTTACTCTCTCTCTCTCTTAAGTAATCCGGTTTCACTTCCTGTCATGTTAATATTAATTGTGCAAGCTATTACAAATTATGGCAAAGAATGGTTACATGTTTGGAATAACTAGCCTTTTTTTTCACAGACTTATGTTTTTATCAATACACAATATATATTATATCAGGCATCTCAAAACCCTCTTAATTTAATTTTTAAATTAATTTGTTTCCATTTTTAAACTGAGCTCCAGATCAGAATTCCTTGCACTTTTAGAACAATAACAAGCACAATACATATAACAATAACAGGAGTTACTTGATTAGAAATGTTTTGGTTTGCTTCCTAGGTTTTAAGCTTTGCAGTGTGAGGCGCGATTGATTCACACGGGAGACAAGGTCGTACCCGGGAATAAAGGCTTTTATTCACAACAAGAATAGAGCACACTGCTTAACAATACTATCCCAGACTAAGGGCTACTAGGAAGTAGCAGTGACCTTTATACTCCTGTAAGAAGGCAGAGCCAAACGGAGTGTACCACAGAACAATGCTAACAGGTGGAACACCCCAACCCTAACCCCAACAGCAACAAGAGTAACATATGTACAAGTACCCATAGTGGTAACCATCTATGGTTCACCACACAGTGTTCTTAGATTTGGAAAACCTTGAACAATAGATGGCACAATTCCAACGGCAGTATATAATTTTAACTAGTTACACTATCAGAACTATCATCAATGTTAGATGATTTAAATGATGTAATTTGTTGCATGTTATCGGAACATCACACAAGTCTTGAATTTCACATCGGTAACTAACTCGCAACACAAGTTCCAATAATTCATGGTTTTCAATGGTTGGCATCAAATGCAAATTAAAAATACTCAAGGACAACATCTTTATTTGTATTAACAACTGAGGTTTTAACTGATTTAATCTCCTGCTGTAACTTGGGATCATCGGAACTACGATTCATTGATTTGATAGACTTTAAACTGACTCATAGACAGTATATTCACCTCATTCTTTTGTTCCTGCTTTTCTATTTTTCACAAAATTACTTATTATTTTTTTAACTTCTCAACTACACTCTTATAATTTCAACTTCAAGACACGGAAAGAGCACATGGTCCTTCCACGGTCTAACTCCTTTCTCAACATTAAAACGACAAACTACAAAACATTCACGCAATCACGTTGTTAAACACACAGATACACATGGAAGCTTCCAACATTTATTCAGACTTAACATCTTAAACTGGGATGGAAGTAAAACATTTAAGAATACAGACCCTTGATTAACAGTCGCTTTTATGCTGCTGCCTTCCAAACTGTAATTCAACTCAAAACAGAAGTAAATTCAAGAAATCTTATCACTTTAATCTTTAACCGCTTGTAACAAATACTTCCCCAGAATTTTCTTATCTCATTTATTCCACTGAATTATTTCCCTCATCTCTAATTATATTGATTTGTCAATTTGGTATTTATAGGCGGGCACTCCCTTTTAGCCCGTCTGTCATTTAATACAGTTTCATGGTTGATCCATGTAACCCATTTTAATTAGAATGCATTATGGCAGTATAATAATTCCCAGTATGACACACACACTCCCATTCTGCCTTATGCAACTCCCTTCTCTGTTAAATTTTGACTATATCTTAAAATTACTGCAAGTCTTATAACTCAGAGGAACATAAACAAGTGATTAATCATCATTTCAAATACGCAGGAATAATTCTTTCTATTTATCTTTTCATTGTCAGTTCTATCAAAAATACATTTTCAAATTTAACAAAAGCCTGATCCAAATAATCCATTTATTTTATCACTTTTAAATATCCCTACTAAAATAATTATCTTTACACAGGCAGATGCAAGATCGAATCTACTGTGTGCTTAAGTGGCTAACTCTCCTTACCACTCTTCAGATGTAATCTAATGCTATTATTCCCACATTCCCCAAATCTCTGTCCGATGCATTATCGTAAAATTTACTGGGGAACGTAATTTATTAAACTCGCATTGATCTGCTATACCCCATTCCACCACATGAGGCTCTCGATCGCAATTACATCTTACATCTCTCTTTCTCTCTCCCTCGAGTGAGAGAGAGAGATTCATAGCCTGCTTGTTTTCTTTTAACCCTTTATTCCCCTTTTAACTGTTTTGTTGCGGCAATTGGTGTATTCCTTTAACTGAGTCCAATGCTTCCAGACACCCCTACCTTGCATATCTATGCAGGCACAGGTGTCTCCACTGATAATGACCTCATAGGGGCCTTTCCATTTGGGGGCAAATCCAGGTTTTCCTGGTAGTGTTTTTACCATAACCTTGCTGCCCGCCGGGGGTACCTCCGGGGTCTGTTCTAGTTTATTGTGCTCATCTATCACTATTTGTTTGTCCCGTACTGTTTTCCGCATATCTTTTAATTGGGAGCTTAACTCTAATACATATCGTCTAATCCTGTCCCGTAATGGGCCTACATCTGCATATTTCCGTGATCCATCCACAAACAGGACCAAATCTGGTGCCTCCAGGGGCACATCTTTTATTCTACTCTCCTCTACCTCTTCGTCTACATCCCCACATGAGTGGGGAGACCCTTCACCTAACATTCCTTCTGCGGGGTTCATTCCCATGTCTCATACAATGGTGATGGACTTAGTGGGTGGGAGAAGCACTGCCTCCCACTTCACCCTTCTCATGTTTGAGACAGACCGCAATTTTCCTGTGTTCAGCATTTCCACCAAGGTATGTTTGGTGTGTGAAACAATATTCCCCGTCATTATGATGGGCTCGCTGACCTTTACTGCCCATGCCGCGCAATCTAGTGCGGCTATACATCTGGGTAACCCGGTTAATACGGGGCCCTCCGCTGTGGAATAATAACCCACGGGTCGCTGCTTGTCCCCATGGACCTGTGTGACTACTGCCGAATAAAACCCCCCTTCGTTATTACAATAGATATGAAAATCTTTACTAGCGTCGGGCAGTCCAAGTCCTGGAGCCTTCAATAGTTCTACTTTTAGTTTACTATATGCCTTTCCCTGTTCTGATCCCCATTCTATAACTTCTAGAGCGGGTTTCCCCCCTTTTACTAGCCTTTGTATTGGTTCGGCGAGCCTTGCGAATTCTGGTATAAAGTTGCGGCTGTAATTAAACAACCCCAAAACCTTCCTTACCCCTTGGTCGGTTACTGGTCTTGGCATTTGCTGTATGGCTGTTTTCCTGTCCAATGGCATTTCTTTTGCCCCCTGGGATATAAGGTGTCTCAAAGCTTTTCCTTTTCCAACCACTTTCGTTATTGGACTAGTGGATGGTCTAAATCCCATCCCCCTTTTATCATCTGTTTTATGAGTCTGTCCCTCTTAATCAAAAATTCATTTATCAGGTACCCAGGGGGTCCCCGCTGTCTTTGTGCCGCCGTAACACTGATAGGTTTATACTCACCACCTGGAGTGACTTATTCTCCCTTCTCGCTCTCCCTCTCCCAGGTCGCTCTTATCGGAGTCTGGTGATACCTGTAAGGGGTGATCAGATCCCTCCGTACCACCGCTTATACTATATATTTGTTTAAGCCGGCTTCTCCTCAGAAGGCTTTTCCTTCTAACTCTTACACATGAAGGCTTTTCCTTCAAACCCCGGCGATCACTCAGACAGTCTCTATCTCACTCACGTCTGAACATCACACACTCTTATCACAGATGATTACCCACTGCATTTTGACCCACTCTATTTAAAGTTCGATAATCTATTCCGGTGTCCCGGATGTGGCCATTCGACCGGACCGTAAACAGATTATCCCGGACGAGCCCCCAATTGTTGTAGGTAAAAAACCTCTGACACTATTAGTGGATCAAAATGCAGGTTTATTTTCACAATTGTGGGAGAAGTGAGGTTCCTAACAGTGGACCCCCAGCCTTCTCATCGAACACAAGTAAGAACAGAGTTTATATATGTCCCGGGCCCCGCCCTCATTACATTGCAATTCTCTAAGATGTCTGTCATTGTTCATGGTGAGATTCTTGTTGTATTAGCAGTATCTTCCTCTGCGTAGTTTGTTCGATCTCCAAGGCCACGATTGTTCGTCATTTATATCCTTGAAACAACATCACAGGTTTTGCACAAACAAGTTAACTAATATACATACAGGTTTGTATAATACTTTATATCAGGATAAGATGAATAATGTATGATGAATATATATATATATATGAATCTATGGTTATACAATCACAGAAGGCATACATGTCAACTCCATCGTGTTAAACAAAGGTACATGAAAATGGAGACTGTTCAGCTTATTTCGAGCTGGGTTAATCGCATTTCTGAATAACAGTGGAGACAACAAGAATAGCTGTGCCTCTTATCTGGCACAGACATGAAAAACACCGAACTCTGACAAAAACATGAACTCTGCAGTGTTCTCAACGAAATCACAGAGTTCGGGTCTTAATGCTTAAGTGTGACAAAGTTCATTAACCCATTCCCGACTTCACAGACCAAGCTAGAGTCCCAGGCTAGCCACACCGACCCCCACCGACTATGGCAAGGTCTGCAAGACATAACAGGCTACAAGATGAAGGCATGTAAAATCGCCAGCTCCAACGCACCCCTCCCTGATGAGATCAATGCATTCTACGCCCATTTTGAGCAAGAGGTCAGCGAGAGCACGCCCTCCATCCTGGAAGCCCTGGACGAACCTGTATCTGAGGTCAGCATTGCAGATGTCAGAGCAGCTTTCTCGAAGGTCAACCTACGGAAAGTGACTGGCCCGGATGGGGTACCCGGACGTGCACTCAGATCCTGCGCGGATCAGCTGGCGGGGGTATTCGCCTCTCTTTATAACAACCTGAGGTCCCTATCTGCTTCAAGAAGACAACCATCTTCCCAGTACCTAAGAAAAAACAAGCAGCGTGCCTTAATGACTATCGGCCGGTGGCTCTGACATTCATCATTATGAAGTGCTTCGAAAGGTTAGTCATGGCACAAATCAATTCCAGCCTCCCGCACTACCTGGATCCACTACAGTTCGCCTATCGCCACAACAGGGCCACAGCAGACGTCATCTCCCTGGCCCTGCACTCAACCCTGGAACACCTAGATTACAAGGACACCTATGTCAGACTCCTATTTATTGACCACAGCTCAGCCTTCAACACTATTATTCCCACAAAATTCATCTCCAAACTTTGTGGCCTGGGCCTCGGCACCTCCCCCTGCGATTGGATCCTGAACTTCCTAACTCACAGACCACAATCAGTAAGGATAGGCAACAACATCTCCTTCACGATCATCCTCAGCACCGATGCCCCACAAGGCTGTGTTCTCAACCCCCGACTATACTCCTTATACACCTATGGCTGTGCGGCCAAATTCCCCTCCAATTCGATTTTCACGTTTGCTGATGACACCACCGTGGTGGGTCGGATCTCAAACAATGACGAGACCGAGCACAGGAATGAGATAGAGAATCTGGTGAACTGGTGCGGCAACAATAATCTCTCCCTCAATGTCAACAAAATGAAGGAGATTGTCATCGACTTCAGGAAGCGTAAAGGAGAACATGCCCCTGTCTACATCAACGGGGACGAAGTAGAAAGGGTCGAGAGCTTCAAGGTTTTAGGGTTCAGATCACCAACAACCTGTCCTGGTCCCCCCATGCTGACACTATAGTTCAGAAAGCCCACCAACACCTCTACTTTCTCAGAAGACTGAGGAAATTTGGCATGTCAGCTACGACTCTCACCAACTTTTATAGATGCACCATAGCAAGCATTCTTTCTGGTTGTATCACAGCTTGCTCTGGCTCCTGCTCTGCCCAACGCTGTAAGGAACTACAAAATGTCGTGAATGTATCCATCACGCAAACCAGCCTCCCATCCAATGACTCTGTCTGCACTTCCCACTGCCTTGGCAAAGAAGCCAGCATAATCAAGGACCCCACGTACCCCAGACATTCTCTCTTCCACCTTCTTCCATCGGGAAAAAGATACAAAAGACTGAGGTCACATAACAACCGACTCAAGAACATCTTCTTCCCTGCTGCTATCAGACTTTTGAATGGACCTACCTCTCATTAAGTTGAGCTTTCTCTGCGCCTAGCTATGACTGTAACACTACATTCTGCACTCTCTCCTTTCCTTCTCTATGAACGGTATGCTTTGTCTGTATAGCACACAAGAAACAATACTTTTCACTGTATGTTAATACGTGTGACAATAATAAATCAAATCAAATAATGTAAGCCTACTTGTGACACTAATAAAAAAACTTAAAACTTAAACACGGCATCAGGGACGCAGGTTCAGTTCCGGCCTCGGGTCACTGTCTGTGCGGAGTTTGCACGTTCTCCCCGTGTCTGCGTGGGTTTCCTCCGGGTGCTCCGGTTTCCTCCCACAGTCCGAAAGACATCCTGGTGAGGTGCATTGGCCATGTTAAATTCTCCCTCAGTGTACCCAAACAGGCGCCGGAGTGTGGCGACGAGGGGATTTTCACAGTGACTCCATTGCAGTGTTAATGTAAGCCTAACTTGTGACAATAATAAATAAACTTTAAAAAAACAAAGAGCTTTTGTTTCATGCCTCGTGCGAAAGATTCTCTCAGCACTGCATTGGAACAGAGGTCTTAGAGACAGCTGTCGGCCATTCAGCCCACAGAAGCAGAATTAGGCCACTCGGCCCATCGAGTCTGCTCCGCCATTCAATCATGGCTAATATTATTCTCATCCCCATTCTCCTGCCTTTTCCCCATAACCCCTGATCCCCTTATTAATCACCATTTCTTCACTGTCACTGGGTGGAGGCACAGTGGTTAGCACTGCTGCCTCACAGCACCAGGGACCCGGGTTCGATTCCCAGCTTGGGTCACTGTCTGTGTGGAGTTTGCACGTTCTCCCTGTGTCTGTGTGTGTTTCCTCCAAGTGCTCCAGTTTCCCCCCACAGTCCCAAAGAGAGAATCCATGGAATTATAGAATCCTACAGTGCAGAAGGAGGCCATTCGGCCCATCACGTCTACACCAATCACAATCCCTATTCCCGTAACCTCAAATATTTACCCTGCTAATCCCCCTGAAACTAGAGTCAATTCAGCATGGCCAATCAACTTAACCTGCACATCTTTGGACTATGCTGGTTAGATGCATTGGCCATGCTAAATTGCCCCTTTGTGTCAGGGGAGACTAGCTCGGGTAAATGCTTGGGATTATGGGGATAGGACCTGGGTAGGATTGTGGTCGGTGCAGACTCGATGGACCGAGTGGCCTCCTTCTGCACTGTAGGTTTCTATGGGTCAAAATCCTTGAACTCTCTCCCTAACAGCACTGTGGATGTACCTACACCACATGGACTGCAGCGTTTTAAGAGGATGGATCGTCACCACCTTCTCAGGGCCAATTAGGGACGGGCAATAAACGTCCATGAAGTAATTTTTGAAATGTAGTCACTGTTATGATGTAGGAAACAGAGCAGACAATTTGCGCACAGCAAGATCCCACGAACAACATTGTGGTCATAATCATTTAATTTGTTTCTGTGATGTGGAATGAGGAATTGATCAGATCACTGGGGAACGCTCTCCTGCTTTTCTACAAGGTAGAAGAATGGGGTCTTGTATCTCGAACTGAGTGAGCAGATGGGGCATTAGTTTAAATATCTTATGGAAAAGATAGCACCTCTGGCAGTGCAGCACTCCCACAGAATCACATCAGAGTATCAGCAAACAGCACCTCTGACAGTGCAGCACTCCCACAGAATCACACCAGAGTAGCAGCAAACAGATCCTCTGACAGTGCAGCACTCCCACAGAATCACATCAGAGTATCAGCAAACAGCACCTCTGACAGTGCAGCACTCCCACAGAATCACATCAGAGTATCAGCAAACAGCACCTCTGACAGTGCAGCACTCCCACAGAATCACACCAGAGTATCAGCAAACAGCACCCCTGACAGTGCAGCTCTCCCACAGAATCACACCAGAGTAGCAGCAAACAGATCCTCTGGCTGTGCAGCACTCCCACAGCATCACACCAGAGTATCAGCAAACAGCACCTCTGATAGTGGCCCAGCATCACACCAGCCTGAACTTTTGTATTTAGGTCCTCGAGTGGGACTTAAATCTACAATCACAGAATCATAGAATACCACAGTGCAGAAGAGGTCCTTCGGCCCATCAAGTCTGCACTGATACATGAAAGGCCCTGACCTGCCCACCTAATCCCACTTGCCAGCACTTGGCCCATAGCCTTGAATGTTATGGGGTGCCAAGTATTCATCCAGGTACTTTTTAAAGGATGTGAGGCATCCCGCCTCCACCACCCTCCCAAGCAGCGCATTCCAGACCCTCACCATCCTCTGAGTTAAAAGGTTTTTCCTCAAATCCGCCTAAACCTCCCACCCCTCATTTTTAACCTGTGTCCCCTCGTGACTGATCCTTCAACTAAGGGGAACAGCTGCTCCTTATCCACCCTATCCATACCCCTCATAATCTTGTACACCTCGATCAGGTCACCCCTCAGTCTTCTCTGCTCCAGGGAAAACAACCCAAGCCTATCCAAGCTCTCTTTGTAACTTAGATGTTCCATCCCAGGCAGCATCCTGGTGAATCCCATCTGCACCCCCTCCAGTGCATTCACGTCCTTTCTATAATGTGGCGACCAGAACTGCACACAATACTCCAGCTATGGGCTCACTAAAGTTCTAGACAACTCTTTCATGACCTCTCTGCTTTTGTAATCTATACCCCGACTGATGAAGTTGAGTGTGCCGTATGCTTTTTTCACCACCCTATTAACCTGCCTTTCCACCTTCAGAGATCTATGGACAAACACGCCAAGGTCCCTTTGTTCTTCGGAACTTCCCAGTGTCAGACCTTTCATTCTGATTTAAAGGTGAGAGTGTTATCCCTTGAGCCAAAGCTGACAGAACTGATCTAATGATTCTCCTGAGCTGCTGATGGTGTCTAGAAGGCTAAGCTTCAATTTCTGGAGACCTCAGGAGAATGCGGGCGAGTTGGTAACCTTAGGTAATTGTTTTCTGAGCTGGACTGCTTTTTCTATTGGCTTCAGTGAATGATCAGGGTTCCAACTCAAAGGGAATTTTTTATTTTATCTTATTAATTTGTGGGACATGGGCATCGCTGGCTGGCCAGCATTTATTGCCCATCCCTAGTTGCCCGAGGGCAGTTGAGAGTCAACTACATTGCTGTGGCTCTGGAGTCACATGTAGGCCAGACCGGGTAAGGATGGCAGATTTCCTTCCCTAAAGGGCATCAGTGAACCAGATGGGTCTTTCCGACAATTGACAATGGTTTCATGGTCATCAGTAGATTCTTAATTCCAGATATTTTGAAGTGAATTCAAATTCCACCACCTGCCATGGTGGGATTCAAATCCGGGTCCCCAGAACATTAGCTGAGTTTCTGGATTAATAGTCTAACGATAATACCACTAGGCCATCGCCTCAAATTTGGTGAATTTCCCAAGTCCCTGGGACCCGAAGTTACTGTGAAAATCCCCCTAGTCGCCACACTCCGGCGCCTGTTCGAGTACACTGAGGGAGAATTTAGCACGGCCAATGCACCCTAACCAGCACATCTTTGGACTGTGGGAAGAATCTGGAGCACCCAAAGGAAACCCATGCAAACATGGGGAGAATGTGTAAACTCTGTACAGACAGTGACCCAAGCTGGGAATTGAACCCGGGTCCCTGGTGCTGTGAGGCAGCAGTGCTAACCACTGTGCCACCGTGCTGCCCACTGTCCTAAACCTGGCATTGTGAGACTTCTTACTGTGCCTACCCCAGTCCAACGCCAAAATCTCCGCCTCAAGCCAATGGAAAAGTAGCGTTCCCAGCCTCCATCTTGTGTCTGTGATAAATACTGTCATTAAACAGGAACACTCTTAATTAGTGTCATCATTAAAGTGGATGTGTCGTACAACTGGGACATAAATGGCAGGGAACCTGGAACAGTGGAGCTAAAGGACACAGTAGGAGGTAGCAGGGTGTGTGTGAGGAGGGGCTGAGGGTGAGAAAGGGTGGTGCAAACTCAAAGCAGATCTGCAGAATCAACACTTGACTGAGTGAGTGGACAAACTATGGAACAAACCCCCTCAGGACACAGTGGAGGCAGCTCGTTCTGATGCATTGAAATGCAAATTTGATCGATTATTTTCGGAACACAAGATTTTGGCCCTCCACCGCTGGGACTTTCCTTCATTCTGAGTCTGTTGTCGGCTAATTGATAGAGATTGATTGTTGCAATTAATCAATAGCTCCAATATCATTGTGTCATGCAACTCCCAGGCTGATACAAGGTGAACAAGTTAAACCTTGGTTGCTCCCTTCACTACCAATTTCAGCGTACAGCAATCCTTCACAAGGTGGACGTGTGCAATTATGCGTCTGTTATTCTATGGAGCAATCTGTAGCCAAAGCCCTGCAACTGAGTAAATAGAGAGTGCAGTGGAAACAAGGGGCTTTGGCACATTGGTTGTCAAGCAGAGTTTGAAGGTTGCATTGCCTACCCACTGACTGGCTCCAATTACACAGGGGAGGAGAGGTGGAGTCATTGCAGAGCTCTTTCATGGAGCTGACACTGGCACAAGGGGCTGAATGGCCTTCTCCTGTGCTCTGGAAGATTTGCTGAATACAGGGTGACAGGTGTACACTTAGAATGTACATGTACATTTATATAAATGTACACTTACACTTTGGACTAGACAGGGTAGATGCAGGGAGGATGTTCCTGATGGTGGGGGTGTCCAGAACCAGGGGTCACAGTCAGAGGATTCGGGGTAGACCATTTAGGACGGAGGTGAGGAGACATTTCTTCACCCAAAGAGTGGTGAGCCTGTGGAATTCATTACCACAGGAAGTAGTTGATGCCAAAATATTGAATGTATTCAAGAGGCGGCTGGATATAGCACTTGGGGCGAACGGGATCAGAGGTTATGGGGAGAAAGCAGGATTAGGCTACTGAGTTGGATGATCAGCCATGATGGTGATGAATGGCGGAGCAGGCTCGAAGGGCTGAATGGCCTCCTCCTGCTCCTATCCTCTATGTTTTTATACACCTCCCACTCCTCTGTGTTGCCTGAACACTGGAACCCATGAATTATGATGCGGCAACAGTAATCTCTCCCTCAATGTCAACAAAATGAAGGAGATTGTCATCGACTTCAGGAAGCGTAAAGGAGAACAAAGGGGACGAAGTAGAAAGGGTTGAGAGCTTCAAGTTTTTAGGTGTCCAGATCACCAACAACCTGTCCTGGTCCCCCCATGCCGACACTATGGTTAAGAAAGCGCACCAGCGCCTCTACTTTCTCAGAAGACTAAGGAAATTTGGCATGTCAGCCACGACTCTCGCCAACTTTTACAGATGCACCATAGAAAGCATTCTTTCTGGCTGTATGCTTGGTATGGCTCCTGCTCTGCCCAAGGCCGCAAGGAACTACAAAATGTCGTGAATGTATCCATCACGCAAACTAGCCTCCCATCCATTGACTCTGTCTACACTTCCTGCTGCCTTGGCAAAGCAGCCAGCATAATTAAGGACCCCACACACCCCGGACATACTCTCTTCCACCTTCTTCCTTCGGGAAAAAGATACAAAAGTCTGATGTCATGTACCAACTGACTCAAGAACAGCTTCTTCCCTGCTGCTGTCAGACTTTTGAATGGACCTACCTTGCATTAAGTTGATTTTTCACTACACCCTAGCTATGACTGTAACACTACATTCTGCACTCGCTCGTTTCCTTCTCTATGAACAGTATGCTTTGTCTGTATAGCGCGCAAGAAACAATACTTTTCACTGTATGTTAATACGTGTGACAATAATAAATCAAATCAAATCAAATAGGAGCAGGACTAGTCATTTGACTCATACACTTTTAAGATGGTCACCAACAACAGTTTACGTTTATATAGCACCTTTAACATAATGAAATATCCCAAGGCACTTTGCAGGAATGTTCCGATGTAAAATGTGACACCGAGTCACGCAGGGGCAATACTAGGGCAGATGACCTGAAGATCGGTCAAAGAGGTAGGTTTAAAGGAATGTTTTGATGGAGGAAAGAGAGGTGGAGAGGCAGAGAAATGTAGCAGGGAATAAATTCCAGAGTTTCGTGCCTGAAGACAGAGTCACCAACGGAGGAGCTATTATCATAGAATCCCGACAGTGCAGAAGCAAGCCATTCGGCCCATCTAGTCTGCACCGACTCTCCGAAAGACCATCTTACTCAGGCCCACCCACCCCACCCTTCCTGTCCCTGTAACCCTGCACATTTACCATGACTAATCAACTCAAGCAACACATCTTGGGATGACTAAGGGGCAATTGAGCATGGCCAATGCACCTAACCAGTATGTCTTTCGAACTGTGGGAGGAAACCGGACCACCCGGAGGAAACCCACAAACTCTACACAGTCACCCAAGGCTGCAATCAAACCCGCATCCCTAGGACTGTGAGGCAGCAGTGCTAACCACTACACCACTATGTCGCCCATTTACAATTCTGGCAAGACGCCAGAATTAGATGAGTGTAGATACGTTGGGTGGGGGGTGGGGAGGGAGTTAGTGGACTGGAGGAGATTACAGACAGTGGAGTGCTGGGGCTGGAGGAGATTACAGACAAAGGGAGGGAACGGCTGGAGGAGATTAAAGTTTAAAGTTTTAAAGTTTATTTATTAGTGTCACAAGTAGGTTTACATTAACACTGCAATGAAGTTACTGTGAAAATCCCCTAGTCGCCACACTCCGGCGCCTGTTCGGGTACACTGAGGGAGAATTTAGCATGGCCATTGCACCTAACCAGCATATGTTTCGGACAGTGGGAGGAAACCGGAGCGCCCGGAGGAAACCCTTGCAGACAAGGGGAGAACATACAGACTCCGCACAGGCAGTGACCCAAGCCAGGAATCAAGCCCGGGTCCCTGGTGCTGTGAGGCAGCAGTGCTAACCACTGTGCCACAATGCCACCCCCAGACATAGGGACGAGTGGGGCTGGAGGGGATTACAGACATAGGGAGGTGACGTCTGGAGGGGGTTACAGACATGGGGGAGTGGGGCTGGAGGGGGGTTACAGACAGAAGGAGGCATGAGACCATAGAAGGATTTAGAAAGAATAATTTTCAAACGGAGACATTATTTAACTGGGAGCTAATATAGACCAGTTAGCACAGGATGGACAGGTGAACAAAACAAACACATTGTTAAGAGATTTTGCTTCAAGAAAATCAATTTTTGGCTCTTGCAGGGGATGTTAAAGAATGTTTTTTTTCAAGAGTAAGAGCTAAAATGTAATTGAAAGCCTCTTCCTGCTGCTTGGTCCTCCCAGGCATTGGGGGCGCTGAGGGTGCACTTTGCTGGCGGGCTGAGGGTGTGGGGGAGACTCTTTCTGCCCCTGTCAGCTCGGTGTGGAGGGGGAGACACAGTTACTCCATGTGCTGCTGCTGCTGCTAAAGTTTAAAGAGCAATTCGCGCTCCGGGGGACAGCGAGAGTTTCCAAGCCCCAGATCCCCGCGGCTGCCGGATTCCCGGGTTAGTAAGCAAGGGGCTGGGGAGGGAGAAATATCTCCTTTAATATTGGCAGTGTTTTAAATGGTCTCCTCAGTGTATCTCTGTCAGAGAGCCCTTCCTCTGGACTCTGCCATGGTCTCGGCTTCTCAGCTGCTGCTGGCTTTGGAACGCTGTGACTGTAACGATCTGAATTGTTACTGTTGCCACATTCTGATACAGTAACAATCCCCATCCCCACACCAATCCCAGTATTGCTGCCTTGCCCTTCTTTCAAACCCCCCTCAATCCTCTCTCCTCTGAGGGTGAGGATACACAAGGGAGATGCAAGACTGCAGTTACCCCCCCCCCCCCCCACCCTTTAGACATTTTTATAAAATTAATTTCATGGGATGGAGGCATCACTGGCTACAGTGGCCCAGTGGTTAACACCGCTGCCTCACAGCGCCAGGGACCCAGGTTCGATTGGGTCACTCATTTGATTTGATTTGATTTATTATTGTCACATGTATCATCATACAGTGGAAAGTATTGTTTCTTGCGCGCAATACAGGCAAAGCATACCGTTCATAGAGAAGGAAATGAGAGAGTGTCTGTGTGGAGTTTGCACATTCTCCCCGTGTCTGCGTGGGTTTCGTACAGTTGCGCCAGTTTCCTCCCACAGTCCGAAAGACGTGCTGGTTAGGTGCATTGACTGTGCTAAATTCTCCCTCCGTGTACCCGAACAGGCGCCAGAGTGTGGCGACTAAGGGATTTTCACAGTAACTTCATTGCAGTGTTAATGTAAGCCTGCTTATGACGCTAATAAATAAACTTTTAAAAAACTCTTCTGAGGATGATGGTGCACAAGGGTCGCAGGACTGCAATTGCCCCCCCCCCCACTCCCCTTCAGGTACTTGAAAAAAAAATTCATGGGATGCAGGCATTGGTGGCTCGATCAACTATTGCCCATTACTAATTGTCCTGGAGGTGATGGTTTAGAGTTTATTTATTATTGTCACAAGTAAGGCTTACATTAACACTGCAATGAAGTAACTGTGAAATTCCCCTAGTCGCCACACTCTGGCACCTGTTCAGGTACACTGAGGGAGAATTTAGCATGGCCAAAGCACCTAACCAGCACATCTTTTGGACTGTGGGAGGAAACCGGAGCACCCGGAGGAAACCCACGCAGACACAGGGAGAACATGCAATCTCCGCACAGTCACCCAAGCTGGGAATTAAACCTCGGTTCCCGGTGTAGCGAGGCAGCAGTGCTAACCACTGTTGCCCTTGCACGGGATGTGGGTGTTACTGGCTCGACCAACATTCATTGGCCATTCCTAATTACCCTGGAGAAGCTGGTGGTGAGCTGCCGTCTTGAATCTCTGCGGTCCATCTGGTGTAGCTGCACCCACTGTGCTGTTGGGAGGGTGTTCCAGGATTTTGATCTGGTGATGTGGAAATATATCGGCCGTTCCTTTGCCGTCGCTGGGTCAAAATCCTGGAACTCCTTTCCTAACAGCATGGTGGGTGCACCTACACCCCAGGGACTGCAACAGTCCAAGAGGGCAGTTAGAGAAAGGCAATAAAATGCCAGTGATGACGATCACTCCATGAATGAATCAATAAAAAAAAGCACAGAAGTGTCCATCTGCAGGAGGTTCAGGGGGGTTGGGAGGAAAACCTTTTTCACCCAGAGGGTGGTGACGATCTGGAATGTGCTGCCTGGGAGGGTGATAGAGGCGGGTTGCCCCATATCCTTTAATGGATGAGCACTTGGTACATCATAACATTCATGGCTATGGGCCTAGTGCTGATAGATAGGATTTTGATTTGATTTATTATTGCCAAAATATTAACATACAGTGAAAAGTATTGTTCCTTGCGTGCTATACTGACAAAGCATACCGCTCATAGAGAAGGAAAGGAGAGAGTGCAGAATGTAGTGTTACAGTCATAGCTAGGGTATAGAGAAAGATCAACTTATTGCGAGGTAGGTCCATTGAAAAGTCTGACAGCAGCAGGGAAGAAGCTGTTCTTGAGTCGGTTGGTACGTGACCTCAGACTTTTGTATCTTTTTCCCAATGGAAGAAGGCGGAAGAGAGAATGTCCGGGGTGCGCAGGGAATTATGCTGGCTGCCTTTCCGAGGCAGCGGGAAGTGTAGACAGAGTCAATGGATGGGAGGCTGGTTTGAGTGATGGATTGGGCTTTATTCATGACCTTTGTAGTTTCCTGGGGTCTTGGGCAGAGCAGGAGCCACACCAAGCTGTGATACAACCTGAAAGAATGCTTTCTATGACGCATCTGTAAAAGTTGGTGAGAGTTGTAGCGGACATGCCAAATTTCCTTAGTCTCCTGAGAAAGTAGAGGCTTTGGTGGGCTTTCTTAACTATAGTGTCGGCATGGGGAGGACCAGACAGGTTGTTGGTGATCTGGGCACCTAAAAACTTGAAGCTCTCGACCCTTTCTACTTCACCCCCATTAATGTAGACGGGTATGTTCTCTTTTACGCTTCCTGAAGTCGATGACAATCTCCTTCGTTTTGTTGACATTGAGGGAGAGATTATTGTTGCTGCACCAGTTCACCAGATTCTCTGTTGTGTGGCGTCAGGTGTTTCTCGCGTGGTGGTGCAGAACCGATGGGTTGAAGAACCTTTTCTGCCCTGTATGATTCTATGTTCAGAATGTGTTAGCATCTCATTCAATTAACTCTTGGACACTGAAGAAGTAAATCACTTGGTTGAAGAAGGAGCTTGCGTGTATAAATCACAGCCTCAGGATGCTCTATTTGACCGGTGACGTACCTATGAGGAGTAGTCCCTATTATTGCTGAAAAGAGACATGCTCCTGAAGCTTTTCGTCTTGCACTCATCAGGACAAATGTGAGAATATCAAATTTCAAATGATCAAAACAATTTATACTGTGGGAGGAGAGTGTGCTGATTGTTTTGCAAACCAATTTTGATTAGTTAGAGGAGGTGATGGTCCAGTGGTATTATCGCTAGACTATTAAGCCAGAAACTCAGCTAATGTTCTGGGGACGTGGGTTCGAATCCCGCCACGGCAGATGGTGGAATTTGAATTCAATAAAAAATATCTGGAATTAAGAATCTACTGATGACCATGGAACCATTGTCGATTGTCGGGAAAACCCATCTGGTTCACTAATGTCCTTTCGGGAAGGAAATCTGCTGTTCTTACCCGGTCTGGTCTGCATGTGACTCCAGAGATACAGCAATGTGGTTGACTCTCAACTGCCCTCGGGCAATTAGAGATGGGCAATAAATGCTGGCCAGCCACTGACACCCATGTCCCACGAATGAAGTTTTTAAAAGTGGCGGTGCTTGGAGAAAGCAGCCGGGAATTATAGGCTTTTCGAGCAATTCAGAAAAGGCACAATGCTTGAACGTTTTCCTTTTGTTTGCAGAGTATGGCTCCCTGTGTCTGAATGTGTGTCGCTTCTAGACTATGCAAATGAGCCATGTTACAAGTTTGAATATCTAAAATTGGTTGTTAGTGTAGTTATCAGCACACTCAGGATTGTCCAGCAAGTGCTGCCCAATTGCCAAATCCCAGCTAACTGGACATTTTGATT
Organism: Mustelus asterias; assembly: GCF_964213995.1. Taxonomy (NCBI): domain Eukaryota; kingdom Metazoa; phylum Chordata; class Chondrichthyes; order Carcharhiniformes; family Triakidae; genus Mustelus; species Mustelus asterias. Next base: position 8,872,018 of record NC_135812.1, read on the forward strand.
TGCATTTTGTAGGCGTGGGCTGGTTGAATACGATCTGTATTCCGCCTGTTAGAAACAACCAAAGGAGCACTTTGATCTGTCAATCGACATGCTCGGCATCGCACAGGCTTTGAAATTCATTGACACGATGACAGTAGTCACCGTTATAATGTGGGAAATATGTCAGGCAGTCCACGCACAGCAAGATTCCACAGATTGCAATGAGTGACCAGATACTCTTTCTAAGTGATGTTGGCTGAAGGACAGATATTGGCCAGAACATTGGGGAGAAGTCCCTGTTATCCTTCAGCAGCTGGGTCCTTTCCTTGAGGGAGTAGATCGGGCATTGGTTTAATGTCTTGGCTGAAAGTTGGTACCTCTGACAGTGCAGCAGCCTTTCAATATTGCACTGAGAGTGTCAGCCTAGATTCTGTGCCCAAGGCTCTGGGGCGGATCTTGAACCTATAACCTTCTGACAAGAGTTGATACCCACTGATTAGGGGAAGGGATGGCGTGGGGGTGCGGTGGGGTGCATGGCACAGCATCTCTCTATTTAATAGTGCTCTAGGTATTAGTCCCTGGGGTTTTTTTTCCTTGTTGATTTTCTCCTTATGTTCACTGTGACTCTGCTCATCCAACTTCACACATAATTCTCCACCGACACCCAGTGCCACCTGTGGCCCCTTTGTATGTCAGTGACTTCTATCGAATAATTGACATCAAATTAGGGCTTAATTGGAAGGCCTGTTAACTCATTCTGAACAATCTCCCCTTCCTTTGGGAGAAAAAAATGTTTTGGTGAATATTGTTTTCCACAGAGAGAGGTGGTGGTGAGCTGCCGTCCTGAACAGCTGCAGACCCTGAGGTGTGGGTACACCCACAGTGCTGTTAGGGAGGAAATTCCAAAATTTAGACTCAGAGACAGTGATATCTTTCCAACTAAGAATGGTGAGTGTCTCGGCGGGAGCCTGCAGTTGCATCTTGTAGATGGTACACACTGCTGCCACTGTTCATCAGTGGTGGAGGGATTGAATGTTTGTGGAAGGGGTGGCAATCCAGTGGGCTGCTTTGTCCTGGATGGTATCAGGCATCTTGGTTTGATTTGATTTATTATTGTCACATGTATGAACATACAGTGAAAAGTATTGTTTAGTGTTACAGTCATAACTAGGGGGTAGAGAAAGATCAACTTAATGCAAGGTAAATCCATTCAAAAGTCTGGCAGCAGCAGGGGAAAAGCTGTTCTTGAATTGGTTGGTACGTGACCTCAGACTTTTGTATCTTTTTCCCGATGGAAGAAGGTGGAAGAGAGAATGTCCGGGGTGCGTGGGGTCCTTAATTATGCTGGCTGCTTTGCTGAGGCAGTGGGAAGTGTAGACAGAGTCAATGGATGGGAGGCTGGTTTGCGTGATGGATTGGGCTACGTTCACGACCTTTTGTAGTTTCTTGCTGTCTTGGGCAGAGCAGGAGCCATACCAAGCTGTGATACAACCTGAAAGAATGCTTTCTATGGTGCATCTGTAAAAGTTGGTGAGAGTCGTAGCTGACATATTGTTGGAGCTGCACCCATCCAGGTAAATGGGCAACATTCCATCACACTCCTGACTTGTGCCTTGTAGATGGTGGACAGGCTTTATGAGGAGCTGAGTTACTAGCTTTGACCTGCTCTTGTAACCACAGCATTTATACGGCTAGTCCAGTTCAGTTTCTTATTTTCACTAATAGGAGTTCCATTCTAAACACATTGGGAGTTTCATTGTTGATTGGTGATGTAAGCAGAGGTTGTAACTACAACGTATTGAGCAGGCATTGTGTGTATTCTCAAGGTTTATTATTAATAATCGATGTAGATGAAGGATTATTGGGAAGAATCGGGTAAGCAGATTGCTTTACTCATGACAACAAAGCAAAACTCTACTTGCCAGATATTAACTTTCCTGTTTTGGAGAGTGTTTATTTGATGTGTTTTTGGAAATAGTGTGGTGCTGGTTTCAGGAGTTTGGATATTGGATCAGCCTCTCTCCCGCTCTCTTTTCCAGCTCTTATGCAGCGTCCAGCGATGAAGGAGGACAGCCAGCGGCTGCTGATACAGTTCAAGGATGAGGGCGGCGAAATCTTGGGCACACCTTTTGATGTCCCGGTTGACATTACACCCGACAAGTTACAGCTTGTGTGCAACGTCCTGTTGCCCAAGGTAAAACCATCTCATATTTTGATGCAGTCACACACACAGGGTACCGAGGCACTTTATACATCTCCCCACTCGTCACATCACCATTGGTGGCTGGGCCTTCAGCCATCTAGACCCAAAGTGTTAGTTGTACAGTAATTCCAGAGATGTGCGGGTTAGGTTGATTGGCCATGTTAAATTGCCCCTTTGTGTCAGGGTGACTAGCAGGGTAAATATGTGGGGTTATGGTGATAGGGCCTGGGTGGGATTGTTGTCAGTGCAGGTTTGATGGGCCCAGTGGCTTCCTTCGGCTCTGTAAGGATTCTATGATTCTATAATTGTTAGGTGGTTTGGCCATGCTAAATTGCCCCTTCATGTCCAAAGATGTGTAGCCATGGTAAGATGCACTTCTGCATTGTAGGGATTCTATGTTTCTTAATTGAGTATTTAACTCATTTAGAATCGCTACAGTGTAGAAGGAGGCCACTTGGCCGATTGAGTCTGCACCGACTCTCTGAAAGAGGATTTTACCCTGGCCCTCTCCCCCGGCCTATTCCTGCAACCCTATAAATTTCCCATGGCTAATCCACTAACCTACACATCTTGGGACACTAAGGGACAACTTACCATGGCCAATCCATCTAACCCACACATCTTTGGAGTGTGGGAGGAAACCGGAACACCCGGAGGAAACCCACGCGGACAGTGACCCAAGGCCGGAATTGAACCCGGATCCTTGGCGCTGTGAGGCAGCCGTGCTAACCACTGTGCCACCGTGTTTTGGTGGTACTTTAATTGGGGATTCATTTGTTTTCCTATATATGGGAGCAAACTGAAACTGTGCTTGTTGGGTTTAGGAGGCGTATGTTTGTAATGTGTATCTCTGTAAATAAGTGTCTATAAAGTGTGTAAAGATCAGAGTCAAGTTCTACCCTTCACCTTGCTTTCTAGAAGAGAACATGAGGGTCTGGAATCCATTTCCTTCCTAAGCCGCTCTGTCGCTTCCTCTCTGTTCACTCTCCACACTAGACAGGGTAGATGCAGGAAGGATGTTCCTGATGGTGGGGGGTCCAGAACCAGGAGTCACAGTCTGAGGATTCGGGGTAGACCATTTAGGACGGAGGTGAGGAGTCATTTCTTCACCCAAAGAGTGGTGAGTCTGTGGAATTCATTACCACAGGAAGTAGTTGATGTCAAAACATTGAATGTATTCAAGAGGCGGCTGGATATAGCACTTGGGGCGAACGGGATCAAAGGTTATGGGGAGAAAGCAGGATTAGGCTATTGAGTTGGATGATCAGCCATGATGGTGATGAATGGCGGAGCAGGCTCGAAGGGCCTCCTCCTGCTCCTATCTTCTATGTTTCTATGTTTAGAATGATCCTTTTAACTTCCTAATCTTCCATAACCATGGAGCAATGCAATGGAAACCCCTGGCCACCAACACCCTCTGGGGGCATGGTACCTGGAGGAGTCCCAGAGTGGGACTTGAACCCAGAACCTCTGACCCAGACAGAGGTGGCGACTACCCCACTGTACCATGAGACTTGCTGGCTTCCTGAAACCTCCTCCTCCTGGGGTTCCAGTTCTCTGAAATACTTTTTGATTTGATTTGATTTATTATTATCATATGTATTGGGATACAGTGAAAGCTATACAGACAAAGCATACCGTTCATAGAGAAGGAAATGAGAGAGTGCAGAATGTAGTGTTACAGTCATAGCTAGGGTGTAGAGAAAGATCAACTTAATGCAAGGTAGGTCCATTCAAAAGTCTGATGGCAGCAGGGAAGAAGCTGTTTTTGAGTTGGTTGCTACGTGACCTCAGACTTTTGTGTCTTTTTCTCGACTCTAAGGACTCTAAATTAAGGACATAAACCTTAAACCAGGATCTTGGGTTTATGTCACAATATCGGTAACCCCCACAGCTTGACTCCTGGACTTGCAGAATCTCACTGGCTGTCCTGTCTGCAGACAATACACATCTCTTTAACCTGTGCTTAATGCTCCCTCCACTCACATTGTTTGTATCTTTAAGACCTGGTTGGCTGTAGAGATTCGCATTCTAATCAGTATTCTGTAACTTGATTTTGTGTCTCTGTTCCCTGTTTGAGAGCAGATTTCCACTCCATCTGACGAAGGAGCAGCGCTCCGAAAGCTAATGGCATTTGCTACCATCATAGATCATAGAAACCCTACAGTGCAGAAAGAGGCCATTCGGCCCATCGAGTCTGCACCGACCAAGATCCCACCCAGGCCCGATCCCCACATCCCTACATATTTATCCGCTAATCCCTCTAGCCTACGCATCCCGGGACACTAAGGGGCAATTTAGCATGGCCAATTAACCTAACCCGCACATCTTTGGGAGGAAACCGGAGCACCCGGAGGAAACCCACGCAGACACGAGGAGAATGTGCAAACTCCACACAGACAGTGACCCAAGCCGGGAATCGAACCCAGGTCCCTGGAGCTGTGAAGCAGCAGTGCTAACCACTGTACTACCGTGCCGCCCTAATAAACCAAATAATACCAAATAAACCTGTTGGACTTTAACCTGGTGTTGCTAAAACTCTTACTGGGAAAAGACTAGTACCAGAGGACACTTAGAGGTCTACCTTTTAAGACTGAGACGAGGAGAATTTTTTCTCTTGGGGCTGAGTGTTGGGAATTCTCTTCCTCAGAGAGTGGTGAAGGCTGGGCCATTGAATTTATTCAAGGCTGAGTTAGAGAGATTTTTAATGGACGAGAGGGTCAAGGGTTATGGGGGGGAGACCACAACCCCCTCAGCCATGATCTTATTGAATGGCGGAGCAGGGTTGATGGGCTGAATGGCCGACAGCTGCCTCTAAGATCTCTGTTCTAATGCAGTGCTGAGGGAGTCTTTCGCATGAGGCATTAAACCAAAGCTCTTTCTTTTTTTATAGTTTATTTATTAGTCGCAAGTAACGCTTACATTAACACTGCAATGAAGTTACTGTGAAAATCCCCAAGTGGCCACACTCCGGTGCCTGTTCGGGTCCACTCAGAGAGAATTTAGCACAGCCAATGCACCTAACCAGCACGTCTTTCGGAGAAAACCGGGGCACCCGGAGTAAACCCACGCAGACACGGGGAGAAGGTGCAAACTCCACACAGACAGTGATCCAAGCTGGGAATCGAACCCGGGTCCCTGGCGCTGTGAGGCAGCAGTGCTAACCACTGTGCCGTCCCTCTCGTTAGTTTGATGTGAAGCATTGCACTAGTTTGAACAACAGCAGGGGATTTATCCCTGGTGTTTTGGCTAATATTTATCCAACAATCACTAAAAATAGATTATTTAGTCATAGTCACACTGTTGGTTGTGAGATCTGGCTGCCTGCAAATTAACTGCCAGGTTTCCTACAATGCAACCGTGACCACAAAAGTACTTAATTAGCTACAAAGCACTTTGGGATGCCCTGAGAGGTGCTACATAAATGCAGCCTTAGGTTTAGAACAAAGAAAAGTACAGCACAGGAACAGGCCGTTCGTCCCTCCAAGCCTGTGCCGATCATGACGCCCCAACTAAACAAAATAAAGATCCTTCTGCCCTCACTCGGTCCGTATCTCTCTATTCCCTCCTCCTTCATGTATTTGGTCATCCTGTTATCATCCTTATTTCTGGTCTGTTATTTTCAGGATGATCCCCTGCCTTTGGCCTTCTACGTGAACGAGACGGAAATTGTCACCTCGCTGGAGAAGGCGCTGCAGGAGCAGAAGGTGGAAACGGAAAATGTGATCGACATTATTTATCAGCCGCAGGCAGTGTTTCGCGTGCGGGCTGTGACACGTTGTACCAGCTCATTGGAAGGCCACACGGAGGCTGTCATTTCTGTGGCCTTCAGCCCCACTGGAAGGCAAGTCTCTCAAAGAAAAAAAACTCCTGAAAGATTATTCCAGTCTCTCCCTTTGATGTCAGTTTAGGCTCAGTTGAGAGTCACAAGGTTCCTGGGTCAAGCCTCACTCCAGGACTTAAGCACCCCAGAATGAAGCCTGACACTGCGGTGGAATACTGAGGGAGTGCTGCACTGTTGAATGCGGTGTTTCAGATGGGTTGATGAGAAACCAGGGCGTTATGCACCGACTCAAGTGGATGTAAAAAATCCCCTGGCATGATTTCAAACAAATGGGGCGGGCACGGTGGCACAGTGGTTAGCACTGCTGCCTCACAGCACCAGGGACCTGGGTTCGATTCCCAGCTTGGGTCACTGTCTGTGTGGAGTTCGCACATTCTCCCCGTGTCTGCGTGGGTTTCCTCCGGATGCTCCAGTTTCCTCCCACACTCAAAACATCTGCGTGGGTTTCCTCCGGATGCTCCAGTTTCCTCCCACACTCCAAACATGTGCGGGCTAGGTTGATTGGCCATGCTGAATTGTCTCTTTAGCAGGGTAAATGTGTAGCGTCATGGGGATAGGGTGGGATTGTGTGCAGTATTGACCCAGTAACTCTGCTGTTAAAGGTATCTCGCAAGTGGATCAGGAGACACCACGGTACGGTTCTGGGATCTGTCGACGGAAACCCCTCACTTTACAGCTAAAGGCAAGTTCACTTTGAACATTTCAATATTATCCTTCCTCCTGCCACCAATCCCATTCCCTTCCTGCTTTAGGATCCTGATGCACACACAGCGTTTCCCGGGAAGGTGACCGGCCTTCTCTCCGGCCTTGTCTTTGCGAGCATATTTCCCCTCCAAGCCCCTCACCGTCCTGACTTGGAAATATATCGCCATTCCTTCACAGTCGCTGGGTCAGAATCCTGGAATTCCCTCCCTAACGGCATTGTGGGTCAACCCACAGAATATGGATTGCAGCGAATCAAGAAGGCAGCTCCCCAGCAGCTTCTCAAGGGCAACTAGGGATGGGCAATAAATGCTGGCCTAGCCAGCGACGCCCATGTCCCACGAATGAATACAAAAATATACTTTTGAATCGTGGCAGCACAGTGGTTAGCACTGCTGCCTCACAGTGCCAGAGACCCAGGTTCGATTCCTGGCTTGGGTCATTGTGTGGCGTCTGCACGTTCTCCCCGTGTCTGCGTGGGTTTCCTCCGGGTGCTCCGGTTTCCTCCCACAGTCCAAAAAGACGTGTTGGTTAGCTGCATTGGCCGTGCTAAATTGCCCCTGAGTGTCAGGGGGATTAGCAGGCTAAATAAGTGGGGTTGCAGGGATAGGTCTTGGGTGGGATTGTTGTTGGTGCAGGCTTGATGGGCCGAATGGCCTCCTGTACTGTAGGGATTTCATGATTCTATACCCGAACAGGTGTAATGTGTGGCCACTCGGGGATTTTCACAGTAACTTCATTGCAGTGTTAATGTAAGCCTACTTGTGATATAAATTCAATTTCATACTGGGGGGTGAGACCAAAGGATATTGAATTAATTTGTTAATTAATTTGCCAGCCTGGGTCAGTTGTTGGCACGCCTGTATCAGAAGGTTCTGGATTCAAGTCTCTCTCTCCTTTCAGAACCCAAACTAATGGCCTCCCAGCCCCTTTTATTCAGTTAGTTTTCAGAGTCTTCCTTCGTACATTTGTCCATGACAATGTTTATTGTTTTGCTGCTAACTTTGTATGTTAACCTGCACATTTTGATTTTGTCTTTTTGAATCTTCCACAAACACACACGCCCTACAATCTTAATAATTCCCCATAACTTCATGTGAGGCACGGTGGCACGGTGATAGCACTGCTGCCTCTCAGCACCAGGGACCTGAGTTCGATTCCCAGCTTGGGTGACTGTGCGGAGTCTGCACATTCTCCCCGTGCCTGCATGGGTTTCCTCCGGGTGCTCCGGTTTCCTCCCACAGTCCGAAAGACGTGTTGGTTAGGGTGCATTGGCCGTGCTAAATTCTCCCTCAGTGTACCCGAACAGGTGCCGGAGTGTGGCGACTAGGGGATTTTCACAGTAACTTCATTGCAGTGTTAATGTAAGCCTTACTTGTGACTAATAAATTTTAAAAACTTTGAACTGTGACTCAGTGGGTTCCTCGCACTCTTGGCCTCTGAGTTAGAAGGTTGTGGGTTTATTGTCCTGGGGCTGTGAACATTGCTATATAAACACAAGTTCTTTTTTAATAATAGAAATCCTTAATGCTTTGCCTTCAGCAGGTGAGAGGAGTTAGAAAAATGCCATGCCACAGGCAGCAGGTGGTGCTGTTTCTCCAGTTGGGACTGTGGGCACAGTGGAGAGAAAGTGAACTTGGCGTGAAGCCATCCTGTGTCCTTATTGGGCGTGTACGATGCAGGGGAAACAGAGAGAGTCCCATCTCCCAGCGCAGACTCCGCAATGAGTCACAATACTCACCCCCACCGCTAAAAAGAGAAAAATCAGAGTTCTTCTGGTGATCACAGAATCCCTACAGTGCAGAAGGAGGCCATTCAGCCCATCGAGCCCTGCACCGACAACAATCCCACGCAGGCCCTATCCCCGTAACCCCACATTTTTCCCTGCTAATCCCCCTGACACTAAGGGGCAATTTAGCACGGCCAATCCACCTAACCCGCACATCTTTGGGCTGTGGGAGGAAACCGGAGGAAACCCACGCAGACGCGGGGAGAACGAGGAAAACTCCACACAGACAGGCACTCAGGGCCGGGATTGAACCCGGACCCCTGGCGCTGTGAGGCAGCAGTGCTAACCACTGTGCCGCCCTGTGATCTTTGGTCCTATTTACTCTGCGCTGTGTTAAGTGTGACTCAAGTGAGTTGGTCAGGAGGCTGTGGGTTTAAGACCCACTCTGGAGACTTGAGGCATTATCCAGGCCGACACCTCAGAGTGCAGTACTGAGGGTGTGCTGCATTGCCAGCGCTGCCTTTCAGATGAGATGTTAAACGGAGGCCCCATCTGCGCCCTCTGGTGAATCCCACAGAGTTATTGCGAAGAAGAATAGGGGAGATATCGACGGTGTTCTGGCCAATGTTTATCCCTCCACCAGCACCCAAACAACAAGGGAATTGTAACCCTTGAGTAGTCGCCCAAACCTAGTGGCAGTTCTGTACAGAAACTCCAAAACGTTACCTGGTCATTTTTTTGTGTGGGATCTTGCTGTGCACAAATTCGATGCTGTGCTTCCTACAAAGCAACAGCCACAACACAAAAAAAAATAGTACCGTGTTGTCCTAAAGCATTTTGAGACATTCTGAGGTCATGGAAGGTGCTTTGTAAATGCAAGTTCTTCTTTATGTTCAACACTGCCACCCACTGTGTGGCACAGTGGCACAGTGGGTGGGCGGCACAGTGGCACATTGGGTAGGTGGCACAGTGGTTAGCACTGCCGCCTCACAGCACCAGGGACCTGGGTTCAATTCTGGACTCGGGTAACTGCGGATGTGGTGTTTGCACCTTCTCCCCGTGTCTGCGTGGGTTTCCTCCAGTTTCCTCCCACAGTCCAAAGATGTGCGGGTTAGGTTGATTGGCCATGCTCAATTTTCCCTTAGTGTCAGGGGGACTAGCTAGGGTAAATACGTGGGGATATATGGGGAGAGAGGGTTTGGGTGGGATTGTTGTCGGTGCAATCTCGATGGGCCGAATGTCCTCCTCCTGCGCTGTAGGGATTCTACGACTGGCTTGGCTCTCTGTTCTGCCATCAGTTAATAACCATGAAAAGATGTAATAATGTTGGGTCGGGCTTCTTTGAACATTGCTACTCATTATGTGTATCTAATTCCACTGCTTTGTAATGGGGGCATCAACCTATTTAAAATGGTGGACAGGGTTAATCCTGTCCACACCACTCTTTGAAAAGCCTCATTTCAAGGTCTTTATGGTCCTGCTCTGAGCAATTGCAAATTAAGCTTCCTCTTAACTCCCTCCGTTTCTGTGCCTACTCTCTGATTATCTGTCTCGCTTTAATTGACGGAATGTTTATAGCAGCGAGCGAAATGAGATCGGGCCCTTGCCACCATTAACTAACCAAAAAAAATCCTCAAAAAATTACCGTGAATGAGATCATTGAGTAATGTGTGTTTTTCGTTAATAAATCAAAGGCGGCGGAGGAGTCGGGAGTTAACCTGCCTGAAAGAAGTTGTAATTTCTTTTCCTCAGGTCACCGGCACTGGGTATTGAGCATATCCTGGTCCCCAGATGGGAAGAAGTTGGCTTCTGGGTGCAAGAATAGTCAGGTATTTAATCCATTGAAAAAAAACTCCTCTTCAAGGTTTGTCTATATTTGATTTGATTTATTATTGTCACATATATTGGGATATAGCGAAAAATATTGTTTCTTGTGCGCTATACAGACAAAGCATACCGTACATAGTTTTAGGATGGCATGGTGGCACAGTGGTTAGCACTGCTGCCTCACAGCGCCAGGGACCCGGGTCCGATTCCGACCTCGGGTGACTGTGTGGAGTTCTCCCCGTGTCTGCGTGTGTTTCCTCCGGGTGCTCCGGATTCCTCCCACAGCCGAAAGATGTGTAGGTTAGGTTGATGGGCCATGCTAAATTGCCTCTTAGTGTCCCAAGATGTGCAGGTTAGGGGGATTAGCAGGGTAAATATGTGGGTTGCGGGGATGGGCCTGTGTGAGATGCTCTGTTGGCGCAGACTCGATGGGCTGAATGGCCTCCTTGTGCACTGTAGGAATGATTCTATTCTATGAGAAGGAAAGGAGAGGGTGCAGATTGTGCTGTTACTGTCATAGCTGGGGTGTCGAGAAAGATCAGCTTAATATAAGGTCGGTCCGTTCAGAAGTCTGATGGCAGCAGGGAAGAAGCTGAATATTTATCAAGCTGTCAGTGCGTGGCTATATTTTTTCTGGTCATTAATTAACCATTTACTCTCAAACTGCCGTTTGCCATTTCAATAGCAATGGCAGGCGGAGAAAATGCTGTTAAAATAAGAAGATTGAAAAAGAAAGGTTATGCATTTTAACAAACTGCCGCCACCTTTCACGTTTCACCCGAGCACCTTGCTTGTCTCAGGAAAGCGTGTTGACTTGTCGAGTCTGGCCTGAATACACAAACTGGAGTCTGGGGAGAGATTAATGGCAGGTCAGTTTTGGAAGCGTCGACAAGTGCATGGACTTTCTTTCTTGCCTCTGGGTAAAGTTGCACTTTGCCTGTTTAATTTCAGATATTCCTGTGGGACCCCAGCACTGGCAAGCAAATGGGAAAGGTCCTGGCAGGGCACTCGAAGTGGATTACGTATCTCTGCTGGGAACCGCTGCATATGTGAGTGAATAATTCATAACATTTCCTGGCCAACAACCAAATGTAGTCGTCCTGTTAGCAAGGGTTTTAATTTGAGTAGCCAGCGGGACCAGTGGATCTTCTGCAGACAGTGTTCGGCACTGAGACTCAGTGACATTCCCTTGGTGCTGCACTGGGAACGACAGCACAGACTCCTGTGCTCAAAGTCCTTCTGACTCAGGTGACAGTGAGATCAACTGAAACTTTGAGTGGACCATAGGATCCTGACAGTGCAGAAGGAGGCCATTCAGCCCATCATCACAGGCCATCTTACACAGGCCCACCACTCACCCTATCCCCAAAACCCCATGCATTTACCTGCCAATCCCCCTAACCTACACACCTTGAGACACCGAGAGGCAATTTAGCCTGGCCAATCCACCTAACCTACACATCTTGGGACGCCAAGGGAAAATTTAGAATGACCTAACCCGCACATCTTTGGACTGTGTGAGGAAACCGGAGCATCTGGAAGAAACCCGTGCAGACATGGGGAGAACGTGCAGACTCCACAGATACACTGACCGGAGGCCGGAATTGAACCTGGGTCCCTGGCGCTGTGAGACAGCAGTACTAACCACTGTGCTGCCATGCCACCCCAAAGTGGGTGACTGCTGTTAATAGGAGCCAAGCTGGTTGGTGAAGCTGAAGCCAAGGCATGGAGCTTTTCTTTATCGAGAGTGTTTATTGACTTGTTCAGTCTCATGGCTCTCCTCCCACTCAACCCAGTGTCCCAGCCATCCCCATAAAACAAATGGTCAAAGCGAATTAACTAATGGACGGGGCGGATAGCCCCTCCCCTATTTATACTCTAGCATCAATCTAAAGTCAATAAATTCAACTAATGAAGGAGGGTGTCAGCCCCCAACCCCCCAAAAAAATGTGTAGGTTAGGTGGATTGGCCATGCTAAATTGCCCCTTGGTGTCCCAAGATGTGTAGGTTGAGGAGATTAGCTGGGTAAATGCAAAACAAATTAACAAAAATCAAAATTTCAGAAGAAAATGTACAAAATCAAACTAAAATATCATTCCGGGGGTGATGAGATCCTGGACGCCTCCTCCCCTTTTTGTGCTCAAAGACAATTCATAACCATGTCCCGTTTCCCTCCACAGTGATATTGATATGACATTAACAATTGCTTCCGAGAAGCAGGGATTTTGGGAAGAGATTCCTTGCCTTCCATCTGCTGTTGTGCGTCAGGGATAATGCATTATACAGTGGGAGCAGAAAGTGGGTGGGAACTAATGGAGGATACAGAGCACTCTGTGGGGAGAGTTATTGATGGTTTATCTATCAGTGCTTCACTGACCTGTGTTCATGGCCTGTTTTTTTGAGCATTCAAAGTGGGATTCAATCCTATCCCACATCTTATATTCTATTATTACCAGACATTGCCTAGAAGTGTCTTCATTATATAGAACATAGAATCCCTATAGTGCAGAAGGAGGCCATTCGGCCCATCGGGCCTGCACTGACTCTCCGACAGAGAATCCCACCCAGGCTCTATCCCCGTAACCCCGCATATGTACCCCACTAATCCTCTAACCCGCACATCTTTGGACTGTGGGAGGAAACCGGAACACCCAGGGGAAACCCACGCAGACATGGGGAGAATGTGCAGACTCCGCACAGACAGTGACCCAAGGCGGGAATTGAATATAAAGTAAAGTAAAGTTTATTTATTAGTGTCACAAGTAGGCTTACATTAACACCGCAATGAAGTTACTGTGAACATCCCCTCGTCGCCACACTCCGGCGCCTGTTCGGGTTACACTGAGGGAAAATTTAGCACGGCCAATGCACCCTAACCAGCACATGTCTCGGACTGTGGGAGGAAACCGGAGCACCCGGAGGAAACCCACGCAGACACGGGGAGAACGTGCAGACTCCACACAGACAGTGACCCAAGCTGGGAATTGAACCCGGGTCCCTGGCGCTGTGAAGCAGCAGTGCTAACCACTGTGCCACTCTGTGGTCAGAGTGGATTGGTCTTCAGAATGGGATAAAGTCACGGTGTGCCCAATGCTGAGAGCCCTGAACTTCCTCTTTCTCATTCACCGCGAGGAATGTTTATTTGTCTCCGGTTGGAATTTGGTTCTTTAATCTTTTTTCTCCCGCGTGTCTAGAAATCCGCAGTGCCGTTACCTGGCCAGTGCATCGAAAGACGGCAGTGTCCGGATATGGGACACGGTGCTGGGACGTTGCGATAAGATCCTGACCGGGCACACACAGTCAGTGACCTGTGTGAAATGGGGTGGTGACGGTCTCATCTTTTCCTCGTCGCAGGACCGGACAATAAAAGTGTGGCGGGCCCAAGATGTGAGTGGGTTTACTTTTTAAAGCGGCAACTCTGAACAGTGGGACACCCTGTCGGTGTGTGTCTGTGTGTGTGTGTGTGCCTGTCTGTCTGTGTGTGCCTGTCTGTCTGTGTGTGCCTGTCTGTCTGTGTGTGCCTGTCTGTCTGTGTGTGCCTGTCTGTCTGTGTGTGCCTGTCTGTCTGTGTGTGCCTGTCTGTCTGTGTGTGCCTGTCTGTCTGTGTGTGCCTGTCTGTGTGTGTCTGTCTGTGTGTGTCTGTCTGTGTGTGTCTGTCTGTGTGTGTCTGTCTGTGTGTGTCTGTCTGTGTGTGTCTGTCTGTGTGTGTCTGTCTGTGTGTGTCTGTCTGTGTGTGTCTGTCTGTGTGTGTCTGTCTGTGTGTGTCTGTCTGTGTGTGTCTGTCTGTGTGTGTCTGTCTGTGTGTGTCTGTCTGTGTGTGTCTGTCTGTGTGTGTCTGTCTGTGTGTGTCTGTCTGTGTGTGTCTGTCTGTGTGTGTCTGTCTGTGTGTGTCTGTCTGTGTGTCTGTCTGTCTGTCTGTGTCTGTCTGTCTGTCTGTGTGTGTCTGTCTGTCTGTGTGTGTCTGTCTGTCTGTGTGTGTCTGTCTGTGTGTGTCTGTCTGTCTGTGTGTGTCTGTCTGTCTGTGTGTGTCTGTCTGTGTGTGTCTGTCTGTGTGTGTCTGTCTGTGTGTGTCTGTCTGTGTGTGTCTGTCTGTGTGTGTCTGTCTGTGTGCGTCTGTCTGTGTGCGTCTGTCTGTGTGCGTCTGTCTGTGTGCGTCTGTCTGTGTGCGTCTGTCTGTGTGCGTCTGTCTGTGTGCGTCTGTCTGTGTGCGTCTGTCTGTGTGCGTCTGTCTGTGTGCGTCTGTCTGTGTGCGTCTGTCTGTGTGCGTCTGTCTGTGTGCGTCTGTCTGTGTGCGTCTGTCTGTGTGCGTCTGTCTGTGTGCGTCTGTCTGTGTGCGTCTGTCTGTGTGCGTCTGTCTGTGTGCGTCTGTCTGTGTGCGTCTGTCTGTGTGCGTCTGTCTGTGTGCGTCTGTCTGTGTGCGTCTGTCTGTGTGCGTCTGTCTGTGTGCGTCTGTCTGTGTGCGTCTGTCTGTGTGCGTCTGTCTGTGTGCGCCTGTCTGTGTGCGCCTGTCTGTGTGCGCCTGTCTGTGTGCGCCTGTCTGTGTGCGCCTGTCTGTGTGCGCCTGTCTGTGTGCGCCTGTCTGTGTGTCTTTGTCTGTGTGTGCGCGCGCGTCTGTGTGTGCCTGTCTCTGTGTGTGCGTGCGTCTGTGTGTGCGCGTGCGTCTGTGTGTGCGCGCCTGCTGGCGGCTGGTGACGCATTGTACAATTGCCAGAGTTCAATATGAGAATAAGCTATCGACTGGAAGCATTGGGGTCCTGCAGCATAACCTGTGCAGCAATAAGGAGTGGCAGTAAACCACTGGAAGGGACGGAATCAGACTTTCAAAGTCATGGCCATTTTAATGTGTACAAGTCAGCATTTTAAGGGAAGTGAGAGGGGATCCAGAAATACTGGGACCTTACTGTGTGGCAGCCAGTTTTTACATAGAATTAGATAGAAGTTACAGCACAGAAACAGGCCATTCAGCCCAGCTGCTCCATGATGGTGTTTATGCTGCACTCAAACCTCCTCCCATCCTATTTCATCTCACCCCATCAGCAAATCAATCAATTCCTTCCCCCTTTACGTCTTTCTCTACTTTCTCCTTGAATGTATTTATGGTTAGGGGTTGATATGGCACTGTGCTAATGTCACTGGATTGGTAATCCAGAGCCCCAGAATTTCATGAGTTTAAATCCCACCACAGCAGCTGG
Source organism: Mustelus asterias (assembly GCF_964213995.1). Taxonomy (NCBI): domain Eukaryota; kingdom Metazoa; phylum Chordata; class Chondrichthyes; order Carcharhiniformes; family Triakidae; genus Mustelus; species Mustelus asterias. The sequence continues at coordinate 8,887,494 of NC_135812.1, forward strand.
TGGAATTTAAATCCAGTTAATAAATCTGGAACTGAAAAGCTAGCCCGAGTAATGGTAACCATGACAACTATCATTGATTGACCGAAAAACCCCTCTGTGAATGAATGTCACTCAGGGAAGGAAATCTGCCGTCCTTACCCGGTCTGGCCTACATGTGATTCCAGAGCCACAGCAATGTGGTTGACTCCCAACTGCCCTCTGAAATGGTCCAGCAAGCCACTCAGTTCAGGGACAATTAGGGATGGGCCCAGCCAGAGACACCCACATCCCATTGAGACAAAAGAAAAGTGATATTTGCCTCAGATCCTTCCTGTGGCAGTAAGTTCCACATTGCCACTGCCCTCTAAAGCTGAAAGTTTATTTATTAGTGTCACAAGTAGGCTTACATTAACACTGCAGTGAAGTTACTGTGAAAATCCCCTAGGCGCCACACTCTGGCGCCTGTTTGGGTACACTGAGGGAGAATTTAGCACGGCCAATGCACCTAACCAGCACGTCTTTCAGACTGTGGGAGGAAACCAGAGCACCCGGAGGAAACCCACACAGACATGGGGAGAACGTGCAGACTCCACTCAGACAGTGACCCGAGCCGGGAATTGAACCCGGGTCCCTGGCGCTGTGAGGCAGCAGTGCTAACCACCATGCCACCTGGACAAAGCAATTCCTCTTTGCATTGTTTGGTTACTATCTTCTACTTTTGTTCTCTAGCTTTGGGTGTCCTGTAAATGGCTACAGCGTCGATCCTATCAAAAGCCTCTTAAAGGCTTTTATTAGGTCAGTTTTACCTGACTGCATTCACTCTGAGGTGAATTTCCTTAGATACATTCTCATTGGCAACAACCTGGGTTCTTTAATGTCATTAACGACCATTCTCAAAATGCTCCATCTATTTGTGTGTCAACAGTTGCGGATCAGAGTGTTGTGTGTTAAAATGGTGTATGGAAAAAGTTTGTGTACAGACTGTGTTCATGTACATAATGTATTTTAGATTACACACATGACCTTGTGAATGTACTGCACTGTATATTAATGTCTTAGTCATTATTTTTTTTTGTTTCCATGAGGAATATACTGAGGACAGTTTGGTAACTGTTTGTATGGTCTATTTTCAGGGGGTCATGTGTAGAACACTCCAGGGTCATGCACACTGGGTCAATACGATGGCACTCAGCACCGACTACGTACTGCGAACCGGAGCTTTCGAACCAGCTGAAGCCACAGTGGTTCCCCAGGACAGGAATGATTCTTGTGGGTAATCGCGTTGCCTTTCCTTCCCGTGTTTCCTTAACCAATGTTTGTCTTCAAATTTACGCCAAAAGACAAGCTGCTCCTTTTACTCCCTCCCACCATTCCACCATGGAGGGATTTCGCTTTGTGTTCACATGTCCTGCACTCTCTAGAAAAGGAATAAAATTCTCAATCTGGTGTTGTTAAAACTGTTACTCTCTAGAATCGTCAAGGACAGGTGAGTCAGTCGAGGATCTGGAGCTGCCTCCTAAACGTGTCTGACGGTTTACAACTGCACTGATGTCTCAGCCTCGGTGCTCAAGGCTGGAGAGTAGGGCTTAAACCTACAATCTTTTGAGTCTGTTGGACTTATTGTAGCCTATTTTATGTTTATGCCTTTACTTTTCTTCTTAACCATGAGTGGACGGATCTTCTCTATGTCTACAATACGAAATTCTTTCGTGATTAGAAAGACCTCTCAGAGGTCACTCTTCAAACCTTCATTTTTCTGTAGAAAAGAGACCCAGCCTTGCTCAGCGACACTCACATCCCATGAAGGAATTTTGGCCATGTTAAATTACCCCTTATTTTGAGGCTATGTCCCCTAGTTCTAGTTTCACCCGCCAGCGGAAACAACTTCCCTGCTTCTATCTTATCTATTCTCTTCATAATCTTATATTGTTCTATAAGATCTCCCCTCATTCTTCTGAATTCCAATGAGTATAGCCCCAATCTACTCAGTCTCTCCTCATAAGCCAACCCTCTCAACTCCGGAATCAACCTAGTGAATCTCCTCTGCACCCCCTCCAGTGCCAGTATATCCTTTCTCAAGTAAGGAGACCAAAACTGTACACAGTACTCCAGGTGTAGCCTCACCAGCACCTTATACAGCTGCAACATAATCTCACTGTTTTTAAACTCCATCCCTCTAGCAATGAAGGACAAAATTCCATTTGCCGCCTTAATTACCTGCTGCACCTGCAAACCAACTCCTTGAGATTCCTGCACAAGGACACTCAGGTCCCTCTGCACAGCAGCATGCTGCAATGTTTTACCATTTAAATAATAATCCATTTTGCTGTTATTCCTATGAAAATGGATGACCTCACATTTACAGGTGCTGCCTAAGGAGCCTTGGTTAGTTCCTGCAGTACATCTTATAGATGGTACACTCTGCTGCCACTGTCTGCCAATGATGGGTGGAGTGGATGTTTGTGGATAGGATGTCAGTCAAGCAGGCTGCTTTGTCCTGAATGGTGTCAAGTTTCTTGGGTGTTATTGGAGCTGCACTTATCCAGGCAAGTGGAGAGTATTCAATCACCCCATTCTGCTGCCTCGATGGGCTGAATGGCCTCCTGCACTGTAGGGATTCTATGACTTGTGCCGTGCAGATGGTGGACAGATTTTGGGGATTCGGGAGGTGAGTTACTCGCCGCAAGATTCCTAGCTTTTGATCTACTCTGGTCGGCACTGTATTTATATGGCTAGTGCAGTTCTGTTTCTGGTCCAAAGATGTGCGGGTTAGGTTGATTGGCCAGGTTAAAAATTGCCCCTTAGAGTCCTGGGATGCGTAGGTTAGAGGGATTAGCGGGTAAAAAAAAAAGGGATTAGCGGGTAGGGCCTGGGTGGGATTGTGGTCGGTGCAGACTCGATGGGCCGAATGGCCTCCTTCTGCACTGTAGGGTTTCTATGATCTATGATGGTCCATGGTAACCCCTAGATGTTGATGGTGGGGGATTCAGTGATGGTAATGCCATTAAATGCCCATAAAACCATAGAATCCCTACGGTGTAGAAGGAGGCCACTCGGCCCATCGATTCTGCATCAGCTCTCCAAAAGAGCATCTGACCCAGGCTTAACCCCGTGCATTTACCATGGCTAATCCACCTAACCTACACATTTTTGGACACTCAGGGGCAATTTAACATGGCCAATCCACCAAGCCTTTGGACTGTGGAGGGGGGAAACCAGAGCACCTGGAGGAAACCCAAAGATATGCGTGTTAGGTTCATTGGCCATGCTAAATTGACCGTAGTGTCAAGGGGATTAGCAGGGTAAATGTGTGGGGTTGCAGGAATAGGGCCTGGGTGGAATTGTAGGTGGTACAGACTCGGTGGGCCTAATGGCTCTCTTCTGTGCTGTAGGCATTCTAAACCCACGCAGACACGGGGAGAACATACAAACTCCACACAGTCACCTAAGAGCGGAATCGGACGATAGTTACATTCTCTCTTGTTGGAGATGGTCATTGCCTGATACTTGTGTGGCGTGAATGTCAGCCAAGCCTGGATATTGTCCAAGTTCTGAATCATTTGCACATGGACTGCTTCAGCATCTGAGAAGTTGCAAATGGTGCTGAACATTGCTACACATTCTCAGGTCTGGAGTTGTCCATGTAAACTGCTTTTCCACCTTTTCCGGTGTCCCTCTGTATATCCATGTGGGATCGAGGGGGCTACAGGTATGCTCGCTGTAAATCTGACTCCCTTATCCCAGAGAGAGCTTGTGCTGCCTGCTCGATAGTTCTGACGTAGCAAGGTGAAATCTCTCCTCGTTGGCCTCCCAGCTTGCTCACTCCATAAACCTGAGCTCCTCAAAGCTCTTAGTTCTTCATGCATCCCCCAGGTGCTTGCAGACCTTCATACGCTACGGGTCTGGCAACACCTTGATTTAAAAATGTTTATCCTCATGTTCAAATCCTACCCTGGACCTCGCCTGTCCCTAACCTCTATCACTTCGTCTAGCTGTGCAACTGTCTGAGATCTCTGTGCTCCTTCACTTTTCATTGCTCCACCATTGGTGTCCAAGTCTTCAGCTTCCCAAGGTCTGAACCTTGGATTTCCCTCCCGACATCTCTCCATCTTGCTCTTCTACTCTTAAAACCTATCAGCTTTTGGTTAGCAATCCTTAAGTGCCCAGTGTCAAATTCTGTTTGATAACGCAGCCATGAAATGCCTCATGACAGTCAAGGAGCCAGATTGGAGTGGCACGGTGGCACAGTGGTTAGCACTGCTGCCTCACAGCGCCAGGGACCCGGGTTCAATTCCCAGCTTGGGTCACTGTCTGTGCGGAGTCTGCACGTTCTCCCTGTGTCTGCGTGGGTTTCCTCCGGGTGCTCCGCTTTCCTCCCACACTCCAAAGATGTGCAGGTTTGGTGGATTGGCCATGCTAAATTGCTCCTTAGTGTTCCAAGGTGTGTAGGTTAGATGGATTAGATTCACAGAATCCCTACAATGCAGAAGGTGGCCATTCGGCCCGTCGAGTCTGCACCGACCACAATCCCACCCAGGCCCTATTCCCGCAATCCCACATATTTATCCTGCTAATCCCCCTGACACTACGGTCAATTTAGCATGGCCAGTCAACCTAACCCGCACATCTTTGGCGTGTGGGAGGAAACCGGAGCACCCGGAGGAAACCCACGCAGACACGGGGAGAATGTGCAGACGCCACACCGACAGTGACCCGAGGCCGGAATTTAACCCGGGTCCCTGGCGCTGTGAGGCAGCAGTGCTAAACACTGTGCCACCGTGCCACCCTATTATTGCATGATAAATGTGTGCGGTTACAGGGATGGGGAAGGGCCTGGGCAAGATACTGTGTCAGAGAGTCATTGCGAACTTGATGGGCTGAATGGCCTCTGCTGCACTGTAGGGATTCCATCATTCTATTCTACCCAATGGTAAATGCATACTGTTGTTGTTAAGCCTGCAGTGCCTTGTATAAGTAGCTGGCGCCTCTTCCCCGTTTCACAACATGTTCTAAATATAGCCCAGCTTGCTCACGTCATGTGGGGAACTAGGAAACAGTGCAAATAAAGGTCTGTTTCTCGCGTGTTAGCACAGTTAAAATATATTTAAATTAATTCGAGGAGCTGCGAGTTGCTCAGTGTGTGGCCGACAACCGGGTAAAGGTCTATTGGTGAAACTGCCAGTCTCTCTCATTCTCATTCTCTCCTCATTGGTTTATTTTTCAGTGGAGGAACTGAAGCAAAAAGCTTTGCAGAGATATGAGCAAACCAGGGTAAGGGAGCGGAATGAAAGTTCAAAGCTATTGATTTCTAAGAGCTGCTGTAGGTGGCCTGACATTTAATTTACACTCGATAAGGTTAAGCTGGAGAGGTTCACAGAAAAATGAAAGGTTCTGGAAGCAACCTGGTGACGTGGGTTGGTAATTGGCCGGGAGATAGGAAACAACAGTGCGAGCTTAAAGGGAACGCACCCTAATTAGTGGGATGTGACTTAAGGCCAGAAGACATCGGTGGCACGGTGGTTAGCATTGCTGCCTCACAGCTCCAGGGACCTGGGTTCGATTCCCGGCTTGGGTCACAGTCTGTGTGGAGTCTGCACATTCTCTCCATGTCTGCGTGGGTTTCCTCCGGGTGCTCCGGTTTCCTCCCGCAGATGTGCGGGTTAGGTGCATTGGCAACTGGGGGATTTTCACAGTAACTTAATTGCAGTGTTAATGTAAGCCTACTCGTGACAAATAAATAAACTTTAGGAACAGAATTAGGCCACTCGGCCCATCGAGTCTGCTCCGCCATTCAATCATGGCTGATATTTTTCTCATCCCCATTCTCCTGCCTTTTCCCCATAACCCCTGATCTCCTTATTAATCAAGAACCATTCTATTTCTGTCTTAAAGACACTCAATGACCCGGCCTCCACAGCCTTCTGCGGCAAAGAGTTCCACAGATTCACCACTCTCTGGCTGAAGAAATTCCTCCTCATCTCTGTTTTAAAGGACCGTCCCTTTAGCCTGAGGTTGTGCCCTCTGGTTCTAGTTTTTCCTACTAGTGGAAACATCCTCTCCACGTCCACTCTATCCAGGCCTCGCAGTATCCTGTAAGTTTCAATAAGATCCCACCCCCCCGCCCCCCATCCTTCTAAACTCCAACGAGTACAGACCCAGAGTCCTCAACTGTTCCTCTTTGGCTGAAGAAATTCCTCCTCATCTGTTTTAAAAGATTGTCCCTTTAGCCTGGGTTCTGGATGTTTTGATGTGGAGATGCCGGCGTTGGACTGGGGTGAACACAGTAAGAGTTTTAACAACACCAGGTTAAAGTCCAACAGGTTTATTTGGTAGCAAAAGCCATTAGCTTTCGGAGTGCTGCTCCTTCGTCAGATGGAGTGGATATCTGCAGATTTCCACTCCATCTGACGAAGGAGCAGCGCTCCGAAAGCTAATGCCATTTGCTACCAAATAAACCTGTTGGACTTTAACCTGGTGTTGTTAAAACTCTTATTCTGGATGTTTCCCAGGGATCTGTAATGGGACCTCTATTCTTTAATATATCCATTAGTGTACACGTTTACATAGCGTGTGGTAATGAGCTGAAACTCGCTGCTTACAAGGGTGGAGACAATCCGTGACTTCGATAAGAATTTTTAAAAATATTCATTCATAGATGTGGGCGTCACTGGCTGAGCCAGCATTAACTGTCCATCCCTGAGGAAAGTTGAGAGTCAACCATATTGCGGAATGATACCAGGTTGTAAAGAGTTGAAATTATTAGGTCAGATTGCATATACTTGGTTTATTCTCTGATGGGAGATTAAGATTAAAATTTGAGCCTGACCATTTGTGATCAGAAAACACTTTGTCACACTATGACCTGTGGCAATGTGGAATTGTTTTCCCTAATAGACACTGTGTCAATCTAATTTTTTAATTCATGAATCATGGAATCCCTACAGTGCCAAAGGAGGCCATTCGGCCCATCGAGTCTGCACCGACTACAATCCCACCCAGACCCTATCCCCATAACCCCATGTATTTACCCTAGCTCGTCCCCCTGACACTAAGGGGCAATTTAGCATGGCCAATCCACTTAACCCGCACATCTTTAGACTGTGGGAGGAAACCCATGCAGACACGGGGAGAATGTGCAGACTCCACACTGACAGTGAGCCAAGCCGGGAGTCGAACCCGGGTCCCTGGCGCTGTGAGGCAGCAGTGCTAACCCACTGTGTCACCGTGCCGCCCATGAGTTTTAATAAGTAAGGTTATAAAAGATTGTGGCTCAAAGGTAGGATTGGGATTAAGATACCGGTCAGCTATGGTCTAAATGAGTGACAGACCAGCTTGAGGGGCCAAATGGCCCAATCATGTTTGTATATTGCTACGTTTTAAATCAGTGGGTACACTTCAAAAGGACTTCATTGACTGTGAAGCTCTTTGGAATGTCCTGAGGTTGTGAAAGGTGCTATATGAATGCAACTTCCTCCATCCCACGTGAATGATCTGTCACAATGTTGGGCTTTGCTGTTCTGTGTGGTGCGGGAAAGGACTGGCCTTCCACAGCTCCTTCCCCTCTTGCCTCTGGGACAGTGTGATCCCAGCCATCAGGCAGCACAGCAGCTGAAGGCTGGGTGTCTCATTGTAGGGAGGTTTGGAAAGTTACTGAACTGCCAGAGACCCGGGCTGGCGTGTTTTGTGGCAGCGACATTAGAGCAGCATCCATCAGGCTTTTATATTCTGCAGTGTGGGAGAGCGTGTGGTATCGAAGGTGGCTACAGTCAGGGTGGGGTACGGTCAGGGTGGGGTACGGTCAGGGTGGGGTACGGTCAGGGTGGGGTACGGTCAGGGTGGGGTACGGTCAGGGTGGGGTACGGTCAGGGTGGGGTACGGTCAGGGTGGGGTACGGTCAGAGTCCATTTCAGGACTGACTTAATGTTATTGATGCCCCTGTCGCCATACTGACCCTAACATCTTCTCTTCCTTTCCCTCTCTTCAGGCTCAGGGGCAGGAGAGGCTGGTTTCAGGGTCGGACGACTTCACGCTTTTCCTCTGGACTCCCGCAGAGGATAAGAAACCTCTGGCACGGCTGACGGGCCACCAAGCTCTGATAAACGAAGTCTGCTTCTCCCCCGACACTCGGCTTATTGCCAGTGCGTCGTTCGACAAATCGGTGAAACTTTGGGACAGCAGGACTGGCAAGTAAGGTTCTCAACTTGCAGAAAGGAAAGGCATTCCTATAGCGCCTTTCACCACCTCATGTTATCACACTGCCCTTCTCAGCAAAGTTAAATACATATTGAAATGTTGTCACTATGGCCTAGTGGTATTATTGTGAGACTATTAATCCAGAAACTCAGCTAATGTTCTGGGGATCTGAGTTCAAATCCCGCCACGGCAGATGGTGGAATTTCAATTCAATAAAAAATATCTGGAATTAAGAATCTACAGATGACCATGAAACCATTATCAATTGTTGGAAAAAACCAAAGAGAAAATGCTGGAAAATCTCAGCAGGTCTGGCAGCATCTTTAAGGAGAGAAAAGAGCTGATGTTCCGAGTCCTTCGGCTTTGACAAAGGGTCATCTGGACTCGAAACGTCAGCTCTTTTCTCTCCTTACAGATGCTGCCAGACCTGCTGAGATTTTCCAGCATTTTCTCTTTTGGCTTCAGATTCCAGCATCCGCAGTAATTTGCTTTTATCTAGAGTTTAACTCACTGCCACTTCTCTTCCCGGAATGCCTACCCTGAAGACAGGATTTCCATATGTCTCTCTCCCCCTATCCACCTTCAGTGCTTTCCATTTCTCTCTTGGTGTTGGACAAGGTATTTACCAAGACTTGCTTCCACAGTCATATTTCCTTCCTCAGTGTCAGAAAAACTACATCTGGTTCACTAATGTCCTTTAGGAAAGGAAATCTGCCGTCCTTACCCGGTCTGGCCTACATGTGACTCCAGAGCCACAGCAATGTGGTTGACTTTCAACTGCCCTCGGGCAACCAGGGATGGGCAGTAAGTGCTGGTCAGCCAGCGACGCCCATGTCCCACATAATGAATATAAAAATACGATTGCAGGAAAAGTGGCAGCCAAATTACGCACAGCAAGACTCCAGAAACAACGAAGTGATGGGTGAGGGTTAAATTGGATGGGTCGGTTTGGCACAGAATCACTTCAGCGATTCAGATATTGATTCAAATCCAGATCCAAGCTTATTGTCTGTCGGCCCAAAGTTCAAAACTGCTCTTCCCCCAACACAGACTAACTCAGAAAGATCATGGGTCACATGGTGGCACAGTGGTTAGCTGCCTCACAATGCCAGGGACCTGGGTTCAATTCCTGGCTTGGGTCACTGTCTGTGTGGAGTCTGCATGGGTTTCCTCCGGGTGCCCTGGTTTCCTCCCACTATCTAAAGATGTGCGGGTTAGGTGAATTGGCTATGATAAACTGACCCTTGGTGTCAGGGGGGGCTAGCTAGGATAAATGCATGGGGATAGGGCTTGGATGGGATTGTGGTCGGTGCAGACTCGATGGGCCAAATGGCCTCATTCTGCTCTGTAGGGATTCAATGATTCAATGAGAGTGACTTGTAAGTGAAAAGTTCATTCCGGGGCTTGACTGAGATTGAGGGGCAGGACTGAGAGAGCTAGCTGTACTCTGTAGTTAGTTCAGCAACTCCCTTGAATCTCTGTGCTCCTCCAAATTCTGGCCCCTTGTGCATAACTGATTTTCATCACTCTACTATTGTCAGCCCTGCCTTCAGTTGCTGAGGCCTTAAGCTCTAGAATTCTCTCTACACTTCTCCTTCTGTCTCTCTCTCCTTTAAAACACTCCTTAAAACCTATCGCTTTGACCAAGCTTGTCCTATTTCTATCTGTGGCTTTCAATTTCTTTTTGATAATGGCTCTTGTGAAATGCCTTGGAAAGTGTCCCTCTAGGGGAGGCAGTGGCCTCGTGATATTGTCATTGGGCTAGTAATCCAGAGGCCCAGGATAATATTCTGGGATACCCGGCTTCGAATCCCACCACAGCAGATGGTGAAATTTGAATTCAATAAAAAAAATATCTGGAATTAAGAATCTACTGATGACCATGGAACCATTGTCGATTGTCAGAGAAACCCATCTGGTTCACTAATGTCCTTCAGGGAAGGAAATCTGCCATTCTTACCCGGTCTGGCCTATATTTGACTCCAGAGCCACAGCCACCTGAAATGGAGGGCAATTAGGGATAGGCAATAAATGCTGGCCCAGCCAATAACGCCCACTTTTTAAAAATTTGTTTATGGGACATGGGCGTCGCTGGCTGGCCAACATTTATTGCCCATCTCTAGTTGCTCGAGGGCAATTGAGAGTTAACTAGAATTGTAGAATCCTTACAGTGCAGGAGGCCATTCAGCCCATCAACTCTGCACCAACTCTCTGACAGAGTATCTTACCCAGGACCTCTCCCCCACCCTATCACTGTAACCCCCACACATTTACCCCGCTGATCCCCCTAACCTACACATCTTGGGACACTAAGGGGCAATTTAGCATGGCCAATCCAGCTAACCTGCACATCCTTAGGCTGTGGGAGAAACACAGCAAGAAGTTTAACAACACCAGGTTAAAGTCCAACAGGTTTATTTGGTAGCAAAAGCCACCTCACGTGGCTTTTGCTACCAAATAAACCTGTTGGACTTTAACCTGGTGTTGTTAAACTTCTTGCTGTGTTTACCCCAGTCCAACGCCGGCATCTCCACATCATGAATGTGGGAGGAAACCAGAGCACCCAGAGGAAACCCACACAGACACGGGGAGAACATGCAAACTCCACACAGACAGTCACCTGAGGCAGGAATTGAACTCGGGAGGTCGCAGTGCTAACCACTGTGCCACTATGCCGCCCATTGCTGTGGCTCTGGAGTTATAGGTGCAGGATTTTGTTGTTGGCCCCCAGGAAACAGTTATTTGAAATGGTTAATTATCCAGATTACTGCTTTCATAGAAAGCATAGAATCCATACAGTGTAGAAGAAGGCCATTCGGTCCATCGAGTCTGCACTGACAATCCCACCCAGACCCTACCCCTGTCACCCCACATATTTACGTCGCTAATCCCTCTAACCTACACGTCCTGGGATACTAAGGGGCAATTTGGAATGGCCAATGAACCTAACCCGCACATCTTTCAGACTGTGGGAGGAAACCGGAGCACCTGGAGGAAACCCACGCAGACATGGGGAGAACGTGCAAACTCCACACAGACAGTGACCCAAGGCCGGGAATTGAACCCGGGTCCCTGGCGCTGTGAGGCAGCAGTGCTAACCACCGTGCCACCCAATGCCATTTCCCATTTGATTTAAATAAAACCCAGTCTTCTGTTTGTTTCCAGATACCTGGCCTCTCTCCGAGGTCACGTGTCAGCGGTGTACCAGATTGCATGGTCAGCGGACAGCAGGCTGCTGGTAAGTGGCAGCAGTGACAGCACGTTGAAGGTGTGGGATGTGAAGACCCGGAAATTGTCCGTCGATCTTCCTGGTCATGCGGATGAGGTGAGACATCTTCCCTGAGCAGGAAATACGTTCCCCGTTAAACTGAAACGATGTGTGGACAGGAGTTGAAAAAAAAACTTCTGTCCAGTTGGTAACAAGACAGCAAAAGAATTGAATGGGTTTAAAAATTGGAATGGATGTTGATTATTGGCCCCATTGAGTCTGATTTTCTGTTACGTTAACCATGGCAGCTCTGTATCATATAGCTTGTTTCTGTGCTGTAAAAGTCTGTTTGGTTCAACTGGTCTACGCCTGAGTTTATCTCCCATATGAACAGATACCTGGGAACACCACCACCATCTATAAGCTCCCCTCCAAGTCACTCACCATCTTGACTTGGAAATACATCATCATTCCTTCACTGGGTCAAACTCCTGGAGTTCTCACCCTAACAGCACTGTGGGTGTACCTACACCTCAGGAATTTCAGCGGTTTAAAGAAGGCAGCTCACCACCACCTTTTCAAAGGCAATTAGGGATGGGCAATAAATGCTGGTCTAGCCAGCAACACCTATATTCCATGAATGAATGGAAAAAAATACCTTCCACCCACTTTACTTCAGCTCATCCCAGCAACATATCCTATTCCTTTCTCAGTCTTGTACTTAGATTCCCTTTAAATGCATCCCTGCAGTTCTCTTCCACCATTCCTTCTGGTACATAGTTCCACATTCTAACTACTTTCCGAGTTTAAAAAATGCTTCCCCCGAGTTCCCTGTTGGGTTTAATAGTGACTGGCCCAATCCTCGCCTCGTGCATATCCCCAATTTTAATCATTCCACAGTCGGTGGCCATGGTATGCCCTAGACTCTGGGATTCCCTCCCTAAACATCTCTGCCTTAACTCTCTGGCTTCCTATAAGATGCTACTTAAAAACCTATTTTTTTCGCCAAGTTTTGGGTCATCTGTCCTGGTATTTCCTTAGATGACGCGGAATGGAATTTTGTTTGGTGGTGACTCCTGCACCTTGGGAAGTTTTCCTATGCTAGAGAAGATTGGCATCTCATCAACTCGTACACACACATAGAGAGACACACACACAGACATACAGACACACACACACACACACACATCATCAGTGGCATCAGTCTGCACCATCTACAAGACCCACTGCAGTGGCTCATCAAACCTCCTCCCACAGCTCTTTCCAAATCCACAACCTCTGCCACCTAGAAGGACAAGGGAAACACGCACTTGGGAACACTACCACCTCCCAAGTCACTGTGCCTAGCACTGCTGCCTCTCAGTGCCAGGGACCCGGGTTTAATTCCCGGCTTGGGTCACTGTGCGGAGTTTGCACATTCTCCCCATGTCTGCGTGGGTTTCCTCCAGGTGCTCTGGTTTCCTCCCACAGTCCGAAAGACATGCTGGTTAGATGCATTGGCCGTGCTAAATTCTCCCTCAGTGTACCCGAACAGGTGCTGGAGTATGGCGACTAGGGGCTTTTCACAGTAACTTCATTGCAGTGTTAATATAAGTCTACTTGTGACACTAATAAATAAACTTTAAACTTCATCCTGATCTCGAACATCATCGCCGTTCCTTCACTGTTGTTGGGTCAAAATCCTGGAACTCCCTGCCTAACAGCACTGTGGATGTACCTACACCTCAGGGACTACTGTGGGTTCAAGAAGGCAGCTCACCCCCACCTTCTCGATGACAACAAGAGATGGGCAATAAATGCTGGTGTAGCCAGTGATGCCCACATCCCGTGAGCGAATAGTAAAATAAATAAGTGGAGGTTGCTATTTGAAATGACCACATGTTTTTAAACATGTCGAGGTGACACCTTTTGGTAACTGTGCCTGAATTCACATCCCTGATACAAGTCGCTCCCTCTGCCCATCAGTGAAATAGTTTAAGGTACTTTGAACCAAAGCCCTCAAGCAGTGTGAGCCTCTGACACAGTCAGTCCAAAAATGATCATTAAACTGTCATTCTCATTGAGAAAGACTGGAAACTGTTCAATCTTTTGATCTTATAGAGACCTATAAGATAATGAAGGGGCTGGATAGGGTAGAAGTGGAGAGATTCTTTCCACTTGGAAAGGAAACCAGAACTAGAGGGCACAGCCTCAAAATAAAGGGGGGTCAGTTTAGGACAGAGTTGAGGAGGAACTTCTTCTCTCAGAGGGTGGTGAATCTCTGGAATTCTCTGCCCATTGAAGTGGTGGAGGCTACCTCGTTGAATATGTTTAAGTCACGGATAGATGGATTTCTGATCGGTAAGGGAATTAAGGGTTATGGGGATCAGGCGGGTAAGTGGAACTGATTCACTTCAGATCAGCCATGATCTTATTGAATAGCGGGGCAGGCTCGAGGGGCTAGATGGCCTACTCCTGCTCCTATTTCTTATGTTCTTATGTTCTTTGAAGTCATGATTAGAATGTTATCGGAGCTCTCCTACCCTATAATCCTTGGGTGAATTGAATTATCTGTAGCTTTCCAGGGAATTTTATGGGTGGCACACTGGCACAGTGGCTATCACTGCTGCCTCACGGCGCCAGGGACCCAGGTTCAATTCTGGCTTCGGGTGCCAGTCTGTGGGCACAGTAAGAAGTCTCACCACACCAGGTTAAAGCCCAACAGGTTTATTTGGTAGCACGAGCTTTCAGAGCACTCCTGCTCACCCGAGGACTCACCTGATGAAGGAGCAGCGCTCCGAAAGCTCGTACTACCAAATAAACCTGTTGGACTTTAACCTGGTGTGGTGAGACTTCTTACTGTGCCCACCCCAGTCCAATGCTGGCGTCTCCACATCATGTCTGTGTGGAGTTTCCATGTTCTCCCCATGTCTGCGTGGGTTTCCCCTGGGTGCTCCGGCTTCCTCCCACACTCCAAAGATGTGCAGGTTGGGTGGATTGGCCATGCTAAGTTGCCCCCTTAGTGTCCCGAGATGTGTAGGTTAGCAAGATTGGCCATGGTAAATGTTTGGGGTTATGGGGATAGGCCGAGGTGAGGGCTTAGATATGATTATCAGAGAGTCGGTGAAGACTCAATGGGTTGAATGGCCTCTTCCGCATTGTCGGGATTTTATGATTCTATCTCTATCAATTTACTGATTTCGGAAAGCCTGTTTTCAGAAAGGATTCTGAATATATTTCTAGGGATTCCATTCTGTGCCAGTTTGATAGATGCCAGAACCATTTGTAATTAACCTGGCAAACTGCAGCCGCTTGGCTGATGGGTTGAAGGTTGTGGGTCTGTACGATAACCACCTGTTTCAGAAAATAAATATGTCCTTGTTCTACACTTGCAGGTTTACGCTGTAGATTGGAGTCCTGATGGACAAAGAGTCGCCAGTGGTGGAAAGGACAAAGTCCTGAGAATGTAAGTTGGGAAAGGAGGTGGGATTGTTGGATTGAGAAAGGGCGAGAAACTGGAACTTGAGCGAAACTTTCTCCAAACTTTTCAAATGCTATTTTATTTAAATTTGTAAAAGCACTGATGTAATTCTGTAACTTTTCAAAGTCCCCCTAATCACAGCAATGACATGAGGAGCTGAAAGTTATTTCTAGATCGTTACTATGGAAACACTCAGCAAGTCAGGTAGCATTAAATTCTGTTCTGATGGCTGTCTCTCATTCGCTCTTTCTCTTTTTTTCAGTCTCTCTTGCTCATTCTCTTTTACTCCCTCACTTTCTCCCCCTCACTTTCTCCCCCTCTCGCTCTCCCCCCCTCTCGCTCTCCCCCCCCTCTCGCTCTCCCCCCTCTCGCTCTCCCCCCTCTCGCTCTCCCCCCCTCTCGCTCTCCCCCCCCTCTCGCTCTCCCCCCCTCTCGCTCTCCCCCCTCTCGCTCTCCCCCCCTCTCGCTCTCCCCCCCCTCTCGCTCTCCCCCCCCTCTCGCTCTCCCCCCCCTCTCGCTCTCCCCCCCCTCTCGCTCTCCCCCCCCTCTCGCTCTCTCCCCCCCTCTCGCTCTCTCCCCCCCTCTCGCTCTCCCCCCCTCTCGCTCTCCCCCCCCTCTCGCTCTCCCCCCCCTCTCGCTCTCCCCCCCCCTCGCTCTCCCCCCCCTCTCGCTCTCCCCCCCCCCTCTCGCTCTCCCCCCCCTCTCGCTCTCCCCCCCCTCTCGCTCTCCCCCCACCCCTCTCGCTCTCCCCCCCCTCTCGCTCTCCCCCCCCTCTCGCTCTCCCCCCCCTCTCGCTCTCCCCCCCTCTCGCTCTCCCCCCCTCTCGCTCTCCCCCCCTCTCGCTCTCCCTCCCTCTCGCTCTCCCCCCCTCTCGCTCTCCCCCCCTCTCGCTCTCCCCCCCTCTCGCTCTCCCCCCCTCTCGCTCTCCCCCCCTCTCGCTCTCCCCCCCTCTCGCTCTCCCCCCCTCTCGCTCTCCCCCCCTCTCGCTCTCCCCCCCTCTCGCTCTCCCCCCCTCTCGCTCTCCCCCCCTCTCGCTCTCCCCCCCTCTCGCTCTCCCCCCCTCTCGCTCTCCCCCCCTCTCGCTCTCCCCCCCTCTCGCTCTCCCCCCTCTCGCTCTCCCCCCCTCTCGCTCTCCCCCCCTCTCGCTCTCCCCCCCTCTCGCTCTCCCCCCCTCTCGCTCTCCCCCCCTCTCGCTCTCCCCCCCTCTCGCTCTCCCCCCCTCTCGCTCTCCCCCCTCTCGCTCTCCCCCCCTCTCGCTCTCCCCCCCTCTCGCTCTCCCCCCCTCTCGCTCTCCCCCCCTCTCGCTCTCCCCCCCTCTCGCTCTCCCCCCCTCTCGCTCTCCCCCCCTCTCGCTCTCCCCCCTCTCGCTCTCCCCCCCTCTCGCTCTCCCCCCCTCTCGCTCTCCCCCCCCCCTCTCGCTCCTCCTCTCCCCCCCTCTCGCTCTCCCCCCCTCTCGCTCCCCCCTCGCTCTCCCCCCCTCTCGCTCTCCCCCCTCTCGCTCTCCCCCCTCTCGCTCTCCCCTCCTCTCGCTCTCCCCCCCTCTCGCTCTCCCCCCCTCTCGCTCTCCCCCCCTCTCGCTCTCCCCCCCTCTCGCTCTCCCCCCTCTCGCTCTCCCCCCCTCTCGCTCTCCCCCCCTCTCGCTCTCCCCCCCTCTCGCTCTCCCCCCTCTCGCTCTCCCCCCCTCTCGCTCTCCCCCCCTCTCGCTCTCCCCCCCTCTCGCTCTCCCCCCCTCTCGCTCTCCCCCCCTCTCGCTCTCCCCCCCTCTCGCTCTCCCCCCCTCTCGCTCTCCCCCCTCTCGCTCTCCCCCCCTCTCGCTCTCCCCCCCTCTCGCTCTCCCCCCCTCTCGCTCTCCCCCCCTCTCGCTCTCCCCCCCTCTCGCTCTCCCCCCCTCTCGCTCTCCCCCCCTCTCGCTCTCCCCCCCTCTCGCTCTCCCCCCCTCTCGCTCTCCCCCCCTCTCGCTCTCCCCCCCTCTCGCTCTCCCCCCCTCTCGCTCTCCCCCCTCTCGCTCTCCCCCCTCTCGCTCTCCCCCCCTCTCGCCCTCGCCCCCTCTCGCCCTCGCCCCCTCTCGCCCTCGCCCCCTCTCGCCCTCGCCCCCTCTCGCCCTCGCCCCCTCTCGCCCTCGCCCCCTCTCGCCCTCGCCCCCTCTCGCCCTCGCCCCCTCTCGCCCTCGCCCCCTCTCGCCCTCGCCCCCTCTCGCCCTCGCCCCCTCTCGCCCTCGCCCCCTCTCGCCCTCGCCCCCTCTCGCCCTCGCCCCCTCTCGCCCCCTCGCCCCCTCTCGCCCCCTCGCCCCCTCTCGCCCCCTCGCCCCCTCTCGCCCCCTCGCCCCCTCTCGCCCCCTCTCGCCCCCTCTCGCCCCCTCGCCCCCTCTCGCCCCCTCGCCCCCTCTCGCCCCCTCTCGCCCCCTCGCCCCCTCTCGCCCCCTCGCCCCTCTCGCCCCCTCTCGCCCCCTCGCCCCCTCTCGCCCCCTCGCCCCCTCTCGCCCCCTCTCGCCTCTCGCCCCCTCTCGCCCCCTCGCCCCCTCGCCCCCTCTCGCCCCCTCTCGCCCTCGCCCCCTCTCGCCCTCGCCCCCTCTCGCCCTCGCCCCCTCTCGCCCTCGCCCCCTCTCGCCCTCGCCCCCTCTCGCCCTCGCCCCCTCTCGCCCTCGCCCCCTCTCGCCCTCGCCCCCTCTCGCCCTCGCCCCCTCTCGCCCTCGCCCCCTCTCGCCCTCGCCCCCTCTCGCCCTCGCCCCCTCTCGCCCTCGCCCCCTCTCGCCCTCGCCCCCTCTCGCCCTCGCCCCCTCTCGCCCTCGCCCCCTCTCGCCCTCGCCCCCTCTCGCCCTCGCCCCCTCTCGCCCTCGCCCCCTCTCGCCCTCGCCCCCTCTCGCCCTCGCCCCCTCTCGCCCTCGCCCCCTCTCGCCCTCGCCCCCTCTCGCCCTCGCCCCCTCTCGCCCTCGCCCCCTCTCGCCCTCGCCCCCTCTCGCCCTCGCCCCCTCTCGCCCTCGCCCCCTCTCGCCCTCGCCCCCTCTCGCCCTCGCCCCCTCTCGCCCTCGCCCCCTCTCGCCCTCGCCCCCTCTCGCCCTCGCCCCCTCTCGCCCTCGCCCCCTCTCGCCCTCGCCCCCTCTCGCCCTCGCCCCCTCTCGCCCTCGCCCCCTCTCGCCCTCGCCCCCTCTCGCCCTCGCCCCCTCTCGCCCTCGCCCCCTCTCGCCCTCGCCCCCTCTCGCCCTCGCCCCCTCTCGCCCTCGCCCCCTCTCGCCCTCGCCCCCTCTCGCCCTCGCCCCCTCTCGCCCTCGCCCCCTCTCGCCCTCGCCCCCTCTCGCCCTCGCCCCCTCTCGCCCTCGCCCCCTCTCGCCCTCGCCCCCCCTCGCCCCCTCTCGCCCCTTCCCCTCCCCCTCACTGCCCTCCCCCTCCCCCTCCCTGCCCTCCCCTTCCCCTCCCCCCTCGCACCTCCGTGCCCCCGCCCCGCCTTGCGCCCCCACCCTTCTTTTCCCTCTCTTTGTCTCTCTCCACCTCTGTCTAATAACATATATTTTAAACAAAACTAGTGAAGTTTGTAGCCCAAGTCTTGTTTGAAGTTAACATGATAAAATAATCATGTGAGAGGTGACAATAGGTTGAGTGAAAAGTGCGAGATTAGTATTTGGAAGAAGGGACAGAGCAAGGAAATAATTGCAATGTTTTAGATTTTGAGTGCACAGCAGCACAGTATGTGATTACTACCATATGGGGAAGATCAGTAGATATAACGGTCAAAGTTAGGTGCACTGCATACCTCTTATTACCCAGCCTATGGCAGCACTATCTGATGACACTTTGGGGCAGTTCGTGCACCAACATCTACAGATGCACCATAGAAAGCATTCTTTCCGGTTGATACACAGCTTGGTATGGGCTCCTGCTCTGCCCAAGACCGCAAGGAACTATAGGGTCGTGAATGTAGCCCAATCCATCACTCAAACCAGCCTCCCATCCATTGAATCTGTCTACACTTCCCGCTGCCTCGGCAAAGCAGCCAACATAATCAAGGACCCCACGCACCCCGGACATTCTCTCTTCCACCTTCTTCCATCGGGAAAAAGATACAAAAGTCTGAAATCACGTAAAAAACCGACTGAAGAACATCTTCTTCCCTGCTGCTGTCAGACCTTTGAATGGACCTACCTTGCATTAAGTTGATCTTTCTCTACACCCTAGCTATGACGGTAACACTACATTCTGCACTGTCTACTTTCCTTCTCTATGAACAGTCTGCTTCTTCTGTAATAGCGCGCGAGAAACAATACTTTTCACTGTATACTAATACATGTGACAATAATAAATCAAATCTACCCCTTTGGTTGGGGACACCAAAGGATACAAACCTGGGGCAGTATTTAAGGCAATTGTCAATATATGTTAAGCAAAGCTTGCTTGTGTTTTTCAGCTGGAGGTGGTGAGAATGCAGAACCGTTTTGAAGAGATCCCTGGTTTTTTTTTCCCTGGGATTCACCTCTGCCGACCATATCCATCACCACAGGAAACGTTCAGTAAAGGATTGGCGTCACTTTTGGAGCGACCGAATAAACCTTAAAGTCTTTTTAATTGTATGGGACGTGGGTGTGTGTGGTGTCAGAATGCCACAGTTTTATCCATTGTCTTCAGAAAGGAGATCTTGCTTGTGATTTCTGGAGTTTCCTGCCTTGTGACAGCCCCGTTATCTCATCGTGATAATCAGCCAGAAATCTTTGTACATACAAGAGGTGACAAAACACAAAGCATGGTCTGCTGCATTGTGATTCCGTATTTTAATAAAGGTCATTGTATGTGATAGCTAAAATATCAACTTACTCGTCCAGATTCATCACAACATGGTCCCTATTCCCAGGAATCTGTAACTTTGAATTCCCCATCTCCCTCTCGTTATCGCTTTTTTTTCCTACAAAGTTTTTAAAGTTTATTTATTCGTGTCACAAGTGGGCTTACATTAACACTGCAGTGAAGTTACTGTGAAAATCCCCCAGTCGCCACACTCCAGTGCCTGTTCGGGTACACTGAGGGAGAATTTAGCACGGTCAATGCACCTAACCAGCGCGGCTTTCAGACTGTGGGAGGAAACCGGAGCACCCGGAGGAAACCCATGCAGACACGGGGAGAACGTGCAGACTCTGCACAGACAGTGACCCAAGCCGGGAATCGAACCCGACTCCCTGGCACTGTGAGGCAGCAGTGCTAACCACTGTGCCATCGTGTATGAGAACAACGAGTTGATTTTGTGTCATGCCTGTTCCTGTGCTGTATTGTTTTTTGTTCTTTGTTCTTTTGTTCATGCCTTTAACATTGTTAAAATCTGGGCGACATGGTGGCACAGTGGTTAGCAGTGCTGTCTCACAGCGCCAGGGACCCGGGTTCAATTCTTGCCTTGGGTCACTGCCTGTGTGGAGTTTGTACGTTCTCCCCGTGTCTGCATGGGTTTCCTCCGGGTGCTCCAGTTTCCTCCCACACTCCAGAGATGTGTGGGTTAGGTGGATTGACCATGCTAAATTGACCCTTAGTGTCAAGGGACTAGCAGCGTAAATAGGTAGGATTATGGGGATGGGGCCTGGGTGGGATTGTTGTCGGTGCAGACTCGATGGGCTGAATGGTGTCCTTCTGCGCTGTAGGATTCTTTCAAAAACCCAAGCCGGCTAGAACCAATCTACTGTTTCTGATTTGGATGCGGGCAGATCATCAATAGGCACTGATAAATTCAGTGAATTCAGGAGGCACTTGGTTAGAATGGTTAGAAGGTAGAACTCACTCTCAACCACTCCTAGTGGTAGTAAGAAAGTTGGTGTTTTTTCAGAGGAAGCTAGATAAATAGATGAAGGGGAATTGAAGGATGTGCAGATGAGTGAGTTTTCTGACAGGAGGCTTGAGTGCAGCACAAACCTTGGGACAGACCTGTTGGACTGAATGGCCTGTTTCTATAGTGTGGACTTTATGCAATTCTACCTACCCTACAGGGGGAGCCAATGGTCATATCACCAGCTAAGTAATTCAGAGGCCCCAGCTAATGCTCCGAGGACATGGGTTCAAATCCCACCAGCTGGTGAAATTTTAATCCGATTCATAAAAAAAACCTGGAACTGAAGATTCATCCTGATGATGGAGACTATGAAACCATTGTCAATTGTTGGAAAATCCCACCTGCTTCACTAATGTCCTCAAGGGAAGGCGATTTGTCCTTGCCTGATCTGGCCTACATGTGAATCCAGACCCACAGCAATGTGGTTTACTTGTTAACCTCTCTGTGAAATGGCCAAGCAAGCCACTCAGTTCAAGGGCAATTGGGGACGGGCAACAAATGTTGACCTTGCCAGCGATGTCTACACTCCATGAAAGAATAAATAAAAAAGTTCATTTACCTTGTCTTGTACACTTGCAGTTTTGTTGGTGGCTGATATATATGCACACTGACTTCCTCAGCTTGGCGGTAAATGTTGCATTTACAGATTTTTAAAATTTCCCGCTTTTTGTCTCTTGCACAGTCAGGAGAATTGCAGACAGTGTAGGGTAGAGAGCAGGAGCAACTCTTTTTATACAGAAGGTCATGAGGCCTTGTCGGGCACAAGTGCAGTAAAAGAAAGACTTGTGTGTGTGTGTGTATATATATATATAAGGCACCCTTCATGACTTCAGGGTATCCCAAAAGCACTCCACAGGTAATGAAGCACTTTACGATGTGTATTCGCTGCTGTAGTGTTATAATGATGTGGAGATGCCGGCGTTGGACTGGGGTAAGCACAGTAAGAAGTCTCACAACACCAGGTTAAAGTCCAACAGGTTTATTTGGTAGCAAATAGTGTTATATGTAATTCTGTAGTGTTATAAAGCAGAGGTTGATCCCCCCCCTCTCAGAACTAACCCCGAAACCCCCAAAGAGGAGTCCCTCACTCTATAATCTGTAAAAGGTGTGTGTGAAGTGGTGTGACCTGCTCTTCAGTAACTTCGAGTGGTTAAATCAAAATAACTCCCTGACTCTCTGAAATCAACCTAACAATTTATTTATCTAATTAACAGTGAGCAAATTAACTAAACTATTAACAAACTGAATAAATCCCTTCTAACTATTAACTATTCCCAAATAAAACAAGATTCTACTGGTATGCTATTCAAATAAATACAATTCCTGCTCATTAACAAAATAGAATTTAGTCACTCTCTCAACTACAACCAGGTTTTGTGTCTTCCGGAATATTCTGGGCCTTCTCTGTTGGAATTGTGAGCTGTTAGCTCTGGCAGGTGGCAGTTGCCCGACTGATGTTCATAGAATCCCTGCAGTGCAGAAGGAGGCCATTCAGTCCATCGGGTCTGCACTGACTCTCCAACAGAGAATCCCACCCAAGCCTTATCCCTGTAACCCCACTTATTTACTCCCCAAAATCCCACTAATCTACACATCCTGGGACAATTTAGCATAGCCAATCAACCTAACTGGCACATCCTCAGACTGCGGGGGCAAACTGGAGCACCCGGAGGAAACAGGGAGACAATCACCTAGTGGTATTGTTGCTAGACTATTAATCCAGAAACTCAGCTAATGTTCTGGGGACCCGGGTTCGAATCCCGCCACGGCAGATGGTGGAATTTGAATTGAATTTAAAAGAAATCTGGAAATAAGAATCTACTGATGACCATGAAACCATTGTTGATTGTTGGAAAAACCCATCTGGTTCACTAATGCCCTTTAGGGAAGAAAATCTGCCATCCTTACCATCCTCACATGGCCTACATGTGACTCCAGGGCCACAGCAATGTGGTTGACTCTTAACTGCCCTCTGAAATGGCCTAGCAAGCCATTCAGTTCAAGGGCAACTAGGGATGGGCAATAAATGCTGGCCCAGCCAGCGGCGCCCATGTCCCACAAATCAATAAATAAAAGATCCAAGCTAAAATCCTTCATGTTGGGTGGCACAGTGGTTAGCACTGCTGCCTCACAGTGCCAGGGACCCGGGTTCACCACTGGTTTTGGGCGACTGTGTGGAGTTTGCACATTCTCCCCGTGTCTGAATGGGTTTCCTCTGGCTGCTCCGGTTTCCTCCCACAGTCCCAAAGATGTGCAGGTTAGGTGGATTGGCCCCTTAGTGTCAGGGGGAAAAGTAGGGTAAATATGTGGGGTTACGGGAATAGGGCCTGGATGGGATTGTTGTCGGTGCAGGCTCGAAGGGCTGAATAGCCTCCTGCACTGTGGGGATTCTATGAAACCCACGCAGACACGGGGAGAACATGTAAACTCCACACAGATATTTACCCAAGACTGGAATTGAACCCGGGTCCCTGGCGCTGTGAGGCAGCAGTGCTAACCACTGTGCGGTTGGTAGGGAAATCTATAATGCCTCTCCTTTCTCGGCCATATTTTTCTCTCTCCGGCTTCATCCTCCTGTTAACAAGGCAGAGTTGTGACCCCTGCCATCGCAGCTGTGGAGTGCAAGGAGCTGTGGCAAAATAGCACAGGTTCTATTAATTTTTGACACTAATCTCACTTTAGGGAATATTGTGGCAGAGAACTGTTGACTGGTACCCCTTAAGATCACTCAAAGTAGTTGACAACCAATAGACTACTTGGAGGTAGCTTATTTTCTCAGATAAGGGGCATAAATCAACTGTCTCAGCCTCACTGTCTCATGTGTTTGTCCTTCATTGTAAACACATGAATCATATTGCAATAGAATGACACGGTTGTTATTCTGCGAGACTGAGTTAGGCTGAAAGTTTTCCCCCCTATTAAATTACCTTGTGATGTTTAAAAAAAAAGTTGTTGTCTTCAGAAGACTCACGGCAACATTATCTGGACAGTACAAAGCCAAGCGGTCAACACTTTCATTTACAAAGAAAAAACTCACATTAAACAAACTATTGGGTTGGATTGAATTATCACAGTTATAGAATCTACAGTGCAGAAGGAGGCCATTTGGCCCATCGAGCCGGCACTGAAACAATCCCACCCAGGTCCTATCCCCATAACCCCACATATTTACCCTCCTAGTCCCCCTGACGCTAAGGGGCAATTTATCAAAGAGTCACAGAGGTTTACAGCATGGAAACAGGCCCTTCGGCCCAACCTGCTCTTTTTTTTTTCAACCCCGAAGCTAGTCTCAATTGCCTGCATTTGGCCCATATCCCTCTATACCCATCTTACCCATGTAACTGTCTAAACGCTTTTTAGAAGACAAAATTGTACCCGCCTCTACTACTACTTCTGGCAGCTCGTTCCAGACACTCTGTGAAAAAATTGTCCCTCTGGACACTTTTGTATCTCTCCCCTCTCACCTTAAATCATGGCCAATCAACCTAACCCGCACATCTTTCGGGACTGTGGGAGGAAACCCACGTAGATGTGGGGAGAACGTGCAAACTCCACACACACAGTGACCCGAGGCAGGAATCGAACCCGGGCCCCTGGCGCTGTGAGGGAGCAGTGCTAACCATTGTGCCACCGTGCCGCCCCCAAATTATAAGCTGTAACACATTGCTAGGATTAAATGCTGTGGACAAATTCTGTCTAACAAAAACAGCTGGAAAAGCTCAGCAGGTCAGCTGCTTTCTGTGAAGAGAAAGAAGAGTTAACGTTTCAGGCCAACAACTGAAGAAAGAAATGTAAGAGTTTTTAAGCCAGGAACGTAAGAAGAACAAAGGAGATGGTCTGTTACGGGATGGAAGTAAAGTTTATTAGTCACAAGTAAGGCTTACATTAACACTGTAATGACATTACTGTGAAAATGCCCTAGTCGCCACTCCGGCGCCTGTTCGGGTCAATGCACCTAACAGCATGTCTTTCGGAATGTGGGAGGAAACCAGAGCACCCAGAGGAAACCCATGCAGACACGGGGAGAACGTGCCGTGCAGACTCCGCACAGACAGTGACCCAAGCTGGGAATTGAAGCCGGGTCCCTGGCACTGTGAGGCAGCAAGGTAAAATCGTTTGTTATGTCCACTGGCTTGACCAAGCAATGACCTGACAATAAACTGGCAATGAGAGAATCTAACCACCACCCCTTGACATTCTATTTTTTAGTTCAGTTTATTTATTAGTGTCACAGGTAGGCTTATGTTAACACTGCAATGAAGTTACTGTGAAAATCCCCTAGTCGCTGCACTCCAGCGCCAGGGGGAATTTAGCACAGCCAATGCACCCTAACCAGCACATTTTTGGAGTGTGGGAGGAGACCGGAGCACCCGGAGGAAACCCACACAGAAATGGGGCGAACGTGCAGACTCCACACAGACAGTGATCCAAGCCAGGAATCGAGCCCAGGCCCCTGGTGCTGTGAGGCAGTAGTGCCAACCACTGTGCCACCGTGCCACCCCCAATTCCACATTAGATGGCATTACCATCGCTGAAACCCCTACTATCAACATCCTGGTGGTTTAAGCCATCCGCCGTCCTGATTTGGAAATACATCGATGTTCCTTCACTGTCGCTGGGTCCAAGTCCTGGATCTCCCCTCCCTAACAGCACTGTAGGTGTACCTACACCATATGGACCATAGGACTTCAAGAAGGCAGCGCACGACCATCACTTTTTTTTTGATTTAAAAAAAAATGTTTACCCCATGAAGTTACAAAGCCAATGCTCAGAATGGACTGGACAGACTTGAATCCATCTCCTTGCTTGCTCCAAAAACTAAATTCAAACTGAATCCAATTCATGTGTCCCCACAAGAGAGACAAGCAAGATCCACGGTGAGAAGATAAGGCATCGCACCCCATCTTGGGTTTGATCTTAGCCAAAAGGCCAGGAAGCAGCTCACCATCACCTTTCGTTTGCAAAAATATAGTTCATTTATTGAATATCTGAAAGAACATTCCAAAATGGCCGTCACACAAAGTGCGATGATATTTAGGTTCTTTACATATATCGTGTGACACTCTGAGACGCTTCAAAACAGTCAAAGAAACATTACAGACATTTCCAAATGGTGCAAAGGTGTTTAGAGATTGTCCATATAGAACAAATTGTACTCTGAGGTGCTTCATCACAACTGGGTTACATGTAATACAGTAAGAAGTTTAACAACACCAGGTTAAAGTCCAACAGGTTTATTTGGTAGCAAAAGCCACACAAGCTTTCGGAGCTCTAAGCCCCTTCTTCAGGTGAGGACGCGAGGACAGGATTCACTCACCTGAAGAAGGGGCTTGGAGCTCCGAAAGCTTGTGTGGCATTTGCTACCAAATAAACCTGTTGGACTTTAACCTGGTGTTGTTAAACTTCTTACTGTGTTTACCCCAGTCCAACACTGGCATCTCCACATCATTACATGTAATATACACTGAATGCTTTCAGTGAGTCATTCAACCCGAGAGGACTCTGCTCCCCTCGGTTCACTATGGCTGAAAAGTCTTAGTAAGAAGTCTCACAACACCAGGTTAAAGTCCAACAGGTTTATTTGGCAGCACTGCCCCTTCATCAGGTGAGTGGGAGTTCTGTTCACAAACAGGTCATAGAAAGACACAAACTCAATTTACAAGATAATGGTTGGAATGCGAGTCTTTACAGGTAATCAAGTCTTAAAGGTACAGACAATGTGAGTGGAGAGAGAGAGTTAAGCACAGGTTAAAGAGATGTGTATTGTCCCCAGACAGGACAGTTGGTGAGATTTTGCAAGCCCAGGCAAGTCGTGGGGGTTACAGATAGTGTGACATGAAACCAAGATCCCGGTTGAGGTCGTCCTCATGTGTGCGGAACTTGGCTATCAGTTTCTGCTCAGCGATTCTGCGTTGTCACGGGCATTCAGCCTCTGATCTTCGGGTATGTGTTCTCCAAGGCAGCCTTCATGACACACGACAAGGCAGAATCACTGAGCAGAGACTGATAGCCAAGTTCCGCACACACGAGCACTGCCTCAACCGGGATCTTGGGTTCATGTCACACTATCTGTAACCCCCACGACTTGCCTGGGCTTGCAAAATCTCACCAACTGTCCCGGCTGGAGACAATACACATCTCTTTAACCTGTGCTTAACTCTCTCTCTCCACTCACATTGTCTGTACCTTTAAGACTTGATTACCTGTAAAGACTCGCATTCCAACCATTATTTTGTAAATTGAGTTTGTGTCTTTATATGCCCTGTTTGTGAACACAACTCCCACTCACCTAATGAAGGGACAGCGCTCCGAAAGCTTGTGCTGCCAAATAAACCTGTTGGACTTTAACTTGGTGTTGTGAGACTTCTTACTATGTTTACCCCAGTCCAACGCCGGCATCTCCACATCATGAAAGGTCTTAAACAGCGACCTTCCCCATTGCGCCACTGCGACTGCTGCCCCAAGCTTTAGTGCGTCCCTCAGCATGTAGTCCTGGGCTTTGGAATGTGCCAGTCTGCAACACTCAGTCAGGACAACTCCTTGCACTGGAAGACTAACAAGTTACAGGCAAACCAAAGAGTGTCTTTCACCAAGCTGATGATCCTCCAGCAACATCTGATGTCTGTCTCAGAGTACGTCTCTGGGAACAGTCCAAACAGCACAGAGTCCTTGAGATGAAGCGTGACAAAAACCACCTCATCTCTCTCCAGACCTTCTTTGCAAAGGCACATTCCAAAAGGAGGTAGACAATGATATCTTCCCCACCACAGCCACCTCGAGGGCAACATGCAGATGAGGTGAGACTCTGGCTGTGTAGGACGGATCTGATGGGGAGGGCCTTTCTCGCCACCAGCCAAGCTAGGCCTTGGTGTTTGTTTGAACGTTCTGGTGGTCAGGCATTCTGCCAAATGTCTCTAACAGTCTGATCAGGGAACCATCCGACAGGATCCACCAACTCCTTTTCCCGTAGGGCCTCGAGGCCATTATGCGCAGATCACTGCCTGATGGGACTTGTGGTCAAAAGTGTTTTTCTGCATAAATTTATCCGTGAGGGACAGGTGGTACAGCACAGTCCAATTACTTGGAGCGTTTTGTGGCAGTGTAGCCAGACCCATCCTTCACAACACAGGGGACAGGTACAGCCTCAGTACGTACTGACACTTGGTGTTTCTGTACCGAGGATCTACGCACAGCTTGGTGCAGCCACACATAAAGGTGGCTATCAGGATTAGGACGATGCTGGGCATGTTTTTCCCACTTTATTCAGAGGTTTGCGCATTTTGCGTCCTTACAAACACGCTCCATCTTTGACCCCCAGATGTAGTGGAAAATGTCTCAGGTGATTGCCATAGTGCAGGAGTGAGGAATGAGCCAGACCTGTGCCACATGCAGCAACACCGAGAATGCCTCACATCTGATGACCAGGTTTTTACTTGCAATGGAGAGGGAGCGTTGCTCCCACATACCCAGCTTTTGGTTCATTATACCTACTCGCTCTTTCCAGCTTCTAATGCGTGCCCTGATCCTTCCAAACTATATCCCCAGTACCCTCAGGCTGTCTGACCTGACAGTAAAGGGGACTAAGCATTGGTCCATCCAGTTCCCAAAGAACCTGGTCTTGCTCTTGCCATGATTTACCTTGGCACCCAAGGCCAGTTTGAACAGCGATGTTGTCCGTGTACAGAGAGACTTTGACCTGAGTACCTCCGCTGCCTGGGATCAACACACGACTTATGCCTGAATCCTTCCTGATATACTCAGCAAAGATTCTGTACAACACACAGAAAGGACAGGAGAGAGAGGGCAGCCCTGCTTGACTCCAGATTTAATTGGAAAGCTTTCAGATTTGCACCCATTGATTGAAACTGCATTACTGAAGTTTGTGTAGAGCAGTTGGATCCAATTGTGGATTCTCTACCCAAACCCCATTTTGGAGGTGGAGATGCGGGCGTGGGACTGGGGCGTGGCACAGTAAGAAGTCTCCCAACACCAGGTTAAAGTCCAACAGGTTTAATTGGAATCACGAGCTTTCGAAGCGCTGCTCCTTCATCAGGTGAGTCACGAGAGGGTTCACTCCAAATGCTTGTGATTCCAAATAAACCTGTTGGACTTTAACCTGGTGTTGTGAGACTTCTTACCGTGCCCATTTTGGAGAGCAGATCCAACACGTAGGTGTGCAATATTCTGTCAAAAGCCTTCTCCTGGTCCAGCCTGATAAGGCAGGTGTCCACACCCCCGTCCTGCACATAGGTAAACGTATCCCAGAGTAGCGCGAAGCTATCAGACATCCTCCTGCCGGGAACAGAGCAGGTCTGGTCCGGGTGGATCACCGACTCAGGGACAAACCTGACCTGATTGGAGATAGAACAAAGAGAACAAAGAACAATACAGCACAGGAACAGGCCCTTCGGCCCTCCAAGCCCTTGCCGCTCCCTGGTCCAAACTAGACCATTCTTTTGTATCCCTCCATTCCCACTCCGTTCATGTGGCTGTCTAGATAAGTCTTAAACGTTCCCAGTGTGCCCGCCTCCACCACCTTGCCTGGCAGCGCATTCCAGGCCCCCACCACCCTCTGTGTAAAATATGTCCTTCTGATATCTGTGTTAAACCTCCCCCCCTTCACCTTGAACCTATGACCCCTCGTGAACGTCACCACCGACCTGGGGAAAAGCTTCCCACCGTTCACCCTATCTATGCCTTTCATAATTTTATACACCTCTATTAAGTCTCCCCTCATCCTCCGTCTTTCCAGGGAGAACAACCCCAGTTTCCCCAATCTCTCCTCATAACTAAGCCCCTCCATACCAGGCAACATCCTGGTAAACCTCCTCTGCACTCTCTCCAAAGCCTCCACGTCCTTCTGGTAGTGTGGCGACCAGAACTGGACGCAGTATTCCAAATGCATGTCCTTGGGCAGAATTTTATAGTCCACATTCAGCAGTGAAATGGGACACCAATTTCTAATTTCTTCCCTTTCCTCCTTCTGCTTGTAGAAAAGGGTAATCATAGAATCATAGATGATGTCTTTCCTCATGGATCCTGACATGCTCCCAGCCAGAAGCATACTCTCGTACACTTCCAGCAGGTCCGGGTGGAACCAGTCCCACAGAGTCGAATACAACTCAGCCAGTAAGTCATGGCTTCCGGGAGTTTTACTCTTCTCAAAGGACTTGAGGACCTTAGCCAAGTCATCCAGGCATATCGGTTTGGCCAGGTTCCCCTGCTCGCTGTCCTCTAAGACCTCCGTGATAGAAGACAGAAAGGACTGGGGAGGCCGAACTGTCTGTGAGCTTCACATCATACAGTCCGGATAAAAGGATCCTCAAAATGTCAGACTAAGCCATCTTCTTCCTTCAGGCTGCTGATCACCGAGCTCCCTCCTCTGCACCTTTTGTAAGAAGAAACACAAACACATCTCATCCTGCTGCGCGGAATGGACTCTGGACCGGAAGCTGATCTTGGAAGCCTCCATAACAAAGAGCGAGGTTCGCTGGCCCTTCACCTCCTGGAGGTCCTCCTTGACATCGACTACAGCTGGAGCAGATTCTGCAAGTTTTTCTGAGGTTGGGACATTTCCCCCCTCCATCGGTCTCTCTCTCTCATCTTCTGAATACCTTTGAGGATGAAAATCCTCTTGATGTTTGCTTTTGTTGCCTCCCATCTGTGTGTCAGGGACACATAGACTTGACTAAGGCCTCCAAGTCCTTTGAGAAGAGTAAAACTCCCGGAAGCCATGACTTACTGGCTGAGTTGCATTCGACTCTGTGGGACTGGTTTGACCCGGACCTGCTGGAAGTGTACGAGAGCATGCTTCTGGCTGGGAGCATGTCAGGATCCATGAGGGGTTTCACGGTTCTCCAACCTTTGTTGCCTCCCTTTTGAATTCCTCAGTGCTTTCTGGGGTCAACAGTTTGACATTCAGCTTCCACATGCTCTTGCCAACTCTCTGGTCCTCCAGGCCAAGGGGCAAGTGGCAGCCAAGCAGCTTACCACCACCTTCTCAACAGCATTCAGGAATGGGCAATAAATGCTGCATGGCCAGCAACACCCTCATCTTAGCTCTGGAATTACTTCCCTACACCTCCCCACAATGCTACCTTGCTTTGTTCATTTCTGACACTTCTTAAAACCCTTCCTCTTTGGTTAATTCTTACTCAGCTTCTTATCATATTTTGTTTGACACTGCTGCTGTGAGGCACCTTGGGATACCTCACTATGTTGGCGGCAGGTTGGCACTGCTCCCTCACAGCACCAGGGATCCAGGTTCGATTCAGCCTTGGATGACTGTCTGTGTGGAGTTTGCACGTTGTCCCCGTGTCTGTTTGGGTTTCCTCCGGGTGCTCCGGTTTCCTCCCACACTTCAAAGATGTGTGGGTTAGGTTGATTGGCCATGCTAAATTGCCACTTAGTGTCAGGGGGATTAAATAGGTAGGGTTACGGGGATAGGACCTGGGTGGGATTCTTGTCGGTGCAGGCTCGATGGGCCAAATGGCCTCCTTCAGCATTGTAAGGAAAAAAAAATAAAGTTTATTTATTAGTCAGAAGTAAGGTTTACATTAACACTGCAATGAAAGATGTTTTCACTAGTAGGAAAAACTAGAACCAGAGGGCACAACCTCAGGCTAAAGGGACAATCTTTTAAAACAGAGATGAGGAGGAATTTCTTCAGCCAGAGAGTGGTGAATCTGTGGAACTCTTTGCCGCAGAAGGCTGTGGAGGCCAGGTCATTGAGTGTCTTTAAGACAGAGATAGATAGGTTCTTCATTAATAAGGAGATTGGGGTTATGGGGAAAAGGCAGGAAAATGGGGATGAGAAAAATATCAGCCATGATTGAATGGCGGAGCAGACTCGATGGGCCGAGTGGCCTAATTCTGCTCCTATGTCTTATGGTCTTAACATCTCTTTCACTTGATGCATTGGCAAACTTGTTTTACTCAGCAAGTCGTTGGAGTGTGGAGCAGCGGCTGTGAAGAAGAAGCAACATCTTTGTACTGTGGGAGGAAACCGGAGCATCTGGAGGAAACCCATGCAGACACGGGGAGAATGTGCAAACACCACACAGACCGTCACCCAAGGATGGAATTGAACCTGGGTCCCCTGGCGCTGTGAGGCAGCGGTGCTAAGCACTGTGCCACCCTGTCAGGATCGAAGGTGCTATGAAAATATAAGTTGTTTAAGTGTTATAACTGATGGATCAGGGGTGGAAAGTGGGAGAGGTTTTTTGGGCTGGCAGGAACTCAGAGGACCCAATGGACCTCCTTCTGTGCTATAAGTTTCCTCTGTTTCCATGTTGCTGAGGAATGAGAGGTATGAGGTGCATTGAGTGAGGGCAGGTGTCCTTTTCCTTTGGCCAGTGCGGAGGGGGGGGGGGGGGGGGGGAGCCATAGCCCCAGTGGGGATGGTGCTGGCCCTTTAAGTCCTGTCAATCAAACCCCAGGCTTACATAAGGGCCGGAAATGATGCACAAGGCCAGCTCTTTCTGCAAAAACAAACCATTGCAAAGCTGCAATAAGTCACATGAACAGCTTTATTCTGCCTCAGCTCTGCTGCAGCCCCATCTGCAGCGACCTGCTGAGTAAAACAAGTTTGCCAATGCATCAAGTGAAAGGGATGTTAAGAGCCCCTTCTCCTGCCCTTGCCTTGTTTCTGCTCCAGAAGGGGGTGAACTATGTTGTAGGCGGCGGAGGGGCACGGCCGGAGCGCGCCATGTAAACAAACCTGGCGGAGGGATTTGGGAGGGTGAACAGGGACTGGCGGAGGGAGAGAGAAAAATAAAAACCGTTGGGGAATCCGGGGGGGGGGGGGGGGGAGACAGGAAGACTCATCTTCCAACTGCGACCCTTTCCCCATCCCAGACTGGGAGAAACGAGTAGCCAGCCCTCGTATTTGCCCAATTGGTGACAGGAAGATGAGGGGCAGGTGGACTCCAATCGCTGAAAGAGGGGGGAGAAGGGGTGCCCTCTTTGGCGGGGGCGGAGGGAGACGCTGAGGTTGGGGTGGGGTGCCGCGGCACTATATAAAGCGCGCTGCGGCGGCGGCTGCGCTTAGTTGGGTCGGCAGCGGTGGAGAGCGGGTTGGGGGGCGGGGAAGGGCGAGAGAGAGCGGCTTCCACATTCACAACAAACCACCAGCGACCATGACAAAAGAAACAATAAAAACGCCGCGCCAATCTCCGTAGCAACAAGAGAGAGTGGGGATTAAAAAAAAACACTCCACCCGCTTTTACATTGATATATATGATATATATATATATATATAGAATTGCTAAGTATGCGCAGGGACCAGGCTCCAGTGGAGTGGGATTATGGTGGGAGAGCTGCTGCTGCTTCTTCACAGCTGCTGGCCGTCACCGGCTTTCGTCCTGCGAATGATTCTCTGAGGGAGGAAGAAACACTGCCGGCGACAGCTCCGTCCTCCGCCTCTTCACTCAGCGCTTTCCCTGGGTCCTCATAGCCCTTCACTCCCTCTCTGTGTCCCTCAATTCCTCTGTCCTCCTCAATACTCCTTCCCTCTGTGTCCCCTGTCAATCCCTCTGTCCTTCTCTCCCTCAGTCCCCCTCCCTGTCTCTGTCCCTCACTCCCTCCCTCTGTCCCTCACTCCCTCCCTCTGTCCCTCACTCCCTCTCTGTCTCTCTGCACTGGCTGGCCATGGAGGTGGTGGGGGATTTCGAGTACAACAGGAAGGACCTGATCGGACACGGAGCCTTTGCTGTGGTCTTTAAAGGCCGCCACAGGAAGGTAATGAGCCGGCCACGGGATTGTCTCAATGTTTTGGGAATGTTTTGCAAGCATGTCTTTTTTTCAAAAAAGTTGCCAGCCTTGCTTTTTGAATTGTCACCTTGTGTGCAAACTTTTGGGTTCTTCTGCTAATGCTTCTCACGCACAGTTTTTCTAGACCAGCTTGTAGAGAATTTTAATAAATGCAGTGCTAAGCTAAGATAAAGCGTTAATGTCAAATACTGAATTGTGCTGTTTTAATGTACAACTAAGTTAGGATAGTGTTAATGTACAGCACTAAGTTATGTTATAGTTTTAATGTACTGCTCTAAGTTGTGCTACAGCTTTAATGTACAGCACTAAGTTATAGTTTAATGTACAGTGCTAAGTTATAGTTTTATTGTACTGCGCTAAATTACGTTCTAGTTTTAATGTACTGCGCTGTTACGTTATAGTATTAATACACTAAGTTACGTTATAGTTTTGATGCACTGCACGAAGTTATGTTATAGTTTTAATGTACTGCGCTAAGTTACGTTATAGTTTTATTGTACTGCGCTGTTACGTTCCAGTTTTAATGTACTGCGCTGTTACGTTATAGTATTAATACACTAAGTTACGTTATAGTTTTGATACACTGCGCTAAGTTACGTTATAGTTAATGCACTGCGCTAAGTTACGTTATAGCTTTAATGTACTGCGCTAAGTTACGTTATAGCTTTAATGTACTGCGCTAAGTTACGTTATAGGTTTATTGTACTGCGCTAAGTTACGTTATAGCTTTAATGTACTGCGCTAAGTTACGTTATAGGTTTATTGTACTGCACTAAGTTACGTTATAGTTTTAATGTACTGCGCTAAGTTACAAAGAACAAAGAACAATACAGCACAGGAACAGGCCCTTCGGCCCTCCAAGCCCGCGCCGCTCCCCGGTCCAGGATTGAATCCTGAATCCAGGATCCCCGCCCAATTTTCCAGCCTATCTACATACCAATATCCTATCCACCGAGCTGTCCCTCACAGCTACGATGCTTTGTTCATTACAACCTATTAACTTACCCCCACCCCCCCATTCCAGACCATGTGATCTTCAGGGAGAGGCGAAAACCCAGAGTGAAAAACCCCAGGGCCAATATGGGGAAAAAAAAATCTGGGAAATTCCTCTCCGACCCCCTGAGGCGATCGAAACGAGTCCAGGAGATCACAATGGCCCCGATCGGAAAATGCTTCCCAACCCTAGTCATTTCCACTTCCACGAACACCATATGAATTCCCTGCCCCCGAGACAGGTTCCCAACTATCCGCAGTCTCACTCTGTACTGGCACCAGCAAGATGATCGTAGAATGAAGCCTTGAAACGAGAAACCAGGAACAGTTAGCCCGCGCCGCTCCCTGGTCCAAACTAGACCACTCTTTTGTATCCCTCCATTCCCACTCCGTTCATATAGCTGTCTAGATAAGTCTTAAACGTTCCCAGTGTGTCCGCCTCCACCACCTTGCCCGGCAACACATTCCAGGCCCCCACGACCCTCTGTGTGAAATATGTCCTTCTGATATCTGTGTTAAACCTCCCCCCCTTCACCTTGAACCTATGACCCCTCGTGAACATCACCACCGACCCGGGGAAAAGCTTCCCACCGTTCACCCTATCTATGCCTTTCATAATTTTATACACCTCTATTAAGTCTCCCCTCATCCTCTGTCTTTCCAAGGAGAACAACCCCAGTTTCCCCAATCTCTCCTCATAACCAAGCCCCTCCATACCAGGCAACATCCTGGTAAACCTCCTCTGTACTCTCTCCAAAGCCTCCACGTCCTTCTGGTAGTGTGGCGACCAGAACTGGACGCAGTATTCCAAATGCGGCCGAACCAACGTTCTATACATCTGCAACATCAGACCCCAACTTTTATACTCTATGCCCCGTCCTATAAAGGCAAGCATGCCATATGCCTTCTTCACTGCCTTCTTCACCACCTTCTCCACCTGTGACGTCACCTTCAAAGATCTGTGGACTTGCACACC
Source organism: Mustelus asterias (assembly GCF_964213995.1). Lineage (NCBI taxonomy): Eukaryota > Metazoa > Chordata > Chondrichthyes > Carcharhiniformes > Triakidae > Mustelus > Mustelus asterias. The sequence goes on from NC_135812.1 coordinate 8,922,873, forward strand.
CAGGTCCCTCTGCGTCTCTACACCCTTTATGGTTCTTCCATTTATCGTGTAGCTCCTCCCTACATTATTCCCACCAAAATGCATCACTTCGCATTTATCAGGATTGAACTCCATCTGCCATTTCCTTGCCCAAATTTCCAGCCTATCTATATCCTTCTGTAGCCTCTGACAATGTTCCTCACTATCTGCAAGTCCTGCCAGTTTTGTGTCGTCCGCAAACTTACTGATCACCCCAGTTACTCCTTCTTCCAGATCATTTATATAAATCACAAACAGCAGAGGTCCCAATACAGAGCCCTGCGGTACACCACTAGTCACAGGCCTCCAGTCGGAAAAAGACCCTTCCACTACCACCCTCTGTCTTCTATGACCAAGCCAGTTCTCCACCCATCTAGCCACCTCCCCCTTTATCCCATGGGATCCAACCTTTTTCACTAGCCTACCATGAGGGACTTTATCAAACGCTTTACTAAAGTCCATATAGACAACATCCACGGCCCTTCCTTCGTCAACCATTTTGGTCACTTCTTCAAAAAACACCACCAGGTTCGTGAGGCATGACCTCCCTCTCACAAAACCATGTTGACTATCGTTAATGAGTTTATTCCTTTCTAAATGCGCATACATCCTATCTTTAAGAATCTTCTCCAACAACTTCCCCACCACGGACGTCAAGCTCACCGGCCTATAATTACCCGGGTTATCCTTCCTACCCTTCTTAAATAACGGGACCACATTGGCTATCCTCCAATCCTCTGGGACCTCACCTGTGTCCAGTGACGAGACAAAGATTTGCGTCAGAGGCCCAACTATTTCACCTCTCGTCTCCCTGAGCAGCCTTGGATAGATTCCATCAGGCCCTAAGTTACGTTATAGTTTTAATGTACTGCGCTAAGTTACGTTATAGTTTTAATGTACTGTGCTGTTACGTTATAGTTTTAATGTACTGCGCTAAGTTACATTATAGTTTTAATGTACTGTGCTGTTAGTTATAGTTTTAATGTACTGCGCTAAGTTACATTATAGTTTTAATGTACTGTGCTGTTACGTTATAGTTTTAATGTACTGTGCTGTTATGTTATAGTTTTAATGTACTGCGCTAAGTTACATTATAGTTTTAATGTACTGTGCTGTTACGTTATAGTTTTAATGTACTGTGCTGTTACGTTATAGTTTTAATGTACTGTGCTGTTACGTTATAGTTTTAATGTACTGCGCTAAGTTACGTTATAGTTTTAATGTACTGTGCTGTTACGTTATAGTTTTAATGTACTGTGCTGTTACGTTATAGTTTTAATGTACTGCGCTAAGTTACGTTATAGTTTTAATGTACTGTGCTGTTACGTTATAGTTTTAATGTACTGTGCTGTTACGTTATAGTTTTAATGTACTGTGCTGTTACGTTATAGTTTTAATGTACTGTGCTGTTATGTTATAGTTTTAATGTACTGTGCTGTTACGTTATAGTTTTAATGTACTGCGCTAAGTTACATTATAGTTTTAATGTACTGCGCTAAGTTACGTTATAGTTAATGCACTGCGCTAAGTTACATTATAGTTTTAATGTACTGCACTAAGTTACATTATAGTTTTAGTGTACTGTGCTGTTACATTATAGTTTTAATGTACTGTGCTGTTACGTTATAGTTTTAATGTACTGTGCTGTTATGTTATAGTTTTAATGTACTGTGCTGTTACATTATAGTTTTAATGTACTGCGCTAAGTTACGTTATAGTTTTAATGTACTGTGCTAAGTTACGTTATAGTTTTAATGCACTGCGCTACGTTATAGTTTAATGTACAGTGCTAAGTTACACTATAGCTTTTTAAGTTTATTAATCACAAGTAAGGCTTACATTAACACTGCAATGAAGTTACTGTGAAATTCTCCTAGTCGCCACGCTCCGGCGCCTGTTTGGGTCAATGCACCTAACCAGCATGTCTTTCAGACTGTGGGAGGCAACCTACGCAGACATGGGGAGAGCATGCAGACTCCGCACAGACAGTCACCCAAGCCAGGAATCGAACCTGGGTTCCTGGCGCTGTGAGGCAGCAGTGCTAACACTATGCCACCATGCCACCCGCTACCTAGAGTTTTAATGTACAGCGCTAAGTTACGATACAGCTTTAACGTACAGCGCTAAATTGTAATAAATGCAGCTTTGAAATGCAAGTAGATTACAGTCACTCATGATTGCTGCAACTTGCTCTGCCAGTTGATTGTTGTTAACTCTATTTTTTGCTGGCATGATCTTATGTTTTGGAGTTATCTTTTACCTGTATCTACTCTCGAGTGGTGCAATGTGTATAAGGCTCAGTAGATGTGACAGGTCGCTAAAGCTGGGTGAAAATTTCCACTTGGGTGTATAGCAATGCATAACTTGATAATCCAGAAGCAAAATTGGAGAGGTAATTCATGGTTAAATACAAAGTCTCTTGACATTGATGGTTGTGGATCAGTTGGATTGTAGTTGGACATGTTGTACCTTTCCAGAGGATGTAGCCTATTCATTTTCACAGAGATGATTTCAGGGTCGATCCAGTGAACTTGATCACTGTTTTCTGGCTGTCTTACCATACAGGAATCAGCGTTAGCATGTGACAGGAACTGTGACCGTCCCACCCTGCATCCAACCTTGCCCCATTGAATACTGTCAGTGACGTGCAAACTGGTTTCTGTCTGGGTTGTGTTCATGAGTCTGAAATGTGTTGCTGTAATGTATATATGTGAACGTTGGTTGAAAAAGGGAAGCATTGAGTAAAGTTACATTGTCCCTATTGATGCCCTTGCTATTATGGATCACACATGGGCATGAGGGAGGTACAAGAGGGTACCTGGTATTTGTGGAAGCCGGCTTCAGCAAGGAGCAAAAATCCTGCTTTGCTACAAAGCATAAATAGATCGAGTGACATTCAGAAGTTCATGCTGAGCTTTGCTAATTTGTTGACCTACCATTTGATTAATGACTAGTGAGTATGATTTTTAAAATTTATTTTTGCCTTTTTATATTAGTGACTCCTCCTGAAGGTGGTCATTTTATGTTGGGGGGTGCACTGCACTCGTAACCTCCTGGTATCTCAACGAATAATCATTCTTACATTGCCCTTAATAGTGGATAGTGACTGGATACCTTGATCATGGACAGCAGTCACAATCAAGACCAGACCTATCCATGTGGAAATCTTTTACAGGACAAAAATCAACAATTTTATCAGTTTTTTACTGTCACTGTGTTCTCTCAACCCAGAAATCTGTGTTCAGTTAGTGTTCCCAGTGCTGCTCTGTTTTAACAACAGGTTAAAGTCCAACAGGTTTATTTGGTAGCAAATGCCATTAGCTTTCGGAGCGTTGCTCCTTTGTCAGATGGAGTGGAAAATCTGCTCTCAAACAGGGCACAGAGGCACAAAATCAAGTTACAGAATGCTGATTAGAATGCGAATCTCTACAGCCAACCAGGTCTTAAAGATACGGACAATGTGAGTGGAGGGAGCATTAAGCACAGGTTAAAGAGATGTGTATTGTCTCCAGACAGGACAGCCAGTGAGATTCTGCAAGTCCGGGAGGCAAGCTGTGGGGGTTACTGATAGTGTGACATAAACCCAAGATCCCGGTTTAACCGTGATTTTGTGTCTCTGTATGCCCTGTTTGAGAGCAGACAAAGGAGCAGCGCTCCGAAAGCTAATGGCATTTGCTACCAAATAAACCTGTTGGACTTTAGCCTAGTGTTGTTAAAACTCTTACTGTGTTTACCCCAGTCCAACGCTGGCATCTCCACATCTTATCTATCTAGTACAGATCATGGACTGATGCTGGGATCTTTATGGCCCATCTAGCTACACAAATGATGGGTTTATCCATTCAAGTTATTGGAGATCCAATTTTTCCAATTTTTGATTTGTTTCATCACTAATGTCCATTCCTCAATAAAAGACTCATAAGCAGAGATCCACTAATGTTACTTTTTTTATTCATTCGTGGGACTTGGGCGTCGCTGGCTGGCCAGCGTTGATTGCCCATCCCAAGTTGCCCGAGGGCAGTTGAGAGTCAACCACGTTGCTGTGGCTCTGGAGTCACATGTAGGCCAGACCAGCTAAGGACGACAGGTTTCCTTCCCTAAAGGACATTAGTGAACCAGATGGGTTTTTTCTGATAATTGACAGTGGTTTCATGGTCATCAGTAGATTCCAGATTTTTTTATTGAATTCAAATTCCACCATCTGCCGTGGGGAGATTCGAACCCGGGTCCCCAGAACATTAGCTGAGTTTCTGGGTTAATAGTCGAGAATATAATATACAATAGACCATTGCCTCCCCAAATCTGTGTTAAGGATCTAAGAATAGTTTAGGATATCACATCTTTGAATTTTTCTTTGTTTGGGCAGGACTAGATCTGAGAAATTGCATAATCTGTACTTTCGCCCCTGTTGTAAAATAATTGGTGTACCACAATTGTCATGTCACTTAGCTTTGTCCAGATTCATTTCTATTTTAAAGGGAGACTTGATTGAAAGGTTTCAACAGAGTGATGATTATAAAATATAAGGAAAATTAACATTATTTTGACATGTTCCGTAAGGAATGATCCCATGAGTTGCGGGCCTGTCTAATGACTCGCAGGGTATGCGTATGGGATCTGTCACCTGATGAAAATGCATCACATTTATGAGTGCAGTCAATGTATGCACAATACAAACAGCAAGTTAGGTGATTGAATATTGTTTTGCCTGGATCTTGGTAGAATTCTGTTCTGATTCATTGTTTTAGGGTTCTTTTGTGCCCACCTAAACCATCAGACCAGATGGATGGAGCCTTAACTTGGGATATTTCCAAGACTCAATACCCCTGACAGTGCAGCACTCTCTCAATACTGCACTCAGATGTCAGCTTGACTCAAGCATATATCTGATTCCTGACGTGGAGTCCACAACCTTTTTCATAGAATTCCTAGATAGTGTGCTGTCTGCTGAGCCAACCTGATGTTTGAAGAGGCACCTGCAGAATCGTGCCATATGATTCCTGGTGCATGTTTTAAAGATTGTACATCCGTTCAAAGGGCAATAAAGGGATTCACTTTGTTGCAAATCAAAGTGAGGCCTTCCATTCGTGAAATGGCTTTCTTTTACGTATTGTCATCCACCCTTGTTAATCAGGGTTGGAATAATTGGAGATTTGGCTTGGAACTGAATTCCTGCTGCAGTCTGATTTTTTTGCTCCTTTGTTTCAGTAACTGCACAAAATACAGCGCAAATGTCATAACTTTTTTCTTCTTGGATTTGTGCCAGAGGCGAAAATCTGACGCAAAAGTAATTGATCTTGGTTTAACCATAGTTGGTTCTTGTTATTTTGGATCAATAATCAACAATGCTGATTCTCACCATGATGTTCTTGATACTTGTGTAACCACTAACACACTGCTTAGTTTTCCTGGATAATGGCTTTTTGCTTTGAAAATGTTGCTCTACGGAACTGAATACTGTTGAGTCCAATTACCCTTTTGAGTGCTGTGTAAACGATCTGGTGGGATTCAGATTTCCAATAGCATGGGAAGATTTGCTTATTTATGATCTGTCGATGGTACAGTTCAGTTGCAAGATCAATTTGGTGGGCAAAGGAAAGAGTATTGGAGTCTTCCGTTGTAGTCTCTGCGGTATAACTTAATTCTCCTCTCAGTTGTGTGCATGTATAATTATTTTTCCAAAGTTAACTTCTCTAAACGTTGCTATTTTCTAAGGGAATAGTTTCAGTAACATGTAGTTTGTCAATGCATCTTGCAGTAGAGCCCTGGAATGCTGTAGCCATAGAATCCCTACAGTGCAGAAGGAGGCCATTCGACCCATCGAGTCTGCACCGACAACAATCTCACCTGGCCCTCTCCACGTTACCCCATTTACCCTGCTAATCCCCCTGACACTATGGAGCAATTTTGCATGACCAATCAATCTAACCCGCACATCTTTGGACTGTGGGGAGAAACCGGAGCACCCGGAGGAAACCCACGCAGACACTGGGAGAACGTGCAGACTCCACACAGACAGTGACCCGAGGCTGGAATTGAACCTGGGTCCCTGGTGCTCTTGTCAGTCGAGGAAGTTGAGCTGCATCAGTGAGCAGCCTCTGTTAGGAAGTGCTGAAGTCACATTTGTGGTGATCAGGCATGTAACTGGAGCAGATGAGGAAGAATTTGGAACAGGATCCACTGTGCCAGAAGTGAAGGTTATCCATCCTCCTCTGTTCTGGTGACATTGGACAGCCACTTTGGACATGGATTTTGTGTACTGCTAATGAATTTGCTGAAATCGGTGATTTTAAGCAGAGTCTGGAGAGGGTGTCACCCGAAGGTCAGTCTGGCATTATTGTGCTCTCCTGTGCAATATTCAATATTTACCATCCACAACTGGCTGATTCCCAACACTGATTTAGCACGAGCTTTGTTGTGGTAAATAATGGTAAACTATTTCACAGCATTGTTAAAACTTAATATATTATACTAGTTTAAATTACAGTAAACTAGCTGTACTGTGCTTTTATATCAGTCAACAAATTAATCATTACAGATGAGATTTTGGATAAGCTGAATGATAGCATCTCCATTTGTGGTATAATTCAAGTGCTGCTCCAACGCACAATGAATCAATAACATGGAAAAAGTCAGGAAAAGTGAAACCACTCAGCTTATTGAAGCTTAGTGTTCTAGTAACCATATTTCAATCAGATTTTTGGCTGCATTTTAAGAAGTTTCTTTCTTGTCTCTGGTATCCAGCAGAAAGAAAGTCTGGTCTAATTTGCTGATTAGCCTGAATGTATGTACTGTGCCACATCGTTAAGATACTTTGTCCTCATCAACCACATAGTAAATTAATCATATCTACATCTCAAGGACAGCACTTTCTCACCTAGGAGAATAAATCAAAGATGACTCAACTGAGCCTGCTGTGCACATCTCCCCAGTGTCAGAGAATGGGAGGTTCGTATAAAGAATGGAACATAAGTGGGCGGAGAGGAAGACAAAAGAAGATGAGGCAAAAGTTGAGACATTTTTCAATGTTTTTGTTTGAGCGGTGCCATGGTAGGTTAATGAGTATATAAAATACTATTGCAGAAAATCAGAACATTAGTCACAGTATTCCATGACACCAAGTTGTAACTGGTTAATTTCCTCTTAATTTGACCGTTGGAGCATTGGTTGTATCTTTCAGGGAACAGAACATTTATCACTATGTAAGATGCATCATTCTGCAGCATCTTTCCTTTCTCAACGTGCTGAGATCCTATAGGGCTGGAAAATCCACTTCCGTTTTAGTCTGTTGCTTTGATTTTAAAGCTCTTGTCATTTTTTTCCACTTTATATTCCACTTCTTGTTTTTTTATTCATTCGTGGGACATGGGCATCGCTGGCTGGCCAGCAATTATTGCCCATCCCCAGTTGTCCAAGGGCAAATTGAGAGTCAACCACATTGCTGTAGCTCTGGAGTCACGTGTAGGTCAGACCAGGTAAGGACGGCAGATTTCCTTCCTTAAAGGATATTAGTGAACCAGATGGGTTTTTCTGACAATTGACAATGGTTTCGTGGTCATCAGTAGATTCTTAATTCCAGATATATTTAATTGAATTCAAATTCCACCATCTGCCGTGGCAGGATTTGAACCTGGGTCGCCAGAGCATTAGCTGAGTTTCTGGATTATTAGTCTAACAATACCGTTAGGCCATTGCCTCCCCTGAACTTTTAATTGAACTCAGGCTATGTAGGACTGACATAATCACTCCTTCCACTTCTGACCATATGATTTAATTTTTAACATTTTCCTTTTCCCTGAGCTCGCTCTTGGTTTTGTCAGCCCATGATTTGATGCTATTTCTTGCCACCTTTGCCAACGCTAATGATGTTCCCTCATTGAGCTGTGACTCTGAGAGATGGAACTGGCCCCATCTTTTGAGCACAGTGTTCATCAAACAACCTTGTTAAAAGCTGGAGGAAATAACACAATCAAGACAATTTGAATATAAGCAGGACTCTAATATGAAGCCTCGGGTTTGGAAATTCCACATTCTAAACCTTATTGAAGGTTTCAATAAGGATCAATAAGAATCCGGTCGAAAGATGGTTAGGAGATGGGAGAGAAATTATAGGACAGATTCACCAAGAAGGAAAGGAGCAAGCCTGGAATGTCCTCTTACCCAGCTGCAGCTATTGGTTGAATAAGAACATAAGAACATAAGAAATAGGAGCAGGAGTAGGCCATCTAGCCCCTCGAGCCTGCCCCGCCATTCAATAAGATCATGGCTGATCTGACGTGGATCAGTACCACTTACCCGCCTGATCCCCATAACCCTTAATTCCCTTACCGATCAGGAATCCATCCGCGCTTTAAACATATTCAGCGAGGTAGCCTCCACCACCTCAGTGGGCAGAGAATTCCAGAGATTCACCACCCTCTGGGAGAAGAAGTTCCTCCTCAACTCTGTCTTAAACCGACCCCCCTTTATTTTGAGGCTGTGTCCTCTAGTTTTAACTTCCTTACTAAGTGGAAAGAATCTCTCCGCCTCCACCCTATCCAGCCCCCGCATTATCTTATAAGTCTCCATAAGATCCCCCCTCATCCTTCTAAACTCCAACGAGTACAAACCCAATCTCCTCAGCCTCTCCTCATAATCCAAACCCCTCATCTCCGGTATCAACCTGGTGAACCTTCTCTGCACTCCCTCCAATGCCAATATATCCTTCCTCATATAAGGGGACCAATACTGCACACAGTATTCCAGCTGCGGCCTCACCAATGCCCTGTACAGGTGCATCAAGACATCCCTGCTTTTATATTCTATCCCCTTCGCAATATAGGCCAACATCCCATTTGCCTTCTTGATCACCTGTTGTACCTGCAGACTGGGCTTTTGCGTCTCATGCACAAGGACCCCCAGGTCCCTTTGCACGGTAGCATGTTTTAATTTGTTTCCATTGAGATAGTAATCCCATTTGTTATTATTTCCTCCAAAGTGTATAACCTCGCATTTCTCAACGTTATACTCCATTTGCCATATCCTCGCCCACTCACTCAGCCTGTCCAAATCTCTCTGCAGATCTTCTCCGTCCTCCACACGATTCACTTTTCCACTTATCTTTGTGTCGTCTGCAAACTTCGTTACCCTACACTCCGTCCCCTCCTCCAGATCATCTATATAAATGGTAAATAGTTGCGGCCCGAGTACCGATCCCTGCGGCACGCCACTAGTTACCTTCCTCCAACCGGAAAAACACCCATTTATTCCGACTCTTTGCTTCCTGTCGGATAGCCAGTCCCCAATCCACTTTAACACACTACCCCAACTCCGTGTGCCCTAATCTTCTTCAGTAGCCTTTTATGGGGCACCTTATCAAACGCCTTTTGGAAATCCAAAAACACCGCATCCACCGGTTCTCCTCCATCAACCGCCCTAGTCACATCTTCATAAAAATCCAACATGTTCGTCAAGCACGACTTTCCCCTCATGAATCCATGCTGCGTCTGATTGATCGAACCATTTCTATCCAGATGCCCTGCTATCTCCTCTTTAATAATGGATTCCAGCATTTTCCCTACTACAGACGTTAAGCTGACCGGCCTATAGTTACCCGCCTTTTGTCTCCTTCCTTTTTTAAACAGCGGCGTAACATTAGCCGTTTTCCAATCAACCGGCACTACCCCAGAATGCAACGAGTTTTGATAAATAATCACTAACGCATCCACTATTACCTCTGACATTTCTTTCAATACCCTGGGATGCATTCCATCCGGACCCGGGGACTTATCCACCTTCAGTCCCATTAGTCTACCCAGCACTGCCTCTCTGGTAACATTAATTGTATTAAGTATTTCTCCTGCTGCCAACCCTCTATCGTTAATATTTGGCAAACTATTTGTGTCCTCCACCGTGAAGACCGACACAAAAAACTTATTTAAAGACTCAGCCATATCCTCATTTCCCACTATTAACTCCCCCCTCTCGTCCTCCAAGGGTCCAACATTCACTCTAGCCACTCTATTCCTTTTTATATATTTATAAAAACTTTTACTATCATTTTTTATATTAATTGCTAGCCTAGCTTCATAGTCTATCCTTCCTTTCTTTATCGCTTTCTTAGTCTCTCTTTGTTGTTTCTTAAATTTTTCCCAATCACTTGTTTCTCCACTATTTTTGGCCACTCTGAATAAGAATAACTTTAGGAAGCAGGCTGGTTGAGTGTTTGTGTGTATGACTTGTTAAAAGTAGATCATTTTTTTGATTCAATCAAATATGCCTACATTTATTCTCAAATGTTTAATCTTTTTCGAAACTTTTGACAGTTTTCAGTGTTATGATCAACTGACAATGCATCCAGAGTATCAAATCTGCAATTTTTTGAGCCTGAACAGTTTCAATTACTAAAAGAATTGAGCCTACTTACATTTGCAATTAAAATTGGCTTGTTTTCTCTTCTTTTGGACATGGATGTCTTGAATTATGTCCTTTATCAAAATGTGTAAAAGCTATAATCACTAGAGTGCTTTATCAGTTTGACCCATTTAGTTACATTTTTGCCTCCAAGTGAGAAGATATGAGGGTACCACGGGGCTTGAATACCTAATCTAGTTTAACATATTGCTGAATTGAGGAAGTGGGTTACTGTCTTTTCAATTAAGACTGTAAACCAAAGTCCTGTCTATTAGGTTGCTCAGATAAAAGTAAAGTTTATTTATTAGTCACAAGGAGGCTTACATTAACACTGCAATGAAGTTACTGTGAAATTCCCCGAGTTGCCACACTACTGCACCTGTTCGAGGTCAATGCACCTAACCAGCACGTCTTTCAGACTGTGAGCGGAAACCGAAGCATCCAGAGGAAACCCACGCAGACACGGAGAATGTGCAAACTCTGCGCACACAGTGACCCAAGCCGGGAATCGAACCCGGGCCCTGGCACTGAGACAGCAGTGCCAACCACTGTGCCATAGTGCCGCCGATAGATGTAATAGATCCTTAAAGTGCCTTTAGAAGAGGAGAAAGTTCTCCAAGTGTCCTGGCCAACACTTAGTAATTAATATCACCAAAGGAAGATAAACTAATTCTCCATCTCTTTGTGGCCTTTGGGAGTTGGTATGCAAGTCAGCATCACCTTTTGACTATAAACAGTCACTCCACTTCAGAAGCAATCCATTGGTTGTGAGGAGCTTTAGGGCATACTCTACCATGTAAGCAAGATTGTGTTCTGTAAATACCGGTTCATTCTTTCTGTTGATGCTGTTGGATTTGTGAGTGACTTGCAGCATTGAAATAGAGATTAAACATTTTTAAAAAGCAACCAGTGTTAGAAAAATATTAGTTTTTTTATATAGCACCGTTCCAAACCTCAGGATATCTCAAATTATTTTTGAAGTGCAGTCAACATTGTAAAGTAGGAAATGCATAGCAAGTCTGGCAGAGTCTTTTGGACCAAATGGATGAATTAAACAGTAAATGAATTAAAACATTTTGGATATGGACCCTTAGTCAAAACTATTTTGAGGGAGGGTCCACAACAGAAGAATTTGCACACTGGTTCTCTCCACAGACACTGTCTGGCTTGCCATGTGTTTCCAACATTTTCTGTTTTTAAGGATATAAGAAATAGGAGCAGGGACAGTCCATTCAGCCCCTCAAACCTGCTCTGCCATTTAGTAGATCATGGCTGATTTGATTGTGGCCTTGGCTACTTTTCTCCTTGCTCCCTTTGGCTCCCTTCTCAATCAAAAATCTGTCAACACACTTGAATATATTAAACAATCCAGTTTCCAGTTCTTGCAGGGGACAAGAATTCCAAATAACTACCCTCGGTGAGAAACAATTTTCCCTCCATCTTAAATAGGAGGCCCCTTCATTATGGAACTGAATTCCTTAGTTCTGCAAACCCCAATAGGGTAAACAGCCTCTTGGAATCCACTCTGTCAAGTCCCCTTAGAATCTTTTATGTTTCAGTAAGATCACCACTAACTCCAATGAGTATAGCACAACCTGCTCAACCTTTCATCATCACAGAAATCAGCCTAGTGAACCTTCTCTGAATTGCTTCCAAAGCAATAATGTCTCTCTGTAAATAAGATAATTAAAACTGTACACGGTGCTCTAGGTTTGATTTTGCCCTGTACAGTTGTAGTAAAACTTCCCTACTTTTGTACTCCATTCCTCTTGCAATAAAGACCAACATTCAGTTTGCCATCCAAATTACTGACTGTACCTCCATGCTGATGTCCAAAATCCCTTTATACTGCAGCATTCTGCAGTCTCGCTTCATTTAAATAATATTCTACTTTTCTTCCTGGGTTTAGAGTTTTGATATATATCTAACTGTTCAGCACGAACAGGTTTTGAACCTAATTGGTTAGGTCACATTTCTATTGTGTCTAAATTTGAAAGCAGACTAGTGCATGTTCATTCCTGCTTCAGAATAATGAAGATTTGAGTTTATGCAACTCTCAATGTGATTTTACTTTTTCCTAATTAAATGTGATGTAATTGCCTGCAGGTTATGGTCTTCAAAGCATTTCCTGCGACATCAGAATTACATTCTCCTGTCTTCATTTCTAGTCACTAGCAGTGTTGTTGAATGAATATGTTGTGTATTGCAGTTTTCATGTTAACCCATGCAGACTGTCATAGGAAAAGTATCTTATTTTGGTTTCAGACATGGCTTTCAGGAAAGAAAGAACAATGCCAGCCAATTTCCATTGAATTGAATTGAACCCATTCATGGGATTTGGGTTGTGCAATATTTTAACCTCCAGGCACATAGAGATGAAAATGGTTCTGTTGGTTGCACGATTCGTACTTTAGGAGGCTCAATCAGTTACTTGAGAGAGTAACTAAATATCTCTGACTCTAAATCACATTCAGTTTAACACTAATGGGAAATCTCTGAAGATTATAATGTGAGAGTGGAAATGTTACAGTGATGTAATAAGCAATCTTGAAATTGCATTTGAAATATTTTAGATAGAGGTTTGAGCCTTTGTTAGACATCGTCAGTGTTGTATGATGGGCTGCTTTGTTCTTGTCTGAAACTGATTGTGGTTTGTTGTGTTTTGCTTTCCTCCGAAACATGGAATACTGCTGTGTGGTGAACCATCGTTGGTTCCCACTGGATAGTGCTGAGCCAGGGGCTGGCCAGTACTACAAGGATGTACATATGTTACTGTTGGGTTGTGCTATTGTTGCTGTTGGGGTTAGGGTGGGGTTGTTACACCTGTGTACTGTAGTGTTGTGGCACATCCCAGTCGGGCTCCGCCTCCTGGGAGAGGTATAAGAGTCCCTGCTCTGGCCGGGACCCCTTCAGTCTGGGATAGTGTATATAAGTTCTGGTAGCTTCGTTACAGTAAATAAAAGCCTTTCATTTACTGAGCTTCAAGCCTCGTGTTTGAATAGCGCATCATGCTGTAAAGAGGTATCTTAAAAAAAAAGAAAGATTTGCATTTATCTTGCGCTTTTCATGACCACCAGACATCTTGAGTGTTTTACAACCAGTAAAGTACTTTTTGAAATGTAGTTGCTATTGGAATGTGGGGAATCAGGCAACTAATTTAAACTCCCACTATCAGCAATGTGGTAATGATGAGAGAATCTGCTTTGTGATGCTGACTGAAGGATAAATGTTTGCCAGGACACAGGGAATAAATCCCCTACTCTTCTTTGAAATAGTGTCTTGGGATTTTTTACATCCACCCGTGCAGGCAGTTGGAGCCTTGGTTTAAACATCTCACCCGAAAGACAGCAGTGCAATGTTTCCTCAGTGCTGCATTGAGATGTCAGCCTTGATTCTTGATGATAAATTGAGGGGTTTCTTTTTTGGTGGTGGTAGTTGGGTGCTAGGGGGGGGGGGGGAAACAACTACTGTGTCCCAGAGTACACTTACCAAGTTAGTTGATTCATGATGATGTGAATGGGTAGGTTTGCACTCCTTGTCGTCTGATTTTGAGTGCAGATTTGCCACGTTTGTTTCTTGAACCCCGTAGCTCTTTCTGGCTTCGAACAACTTACTTAAGATTGCATTGCTGGAAGCAAGACAGATCAACTGGCTGCCTTGTAGCAGTGTTAGTGTTTCAAATTTACAACAACATGAACGATAGGTGTGATATTTCCAGTACAGCAAAAGCATAATTCCATTGAACTTGTGTTACAGCAAACCATGGGGGTGCTTGTAGTTGATTCTGAATAAATTAATTTCTCTCTCTCACCACAGTTGGAAACTGAACTAGACTGTTCATAACATTGGCATCTTATTTGGCTGAGGTAAACTTCCAAAGTACCTTGCTCCAACAATAGCGCCTACTTCCAATACAGTAATACCCGTCACCAACTATACCTCAGCTCTTCTACGGTTGGATCTCCTATTCATGCCTTTTTTTAACTCAACCCTACGATTCTAATACTTTCTTGGCCACCGTCCCATTTCCATCCTTCTCAAATTTGAACTTGTCCAAAACTTGGTCTAACTTGCACACAGTCCCACATACCTATCACCCTGTGCTCACTGACCTAGTTTCCAGTCCACAACACACCGATTTTTAGAATTCTCAATTTTATTTTCAAATGCCTCTGTGTCGTCACTCCTGATGTCTGTAGCTTCCAGTCCCACAACCCTCCCATATATGTGAGCTCCTACAGTTCTAGCCTCTTGCATATCTCTACTAGTAATCATTGCAAATTTGGTGACCGTGTCTTCGACTGCCTTGACTCTGGGCTCTGGAATTCCTTCCCTATATCTCTGTCTCTCCCCTCTCTCCTTTATGAAACCTACCTTTTCCTTATGTGGCCTGGTGTCAACTTTTAATAAAAGCAAAATACTGCGTCTGTAGATCCGAAATAAAAACAAAGTGCTGAAAAACTTCAGGTCTGGCAACATTTGTGGAGAGGGAAACAAAGTTAGTGTTTCGAGTCCGATATGAGACTTCTTTGAAAGTTGGTGTCAAATTCTGTTTGATGATATTCCTGTGAAGTGCTTAGAAATATCTGAGAAAAAACTGTGTTCGTCATTAACGCTTGTCTGTTAAAAACACTTGATTAAGTAAAAGCCTAATTTGATTTATTGTCACGTGTATTAACGTACAGTGAAAAGTATGGTTTCTTGCGCACTGTGCAGACATAGAGAAGGAAAGGAGAGAGTGCAGAATGTAGTGTTACAGTCATAGCTAGGGTGTAGAGGTAGGTCCATTCAAAAGTCTGATGGTAGGAGGGAAAAAACTGTTCTTGAGTCGTTTGGTATGCGACCTCAGACTTTTGTATCTTTTTCCCGACGGAAGAAGGTGGAAGAGAGAATGTCCGGGGTACGTGAGGTCCTCAATTATGCTGGCTGCTTTGCCAAGGCAGCGGGAAGTGGAGACAGAGTCAATGGATGGAAAGCTGGTTTGTATGGTGGATTGTGCTACGTTCACAACCTTTTGTAGTTCCTTGCGGTCTTGGGCAGAGCAGGAGCCATACCAAGCTGTGATACAACCAGAAAGAATGCTTTCTATGGTGCATCTGTAAAAGTTGATGAGAGTTGTAGCTGACATGTCAAATTTCCTGAGTCTTCTGAGAAAGTAGAGGCATTGGTGGGCTTTCTTAATTATAATGTCAGCATGGGGGGACCAGGACAGGTTGTTGGTGATCTGGACACCTAAAAACTTGAAGCTCTCGACCCTTTCCACTTCGTCCCCATTGATGTAGACAGGGGCATGTTCTCCTTTATGCTTCTTGAAGTCGATGACAATCTCCTTCGTTTTGTTGACGTTGATGTCCAGTGGGACTATTCGATCAATGAATTGATTTTAGTGATAACCTACAATCATAGTAGTGTAATCTTCATCTAGTTAAAGTTTATCCAGTAGATTTCTGTAAAGTTTCTTTAACGTGAAGCACTGAGTCTGACATTTTCATTTCTATCCCTTGGTGTGACCATTGACCAGAAACTGAATTGGACTAGCCATATAACTATTTTGGCTTCAAGAGCAGGTCAAAGGCTAGGAATCCCCAAAGCCTGCCCACCATCTAAAAAGTTAAAGTTTATCTATTAATCACAAGTAGGCTTACATTAACACTGAAATCAAACACTTAAATTAGCAATGAGATCTGTGAAAATCCCCTAGTTGCCACACTCTGGCACCTGTTCGGGTACACTGAGGGAGAATTTAGCATGGCCAGTGTACCTAACCAGCATGTCTTTTGGACTGTGGGAGGAAACCGGAGCACCCGGAGGAAACCCACGCAGACACGGGAAGAACGCGCAGTCTCCGCACAGACTGTGACCCAAGCCGGGAATTGAACTTGGGTCCCTGGTGCTGTGATGCAGCAGTGCTAACCACTGTGCCATTGTGCCGCCCCCTACAAGGCACAAGTCAGGAGTGTGCTGTAATACTCTCCCTTGTCTGGATGAATGCAGTTCCAACAACACTCCAGAAGCTTGACACCATTTTGGGCAAAGCAGTCCGCTTGATTGGCACCCTGTCCACAAACATTCACTGCCTCCATCATCGGCGCACAGTAGCAGCAGTGTGTGTACCATCTAACTACATGATGCAGTACAGCAACTCACCAAAGTTCCTTAGACAGCACCTTTCAGTCCCACAACCTCTACTGTTTAAAAGGACAAGGGCAGTAGATTCATGAGAATACCACTGTCTGGAAGTTCCTATCCAAGCCACTCACCATCCTGGCTTGGAAATATATCATCGTTCCTTGACTGTCACTGGTTCAAAAGCCTAGAACTGCCTCCTTACCAGCACCGTGAGCGTACCTACACCCATATTGACTGTAGCGGTTCAAGAAGGCAGTTCACCGCCACCACCTTAAGGGCAGTTACGGATGGGCAATAAATGCTGGCCTTGCCAGCGATGCTCTCAAACCATGAAATAATTTTTAAAAATGTCTTCCAGTTTTACAGTCTTAATTATACTGTATTAGACTTTGAGTTCCTTGCAAAATTATGTAAAAGGTTAATTGGCTTTTGATAGGGAAGAGAGCAAGTGTGCTTATTACAACAGTTTAAACAAGTAATGTCTGCACATTAATCATAAACTGATATTTAATTTGAATGTCTTTTAAAAGATTAGTTATATACACATGAATAACAAATAACGTTTTGTTAATTTCTTTGCACAGCTAAAATTGGAAGGCATTGAAAAGAGATCAAGCGCTTAGTTGCAGAAGGGAGAAAAAGTGCCCAGACCCCTTGTGCATAATGCCATACTGAGAGTTGGGGTTAATCACCACCTAATGGTTGATGAAGTGCACAGAAAACTGAAGAATAAGTCTGAATATAAATAAATGTGAAAATGGGAGGAGGAAAGAAAGGGAACTGATGGGCTGTAGCAGATTTTTCAGCATTGAAAATAACTTTTCTGTAAAAGTGCTACATTGCATAAAATTTCCATATTAGGGCGGCACGGTAGCATAGTGATTAGCACGCAGCGCCAGGGACTTGGGTTCAATTCTGACCTCGGGTGACTCTGTGAGGAGTTAGTGCATTCTCCCCATGTCTGCATGGATTTCTTCTGCTTTGGTTTCTTTCCACACTCCAAAAATGTGTGGGATAGGGTGATTGGCCTTGCTAAATTGCCCCTTACTGTCAGGGGGATTAGCAGGGTAAATACACGGGATGAGGCCTGGGTGGAATTGTTGTTGGTGCAGGATCAATGGGCTGAATGGCCGCCTTCTGTACTGCAGGGATTCTATGATTTTATGATACTATAGACTGCAACCTGTCGGTGTTCATTCTTTGAATTCCTGGAATAAACAAAAATATTAAATGTATTTTTGTTTTGGCGTTAAGATATTGCCATGCTCAAAGAGCCACACCCTCTTCCATTATGTGTTCAGTGTTTAAATACTGCCAGCAGCCCAGGAGGGTGATAGCAGGTTTTGTCATGCATTCAGTGAAATCCAATTGCACACCATTAATGCTGTATGGTTGGATCTAAGTTATATGCATCTCAGTGAAGAAAACAATATCTGCATCTCGTAACGCTACTTCTGCCACACCTTTTCCGAGATGCTGTTTTGCAACTTTAAGTTTAACCCCTCATCTGCACTTGTAAATGACCTTGTTTATCTTTCCTTAGAAACCAGATTGGGAAGTAGCTGTGAAATGCATAAACAAGAAAAATCTGTCCAAGTCGCAAATCCTGCTTGGGAAAGAAATCAAAATATTAAAGGTACAGTGTTTCTTTGAATTATCACTAGATGAAATAAAAGGTGAGAAATTGTCATGGATGTTGATTTTTACCACTGAAAATAGCCATTCAAGTAAGTGGCTCTTGTTTGCCCATCCACAGTGGCACAGTGGATAGCACTGCTGCCGCACAGCGCCAGGGGCCCGGGTTCAACTCCTGGCTTGGGTCACTGTCTGTGCGGAGTCTGCACATTCTCCCCGTGTCTGTATGGGTTTCCTCCATGGATTGGCCATGCTAAATTGCCCCTTAGTGTTCAAAGATGTGTGGGTTAGCGGGATTAGTGGGGTAAATATGTGGGGTTATGGGGATAGTGCCTGGGTAAGATTAAAGTTTTATTTATTAGTCACTTCTATCACACACCTTACTGTGTGGCAGCCAGTTTTTACATAGAATTTGATAGAAGTTACAGCACAGAAACAGGCCATTCAGCCCAGCTGCTCCATGATGGTGTTTATGCTGCACTCAAACCTCCTCCCATCCTATTTCATCTCACCCCATCAGCAAATCAATCAATTCCTTCCCCCTTTACGTCTTTCTCTACTTTCTCCTTAAATGTATTTATGGTTAGGGGTTGATATGGCACTGTGCTAATGTCACTGGATTGGTAATCCAGAGCCCCAGAATTTCATGAGTTTAAATCCCACCACAGCAGCTGGTGGAATTTAAATCCAGTTAATAAATCTGGAACTGAAAAGCTAACCCGAGTAATGGTAACCATGACAACTATCATTGATTGACTGAAAAACCCCTCTATGAATGAATGTCACTCAGGGAAGGAAATCTGCCGTCCTTACCTGGTCTGGCCTACATGTGATTCCAGAGCCACAGCAATGTGGTTGACTCCCAACTGCCCTCTGAAATGGTCCAGCAAGTCACTCAGTTCAGGGACAATTAGGGATGGGCCCAGCCAGAGACACCCACATCCCATTGAGACAAAAGAAAAGTGATATTTGCCTCAGATCCTTCCTGTGGCAGCAAGTTCCACATTGCCACTGCCCTCTAAAGCTGAAAGTTTATTTATTAGTGTCACAAGTAGGCTTACATTAACACTGCAGTGAAGTTACTGTGAAAATCCCCTAGGCGCCACACTCTGGCGCCTGTTTGGGTACACTGAGGGAGAATTTAGCACGGCCAATGCACCTAACCAGCACATTTTTTGGATTGTGGGAAAAAACCAGAGCACCCGGAGGAAACCCACGCAGACACAGGGAGAATGTGCAGACTCCACACAGACAGTGACCCAAACCAGGAATCGAACTCGGACCGCTGGCGCTGTGATGCAGCAGTGCTAGTCATTGTGCCACCGAGCCACCCCTATTGGTCTGTCAGAGAGTCAGCGCAGACTCAATGATCTAAAGTCAAGGCTCAATAATATTAAGAAGCACTAGTCTCCAGGACCTTCGTCTCAAAAGTGGTCATGAGACAGCTCCTGAGTCAGTATGAACACACAAACACAATAAATAGCAGTAGCCCATAGAGGAGTTTTCTTCACCGCAGAGATACACAGCCCAAAGATGTGCTGGTTAGGTTGATTGGCTAAATTGACCCTAGTGTTATGGAATTTGCAGGGTAAATATGTGGGGTTATGGGAATAGGACCTGGGTGGGATTGTGGTTGGTGCAAACTTGATGGGCTGAATGACCTCTTT
This sequence comes from Mustelus asterias, assembly GCF_964213995.1. NCBI lineage: Eukaryota > Metazoa > Chordata > Chondrichthyes > Carcharhiniformes > Triakidae > Mustelus > Mustelus asterias. Next base: position 8,942,714 of record NC_135812.1, read on the forward strand.
CCACGCTGTAGGGACCCTATGATATTCTATGTTACAGTTTGGTTACTGATTTTAAAAGTCTCCTCACACTCCCAAGTTCTGACACTGGATTCAAATTGATTGAGTAATGATGGACCATGTGGTATGATGTAATTTCTAAATATGCCAGTGACATTTAGTGATGTGTTTTATTTATATTGTCAATTGGCCAGTTTAATTCTTTGAACATTGCTGGCACGTGAAAGTGGGTTATATTTAATGCCAATATAATTTACACCTGGCAGCAGCACTTAGATTTTGTTTTTCCCTTTCAGTTCCCTTCCTGCATTCCTTATGTGGTGCACCCCATTTAAAACATTCTTAGGATAATCCTGTAGATCTAAAGTAATCTTTGTTGTTTTCCAAAATACTTGCCAAATTACCTGTAATAAACAGAAATAGAACATTCATTGCACTGAAAATATGGGTGCTCAATTTGTGCAATCGCCTACTTGTGTTTTTACTCTTTGCCACTGTCATTGAATGGGCATTGCTTTGTTGCAATATTGAATCCAATTATTATTGGGAACTAGAGATTTTGAGGCTAAGTTATTTATTCCTATGAAACACTGCAGAAGTAGATGTGGAAGTAGCAGATGAATGCTGCTCACCTTTGATCAATTCCGTTTGGTAATCCTTCTGATGTAAGGAAGTTAGCTTGAACAACTACATTTGATGTAGATTATATCGGTCAAATTCCTATGTTTCCATCAGCACCACCACCTCTTGTTGCACTCTGGATAAAGTGTTTACAAAGCTGCGTTAATAGACATTGAGAAGTCAACATTCTCAGAAGTTCAACCGTTTTGACTAGTTGTAATATGCCAATTTTCCAGGTTCCCTACTTCAAAAGAAAAGATTCCTTTTGTATAGTTTTTCATGCATTATTTTTAGCTTGCAGCGCCACATTGATGTAATGTAAATATTAATCTAGTTATATTTCTCTGCCTGACTTTGCTAATGTTCTTAATGAGAATGATTTTCTATGTTGAGGCCTACTGAATTCTGAGCTCTTTAATTGGCTTCTTTTTGAAAGAGTGGGGTGCAGCACCAGAAATACAGACTACCCTCTGATTATTGTCAAATTAATGTGTTGTACACCTCTGGTTGCTAAAGTTTTGGCGAATGATTTGTTCACAGATGCTTGGAATGTGGCTATTACATATATTCAGTAGTGTTTGATTGATGAAGAAATGAATACCTTTTTTGAGGGAAAAAAAGGACTTAAGATTCTAACTTGCTCTTATGATAACGAAAGGGAGGAAGAACTTTAGTGTTTTCCCCTATACATTACTTAATTTACAAATTCTGCACTTTTGATTTTAGGAGCTTCAACATGAGAACATCGTAGCACTTTATGATGTTCAGGTAAGAAACTTGATATCACTCTGGCTGGCTTATTGTTGTCAATTACAGTAATAAATAACCTTTCAAAGATAATTTATTATAGCCATCATTTCCACTCAAACCTAGTTAAAAATATAAATTAATTATTGTAAGTGTACCTAAGAACGATTGCATCTGTCTCTTTGGGGCATGGGTTAATTTGATTTTACAACTTTAACTTATTACTTAGGGGCAGGTGTTATGGACAGGGGAGAGAGGCAAACTGAACTAAATTTTTTTTCACTGTCTATCCATAGACAGAGGTGTTTTGATTTTGAAATAGACTGTGCTGTGGTTCCCCAAACCCTCTTGTGGTGAAGTCAATTTTGAAGTGACTCTCAGCAATCTCTCTTTAGGGTTAATTGAGAGGTATTGTTTATTGATGCATTATAATCTGGGGATGGTCGTCACAACTGCATATACACACACAAACAGACAAGAAGGAGATGGGAAAGAAAATAATTTTACAACTAGGAATAACTTGAAATTAAAAAAAACCCAAGGACTCCTTCATATAGGAGTTAAATTTCAGGCAGGTTCAGCTGAAAGCTGACGCAGCAGGATGAGGTTGTTGTACAGAAACTTGGTCCACTCTGCAGGTGATGGCAGGAATCTTTCAGAGACCCAGGCTTTAGATGTTGAGGCAGGCTTTGTTGTCAGCCTGGAGTCCTGCTCTGGTGTTGGCAGGCTGGATGGTAACACAGCCTACTGCTCTGGGAGACCAAAAACTTTACAAAGGTCAAAGGAGCTTGGTCCATGTGGTGTTGCCTAGTAATGAGAGAGTTTCAGGTTAACAATCAATTTCTATGTTTCTGGTCAAAATCCATTGTTCTGTAGGAGATGGATAGTGGCTATTTGTGCATCCTCGGGTATAACTAGTTTCATGGTCCTATCTTTGTTACAAGTCTAGGCTGTGGCCTCAGATTGCTGCTAATTTGTCATGTTGATTGCAGTCAGTCCATACGATGATGTGAGATTCTATAAGGATGAGAGTTGTTTTGTCCTGTGATTACTGTTGGAAGGTTCCACCCTGACCTGCAGCAGCCATGCTTTTGGTCCAGCAAAGCCAATTTTAAATGAGTGGAAAGAAGTGTTTGTTTTAAACAGTTTAATGATCTCTTTCATATCTTACGAACATGACAGAAGAGAAATGTTTTGTATTCCAAATTTTTTTAAGGAATATTTTCCTTTGTTAATGGTGGTTTCGTGTTTTAATGTGTAACGTTAACAAGATTCATTGCGTCAGTGTTTTGCCACCAGAGCATGGAGTCATGGAAGTACCAGATGCTTTAGCAGATGATTTGTATGCGATTTCTCAGTCTAATTATATTTTGTCTGATAACTTTGACCATTAACCCTGAATTTACCTCAATCTATCCTAGTTATAAAACATTTCTTGAATTTCAGTGTATTCTTTGTAAATTGTGCTGAACTTCTACTTTAGGATGTATTCCATATTATTTGCTGAAGAAAATAACCACGTGAACAACACATCCCATTATTAATGAGCAAATTGTCAGCAACTTATTGAGGAATGAAGAGCCTATTAATTGCTTATGCCTTGGGTTGCTAGACGATTTGTGCTGCTCTAACATAATTTTCACGGAAAGTGTCTGTCCCTTAGTCTCCTGGTGAGTTTCATGAATTGCTGCATTTGTACATTTGTACCTGTTAAACTCAGGACACAAAATTGTCTGCTAATTAAGAGTAGGTGCCCATTTTGAAGATGTGATAATTACTGATCAGTCAACCTGTCAATCAACCTCTGGCCCAAAAAGTCAACAGTGCAATACTAAGATTAAGGCAAAATACTGCGGATGCTGGAATCTGAGACAAAAACTGAAAATGATGGAGAAACTTTAGGGTCATCTAGGCTCGAAACGTTGGCTGTATTGACTCCACAGGTGCTGTCAGACCTGCTCAGTTTCGCCAGCATTTTCTGTTTTTTGAATTAAGAGTGCAATCTTGACGTGAATTCCTTTCATTTTTCTCTTTTTATCCAATCTTTCCTTCTCTCTGTTTCTCTCTCGGGACATGATTTGACATTGAAATCCTCTCTTGTAATTCGCTTACCTCCTCAGTTCCCCTGCTGTTTATTTCTTAATCCTTAAATCTAATTAGTTAAGGAAAAGCACTTTAGGCCCTGTCATTCACCTAGCTTGCCACATCATTATCTTTTCACACTTCCAGGGCAAAGTATTTTTGATTAGGTACAATGCTGGATGCTGTGTCCCAATAATTAAGTGCTTTAACAATAGCCGCAAAGAAACCTTGTGCTGCATCAGCATGACATGTTTATTTTTTGCAGCACTTGGCATAACGAGTCAAGGCAATTCATGTTGAATACCATGGGCAGGATTCCCTGACCTCATCCGCGGCTGGAATTCTCCGGTCCTGCTGCTGTGAATAGCAATTTGGTTGAGTGCCACATTCTCCGTTCGCGTTGGTAGTAGTACAACATTGCAGAATTCTGGCCTATGTCTGCTGATACTGGATAGGGCCACTGGCGTTATACATGTTTGCACAGTTGCTTGTGATATATTACCTTATTTTTACAAGGAAACTAGACATTAATTTAATCTGGGGCTAGATCTATATATTTTGCAACCACTCCCATGTGACCAATCCTGTACAGCAAAAACACTCTCCGGGTTGGGCTGATATTTTTGCAACATTTTAAAATGTATTTCAATAAGGAAGGTGGAATATAATTAGAAGTTGGGAGGATTTGGTTTAGATAGCAATTAGATCAGTATTATGGACTATTAGCTAACTTAATGTGCTTCTGATGTAATATCAAGATTGTTGGACATCCTTTGTTTTTGATTTGATTTATTATTGTCACATGTATTAGTATACAGTGAAAAGTATTGTTTTTTGTGCACAATATAGATGAAGCATACCGTTCATAGAGAAGGAAAGGAGTGCAGAATGTAGTGTTACAGTCATAGCTAGGGTGTAGAGAAAGATCAACTTAGTTTGAGGTGGGTCCATTCAAAAGTCTGGCAGTAGGGAAGAAGCTATTCTTGAGTCGGTTGGTACGTGACCTCAGACTTTTACATCTTTTTCCTGACACAGGAAGGTGGAAGAGAGAATCCAGGGTGCGTGGGGTCCTTAATTATGCTGGCTGCTTTTCCGGGGCAGCAGGAAGTGTAGATGGATGGGATGGGAGGGTGGTTTGCGTGATGGATTGGGCTACATTCATGACCTTTTGTAGTTTCTTGTAGTCTTGGGCAGAGCAGGCGCCATACCAAGCTGTGATACAACCAGAAAGAATGCTTTCTATGGTGCATCTGTAAAAGTTGGTGAGAGTCATAGCTGACATGCCAAATTTCCTTAGTGTTCTGAGAAAGTAGAGGCGTTGGTGGGCTTTCTTAACTATAGTGTCGGCATGGGGGGACCAGGACAGGTTGTTGGTGATCTAGACACCTAAAAACTTTTAGCATGAAAAACTGTAAAACTGCACAAATGAAAAAAAGATTTTGAGTTAATAACTTTATTTTGTATGCATTGAATATGCGGAGAGGCATGGTTTAAATTGCCTCCATTACTACAAGGAAAGAGAGACTCGAGGCTTTCTCAGTATTTGAGATGGGCAGTTTGTTTGAATCTCTTCTGTCTGGTTAGATTGAATGCTTGAATGCAAGAACCTAGGATCAGCTATTTCAGATGTTACTGTATGCAAATACTTATCCGGGAGTTCAGGTAACTGTCAAAAATCAGAAGGAACAGGTTACCTGAACTAGGTTTGCCGGTTTGGTGTTAAGTGCTAAATCTGGATGTCATCAACATTGCAAGAGATGGTAAATTGTTGCGATTAGCATGAGAACAGCAGCAGAGAGCAATTCTTTGAACAATGGGCAGTTCTAAGAAACTGAAGAGCAAATCTAAACAATGCCCATCAGTATTGTAAAGGCAAAATGCTGCAGATGCATTGGTTCTATTCCCTCTCCACAGATGCTGTCAGACCAGCTGAGTTTTTCTGGCATTTTCTGGTGTTATTCCCATCAGTATTGTGCTTAGCGCTGTTTTGTATGCTTTTTCAATCTAGTGGTGAAAGATAGTTTATGTATAAATTTTGGATAAAGTAGACGTGGAGCGAAAGCTTCCTCTTGTGGGACATTCTAGGACGAGAGGTCATAGACCTTAGGGTAAGAGATAGCAAATTTAAAACAGAGTTGAGGAGAAACTACTTCTCCCAAAGGGTTGTGAATCTATGGAATTCGCTACCCCAAAGTGCGGTGGATGCTGGGATAGTGAGTACATTTAAGGAGGAGTTAGACAGATTTTTAATTGGTAATATGTTGAAGGGTAATGGGGATGAGGAGGATATGAGCCATGATCGAATGGCGGAGCAGACTTGATGGGCCCAATGGCCTAATTCTGCTTCTGTATCTTATGAACTTATGAACATATTTTGCTTGTGAAGTTGCCCACTCTTTGATGCCAAAAACTGCAGTTTCCCCACTGGGTTGCTGGGTGAAGATTTTCACAGCAGAGTGCTGCATCTGACAACAGACAGAGATGTTTACAAATGGGCCAGAAGAGTACCTGCTGTTGAGCAGCTAATACAAGGTATAAAATTGGCTGCGGAGGAGTCTTGTCTTGACAGCAGGAATTAGTCAGGATATGAAGGGAATTAAGTAAAACGTAATTACATAAACCTTTCTTCGTTAGCTGGAAGTACCATTTTTAAGGGCATTTGGTAGGAAAATTACAGAAGCGTTTATTGTTTTCATTCTCTCAGCTCCAGCCTGTTTGCAAAAATCGAACTTCATGCTGGTTGCCAGAACAAAATTGCTGATGTGGTTTTTTTAGAAGGCAGGAATTTCAGCATTCTCCCATGCTTGCTTGGTTCTCAGGCTCTGACACATATGCAGTCCAAGATGTTAATCTTCAGTGTGGGAACAAAATAAAAATTGCGGTAGCCTTTTTTTGTAGTTGATCCATTAAACTGTGCTTCAGCTTGATCTGTGCAAGTCTCTGTGTGCCCCCCCCCCCCCCCCCCCCCCCCAGTTCATGCTGGAAGCCTTGTATTTTCCAAGAAGAGGATGTTGAGGAAATAAACTCACCATGCTGCATGTGAAATAGAAAATAATGGGAATTATTCCAAAGCACTAATCTAATTGAGAGGATTCCATTTTTAAATTAAATTCCAGCTGACCTCTGTGACATTGATCATGGGTAGTCTGTGCGTCTAGAGCATGGTCTTTTGTTGTTTAGTTGTTTAAATGGAGTGGTCTCTCGCCTGAGCTATCCAGCTTGGGCTGTGTATGGGGTGGGAGTAGTTTCAGTAGCTATGCAAAACTACCAAGCATTGCAGAGACCAGATTTTCAAAAGGTATTAATAACAAGCATGGAATGACTGAAAGTCTTTACTGTTATGTATTTATATTGAGTCTCGGTAGGTGCAGTAAACGCTGTGTATTAATCTGTGCATGTCGTCACTGGAAGTGACGTTACAGGTCACTAGCGCAGGGAAGTGTCTGAGTGAAGAAGCAGCCTGTAATGACACACCTTGTAAATAAAACTGTTAGTTTTTAACCCTCCGTATTTCCTAGGCGTCAGTACCACAATAAAACACAAAACCTGGTGACGAGGGCTTTGGCACCTGCTTATGAAAAATCGGAAAAGAAGATTTGGAGGAAAAGCTGTCATGTGCTGCAGACATCTCAGGCAAGGTGGGCAGGAGTAACAATCCTCTCCAGAGCATTTATAGAGCTGGGGATGCTTTTTAAAAAAAAAAAGAGGCTGAAGCTTGGATTGTTGCCTTCCTTAAACAGGAAAAGCAAGGTAGCTGCTGAAAACACATTGCAAAGTGTGCATACAGGGGACCTCCATTAGGAAGAAAATGGTGGGAGCTTTTGGCGCCATGGGACCCTTTGATGAAAATGTGGAGCTATGGGGCTGCTATGCTGAGCGTTTTAACTATTTTGTGCAGGCAAACAAAATAGCAGAAGATATTAGAGTTCCCACTTTCCTGAGCATGATGGGGGCCGGGAGGAACATTCAATCTCCTCAGTAGTTTAGTGCAATTGGAGATGCCAGGCACTAAAACTTGCACTTGTAGAGATTCTGCAAGCATGCTATTCACTGAAGCCTTTGGTGAATTATCACTGAGTGTGCTTGCCATTCTTGGTGCTGCGAATACATTCTGGGTTACTCCTTTGCTGAATGGACAGCCAATAAGGATGGAAGTCGACACTGGGGCAGCAGTTTCGCTGGTGAAGAAGACTGAGGAAAAACCAGACATATTCCCTTGGAAGCTTCAAGAATAGAAACATAGAAATGAGAAGCAGGAGTAGGCCATTCGGCCCTTCGAGCCTGCTCCGCCATTCATTTTGATCATGGCTGATCATCGAATTCAATATCCTGATCCACCCCCCCGCCCCTTCCCCCTGTATCCCTTGATCTCTTTAGTCCCAAGAGCTATATCTAATTTATTCTTGAAATCAAACAACATTTTGGCCTCAACTACATTCTGTGGCAGTGTATTCCACAGATTCACCACTCTCTGGGTGAAGAAGTTTCACCTCACTTCAGTTCTAAAAGGTTTATCCCTTATCCTCAAACTATTACCCCTAGTTCTGGACTCCCCCACCGTTGGGAACATTCTTTCTGAATCTACCCTGTCTAATCCTGTTAGAATTTTATAAGTTTCTACGTGAACTCCCTCACTCTTCTAAAGTCCAGTGAATATAATCCTAACCGATTTAGTCTTATCATATGCTGAACCTGCCATCCCAGGAATCAGCCTGGTAAACCTTTGCTGCACTCCCTCTATAGCAAGGACATCCTTCTCAGATAAGAACACCAAAACTGCACACAACAGTCCAGGTGTGGCCTCACCAACATTCTATACAATTGCAGCAAAACATCCCTATTCCTATACTCAAATCCTCTTGCGATGAAGGCCAACATACCATTTGCCTCCTTTTCTGCCTGCTGCACCTGCGTGCTTTCAGTGACTGATGCACAAGGACTCTAAGGTCTCGTTGAGTATCCACCTCTCTTCAATTTACACCCATTCAAGTAATAATCTGTCTTCCTATTATTGCTGCCAAAGTGGATAATCTCACATTTATCCACATTATACTGCATCTGCCATGCAATGCCCACACATTCAGCCTGTCTAAATCACGCTGAAGCACCTCTGCATCCTCTTCGTAGCTCACAATTTTGTATCACCTGCAAATTTGGAGAGAGTACATTTGGTTCCCTCTTTGAAATCATTAATATATAATGTGAACAGTTGGGGTCTTCGCACAGTTCCCTGCGGAACCCCACTAGTTACTGACTGCCAATCAGAAAAATACCCATTTATGCCAACTCTTTGCTTCCTATCTGCTAACCAGCTTTCTATCCAGCTCAAGACATTACCTGCAATCTCATATGCTTTGACTTTACATAGTAGTCTGTTATGTGAGACTTTGTCGAAAGCCTTCTAAAAGTCTAAACCGCATCCACTGGTTCTCCTCGGTCAATTCTATTGGTTACGTTCTCAAAGAATTCCAATAGATTCATCAAGCATGATTTCCCTTTTATCAATCCATGCTGACTTTTTCTGATTATACCACTGCCTTCCAAATGCCGAGTTATGAAATTGTTGATCAGCTCTAGCAACTTCCCCAGTACCGACGTTAGGGTCACTGGTCTATAGTTCCCTATTTTCTCTCTATCTCCCTTTTTGCATAGTGGGCTTACATTAGCTACCCTCCAATTTGTAGGAACTATTCCAGAGTCCAAAGAATTTTGGAAAATAACCACCAATGGATCTATTATTTCCAGGGCCACTTCCTTAAGATTATCAGGACCCAGAGATTTATCCACCTTCAATCCCATTAATTTCCCCAAAACTATTTCTTTACTAATGCTGGTTTCTTTCAGCACCTCACTAAAACATGTTTCGCTCAACACTTCTGGTACATTATTCATGTCTTCCTTTGTGAAGACTGAAGCAAAGTACAAATTTAATTCCGCAGCCATTTCTTTATTTCCCATCTGTAAGGAGAGAAAAGAGCCGATGTTTCATGTCCAGATGACCCTTTGTCAAAGCTTTGACCAAGGGTCATCTGGACTCGAAACATCAGCTCTTTTCTCTCCTTACAGATGCTGCCAGACCTGCTGAGGTTTTCCAGCATTTTCTCTTTGGTTTCAGCATCCGCAGTAATTTGCTTTTATCTTTATTTCCCATTATGAATTCTCCTGTTTCTGACTGTAAGGGGCCTACATTCGGTTTTGTCAATCTTTTTCTTTTTACATATCTATAGAAACTTTTACAGTCAGTTTTTATGTACCCCACTAGCTTACTTTCATACTCAATTTTTCCCTTCTTAATCCCTTGGTCCTCTTTTGCTGAATTTTAAACTGTTCCCAATCATAGAATCCCTACAGTGCAGAAGGAGGCCATTCGGCCCATCGAGTCTGCACCAACCACAAATCCACCCAGGCCCTATCCCCATAACCCCATGCATTTCCCCTTGCTAGTTCCCCTGACACTAAGGGGCAATTTACCATGGCCAATCCACCTAACCGCACATCTTTGAACTGTGGGAGGAAACGGGAGCACCTGGAGGAAACCCACGCAGACCCGGGGAGAATATGCAAATTCCACACAAACAGTGACCCAAACTGGGAATCGAACCCGGGTCCCTGGTGCTGTGAGGCAGCAGTGCTAACTATTGTGCCACCATGCCAACCCAGGCCTATTGCTTTTTCTTGCCAATTTGCATGCTTCTTCCTTGAATTTGATTTCCCTTGTAAGCCATGTTGAATAGTGTTGAAGACATACATGGGTGAAGTAGTTCCACTGAAGAGCTGCATTGAAATAGCTGTGCAACTTAATGGGCAAACAGCAGATTTGTCTCTGCATATAGTAAAGGGTAATTATCCAGCATTGATGGGTTAAACATGGTTAGAAAAGATTTGACTGAACTTGGCCAAAGTCAACCTGATGACTAATAAAGAATCAGGCCTTACAAAAATTCTAAAGAAGCATACGGCTGTGTTTGATGGAAAACTGGGGAGTATGAAATATATCACAGTTAAATTGAGGATTAAAGAAGGAAGCCAAGCCAAATTCTTGACGATACGGTCAGAACCCTATGCTATCAAGCTGAAAGTGGAGGCTGACTTGGAACGACTTGTGAAGACAGGAGTCTAGGAATTAATGACTAGACTACACCAATAGTACCAGTCAACAAAAAGGATGGATCCGTACAGATTTGTGGAGGCATCAAAGCCACCCTTAATCCAGTGCTGTGTGCAGAACAATACCCATTACCTCACATTGATGACCTGTTTGTGGGATTGGCGTTTTAACAAAATCAACCTAAACCAAGCATACTTTCAAATGAATAATGACCAGAAGTCACAGGAACTTCTGACAATAGTGACACATGAAGGTTTGTTTCATTACCGAAGATTACCATTTGATATCACATTAGCTCCAGCATTGTTTCAAAGAGTCATGGACCAAATCCTGAGTGGACTAAGTGGAGTCCAATGCTATCTGGAAGACATCCTGGTCACTGGAAAAGACAAAGAGGAGCATCTTCAGAATTTGGATGTCACTCTTCAGAGATTGGAAGACTATGAACTGAGAGTCCGCAAGGACAAGTGAGTTTTTTGTCCTCTGGAGTATTTGGAACATGTGATTGATGCCATAGGCCTTCACAAATCTCCTTCAAAGGTTAAAGCTGTCATAGAGGCGCCAGCACCTCAGAATATTAACCAGTTACGATACTTCCTAGGATTGTTGAATTACTACGGAAGATTTTTCAAATTTGGTAACCATTGAAAAACCATTGCATAACCTGTTGTGCCAAAACAAGAAGTGGTAGCATTTGATCAATGCAGTAATGTTTTCGTGCAAACCAAAGAAGCTTTGCTCAGATCTGAAGTCCTTAGCATTTCGGTTCTATCCTACCCCTACAGTTGGTGTGTGATGCTTCTCCTTATGATGTTGGAATGGTGGTATCCCACATTGTGCCGTCGGGTGAAGAAAGACTCATTGCCTCTGCAAAATTGAGCAAAGCTGAAAGTAACTACGCCGAAATCGAAAATGAGGCTTTAAGGATTATCTTTGGAGTAAAGAGATTCCATCAATTCCTGTACGGAAGAAGCTTTACACTGTTGATAGACCATTGTGTATTAACAACAATTTTTTGGACCCACACAGGAATTCCATCACTTGCTGCAAGTAGATTGCAGAGATGGGCTCTGCTTTTGTTTGCACATACTTGTTCCATCAAGTATCAGCATTCAAGTCTCCATTGTAATGCAGATGGACTTTCACGATTACCACTAGCAAGTAGTTCGGCAGATTACACGAGCAGAAGCATCTTCTACTTTGAGAAGGTGGACAAGTGAAGAAGTACACTTAGTGATCTGATACTCGCTGAAGTAATGGATGTAGTGCTACAAGGCAAGACCTCAGAACATGGGGCGGCACGGTGGCGCAGTAGTTAGCACTGCTGCCTCACAGCGCCGGGGACCCAGGTTAAATTCAGGCTTCAGGTCATTGTCTGTGTGGAGTTTGCACTTTCTCCCCATGTCTGCGTGGGTTTCCTCCAGGTGCTCCGGTTTCCTCCTACAATCCAAAGATGTGCGGGTTTGGTTGATTGGCCATGGTTAATTGCCTCTTAATGTCAGGGGTATTAGCAGGGTAAATGTGTGGGGTTACGGGAATAGGGCCTGGGTGGATTGTGGTTGGTACAGACTCGCTGGGCCAAATGGCCTCTTTCTGTACTGTAAAGATTCTATGAACATCTGACTTGAAACTGTACTCCACCAGAAATTGGAGCCGTCTCTACATTCAGGATGTCGTCTTTTGGGGCTCAGTGATCATTCTGCCACCATTGATAAAATGAGTGTTTTGTACAAGGACCATTGCGGAATTGTGAGCATGAAAGAAATAGTGAGGAGTTATTTCTGGTGGCCTGGATTGGATGTATAGATTGAAGAGAAAGCTGGAACATGTTTTTCATGTGCAAAGGTACGTAATTTGCCACAGTTAACACTGCTGCATCCTAGGGAATGGTCGGAAGGGACTTGGCAACAGCTCCAAGTCAACGTCTCTCAACCTTTTGCAGAACATACCTAATAACGGTTGATGCTTATTCAAAGTGCCAGAGAAAGATGATCACGAGGTTAGGAGAAGTCTTTAATAGGTTTGGATTCCCTGAGCAATTGGTAAATGACAATGAGCTCAACTTGTATTTCAAAAATTGAAAAGTTTCTTGAGAGTGGTGTTCAACATACTAGGTCTGCACCGTACCAACCTGCTATGAATGGGCGAGCAGAATGTTTCGTTCAAATCGTGAAACGTGCATTGAAAGCAACCAGGGAACAAGGTTCACTGAACAAATGCCTTAATCAATTCCTACTAATGTATAGGAATACCGCTCATTCAATGACTAACATCTCCTGCATCACTAATGATGAAGAGAAAGTTAGGTTCAGCATTCGACTTGTTGAAGCCTCGGAAAATAAAAGAAATCATTCAACAGAAACAACGAGGACAGATGGAATGGTGGGGAAGTAAAACAAAACATTGTGTCTTCCACAAAGTGTGCACTGGTTGTAAAACTATTTTTAATACATATAGGCAGATCTTGTAGGTAGTCTGAGATTTGGAGTAATGTAGTAATGTTTAGCTGCTAGCCTGTTCTTTTAAAGCCACTGCTCAGGTTCCCCTGTGGGGTAGTGGCCGAAAGCGGATGCTGACATCAGTTAAAGGCTACTGTTGTTGGAAGTTGCAGTTGTCTGGATCCTTGATTTGTTATCACAATCTCTCCATGTTATCTTGATCAGACAATGAGCAGAAAGCTAGTGGATTTATTACTCATCTTGTATAGTTTTGGGTAAAATAAAATGTATGGAAAACCTTTTCACTTTTCTAAGCTTTTGTTTATGCGCAGTGTAACATGAGCTCATAAATTTTAAGGCACAGATGTTGCTCAGCTACGCAACTCTGTAACAAAATGAGTTAAAAATCTGTTTCTTCCAATTTGCAAAATTAAATTCACAGATGGTTTGATGCTACAGATATTCTGAGTTTGTTGGGCATTTCATTATCGTGCAGCAGCAGAGTTGGTATAACACATGTATATATTGTTGCCAATTTACTGTTGTAATATTTTTCAAACATGTTGCCATCAGTGTAATACCGGAGAATTTGTGTAATTGAACAAGCTCACGCTTCAGGTATGGCGAGAGTTGATTTTTAAAGGAATTTTGTCCCAAGCAATGGCTGTATTTTTCTTAGTTTTGTTTTATTACATTTGCACATCCTTGCAGACTTTAAACAAGAACTAGAACTATATCAGAAATAAATTTTGTTTTCCAACATTCTTTTTTCAAAATATTGATTATTTTGCATTGATGTGGCAGACAGGTCATCCTGGCAAGTGAAAACCAACCAGTTTGTGCAGAATTCTGAGTGTAAACGTGCTTGAACTCTGAAAGAACTTGCATAGTTGTGAGTTTGTGTTAACTCAAATTTTGTATTTTGGTACACAGATTTTCAAACTGGGTCCCTGGGTTCTGGAGAGTCTGAAGGGATTTCATGAGATTACTAAACTTGTTCTGTTACCAGAATGTTATTTTTCAAACATATAAATTAGTTCTCCCATTGTTTTCCTCTGACGAGCTGACATTGGCTTTGGAAATTAGCTCAGGAGACCCTAGAAGTGCATGATTATGACTAATTGCTTGGGAACCATTTGAAATTTGAAAACCACCCTCTTTTGGAAGAGGTGTAACATCAAGGGCCAAATAAAGCCCATGATCGGGTGCCAGGCCTTTTGTCAGCTTGGATCTTATATGTCTCTCACTTGTGAGGATCATGAATTGGATTCAATCTGAATCCAAGATTTTCTGTACATCTAATAGGAGCAAGCAAGGAGATGGATTGTGGGCTTTCCTGGTCCAATCTGTGCATTGGCTTTATAACTTTAAGAATGGAGTCCAATTTTTAAAAAGATCCAAAGAAAATAAAAATGCTGAAAACACTCAGCAGACCAGAGCAGAATCTGTGATGAGAGAAACAGGGTCACTGTTTCAGGTCAATTACTTATCACCAGAGCTAAGACATTTGTTAAGTGTTGTTGCTGTAATTTCCCAGATGATGGAAGTCCCAGTTCCAGTTGATACCAGTCAGTTTTAGTTTTGCTTTTCACCACTAATCACTTTAATTCTAAGGAGGCATTACATACTTTTGACATGTACAGTTTATTTTAAGTGTAGCAGTGTTTTAGATTTTTACCTGTATTGAATTGAAATTTCTGTCTATGCAGCAGGGCTGCTGAGCCAAAAATAGCACCTGAGTTAAAGTTTCAGAGCACTGCTTGGATTCATGTGCAATCCTTTAGAATCTTGAACACTTTAGTTGGAACAGACCTAATTCCCATCTGCAATGGCCGCTCCTTGTAACTCAGGTGTCCATTATTAGCTAAGTTTAATTGTTCTTTTATTGCAAGCTTCCAATTGCCTAGATTAATTTCCCATGATCCAACTATGAGTTGAACACAGCACTGTAGTATGACCACCTACTGCATAAACGTCAAATCAGTTCTTGAAGGCAGTGCTGTGGCTATCGAGTTTGACATTGTTGAAATGCACTGTGCTCGAAGCTTCATTGGATATATTAACCAGCACCCTGAATCTATCTGTGTCTTGGATTGTAAAACAATTCTATTTAACTTATATTATCACTTATTACCATTTAACCATCTCCTGATTTTGCATTTGTCAACATTGTGACAGTTGGCATTTTTAACTTAGCTCCCTAAACTATTCTGATGGTTATCAATTTTAGCAACCTGTTTCTAGTTATCAAATTTTGTTATCAGACAACAGGCTTCAAGCCTAAAGGGAGATATCTGTATTAAATCTTATGTTCATTGATTCAACTGCACATTCAGCCCTTTGTCAAAAGTAAGAGCCTCATTCCCACGCAATTCGAAACTGCTGAGAAATAAGATTTTTTTGTGAAAGCTTTTTGCACTCAGGATATTTGCAAGAATATAATACAAGTGAAATCAGCAAATTTATGCCGTATAAGAATGTTGACTGGTTGACCAGTGGATTTTATTTTCAGCGATACTCAAGTTCTATACTAAATGACAGTGAAAAAGTGGCAGTCCCTCCCACTTTGGGATCATTTGCAAACTAGAGTGCGAGTTGGATGCTGTTTTAAATTTTGGGACCTGGCCCTTGTGTCAGTTCTCCCTTCCTAGGTGTCGCTTTTCTTCAGGTGGATGTTCAGGTAAATTTCCTATGTGCTTTCTAACGTGTTGGCATGCTAGCCAAAACAAATCAAATAATGATGAGTATGAGGCTTATATAAAGTAGAATGTATTCATATTGCGGTGGTGTGATCCCAGCCTTGTACAAAAATTCTGGTCCTTTCAGAAGAGCTGGTGCTTTCTGTGAAAGCTGTCGCATTGTGCGATTGTAGATCACAAGCAGATATTTGTTTTCAGGTCTCATTGAGAGTTGTAGCAGTCACTTAAATGTGACTACCATCTAATTGCTGTTTTATATCATGGGACTGTGAATTGATTGCCACAATTTATTTAATGGTGTCTGAAAATTCATGTCCCAGTAGTCATTCTGTTGCCTTACGAGTGTTGAAGAATTGAACTTGCCTGAAATGTTTTCCAAACAGTACATTAAGCTTTTCATATGCAGTATAATTTTTTTTTAAGAAAGGCCATTTGATCTCGGTCTATATATCTTCTCAGCATGCCCCTGAATCTGTTCTCCAAGTTTATGTCACCACAGTTTGAACCCATTTATTCTATTCACTTCAGCAGCCTTGAGAACAAAGTTGAGTTTGATGCTTTGTATAGTACTGCGGAAATGCTGAATTGAACAAGTCAGTGAAAAATTGTGGCTCCATTTGCTTAATCGGGTGCTTAAAGGTGCATATTAAAGTTTATAGAAAAGAAAGTTCTCTTGGTTTTCTGGCGATTCCAATACTTCTCCCTTAACACCACTAAAAACAAATGACTTAATTGGTGCCATTATTGTTTTGAGACCATGTTGCTGCGTACAAAATAGCTGCCATACTGACCTCTAACAGTAATTGCACAATAAAATTCCTTCCATCTGAAGCTCTTTGGGGATGCTTCTAAAACTTGATGCAGTATCAATTTTTTTGTACAATACTGCCTGTTTTTGACTCCTTTCTCTCATTTCTAATTGTTTTATACTTCACATTGTAGCTATAATTTATGACCTAAAACAGCACTATAGTTCCCAAACTACTCTCCAGTGTGACTCCATTTTAGCACTTGAAAATTAATGCGATCCCACATGCCAACAATAAAGCAGCATAGTAACATGCAGTATAGAATTATTAAAGTTTGCTTACTGTAGATATACACGTAATCATATAAATAAGAGAGCCACATTTTTAAAGTACTTTATAAAAATGTTATTTATGTCCTTCATCTAAGCTGCTCCGGCTCATCGACCTTGGCCAGGGAGCAGCGAAAGAGCAGGTTGAAAATCTTGAGGTAGCTGATGTTAGAGCCCAGTGACAGGCTTGGGCTCAGACAGAGCCGCAGTTCAGCCATAAATTTCTGAATAAAGCAGATCTTCATTTTCTGCATCCATTGTTAAACTTTATTTTCTCTGCCATTGGGTTCAAGGTGGGAGCTGTAGATATACACATTATCATATAAGGAAACTACGTTTTTAAAGTACTTTGTAAAAATATTATTTTATGTACTTCATCTAAGTTGCTCCGGCTCATTGACCTTGGTCAGGGAACAGCAACAGAGCAGGTTGAAAATCTTGAAATCAAGACTCTGAAGTGGCCACGGGTGGAACCCAAGGCCTGGAGAGAGAAACCGAGAGATGGGCAGGGCAAGGACTGCACTGGACACTGCCTGGCCCTTTGTGCCAATGTGGGGCATAGTCTCAGATGAGGGAGAGCTCTCAACTCCATTTGCTTTTTCCCTGACCCCAATTGAGGTAAAAACCACAATTTGGGGAACTGCTGACATAAATATAACTCTGCTCCTTCTGAGCATAGCTATCTTTAGTCGTTTGGCAATATACAACTTGAGTATTGGTGAAAACCTTTTCCAATAAGAGTCCACTTGCCAACAGTTAGCACTCTCCTCTCATGCAGTACAAATTGTTGTTTTCCCCTTGTAACGGTATTGCGAAATGACCTGATGAGTGAGAGGCCAAGACAATAAGCTTTGACGTCTTTTTTTTCAGCAATGCATAGTTACGTTTATGCTCTTTAGTTACTTTTATGTTGGCATCCTCTGCAAACTTGAAAATTTCCCTTACAATCGCACATCAAAAAGCAAGAGTCACAAAATTAACCTGTGCGCAGCCTCGCCTTCGCTTGAGCCTCTCCATTATAGATGCCTTCTGTTTCCTGTTCTACCTCAATTTTATATTCTCTGATCTTCTCGCTTTGTGACCTTGTTATTAATCACGCATGTGGGACCTTGTCAGAAACTTTGAAAATTCAAGTGTCAGCTGCGCAACATTGGTAATAGTTTCAGAAAACCTTTGATAAATAAAGTAGATATCCCTTTTGTGAGTCATTGCTTTGTCAGTTGTTAAACTTTATTTTCTGTGCAACTAATGTTAAACTAATTTCCAGTTATATTTCTCAACTTATTTTTTAAATGGTGTGGTGTTCCTTGGCCCATTTCCAGTCCTCTGGAATCTCCCAAATTAAGCAAACTTCCCGCAATGTTGTTTGTCAAGTTACAATTTGTTCATCATGGCCTCTTGGAGAAAGATGTGGAGATGCCGGCGTTGGACTGGGGTAAACACAGTAAGAAGCTTAGCAACACCAGGTTAAAGTCCAACAGGTTTATTTGGTAGCAAAAACCACAAGCTTTCGGAGCCCTTAAGCTCCTTCTTCAGGTGAAAAAGACCTGAAGAAGGAGCTTAAGGCTCCGAAAACTTGTGGCTTTTGCTACCAAATAAACCTGTTGGACTTTAACCTGGTGTTGCTAAACTTCTTACTCTTGGAGAAAGCTCAGGATTTAGACTTTGCTTTACCAGTGAGTGGATTTTAATTTTAATAAAACAATTACTGAAAGGACACAGTGTCCTTTTAAAGTGTGTTTGTTGTTAGCGCTCTAACTTCATTTCTGACCTCATTGTAAATTTTAGTCAAATTCAAACTCTGGCATTTAGTTATTAGAATATGCACAATTCAAACAATAGAGGTGACTTGTTCATCGGTTTCCTTCAATATTGAAATCTGCTGTAAACAATATTTTATGCATGTACATTGTATAGTCAAGATATGACCAGGAATGTGCATTATTCTGCTGCCTGTGGTGCCAACAGATAGTTGGGCAATCGTTCCAGTGAATTATTCAGGTAATTGAATCAAGAGTTGCTGGTTTGAACAGCCATTTGCAAGTCATAGCTCCACATTCTGCAGGTAATAACTCATTTTCATTCTACAAGCTATGTAATTTTTTGTAGGCTTTTTTATTTGGTAAATTGTTGCATAGCCTGGATTTTGCCTTACCTTGTGGTTGGCTGTAGGATTTTAAGGATAAATTTAAAATAATGCTGGTATGATTGTAAAAGAACAGACATGTTTGTTAGCGGTGATTTATGGCCTGGGGTAGCACCACAAGCATCATCAAATTTCATTTAGATGTAACACTTAACATAAAAACATCCTGAGGCAATCGTGGTGGCGTGAGGGAAAAGATATCAGGCACTGAGTCAGCAAGCAAAGGGTGGGGGTGTAGGGCTTGGTGAGGTTAGAGATGAGGATCAGTAAAGCAATGGGTAGATTTCAACACCGGGATGAAAATGTTGACACTTGAGGTATGTGGGCAAGGGGCTGAGTTTGCTTGGCGCTAATGTAGATGACTGAGGGCAGATTTGAGGGGTAAAGCAGGACTTGGTGTGGTATGTGATACATACAGGAGAATTTTGGAAGAACCGAAGTTTGTGCAGTAAAGAAATCCAGTCCAACCAGTGTTGGATTAATCTAGTTTGATGACAGCATGCATGAAGGGTTTTATTGGAATGTGGGCTGAGATAAAGATGATTATGGACAATAGTACAAAAGTGAAATTGTGATGGAGAGATTATGGGGTTAGGAGTTCATTTTCTGATTTGACGGAATGGAATACCCAGCTTATTCTCAGACTCCCCAATTGTGAACGATTGGAGGGAGGCGGGGCGGGGGGAATAAAACTTCGTCTTGCTGCTTTTTATATAATGGACTGATAATTGTCATGGTACAAGACTGAGAATTAGAACATAATCCGATTTAACTTGACACAGTGGCCAGGGAAAGAAATTGAGTCTGGTTAGCTTATGGAGTTTGTGGTTTGAGCTGAAATCCAAGGTTTCAGACTTCCCAATATTAAGCACGGGAATGAGTGGATTGAAATACTATAGAATCCCTACATTGCAGAAAGAGGCCATTTGGCCCATCAAGCCTGCACTGATGACAATCCCACCCAGGCTCATGGTCGAAGCCACTGAGGATGTCATTGGAGAATTGTGCAGAAAGTAGATTTCACTATTTTCCTCAATGCTGCAAATCATGCAGTTTTAATTAGAAAATTGCTCCGACAGTTTTCAATCATTTTTTTCCCTCTGTATAGAATGCATTTTCCTGAACATATTTTGATTGATTTTTAGTGCTTCAAAGTAAAACAAAGGATTTGGGTTTTAAATTGGCAGCTTTTAATCCCTGTAGATATTATGTTCTGATATTGAAGTTGCTTTGTTCTAGGCTAATGTTCAAATAAAAAGAACATTTCGTGTCAGCAAGGAATTGTTTTCTTGATGACTGCAGATTTGATGTTTTTTATAGTTTTAGAGAGTACTAGATTGGAATATTAACAAGGTACTACAGTGATTAAACAAGCAAATATGCTTTCTGTGGTGTTTCACTACATTTATTGATTGTTTCAGTGTGGCAGTTTGGAAATGGAAAAAGATGTGTTGATTAAAAGATACATGCATTTGCTGAAATTCATGTGGGGCGAGTGCATGGATTAATGAATTGTAAGATATATTTCTAATAAAGTTTAGGGGGATATGGGGAACAGATGGGGAGGTGGAATTGAGACCAGGGAGAGATCAGCCATGATCTGATTGAATGGCGGAGCAGGCTCGAAGAGCTGAATTTGCCTACTTCTGCTCCTAATTCCTATCTTCCTATGTAATTTGAAATGAAGTAATATTTAAGGAGTATGAACTTTAAATTTGAAGTAGACAAAAAAATGATGTTCCAGATAAAGTTAAAATGTATTTATTAGTCACTAGTAAGGCATACATTAATACTGCAATGAAGTTACTGTGAAATTTCCCTAGTCGCCACACTCCGGTGCCTGTTCAGGTCAATGCACCTAACCAGCACCAGATGTTAGAACTTAAGGCATTGTGTTTTATACCCGGGAAAAGTATAACAAAACTATTTTATCAGTGAAAATGCTTGCTGGTTGAAGATAATGTTGTATTTAGGTTCTCTTTTTGTGGGACTCTGAATCCCAACTTCACGGTGTGGAGATACTGGTGTTGGACTGGGGTAAACACAATAAGAGTTTTAACAACACCAGGCAGGTTAAAGTCCAACAGGTTTATTTGGTAGCAAATGGCATTAGCTTTTGGAGCGCTGCTCCTTCGTCAGATGGGGAGGTGGCAAGAAGGAGCAGCGCTCCGAAAGCTAATGCCATTTGCTACCAAATAAACCTGTTGGACTTTAACCTGGTGTTGTTAAAACTCTTACTGTCCCAACTTCACTGCCAGAGAATGGAAACCTTGAATACTTCACTTTTTAATATTTTAAATTGCTAATATGATAGTAACTTCCAATATAATTCTTATGATTTGTTTTCTGAATCTTTTGTTTTCTACTGCAGTCAACTGGAGAGTTTTGAGGTTCAGAGAAAGTTGCATATGGTTGAAGGATTTCCAAAAAGTACATTTGCATCTATCAGCTTATTCTCCGATATCCCAAATGTGAATGATTGGGAGGGAAAAACTTGCTGCTTTTTTTAAAAAAAAGAGACTGATAATTGTCATGGTGGAAGGCTGAGAATTATAACATAGCATTAAGTCTTTCCAATGCTTAGCATTAACGTGAATTGTTTTTGTCTTTGCATTGATAAGAAAAATGAAGAAAAGCGTGCAATAATTGCACTGCATCAGCTATTGTGCTATATATTGTACAAAGCTGTGCTAGAATGGCAGTAGAAATCCTTATTGCTCTGTGAGGCTTTCCATTAATTGTGCCTGAATATTCCCAGCCATGACGCTGTTCATTTAATGTTTACGGACTTGAGCTTTGTGCTGTAATCAGTCATGTGGCCAGATAGAATAGTAATGGGAAGGTTGCATCTCGACCTCTAGCTGCACCTTAACTAATGGGCAAGAACAAAATGTTCTGGCAGCAGTTTTGCATGTTTTCTTCTCTTTCACATGCACATTGCCTTAGATTGCTTACTCCCCTTGTTAAGTCTAGTTAGTTGAGGCTCGCAAGAGTATTTCAAGAGGATATACTTTATCCTGATGCATCGAATTATAAACTGAGGTCGGGTTGCTCTTGTGCTGGGTGCCAAGCTTCAGCTGAACAGCCAGAGATAGAGGAAAATTTTTTAACAAGTGAACCTTCACTTAAACAATATCAGCGTTGTTGAATGAGCCCTGGGCACAAGTCATTTATCCTTTGAGATAACATGGTAGCAGGACAGGTTTGGGTTCTACCTAAACAGCAAAAAAGTTAGATACCATACAGGGTCCAAGTGATATTGCAAGCAATGAATGGAAATACACCAACAACTACATTGCAATATAATATAAACAGAAAATGCTGGAAACACTCAGCAGGCTTGGCAATATCAGTGGAGAGAGAAACAGTCAACTTTTCAGGTCAATAATATTTCATCAGAACTCAAAATACTTTGCGTGCATGTCCACTTAGCATGTTCAAATGAACCCTTTTGGTATTTATGCATTGATGGACTAATGTTCTAATTTTGGTATTGATTATATGAATGCAGAATAAGTAATCTTGACCTTCCTTGGTTACTTGCATCATTATAGAAGATTATTGTAGATATTGTGCGTCATAAAGTGACAACCGTGACCTTGTGTTTTATGGTTATTGTTTCTTGTTTTGACATTTTCCAAAAATGCTGAGGATCCTTTTCAAGCAACCTCATTGGCCTTTCAACTTGATGTAAATTTTCCAAATATCAGTCACATTCTAGAAGTCCCACTGGCCAACAGTAACCATTTGACCTAGAATCATAGAATCCCTACAGCACAGAAGGAGACCATTTGGCCCATCAAGCCTGTACCAGCAACAATTCCACTTAGACCCTTTCCCCATAATGCCACATATTTACCCTGCTGATCCCCCTGACACTAAGGGACAACTTGGTATAGCCAGTCCACCTAACCTGCACATCTTTGGAGTGTGGGAGGAAACTGGAGCACCCAGAGGAAACCCACACAGACACGGAGAATGCACAGACAGTCACCCAAGACCAGAATTGAACCTGGGTCCCTGGTGCTGTGAGGCAGCAGTGTGCCACTGTGTGACCCTCTTGAGTGGGCACAGTGTGATTGGAAAGTCTCATGTTATTGGACCATGATAATCACATGACCATAATGAGTTGTATCAAAAAAACACCATATTTTCCTTGCATCAAAACACTCTTCAAAAATGCAGCTGAGTTGTAAACCAAAGATGGATTGGAGGAATGGGTTCAGTGTTCCTTTCCACTTATAAAATTAGTAGATAAATAACCATGGGGGACAGTAGCAAATTATCAGTAAAAGATTAGTTAACGTGTAACCCAAGGCCGAAAGCACAGCAATTGTATAAAATAGGACTTGTCAAAGAAGCAGAAAAAGATGTGTGAGGGATGCTGTTTTATTCAGGAAGCATAGAAGAAAACTTTGGACTGGATTGACAAACTTGAGGCTAGATTGTACATGCGAGTGAAATAACTGAACACATGTTTACCACAAACAGAAACAGAAAATGTTGGAAAATCTTAGTAGGCCTGACAGCATATATGGAGAGAGAATAGTTTAAGTTTTTTTAAAAAGTTTATTTATTTGTGTCACAAGTAGGCTTACATTAACACCGCAATGAAATTACTGTGAAAATCCTCGAGAATAGAGCCAATGTTTCAAGTCAGAGTGAAGACGAGGTATATATGTATAAGCTGGCAAAATGTCAATCCATTTTTATTCCAAGTTATTACCTAGCACTTCTCTATGGTTCATAATGTTGTATTTTTTGGTGGTAATTGTACAGTTGTGAAACTATTTGGAAATCAGCAATGACAATTTTGGGCCTGGGCACTTTCTGTTGAATACAGCCCTATTGTTCTTCTGTGTAGTTTGAATTGACAGAAGCATAGGGAACTATGATTAGCATTTTGCTTCAATGTTAAAGTCCCCTGCAAACACCTAAGAAATAAATAGTTTGCAACTGACAACTGGGTCATGTGTTGAGGAAATAAATAGTGTCCTGCCCTAGCTTGGGTGTAAAGTTTATTAAAAGGCAAGTGTTTGATACAAACTGTTCATCACTGAGTACTTATGAAAGATCCCTGAAACCCAAGGTTATGTACCTTTAGGTAGTAAATATATTATCCAAGTCCTAGCACTGTTTGAGAGCACCTGTTTCATTATTTAATTCTCTCTCTGTTGCCCTGCAGTATTTTTCTGCACAAGAAAGACTGATGTGTTTTTCTTGGAAGATGTACGCAATGGCAGAGCAGTATATAAACTAAAAGGAGCAATTGGCTTGAATCTGACATAAACAACTTAAATCACATGCTTCTGAACTATTGTGTCCAAGGATACTTTTTCAACACTTTTTTTGACTCCAAATGCAGGACAGCCTGCAAGCTGTAACTGACAAATGTGATTTGTTTTTTGCTCCATTTAGTTCACTATATTGCCACAGACATGATTCCTAATTGTCAAAAAGTAAATGACAAAAGATGCTACTAGCTACCTGCATGAGGTCATCACAAGGTGTATTGCACTTGTAATTAAGCTATTTAGAACAAGAACTTAGACTCTGTGGATGAAAGATAAAATGGAATGAAATGTTTATGATCTGTTAGGTGATACAGAATAGAGAAACAGTGCAAGTCTGCTGACACTTCTGGATTCTACTGTGCCTATAGCAGAAACAAGTGTTGCTATAAAAACAAAAGCCACTGATGGGCCGCAGTGCCAGTCCACCAGTCAGGCTAAATATGGAATAAAAACTGCTTCTAACTCAGAGGAATAATTCACATCTGAATGTTCTAATGTGCCACTTTGTTTTCGTACATTATTCAGCAGTGGTGTTTGCTTGCCCTTTTTATAGGTCACAGTTCCACATGCTATTCCATTTCATAGTTCCCATTTCCACATGACTTATTTTGTGCTAAGGACACCTCTTCCAATAGGTCTTGATCCTGACAGTTTACAGGTTGACTTATAGCCGCCTTGGTTGCAAATATGTGTTTTCCTCCACCTCTAGCATTCGATTCAATTGTCAGCCATGATTCAATTTGAAGCAGCTTGGAGTCACATTGTTCCAGGTTTAAGCCCCATTCTAGGACCTGAGCGCAAAAATCAAGGCTCTGCCATGCCAGTGAAGTATGGAAAGAATGCTGGGTTGGTGATGCTGTTTTTTGGATGACACATTAGACAAAGATACCCATCTGGCCTGTCAAGTGGACATAGTTCAGAGAAGAGTAGGGGGAGTTATCCATGGTATCCCAGCCAATATTTATCCCTCCACTATCACAAAAAAATAGGTTTTGCGTTTCACACTGCTAGTTATGAGCTTGCTGTGTGCAAATTGGCTGCTGCGTTTCCTACAGAACTTTAATGACTACTCTTCAAAGTACGTCGTTGGTTATAAAGTGCTTTGAGACATCTGGCAGTGATCATGAAAAGTGCTATATATAAATGCAAGTCTCTTGTTTATGAACAGGGAGTGTGATAATCTAAGGGGCCTCCATTGAGCGTGGAATGCTATGAAAAGAAATTCCTGTGCTCCTGGTTTATAAAAATAACACCAGGTTAAAGTCCAACAGGTTTATTTGGTAGCAAACACCATTAGCTTTCGGAGCGCTGCTCCTTCGTCAGATGGAGTGGAAATGTGCTCTCAAACAGGGCAGAGACACAAAAATCAAGTTACAGAATACTGATTAGAATGCGAATCCCTACAGCCAGCCAGATCTTAAAGATACAGACAATGTGGGTGGAGGGAGCATTAAGCACAGGTTAAAGAGATGTGTATTGTCTCCAGACAGGACAGCCTGCAAGTCCAGGAGGCAAGCTGTGGGGGTTACTGACAATGTGACATAAATCCAACATCCCGGTTTAGGAGTCGCTGAGCAGAAACTGATAGCCAAGTTCCGCACACATGAGGATGGCCTAAACCGGGATGTTGGATTTATGTCACATTATCAGTAACCCCCACAGCTTGCCTCCTGGACTTGCAGGCTGTCCTGTCTGGAGACAATACACATCTCTTTAACCTGTGCTTAATGCTCCCTCCACCCACATTGTCTGTATCTTTAAGATCTGGCTGGTTGTAGGGATTCGCATTCTAATCAGTATTCTGTAACTTGATTTTTGTGTCTCTGTGCCCTGTTTGAGAGCACATTTCCACTCCATCTGACGAAGGAGCAGCGCTCCGAAAGCTAATGGTGTTTGCTACCAAATAAACCTGTTGGACTTTAACCTGGTGTTGTTAAAACTCTTACTGTGTTCACCCCAGTCCAACGCCGGCATCTCCACATTATAAAAATAAACCAGCTATGATCAGTGCTCAGTGTGGACCATGAGTTTCACTGTCACTCTCTGCTCCAATTGGAATATTTTGCCTGTGGCCTGTCTAAGTGCTGTCATTAAGAGTGGCTGGTTGGGAGAGACAAAAGGGAGCTGGCATCTTTGGAATTGTACTTCAGCAGTTGGTGCTTTTGGAGAGAGAGGAAAAATGTTCACCAATGGAATTGAAGGAAAAGCAGGAAACTTGTTGGCTCAGGATTACTTGGATGACATTGTTCTAAAGTTTGTGTTGTGTTACTCTGAGAAATTATTTCCAAAGCATTGTTGACTAAGTGTTATGCAGTTGACGCACATGAAAACTCTGTGTGGATGACAGTGGAGATTGCATAGCATAGTTCAGCCTGGTTTAGTACCAGAAAGTGGTAAAATAAGCTCCTCCTCATGACCATAATACAGTAAAATCTTTACTTTCCGGCTTGCGAGGGGAATGGGTGGGGCTGGTTAATCCAAAATGCCGGTTAATGGAGACTTCCATTTACCAATGGAATACACCACAATACGTGAACTAATTTGGAAGTACTCAGGAAGTAAAGAAAGAACAATATTCTTTTTCTTTCAATTCTCAACAGTACATTAAAATACAAAGTATATGCACAAGTTCCAGGCAATTGCTTCCAGTTGGTAAGGTAACGATTTGTGTTAGGTGAACATCAGAAATTCCAGTCAGTAGAGAATTCTAGTTGGTATTGTATGATAGCACACAGTTTATTGTATATCCTGTTGGGAGGTGGGAAAAAGGGGAAACAAGGATCAGTTGTCCTGGGCTGTAATTTACAGTCCATCTGGCAACTGACTCATGGTTTTAGCAGAATGGGGTGACTGCCCATAATTTAAACCCATGGGATGCATAGCCAAAAAAGTAAATGTGACAACATTTTATATGTGCTTTGTGGGACATATTCATGCCTCTCAAAAATACCAAGCTGCATGCAGCATTTGATATGAGATCAATAGTTTTTAAATGTCAGGAGATAAACTAGGTCAAGGATGATGTCTTCCCTACTCTGTTGTCACCAATGCATTAAGCTGGTACATTCTAACCGTTTGATCATTGGCAAACCCAAAGACTTTGATAGTTGAGTATGTCTCAATGGTGATTCCATTGAGATTTGGGAAAAGATGATTGCCATTTCTGTTATTTCAGGTGATCCAATGTTCCTGTGACTATTACCTGGCACCTGTGTGATCCAGTTGTTACGTATCTGTCAGCCTCAGCTTGGATGTTGACAAGGTTCTGCAGTAGGTTGCTTTGCTTTGCTTCATCAATGGAGTAGTTATGAATGAAACTGAACACTGGAATTGTCAGAGAACGGCCTCATTCCTGACCTTATGAAATAGCTGAAGATGTTGGATCAAGGCCGCCTCCCTGAGAGACTCCTGCAGCAATGTCCTGGCCTGCAATGATTGGTATCTGGCAGCCATCTTCCTTGGTGTCAGTTAAGATTTCAGCTACTGGAAGGATTTCCCTTTCCCCTTCATTGAATTCCATTTTTCTTGGGTTCCTCTGTGCCTGAGGCTTGCTTAATATCGCTTGACTTTGTAAACTTTGTTTTTGTTGCTGTTTTGACAAGTTGATTTGTCTTTTATTTCAATATATTCCACATCTGTTTTTGTTCACCTGCTGTCATTTTGTTAGAGAAGTGTGGTTCAGGTATTTTATTTATTTGTTGTTTCTTACGCATCCATCAGGGGGTGTGTGAATGGAAATTCAAATTGGTGACAGACTTTAAAAAGACAAATATATACACACAAATGAATAATGTAGGTGTACTGTATGCAGGTAATTGCTATGAATGGAATCTGTTTCAATACTGGGAAAAGCTCTGCACAATCTGCCTTCTGACTAATCACGTGCATGCACACTGCTGGAAGTGATATTTATAGTTGGTTGCCAGCTGCTTTTGTTGGTACTTTGCCCACTTCTCAGTGCGAGGCTCAACTGTAAGCCAATAATGCTTGTGATCTGAAAAAAATGTGCTCTTGCTATGCAAACATGTAAATGTGACCAAGTTTCACAGTAAGGTTAGCAGCACTTATTTTTATAACGGAGTCCAGGTTTGTACCCTGAACCTGATACAAATTTCAGCTCTTGAGTTTTAAATTAGTTAGCTCTTGGATAAACAAAATTTCCCTATCCTTGGCCATTCAAACTGTCCGGAATGAATAGTTCTGGCTAAATATTTGAGATGCTTTAATATTAAACTATTCCACATCGTCTATTGTCCCAATTTATGGCTGTCCAGAAGCAAAATGTGTTGAGCAGCAGCTCGAGCAGAGCAACAGCAGAGTTTTGCGCCTCTACTTTCTCAAAAGACTAAGGAAATTTGGCATGTTAGCTCCAACTCTCACCAACTTTTACAGATGCACCATAGAAAGCATTCTTTCTGGTTGTATCAGAGCTTGGTATGGGGCACATCGACTTGCATTTCACCACTCCATAGGACAATCCTGAATTTTTACTATATCTGAGACCGGTTATCACTGAAGTCTGCCTTTATTTACAGTCTAATAGAATTGGTATTGACCAAAGTGACAAGATTTAAATAGTTGCTAGTGGAGCAAAATGAATGAATAAACCATGCTTCAGTATTCATCAGTCAGTTTGTGACCATCATTCTTCAGCTTGGTATTGTAAATGTTGCTGTAAATTAAATAGCTAAGGAGAACATTTTAACTAACAGGTATTTTATTTTTATCTTCAGATTCTGCCATTCATTTTTGAGAATTGAGTGATTTGGGTCAGATTTTTCTATAGTTTCTACTTTTGACTGGGCTCTGTGAAAACATTGGCAGTCGCATGCAATTCTCAAACTGTCAGAGCACTTGACAATCTGAGGTTGATACTGATCAGGGAAAGAAAGAGTTTTGTGTGGCAGAGAACAAGTGAGTAGAAAAACTGACTTTTCAGGAGAGTTTTGAAGGCAGAGAATGAAGTAGAGCGCTGAAGTAGTTTCGGGGAGACCTCCAGCAAGCAGACTCGCAAGGTTGGTCTCTGATGGAATTAAGGGGGTGGGAAATCAGCAGTAATACATTCAAGACTAGAGGCTGGGACATACAGCTGGAGAGATTATCACCTCGTACTTTCAGCAGCCTGCTACACACTCAATAATAAACCTAGACGTGCAAAGTCAAACAAGCAATACATGCCCTTAGTTGCTCTGACCTATTATTGCTGGTGCTCAACTTAATTATTGTGTAGAAGTGCTTCTAAGATTAATTGGCCGAAGAAATGCACAGCTTTCAATCTGAAATACTTTCTCAGCTGAAGTAAGCTGTTTTTCTGCAGAATGCATTTCAGTGCAACATGTTTCTAGGCAAGTCAGTATTTTTCATCCCTTCAGGTATTATTTCTATTTTTATAAAATGATTCTTAACAGAAGTGAGTAATTCATTTTTTTTTCCATTCTAGGAGACTCCCAACTCTGTCCACTTAGTGATGGAGGTAAGCATGAAGGATGCTTTTATTGTATATTCAGATATTGTTCATTCTGTATGCAGTGTGATGGAACATTCACGTTTTATAGTCATAGATCTCTTGTAATTGATAAAACTGATCACTACAACCTCACCCAACTGATCAGCTGAATGGATACGAGTTATCCACTTGGATATGTTTGGCATCTTGATTCTGGTTGTCCAGTTTTGTCACCTAAGGTCTCAACCATCCAATAAAGGGTTTTCAGGATTAGCCAACTGATTGAACAATAGTTGTTAATGTCGGCAACCCTAAAATGATATGTCTCTGTTGTTGTGATGTGTGTTAGAGAACCGCATTGTATTGCCCTATCAGACGGAGAAACGGGAATTACTTCCATCCATGTTACTGAGATGTCGGCCTCCATTGCATTGTAAGTGCTTCCTGACAGTGATAACCGAAGCAGAGGAGGGGGAATCACTGTGACCCCATTGCCTGATTCAGTAATATTGGCAGAGATCTGGGAGCAACTCACCTGCTTGTTCATCTGACTGCAGGTGATTATGCTGGGAGGAGAAAATAAGATTCACAGCGCCAGGGACCCAGGTTTGATTCCCAGTTTGGGTCATTGAATGCGTGGAATTTGCACATTCTCCCCGTGTCTGCGTGGGTTTCCTCCGGGTGCTCCGGTTTCCTCCCACAGTCCAAATATGTGCGGGTTAGGTGGATTGGCCATGCTAAATTGTCCCTTGGTGTCAGGGGGACTAGCTAGGGTAAATGCATGGGGCTATGGGAATAGGGCCTATGTAAGATTGTGGTTGGTGCAGACGCGATGGGCCAAATGGCCTCCTTCTGCACTGTAGGATTCTATAATTCATGTTGGTGTGCAGGCTCAAACACTTTATTTCTGTTATGACCAAGGAATATATAGACAGATTTTTAATCAGTAGTGGAATAGAGGGTTTTGGGGATAAGGCGGGAAAATGGATCATCGGCCACAATCTCGATGGGCTGAATGGCCTATGTCTGCTCCCATAAGCTTATGATCATATACCAATCCATTTTAAATTAGTAGAAACAATAAATGCCAAGAATAAATCAGGGGCTGACCATCTTGGTACTTGAGTAAAATGTAAGATCTGCAAGTATGAATTTAGATAATTTCCAAGAACAGATTTATTTTAATTGGTACGGTCAACATTGTTCCCACTAAGTGGCATGGCTGCACAGCAGCTTGAAGGGTATCATTGTTTGATTAAAAAATGTGCGTAAGATCACATTACAAAACATTTGAAGAAACCATGCACAAGTAAATTTTAAAGTGAACATTGGTCAATGCAAAAAAGCAACGAAGAAAGGTACAGCACAGGAACAGGCCCTTCGGCCCTCCAAACCCGTGCCAATCATGATGCCTTAACTAAACTTAAAAACAAAACCACCTGCTCTTACTTGGACCATATCCCTCTATTTTCTCCCTATTCATGTACCCAATCCAGATGCCTCTTGAATGTTGCTAATGTTCCACCACCACCTCTGGCAGCGCGTTTCAGGCATCCTCCACTGTGCGAAAAACTTCCCTCGCACATCTCCTTTAAACTTTCCCCCTCTCATCTTGAACCTGTGCCCCTTGTGAATGACACTTCCACCCTAGGAAAAAGCCTCTGACTGTCCATCCTGTCTATGCCCCTCATAAATTTGTAGACCTCTATCAGGTCTCCCCTCAGCCTCCATCTTTCCAGTGAAAACAATCCTAGTTTATTCAACCTCTTCTCATAGCCAACGCCCTCGAGACCAGGCAACATCCTGGTGAACTTTCTTTGCACTCTCTCCAAAGTTTCCAAATCCTTCTGGTAGTGTGACGGTCAGAACTGTATACAATACTTCAAATGCGGCCTAACCAATGTTTTGTAAACCTGCAACATGATTTTCCAACTCTTGTACTCAATGCTCCGGCTGATGAAGGCGAGCATGCCATATGCCTCCTTAATCACTTTGGTTACCTGTCGCCACTTTTGGGGAAGTGTGGACCTGCACACCCAGCTCCCTCCATATGTTAATGTTCCTAAGGGTTCTGCCATTTACAGTATAATTCACACCGAAATTTGATCCTCCAAAATGCATCACCGTGCATTTGTCTGGATTAAATTCCATCTGCCATTTCTGGGCCCAAGTCTCCAATCTATCCTCTAACAATCCCCAGCACTATCAGCAACTGCTCTGTGACTGTGCTGATGTCTTGGTTTGTGCCTGCATGTCACTGAGTTGGTAGTCTCCGTGCATTGTAAGTGCCTGCTGACAGTGATAACAGGAGTCTGAGGAGGGAAATCTTATTGTCTGATTTTAGGGAAGTGTGGGTGGAAGTTAATTTAACTGATAGTTCGTGCAGTTTTTATAAATTGCTATCTTTAAATTCTTTTGGGTATCTTTAATTTTGCGCTTTTTATTATCCGAGTAATCTGCTACCAACTGCAGTTTGCTTCCAGGCGTGCAAAACCTTTACATCTTTTTAGCCCTCAGCATTTGTACTGCTATGATATTTAATTTCACTGATACTTTGATCTAAGTTCAACAGTGTTTTCTATTTGGAATTGCACTTCTGCGCTTTAACTATTTTCTGAACTAAAGATATTCAAACGCAGCTACTTAACATCACCGGAAGCTTTGTTTGACCGTCACCTTTGGTCTATCACCTTTCATCTTTCATATTTTTCATGAAACAGCCATTTTTTGGCCGCACAACTAGACTGACCAATCTTCAGACAGAAGGAATGCAACACACTGAATATTTAGTGACTACATGATTTGGCAGTGCTTTGGGGTGGCCCCCTGGTAAATAAGTGAAGTTAATGAGTACTCTGGAGTTGTGCTTGTTTCACTTTCTTGGTTAGATTTGAGAGATGATGCACAGTTTATTTCCTTTAATGAGAGAGTAATAAACGTAGTATTTTAAACTTAAATATTATGCTGATTTTTGTTTTCCTTCCACTTCATAGTACTGCAATGGAGGTGACCTGGCAGATTATCTGCAAGGTATGTTAAAATATTCTTCATTACAGTTGATGTTAGCTGTAGTTCTGAGAGTAAATATTGTTCAGAGGATTAATAGTCAAAACTCTGATGCAAGAGTGACTGCTGGCCTCATCAATATGAAAGAGGCCAATTCAGCACTTCCCTGCTTAAATACATCTGCTTGTTTACTGAGACTTTGGAATTGTAAATTGAAAATTTGAGACTAGGGTATCGGTAACTTTGTCAATTTCTGTGCTGCAAAATACTGCTCGGATATTCCTTGGACATTTGTATTGTACTTTAAGTTTGTTTGAAATATTCTGTTCTCCCAGTCTTGCTATTAATATCAGGATTCAGCACAGTTAAAAGTGAGCAGAGCCCATTTATGTTGGAACAACTCGAGCTGAATTCAGTTGTAGACCCTCGTATTGATCAGCTGCAATTTAATCATGCGCATTGTTGGATTCTAATGTTTCAGATGCCTGAATATATTTGCTTAACTGAAAATATTCAGTTTTGCATTATTGTTCATGCTGCCTGATTTATACTTAACTCTTCACTTTGCTACAGCGTTGGCAGACCAGGGCATGGTATCTGTTACTGTGTATTAAACAGAATCTGCAACAGAAAAGCCTTTGTGGAAATTTCGTGGATATAAGGAGATTGAGGAAAAGTTGAATGCTCTGAAAATATTTGTATAATAATTGCTGAACAGTAACTTTCGCACAAGCATTGAGAAAGTCTTTTCAGATTTCAATTCAGCAAATTCAAGATTATGGCCCGAGTATTGGAAAAACTGGTACTTCAGAATACCACAACAGTAGTATGCATTTGTTCTTGAAATTCCTCTTATAAAGCTACAGGGTAATTAATACGTGACTTCCCACTTCTCCCAAATCTCAAGCTGGAAAATAACATTGTCTTCAGTGGGTGCATCTTGCTGTTTATAACTGATCCTGTGCTTTAAATCAGAAAGTGATTTGCCTTGCATCAGTATTGGATCAGAATGTTTTGTCATTCAGATGAGCATGTAATCAAAATATTGTAATCGTTTTGGGGGCAAAGGAGTTTTTCATGCTGAAGTCTTAACTCTGGAGAAGTAAACAGTATTCTCTCCACAGCTTTGCAATTATATTGATTGTCAGGAATGCTTTGATGTTTGGATCTGAACAAATGTTCCTTGATGTTGCTCTGTACAAAGTGCATCTCGTAAATGAGCAGGATGAAACATTGTTAGTCAAAAACTGAAAATACTGGGAGTACTGAGCAGATCCGGCATCATTTATGAAGAGAGCAGGTGGATTAATGGTTTTGATAATGGGACCTTCATCAAATGCAATGTGTGATGATGTACCCAAATCATTAACGCTGATCTTCATACTGATGCTGCCTGGCTCAAGTGTTTTTAACATTCACTATTTTCTTTCAATTTTCCTATGTCTGCAGCTTTTACTTTGAGATTGGCTCTTTTTAATTTTAATTTCAAAAATCTAGTTAATTGGAAATAGTCTTGCAGTCATATATAGCCTCTGACATCAGAAGTTTCCGTTAGAACATTATATCCCAGATTTTGAAGTACCGGTAACATTTTTTTGTGTTCTGAATAGCCAAAGGGACCCTTAGCGAAGACACCATTAGAGTCTTTCTCCAGCAGATCGCAGCTGCCATGCGAATCCTTCACAACAAAGGAATAATCCACCGGGATCTGAAACCACAGAATATTCTACTGTCTTACGTCAGCCGGAAAAAATCTAATATGAATGGCATTCGTGTCAAAATAGGTAAAGTTAAGAGTGTTGTTCTCTTGAGCAAAGTCAGTCTTGTGCAGAACATTACAAAGGATGAGCCCCATCCTTTTGAAAAGTTGGAGATGGTACTGTTTTTACACAGATGTCCCTATTAATTTGCACTCATCTCAAACTGCTGATTTCAGCAGATTCTGGTATTTCCAATGAGGGAACAGCTCTTACTAAACCATGTAATTGGCATAAAGGAACAAATAAGAATCAAAAGCTTAAACTGAACAGAATTGCCTGAGCTGTGTGGCTAGAATTGTTAGATTCAAAGGTCAAAAATGGATCATTTGCCGCAGTGTGAAGCTTTCGGTAAGATCAGAGTCCAGCAAAGTCTTGTGTTCAATTCACTCTTTATGCTGAGTTAGAGGACAGAATTAAATATTTTACGACATGTCTGAAACACTTTAAAGGGCTGAACTACTTTGAATTGCTTTGAAAGGAAATGGGCACAAACAGCAGTCATGTGCTTCAGTGTTCCTCAATGCTACTGGTCCAGGGAAAGTAGGCATGATTGGTATCCAGTGACTCTTGCTAGAGAGTGCGTGGGTGTCTGGTGACTGCAGAGTTGCTTGGCTATGATAGTTGAACAACTTTCCAACACTCGCGGTCCAGATTCTCACATGACAAATTCTTCCTGGGCTAAAAACTGGCACTAGAGGAATTCATCCTCTGTAAGGGCTCACCTGAAGAAGGGGCTTGGAGCTCCGAAAGCTTGTGTGGCTTTTGCTACCAAATAAACCTGTTGGACTTTAACCTGGTGTTGTTAAACTTCTTACTGTGTTTACCCCAGTCCAACACCGGCATCTCCACATCAGGACTAGGACCATCAGGAGAGAAGGCGAGTTTTCATTTATATCAAAGAACTTACAAAATGACAACAGATGCACTGACACCTGAATTGGCAATAGCGAATTCACGTGGCATAATGTGTTTATTTTAGGACTGCTCTCTGAGAAACTTGACACAAGGCTTTTTTTTTATTACTGGCACTACACCTTCTCCTGGGAAGTTCCAAGAATTTCCATCTGGGTTGAGTAATTCCTGGTACATAGAGACTATTTACAACTTTGCTGAAAGGCAAATATGAGTGTGCTTCAGATATAGACAGAGGCATCACACTCTTTAACCGTCATGCTTCATTTGTTGCAATTATTTGGTAAACAGAATAATTCAGTCCATACTGCGTAAATGAAAATAAATACTCCAGGACTTCAAATTACGATGTGTAACCTGTAATTTAAGACTGTTGAACTTGTGTATTTTCAGTATTATCGATTCCTTTTTTCCTCAAAATTTGTCTTTTATCTGGTTGACTCCATTATCGTTGTCCAAGAGCAAGTTTCTTAAAGAGCCTCTCAACTCCTGCACAGATTTGATTAATGCTCCTTAAATATGTAATTTTGTGGATGCTGCCTGTTATGACACAGCAAGTGTTATTTGCTGAGCAAGCCAAATCCTAGAGGGAAACCTGTCTCCCTGATCATAACCTTTAGTTTTGGGTTTTGAAAACTAGGAGGGAAAGTTACTGATCCCAAAAGTGTAGAATATCAGTAACACCTTTAGAATTAAAAAAAAACAAGAACAAAACTTAAAGCACATAAAATTAAAGTTGCAGTTAAAACAGTCTTGCAGAACTGCTCTTGCGCCCCACCCCCACCCCCCAAAAAGAAAATCCATTTGATCAGAATACCATAAACTGTCTGCTTGGCAGCAACACCCCTTGATTTTTAGTCATAAAAATCCAGTAGTATTTTCCAAGGCAAAGAACTGCTGTCACCTTAACAAAGGCATATCACATGGCTTCTCAAATACCTCCACTGTGATGTGGAAATCCAAAAGAGAGATTCAGAAACAGACTCTATTCTGAAACTAATTTTACTGGTTTAACTGTGTGGCTGATTCTAATTTGCAACTTTTGCAACTTTTCCTAGCAAAGATCTGGTCACAAAGTTCTCAACTCCGCTAAACCTCTTCACTTAAATATCTTTTTGCCCTTTCCTCTCCAATTTCATTGTCTTTGAGCACCTCTTTGAATTCACGGTACTAAATATAAGAATTTTTCATGTTTCGTATTTTGCTTCCACTTTTGGGTCAGTAAAATTTAATATACCTTTGTAAGCTTTAAAAGCCCCGTGTCATTTTGGAACATCCCTGTTGAAATTCAGCAGCTGAAAAATCAAGTCTCTACCTGTTTAATGCAGATTTTAAACCCAACCTATTTACTAGTAAATCTAAGCTCACCATAGCCACTCAATACAAATGCATGAACTTTACAATACACCTTTACCTTTTTATCCCTCAGCACTCTCAGACGAAATATCTTAAACCATCTCCCAGTTTAGTTAATCATGGAAAAATGCCCTTTGAGCTAATTGCCCAGACATATTGCAAACATTCTAATTAAGTTTTAACCTTTCATCTTGTATGTAGGTTTGTCATTTCATTCCAGTTTCTTGAATCTGATCCTTTTCAGTTACTGAGAAGGTTTCATTGCAAATCAGCCATGTTATCTCATGAAATTACAAGTTTATGATGGTGCTTTGCTTCAGTTACAACTGTGAGACACAGTAAGAACCTTTACAGCATTCCCTGCTGCTTTAGTAGTGCAAAATGGCTTCAATATGTGACTACATAGTAATCCGCTAATTCAGTGATTCGCTGCATCGTAAAAGCTTTAAAACATTTAGACATGCTCAGAAGCTATATAATTGCAAAATTTCCTTTATGCGTTTTCTTTAGTCAGATATTGCAATCAACTTATTGAAAGCATTTCTTTGTTATTGTCTTGCAGCTGACTTTGGCTTTGCTCGGTATTTACAGAGTAATA
This sequence comes from Mustelus asterias, assembly GCF_964213995.1. Lineage (NCBI taxonomy): Eukaryota > Metazoa > Chordata > Chondrichthyes > Carcharhiniformes > Triakidae > Mustelus > Mustelus asterias. The sequence goes on from NC_135812.1 coordinate 8,980,002, forward strand.
TGATGGCTGCCACTCTTTGTGGGTCGCCCATGTACATGGTGAGTAATGTATCAGCTTGTCTACTAAATGGGATGTAGATTGTTCTGAAAATGTTGCATAACTTGTACAGCACTGTTTTTACAATTGAGTAATTATATGTACTTGTTTCTTCAATTTGTACTTGTATGGTACGACTTGTATGTTGTCCCAACCCTCCACCACCCTTTCAGATAGTAGGAAATTCAATTTGGGCAGTCACAGGATGTTATGATCCAGATTTGTGGTTCAGAACCTGTGATGGATGAGCGGGGGAGACAAATTACATCCATTATAAGGGGGCAGTTCAAAGCTGAATAACATCAGTGACTGGCTGTCTACCTTCTTGACTAGACAATGGTGTGGTATGTTTGGACACTTGTAACAAGAGAATGAGGAGGGATAAATATATAATTAACAAATTCAACTTGATCAGTAAAAATCCATTACAATGCTGCATTTTGATGTCACTCATTGTTTTTTCTGTGTCCTGCTTCATCATATTTCCTCTCCCTGTTGCAAGAATATAACCTGTGTTTACTGAGGTTATGAGAGGGAGGAGTGGGAGTGAGGAGCAGGAGTACACGAGATATAATGGGGTGAATTTTCCCGTTCCGACTGCCGCATGAATTGGAGCAGGCGAGGGGCGGACCGTGGAAAGGTCCATTGACTTTGGACGGAATTTTCTGGTTTTGGGGCGAGCATGGCTGGAAAATCCCACCCAATCCTGTATGAAGTTACTTTTGGGGATTGTTATATGGACTTTTTGACTTGGTTGCTGTGCGCAAAGGAATTGATTCAGTGAGCTTAAATGTGATATTAAGAACCAGAGGACATTAATTTGGGCAGCATGGTGGCACAGTGGTTAGCGCTGCTGCTGCACAGTGCCAGAGACCCGGGTTCAATTCCGGCCTTGGGTGACTGTGTGGAGTTTGCACATTCTCCCCCTGTCTGCGTGCGTTTCTTCTGGGTGCTCTGGTTTCCTCCCACAGTCCAAAGATGTGCGGGTTAGGTGGATTGGTCATGCTAAAATTGCCCCTTAGTGTCCAAAGGTGTATAGATTGGGGGGATTAGTGAGGTAAATATGTGGGGTTACAGAGATAAGATGGTAGGTGGGCCTGGGTAAGATGCTCTGTTGGAGAGTAAGGTGCAGATTCAATGGGCCAAATGGCTTCCTGCACTGTAGGGATTCTATGGTTCTATTTTTAAAAAAAAACACAAATTCAAGGTGCACGGCAAAAGATCGAGGGAAAATCATTTTTACGCAGTGAATTGTTTGGATCTGGAATGTGCTGCCTGAGAACGTAAGGGGAGGCAGATTGAATCATAGCTTACAAAAGGGAATTGGATAATTATCTGAACAGCTCACGCTCAATGGCCTCCTGTGCACTAACCATTCTAAAGAGTAGGTGAGAAAATTTGGAGATGGAAGCAAATAGCTGGTGAGTGCAGTGGTGGGAATGATGTTTTTGGGTTTGAATGTAGCTTCTGAAGGAAGTGTTTTTGTTGGACAGTTGGTTTAAGGGATTTTGAGATATCTATCTGTTTGTTTTTTCACACCATTCCTGAAATTTGAATGGAGGTGGGAGTGGAAATGTGGCACACCTTGATGCAAAATAGTCATGTAGGAAATTATTACCATGCTATTCACACCATGTCCACTGTAAAACTGTGCAGAATTTTACTTCACTTGAGTACTGATAGTTCTGTATTGCATAGTATAGTGCTTGCCCCGGAGCATGCAAGATACAGAGATCTTTAAGCTGGCAAGTGTTGTAAAACTTTTATACCTAATGCACAGTATTAATCTATTTTTATTGTACATAAAGTACAAATTTTAGTTTATTGTGGCTTGGTAGCACAGAACCTGAATATTGTTGTCAATAGAGACAGGCTGTCATGATGGAGATGGTAATCGTATGATTGGGGAAATGACAGGTCACTCTTAAGCAGGTGATTGATGATGAAATTGGATTGGCCACTCAAGGAGCCAAAGAAGAATTTGCACAGTCACTTCCAGAAGGAAAATGTTTTGTTTTCTTGTTTTGGTATTAAAAATAATTTGAGGTTGTAAAATTACACCATGCATTTAAGAGAATACGTAATTAAAACTAAAATGGAGAGTGCGATAAGATTTATTGACCCTTCACTCCATGGTACTATTTATATTTATTTGTGTTTCAGGCACCCGAGGTCATTATGTCACAACATTATGACGCCAAGGCAGACCTCTGGAGTATAGGCACTGTAATATTTCAGTGTCTTGTTGGCAAGCCTCCTTTCCAGGTACATTGAGAGAAAGATGCATTTATAGGATGTTACCTTTGAATGTTCTGAGATAGTTTGTATTTGTTTCAAGTGGTGCAGTAGTTTGTCTGAAGTGCTGTAGAAATCCCATTATCTGCTATGATAAAAAGGACCACCTGCCACCAACTTAGAGATAATGGACATCAAGTAACCAAGAATACCCAAGTTTTACACTTGCACTTATGGTACAGCAATATGGTAGGCATGGGTATAAAGACAAAAGTTCATTATGTAGTTTTGTGCATCCATGTGAATCACCATGTAATGATGTGACATCTTGCAATAAGGCTTTGTCCTGTGAGAAAAAGGTGTTTGAATTGGGGGTGGTAGAGGTTAAAATATATTGAAACTCATCTTGCTAACATCACAGTTGCTAAGTTGGCAGATAAACAAGTGGATCAAAATTTTGGCAATCAACCTTACACATGGACTTCATTAGCTGGGAATGCCTTGCAGGGATTGAGAGCAGGAATAACATTTTAATGGCATTAGTGTACACTGCTTATGTGAAGCTTGATTTTCTAAATTTCCTCCTTTGAAGAGCTCTCTCTTCTACGATGAAAGCAATTTTTCTAAGGGCCACCTTAATTTTGAATTCTGGATAACATGGATTGCATGCGATACCTTCAGGAATGTGCATGCCCACGATCAATAAATCCCTCCGGATCAGTTAGAAGGATTGAATATTGCTGCCATGCCGTCCATGCATGCGCACACAAAACACAAAAGGGAATAATATGTTTTATTTTCACACACTGCAGTATTAAGCCGATTAACATTCGTCAGCTTATTATGACATCAGAATTAGGTCACCTTCAACTAATGACTAACTATTCTGCAATCTCTGCTCAACAGTTCAGTGTTTTAAAATATAGAATTTGAAATATGTAGCAAATTACTTGATGCTTACACCAACCAGGGCAAGTTCGGAATGGTTATTGTTCTCTCGAGTAACTGAACCAACACCTATTTTGCATTTAAAATGTCTTTCTGTTGTAGGCCAACAGCCCACAAGATTTGCGGCTCTTCTATGAGAAGAACAAGACCTTAGTGCCTAAGTAAGTGATTACCTATTTATTCCTGGGTCAAATTTATTTCAGTTTTATTTTTAGATGTGTTGTGGTCATTCTCTGAGGTGTGAAGCTGTTTTCACATGTGGGAATATGCGTAATAGATTCTGGAAAACTTGTGCCCACAAAGCTTTACTGCCACCTGTTTCAGTGCTGGGACTTGGTACAATTTTAGAGGAATAGTGTTCAATTCTGTTCGCCACACTACCAGAAAGATGTGGAGTCTTTGGAGAGGGTACAGAAAAGATTTACCAGGGTGCTGCCTGGTATGGAGGGCATTAGCTATGAGGAGAGTTGGAGAAACTTGGTTTGTTCTCACTGGAACGACGGAGGTTGAGGGACAGCCTGATAGAAGTCTACAAGATTGAGGGGCATGGACAGAGTGGATAGTCAGAAGCTTTTTCCCAGGGTGGAAGAGTCAATTACTAGTGGGCACAGGTTTAAGGCAAGGTTTAAAGGAAATGTACGAGGCAGAGTTTTTACACAGATGGTGGTGGGTGCCTGGAACTCGTTGCCGGGGGAGGTAGTGGAAGCGGATACGGTAGTGACTTTTAAAGGGCGTCTTAACAAAAACATGAATAGGATGGGAATAGAGGGATATGGTCCCCGGAAGGGTTTTAGTTAAGTTGGGTAGCATGGTCTGTGCAGGCTTGGAGGGCCGAAGGGCCTGTTCCTGTGCTGTAATTTTCTTCTTTGAATTATGTCCAGGACTGTTGCACAGATTATAGAATTCAGTCTGAACTGCCCCAAAAGTGAAAGACTCTGCCTCAAGAACGGAATTTTTTGATTACCATATTTTGAGCAGTTTCTGCTGTTAATTTTGTTTTGAGATTTACTCTGTACTGTCGAGCAAATTTACACTTACACTCTTATTTAGTGTGAGTAGGAGTATACCACTGCTTTGCCACTGCATTATTGTGCTTTTAAGCACCTTAATTCTTTGAACTTGTGGAGCTGGGAAACTGAACACTGCCATTTTGGTCATGTCATTGCTGAGTGCTAATGGATTTGTTACAGCATTTATTGCAGGCAGAATAAAAACCCTTTCAAACGCTTAAAAAGCCTCAACTCTGACTAAGAAGTTGAACTTTCCCTATTTCACACATCATCTACCCTTGAGACCTTTCCAGACGAACTTGCTAAATTGTAGACAGTTCTCTGCTGTAGAAAGGCAGCCTTCCCATGTGGAATTTACATAAGACCATTGATGCCAAAAGCAAAAGTTTCAATCCCAACAGCCTTTGCTGACCGCTTTAAATAGGAAATTATTGCATTGTTTAATGTGCTGATGTTATTATCAAGTGTGCTTGGTAAATATGGGGAGAAGAAGCTTCAGAATTATTAACTAATCGATGGGGCAGATGCGCCAACGAATATGGTGCAACTCCATGTGTGATGAGCTTCAGTGACAGCATTACTTTTTCTCACTCAAGTATTAAGGCACAACTTGCTTAATTTTGTTATTTGGTCTTGCATTACTGCCTCCCTTTATTTTCTACTGATGATGGTGATTTATCTATCAAACAGCATCCCAAGTGAAACTTCTAGTCACCTGGGTGGCCTATTGCTTGGTTTGCTTCAAAGAAACCAGAAGGACAGAATGGATTTTGGTGAGTTGCTGGTTTTAGTTTTTAGTTTTCTTATTTCATATCCTTTAATAAGTTTTAGAACCAGCTGATCTCAGTCATTCACTTTGTTGCTGTATTTACCTCTAACCACCTTTGCCTCAGCTGATCTGTTGCTCAAACACTCATCCATGTGTTTGTTTCAAAGAACAAAGAAAAGTGCAGCACAGGAACAGGCCCTTCGGCCCTCCAAGCCTGTGCCAATCATGATGCTCTAACTAAACTAAAAACAAAGCTTTCTGCCCTTACTCGGTCCGTATCCCTCTATTTCCTTCCTACTCATGTACCCATCCAGATGCCTCTCAAATGTTGCTAATGTGCCTGCTTCCACCACCTTTCCTAGCAGTGCTTTCCAGGCACCCACCACTCCATGTGAAAAACGTCCCTTGCACATCTCCCTTAAACTTTCCCCCTCTCACCTTGAACCTGTGCACCCTTGTAACTGACACTTCCACCCTGGAGAAAACCTCTGACAATCCACCCTGTCTCTGCCTCATAATTTTGTCGACCTCTATCTGGTCTCTCCTTAGCTTCTGCCTTTCCACTGAGAACAACCCTAATTTATTTAACCTCTCCTCATAGCCAATGCCCTCGAGACCAGGCAACATCCAGGTGAACCACCTTTGCACTCTCTCCAAAGCTTCCATGTCTTTCTGGTAGTCTGGTGACCAGAACTGCACGTAATACTCCAAATAACCAAAATTTTATATAGCTGCAACATGACTTGCCATAGGTTGACTGTTCTAATGCTCTTCTGGCTGACCTTGCACTCTCTGTGAACTTGAACTCATCCGAAGCAGTGACGCTGATATCCCAACTCCTGCAAAATCCCATTCACTGATTGTTCCTCTGTTTGCTGGCCTACATTGGCTCTTGGTCCAGCAATGGCTCGCTTTTTAAAGCTATTGTGCTTGTTTTCAGATTCCTCCTATATTTATAATCACTCTCCTTCCCAAGATCTCTACGCTCCTTCAATACTTATCTATTGTGCATACCCAGTGGTCACTACTCCAGCTCTGGCAGCCATGCCTTCAGTTTCCTAGATCCTAAAGAATTCCCTCCTAAACTTTTCTGCTTTTTTAGATGCTCCTTAAACGTTAGCTGTTTGCCTAAGCCTTTGGTCACCTCTCCTAACAGTAGCAACTTTACTTTATTTAATTTATCATGGTAAGGCTTGTTAAGCTGCTTCACAGAGCTTTAACAAGGAGCATCAAGCCACATAAGTATGCATTAGAACAGGTGAACAAAAACTTGGTCAAAGGTAGGTTTTAAGGAGGCTGGAACACCTTTCGATGTTGAAGATGCAGATCATTGTATTATGTTAATCTGTGATAGATGGTTAAATTAGAGTTCATGCACTATTGTTGTGATGTACATATCATTGCGAAGGAGCACAGTTTCTACCTATATCCTGAATTTTCTTCATTTGAGGTAGGAAAGGCCCATCCTAAAATGGCAACCTGCTTACAGGCCCACTTAGGCCACACAGAGAAGGGGCCCACCACACAAGTACACAAGTGATAGAAGCAGGGGTAGGCCATCAGGCCCTTTAGCCTGCCCCACCATTCAGTATGATCATGGCTGATCAATGCCAAGCTCAACTCCTTTTCTGTGCCATTTCCCCATAGCCCTCTATTCCTCGATCTATCAAATATTTATCCATCTCCACTTCAAATACTTCTAAAGATTCAGCCTCCACCACTCTTTGGGCAGACAATTCCAGAGATTCGCCACCCTCTGCAAGAAAACATTTCTGTACACCTCAGTTTTAAATGACTGGCTTTTTATCTTGTAGCTATGTCCCCTTGTTTGAGACTCTCCCACTAGTGCAAACATCTCTCCATCTACCCTGTCAAGCCCCTTCAAGATCTTATATGTTTGAATAAGGTCACCTCTCACTCTTCTAAACTCCAAGGAATACAGACCCAGGTTATTTAGTCTATCTTGATAGGACAACCCTCTTATCCCAGGAATTAGCCTGGTGAATCTCCTTTGGACTGCCTCCAATATGACTATCCTTTTTAAGGTAAGAGGAACAAAACAACATGGAGTATTCCAGGTGACGTCTCACCAACACCCTGTACAATTAGAACAAAACCTCCCTATTTCTAAACTCCAACCTCTTTACAATAAAGGCCAAAATGCTGTTTGCCACCTTAACTACTTGTTGGACCTACTTGCTAGGTTTTTGCGATTCATGCATGAGAAGACCTAGATCCTCGCACTCTCTTGTCCTGTGTCTCTGCTTTCCTCGCGTTCTTTTATTCTGTATTGTATCACATTCCGTGAGAAACTGATTCTGGTCGACAAATTAATCCCATAGGGGAAAGCTAATGCCTTCCAATGCTAGAGCTCATACATGTGTTAATTGAGTCTAATTTCATGGTTCAAGTGGGTGTTCTTGTGATTTCTGTACTGTAGAAATTAGCAGTATACTTTGGACTGCATACTTAATCCCAACTGGTGATTTGATTTGTCTCCAATCACCAGTTGTGTTGTAAATGGTGCTGCGGATATTCGTATGAATATTAAATGTGGAGTTTAAAATGTTTCGCTGGAAAATATGTTTGTAGCTTTTAATATTTGCTCATTGAAATCTTGCTGATAAGGACTCAGAGGCAGCTCTCAATCACCGTGAGTTTCAAAGACTAAAACAAAAGGAATTTTTGTTTTGCAGAAACATTCTTTAACCATCCTTTCATGGATCAAACATTGTCAGTCAAAAAATGTAAGTCAGTGGTTTTGTTTTATTATTTGTGAGTGGTCATCTCTAAATTGTGGGGGGAATTGATGCAAATTGTTTTGATTTATAAGGCAGAGAATGTTAATGATTAACATCTCCCTTTGAGTTCTATTTGATTTATTATTGTCACATGTATTGGGAAATTGTTTCATGCGCGCTATACAGACAAAGCATACCGTTCATAGAGAAGGAAAGGAGAGAGTGCAGAATGTAGTGTTACAGTCATAGCTAGGGTGTAGAGCAATATCAACTTAATGCAAGGTAGGTCCATTCAAAAGTCTGATGGCAGCAGAGGAGAAGCTGTTCTTGGGGTGGCACAGTGGTTAGCACTGCTGCCTCACAGCTCCAGGGACTTGGGTTCGATTCCCGGCTTGGGTCACTGGCTGTGCGGAGACTGCATGGGTCCGTGTGGGTTTCCTCTGGGTACTCCGGTTTCCCCTCACAGTCCAAAGATGTATGGGTTAGATGCATTGGCCATTCTAAATTGCCCCTTAAGGTCCCGGGGTGTGTAGGTTAAAGGGATTAGTGGGGTAAATATGTGGGGTTACAGGGATAAGGCCTAGGTGGGATTGTTGTTAGTGCAGATTCGATGGGCTGAATGGCCCCCTGCACGATAGGGTTTCCATGATTCTATGATTGAGTTGGTTGGTATGTGCCCTCAGACATTTTATCTTTTTCCTGTCGGAAAGTGGAAGAGTGTATGTCCGGGGTGCGTGGGGTCCTTGATTATGCTGGTTGCTTTTTCGAGGCAGTAGGAAGTGTCAGTGGATGGGAGACCATAAGATGTAGGAGCAGAATTAGGCCATTCGGCCTATTGAGTCTGTTCCGCCACTCAATCATGGCTGATATGATTCTCATGCCCATTCTCCTGCCTTCTCCCTGTAACCCTTGATCCCCTTATTAATCAAGAACCTATCTATCTCTGTCTTAAAGTCACTCAATGACCTGGCCTCCACAGCCCTCTGGCAATGAGTTGCACAGATTCACCACCCTCTGGCTGAAGAAATTCCTCCATCTCAGTTTTAAAGGAGCATCCTTTCACTCTGAGTTGTGGCCTCGAATTCTAGTCTCTCCCACTAGTGGAAACACCCTCTCCAAGTCCACTCTATCTAGGCCTCTCGGTATTCTGTAAATTTCAATTAGATCCCCCCCTCAGCCTTCTAAACTCCATTGAGTATAGACCCAGACTCCTCAACAACTGCTCATGTGGCAAGCCCTTCATTCCTGGGATCATTCTTGTGAACCTCCTCTGGACCCCCTCGAAAGGGCAGCGCATCCTTCCTTGGGTATGGGATCCAAAACTGCTTACATTATTCCAAATGGGGTCTGACCAGAGACGTATACAGCCTCAGCATCCCTGCTCTTGTATTCTAGCCCTTTAGCAATGAACGCTAACGTTGAATTTGCCTTCCTGATTACCAACTGAACCTGCACCTTAGAGTCCTGAATCAGGACTCCCAAGTCCCTTTGTGTGTCAGGTTTCCGAAGCCATTCCCCATTTAGAAAATAGTCTACGCCTCTATTCTTCCTACCAAAGTACATAACCACACACTTTTTCACATTGTATCCTATCTGCCACTTACTTGCCCTCTCTCCTAGCCTGTCCAAGTCATTCTGCAGCCTCCCCACTTCCTCAACACTACCTGTCCCTCTACATATCTTTGTATCCTCCCCCCGCTCCCCCAATGATCTCACTCACTCACCCCATCCCCCAAAGAGGCTCTGCCCCCATGCCTGATGCCTGGTGGGCAGTGTCAGTGCCCCATGGGCATTGCCACTTTGCCCTTTGGGAAGTGCCAAGCTAGCAATGCCCAGAGTGATTGCCCGCCCCCCCCGCCCCTTCACTCCAGCGGGGTCGGGTTGCCAGCTCCCCGTTAATCGGGAGCTACTATGAACCCTGCTGGAGTGAAACACTCCTGGCCGGAGGGAGAGGAAGAAATTTCAGTCCTGGGCCTGCTAATTATGTAAGAAGTTTAACAACACCAGGTTAAAGTCCAACAGGTTTATTTGGTAGCAAAAGCCACACAAGCTTTCGAGGCTCTAAGCCCCTTCTTCAGGTGAGTGGGAATTCTGTTCACAAACAGAACTTATAAAGACACAGACTCAATTTACATGAATAATGGTTGGAATGCGAATACTTACAACTAATCCAGTCTTTAAGAAACAAAACAATGGGAGTGGAGAGAGCATCAAGACAGGCTAAAAAGATGTGTATTGTCTCCAGACAAGACAGCCAGTGAAACTCTGCAGGTCCACGCAACTGTGGGAGTTACAAATAGTGTGACATGAACCCAATATCCCGGTTGAGGCCGTCCTTGTGTGTGCGGAACTTGGCTATCAGTTTCTGCTCAGCGACTCTGCGCTGTCGTGTGTCGCGAAGGCCGCCTTGGAGAACGCTTACCCGAATATCAGAGGCCGAATGCCCGTGACCGCTGAAGTGCTCCCCAACAGGAAGAGAACAGTCTTGCCTGGTGATTGTCGAGCGGTGTTCATTCATCCGTTGTCGCAGCGTCTGCATAGTTTCCCCAATGTACCATGCCTCGGGTCACGGGCATTCGGCCTCTGATATTCGGGTAAGCGTTCTCCAAGGCGGCCTTCGCGACACACGACAGCGCAGAGTCGCTGAGCAGAAACTGATAGCCAAGTTCCGCACACACAAGGACGGCCTCAACCGGGATATTGGGTTCATGTCACACTATTTGTAACTCCCACAGTTGCGTGGACCTGCAGAGTTTCACTGGCTGTCTTGTCTGGAGACAATACACATCTTTTTAGCCTGTCTTGATGCTCTCTCCACTCCCATTGTTTTGTTTCTTAAAGACTGGATTAGTTGTTAGTATTCGCATTCCAACCATTATTCATGTAAATTGAGTCTGTGTCTTTATAAGTTCTGTTTGTGAACAGAATTCCCACTCACCTGAAGAAGGGGCTTAGAGCCTCGAAAGCTTGTGTGGCTTTTGCTACCAAATAAACCTGTTGGACTTTAACCTGGTGTTGTTAAACTTCTTACTGTGTTTACCCCAGTCCAACGCCGGCATCTCCACATCATGCCTGCTAATTATGTGCAGATCTTCATTGTAATAATTTATGCCGAAATCGGTGTGGAGCTGATGGCGCTGGAAATCCGGCGGCCGGAGACTCGCAGAGGCCGTGGGGTCCAGCGGGAAGCCTGCTAAATGGTCTACGCTTGAGTCTCCCGGCCCGCTGCGCAGCTAAAGCAGTGCAGTGGCCTCCGTCAAATGTTTATACTTGGGTTCTTTCTTGAGTGTGATGTTCACATGGATGTTCTTTCAATATATTTCAATGAAAATTAACAACGTGTATTTATTGAGCATCATACTTAATCTCAAATGGCTATTATTGAGTTTAATCCAGCTCACTTTGTTGGAAATGGTCGTAAAACTTTCCCCTGCCACAACCCCTCCTATTTCCTTCAAGCTGTTTCTTTAATCTATTTTTGCATTCAGTTGTGCAGATCATAACATTGTTCCTCTCACTCTGCATGCCCATCAATCATGATAGATCGCGACCACACAAAGGCCTCGCGCTCTCCTGGCTGTTTAGTGAGGAGCTTTTGGGAAGGGTGTGGTTTGGGGGAAGGGAGGCAGATGCAATTTGTATGCGTTGTATTCATGCTAGTAACCATCTGCAGTTCATTTGTTTGGCATGTGATTTTAGTCTGAGGAGTATCGTGAAAGATATTTGTGGCCTTTGCCAATTTATTGTTGTCTGTTGGTGGTCTCCTATTGACCGTCATTGCATATTTCAGTGGTGGGAACAGCCATTTAAAATAAAGGGTTTTCACTGGTTTGAGCCGTTCTCTTGAGCTGAATTTTTTGAGCCAATAAAATTATATATTGGATGACGTGTTCATTTTGACACCTAAAATTGCATTGTACTCGGAAGTTACTCTCCAAAATGAGCATACTTATTAGCAGTCCTTAGAGTCTGAAGGCAGTTGGACAAATAAATTCTTAGGTAGCACAGGAAAGTTAAACAAAGCTTTTTAGCTATAGCTTCTGCTGCTAGTATTGTTTTATTAACTAATATTTGTATAGAACTTTGGTGAGGCCACAGCTGGAGTACTGTGTGCGGTTCTGGTTGCCGCATTATAGGGAGGATGTGATTGCACTGGAGGGGGTGCAGAGGAGATTCACCAGGATGCTGCCTGGGATGGAACATTTAAGTTATGAAGAGAGGTTGGGTAGGCTTGTATTGTTTTCGTTGGAGCAGGGAAGACTGAGGGGTGACCTGATTGAGGTGTACAAAAGTATGAGGGGCATGGACAGAGTGGATAAGGAGCAGCTGTTCCCCCCTAGTTGAAGGGTCAATCATGAGGGGACATAGATACAAGGTGAGGGGCAGGAGGTTTAGGGGGGTGAGAGGAAGAACATGTTACCCAGAAGGTGGTGACGGTCTGGAATGCATTGCCTGGGATGGTGGTAGAGGTGGGCTGCCTCACATCCTTTAAAAAGTACCTGGATGAGCACTTGGTGCATAATAACATTCAAGGCTATGGGCCAAGTGCTGGTAAATGGGATTAGGTGGGAGTTCAGGTGTTTTACCCGTGTCAGTGCAGACTCAGTGGGTTGAAGGGCCTCTTCTGCACTATATGACTCTATGAATATTCCCAGCGTATTGTAAATTACCTATCAGAGGAAACAGCAAAATTAACGTCAGATTGGGAGAGGCTGAAGCTGACAATAGGCATTATTTCACAAAGATAATTTCTGTGATTTGGGTGGTATTTTTCTGCTGCAAGCTTAAAATGGCAGCTTGTAGTTAGTGTCATTCTCACTGCTGACATTTTTGTTCAAGATTCACTCTACCTCTCTGCACAATGGCCTCAAAGGAAGTGGAAATGTGCTCTTATGGAAATTGCCCTTTCATTCTTTATATTCTGCCATCTCATCATGCCCTGTTTAAATCGGGACAGAGTTGAACGATAGGGAGTGCGCTTGAAATGCATTTGATCAATTAAATTGGGTGTTCTAATGTAAAGTCATAATGAAATCTAGTACTTAAACCTAATGGATTGGAACGATTACATCTGCAGCGTGTCCTGTGCCTGTACCCACGTGCCCTGGTTCCGTTTCTGGTAGCTCTTGTGGCAGCTCTCCATCTTGTCATTTTGCCTCTCCTCCTGTAAGTAGTTTATTTTATTGATGCATTATTCATTCCGCATAACCTCTGCCTAAAATTCTGCCATTATGTCAATGATGAATGAATCTGACTATCACTCGTTCCATTAATAGATAACCATTGGTAAGTGAATGACTTGAAACTGCTGTAAAGATGACTTGCTTGAATATATTTTATATTCACCATATACACTCACGTAATGGTCAATCTTGTGTAGAACATAGAACATAGAACATTACAGCGCAGAACAGGCCCTTCGGCCCACGATGTTGCACCGACCAGTTAAAAAAAAAAACTGTGACCCTCCAACCTAAAGCAATTTCTTTTCGTCCATGAACCTATCTACGGATCTCTTAAACGCCCCCAAACTAGGCGCATTTACTACTGATGCTGGCAGGGCATTCCAATCCCTCACCACCCTCTGGGTAAAGAACCTACCCCTGACATCGGTTCTATAACTACCCCCCCTCAATTTAAAGCCATGCCCCCTCGTGCTGGATTTCTCCATCAGAGGAAAAAGGCTATCACTATCCATCCTATCTAAACCAAATCGACCCTGACCTTTAGCCAAAAAATCCAAGCTCTTTGTACTTTCCACCTACTCGCTGCTGAAGTCAAGCTTAGCCTGGTGCAGACTTCCTTGTAGAATCATAGAATAGCACACTACTTAATGTGACTATTCAATTTCTCATGTCTGTGCACATCAACAAATCAAGGCTACCGCCTCACTGGTGGGCACTGTGTTCCTGGCAAGCCCATCCTCTAATATGGCAGCACGCTATCAAGAAGGAACAAAGGGATACACGCCTCAGTTCATACTTGAAGTCGTTGAGTCGCAGGGCAGACAAATAATTGTGCAGTAGCTAGAGAATTCAAGGGAGTGATGAGAGATTGGAGGAAGCTCGCTACACAGCTTGCAAGGATAAGAATAAAGCCTAAGAATAGATGCACAGAGAAAAGCCTAGCATGTAGCCACATTTGGAAGACAAAGTTGCAAAATATATCAGTGCAAATGATCAGAATGGACTCAGTTTCTCGAAGATCTATCCGAATCTTTGCCCTGAAATAACAAGAAAACTGCTATTTCTCATTTCCTGCTGCTATTTCTTATGTTCTTATTTGCGGTAGAAGATCAGCCAAGATCTTATTGAATAGCGGAGCAGTCTTGAAAACCTGAATGTCCTACTCGTGTTCCTATTTCTTATGTTCCTAAAATAAGGCATTGTATTTTGTACTGCGATAATGGACGAAGATTTCACAGCGTCTCTCCGCAGAACTTGATGACAGGATTATTGCATTTCAGCAGTTTATAATCAAACATTGACAAAAAAATGGATACGCATTGGCCTGTATTTGGAAACATGGATAAGACTCGTGTTCATTTTGACGTGCTATCCAGTAAAATGGTGAGCAAAGTTGGAGAGCAAACAGTGTTTGTGAAGACAGCAGCTCATGAAAAGAGCAGATTCACCATTGTGCTGTTGTGCATGTCTGATGGGACAGAGCTTAAGCCAAATGTGATATTAAAGAGAAAATTCCTCCCAAAACAGGAATCATAGAAATCATAGAAATCATACAGCGCAGAAGGAGGCCATTCGGCCCATCGAGTCTGCACCGACCACAATCCCACCCAGGCCCGACCCCCACATATTTTACCCGCTAATCCCCCTAACCTACGCATCCCAGGACTCTAAGGGGCAATTTTTAACCTGGCCAATCAACCTAACCCGCACATCTTTGGACTGTGGGAGGAAACCGGAGCACCCGGAGAAAACCCACGCAGACACGAGGAGAATAGTCATCCATGTTCATGATAAAGGATGGGTAGACAAAGGTGGCTTGAAAATATGGCAGAGGAAAGTTTGGAGTTTCCGATGAAGGGGATTATATAAAGAAAAAGGTCCTCACTGTGCACGGTAGCACAGTGGTTAGCACTGCTGCTTCACAGCTCCAGGGACCTGCGTTTGATTCCCGGCTTGGGTCATTGTCTGTGTGGAGTTTGCACATTCTCCTTGTGTCTGCGTGGGTTTCCTCTGGGTGCTCCGGTTTCCTCCCACAGTCCAAAGATGTGCGGGTTAGGTTGATTGGCCATGCTAAAATTGCCCCTTAGTGTCCTGAGATGCGTAGGTTAGAGGGATTAGCGGGTAAATGGGTAGGGATATGGGGGTAGGGCCTGGGTGGGATCGTGGTCGGTGCAGACTCGATGGGCCAGATGGCCTCTTTCTGCACTGTAGGGTTTCTGTGATTTCAATAATCTGGGATATGTTCAGATTCCACCTTGTTGATGATGTTGCTGAAGTTGGATTGCAAAACAGTGATGTTGCCGTGATTGCCAGTGGTCTAACCATAAGCCATTGGATGTTTTGCTAAAGAAGCCCTTCAAGGATAGCATGAGAAGAAAGTGGAATGACTGGATGACCAGAAGGAAAGACCTTCATTAAGGTGGCAGCATGCAGGCCCCAACGTTAGTAATCCAGTGAATAGGTTGTAGAGGCCTGGGATGAAATCAGAAAGGAAATTGTCGTCAAGTCATGTAAGAGGGATATCCAGTGAATTGATGGCACATGAAGATGATTATTTGCGGAACGCTATGGCCAGTGATGATATGATTGTTGTTGAAAATGATGTAGATGATCCATCTGATGCCGTTCAAGATACCGATTGAGGCACTTTATTTGGTTTTGAAGACGAGGGTAATTTTTTATGCATTTTAATCAGTGCATGCTCTCCTGCACTCCTCTTTCTGAACTGTGGATAAACCTGAGTGAAATTATATGAATTTGTATAAATGACATTTATCTCTGTCTCAAGGGAGCTTATTATTTGTAAATAAAAATGTAATAAAAATACTTTTGGCTCCTTTTGCACTGACTCTGGGAACAGTCATATACCTGGCAACTCTGATCACAAGATGATGGGCGAGAGTAAATATTGTTCATAAAAGTTGACCCACTATTTTTTTTGACTCAACATTTAGTCTTAGAAACCCAATTTTTACACCAGTTTTAGATTAGCAAGGCTAATTTTCATTTCCATTCAAAGAATATCCATTTAATAGAAAGATATTCTGGAACAATTGTTAACCTTGACTTACACACATGCTCTTAATTTTTTTGTGGGGAAATTAGCTTGATACTGTTTTCATAGCCCAAATAACTCCAATTTGCATTGTGCCAATTAAATTTGCATTCCAGCTAAGTTTGCATTTGTTTTGTATCAGCTAGCTGTAGAATAAACCAACACATATAACTATTTGTTTTATACATTCCTGTATGTAACCTGATCTCTGCTTTATTTTGTCAGTGTTCTTGTAAGCCAAGCACCCATACAATTGGCTACATGTTGTGCACCAAACCAACCTTTTTCTTCTCTTCGGTGAAAGCCAGCTTCCCAAAGTTTGGATAGCACAGTTGGAATGATGGCATTTTCTCTTGCATGCCACCCATGTCGATTTAAATTATAGTCCAATCACGTAATCACAGCTTGTTCTGATATATGTATTTCAGATCAAGAGTAGTAGTCCAGATTGAGATTTCCTGGTGCTTTGTGACAAATATTTCTAAACTTTGAATTGGAATTTTGTGCATTTTTCCATGAAGAACTGAGACACTGTTTGATAGCAACAATTCTAAAATCGCAACTCTCACTTCTGGTTCATTGTTACCTGGCTTCCCAAGCCCTTGGATCATCTTTAAGCATGTAATCTTTAGTGTTTTGCTGTAGCTACTAAATATGACTAGATAACTTAACTTGAAAACGGTAGGTGATCAATAATATAGTTGCTGTGCCAACCCTCTGTGATAATAGGGCACCATCTTTTGACATGGGATGTTTGGCTTTGTGGCCAAATGAAAGTAAATTCTTCCTTCTAAAGTTGGTGTGCTGTGTGGTCTTGAGTTTAGTGTGACATGGTGCCCAACTCGTCAAATCAGGCAGTGACAGACTGTAAAGGTCATGTATGATTGGGACCAAATACTGCTTTTCCGCAATAAAAATGCACTTCAAGAAACCAAAAAATGACTTGGATTTGTAAAGCACTGGACGTTTCAATGTGCTTTGCAGCTAATAAAGTATTTTTTGAAGTGTAGTCGCTGTTGTAATGCAGGCAAAGAGGCAGCTAATTTGTATGCAGCAAACTCCTACAAACAGCAATATGATAATGACCAGATAATATGATATTGGTTGAGGGATAAGTATTGGCCCAAATGCTGGAGATACCTTCCTGGCTCATCATCAAAATAGTGGTTGTGTTTTGGTCTCTTTTTGGCATCCTTAATATAACTTTACCTTAATACACCTTTCAGAGCCCATCCTAAATTATGGTTGTGATGTGGTGAATGGAGGAATTAAAAATAGCAGAGAAAATAGACCAGTCCAGTCTTCTCCTGTGGTATAGTAAATATACAATCTCGATCCTCTGAAGGGTAATATTTTAAGCAAACATAAATATTAAACTGTTTTGTGTTCATGAAACCTTGCAAAATAACAGAATAAGCTCTAATTTATAATTTTATTAATGCAGCTCCATGAATGTAAAGACAAAATATAACCTTACCTTCTGATATGGTTATTAAAATATAACCTTTTTTTCCAGTCATTACCAGATATGCAACGTATACAGGAGGACACTCTGCCTTCCCCACCTCTGGGTCCACCTAACTATCTACAGGTTTCCAAAGACTCTGCCAGCAGTGGCAGTAAGAACTCTTCATGTGACACAGATGACTTTGTTCTAGTTCCGCATAGCATCTCTTCAGATCAGTCATGTAAGCAGCTGCTCTTTGCTTCAAATATTCAAGTTTGCCATTATATCTACCTACACATAGGGGGAAAAAAACCTGAGGATTCCAGAAGCAGCTTGACTGCACTGTTGCAACATAGGCTATGAGGGCTTGAAAACTGCGCGGTATGGAAACTAGGAGCAGGAGTAGCCCATTTAGCTCTTCGATCCTGCTCCGCCATTCAATCAGACCATGGCTGATCCACTATCTCAAGGCCATATTCCTCCCCATATCCCTTGATATCAATAAAATCTAAAAAATCATTTGTCTCTTTCTTGAATACATTCAATGACTTGGCCACCACTTCCTCCTGTGGTAGAGAATTACACAGGTTTATTACCCTTTGAGTGAAGAAATCTTTCCTAATCTCAGTCCTAAATGGTCTGCCCGGTATCCTGAGAATGTGACCCCTGGTTCTAGATTCCTCAACCAGGGGAAAACATCCACCCTGCATCTAGTCTGGCCCATCCTGTTAGAATTTTATACCTTTCAGTCAGATCTCCTCTCCACCTTCCAAATTCCAGTGAGTACAGGCCCAGTTGAACCTACCTCTCCTCATAGGACAGTTCCATCAACCCCGTATCAGCCTAGTGAACCTCCACTGCACTCCCTCTGTGGCAAATGCTGAAGCTGTAATAGGCTGAATTGGCTCAAACTCGGTCTTTTTCAACAGCTACTTTGAGTTTAAAACTGGATTTGCTATTTGTTCCTAATTAATTACACTCCCATAATCTATCACAAAGCTTTGTGTTGTAACCCAGAGAATCAAAGTACCTATCAGATGTATTGTTTACATAATTGCATAGTTTTTTTAAAGGTCCAACTCTTCTTTCAAAGTTATCACTCACTTGAATCGAAACATGTAAACATTTAGCTACCCTGAACCATTGTATTCAAATGGAAAGAGTTTGGTGTATCTGACAAAGTTTATTCTTCTAAGTTTGTTCTAAAACTTTGTGCAGATGACATGCCATTGGGAACGGTTGGCAGACGAGCTTCCAGTGAATTTTTGATGTGTGGAGGGTACGTACAAATCAACTAAAATTCTGTTGTTTGTGATTGTTCAAAAGTGATGGAGGAATGATTTGGAATAATGCTACATTCATTGGAATAGATGTCAGGAACAGGATGCATATAGAAAGACTTTATTTTAAAACTGCAGGTAAAACCAGTTGCAGTCGATTAAGTTTGTTACTTCGTGATTTAAGGATTAGAAGGGGCACAAGTTCAAAATTCACCATATTTGAGAAAAGCTGTAAACTATGATTTGTCCCTTTGCCCCCACTCCCAGGGTGGTGGAAATGTGAACTCGCAGAGAATGTTGCCGATTTGGAATGGGCTTTAAAGGGAGTTGAATCAACATTGATTGAGAATTGGGGATTAATAGCTTGTTTGATTCCCTTTCCCCAGAAGGGATAGGACAGGGAACTTGCGTGTAGAAATAACAGCAGTGCCAGTTAAATGTGGGATCTTGCACTTTGTTGTTTTAACAAAGGTGTTCACCCATTTGCAAAACCTGATTTGATCTTTTCAATAAAACCATACAAAGGGGAATGCTGTATAAATACTTTTCTATTAATATTTGTAGCAGTAATTTTCAGGCTTTTGTGCTTTTTGGAATATCAAGTGTGTGATTGGGTGGTGTGAGGAAAATTGGAGCTCACAAAACAACATATAGCTGTATAGGTGGGTTGGGCCAAAGGCTTTCTTTACTTTGGGCTGTGTTATCCAATGCCTAAATCAGTATCTGAGCTTATGTTTGTATAATAAGTCTGCAAACACTTCATGCAATAAAAATATTTCACTATATTGAGTTACAATTTCATAATTCAACATTTGCTCACTTGATAAAATGTGATGTTGGGGATTGTCAGGCATGCACACGACGGTTACTTTAGCCTCCTTGTGAGATGTATTTCTTTACCAGGATTTGCAGTCTTGGAAGATAAACAGGAGTGCATCTTGCTCTGTAATAAACGTACCTCTATGTTGCTTTGCATGGCACCCTAATGTGTGTTCTTGTGTAAACTGTGGATGTCTAAACATATTCTTCACTCGAGTAAAGCAATATTGTTAAAATACAAAAACGTATGCTGAATTCTTGCAAAGATTAGAATGCAGCGTGGCATCTCAGTACAATAAATATTCAGTAACATTTGTTATTCATACCAGTTTCCAAGTTCCTTCCAGTCTTTTAATAATTTAGGCATCAATGGCTGAATAATAAACATTTTAGGAAATATATTTTGAAAGTTTTTAACTGCTGAGGAGCAAATAATGGTCCAAGCTATGGAGACTAGAAAAAGCAGAAATCCATTCACTACCAAAGTTCAAATTTTTGTTGACTATTGACTTTGCTCCTGTGAAAGATATGTAACTCAGTGGCAAAATAAAATTCAGTATTCTAACATTGTATTCCGAAGAAAGACCTGAGGAAAAGTTCACGGCAGATGTTTAATCTCAGTCGGCCAGAAGGAGGATGTGTTGGGGGTATGAGCCTTGAGGCTGAAACACTCAAAAAGATTCACAGGACAAACACTAGATTCAAAATAGAGAATTAAATCAGCATCTTCGATTTTTCTGTCTCCACCAACTTATCAGGCAGTCACCTTTAACCTCTTCTGGGGGCTCAGCAGCTCTGCAGAGACCTTCCTCAGCCTCATCCAGGTCAAGCTCTTCTAGCTCGGCCAACAGGTAGGACCTTCATGTAGAGTTTACAAAGGAATAAGCATCGGGGGTAGAGTTTCTGCTTTGGACAAAATCGAGTAATTACACACACTGCGCTTGAAATTTTCCTGTTTTCAACTTCCCAATAAAATTTATTTGCATATTTACAAATGTAAAATATTTTGTGAACAAGCCCGATCAGGCAGTGTAATTAAACACAACTGTTTCTTTTCCGTTTTTAAAAAAGAGTATTCTTATGCATTAAAGAATGGTAACCTAGTGACGGTATATTAATGTGGGTGTCCAGTCCTCCCTCTGGGTAACCTGATTTTAAGATGATTGAAAATGTCTTTTAAAAAAAATACATAACCATTTAAAAGGTTATTTTTTCCACATTAAAAATATTTAAAACATGTGTCCAAGAAAATGGAATTTGAAAAGCCTTCCCAAACCAATGAAACTGGCAAATCTCTCAATTTTGACTTTGGTGTGGCCAATTAATGCAACCTGGGCCTGATTGGGCCAAATTAAATTGTGAACCAACAAAGAAGATTGTGGAAAATATGAGTGTAAGTGCTTCTGGGCATGATTCACCAATGTTTTTAATTTACCAAGTTTTGGCACTAGTTCAGCCAACTTGTACAGAAATCTGTCCACAAAACAAGCAGAAACTCCCCCCAGTATTTTAATTATCTGTTAGAGAGCCACCTTGAAGTCATTTGAGACAAGACCGGGGAGGAACCAAAATGTTTGACATTTGTGCACAGGTATTATTAAAACCTGAGGGTTGACTGATTTATATTTTTAAAAAATTGTTTAAACTGTTAGTTTTTCAGATCAGAACACTTTTTGACTCTCAATTTTTGTGGGGGAAATTAATACACCTTTGAGAAAAGAAATGGAATCTTCTGGTGTAAGAGTCAAGATTTACAAAATCCTCTGGGATGCCACCAAAATGAGTGTTTCTGTTAATCTGTTGTACCAGTAAAACCTGTTGCTGTTTTTATCCATGTCATTGTCAAATAAATATTGTGTAAATAGAGCATTTGGGGCATGCTTTTTTTGTTTCATGGTGCTGGCCAGAGCATGCTGCTAATTTAGCTGACTTGTGGGGCGCAAATAGTGCTCTGTGGGACTTCATATTTTGTTTTCCATGTAATTGTCGGGAGTTTTGAGAGGGGGAAGTCATTTCTACTGAGTTCCATGTCCTTGAGTTTTGTGCATTTCTTAAACTCTTGGTACTTTTTCGCTTGGAATTCCTAAATGCTAACTCTTTAATCCTTCAAAGCCTCACACTTGTATTATGTTGTATCCACCTGTGGATAGCCACTGCCTACAAAAATCCCAGACCTTTGGATTTGCACCAAATCCAGAATAATTATATCAAACTACTTATTTAAAAACAAGCATCCTGTTTTAAATCATATATCCACTGGTGGCCATGCCTTCACATATCTAAGCCCTTAAGTTCTGGAATTCCGTCAAGCACCTCTCCTCCTCTTTACCTCGCTTTGTTGCTATGGGGCTTGCCTTTAAAACCTACTACTTCGGCCAAGTTTATGGTCATGTGATGTAATATCGCCTTATTTAATTCAGTCTCATTCTGTTTTATAATGCTCTGTGAAACTCCATGGGGCATTTTATTATGTTAGATAACGTATGAGTAGTGAAATTTTTGTTTAAAAAAAAATGCACCTATTTGTAAAGCAAGGTGTGTTTACTCCTACTGACTGGTGCTATCTGTAGTCCTTCAAAAATCTTTGCATTCATTTTGGATTTATCTCAGCCTTGTAATCCAGTGGCTGCCTTAAAATCCAACATTAATTTCGCCTTTTCCACAACGGGTTTTCTTTGAGCATTTTGGAGCTCAGGTAATTTTATCATCTTGCACCAAAATAAGCAGCTGTCCTGTTGCAGAATGAATCTGAATTTATATCGTGTTTGATCACATATTCAGGATGTCCCAAAGCCTCACAACCGCTTAATTACATTTGAAATGAAGTCACTGTGGAGTGACCAATTGCGGCTTCTGCACCCTCAGCTGTGAGTTGTCAAAACTGGCAAGTGAGATGAAAAACAGATAATCTGTTTATGATGTTGGTTGCAGTTGGAAATGTTGATCAAGACATCAGTAAACTGACAGCTCTTCAAATAGTACAACCAATCTTTTAATTTTACCTGAATCAAAACACTGAGCTTTAAGGATGACACCTTTAGCATGCAACAGTACCATCAACTTGAGTGGTCCAGTTTTTTTATTCACCGTGGGCTGTGGGTATCACTGGTAAGATTTATTGCACAACCTTATTTACGTAGAGAAGATGGTGGTGAGCTGCTGCCTTGAACCACTACAGTCTGTGTGGTGTAGGTACATCCAGAATGCTGTTGGGGAATAAGTTCCAGGATTTTGACCTAGTGACACTGAAGGAATGGCGATTTAGCTCCAAGTTAGGATGATGAGTGTTTGGGAGGGAACTTCCAGGTGTTGGTGTTCCCATGTGTCTGTTGTCCTTGTCTTAGACGGTAGTGGTCGTGGATTTGAAAGGTGTTGCCTAAGGTGCTTTGAGTTCCTGCAGTGCATCTTGTAGGTGGTACACACTACTACCACTGTGCCAGTGGTGGAGGGAGTGAATGTGTGTGGATGAGATGCCAGTCAAGCAGACTACTTTGTCCTTGATAATGTGAAGGTTCTTGAACATGATTGGAGCTGCACTCATCCAAGCCAGTGGAGAGTATTCTGTCATACTCCTGACTTGTGCCTTGGAGATGGTGGACAGGCTTTGGGGAGTCAGGAGGTGAGTTACTAGCCACAAGATTCTGAGCCTCTGACCTCTTATAGCTGGGAGCACTACGCTGAGGAACTCCTGCAGTGATGTCCAGGAGTTGAGATGACTGACCAACAACCACAACAGTCTTACTTCATGCTATGCATGACTCCCAACAGTGGAGAGTTTTCCCCCAATTCCTGTTGACTCCAGTTTTGTTGGAGCTTCTTGATATCAGGTTCTGTCAAATTCTGCTTTTATCTCAAAGGCAGCTACTCTCACTCTCACCTCAGGATTAAATATCCTATTGATTACTTCAGTTTCCTCAATTCTTAAAACAGTATTATTAATGGGACTTAACAGAGTTATTAATGAGGCATGGACATTTCTCTGGCGAAAGTATCTTGCTGCTTTGTTTGACCTGTCAGGAACTGTATATGAGTTGTGTGGAAGTTTTGCATTTCCAAGTTAGCTTTCCTCTGCTCATCAAGTATGAGGATGTGACCTGAAGTTGGTGAAATATTATCAAAGGTATTTAAATTCCAACTACAAAGTTATTTGAATTGTTGTATTAGTGGTATTGGCCTGTGTCAAACATGTTAGTTGCAGCCTAGCCGGGTAACTGACAATACAGCAAGTATCTGGAGTGCAGAAAATTTCTTGGAGAGGTCAACACATGTCTGGACTTTGTTTCTACCTATAAACATTTAATTTTACTAAATTAATGCAAGTGAGTTTTGCTTCAACTTCCTGGCTGGCTCAATGGTTAGATCCACCAGCTGGTGTGGTTCAGATCAGAAAGGTCTAGTTTTTATTCTTGGCCTGTGCCTGGCTGACATCTGGGGCATCCACTCGGCGCTATAATTCAGCCAAAGTCCCCTTGTTCTCTGTGTGTGTGGATGTTGCTGTGAATTATTATACCTCCCACAGTTAGTAGCCTGCCTTTGATAACTGTAGTGGAATAGCCATTTAATAGAGATACTGGAGATCTACAGGTGCACATGGCACTTCACTACAGAAGGGATGGGGGCTGAATGGTGAAAGAAAATCGGTGTTGCAGTCTTGTAGGTGATTTTATGTAGTGCATATTGATAAGTATTCATTTGCAAGTGAAATGTTAGTTCGAAGGCTGTGAAGGATAGAATTTCAAGTTACTTCCTTTCCCTGCAATGCAAAAATTCTAATTTAATTGAAGGGGGGAAACTGCTCCAGTGCTCTGTTCAGTAGTATCGGTTAGCTGACATTTTTTCAGATATGTACACAATGTACATTTCTGCTGCTGAGAAATTACAGTTGAAGATTGAGACGATGCTGACTGTTGTGGATTTTTGTGCAGTATGTAAGATAATGCAGTTTTTCCTTAAGAATCCACTGGAACCGCACCCCTGTGGCGCAATGGGTTGGTGTATCAACGCAGTAAGCCACGGAGTAATGGGATACATGTTCATAGCGGTGAGTTGCCAGTTTATGGCCAAGTTGTTGGGAAGGTGCCAAACAAAAGGTGCTTCCTTATAAAAAGGGTGGGGAAAAAGAAATCAGTGGGTGAATGAACTGCACTGCGCCTACACCTCTCATAGCAGCTGCTTGCAGAGCAGTGGAGAGATCTGGGAGAAAGAGGAATACCCACCATTTTGGCCAGAGAATGATGAAAGGTTTTGAAGAACATTTAAGTAGGAAAAGAATCCAAGCAAGTTTGTTTACATTGCTGTCTACCCCAGCAATTTGGATTTTATATTTTGCTCTTTTGTCACAGACTTCTGCCAATGGCATTAACCATTATAGCTTACAAACAGAGCAGTTTATTTTTACTGGATCATCATTAGACCCCTGTTTACTGCACAGCTGAGCCCAAGTCTATTATTAAGGAATGTGTTCACCCCAGCCAACTATGGATTGGCGAGAATGCAGAAGAGGTTGAAAAAAATGATTCCAGGGATGAGAAACTTAGAGATAGTTTGGAGAAGTAGGGACTGTTTCCCTTGGAGAAGAAAAGGCTAGGAAGAGATTTGACCGAGGTGCTCAAAATCATGAGGGGCCTAGCCAGAGTAGGTATGGGGAAACTGTTCCTCCTCGTGAAAAGATCGAGAATGAGGTGGTTCAGATTTAAAGGAATTGGCAAAAAGTGCAGTGATGTGAGCAAAGAACAAATTCACACAGCAAGTGGTTAGGGACAGGAATGCTCTCCGAGTGTGTGGTGGAGGCAAGTTCAATCGAGGCATTCAAGAGGGAATTTGATGATGATTACAGCAAGCGGCACAGTGCTTAGCACTGCTGCCTCACAGCGCCAGGGACCTGGATTCGATTCCCGGCTTGGATCACTGTCTGTACAGAGTCTGCACTTTCTCCCCGCGTCTGTGTGGGTTTCCTCCGGGTGCTGCGGTTTCCTCCCACAGTCTGAAAGACGTGCTGGTTAGGGCGCATTGGCCATGCTAAATTCTCCCCAAGTGTACCCGAACAGATGCTGCAGTGTGGCGACTGGGGGATTTTCACAGTAACTTAATTGCAGCGTTAATGTAAGCCTATTTGTGACACTAAGAAATAAACTTAAACTCAATTTGCTTGTGCAGAGGGAAAGGGCAGGAGAAATGACAAATGAAATGCTCACTTGGGGAGCTGGTGCAGACAATGGGCCAAATGACCATCTCCTGTACTGTAACAATTCTGTGATTCTATTGCAAATTTTATTCACCTTTGTTTTGTCTTAGGGAGTGGTCAGTGGTTTCTGTAGAATAAACACCTGGTGACCTTAACTCACGAGCAGTAAAACTGATTCACTGGTTTGTTTTGAATAAAACTGCTAAATGTAATCAGAGGAGTTTTAGGTTTTTGGACAGACCGAACAGCATGAATGAATTTTCATAGTTATATTAAGTAGCAATCATTCTTATGCCGTTGCTTTATTCAGAACTGCAGTTATGGAAGTAGAAATGCAATCCATTGGCATATGTTTGTAAACAAAAGGAATTAAAGTTAGGTTTGTAGTGAGGGTGCTACATTTCAGCGCCATTGCTCTTGCATAGGAATATTAGTAGGATCATGAGTAAGCTGGTCAGTCTCTCAAGTCTGTTCTTTGATTCAATAAAATCATGCCCGATTTGTATCTTCACTTCATTTTACTAACCTTTGCTTCATTTCCCTCGAGACCCTGACCAAATAGAAATTGACTAATCTCAGTTAGGAAAATTTTTGTTGACCGTAACAGGGGAAGAGCATCAACCCAAATCTCAACAAAGTTCCATTTTAGAAAAGCTTTAACTCTGTAGCTGTTCCAGTTTTGGGATGTTAAAAACAGCAAGTGTCCCTATTGGAGATCACTGTGCAATAACCTTCTGATGTGGATGTAAACTGAAGATCGAATTTTGCCCAATTCTGTCAAATGACATTCAGGCTGAAGGGGTGGGCGAAGTTCCCAGAACGGAATCTGTTAGTCCCGGGCGGAATTTTACGATCCAGCCCAAGCCAGGCCGTAAAATCCCGCCCTCAGTGTCTAGACCAGTAAAGCATGGCCATTTGCATAAGGTATTGACATCCCTAGAATCAACCCAGCTTCAGTCTCTGTTGCGAGGAGAAGCTGTAGCTTCCATTTACAAAGGTCTGTCTCGGGAAGGGAAGTTGTGCAGTCTGTTTTTCAAGACTATGATTTAAATAAAATAACTGTTCAGTTGAACTAATCTCCTTTATTGCACCTCCAGATATCTGTTCAGAGTTGAATCCTGTTTTACTTGGCTCTAATTAGATTCTGATGTTTTTCAAGACTTGGTTTTTCCTGTTCTCCTTTTTCTAGAAGTGCTGCTTACTGCTTGGTTACAGTTTCATGGGCACTGGCTGAGCTCCAAGTACTCTACCCAAATGACCGTTCTTTAAATGTATGTTTGTTGAATGTGGAGGGTGTCAGTTATTATCCAGAGTTCACGTGCATACTCTGTAGTCGGAGTCAGTGGCAGGAATGGAGTCTGATTTCTTTGTCCTTTCAACCAAGAAATGTCCAGGTATGCTGTGGCAAATTTTGTCTCCACCATTGTTGCCACCTGCTAATAGAGCACAGACTCAAAAGATTAGGGATTGAACTTGGAAGATTTGCTTTTTTATCTGGCATTTAATTGATGCATAGGAGCAAGCCAATTGGCCCATTGAGCTTGCTCCATCATTCAAAAAGGTTGGCACAGTGGTTAACATTTAGTTGGGGTGGCACAATTGTTAGCATTGCTGCCTCAGCGCTCGGGACCCGGATTCGATTCCGATCTTGGGTCACTGTGTCAAGTTTGCACGTTCTCCCCGTGTCTGCGTCAGTTTCTTCCCACGGTCCAAAGATGTGTAGGTTAGATGGATAAGCCATGGTGAATGCATGGGGTTACGGGGATGGGGCGAGGGGGAGGTAGGGGTGGACTTGGTAAGATGCTCTTTTGGAGAGTCGGTGGAGATTCAATGGGCCAAATAGCCTCTTTCTGCACTGTAGGGGCTCTGTGGTTCTGTTTATGGTTCTATGATCACGACTAATCACTACCTCAATGCCATTTTTCTGTGCTACCTCCAGATCCCTTCATCTCTTTAGTGTTCAGAAATCTACTGATTTCTGTCTTGAGCATGCTTTCAATGATTGAGTTTCCACAGCCCACTGGTTACAACATGAGGATCCCAGTTTTCAAAGGCTTCTTCTTTAACCATTCTGCGCATACCTTTTGATAAATAACTTGCTCTTGCCGATTTGTTCAGCATAATATAAATGCTGCTTCTCACTTTGTTTTGTTATACACAGCTCTGGCATGGTGTGCATGTATAAGGTGCCAGGACATGGCTCTTGTCGTATGCAATTAATTTCTAGTTAGCTGAGATGTTACAGAGGCATGTGGCCTGTGATATGTGACTCCAGATTTATGCTTGGCAGAATACTACCCTTCTCAGCCAAAGAGTGGTCTTGGGGTGGATTTATAGAGAATTATTTGGGGTGGATTTATAGAGAAAACTATTTTAACTACGTGGATTTACTTTGCCTGCCACTATGACTTCAACAAAATGCATAAACATGGTCCATTTGTTTTCATGCTTGTTGCTAGGTGGAATTACTCATGCACATCTCTCCTTCCAAAAGAGTCATTTAAAGTGTATATCTTACTCTTTTTAATTTGTTTTTTTTTGTGGGAACTGTGAAATACTACATGGATGCCAGCCACCGATTGATTCCTCTTTTTCTGTTCTCTCCGACCCCTATTCTCTGGTGATTCATTTTTTCTTGGCTGGAGCTGTAGTTATATGCAGCATGCCTATGCTGCCCTTCATCATCTAGGTGTCAAAAAAGTGGAGAAGTTGAAATAATTATGATTTTGCCTTTTCTGCCTGCCCCAGCTTGACAGCTGTGTGATTGTTATTTGGTAAGCAGGATGTTCTATAAGAGCTGGTCACAGTATTCTCTACACTAAATGTTACGAACAGAATTTAAGAAATAGAAAGGACTTCATTTCAGCATCGTTTGAAAAATTTAAGACTGCACAATTTATGGTGGTGTGGGGGAGGGACCCACGACCAACTGAGTTGGTAAAGATACAGATGGTTCAGAATGATCTGAAGATGCCGGTGTTGGACTGGGGTGGGTACAGTAAGAAGTCTCCCAACGCCAGGTTAAAGTCCAACAGGTTTATTTGGAATCACAAGCTTTCGGAGCGCTGCTCCTCCTGATGAAGGAGCAGTGCTCCGAAAGCTCGTGATTCAAAATAAACCTGTTGGACTTTAACCTGATATTGTGAGACTTCTTACATAATGATTTGAAGCAATCGTTTATCATTTGCACTCTGGATATACAAACAATTTTGTCAGTCTTTCTATTTGGCTGTTGAAGAGTTAACTTGAACTTTTTTTTTAAACTGTTCTTTTGGCTGCAGTTAGTGTTTTCATCAAGTCCTTGAAAAGTCAATTGAGAAGGATCTCTCCATGCCAAGAAGAGGGCAAATGAGACTTGTAGCAGGGGTATTTTTGCAGGTGTCATTAAGTTTAACCGAATGCGAGGAGCTGAGCGTCGTCATTCAGTCTGTGACATGTTTGTCAACCTAAGCTGCTGCCTCTCAGAAGCGCCCCTGCTACAAACTGTATTTGCCTTGAACTGCGTTGCTGGCTTCAATTTTCCGTTGTGATGTTGATTCGTCACCTTTTCATTCTGGTATACCATTTGGTACTGCCTTGGAACACGACGTTCCCAATGACGTTCTCTGTATTTGTTTTCTTGGAACTTCTAGGGTTTGTGTAATCTGATGAAGCTGGATGGGGGAAGAGGGAGGGTTGTGTAAATGTTTCAAATTTAGCGCAGAGCTTCCAATCTCGTTGACGCCCACTCTTTTTCGTTAAAGTTGGACTTCATTACGTGGTTCATCCAGACAAAGTTGAAAGGAAGTTCATGGGAGTTTTGTGCAATCGGTAGTCATATTTCAAGTGGAGCATTGTTTACAAGAGAGAAACATAGCTGTCGTTCGTTCCTGCTAGCCTAGGTTGATATCTCGTAGCAGCTGCTCCAGATATTTTTAAATACCTCATAATGTAGTAGCCAGATAATGGTGCAGATACGTCGAGGAGTTGGAACTCCTGCTTCATGGCCAGCTGTTGTGTGTTTTGACTTCAGGCAGTGTCCACCTCCAGTCTCTCCTCGCACTGAGTCGGCTCCGATTCCTGTCCCGACACAGATTCGAAACTACCAGCGGATTGAGCAGAACCTGCATGTCACTTCCAGCCATGACACTAATCCCTATGGGTCACCCAGGTATGTTTATTTGCATTCGGTGTGCTTTAGTATGTCATGAGAACCCACTTGTAAGAATTTTAACTGTTTAAAGACTATGATAGCATTTTCACAACTGTTCCATCTTCCTTTCCAAACTTCTTATCAATAGTTCTTTAAATTTCTAGATTTCTACCTAACCTAGTGCTGTGGTGCCTACTGTAGTACCTAACCTGCAGTGTTGTGTGTATGATTTTCAATACTGTGTTCTAGTATGATGTGGGTGCGGCTTAAGCCGAGTAACCGTATATTCTTCTTCCACTTAATCAGTCCCTGAATGAACATCTTTAATAACATTAAATGTCATGATTTAATAGTCTTGACATATTTTGGTTAGATAGGGAAGGTTTGCCAGCTGCATTCAGCCCCAGTTTCAAAACAAGGCACAATTATAAGATTTGCTAAATGCTAAGGCTTTATTCCAGTTGATGGAATGTTTGCTGATGCATTAACTCATGCTGCATCATAAATGAAATGGTTCAATATGCACCAACGCTTCAATTCAGAGAATACTACTGTAGCCTGAGAGATTTCTGCGTTATTTTGACCCGAGGATCTGTGTGACTTTGCTCTTATTGCCTGCACTGTTGTATCAGGGTAACGGGAACAACATTTCAAGCTGATGCACGGACTTGTATAATTTGGGGATGTGTGAAGTACTTTTGTGTTCTTGCTGGTTCAGATGTTGAACTGGGACTGAGTTGCTGTTGAAGGCATCCACTCCTTATTTGGAGCTTGCAGATCACTGTACTATCAACTGAAATATGTTGAATGAATTGGTGACCTTCCTGGAATTGAGTCATGGGGGTGAATGGGTTGAAAGCTGGCAAGGCTTCAAGTCAAGTAATTAGATGGGAAGCAGGGCATGTGAACAGGCTGAGCTATTTTATAACGCAATTTTTGTCTTTTTCCGAAATGTCCCAGTGGAAGGGATGTTGGGTTCTGAGGGGGATTTTCTGACTGGTTTCTGCCTCAGGTTTGGAATCTGCCCATGCTGGTCAAGTAATTGATGCTACATGGCTAGCCTGAATTGGCTAGTTAACAGTGGAGCTACTGTGCAATCATTGCACATGTATGTTCTTATAGACACAACTTTTTTATAGCAGGTATACAGTCTCCAGTTTTTTTTGTAAGATTCTGGTATATTACCTCTTCCAGAGGTGTGCCTGCTAGATTCGAGACTTTCTCCAATTCAAACATGTTAGCCGGATGCAGCATTTGAACCTCCTTTGAGATTTGTAATTGGTCACTCTTTAGTGGGAGTAAATGCACTTCCTGCAGCTTAGAACATGACTGCGTACTACGCAGGTTTCACAAAGCGCTGAAAAATGGGCCATTGGAATAATGAAGATTGCATGAAATTTTGCATTTGTTGCCCATTGCTAATTATCTTTGAACCATAAAATCTCTACAGTACAGAAGGCCATTCAGCCCAACAGGTCTGAACCAACTCTGACAGAGTATCTTCCCCAGGCCCTCTTCCCTGACCCCACACACTTATGATGTGGAGATGCCGGCGTTGGACTGGGGTAAACACAGTAAGAAGTTTAACAACACCAGGTTAAAGTCCAACAGGTTTATTTGGTAGCAAAAGCCACAAGCTTTAGAAGCCTTAAGCCCCTTCTTCAGGTGAGTGAACTCACCTGAAGAAGGGGCTTAAGGCTCCGAAAGCTTGTGGCGTTTGCTACCAAATAAACCTTTTGGACTTTAACCTGGTGTTGTTAAACTTCTTACTGTGCACACACATTTATGATGTGGAGATGCCGGCGTTGGACTGGGGTAAACACAGTAAGAAGTTTAACAACACCAGGTTAAAGTCCAACAGGTTTATTTGGTAGCAAAAGCCACACAAGCTTTCGAGGCTCTGAGCCCCTTCTTCAGGTGAGTGGGAATTCTGTTCACAAACAGAACTTATAAGACACAGACTCAATTTACATGAATAATGGTTGGAATGCGAATACTTACAACTAATCCAGTCTTTAAGAAACAAAACAATGGGAGTGGAGAGAGCATCAAGACAGGCTAAAAAGATGTGTATTGTCTCCAGACAAGACAGCCAGGTTCCGCACACACAAGGACGGCCTCAACCGGGATATTGGGTTTATGTCACACTATTTCACATAAATATTTCTGCTTTTTTCCTCCTGAGTCTTTATCATGCGATCCTAGAATCAGAATTTATGTCACACTATTTGTAACTCCCACAGTTGCGTGGACCTGCAGAGTTTCACTGGCTGTCTTGTCTGGAGACAATACACATCTTTTTAGCCTGTCTTGATGCTCTCTCCACTCCCATTGTTTTGTTTCTTAAAGACTGGATTAGTTGTAAGTATTCGCATTCCAACCATTATTCATGTAAATTGAGTCTGTGTCTTATAAGTTCTGTTTGTGAACAGAATTCCCACTCACCTGAAGAAGGGGCTCAGAGCCTCGAAAGCTTGTGTGGCTTTTGCTACCAAATAAACCTGTTGGACTTTAACCTGGTGTTGTTAAACTTCTTACTGTGCACACACATTTAGGCAGGCTAATTATTCTAACATACATATCTTGGTACACAAAGGGTCAATTTAGCATGGCTAATCCACCTAAACTGCACACCTTTGGAGTGAGGGGAAACCGGAGCACCTTGAGGAAACCCACACAGACACGGGGAGAATGTGCAAACTCCACACAGTGACCCAAGTCGGGAATCGAACCCGGATCCCTGGCGCTGTGAGGCAGCAGTTCTGGCCACTGTGCCACCCATACCGATCAAGTATCCCTTTTTTAACCAGTTTCTCAATCTGCCCTGCTATCCTCAATGATTTGTGCTCATAACTCTTGCACAGATTAACAGACTTGAATTTTCTATGCAATGGAGTAGTTTCTGTCCACTTGAAATTTCTCCACATATATTGAATTCCCAGCCATTTCATCCATCCTTTAGACAGAAATTGGTGTCTGTCACAGAAGGCCCAGAGAAAAGGCAAAACACGCCTAATATAAGAGTGAAAATTAATTGCAACAAATTTTCATGTAAAGTAGGGCAGATTTGTATCCGCAAGCCACCATTGTGGGAAAAGTCACTCTTACACCCAGCAGCAGTAAACCTTAGTGATTGGAAATGGTCTTAACAGTGCAGCTTGTATGTTATGCCACCTGGAGGACAGTTTTGAGGATGGTTTTCACATGTCCATACTAGAAGTAATCATCAACTACTAAAATGTGAGACGAAATTAGGACAAATCAACGTGCTAACCACTAATCAAATCAATCAAATCATCTGTTAGCATTAATGTACTGAAAAGATGATTGCAAGAAAAGAAAGACTTTAACTAAAAGAGTGCTAAATATATGGCATGAGTGGTGAGATAAAAATATTATTTGATGTTGAGTAGGAGTTGAGGGAATTTTTTAGCAACAAAATAGGGTTCAGAGTTATTGGAATGGCACCAAAGGAAAACTTGGACAGATGGGCTAGAAAGTTCCCCTCCGGGAAGATTCGATCCATGATCTGTGCAAAGTTATTGCATCTTGTGTAGTAATGGCAGTGGAGTTCAATGCTCCATAGCTATAATGTAGAAAATTAGTTTGGACTTGGTTTGTTTATTGCTCTCCAGTATTTCTTGCTATAAACTGTAATTCTGCAAACGGGGTGGCGCAGTGGTTAGCACTACAGCCTCACAGCACCAGGGACCGGGTTCAATTCCGGCCTTGGGTCACTGTCTGTGTGAAGTCTGCATGTTTTCCCCGTGTCTGCGTGGGTTTCTTTCAGGTGCTCCGGTTTCCCATGCTCCAAAGATGTGCAGGTTAGGTTGATTGGCCATGCTAAATTGCTCCTTAGTGTCCCAAGATGTGTAGGTTAGGTGGATTAAATTTGTGGGGTTATGGGAATGGGGCCTGGGTGAGATGCTCTGTTGGTGCAGGCTCAGTGGGCTGAATGGCCTCCTTCTGTTCTGTTGGGATTCTATGATTCTAACTGTATTTCTATAAACGGGGAAGGACTGCAGTAGGCTGAACTGTGATGCTGACATGTATTTTCTAAACTCGCCCATAAAGACAATCTCCCTAATGAGATACCTAACGGCTTTGAACATGTGTGGAATACAGCCTTAGGAATAGTTGCTACCTTTAAAATTCCCATCCATTCTCTATTCCCTATGTGGTCTCTCTCTGTCTGTAACCACCTCCAACTTTTTGAAATTCGTGTTCCTCCAACTCTAGCCTCTTGCACATCCTGACTTTAATTTCTCCACTGTTGGCAGCCGTATGTTCAATTGCCCAGGTCCTAAGCTCTGGAGTCCCCTCCGCGTGCCTCCCCTCCGCGTGCCCACCCCCCAACTTCTACTTTTTTCATGCTTTAAGATACTTCTTAAAATCTCCCTCTGTCCATGCTTCTGGTCAGCTGTCCTAATATCTCCTTATGTAGCTCAGTATTGAATTTTATTTCATTATACTCCTTTGAAGAGCCTTGTGATATTTAATGACAGGTGCTATATAAATGCAAGTTGTTCTGTGCTCATTGTTTCCTTTATGAACTTTTCAGATCTGGAATGGTGAAGAGATCGAACACGAGCCCAGTAGGTTTTATTAAGCCAGCGTCTGGGTCACCAATTGCAGCAGATGCACCACAAAATCCAGGCCGCAGACTCTCCACTGGATCCTCCCGGCCTTACTCTCCTTCACCTCTGGGTATGTAACTGCAATGAATTCAGGATTTTTCTCTCCCAGTTGTTAATATATATAACTTGTACCACAAACTATGTAAAAAGCAACGCTTGCCCTGCAATAATATGTCACATCACAAAGCATTGAACTGGGGTCATCTTTTCAGCTCCGAGATCCTGTTCGATGTTCTTTTAGATGATGACAGATCTGTACCTCAACTTCATTGGCTTGTCTTTGCACCATGTCCCCTGATGGCCTCACTGAACAAACATCTGTTCATCTTGATTTAAATTGGCCCAGTTTTTTCCAGCCTGATGGATAGCGAGATTTGTGTGAGAAAGTGCTTCCTGATTTCTCAAACATGATCTATCCATCACAAATCCATACTGATTCTCAATCAACAGATTATAGTTCCAGATGACTGTTCAAGTTCTCAGTCACTGTCTCTGATCGATTCTCGTAACTTGTTAAATTGACATTTCTAGTTCTTTGGTTTCTCTTTCCCTCTCTGCTTAAATAATTAATGACATTTGCAATTTTCCAGACTTAAGAACAAAAGAAATACAAGATCATAAGGCCCTTTGAGCTTGCTCCACCTTTCGATGTAGTCATGGCTATCTTTGGCCTGCACTCCACTTTCCTGCCTGCTTCTCATATCCCTTCATTCCTCAAGAGAGACACAATCTGTATACCACAGCCTTAAATATACTTAACAATGGAGCATCCAACTCTGGGGTAGAAAATTTCAAAAGTTCCCTCCCCTTTCAGTGAAGAAGTTTCATTTCATCTCAGTCTTAAATATTTGGCCTCTGTGCCCTGGTGCTCCAGATTTCCCAGCCAAGGGAAACGATCCCTGTGTCTACCCTGTCAAACCCCTTCAACATCTGATACCCTTCAATGAAATTACCTTTAATTCTTCTCCACTCCAGAGGGTATAGGCCCAGTCTGTGTGGCCTCTCATCATAAGACAGCCC
Source organism: Mustelus asterias (assembly GCF_964213995.1). NCBI lineage: Eukaryota > Metazoa > Chordata > Chondrichthyes > Carcharhiniformes > Triakidae > Mustelus > Mustelus asterias. Next base: position 9,015,501 of record NC_135812.1, read on the forward strand.
TCTTATTGCAGGAACCAGCCTAGTCTAGTGAACCTCTGCTGCACTGTGTCCAATGCAAGTACATCTCTCCCTAAACATGGAGACCAAAACTGTACACAGCTCACCAAAGTTCTGTACAATTGTAGCATGGCGAAAGTGTTGGAATTGGGAGTTTTGATTATCACTAATGCAGTCAAAATTCCATCACACACCCTTTCATACCTTGGGATGGACACTATCAGGTATTGGAGCTATGTCTTTTTTCAATCCCATTTTCTCCAATACTATTTAAAATAAAATTGTAATAAATTTACTAAATTCTTGATTTATTTTTAAATTCTCTTTTGTCATTGATATTTTGTCCTTTCCTTCACTTTAAAAATGATGCAAGGTATCAAAATAACAGGTCCACTATTATAGACTTGCCTGTATCAGTATTTATTTGATCCACTTTTACCATTCGCGATATATTTATGAAAGTTTTTGCTGTTAGAATCCCTGCAGTGCAGGAGGAGGCCATTCGGCCCATCGAGCCTGCAGCGAAGACAATCTCACCCAGGGCCTATCCCCATAACCCCATGTATTTACCCTGTTAGTTCCCCTGACACTTGGGGTCAATTTAGCGTGGCCAATCAACCTAACCTGCCCCTCTTTGGACTGTGGGAGGAAACCGGAGCACCCAGAGGAAACCCACACAGACACGGGGAGAACATGCAAACTCCACACAGACAGTGACCCCAGCCGGGAATTGAACCCGTGTTCCTGGAGCTCTGAAGCAGCAGTGCTAACCACTGTGCCACCGTGCTGCCCCAGTGGAGCTGTGGTAATGATAAAATGAATTGACTTTGAAATTGTCTGAATGCAAAATTGTTAACTATTTCATGTTTCTGCAGTTGGGACTATCCCTGAACAACTTAGTCATTGCTGCTGTGGTTTGCCTCCAGGACACGATTCAAGGTCCAGAACCCCATCAGGTGAGCGTTATGGGAAGCAGGAGTCAAAATCTCTCATTCCTGTTGTCCCAGGGGAATGTACATTATCAAGTGAAAAGGATATTGAAGCAAGTTTCTGCCTGTTGCTGACTATTTGCTTTAGGGATGAAATTCAAACAAGGTGAAAGTGCGAAGTCCTGAATTTTCAGAAGTTCTGTGCGGATGTTTACAGACTGGATGCAAAGCCATTCGATGTCAGAGTGCAGCATGACAAGCTTATACAGGCAACACGTACTATAAACCATTGGTGGAATCTGGCAAAAGTCTAACTGAAAGCATTTTGGCATAAAGGCAGGCAGATAATGCAGTTGGTTTTTGCACACTTGGATTTTTTTAAAATTTAAGATACTGAAAGATGTGCTGTCCATTTCACATTCATACCTTCAACTGTCTAGGTTCTGAGGGAATTTTCTCTTTGTTTCTCCACCTCTCACCTCTTTTTATAACATTCCTTAAAACCTCGATGGGCTGAAATGGCCTATTCCTATGTTCGTATGATCGTACCTGGTTTCCTAATATTTCCTTATCTGGTTCAATATAAAATTTCATCTGATAACTTTAGATTTTTTAGTCATCGCATTAAAAACAATTGTTGCGCGGTATAGAAAGTTTTATGATGTACCCAGTGTATGAAATAAACCATTTTTTTGCCATCAGTTTTTTTAGGGGAAAAGTAATTTGCTCAATTTGTAACTATGTTTGGGCAATTATTTTTGTTTTCCCTATTTGAAATAACTTAAAATGACTATGAAGTCAGAGTAATTTGTGGTCAAGGCAAACAAAGAATGTAACCTCCAGTGCATTCTTTTTTAAAACAATCAGCCTGGCTGTTAGACTGTGTAGTCATTATTCCTTAAATCTTTTTTAGGAAATGGGTGTACCATGGGAATGTTTCATAAAGGGTTGAGGTGCTGAAATAATGGCTTTGTAGGGGCTTTTAAAAAAAGGTTTATGACGTCACTTTCTAAATCAAGTGTGTGATTACTGCTATCCAATTTAAAATAGTTCATGGTGAAAGGAGTTCTCATGAATTTTGAAGAGGCAGATTTGCAGAATAAGCCTTGCATAGAAACATAGAAGATAGGAGCAGGAGGAGGCCATTCGGCCCTTCGAGCCTGCTCCGCCATCCATTCCGATCATGGCTGATCATCCAACTCAATAGCCTAATCCTGCTTTTTCCCCATAACCTTTGGTCCCATTTGCCCTAAGTGCTATATCCAGCCGCCTCTTGAATACAATTTAGATAGAATCTAAAGATCACCCCTATTTGCATGACACCTTTCACATCAAAACATTTCTAGAGTTTTAACAGGATGTGTTGCAAAGTGTAATGACTGTTGTGTAGGCAAATGTGTTTTAATCTTGATTGAAGAAGAAATGTTGATCAGGATACCAGGACTTTATTCAGTACCATGCTGTTATAATATCTGCCTGAATGATTGTCCTTTTCTTTCAAATAGCAGCTAATAAATAACCATGCTTAACCACACCATTTATCTCTTTATTTGTGTATAGTATTATTTAGTGATATTTACTTCTTTCGTATAGCTGATTATAATCTATTCCTGTTTGTATCATTTGCACCAAATATTTTATTTTGCCTGAGCTTTCTGATATATAGACAAATTCAAGAAACTGCTCAGTTATTGATAAACATATCACTGTTTTTACTGATATTTCTCCATGACAATTGTGATTAAAGGATATATTATGGGTGGCATGGTGGCCCAGTGGTTAACACTGCTGCCTCTCAGCGCCAGGGACCCGGGTTCAATTCCCGGCTTGTGTCACTGTCTGTGTGGAGTCTGCACGTAGTCCCCGTGTCTGCGTGGGTTCTCTCCCATAGTCCAAAGAAGTAGGGGTTAGGTGAATTGGCCATACTAAGTTGCCCCTTAGTGTCAGGGGGATTAGCTAGGGTAAATGCATGGGGTTGTGGGGATAGAGCCCAGGTGGGATTGTGGTCGGTGCAGACCTGATGGACCGAATGGCTTCCTTCTGCACTGTAGGATTCTAAGATTATGATCTGCAGCAGAATGAGTGTAGCCATAGCAGAGTGCATTTGATTCAAAGGAAGGAATGTGGTTTATAGTTTTGCAAATGCTATATTAGTAGAGGTTTGTGTTGATATTTCTTTTCCTCACTGAGAGATTAATGCCAAATTTTTACTGTTTCCAGGTTCACCTTCTCCTCAGTCTCACTTTCTGGGTGCCAGACTCCAGAATACCCCAACTCTTAGTGACATCTACCAGAGCAAGCAGAAACTGCGTAAGCAGCATTCAGACCCAGTCTGTCCTTCATCAGCAGGGTATGGATGTAGCCACTCTCCGCAGCCTAGCAGACCAGTCAGCCTTGGTACTTCCCCCACAAAGCACATGGGAACATCTCCACGGAGTTCAGATTGGCTGCATAAAACTCCGTTGCCCACCATCATTGGATCGCCAACGAAGGTATGTAAATATGTGGTATTGATACGAATTACTTCCACCCAATGGAAATACTCCTTGACTTTATTTTGGGAGGGTTGAGAAAAGGACATGATTGCACTTCAGATGAATTGAAATTTATCACGTTTGTGTTATTATAGACCACTGCTCCTCTCAAGCTGCCTAAAACGCAAGCATCTTCCAACCTGCTTGCCTTGGCTGCGCAGCAAGGATTGACTGAGAGTCCACCAATGCAATCCAAAGCCATGCTGGAGGCTAGGGAATTCTGCACCTATCATTATCCGCAAGCAAGTGCTAAGTGTGCAGCTTCTGAAGAGAATAAAACCACTTTTGGCAGGTACCATTTGCTTTGTTCTTTGATAACATTGCGATCCAGATTAATAAATTAGTTGTATTAACAAAAAAGGTTAAATACATTTCCTGGGCAGAAAGATAACTTTGCTTTGAGCTACTGGCCGAGTTGACTGGGATGATTTGCATCTCTTAGTGAAGATCAGAGTGAGCTTTATTCTACGTCTGGGCTGGGCTGCATCTGACTTAAGAATGCACAATACCAGTACACATGGCAGTGCTATATTCTTCAGTTCAATTGTGATGTCAGCCTTGTCTTGGAATCAAGAGTGTGAACTCTAAGTTAGAAGACTGTGGATTCCTCAGTGCTGAGAGAATGCTGTACTGTCAAAAATGCTTTCTCTCAGATGATGCGTAAAGCCGAGGCAGTATCTGCTCATGGTTAAATGTAAACAATCATAGAATTCTGATTAGTGCAGAAAGAGGCCATTTAAAGTTAAAGTTTATTTATTAGTCGCATGTAAGGCTTACATTAATGCTGTGCAGAAAGAGGCCATTTGGCTCATTGTGTCTACACTGACTCTCCAAAAGAGCACCCATCCAGGCCCCTCCTTCCCTATCCATGTAACCCACGCTTTTACCATGGCTAATCCACATAGCTTGCACATCTTTGGACATTAAGGGGCAATTTAGCATGGCCAATCCACCCAAGCGGCACGGTAGCACAGTGGTTAGCACTGCTGCTTCACAGCTCCAGGGACCTGGGTTCGATTCCCGGCTTGGGTCACTGCCTGTGTGGAGTTTGCGCATTCTCCTCGTGTCTGCGTGGGTTTCCTCCGGGTGCTCCGGTTTCCTCCCACAGTCCAAAGATGTGCGGGTTAGGTTGATTGGCCGTTGTAAAATTGCCCCTTAGTGTCCTGAGGTTTGTAGATTAGAGGGATTAGCGGGTAAAAATATGTAGGGATATGGGGGTAGGGCCTGGGTGGGATTGTGGTCGGTGCAGACTCGATGGGCCGAATGACCTCTTCCTGCACTGTAGGGTTTCTATGATTTCTATGGAACCTACACGTCTTTGGACTTTGAGGGGGAAACTGGAGCACCCAGAGGAAATCCACGCAGACACCGGGAGAATGTGCAGACACCACACAGTCAGTAACCCAAGCCGGGAATCGAACCCAGACTGTTGCCCAAGGCTGAAATTGAACCCGGGTCCCTGGCATTGAGGCGGCAGTGCTAACCACTGTGTTACTGTGTCACCCGTTATCCCATAGCACAATTCAAAGAAGAGCAGAGGAGTTTTCCCTGTTTCCCTGGGGCAATATTTAGCCCTCAAACAACATCAGTAAAACAATGTATCGTGTCATATGACTGCTTGGAGGGTTTTGCTGTGTGCAGATTAGCTGCTAAATTCACATTTCTTTCATTACTATAATACTTTATTGTTTGGAAAGCTGTTTGAAACATTGAGGTTCTAATAGATGCTCTACAAATGCAAGATTTTTCTTTCTGTAAAATTTATGAAAAAACACTTAATGTGTTTGTAATGTTGGCTTCAGTAACTATTTTTTATAACGGCCTTTGTTGAGGCATACAAAATAAGATTTTAATCTTTTTACAGATCTGTAAGCACAGGAAGGTTATCAGATCAGGTGATAAAGACCACGTTTGGAGGGCAGACCTATCAAGGCAGCACAGATAGTCTCAATACCGAACGGCCCATGGACACAGGTAAAGGAAACTGCAGGTTGCATGCCAATACTGTTTTGAGGACACCACTTCAGTTCTGTCCGCATGCTAGTTACTTCAAATTTGTATCTGGTACTTAGTATTCATTTTATTATCCTGTACCTACTCCACTCAAAACTAGATCAAGACTTTCATAAGAACTTTGCCATCAGTTCGCTCCTTTGTTATTTTTTAAGTCTTTTCATCTCTGTATGCTTAGCAATATTCTCCATGTAAAGGACAATCAAGTGACCTTCCCCATATTCCCAATGGTGCCATCCTGGAGCCGCCTGTTCAAACCCTGGGTTTGTTTCCCTCCATTTTCCTGCTGCAGGTTTTTCAAAGATAAATATGAAAAACATTGGATGTTGGTGGAGACAGGGGTGGGAATGGTTGGGAGTCGGTGTGGCAGGGTGGGCTGGGAATGTTGGTGGTTACTGCTCGAGTGTGGATACTGGGGTGTGGACATCTTTAGGCTCAGCTGTGGTTTCACGTCCACAGTAATTTACCTGTGGGCATTCACTGCCCAGCCCCCCACACATGGGTGTACAAATGACTAAATGAGCAAGGTATTGGAGAGCTGCAGTCCATCCGCCCCCCCCCCCCCCCCCCCCCACCTCCTCTCCCCCAGAACCTGCGAGTGCAAGTTAACTCCTGAAGGAGAGGGAAGGCAGTAAGGGATGGAGGAGCAAAGGCATGTCTATATTATTGTGAATAATTGAATTGGTCAAACATGTATTGTTGCATATATCTGATGCTCAAAATGACAGTATTTCACCTCTGCTTTGTATTCTGATCCATTCTCCCAGCCCCAGTGTATAATTGTAACCCAGAAGGATGGGCATTCTGTAGCCAATATTCCACAATCGAGGTGCCCTGCAGCAGCTTAATTGAACTTGTTTTCTTTTCCTTCTCTGCCTGAGATATCTTGCCTCTGATTGTCACCCCTCCCTGATGGCCAAGCCGCCATCAAAGCTCATGTTGTAGGAAAGGTTTGAAATGTGCTTGCCTCATGCCATTATATAGCGCACAACATCAGTACAACCGTACTCGAAACCAGCCAGTTCATACATTTTTAATTTAGTACAGAGTTGAAATAGTGCACAAAGTGTGAGCAAATTCTGTGGTTTTTGTCTGTCCTATTGAGGTGCATTTTGCAGTCTGCACATTTTGCACTATTTCTTCCTGTTTGCATGATTTATTTTTCTTTCTGCCCAGCTCCAGCAGGTGCTTCTGGTTTGACAGTGGGTTCCCCTGCCATGGTGATAGGAGTGAGCCCAAGGACTGTGGTGTTCACTGTAGGTTCACCACCAAGTAGTGTCACCCCTCCCCATAGCAGTCACATGGTCACCAGAACAAGGACAATGTCAGGTAAGACTTGACTGCTGACAAAATTAAAATTATAACGTGACTTTAGTCAGCCTGTAGCCTTTCACACTGAGTCACAGGTTACCTGGGGGAGGTGGTCAGCTGGTTTCGGGAGGAGAGTTAACTTCAAAGGTGTGATTATCCATGAGACGTTACCCAACAGGATTTATCAATTATTTGTAATGACTACAAAGTCATTACAATGTCACAATGCCAATTGAAAATCGATCTGCTTTTATGATGTATTTTGAAACGACATTAATAAAACTGAATAAGTTTACTTTTTAAATACTTCTATCACAAAGTTAAGAGCCTGAAATTCTTCTATTTTGGAAGTTACATAATTTTAACCACAGCGTGTTTCCAGCTATTCCATAGCTACGGGTAAAATGTCCTTGAGGGACATTGATTCCTTCTGCTTAACCTTGGTCTCCTTCTTTGCAGTTGGCTCAAACAGCCCACTTGGATCTCTCTGCTCTAATAGTGGACGAATTTGCATGGGCTCCCCGCCAGGTGCTTACATGGGCACCTCGCCTCCTGGAGCGGAAGCTCCTTCAAGTTTGAAGTACATGACGTTTGGTACCTCGCCTCCCAGTTTAGAAGGATTTATCACGTTTGAAGCTCCTGAACTGCCAGAAGAGACGTTAATGGAGGTGAGCTCACATAGTGGTTTGAATTGAAGTTAAAACACGTGCTACTCACTCTAGTGAATGGTAAACCGGGGTCACCAACCTGCAAGTCTGGGCATGTATTCCCTCAATTATATACATTCATATTAAATGTCAGTGCATTTTCAGTTCCTGCCCAATAATTGAATCCAAGTAAAGATGATATGTTCAGTTTAACTTTGCAGTGAAAAATGCAATGAGATTTTCTACTGCAAAGAAGTTACAAATCACGAAGAAAGGACTGTTCTGTTTTTCCGAGGTTCCTGAACTATTGGTAAAAATGAATGTAACTTGATATTGAATTTTAGAATGCAAGAAAACATGAGATCTGGCCATCAATTCGAATCCCTCCACAGACATTGGACCTACCGCTTGCCTTACTGTCTCACCTAGTTGATTTCTAGTGGGGCAAATCTCTCTGATCCCAAATGTTAGTACAGTATCAATATTTGTATCTCTGGAATTCAAGCCTGGTTTCCTACCATTCCTGGACAACCTTCTGAAGCCCAAGGGTACAGTGCAGTGTTCACAAAGGAAAGTTACTGGCAAAACCCTATCATCCTGAAAAATCCTTGAACTGTGTGTAATTTTCCATGTGCTTCACTCTATATTGTTCAAACACCACAAATTCTGGTGTTTGCTGTTTGACCTCCCTCTAATTATGGAAATGCTTTGCAAAACGGTTCTGTTTTATTGTTCATAATTCTTTATGCTCTGGATTATCTAATACAGGGGAGATATGAATTCCACAATTGGACAGTCCGTTTGTCGAAAGGTTGCCAAAGGTGTTATACATAACAGCGAGTAGAAAAACTTGGTGCTGGCCCATGCAGTTATACTTTGTCCCTGTGAAAGTAGGAAAGATTCTTGTCTCTGCTGTTGATGGCACTGAGTGTAATGATACCTGACGCGTTACTGCCCCCAGAGGCTCAGCAAAAAAACACAGCTGTTTTGCACCTAAACAACACCGCATGCAGTGACATCCTGTTTACCTCCAAGCACCATATCTGGGACCACGGTACGCAAGAGTGCTGCTTGAGTGATGAGGAATTTCTACTGTCGAACCAGGGTGCATAATTATGGGGCTCCTGAAATTGTCAACAGATCTTCGCTATGTAAATTTCACGGTCAATGTTGACACCTTCCACAGATTCCCGTTTGTTGTGACTTTTGCAACTGTTGAGACAAACGCGAGGCTTTTTGGTCTCTTGTCTCATTGGCGCCGTAAGAGGAGCCACAGCAGTTACAAAGTCTGTTTCTCTAGCTGTTATTTTCTTATGCACCATAACAGGAAACAGCCTAAAGTTATATTTATAGTTGTATGCTTTGAAAGAGTGCACGTTGCTAGCAATAGGAAGGAAGGAGACAGTGCAGCACACTGTTGCTTTCTGGATTGTTTTGTGGTTTTTAAATCTTTCTTCTCTGCAGCTGACGGAAAGCAAGTTTTTAACTGGAGTGGAAGATTTTCTATTGTTTAGTGGAGGTTATTTAAACAGATAATATTTGACTTGGTTGTACAACTGAATGCTTGAGAGACTTGAGTAGTTTGTTTACCAGAAACAACAAATCTGTTCTCCAGTCTCCCAGAGTCTGCTCATCACGTGACATTTTGTGAATGTGGCATTTGGCACATATCAGCTGCTGTTGCTTCACTTACTTCTGTGGGGGGTTGAAAGAGAACAATTGATTTAAACAAAGGAACAGCTCCTATATTAGGAGCTAGAACTTTTCCTCAACATGGTGCATGTTACTCGTCACCAGTTCTTCAGTCTGTCACTGGTATTTAAATGGTCTTGACTTGGGAAGCCAGTGAAAATATCTTGACGTAAAATTATTCTTTTCTTTCCGGTTTTATAAACCACAGTTTCTGAAGTGTTGAATTGTTAAAGTATCCTTGTTGCCAACATTTATCAAGCTTCAGATGTAAAGCGCGCACATTATTTTGGGTGACCATAAAGTATTATTGACCGCTTTGGCTATACCTTCCACCACTTGCCCTGCTTTAAACTGCCATGATGACAATGTAGCCCTTATTACCAAATCTCTCCCCGGTATCATCTCCATTTTTAAGCACCTCGTCTCATTCCACTCATCCTTTAAATCCTCATTCTCTACTGCCCCACACCAAGTTTCTCATTGAAGTATTCTCACCGCTTTCCCCCTTCAGCTGCTGTGCCAAGTAACTTTCACATCCATCTCTACTGACCTTGCCCTCTATTCTCTAAGACCAACAATGTCCCATTCTTCGTTAAACCCTTCCTCCCTGTGAATTCATGTACTGACATTCACAGCTGCACTCATCCAGGCATGTGGATGGAGAGTATTCCATCAGACACCTGACTTGTGCCTTGCAGACAGTGGACAGGCTTTGGGGAGTCAAGAGGTGAGTTACTCAGAGCAGGATTGCAAGCCTCTGATCTGCTCTTGTAGTCACAGTATTTGTATGCTTAGTTGAGCTCAGTTTCTGGTCAATGGTAATGCCCGGGATGTTGATAGCGGGGGATTCAGTGATGGTAATGCCATTGAATGTCATGGGGTAGTGGTTAGACTTTCTCTTGTTGATGGTCATTGCCTGGCACTTGTGTGTTGCAAATGTTACTTGCTGTTTGTCAGCCCAAGCCTGGATACTATCCAGAACTTGCTGCGTTTGGACATGGACTACTTAAGTATCTGAGGAGTCTGAATGGTACTGAACGTTGTGCAATCATCAACAAACATCCCCACTTCTGACCTTATTAGGGAAGAAAGGTCATTGATGAAGCAGTTGCTGTGGCCATCGAGTCTTGGGGCTTCTGGCTCAGAGGCAGGGACGCTACTCATTCTGCTAGAAGACCTTTTGCCTCCTTTCCGTATCTGGAGTAAAAAATCATGATATCTTGCTCTGGTTTGGCACATAGCCACGAAGGATCTGCCTTGGGTCCGAGAACTCGAAGATATTTAAAATCAGGACCTAATGGCTTTTATTCATTGGCTCATTTAAGTGAAATTGATCAGTTCCAGTTAGCTTAATTACAGTTTGGCTTGAGCATGTTTCAAATAAAAATTCAGAAACTAAAGTAACTTTTCCTTCTGTCTATCTGATTGTAGAGAGAGCATACGGATACCTTGCGCCACTTGAACACAATGCTGACGTTTGCAGAATGCATTATGGACATTGCAGTGATGAAAGGAGGTAGTTTGGACCTGGGGACCTCTGCTGCTTCCCTCTACCAAATCCAGGAGAGTGTAGTGGTTGACCAGATCAGTCGCCTCAGCAAGGAGTGGGGGTTAGTACTTGTAGTTATTCACATTTTTTTGTACAAGCGGGATTGTGAAGAAGGATGATGGTCGGGGGGGGGGGGGGGGGGGTCACCAAATTTGCTGTGTGGAGCTGCTCAAAAACCTGGATATCTTGTCAATCAAAACATGTTATCCTGAATTTATTTTAATTAAAAGCACCCAATTCACTGCCATAGGTGTCTGCCTTTGCAGTGTATTTAAGAAACATTTTATATCACTCAGCCGCTTGCATGGTTCTGTACCTTCTGATAACAGTGCACAAAGTAGGTGACTGCAGCTCTTGTTTGTGTGTCGTACAATGTATATTTTGTTCCAGTTTGTTGATGGTGCTTTTGAGTGACAAGTAAAATGCAGCTCTTGTGATCCTCCTGGCATTTCTTGCTTGTCTGTTCATGGAATGGCATTGCTGAATAAAGTTGTGACTTCTGTCCAATGGTGCTGTGTAAATCTTGAGTGATTTGGAACAATCAAGTCATTCCTCATCTCAGAAAAGGGTGAATGAAACCTGAAATGTACCCCGTCCCCCCCCATCCAAAAACGTGCTGCTTTCCATTCTCTTGCACCACTCTCTACCTGAAAGAGCAGCCAGTTCCCAGGGTACTGCCACTCTGATCAGTTGCTAAGTGATTCAAAGGAGTGTCGCGAGTGAGCAAATCCCTGGAGTTTCCTTTTTTGCCAGTGTGGAAAATGTCTACCACTGGCTGGACTACGATCAGGAAGCAAGGTAGTTCACGGCAGTGTGCTGTATGCGAGAACCAAAATGTGACCTTATTGGGGAGCTGAAGTATTAAGTCCAAAGATGTGCATGTTAGGTTGATTGGCCATACTAAATTGCCCCTTAGTGTCCCAGGATGTGCAGGTTAGAGGGATTAGCGGGGTAAATGTGTGGGGTTGTGGGGTTAGGGTGGGATTGTTGTCGGTGCAGACTCGATGGGCCGAATGGCCGCCTCCTCCAGTGTAGGGTTTCTATGATTCTAATGGTGATCAAGGCTTCATCCTGTCTGGATACTGCTGTTTTGCACGGCCCACCTTTTTCTTCCTGAATAGTGGGAGCTGGGACATTTCAGATATTTGTTGGCTGATTCTGACATTTGATGGAATACTTAACCCTGTGTTTATTTTACAGACAAGTGGAGCAGCTTGTGCTTTACATGAAAGGCGCGCAGCTCTTGGCATCCTCTTTGCACCTTGCAAAAGACCAGGTCAAGTCGGGCAAGCTGAACCCATCTACAGCCGTTAAGCAAGGTACTGAAGCCCTTTCCTATGAAAGTGTACTGGCTCCAAAGGCATTGGATCAGTGTTAAAGTTGGAGGAAGAGAAAAATATTTTCACACATTAATGAGCACAAAGTTAAATTGAAGGCTTCAGAGTGGAAATGGCTGCAAATTGCAGCTCTCATCTATTGTATTCGGGAGGGGGAGGGCCCCTTCCAATGTATAGTTTATCTTGATGCTGTACAATTTGATACCTATCTTTCAGACCAGTTGTATCATCCAAGTTAAATAACCTGCTTTATTTGCAAGCTATTTATGGCATTGAGTGTTTGTAGCATAGTACAAGCTCTGTATTCAGTCCCCTGCGTTTCATTTGACCTTGCAGTGTTTGCAATTGTAATTGATGCAAAAAAAATGTTAATTCCCAATGCGCTCCACCTTTCTGCAAAAAGAAGCATGCAGCAAAACGTATTGCCGTTTTTACACAAGGCCAATTCTCATGAGCATGATTAACTGAAACCTTATAGCTCGGCGGATCATCACTTACAAACATTGCAGATTTTCATGTACGCTAATTCCGTCAGCCTCAAATGTCATAAAATTGAGGAAATGTCTTTGTTGGCTACAATTAATAACCATCTACAAGGCCCAAGTCAGGTGTCTGGTGGAATACTCTCCACTTGCCTGGGTGAGTACAGTTCCAGCAAAATACAAGAAACATGGCAGCATCCAGGACAAAGAAGCCCACTCGATTGGCGCTCCATCCACTGCTTTAAACATTCTCTTTCTCAACTGGCAGCAGTGTATGCACTACAGAAACTCAGTAAGCCTCCTCACAGCACCTGCCGAGCCTGTGACCTTTACCACCTAGACAAAATTGTCTCTGATACAATTTCTGGTCTGTCATGTGGCAGGCTTGTGGTTTCTTGGATGGTTTTGATGCTTTTAAGTTGAAGCGAGGCTCATGTAAAGCAAACCAATCTCATCAGGCTGTGACGTTTCTTGTGGTCGAAATTCTATTGAGATTTGTTCTCAGGTGAGCTTTAAACTAGGGGAGGGTACGTACTTCGGCTGCTTGATGTGTCGCAGCTTAGTTTGAGCCTGGTACAGAGACTGGCTGAAACTGGTGCTTCTGATGCCTTTTTGCTGGAACTGTCTAAGGAATCATAGGATCCTACAGTGCAGAAGGAGGCCATTTGGCCCATTGAGTCTGCACTGACCACAGTCCCACCCAGGCCCTATCGCCACAACCCCATGCATTTACCTTAGCCAGTCCCCTAACATAAAGGGGAAATTTAGCATGGCCAATCCACCTTACCCGCACATCTTTGGACTGAGGGAGAAAACCGGAGCACCCGGAGGAAATCCACGCAGACACAGAGCGAATGTACAGACTCCGCACAGACTGTGACCCAAGCCGGAGATCGAACCAGGTCCCTGGCGCTGAGAGACAGCAGTGCCAACCACTGTGCCGCTCCATTAAAAGCTTTTGAGTTTTAAAAGCAGATTTTTAAAAAAAATGACTGTCCCATCACGTGATTTTTCACTAGTTCAAAGTCTTTTTTGAATAACAAGAGTGGTGTTAATGTTGATTATACGTTGTGCGTTAGCACCTCTGCACATTCGAGTCGGTGTCTTTTTAAAAAACTTTATTATTTAGTGTTTTTTCCATTTTTGCAAATAACGCAACATACCCTCAAAACTGGGACAGTACAGCATGATAAAGATGTGCAGGTTAGGTGGATTGTCCATGCTAAATTGACCCTAGTGTCGGGGGATTAGCAGGCTAAATGTGTGGGTTTATGGGCATAGGGTCTGGGTGGGATCATGGTCGGTACAGACTCGATGGGCTGAATGGCCTTCTTCTGTACTGTAGGGATTCTATGATCATTTCTCCATCTATGAATACAGAAAAAGACAGGAGGACATCAACATGGTTGATTCATCTTGTACGTTATACCCTGCGCTTCCATTTATGCAAAGAAAATTGAAAGGACAAATGTGAGGAAAGGGGAAAAAGGATACAGTCGTGGAAACATGGCAAAATGGTGCACACCCTCTCATACACCTTGTTAAAAGCAGTGTTACATAGCTTATGGAAAAATTTGTGGAAGCAAGTCAGACGTTACGGAACCCATTGGGGCCCCATCCTTTTCAGAATGCATCCGATTTGCACTGGAGTATACAGGTTAGGAATTCCATTGGGATACATTCCATGATATGTCAATTCTGAACTGAAGGAGATTTATTGCTAATCCAGGATCAGAGTATATATAGTACGTACATCCTTGTCTTTCTATCTGGGAGCCCTAGAATTAAAAACAAAAGATCAAATTCTAAGGCCGTATCAAATATCTTCTCAAGCTCTTTAAGTATGCCAGACCAGTAGGATTTAATTTTGACACAGGACAAAATGCAATGTGTGTATTTGCCCCAAACTACTTTGCACTTTTGGCACAGTGAGGATGTGGTAGGGTCAATCATGTGTCATAAGCTTGGTGTAATATGCAGAAGGTGTAATATTTTAAGCTGAGCCGCCTTCATTCTGAGATTCGGTTGGCGTTTTCCCATATATTGCCCAAGTCTCCTCATCAATATTCACTGAGAGGTCTTTTCCCCCCCCAAGACCGTAGAGTCTCTAGTATATTCACACAGGATCTGGAACATGAAGTGTCATAAAATTTGCTGATTAAATTGCTTGGGTTCTGTGGATATCAGGATTTTTCCCACTGGAGGGATGTTGGCGTCAAGATGCAAGGATGTCTTATTAAGGATAGAGTCTGAGTTGTAGATTCCCGAAAAATGAGTATTTTGTGTTATGGTTCAGGTCAGAAACTCAAGTGTTTTACAAAGCCCACCTGAATCATAAGTTTTGCATTTTGAATTTGGCTAGGATAAACATGAGATGTTTCGCTTCAGGTATGATTCAAGTGACCCACTAGGGAATTTTTATCTCGACGTTTATTTAAGAATATAGGCAACATGTATAGTAAGAAAATTAACAAGAACTTTTATCAATTACAAACAAGAAACAAAACAACCACTGACGTATAACCCTTAAAAAAAATGTATGTATATAATATTATATCAGATGTTCCTAAACAGATTTATTACAGCACAGGCTAAAGCTCACATAATCCCAGAATCCAGTCCCTGGGTTGTATGCTGATTTCAAATGATCTTGAAACTTAGGGCAGCTTGAAGTCATTAGCTCCCCAAAAGGCCAAAAACACAGACTCTTTACTGCAGCATGGCAACAAGCCTTTCTATCAGCTAATTGGTAAAAATTTCAAAGCAAAAGTGAGAGAGAAAGAGACTTCTTTTCCCCCTTGCTTCTAAGACTGCCTCTAACACTGCAGCCAAAACAAAAATAAAAATGACTTTTGTCACCTGACTAGCACACTTTTGTTTTTCCTCCTTCCAGCAATGACATCACCCAAGGCTGTGAGCATGATTTAAAAAAAAACTTTCTTAAAGGGACACTAACAATATGCAATTAAAGGGACACTAACAAATAGGACACCTGCAATATCAAATTGTTGGCATAGTTGCTCAAAAGGTAACAAGGGAGCACACTTGTCATCCAAATGAGAAATATTTTAAATTTTTAATAGTAGATAATAGTTTTTTCCCCTGCACATTCCAGGAGCAACATTTCTGTCATTGCTTTTTTAGCCAGAGGCCGTATAGGATATTGACACAAAGGGAAAAAAAGGCTTACCAGCCAGAGATTTTCACGTCCCACTCAGGCATATACCAAGACGTTCCTCCCACATCCCCAACAACACCAGAGGCGTTATTGACACATTATAAAGTATTTCTCTAGAACCTAAGACCTGTCTGTACTCTTGCAAGAACCAGTTAACGATTCTTTAACCCCAAAAGAAAATAATATGCCAAGTCTTTGTTCTAAGGAGGTATTCCTCACCAAATGTGAGAAACCATACGGCTATACCTACAAACTTTCCATTTAACCAAGGAACCTTTCCTCTCAATAAATGCCCTTTCTGCATTCTAACCTCTCCTGTTAAGCCACTTGCCCACTTCTCAGCAGTGACGCTACTATATTTATCATGATTAGAGCAAAGGAGACCATAAAGCGTATACCAACATTATAGGCACACGGATAAGAAGAAAAGACAGATGTTTGTAATGCAGCCCTAGTGCCATACAACCTGCATGGTGCATTCCTTAACTAGAGGAGCATGCTGAGACATGCTTTCCATTAAAAACAAATGGAAGTCCCTGATACTCTTCAGGATAAAGAACTCTCTGTAATACTCGATTCCTAGATCACCCCTGTCAGCATGATAAATAACACAATTCGGAAAGATTTATACTGACAAGGCATAGAGTCCAAAATTCACAATGAACAGCAGATTGGTACTCCAGATTGTTGCCTTCCATGGAGTTCACAAAGGCCATGGCTTTAGCTGGATTGTCGACCATCTTTATAGAATTGTTGAATGTCATCCTTAGTGCAGGAGGATATGGTAGGATGTATTGCATTCCGACAGCCTTCAGCCATTCTGTAACTTCATCAAAGCCATTGCACCTCTTGTATCGCCGTTGAGAAATCTTGGGAGAAAGAGACCCATGCTCCATGATTGAGCAAGACCCTATTACGTCGAGCTGCCTCCAACACTCTGGTGATCTCTGAAGTTATGAAAACGCACAATTGCGGGCCAGGGTCGCCAATTGTTCCGAGGCCTCAGACAGGATACAATGTGCCCTCTCTAATTTAATACAAAGAAAATGTGCTAACTAACTCTCAAGGAATTTAACTAGGGAACTTATTCTCAGCTCCTTCTGGTAAACCAACAACGTGGACACCTTTCCTCTGGCCTCTGTTCTCCAGATCGTCCAGGAATTCTGTCATACCATGGGACTGTTTTTCCATTGTAAGCAGCAGGCCTCAATCGAGGAAGTTTCATTTTCGACAGTAAGGATTTTCTCTTCCACTTCATCAAGCTTTTACCAATATTGTGCAGTTCTGTAGCATGAGCACTGATATCCTGCGTTAATAGACCGAATTTCTCATCAGCTGAAATGCCTTTGAAAGTGCCCGATTGAATTCCTGTTCGTACCCTAAGTCGCCACGTTGAGGAACAGACTCCACCTCAGTTACTTCTGAGTGCTCTCTCTTATCGATGGTTTTCTTAATATTTCTCGTCACCAATGTTTAACCAGAAATCTTTCAGGGACATGATATGGAGTTCTCACTCCCAGATTAGGTAAGTATGGGCTCTGTGAGCCCCATAAGTGAAAGAATTAAAGGATAGATAGCGGCAGAGCTCACGAAAACATAGCTATTTATGTGCTTGCGTCCCTTGACCCTGTCTTTGTTTTGGAATGACCCATTCAGTCTGATGAAACTCTTTTGGTCGGTTTCCGGGAAGGGCTTTGCTTTTTGTTCCTGTTGAGATGGGAGGGATGATTCCAATCCACAAAAGTCAGTTGACCCTCGGGTGGCCATCCTTCCCAGCCTTTTGTGTCCCATTTTAAAATGTAATATTAGTCTGAAGTTCAGAATAAGACAAGCGAGTACTAGGAATGGCCCAATAATCCTCCTTCCTTCTCTTTTACAGTTGTTAAAAACTTGAACGATCGCTACAAGTGTTGCATCTCCTTCTGCAAGAAACTTACTGAGAAATTGAATCGCTTCTTCTCCGATAAGCAGAGATTTGTGGATGAAATCAACAGTGTTACTGCAGAAAAGCTGATTTATAGCTATGCTGTGGAAATGGTAACTACTATTACATGTTTCTAGGTTTCTGAGGGGTATTTGGATGGAAGGAAAGTCTAATTTGATTTTTGTGAAGTATCAGTGGTGTGGTAAGGATGAGTAGCTAAAGATAGCATGATCAGTTTATTTTAATGACCAGCTGATATCTCTTTTAATTTGATTTATTATTGTCACATGTATTAGTATGCAGTGAAAAGTATTGTTTTTTGCACGCTATACAGACAAAGCATACCGTTCATAGAGAAGGAAAGAAGCAGAATGTAGTGTTACAGTCATTGGTAGGGTGTAGAGAAAGATCAACTTAATGCGAGGTAGGTCCATTCAAAAGTCTGACAGCAGCAGGGAAGAAGCTGTTCTTGAGTCGGTTGGTACGTGTCCTCAGACTTTTGTATCTTTTTCCCGACGGAAGAAGATGGAAGAGAGAATGTCCGGGATGCGTGGGGTCCTTAATTATGTTGGCTGCTTTTCCGAGGCAGCGGGAAGTATAGACAGCGTCAGCAGGTGGGAGGCTGGTTTGAGTGATGGATTGGGCTTCATTCACGACCCTATGTACCTTCTTGCAGTCTTGAGCAGAGCAGGAGCCCATACCAAGCTGTGATACAACCAGAAAGAATGCTTTCTATGGTGCAACTGTAAAAGTTGGTGAGAGTTTTAGCAGACATACCAAATTTCCTTAGTCTTCTGAGAAAGTAGAGGCGTTGCTGGGCATTCTTAACTATCGTGTCGGCATGGGGGGGACCAAGACAGGTTGGTGATCTGGACACCTAAAAACCTGAAGCTCTCGACCATTTCTACTTTGTCCCCATTGATGTAGACAGGAGCATGTTCTCCTTTACGCTTCCTGCAGTCCATGACTATCTCCTTCATTTTGTTTATATTGCCCACTGAGTCAAGATCAAATGTAGTCTTCAGGTGAAGCAGGGTTGAAGGTAGGGAGATCAGGCTCAATTTTTAATTGTGCATCTGTCTTTATTTTTTTTCTAAACTAAATGAAACTAACCTAAATGAGATAACCTGACCTTACAGCAGTTTGGGAAGTATAAGAGCTGACAGCAATTTGGGAAGCGTAAGAGCTGTTTTTCAGTGCTCGGAGAGACCAAACTAAAAGGTGGATTTAATTACACCATGGCTGGTTTATATAATTAGTTTGCATTATAAATGTTGTCATTGAATTTAGTACGGGAGAAGTTGACAACAGGAAATGCAAGCATAACATTTTCAATATAGATTTTGCATCATTGGACAACTTTCATGGTGGTAATTATATGTATACTTTGTATTTAGTGATCTTGGATAGTATGGCTATTGTTGCACAGCCTATATATTATCTGTCCATTCCACCCAGTGGAGGTAAAAAGAAAATATTAAAAGGACAACTTTAAATTTCAATCCTTCACTGAAATCAGTTTTAGTTACTTGAAAATTAGAAGATTTTCTTGGGTTGGGATGGGGAGAGATAGTGATGAGCCAGACATTCGCATTGCTGTCTTATTGGTACTGACTTTCATTGGACAGTGCATTGGTTAGCGTGTAGTTATATTTTGTGATGCTGGATGAATAGTTGTTCCCGTTAAGAGTACGGAGAGGCCTGGTGGTATGGACCACCCTGAACCAGAAACTCGCCACGCAATGTGCTAACGATCCTGGATTGTAGTGGAAGAAGGACCAAACTGGAGCTAGTGCCTCTATGTCAGCTGAGCTAGGAATTAGGAAGGTAGTGAACTGCTTTTCATGTCTCAATGGCGCATTTCTAGAGGTCTGAGAATAAACTCTGTCCACCATTTTGGACTGGTTCAATGTGATATAAAAGGAGGGTAAATCAGTTTTTCAGATCAGTTAAATATGTTTGATTACTTACTGGATACTTTCCAGTTTCACATATAATATTTCATGTAAAGTTAGCAGCAACGAGTAATTCAATTAAGGAAAGTGTGTTTCTAGGTGTAGCCCCCTGCATGTTGAACATTTGAGTTGCCAATTGTTTGTGCTAATGCCGTTGTTGTGTCTGTAGGTGCAGTCAGCTGCACTTGATGAAATGTTCCAGCAAACAGAAGACATCACATACCGGTACCACAAAGCAGCATTGTTGCTGGAAGGCTTGACAAAGACTCTGCAAGATCCTGCTGATATTGACAACATCCACAAATGTAAGGATAAAAAGAACACAGCCAGGGGAATGAGGAATAAGAAAGCCAGTTCTGAAAAAATGCAAATGCTTGGCACACCCGCAATGTTGGGCTCGCGCCCATCTGTTTACCCATATATTTGCAATATTTTCTTTAAATGAAAGCTTCCTTTTAGAAAGCTAATCAAGGGCCTCTACAATTGGTAAGCAGGCCAGGCTATGGAAGCTGAACCATGCAAACTAGGAAGATTGTAGGTTTGATCCCCAAGTTATGTCACTGTTAGCTGCTCTCAGCCAGGCTGACAATACAGATGTTGGGACCAATTGATCTCAGCAGTTTTGTGGGATGGTGCAATGGTAAAGTAGTGCTTTGTTGTGACAAATTCAACACAATCATAGAATCCCTACAGTGCAGAAGGAGGCCATTCGGCCCCTCGAGTCTGCACTGACCACAATTCCACCCAGACCCGATTCCCGTAACCCTTCATATTTACCCTGCTAATCCCCCTGACACTTAAGGTTAATTTAGCAAGGCCAATCAACCTAACCCGCACATCTTTGGACTGTGGGAGGAAACCGGAGCACCCGGAGGAAACCCACACAGACATGAAGAGAATATGCTAACTGCATACAGTCACCGGAGGCTGGAATTGAACCCGGGTCCCTGGCACTGAGAGGCAGCAGTGCTAACCACTGTCACCCCAAAGCATCCTTATTTGCAAATCCCTCCATTCCCCACCTCCCCGACATTTCATCCCACCTTTAAAAGCACCTTCAGTACCTACATTTTCGAGCACACTCTGTCATCTCCCCGGGAGGTTTTACAGGGGAGAAATGGAAACAAACTGAACAGTTTGGGAAGTTCACTTTCCTAAGTAGCACAGAGACAATTATAATTTTTAATGAAGTTTAATTGGGATGTAAGCAGTTGCCTTGTTGTTAAAGAATAGTGGATGCATTGTAGGTGAATATTTAAATTTCCACAATTTAATGACATACTCTAAATCTACTTTTAGTTCAGTTTGTATTTTGAGTCCCATTTGGTTAAGCAGTTTGATTTGTTGAGTATTGGGGACAACAAAGTAATGGGAGTATTTTTCTTCAGAGGACCCCCACATCAGTTGGAAAGTGAAATTATATATTTAAATGTGTTTGAATATTTAAATATTTTGAAGAGAAAGGTTGAACTTTTGAACTTGCTGCCACAACCAAGCTGGTATTTGATGCCCTCTCCTACTCCTCACTAGCGTGCCAAGGAGTATTATTGAAGGGAAGGAACTACCTGATTTTTATCTTGGGTTGCCGCGATGTGCTATATGAGGGCTGATGGGGAGCCATCCAAGCCCAGGAGAACATGGGCGGCACAGCGGTTCGCACTGCTGCCTCACAGCTCCAGGGACGCGGGTTCAATTCTAGCCTTGGGTCACTGTCTATGTGGAGTTTCCACGTTCTCCCCGTGTCTGCGTGGGTTTCCTCCCACAGTCCAAAGACATGCAGATTAGGTTTCTTGGCTGTGTTAACTTTACCCTTAGTGTCTGGGGTGAGCAGGGTAAATAGGTGGGGTTTATGGGGATAGGGCCAGGGTGGGATTGTGGTCGGTGTAAACTCGATGGGCCAAATGGCCTCCTTCTGTACTGTAGGGATTCTATGATAAACATGCTACTAACGAGGGGTGAGTGCACATGATGAGTGAACAATGTCACTGATGGTATTGTGAAAAATGAAGGTGGATTGTGCATGGTTTGGAATTCCACGAGGATCAGCTGACAAAATGAACACATGCTTTTACTTGTTTTGCAGATAAGACCAGCATTGAACGCAGACTCTCTGCACTGTGCCATGGCACCGTGGCTCTGTATGAAAACTAGCCTTCTGAAATGGACCACTAGCAGCAGAGCGGGGACCACCACCCTTCCTGGATCAAGTCCTAGAGTCTTGGAGTTGCCTTTTTCCTTTTTTTTCTTCCCCTCTTGATTTTTGGAAAACTGTTCATTCTGGAGTTATTTTTGTGTTCACCACGCACGCCAGCCCACGAAGTGAGGAACGTTTGTTTTTTTTTTCGAAGAGTTACCAAAGAGGAGTTCTTGTTTCAAAAGAAAGGACGTTTATGTATAAATATAGATTATATTTCTGGAAAATCCTCTCAACGATGTAGCATTATCTTTCATTTCAATTTACCTCAAAGAGGTAAAGTTGTGGGGCAGATTCACTACATTTGGCTTCCAAAGCCGCTTTATCACTGGAGTGTGTTAACACAAGCACGAGAGTAAAACTGAAGCCTGTCCTCTATTTTTGTCACAGAACTCACTGGGTACTTAGAAACCTACATTCAGACAAAAGTGGGTTACAAAGGAGTCCAAGGTCTGATGACCTTGTTGTGTATATACAGTACAGTGCTGTGGCAAATTAACAAAGTTGTCTTTCTCCAAGTCAAACTGTTAAGTTTTCATTTTAAAGACACTAATAGTGTGATGAATGAGCCACAGTTACTCACGGCAGTTTTGAGTTTTACCAGGACCCTCGTACAGCCAGTCCAAGGCATGCATAGCCTTGTATCATCGACTGCATCACATACATATCAACCCACAGAAAACTGATCATCATGGAGGAGTTAAGCACTTTATGTGGATGGGAAGTTCACAACGAGACAAGAGGGGATGTCTACAGCCCACCTCGATGACCTTGTCAACCAGAAGGGAATCCGGGCATCACTTTGGATGGACAGAGAGGGGGATTTTCTCATTTTTCGTGTTTTTTTTAATTTAGAAGCTCCTCACACGGGAGTCGCAGAAACCACAAAGACTTTGCTCCAACAGACAACCACTTCTGATTGCACTATTACAATTCTTTGAACAGCTTTGATAACAGTAATGTTACGCAGAACTCCTTGTAAAACGGCACAGCTTAAAAGCTGCATTGAAGAAATAGGAAAAGGAAAACTGTCAAAGTAGGTTAAGCTCCAATGCATTCAACAAAAGACATTTTAAAAAAGTGTGCTTTTGGAGCAAGAAGCACAGAGTGCTTGACACTTTAACTAAAAAGACTGCAAAAAAAAAGCCTGTATTAATTACAAGCCTTTCCATTTTTTTTTACTTATTAAATACTTGAGTAGTTCGTATAGAGCAACTGTCTGTATATAATGAAACTAGTATTTTTTTCTCTCTCTTTGCCAGTGATTGCTGACTTTTAAACAATATTTTTGGGCTGACTTTATGTTGTGCATGTGATAAGTGTGACTGTGCCACTGGCCTGATAATATTGCTAACGATGCTGTTTGTTCGGACAGTATTATGGAAATAAAGCATCTTTCCTGTAGATTGAGAACCTGTTGTGCAGACTAATGTAACATTTAGTATTTTCAGGGGTGGAAAAAACCAATTATCAGGACTCTGAGAACTAGACAACAGGAAAAAAAAAATGGTTCGGACTGTCTTGAAGCCCCAGTTATGCTTCTGAAGGGCATTTTTGTCACTGGCATATAAGCTAAAGAATCTTAAGATTCATTTCCAGTCCTGTATGTGTATTATATACATATATTGGGACAGCACGGTGGCACAGTGATTAGCACTGCTGCCTCACAGTGCCAGGGACCCGGGTTCAATTCCGGGCTCAGGTCACTGTGTCTGTGTGGAGTTTGCACATTCTCCCCGTGTCTGCGTGGGTTTCCTCCAGGTGCTCCAGTTTCCTCCCACCGTCCAAAGATGTGCGGGTTAGGTTGATTGGCCATGCTAAATTGACGCGAGTGTCAGGTGGGGATTAGCAGGGTTAATACGTGGGCTTATGGGGATAGGGCCTGGGTGGGATTGTGGTCGGTGCGGACTTGATGGGCTGAATGGCCTCCTTCTGCACTGTGGGGATTCTATGATGTTACGCATCTATGTAAATCTGTGTATACCAAGTGGAGAAGCACAATGATCCATTTTTATACTGTGTGTGATCACATTGAACGGTTTGGGTCCTCCCACTGGCTGGTGGAGGTTTGCAACCAACAATGGCATTTGTGAGCTTGAAAGAGTATTCAACCGGAAATCTTATTTTTGTAATTTTAAAATCAAATGACAATTGCGGGTGGTAATTTGGAGTGAAATATGCATTTAACGGAAGCCGATACTTCCGTTGGTACACATGGGTTAAGAATCAGCAGTCATGTTCTTTTTTTCTTCATCCCCCCCCCGTCCCTTTTGTATTAACCCAAAAAAGAAATTGCCCACCCAACTGGTTTGTACAATGAAGTTAGATGCCCAGCAGAACAGATTTTACCGTTGGCATTTACGACCAGGTTTGCCCCCAAACCCTGGATTCTCTGGACAGCTTCTTTCCGGAGTTGGTAAATACTTTTTTTCCACCCTTGAGCATTTATTTTTATTTTTTACCTTGTTTTGTTACTCAGCTGCTTGAATACTTGAATATTGAACTAAATCCTTCATAACAATCATGTTTAATGTCCCAGAAACAGTGTATTTGCAATATGTCCCACCTAGCGATGAATTTGACTTGTTCATGAAAACCGTTCTATTCCCCACCCCACCCACAACGCTTTATTTTGAGAAGATCTAATGTGTACTTTTATTTATCTGTAAGCGATTCCATTAATTCCGAAGACTGTTTTTATTTATAAAATATTTGTACTATTAGGTCTTTAATACAGTGTTTCTACCTCTCATTTGTGTATAATGGCATGCATACTCTACAAAATCAGGTTGCAGACACATTCACTTGTTATGTAGCAGCCTTTTTAATATGGCCTATAAAAATGTACATTAAGAAGCCAGAAATAAAATTGTCCTGGAATATTAATGGATTGATGATTCTGATTTATTGTCTACAGTGTGTGATGTCCTTTAACTTGGCAATTTTCTGACTTTTCATGTGCCGTTCATGTTTAATTTTAGTGGGTCCGAGTTGTATAAAATTTGAACAGATCGGTGGAAACAATGGTGGCGCAGTGGTTAGCACTGCTGCCTCACAGCGCCCTGGGACCTGGGTTCAATTCCGGCCTCGGGTGACTGTCGGTGTGGAATTTGCACGTTCTCCCCGTGTCTGCGTGGGTTTCCTCCGGGTGCTCCAGTTTTCTCCTACGGGGAGAAGATGTGTGGGTTAGGTTGATTGACCACGCTAAATTGCCCTTTAGTGTCAGGCAGATTAGCAGGGTAAATGCGCGGCGTTACAGGGATAGGGCCTGGGTGGGATTGTTGGTGCAGGTTTGATGGGCTGACTGGCCGCCTCCTGCACTGTATTAATTACACAAGATTGTTTTCCAGTGACCTTTATAAGCAAAGTGTTGGCTTGGCTTCGCTGGAAGATCAGAAAGTTTTGCATTCCAACCCTACTTGTAGACCTTAGCACTTCAGTGCAGTAAATGGCCAGGGAGTTCTACAATGTCAGAAGTGCCATCTTTCATGTTTAGATATTAAACTGAGGGAGCTCATGATGCTATTTGAAAAGGAGCTAGGAATTGTCCTGGCCAACATTCTCTCTCGCAACCTAAACCTCAAAAGTACGTGGTATCATTCATTCATTTACAATTGTTGAAACGTTGTGATCTGCAAATTTGCAGCAATAATTCCTTCAAAAGTAACATGTTGGTTGTAAAATGCTTTAGCAGGTGAAAAATGCTACACAACTTGAATCTTGCTTTGGGGAAGCAAATTGGTGATAGGATTGGGTTTAGCTGCAAAGGTCCCATTTTCTTTTACTCTCTCAGACCTACAGATATTGGAAATGTGAAATCGAAACAGAAAATGCTGGGGAACCCAAGGTCAGGCAGCAGCGCGGAGAGAGGGCAGTAGGTTCAAATCGACCTTTCATTCAGGTTTTGCCTGACCTGATTGTTTTCCACATGTTCTCAGTGGGGTTCCCCCGCCCCCCCCCTTCCATATTATTTGGGGTTTTAACAACCTTGGGATTGCAGTAGTGTTGAGGAAAGGGATTCAAGGTATTCGTTGCCCAGTGGGCGGAGTACATTCTAGAAAATTCTATCGCTCTAGAAGTCCCTCAAATTGGCAAGTGCAGAGTTCCAGGCACACATTCTTCTCCCTTGGGAAATAATGTGTTAATACAAGGGCCTAAAGGAGGGAAGGATTTTGGAAACGGATGAATTTTGTCTGCGCTTATCTTCGTTTCAGGGTGGCGCAGTGGTTAGCACTGC
Organism: Mustelus asterias; assembly: GCF_964213995.1. NCBI lineage: Eukaryota > Metazoa > Chordata > Chondrichthyes > Carcharhiniformes > Triakidae > Mustelus > Mustelus asterias. Next base: position 9,041,480 of record NC_135812.1, read on the forward strand.
TGCCTCACAGCTCCAGGGACCTGGGTTCGATTCCCGGCTTGGATCGCTGTCTGTGTGGAGTTTGCACATTCTCCCCGTATCTGCATGGGTTTCCTCCGGGTGCTCTGGTTTTCTCCCACAGTCCAAAGATGTGCGGGTTAGGTGCATTGGCCATGCTAAATTGCCCCTTAGTATCCCGGGATGCATAGGTTAGAGAGATTAGCGGGGTAAATATGTGGGGTTACGGGGATAGGGCTGAGGTAGGATTGTTGTAGGTGCAGACTCTGGGCCCAATGGCCTCCTGCACTGTAGAGATTCTATGAAGTTTTAGTCTTGATCCTTTGATTGTGCTGTGTTACATGGTTTCAGTCAATGTAGCTTTAAATGGGTCGGCAAGATTTCTGCAAATACTTCTATTTATAGAGTGCTTATCATGACTGCTAAACTGATTTACACCCAATGAAATGTAGCCAACTGTTGTAGGAAATATGGCAGCCAATTAACACACAGCAAGCTTCCACAAGCGGCGATGTGATAATGACCAGAAAATCTGTTTGTTGTGGAGTTGAGAGATAAATATTGACCAGAGAACACCCCTGCTCTTAGAATATGCCATGGATCTTTTATGTGCCCCTCTACACACCAGGGTGAAAGAGTCCAGCCTTGGGTGACTGTGTGGAGTTTGCACGTTCTCCCCATGTCTGCATGCAGTCCAAAGGTGTGTAGGTTAGGGGGATTAGCGGGATAAATGTGTGGGGTTATGGGGATAGAGCAGGGGAGGGCCTGGGTGGGATGCTGTGTCGGAGAGTCAGTGCAGACTTGATGGGCCAAATCGCCGCCTGCACTGTAGGGATTCTATGAATCAACGCAGGAGCCAATGACTCCTGAAAAATGTGTAGACTAAATAAGGCTGCAGTGTGGTGGCTGCAAATGTGTGCTATCTAGAGTTAGCTGTGAAGTACCGGTATGGCGGCTGGGTGAATGGGTGAAGTGGAGTTGATGGTGAAGTACTGGATGATGCACAAATACATCTGTGGCTCTGGGTGAGAACACTGGCTGTCTGATCGAAAACAGGGTGGTGGTCGATGGAAAATTTTCGGATTGGAGGCAGGTTGCTAGCGGAGTGCCGCAGGGATCAGTGCTTGGTCCTCTGCTCTTTGTGATTTTTATTAATGACTTGGAGTAGGGGGCTGAAGGGTGAATCAGTAAATTTGCTGATGACACCAAGATTGGTGGAGTAGTGGATGAGGTGGAGGGCTGTTGTAGGCTGCAAAGAGACATAGATAGGATGCAAAGCTGGGCTGAAAAATGGCAAATGGAGTTTAACCCTGATAAATGTGAGGTGATTCATTTTGATAGGACTAATTAAAATGTGGATTACAGGGTCAAAGGTAGGGTTCTGAAGACTGTGGAGGAACAGAGAGATCTTGGGGTTCATATCCACAGATCTCTAAAGGTTGCCACTCAAGTGGATAGAGCTGTGAAGAAGGCCTATAGTGTGTTAGCTTTTATTAACAGGGGGTTGGAGTTTAAGAGCCGTGGGGTTATGCTGCAACTGTACAGGACCTTGGTGAGACCACATTTGGAGTATTGTGTGCAGTTCTGGTCACCTCACTATATAGGAAGGATGTGGAAGCGCTGGAAAGAGTGCAGAGGAGATATACCAGGATGCTGCCTGGTTTGGAGGGTAGGTCTTATGAGGAAAGGTTGCGGGAGCTAGGGCTGTTCTCTCTGGAGCGGAGGAGGCTGAGGGGAGACTTAATAGAGGTTTATAAAATGATGAAGGGGATAGATAGAGTGAACGTTCAAAGACTATTTCCTCGGGTGGATGGAGCTATTACAAGGGGGCATAAATATAGGGTTCGTGGTGGGAGATACAGGAAGGATATCAGAGGTAGGTTCTTTACGCAGAGAGTGGTTGGAGTGTGGAATGGACTGCCTGCAGTGATAGTGGAGTCAGACACTTTAGGAACATTTAAGCGGTTATTGGATAGGCACATGGAGCACACCAGGATGATAGGGAGTGGGATAGCTTGATCTTGGTTTCAGTTAAAGCTCGGCACAACATCGTGGGCCGAAGGGCCTGTTCTGTGCTGTACTGTTCTATGTTCTATTAAAACCAGATGAAAAGTAAAGAGGAATAGACCATCGCTTAGGAGGGAATATTAGAAATCTGATTGGAAGGTGGGATTGATGGCCATCACCCAGGTGAGAATCATAGAACCCTACAGTGCAGGAGGAGGCCATTTGACCCATCAAGTCTGTAGTGACCACAATCTCACCCAGGCCCTATCCCCGTAACCCCATACATTGACCCTAGCGAGTCCCCCTGACACAAAGGGGCAATTTAGCATGGTCAATCCAGCTATCATCCAAAGATGGAGCACCCAGAGGAAACCCACACAGACATGGGGAGAACGTGCAAACTTCGCACAGACAGTGACCCAAGCCGGGAATCGAACCCAGATCCCTGGCGCTGTGAGGCAGTAGTGCTAACCACTTTTGCCACCATGCCGCCCCTGAACATTGGAAGACTAGATGGGGGAATGGACTATCACTTATCAGCAGTTCTGCATCAGTGTAGTCCACCTGTATATATCAGAAGGAGTCTTGTAACAGCGACAGGTTCTAGTGTGGGTTTTATGAAGGGATTAATGTTTAGGCTCTTGTATGTAGGTTGGGTGAGGGAATTGCGAGAATGCCGGAGGACATGAAATACAGAGCAAATTAACCAAATATGTAGATCCATTGTGATGGCCAAATTGGCCAGCAAAGCTCTTGGAATACCAAGCAGTGTTTATAGGCTTTGTTTCCAAGCAGCACTATACAGCCAGGTACTGGGAGTGGCTACCAGTCAAAGCTTTGACAAAAGGTCATGTGGACTTGAAACGTCAGCTCTTTTCTCTGCTTACAGATGCTGCCAGACCTGCTGAGATTTTTCAGCGTTTTTTGGTTTCCGATTCCAGCATCCGCAGTAATTTGCTTTTATACTGGTAGTGGCTAAATGTTTTGAATTGTATTAGAGCTTGTGCTAATGGTTTATTTAAAGTCTTTGAGACTTCTAACCAAAACATTGGTTAAGTTGAATTTTTATACGTTAAAATAACCAGTTTGATTGTCAATGGGAGCAGGTTGTGCAACGTACAATGTGATTTCTGTTTTTAAAAAGAAAATTATGTAGTCTGAATACTAATACTTTAGTTTAAACCAAATATCAGTACGTTGTTACCTTGGAGAGAGTGGTAATGAATGGGGAGGAACTATCATGATGTCACTTCATGACCCTGTATGTGTACTTTCCAACACACATCATTGGAGAGCCTGTAATGAATACTTTTCTCCCCTCTACCTTATCATTGTTAACATATAATCTTTGCCCCGGTTTACTCAGCAAAGACAAGGGATCAAGCCTGTGACGATGTGGTTCCGTGCTGCACGTAACACCACGGCATTAACCCAATGTATCATTGAAGGTAGAGAACATGCATTTTGAAGGTTGAATAGAAATGTAATCTTTTTGTTGCAAAACAGAATAGTTTAGTTATAAAGTAATTGAAAGAACATTGCAAACATTTCCAAAGATTAGTTTTTTAAGTTTAATTTATTTATCAGTGTGACAAGTAGGCTTACATTAACACTGCGGTTAACTTACTGTGAAAATCCTCTAGTTGCCGCAGTCCGGCGCCTGTTCGGCTACACTGAGGGAGAATTTAGCACAGCTAATGCACCTAACCAGCACGTCTTCCGGACTGAGAGGGGAAACTGGAGCACCCGGAGGCAGCCCACGCAGACATGGGGAGAATGTGTAGACTCCGCACAGACAGTGACCCAAGCCAGGAATCGAACCTGGGTCCCTGACGCTGTGAGACAGCAGTGCTAACCACTGTGCCACCGTGCAGCCCAAAATGACCATCACAGAGAGTACAATGATAGTCAAGTCTTCTACATAGAAATGTAATCTTTAAAAGGGCTACCAAAAATGGCGGCTCCTGTTTATTTAACAGGAAATGCTCTCCCGTGGTGACACTTGACTGGTGTATGTTTATCTAGTTGTATCTTCACACTCTACAGCTTGGAGAGAGTGTGATGTAGAGGAAGGATTTAGACTCTATAGACAGACTATGATGTGGCAGTTGTTAGGGCTGTTAATCCTGCATGGTGAGAGGTTTTTATCAACTCTCACTTCAACAGTTGGGGTGGGAGGGGGAGGCTGCCATCTACACCCACCAGATCTTTGTGTCCTTCCAGGCCTTAAGCCAGAACTCAGAGCTACAGCTCCAGTCTCCATTTGAAAAGCAGGGAGGTGGGAGAGCTATCACTAAGTCAATGGCTCACTGCTGCTGTTGTTTTAAGGTAGGCCTCTAAGAGGCCTTGTAGCGCAGTGGTAGCAGCCCTACTGCTGGACCACAGTCAGTAAGGATAGGCAACAACACCACCTCCACGATCATCATCAACACCGGTGTCCCACAAGGCTGTGTCCTCAGCCCCCTACTATACTCCTTACACACCTATGACTGTGGCCAAATTCCCCTCCAACTTGAATTTCACGTTTGCTGCTGACACCACCATGGTGGGTCAGATCTCAAACCATGTCAAGACCGAGCACAGGAATGAGATAGAGAATCTGGTGAACTGGTGCGGCAACAATAATCTCTCCCTCAATGTCAACAAAACGAAGGAGATTGTCATCGACTTAAGGAAGCGTAAAGGAGAACATGCCCCTGTCTACATCAACGGGGACGAAGTAGAAAGGGTCGAGAGCTTCAAGTTTTTAGGCGTCCAGATCACCAACAACTTGTCCTGGTCCCTCCATGCCGACACTATAGTTAAGAAAGCCCACCAATGCCTCTACTTTCTCAGAAGGCTAAGGAAATTTGGCATGTCAGCTACGATTCTCTCCAATTTTTACAGATGCATCATAGAAAGCATTCTTTCGGGTTGTATCACAGCTTGGTATGGCTCCTGCTCTGCCCAAGACTGCAAGGAACTACAAAAGGTCATGGATATAGCCCAATCCATCACGCAAGCCAGCCTCCCATCCATTGACTCTGATTACACTTTCCGCTGCCTCGGAGAAGTGACCAGCATAATTAAGGACCCCACGCACCCTGGACATTCTCTCTTCCACCTTCTTCCATTGGGAAAAAGATATAAAAGTCTGAGGTCACGTACCAACCGACTCAAGAACAGCTTCTTCCCTGCTGCTGTCACGCTTTTGAATGGGCTTGCCTTGCATTAAGTTGATCTTTCTCTACACCCTAGCTATGACTGTAACACTATATTCTGCACTCTCTCCTTTCCTTCTCTATGAATGGTATGCTTTGTCTGTATAGCGCGCAAGAAACAATGCTTTTCTCTCTATACTAATACATGTGACAATAATAAATCAAATCATCTGAGAGAGAAAGATTTAACGTTGCGGTCATTAGTTTCCACATGCTGAATGAGCAGTCGGAGAAAAGAAGCAGAGGTACCAGGCGGTTGAAACAGAAGTTTTCACGGTTCAGGAGCACACTGAGAACTCAACAACTTGTCTTTTTTTTCTATTAATTCGTGGGACATGGGCATCGCTGGCTGGGCCAGCATCGATTGCCCATCCCTTAGTGCCCTTGAACTGAGTGGGTTGCTAGGCCATTTCAGAGGGCAGTTGAGAATCAACCACATTGCTGTGGCTCTGGAGTCACATGTAGGCCAGGCCAAGTAAGGACAGCAGATTTCCTTCCCTAAAGTGAACCAGATGGGTTTTTCTGACAAGCGGCAATGGTTTCATAATCATCAGTAGATTCTTAATTCCAGATTTACTTTAATGAATTCAAATTCCCACCATCTGCTGTGGCGGGATTCGAACCCGGGTCCCGAGAACGTTAGCCGAGTTTCTGGGTTAATAGTCTAGCGATAATACCACTAGGCCATTGCCTCCCTGCGTATGGCAAAGGATGCAGCACAAGTGGATCAGGATCTATATTGAAGATCAAAACCACAGCAACCTTCCTCTGCCATCAGCAACCTAGTCAGTTCTCAAGAAGGGTCACATGGCAGGAGCGTGGGAGTCCCCCTCGGAAACGTGGGCCGAGTACAAACATGAAATAGCCGCTCAGCTCCTGAATCAACTACTGTTTGTTACAAGTCCTGGTTGTCAGTGTTTCCGGAACTCAACACACTTACAATGGTGATTGCCAACTCTTCTGGCATGTTTGGAATCTATCACTCCTATGTAAAGTGGCACAGTGCTTAGCACTGCTGTCTCACAGCGCCAGGGACCCGGGTTCGATTCCCGGCTTGGGTCACTGTCAATGCAGAGTCTGCACATTCTCACCGTGTCTGCGTGGGTTTCCTCCGGATGCTCCGGTTTCCTCCCACAGTCCGAAAGATGTGCTGGTTAGGTGCGTTGGCCATGCTCAATTCTCCCTCAGTGTTACCCGAACAGGCACCAGAGTGTGGCGACTAGGGGATTTTCACAATAACTTCATTGCAGTGTAAGTAAGCCTACTTGTGATACTAATAAATAACCTTAACTTAAACTTAAAGTGACACCTTAAAGCCACCCTTCATTTCCAGTAATCTCTGCCTTATGCTGGGCTGTGGGAACCAAGACTCCATCAGCGCCTCCTTCAAGGTCCTTGGGTATTCCTGAAGGAACTTATACAGTGGGATATAGGGTTGCCGTCTCTGGATGGACACATTCCTGGAAGCCTTATTATAAGACCAGCAGCTGGGTATAGAATCATAGAATCTGTACAGTGCAGAAGGAGGCCATTTGGCCCATCGAGTCTGCACCGACCACAATCCCACCCAGGCCCTATTCCCATAACCCCACACATTTACCCTGCTAATCCCCCTGACACTGGGGTCAATTTAGCACGGTCAATCCACCTAACTCGCACATCTTTGTATGATCAAACAAATGTTTTTCTCGACTCAAATATTTCTGTAACTAAACAAAAGAGTTCAAAGAAGGTGAAAATATAAAATGCTCTTTTTAATGCGCCTGTGATATTTCTCCTGGGTTTTCCCTCACACAGCGTCCAGGACAATATCGCCAATCCCCAGGGTCTCCACAGGCAAGGCTGGCCTGTGCTTTATCGCAATGAGGACCAATGCAGACTTTTTGAGATGTCCATTAAGAAATTGGCTAACAAGGTGTAAATGGATTAGGCAAAAAAAATTACATTTACAAACTGGCCTTTCTGTCCTCCCGAGATCCTAAAGCACTTTACAACAAACACATTACTTTCTGATACTCAAGGAACCATAGAATCCCTAAAGTGGCCATTCAGCCCATCGATTCTGCACCAACTCTTTGACAGAGCGTCCTACCCAAGCCCTATCCCCATAACCGACATACCCTGGGACAGTAAAGGGCAAATTAGCATAGCTAATCTCCCTGACCCACACACCCTGGGACACGAAGGGGCAAATTAGCTTGGCTAATCCCTCTAATTGACACATCCTGGGACACGAAGGAGCAAATTAGGATAGCTAATCTCCCTGACCCACACATCCTGGGACACTAAGGGGCAATTTAGCATGACCAATCCACCTAACCTGCACAGCTTTGGACTGTGGGAGGAAACCCATGCAGACACAGGGAGAACATGCAGACTCCACACAGACAGTTACCCAAGGTCGGAATTGAACCCGGGTCCCTGGCGCTATGAGGCAGCAGTGCTAACCACTGTGCCACTGTTTATTGAGTGTAAGAATTTGGTGATGAACTCTTTTGAAGAGGGGTCTAGGTGGCTGGATTAGTTTGGAACTCTTTAGTACAGAGGAAGCACAGGCACAATGGGATGAAGAAACCTTTGTGCTGTAAACTCCTAAGGCCTCAAGTCTGTATCAATATTACAATGAAACCAGCAGTTGAATCCAGATTGAAAAGCAAGTTTGCACTCACATTATAGCTTGTAAATGCGAACTGAGTTGTTAAAGTTGTTTCCAATCGTGATGACAAATCGTAGCAATGAATGAAAGCAACAATTAGATTAATTAAGTTTTTATTCATTTCGTTCTTGAGATGTGGGTCGCACTGACAAGGCTCGCATTTATTGCCCATCCCTAATTGCCCGGTAATGATTAGAATGCTCACCATTCATCACAATTAAATGTTTCTACTGAAGTGTTCTTAAATCATTGCTCGTTCCCTGTGAAATGTGTCAGTGGCTATATCTTAAGGCACTAAGATACAGAACATGAACTCTCTCCTCCGCCTTCACCCTAGAAAATGGAAAGAGTGCAGAAAAGATTTACCAGGATGCTACCGGGGACTTGATGGATTGAGTTATAAGGAGAGGCTGGATAGACTGGGACTTTTTTCTCTGGAGCGTAGGAGACTTAGGGGTGATCTTATAGAAGTCTGTAAAATAATAAGGGACGTGGATAGGGTAGATAGTCAACATATTTTCCTAAAGGTAGGGGAGTCTAAAACTAGACGGCATAGGTTTAAGGTGAGAGGGGAGAGATACAAAAGGGTCCAGAGGGGCAATTGTTTCACACAGAGGGTGATGAGTGTTTGGAACAAGCTGCCAGAGGTAGTAGTAGAGGCGGGTACAATTTTGTCTTTTAAAAAGCATTTGGACAGTTACATGGGTAAGATGGGTATAGAGGGATATGGGCCCAATGCGGGCAATTGGGACTAGCTTAGTGGTAAAAACGGGGTGGCATGGACAGGTTGGGCCGAAGGGCCTGTTTCCACGCTGTAAACCTTTCTGTGACTCTCTATGATCCCATTTCCATTTATTTCCTTTCACTTTGTTTCTTCTTTCCATCTCATTCATGCATTGTTTTATTATCCCTCTTTCTCACTTCCATTTTTTCACTTCTCCATTCCCGCTCTCCATTTTGCCCCATCTCCCCCCCTCCTCCCCCCTTTCAGGGTAACTGCCTTAACCATCTGTACCTCTGTTCTGCCATTCACACATTCTGATCACTTAATGGACACTTTTAGCACCTTTCTCAGCCTTTATCATCCTCAGTTACATTCCCTTTGTCCAATTACAGCACAGCCCCCCCACCCTCACAGTATAACTCTCTTCTGATTCTCTTTGCTCTTAGCTCTGACGAAGAGTCATCCAGACTCGAAACGTTGGCTTTATTTTCTCTCCACAGATGCTGTCAGACCCGCTGAGACTTTCCAGCATTTTCTGTTTTTGAATACAGATGTCCATGTTACTGTCAGAAATAGCCCAGTGGCTTCAATGTTTACTGTGTTTTCACCTTTGCCTCTTCCGTCTGTAGCTGTGATGTGGGGAGCTGATGGTATCTGCAGGTCTAGTGGTCCACACGGACAGTCACCCGAGGCTGGAATCGAACCTGGGTCCCTGGTGCTGTGAGGCAGCCGTGCTAACCACAGCGCCACCCAGAGAGCGGCGAACCACCAGAGCATCAATTCGCTCAATTCCAGTAAGTGAGAGCTGGGCCTGTTTCTAGTCGGACCTGTTTCTAACCAGGCAGGATAGTTCCCTTCCTGTCGGGGAACACGTCAGCGGTCACGGGGCATTCAGCCTCCGATCTTCGGGTAAGCGTTCTCCAAGGCGGCCTTCAAGACACACAACGCAGAATCGCTGATGGCCAAGTTCCGTACGCATGAGGACGGCCTCAACCGGGATCTTGGGTTCATGTCACACTCTCTGTAACCCCCACCATTTGGCCTGGACTTGCAAAATCTCACTAACTGTCCTGGTTTGAGACAATTCACACCTCTTTAACCTGTGCTTAACCCTCTCTCCACTCACACTGTCTGTACCTGTAAAGACTTGATTACCTGTAAAGACTCACATTCCAACCATTCTTCACATTCCAATCTGTAATTATCTTGCAATTGTACCTTTGTCTATATATACCATGTTTGAGAACCTACCTCTCCACTCACCTGATGAAGGAGCAGCGCTCTGAAAGCTCGTGATTCCAAATAAACCTGTTGGACTTTAACCTGGTGTTGTGAGACTTCTTATTGGTTGGAATGGACCTTACCTCTTACAAGAGGTGGGTGCCACACAGAAGTCAGAGCTGGGCAGATCACCTGAACTAGTTCTGATCGCCCAGCTGGGTCGGATTTAATTTCCAAATTTGTCCTGGATTTTCATCTTCCCTGGGATGCGGCATGGTTCCAGGTGGGTTGAAGAATGTATCTGTTGTGATGCCTAAACAATTGTATGGAGAAGACAAAACAGACTAAATCGTAGAATCCTACAGTGCAGAAGGAGGCCATTCGGCCCATCGAGTCTACACTGACCACAATCCCACCCAGGCCCTATCCCCATAACCCCATGCATTTACCCTAGCTAGTCCCCCTGACACTAAGGAGCAATTTAGCATGGCCAATCCACCTAACCCACACATCTTTGGAGTGTGGGAGGAAACCGGAGCACCCGGAGGAAACCCACACAGACAACATGCGAACTCCGCACAGACAGTGATCCAAGCCGGGAATCGAACCTGGGTCCCTGGCGCTGTGAGGCAGCAGTGCTAGCCACCGTGACACCCAAAGGTCTGGTTTGTATGTTTCTAAGAGGAATTTCATTTGACCCTTGGGGACTGGCTCTCATGAGGGTAGCTGAAATAAGTGACGTTTTAAAAGCAGGCCTGATTCTACTCAGTCATTGAGTTCAGTTAGAAGATAATGTGACAGAACATAATTCCCTGGTTATTGATCTTGATGTTTCCTCAGGAGAATTACCACGATGTAATTATAAAACACTCTAAGATCAATGCAGGAGGTACTTGGATTTGAATGGAGCCACAGATTAAAGATGTGTCGATTAGTCCTATGCACTCTGTCCCGGGTTCATCAAAGAATGGTCCATGTTTAACCCAACAGCTGCAATGTGATTTGTGAATTGATTTTTTTCAATGTCTACAATTTATTGATTTGCTCAGATTCTGCCTCGCTGCTCACAGAATCACAGAATATTACAGTGCAGAAGAGGCCGTTCGGCCCATCGAGTCTGCACCGACGCATGAAATGCCCTGACCTGCCCACCTAATCCCACTTGCCAGCACTTGGCCCATAGCCTTGAATGTTATGGGGCGCCAAGTGCTCATCCAGGTACTTTTTAAAGGATGTGAGGCAACCCGCCTCCACCACCCTCCCAGGCAGCGCATTCCAAACCCTCACCACCCTCTGGATAAAAAGTTTTTCCTCACATCCCTCCTAAACCTCCCACCCCTCACTTTTAACCTGTGTCCCCTTGTAACTGATGCTTCAACTCAGGGGAATAGTTGTTCCCTATCCACCCTGTCCATGCCCCTCATAATCTTGAAGACCTCAATCAGGCCGCCCCCTCAGTCTTCTCTGCTCCAACGAAAACAACCCAAGCCTACCCAACCTCTCTTCATAACTTAAATGCAAAAGATGTATAGTTTAAGTTTTAAGTTTATTTATTAGTGTCACAAGTAGGCTTACATTAACACTGCAATGAAGTTACTGTGAAAATCCCCTAGTTGCCACACTCCGCTGCCTGTTCGGGTACATTACATAGAATCATAGAATTCCTGCAGTTCAGAAGGAGGCCATTTGGCGCATCGAGCCTGCAGTGACAACAATCCCACCCAGGCCCTAACTCCATAACCCCACACATTTACCCTGCTAATCCTCCTCAAACTAGGGGCAATTTAGAATGGCCAACTACCTAACTCGCACATCTTTGGACGCTAAGGAGCAATTTAGCCTGGCCAATCCACCTAACTTGTACGCCTTTGGACTGTGGGAGGAAACTGGAGCACCCGGAGGAAACCCACGCAGACACGGGGTACTGCGAGGCCTGGATAGAGTGGACGTGGGAAGGATGTTTCCACCAATAGGAAAAACTAGAACCAGAGGGCACAACCTGAGGCTAAAGGGATGATCCTTTAAAACAGAGATGAGGAGGAATTTCTTCAGCCAGAGAGTGGTGAATCAGTGGAACTCTTTGCCGCAGAAGGCTGTGGAGGCCAGGTCATTGAGTGTCTTTAAGACAGAGACAGATAGGTTCTTGATTGATAAGGGGATCAGGGGTTATAGGGGAAAGGCAGGAGAATGGGGATGAAAAAAATATCAGGCATGATTGAATGGTGGAGCAGACTCGATGGGCCGAGTGGCCTAATTCTGCTCCTATGTCTTATGGGAGAAGGTGCAAACTCCACAGTGACCCAAGACGGGATTCGAACCCTGGTTCCTGGCGCTGTGAGGCAGCAGTGTTAACCACTGTGCCACCCTCATACACTTCAAAGCCACGCATTAGGACATTGCATGCACCCTCACCCTCTGGATTGTGTTGTATAATTTGAAACATAATTCACTTGTTTCTTGCAGACAAGTTAAATGGTGGAGTGTAGCCTGTGTTTCTGCTTTACGGAAAAATAACCCACACAAATCAGTGACAATTCTGTGCAACGCTTACAAAGCCATCTGTCACGGTGCAGATGTGCCACCTAACATGCAAGCACAGGTTTTGCAAATCAGTGGAGTACACTAATTAGACTCACTAACACAGCGCTGTAATCCTCCGCTGATTTACTGTTATTTACAGATTTGGGTGCCCTCATGTCAGTTTACCACTCTGCACTGGGCCCCTTTGCTTAGACAAACCATAATCTCAGACTCTAGAAAGGGGATTGCACATGTTAATGACCCACTTAGAAATCGCCTCGCTGTGAAAACAACAAAGACCGTCACATAAAAACATCAGCATCCATTACATCCCAAGTGACGGCTCACAGCCTTCAAAAATAGCCAATAATACACGCAGGAGGGAGAATAGCAGGAGGAGCAGAGAGTGGAATGAGGGAGGTGAGGAGAAGGTGATGAGGTAGAGTGAGGAGAGGGATCTGGAAGAGTCAGAGAGAAGAGGTTGTTGAATACAAAGAGGGAGGTGGTTCCTGCAGAGAGAATCACAGAACTATAGAATCCCTACAGTGCAGAAGAGGCCATTCGGCCCATCAATTCTGCACTGGCTCCCTGACTGAGTATCTTACCCAGGCCTTCTCCTCGACCCTATGCCTGTAACCCCACACATTTACCATGGGTAATCCATCTAATTTACATATCTTGGGACACTAAGGGACAATTTAGCACGTCCAATCCACCTAACCTGTACATCTTGGGACATTAAGGGGCAATTTAGCATGTCCAATCCACCTAACCTGTACATCTTGGGACACTAAGGGACAATTTAGCATGTCCAATCCACCTAACCTGTACATCTTGGGACATTAAGGGGCAATTTAGCATGGCCAATCCACCTAACCTGCACATCTTGGGACACCAAGAGGCAATTTAGCATAGCCAATCCACCTAACCTATACATCTTTGGACACTAAGGGGCAATTTAGCATAGCTAATCCACCTAACCTGCACATCTTTGGACACTAAGAAACACTTTAGCATGGCCAATCTACCTAAGCTACACATCTTTGGACACTAAGGGGTAATTTAACATGGCCAATCCACCTAATCCACACATCTTTGGACTGTGGGAGGAAACCGGAGCACCCGGAGGAAACCCACGCAGACATGGGGAGAACGTGCAGACTCCACACAGACTGTCAGCCAAGGGCTGAATTGAACCCTGAATTGAACCCTGGCGCTGTGAGGCAGCAGTGCTAACCACTGTGCTACTGTGCCGTCCAAATGAGGAAGGGAGCAGAGAATAAGGAGAGATAGTGACTGAAGGAATGCCAGAGCAGGCAGGCAGGAGAACGATAAACCTGTGTAGCGGAAATCATGTATTCTGGTGGTTAGCAATCTTGTGTCAGCAAGGCAGCTACCTGAGGAGTGGATGTTCAAATCCCACCATTGCAGTTTGGAATAATTTGAATTTACTTTTATGTTGAAATTTAAAAAAATTCATTCGTGGGACATGGGCATCGCTGGCTGGGCCAGCATTTATTGCCCATCCCTAGTTGCCCTTGGAGGGCAGTTGAGAGTCAACCACATTGCTGTGGCTCTGGAGTCACTTGTAGGCCAGACCAGATAAGGACGGCAGATTTCCTTCCCTAAAGGACATTAGTGAACCAGATGGGTTTTTCCGACAATGGTTTCCTGGTCATCGGTAGATTCTTAATTCCAGATACTTTCTGCAAATGCTCCAAGTGAAAATCAATCAGGTTGTCAGAAAGAACCTGGTTCATAATATCCTTTCTGTAAGGGACTCTTCCATTCTTATCTAGTCTGGTCTACAGGAGGTTAATTGCTCTCTGTGGTGACCCAGTGAGTCACTCAGACAAGTTCGGGGCAGATAATAAATGCTGCCCTTTCCTCTGGTGCTCCATCCCCAAAATCAACAAAACATTCTTTAACCTGCAGAATCTTTCTTCCTTATTTGATTTTCTGTCTTTGCTGGTTACATTGCTCTCAGGGCGTGGGTATCACTGGCCAGGCCAGCATTTATTGCCCATCCCTGATTACCCTTGAGAAGGTGGCGGTGAGCTGCCATCTTGAATCGTTGCAGTCCTGTGTGATGCAGGCGCACCCACAGTGCTGTTAGGGAGGGAATCATAGAAACCCTACAGTGCAGAAAGAGGCCATTCGGCCCATCGAGTCTGCACCGACCACAATCCCACCCAGGCCCTACCCCCATATCCCTACATATTTTACCCGCTAATCCCTCTAACCTACGCATCTCAGGACACTAAGGGGCAATTTTAGCATGGCCAATCAACCTAACCCGCACATCTTTGGAGTTCCAGGATTTTGACCCAGCGACAGTGAAGGAACGGCTGATATATTTCCAAGTCAGGACGGTGAGTGGCTTGGGGGGGGAACTTGTTATCTGATGCCCTTGTCCTTCTGGGTAATAGTGGTCATGGGTTTAGAACCTGCCATCAAAGGAGCCTTGGTGAGTTGCTGCAGTGAATCTTGTAGATAGTACACACACTGCTACTGAGCGTCGGTGATGGAGGGATTGAATGTTTGTGGATGTGATGCCAATCAAGTGGGATGCTTTGTCCTGGATGATGTTGAGCTTCTTGAGTGTTGTTGGAACTGCACCCATCCAGGCAAGTGGGGAGTATTCCATCACACTCCTGACTTGTGCCTTGTAGATGGTGGACGGGTTTGGGGAGTCAGGAGGTGAGTTACTTGCCGCAGGATTCCCAGCCTCTGACCTGCTCTGGTAGCCACAGTATTTATATGGCTGGTCCAGTTCAGTTTCTGGTCAATGGTAACCCCCAGGATGTTGATAATGGGGGATTCAATGGTGGTCAGAACATTGAATAACCAGGAGAGGTGGTTAGATTCTGTATTGTTAGGGATGGCCATCGCCGGGTATCAGTATCACTTCCACTCATGAGGCCAGACTGAGTGTTGTCCAGGTCTTGCTGTGAGTGGACATGGACTATTTCAGTGTGGGAGGAGTTGCAAATGGAACTGAGCACTGTGCACCCATTGGTTAACCTCCTTATTTCTAAAATTATAGTTGAGGGAAGGTCACTGATGAAGCAGCCGAGGATGGCTGGGCCTTGGACACTCACCCTGAGGAACTCCTGCGGTGATGTCCTCCAATCACCACAACCATCTTCCTTTGTGCCAGGAATGACTTCAACCGGCGGAGAGCTTTCCCCCTGATTCCCATCGACTCCCGTTTTGTTAGAGCTCTTTAGGGATGTTGCCTTGATGCCGTGTACAGACACTCTCATTTCGGTGTGCGGGTTAGGTGGACTGGCCATGCTAAATTGCCCCTTAGTGTCAGGGGGGCTAGCTAGGGTAAATGCTTGGGGTTACGGGGATAGGGCCTGGGTGGGATTGTGGTCGGTGCAGGCTCGATGGGCCGAATGGCCTCCTTCTGCACTGGAGGGATTCTATGACTCTATGACCTCCGCATTCCAGCTCTTTTGTCCATGTTTGGGCCGGGGCTGTGATCCGGTCAGGAGGTGAATGGGTCCAGGGTCTGTCTGAGGTCAGCAGGCAGTCTTCAGTGTTCTTTCCCACACCGTGCTGCTGCTTTTTACACTCCTCAAGTGGTTAATCCATGAGCGGGAAATGCAGCAGTTATTTCAATTTAATGTGCCTACCAGCCTGATTAAATCAAGCCCTCAGCTTTAACAGCTGGCTTTATTTACTCAGTGACTGAGCCTGCGTTGCTGATTGCTCCCTGTCACAGAATGACATAGTAAGAAGTTTAACAACACCAGGTTAAAGTCCAACAAGTTTATTTGGTAGCAAAAGCCACACAAGCTTTTGCTACCAAATAAACCTATTGGACTTTAACCTGGTGTTGTTAAACTTCTTACTGTGTTTACCCCAGTCCAACGCCGGCATCCCCACCACACAGAATGACATACACAGGTACAATAGTTTTAAAGTTTATTTATTAGTGTCACAAGTCGGCTTACATTAACACTGCAATGAAGTTACTGCGGAAATCCCCTAGTCGCCACACTCCGGCACCTGTTCGGGTTACACTGAGGGAGAATTTAGCACGGCCAATGCACCCTAACCAGCACGTCTTTCAGACTGTGGGAGGAAACCGGAGCACCTGGAGGAAACCCACGCAGACACGGGGAGAATGTGCAGACTCCGCACAGACAGTGACCCAAGACTGGAATTGAACCCGGGTCCCTGGCACTGTGAGGCAGCAGTGCTAACCACTCTGCCACCGTGCCATTCCTGAGCATCACTCGGCTAGGGATGTGGATGGGGAAGGATATTACCCAGAATTCCTGCTCCTGATCCGCACTCCCAATGAATTCCTGCGGACAAATTGCATGCGAGTGAGGGTGGGGAATGCGGAAAAGGGGAGTGGGAAGAAACAAAAGTTGACCGTGATGGCTCACTTGGTGGAATGGCCCATCAAAACATCATCGTTTGGGTTGTGTGTTAAAGTTAATTTATTAGTCACAAGTATGGCTTACATTAACACTGCAATGAAGTTACTGTGAAATTCCGCTAATCGCCACACTCCGGCGCTTGTTTGGGTCAACGCACCTAACCAGCACGTCTTTCAGACTGTGGGAGGAAACCGGAGCACCCGGAGGAAACCCACGCAGACACGGGGAGAATGTACAAACTCCACACAGACAGTGACCCAAGCTGGGAATCGAACCCATGTCCCTGGCGCTGGGAGGCAGTAGTGCTAACCACTGTGCTACCGTGTGGGTGGGGAGGTCACAGTGGAACTGCCTCAGAGGAGTCAAGGCTGCTTAACAGTGAGAGGCGGCCTTCACGACACACGACAGCGCAGAGTTGCTGGGCAGAGACTGATAGCCAAGTTCCACACACACGAGGACGGCCTCAACCGGGATCTTGGGTTCATGTCACACTATCTGTAACCCCCACGGCTTGCCTGGGCTTGCAAAATCTCACTAACTGTCCTGTCTGGAGACAATACACATCTCTTTAACCTGTGCTTAACCCTCTCTCCACTCACATTGTCTGTACCTTTAAGACTTGATTACCTGTAAAGACTCGGATTCCAACCATTGTTTTGTAAATTGAGTTTGTGTCTTTATATGCCCTGTTTGTGAACTGAACTCCCACTCACCTGGCGAAGGAGCAGCTGTTGTGAGACTACTTACTGTGTTTACCCGAGTCCAACGCCGGCATCTCCACATAACAGTGAGACGTACAGCCTGAGAGGTGTGTACTGGGAGTGTAGGTGCTTTGCAGAACCATTAAACTGAACAAGTAACAGAAACAAAAAACAGAGAACATTTAAACTTCTTGAATCAGCATCAAGACACTCATAGGGTTGCTGCTGATATAAAGGGTGAGATAAGAGCAGATAGATCAGCCTCAGCTGACTGGCTTAGTGCTGATTAGGTAAATGGATCTTTCCATTCTCAGTCCAACACGTGCTGACTGAGTGCAGCAGGCGGTGAGTGAGAATCTACTGCCCTCTTCTGGCCATTGGAGCTGTAAGAAGTTTAACAACACCAGGTTAAAGTCCAACAGGTTTATTTGGTAGCAAAAGCCACACAAGCTTTCGAGGCTCTGAGCCCCTTCTTCAGGTGAGTGGGAATTCTGTTCACAAACAGAACTTATAAGACACAGACTCAATTTACATGAATAATGGTTGGAATGCGAATACTTACAACTAATCCAGTCTTTAAGAAACAAAACAATGGGAGTGGAGAGAGCATCAAGACAGGCTAAAAAGATGTGTATTGTCTCCAGACAAGACAGCCAGTGAAACTCTGCAGGTCCACGCAACTGTGGGAGTTACAAATAGTGTGACATAAATTCTGATTCTAGGATCGCATGATAAAGACTCAGGAGGAAAAAAGCAGAAATATTTATGTGAAATAGTGTGACATAAACCCAATATCCCGGTTGAGGCCGTCCTTGTGTGTGCGGAACCTGGCTATCAGTTTCTGCTCAGCGACTCTGCGCTGTCGTGTGTCGCGAAGGCCGCCTTGGAGAACGCTTACCCGAATATCAGAGGCCGAATGCCCGTGACCGCTGAAGTGCTCCCCAACAGGAAGAGAACAGTCTTGCCTGGTGATTGTCGAGCGGTGTTCATTCATCCGTTGTCGCAGCGTCTGCATAGTTTCCCCAATGTACCATGCCTCGGGACATCCTTTCTTGCAGCGTATCAGGTAGACAACGTTGGCCGAGTTGCAAGAGTATGTACCGTGTACCTGGTGGATGGTGTTCTCACGTGAGATGATGGCATCTGTGTCGATGATCCGGCACGTCTTGCAGAGGTTGCTGTGGCAGGGTTGTGTGGTGTCTTGGTCACTGTTCTCCTGAAGGCTGGGTAGTTTGCTGCGGACAATGGTCTGTTTGAGGTTGTGCGGTTGTTTGAAGGCAAGAAGTGGGGGTGTGGGGATGGCCTTGGCGAGATGTTCGTCTTCATCAATGACATGTTGAAGGCTCCGGAGGAGATGCCGTAGCTTCTCCGCTCCGGGGAAGTACTGGACAACGAAGGGTACTCTGTCCACTGTGTCCCGTGTTTGTCTTCTGAGGAGGTCGGTGCGGTTTTTCGCTGTGGCGCGTTGGAACTGTTGATCAATGAGTCTAGCGCCATATCCTGTTCTTATGAGGGCATCTTTCAGCGTCTGGAGGTGTCTGTTGCGATCCTCCTCATCCGAGCAGATCCTGTGTATACGGAGGGCTTGTCCGTAGGGGATGGCTTCTTTAACGTGTTTAGGGTGGAAGCTGGAGAAGTGGAGCATCGTGAGGTTATCCGTGGGCTTGCGGTACAGTGAGGTGCTGAGGTGACCGTCCTTAATGGAGATGCGCGTGTCCAAGAATGCAACCGATTCCGGAGAGTAGTCTATGGTGAGCCTGATGGTGGGATGGAACTTGTTGATGTCATCATAGAGTTGTTTCAGTGATTGTTCACCATGAGTCCAAAGGAAGAAAATGTCATCGATGTATCTAGTGTATAGCACCGGTTGAAGGTCCCGTGCGGTGAAGAAGTCTTGTTCGAACCTGTGCATGAAGATGTTGGCATATTGAGGTGCAAATTTGGTCCCCATGGCTGTTCCGTGTGTCTGGATGAAGAACTGGTTGTTGAAGGTGAAGATATTGTGGTCCAGGATGAAGCGGATGAGATGTAAAATTGCATCTGGAAACTGGCAGTTGTTGGCGCTGAGCACTGAGGCCGTTGCAGCAATGCCATCGTCATGGGGGATGCTGGTGTAGAGTGCTGAGACATCCATTGTGACGAGGAGCGCTCCTGGTTCAACTGCTCCATGTGTGCTGAGTTTCTGTAGGAAGTCCGTCGTGTCGCGACAAAAGCTGGGGGTTCTTTGTACAATGGGTTTCAGGATGCCCTCGACGTAGCCGGAGAGGTTCTCGCACAGGGTCCCATTGCCCGATACGATGGGACGGCCGGGTGTGTTTGCCTTGTGTATCTTCGGGAGGCAGTAGAGATCTCCAACGCGATGTGACAAGGCCTCAGGAATCAGCGTGTTTGTTGCATTGTGAATGAATGAGCTCAGCTGATTCCCTGCTGTGGCTCCGGCTTCATGGAAATCATAGAATCCCTGCAGTGCAGAAAGAGGCCATTCGACCCATCGAGTCTGCACCGACCACAATCCCACCCCAGGCCCTATCCCCCGTAACCCCACATATTCACCTGCTCGTCTCCCTGACACTAAGGATCAATTTAGCATGGCCAATCAACTTAACCCGCACATCTTTGGACTGTGGGAGGAAACCGGAGGAAACCCACGCAGACACGGGGAGAACGTGCAGACTCCACACAGACAGTGACCCGAGCCAGGAATCGAACCCGGGTCCCTGGCGCTGTGAGGCAGCAGTGCTAACCACTGCGCCACCGGCTTGTTAGGATGCAGGCCTTCATCTGTGACCTCCCCCGTGGGTGAAGACTGAATCTCAGGAAAGCCCTCAAAGAAAACCCAGAGTCGATATTGGCTGCAGCAGAGAAATTTCTTCACCCAGAGGGTGGTGAATGTGTGGAATTCACTCCCACTGAAAGTAGTTGATGCCAAAGCATTGTCTGATTTCAGGAAGAAATTAGATTTCGCTCTTGGGGCTAAAGGGATCAAGGGATATGGGGGGAAGGGGGGGGATCAGGATATTGAATTCAATGATCCGCCATGTTTATAATGAATGGCGGAGCAGGCCCGAAGGGCCAAATGGCCTATTCCTGCTACTAGTTTCTATGTATTGGGCGGCATGGTGGCACAGTGGTCAGCACCACAGTGGTTCGATTCCCGGCTTGGGTCACTGTCTGTGTGGAGGCTGCACGTTAGTGGTTAGCAGTGCTGCCCCACAGCACTGTTGTAAACTGCCAGGCACGTTTAGGAGGCAGCTCTGTAAACGTCAAGGTCCGGGTCCTCGACTGACTCACTTGTCCTTGACGATTCTAGAGAGTGCAGGACATGTGAACACAAAGCGAAATCCCTCCATGGTGGAATGGTGGGAGGGAGTAAAAGGAGCAGCTTGTCTTTTGGCGTAAATTTGAAGACAAACATTGGTTAAGGAAACACGGGAAGGAAAGGCAACGCGATTACCCACAAGAATCATTCCTGTCCTGGGGAACCACTGTGGCTTCAGCTGGTTCGAAAGCTCCGGTTCGCAGTACGTAGTCGGTGCTGAGTGCCATCGTATTGACCCAGTGTGCATGTCCCTGGAGTGTTCTACACATGACCCCCTGAAAATAGACCATACAAACAGTTACCAAACTGTCCTCAGTATATTCCTCATGGAAACAAAAAACTAATAATGACTAAGACATTAATATACAGTGCAGTACATTCACAAGGTCATGTGCGTAATCTAGAATACATTATGTACATGAACACAGTCTGTACACAAACCTTTTTCCATACACCATTTTAACACACAACACTCTGATCCGCAACTGTTGACACACAAATAGATGGAGCATTTTGAGAATGGTCTTTAATGACATTAAAGAACCCAGGTTGTTGCCAATGAGAATGTATCTAAATGGGTGCCACAGTGGTTAGCACTGCTGCCTCACAGCGCCAGGGATCAGGTTCGATTCCTGGCTTGGGTTGCTGTCTGTGTGGAGTTTGCACATTCTCCCCGTGTCTGCGTGGGTTTCCTCCGGTTTCCTCCCACAGTCCGAAAGACGTGCTGGTTAGGTGCATTGACCCGAACAGGCGCCGGAGTGTGGCGACTAGGGGAATTTCACAGTAACATTGCATTGCAGTGTTAATGTAAGCCTTACTTGTGACTAATAAATAAACTTTAAAACTTTATCTATGGAAATTCACTTCAGAGTGAATGCAGTCAGATCAAACTGACCTAATAAAGATCTATAAGAGGCTTTTGATAGGATCGACGCTGTAGCCATTTACAGGGCGCCCAAAGCTAGAGAACAAAAGTAGAAGATAGTAACCAAACAATGCAAAGAGGAATTGCTTTGTCCAGGTGGCATGGTGGTTAGCACTGCTGCCTCACAGCGCCAGGGACCCGGGTTCAATTCCCGGCTTGGGTCACTGTCTGTGTGGAGTCTGCACGTTCTCCCCGTGTCTGCGTGGGTTTCCTCCGGGTGCTCCGCTTTCCTCCCACTGTCTGAAAGACGTGCTGGTTAGGTGGATTGGCCGTGCTAAATTCTCCCTCCGTGTACCCGAACAGGCGCCGGAGTGTGGCGACTAGGGGATTTTCACAGTAACTTCATTGCAGTGTTAATGTAAGCCTACTTGTGACGCTGATAAATAAACTTTGAACTTTAGAGGGCAGTGGCAAAGTGGAACTTGCTGCCACAGGAAGTATTTGAGGCAAATATCATCAGGTGAGTGTCTATGTAGCATTTGCACGTTCACCCCGTGTCTGCGTGGGTTTCCTCCGGGTGCTCCGGTTTCCTCCCATAGTCCAGAGATGTGCAGGTTAGGTGGATTGGCCACGCTAAATTGCCCCTTGGTGTCCCAAGATGTGTAGGTTAGGGGGATTAGCGGGGTAAATGTGTGGGGTTACGGGGATAGGGTGAGTGGTGGGCCTGGGTAAGATTTGATTTGATTGGATTTGATTTATTATTGTCACATATGTTAACATACAGTGATAAATATTGTTTCTTGCGCATTATACAGACAAAACATACCGTTCATAGAGAAGGAAAGGAGAGAGTGCAGAATGTAGTGTTACAGTCATAGCTAGGGTGGAGAGAAAGATCAACTTAATGCAAGGGAGGTCCATTCAAAAGTCTGACAGCAGCAGGGAAGAAGCTGTTCTTGAGTCGGTTGGTACGTGATCTCAGACTTCTGTATCTTTTTCCCGACGGAAGAAGTGGGAGAGAGAATGTCCGGGGCGCGTGGGGTCCTTAATTATGCTGGCTGCTTTTCCGAGGCAGCGGGAAGTGTAGACAGAGTCAATGTTGGAGAGGAGGTGCAGAAATGATGGGCCGAATGGTCTCCTTCTGCACTGTCAGGATTCTATGGTCCACTCAAAGTTTCAGTTGATCTCACTGTCACCTGAGTCAGAAGGACTTTGAGCACAGGAGTCTGTGCTGTCGTTCCCAGTGCAGCACCAAGGGAATGTCACTGAGTCTCAGTGCCTAACACTGTCTGCAGAAGATCCACTGGTCCCGCTGGCTACTCAAATTAAAACCCTTGCTAACAGGACGACTACATTTGGTTGTTGGCCAGGAGATGTTATGAATTATTCACTCACATATGCAGCGGTTCCCAGCAGAGATACGTAATCCACTTCGAGTGCCCTGCCAGGACCTTTCCCATTTGCTTGCCAGTGCTGGGGTCCCACAGGAATATCTGAAATTAAACAGGCAAAGTGCAACTTTACCCAGAGACAAGAAAGAAAGTCCATGCACTTGTCGACGCTTCCAAAACTGACCTGCCATTAATCTCTCCCCAGACTCCAGTTTGTGTATTCAGGCCAGACTCGACAAGTCAACACGCTTTCCTGAGACAAGCAAGGTGCTCGGGTGAAACGTGAAAGGTGGTGGCAGTTTGTTAAAATGCATAACGTTTCTTTTTCAATCTTCTTATTTTAAACAGCATTTTCTCCGCCTGCCATTGCTATGGAAATGGCAAACGGCAGTTTGAGAGTAAAATGGTTAATTAATGACCAGAAAAAATATAGCCACGCACTGACAGCTTGATAAATATTCAGCTTCTTCCCTGCTGCCATCAGACTTCTGAATGGACCGACCTTATATTAAGCTGATCTTTCTCGACATCCCAGCTATGACAGTAACAGCACAATCTGCACCCTCTCCTTTCCTTCTCATAGAATAGAATCATTCCTACGGTGCACAAGGAGGCCATTCAGCCCATCGAGTCTGCGCCGACAGAGCATCCCACACAGGCCCATCCCCGCAGCCCACATATTTACCCTGCTAATCCCCCTAACCTACACATCTTGGGACACTAAGAGGCAATTTAGCATGGCCTATCAACCTAACCTACACATCTTTTGGCTGTGGGAGGAATCCGGAGCACCCGGAGGAAACCCACGCAGACACGGGGAGAACTCCGCACAGTCACCCGAGGTCGGAATCGAACCCGGGTCCCTGGCGCTGTGAGGCAGCAGTGCTAACCACTGTGCCACCGTGCCGCCCATTAACACTGCAATGAAGTTATTGTGAAAATCCCCTGGTCACCACACTCCGGCGCCTGTTCGGGTACACTGAGGGAGAATTTAGCACGGCCAATGCACCCTAACCAGCATGTCTTTCGGACTGTGGGAGGAAACCGGAGCACCCGGAGGAAACCCACGCAGAGACGGGGAGAATGTGCAGACTCCACACAGACAGTCACCTGACGACGGAATTGAACCCGGTTCCTGGCGCTGTGAGGCAGCAGTGCTGACCACTGAGCCAGCAAGGGCCCGATCTCATTTCGCTCGCTGCTATAAACATTCCGTCAATTAAAGCGAGACAGATAATCAGAGAGTAGGCACAGAAACAGAAGGAGTTAAGAGGAAGCTTAATTTGCAATTGCTCAGAGCAGGACCATAAAGACCTTGAAATGAGGCTTTTCAAAGAGTGGTGTGGACAGGATTAACCCTGTCCACCATTTTAAATAGGTTGATGCCCCCATTATAAAGCAGTGGAATTAGATACACATAATGAGTAGCAATGTTCAAAGAAGCCAATCAACCTAACCCGCACATCTTTGGACTGTGGGAGGAAACCGGAGGAAACCCACACAGACACGGGGAGAAAGTGCAAACACCACATCCGCAGTTACCCGAGTCCAGAACTGAACCCAAGTCCCTGGTGCTGTGAGGCGGCAGTGCTAACCACTGTTGCACCTACCCAATGTGCCACCGTGCCACCCACCCACAGTGCCACCGTGCCACACAGTGGGTGGCAGCGTTGAACATAAAGAAGAACTTGCATTTACAAAGCACCTTCCATGACCTCAGAATGTCTCAAAATGCTTTAGGACAACACGGTACTATTTTTTTTTGTGTTGTGGCTGTTGCTTTGTAGGAAGCACAGCACCGAATTTCTGCACAGCAAGATCCCACAAACAAAAATGACCAGGTAACGTTTTGGAGTTTCTGTACAGAACTGCCACTGGGTTTGGGCGACTACTCAAGGGTTACAATTCCCTTGTTGTTTGGGTGCTGGTGGAAGGATAAACATTGGCCAGAATACCGTCGATAACTCCCCTATTCTTCTTCGCAATAACTCTGTGGGATCCACCAGAGGGGGCAGATGGGGCCTCCATTTAACATCTCATCTGAAAGGCAGCGCTGGCAATGCAGCACACCCTCAGTACTGCACTCTGAGGTGTCGGCCTGGATAACGCCTCAAGTCTCCAGAGTGGGTCTTAAACCCACAGACTTCTGACCAACTCACTTGAGTCACACTTAACACAGCGCAGAGTAAATAGGACCAAAGATTACAGGGTGGCACAGTGGTTAGCACTGCTGCCTCACAGCGCCAAGGGCCCGGGTTCAATCCCCGGTTGGTCCCCGGTTGGACCCCGGTTCAATCACTGTCTGTGTGGAGTTTGCCCCTTCATCAGGTGAAGGAGCGGCGCTCCAAAAGCTCGTGCTCCCAAATAAACCTATTGGACTTTTAACCTGGTGTTGTGAGACTTCTTACTGTGCTTACCCCAGTCCAACGCCAGCATCTCCTCATCACAGCTGAAAGCAAGGCATTAAGGATTTTATTATTTTAAAAAAACTTGTATTTGTATCGCAACGTTAACAACCCCAGGACCATAAACCCACAACCTTCTGACTCGGAGGTCAGAGTGTTACCCACTGTGCCACCATGCCTCACATGAAGTTATGGGGAATGATTAAGATTGTAGGGCGCGTGTGTTTGGGAAGGTTCAAAAAGACAAGATTAGTGTGCAGGTTAACATACAAAGTTAACAGCAAAACAATAAACATTGTCATGGACTAATGTACGAAGGAAGGGCTCTGAAAACTAACTGAATAAAAGGGGCTGGGAGGCCATTAGTTTGGGTTCTGAAAGGAGAGAGAGACTTGAATCCAGAACCTTCTGATACAGGCGTGCCAACAACCGACCCAGGCTGGCAAATTAATTAACAAATTAATTCAATATCCTTTGGTCTCACCCCCCAGTATGAAGTTTACGTTTATTTATCAGTGTCACAAGTAGGCATACATTCACACTGCAATGAAGTTACCGTGAAAATCCCACTTATTTAGCCTGCTAATCCCCCTGACACTCAGGGGCAATTTAGCATGGGTACACTGAGGGAGAATTTAGCACGGCCAATGCACCTAACCAGTACGTCTTTCGGATTGTGAGAGGAAACCGGAGCAACTGGATGAAACCCACGCAGACACGGGGAAAACATGCCAACTCTGCACAGACAGTGACCCAAGCCGTGAATCGAACCCGGGTCCCTGGCGCTGTGAAGCAGCAGTGCTAACCACTGCGCCACTGTGCTGCCTCTAGTTAAAAGTATTTATTGCCCATCCCTAGTTGCCCCTTGAGAAGGTGGTGGTGAGCTGCCTTCTTGAATCGCTGCAGTCCATATTCTGTGGGTTGACCCCTGCACTGTGTATAACGAAGGACACCAATCAGTGGGGATACATCATTGCTCTGCTTTATAACGGGAGATGTGATCAAATAAAAATTACCTTGCGGGTTTCTACGCAGAGCAGGCATTAGGTTTGGATGACTCGGGTGTCTCAATTCCCCTGCTCAGCACAACAAAATACCCCCCCCCCCCCCGCCATGAGATTTTGACAAGGTAAGAAAGCGCGACATATTATTACAGTATTGTTCCTCTCTCCCTTTGAACATGGGGAGGTGGATTTAAAAATGGCAGCACTTACATTTCTGTTATGCCCTTCACCACCACTAGATGTCACCAAATGCCTCACAGCCAATGGAGTGCCTTCAAAGTGTTGCCATAGTTGTGACATCGGAAATGCAGCAGCCAATTAGAGCACAGCAAGCTCCCACAAAGAGCCACATGATGATCAATCTTCGTGATGTTGGGGTTGAGGGACAGGTGGAGGCCTGGACCATGAGGAAAATCTCCCAAATCTTCATAGAATCCCCACAGTACAGGAGGAGGACATTCGGCCCATCGAGCCTGCACCCACAACAATCCCAACCTATCCCCATGATGCCATATATTTACCCTGCTAAAGAGACAATTCAGCACGGCCAATCAACCTAGCCCGCACATGTTTGGAGTGTGGGAGGAAACTGGAGTGTGTACCATCTACAAGATGCACTGCAGCAATTCACCAAAGTTCCTTAAGCAGCTGCTTCCAAACCCACGACCACTTCCATCTAGAAGGACAAGGACAGCAGATACATGGGGAACACCACCAGCTACAGGTTCTCCTTCAAGCCACTCGCCATCCTGACTTGGAAATATATCACCGTTCCTTCGCTGTCTCTGGATCTAAAACCTGGAATTTCCTCCCACAAAGCACTGTACCTACACCTCAGGGCCTGCAGCTGTGCAAGAAGGCAGCTCACCACCACCTCTTGAAGGGTAACTGGGAATGGGCAATAAATCCTGTCCCAGCCAGCGATGCCCACATCCCATAAATGACATTTTTATCAAGTTGTGACCCAGTCGTGTAGAGAGATAACAATCTCTCCCTGGTAACTTGGAATTGGATAATAATGTTTTGCAGGGCTATGAAGATGTGAGGCGAATAAATAGCCTTTTTTTTCGGGAAGAGGGACAGCTCTGAGGCTGGGAATTCCTAAGAAGTTATTCAATGTTAAATATTAAAAGGCTAGTTAGTCATAAACTAGGAGGAGGTCATTCTACCCCCGTGTACCTGTGGGACGGGTGGTTGGATATTGAATCTTGTACCCAGGCACTCATAAAGCAAAGTGTTTCCTCTTGGACGGTGCAGAGCTTCCTGGGCATTGGTGTGGCTGCATCTTTCTCAGTAAGAGGTGAGTCTGGCATTCCATTCCTGACTTGCAGCTTATCGGTGGTGGGGAGGCCTCGAGGGATCAGGCAGCCGGACTCTTGCTAAACGGACGCAACTGTTCATTTGTAGCCTGAAGGGTGGCAGGGTGGCACTGCTGCCAAGAACCCGGGTTCAATTCTCAGCTTGGGTCCCTGTCTGTGCGGAGTCTGCACGTTCTGCCCGTGTCTGCGTGGGTTTCCCACGGGTGCTCCGACTTCCTCCCGCGGGTCAAAGGTGTGGTGGTTAGGTGAATTGGCCATGGTAAATTGTCCCTTAGTGTTCCAAGATGTGTAGGTTAGTGGATTAGGGAAATGTTTGGGGTTACGGGGATAGGGCGGGGGAGAGGGCCTGGATAAACTGCTCTTTCAGAGAGTCGGTGCAGACTCAATTGGCCAAATGGCCTCCTTCTGCACTGTAGCGATTCTAAATGAGTTAAAGTTTATATATTAGGCACAAGTAAGGCTTACATTGACTCTGTCTACACTTCCCGCTGCCTCGAAAAGCAGCCAGCATAATTAAGGACCCCACGCACCCTGGGCATTCTCTCTTCCACCTTCTTCCGTTGGGGAAAAAGATACAAAAGTCTGAGGTCACGTACCAACCGACTCAAGAACAGCTTCTTCCCTGCTGTTGTCAGACTTTTGAATGGACTTACCTTGCATTAAGTTGATCTTTCTCTACACCCTAGCTATGACTGTAACACTACATTCTGCACTCTCTCTTTTCCTTCTCTATGAACGGTATGCTTTGTCTGTATAGCGCGCAAGAAACAATACTTTTCGCTGTATACTAATACATGTGACAACAATAAATCAAATCAAAAATCAAAATCATTAACACTGCAATGAAGTTACTGTGAAATTCCCCTAGTCGCCACACTCCGGCGTCTGTTCGGGTCAATGCACCCTAACCAGCACGTCTTTCAGACTGTGGGAGGACACCGGAGCACCCAGAGAAAACCCACGCAGACACGGGGAGAAGGTGCAGACTCCACACAGACAGTGACCCAAGCCAGGAATTGAACTTGGGTCCCTGGCACAGTGAGGCAGCAGTGTTAACCGACATGGTTAAATACTCAATTAAGAAACATAGAATCCCTACAATGCAGAAGTGCATCTTACCATGGCTACACATCTTTGATGTGGAGATGCCGGCGTTGGACTGGGGTAAACACAGTAAGAAGTTTAACAACACCAGGTTAAAGTCCAACAGGTTTATTTGGTAGCAAAAGCCACACAGGCTTTCGGAGCTCCAAGCCCCTTCTTCAGGTGAGGAAGGGGCTTGGAGCTCCAAAAGCTTGTGTGGCTTTTGCTACCAAATAAACCTGTTGGACTTTAACCTGGTGTTGTTAAACTTCTTACTGTGTTTACACATCTTTGGACATGAAGGGGCAATTTAGCATGGCCAATCCACCTAACAATTATAGAATCATAGAATCCTTACAGTGCAGAAGGAGGCCACTGGGCCCAACAAGCCTGCACTGACAACAATCCCACCCAGGCCCTATCACCATAACCCCACATATTTACCCTGCTAGTCACCCTGACACAAAGGGGCAATTTACCATGGCCAATCAACCTAACCCGCACATCTCTGGAATTACTGTACAACTAACACTTTGGGTCTAGATGGCTGAAGGCCCAGCCACCAATGGTGATGTGACGAGTGGGGAGATGTATAAAGTGCCACGGTACCCTGTGTGTGTGACTGCATCAAAATATGAGATGGTTTTACCTTGGGCAACAGGACGTTGCACACAAGCTGTAACTTGTCGGGTGTAATGTCAACCAGGACATCAAAAGGTCTGCCCAAGATTTCGCCGCCCTCATCCTTGAACTGTATCAGCAGCCGCTGGCTGTCCTCCTTCATCGCTGGACGCTGCATAAGAGCTGGAAAAGAGAGCGGGAGAGAGGCTGATCCAATATCCAAACTCCTTGAAGTTGGTAAAAATACCTCTTGAGGCTGATATGAGTCAAAATAGAGTAGGCTTTATTCTCACAAGCTTTGGGAGAACTTGACCCCTTGAAAGCGGAAGCCAAAGTTCTCTCTGAACACAAGAAGCGTGGACCTTTATACATCAGGGTTCCCAATACAAGCCATAAAGCAAAGTCCAGTTAACAGTCCTTGATCATAAATTATAGTTCCTTTAACAGCTTCTGATAGTCTCTAATCATAAACCAGAGTGTAACTGGTAGCCTTAGGTCATAAAGCACAATTCCCCTGGTAGTTGTAGTCAAGGTGCCACCTCTGGTCCCCCGCTCTTCCCGCGGCCTTTCCTTTGAAGTGACTGTGTGCGATTGCAGCTGACCCAGTGGGAGTCCTCCTTCAAACGGCCATTCTCGCACTCTACCATTTGGTAGCTGCTTCCTTTGTTTAAATCATACACAAGCCTACGGAAAAAGTAAGACTTACAACCCAACATCTACATTTAACTGTCTGTTTTATCAGAATGATATAAACAAGCAGGGGAACCATGAACAAATGGCTTATACTACTACTAGGAGCAATATAAACAAAGGGGAGACTAGCCATAAGGAAGGGTTATGTTTGTGATACATTCCAGGTACAAAGTTCAACCTTTTAGGTACAAAATACATTGAGTACAAAAAAACATTAACCCTTTCCCTTCTTCACTCCTGAAACTAGCACCACACTATTTCCAAAAACACATCAAATAAACACTCTCCAAAATGGAAAAGTTAATATCTGGCAAGCAGAGTTTTGCTTTGTTGTCATGAGTAAAGCAATCTGCTTACCCGATTCTTCCCAATAATCCTTCATCTACATCGATTATTAATAACAAACCTTGAGAATACGCACAATGCCTGCTCAATACGTTGTATTTACAACGTCTGCTTACATCACCAATCAACAATGAAACTCCCAATGTAAGTGTTTAGAATGGAAAGATACCCCTTCACTGCCCCTGGGTCTAAATCCTGGAATTTCCTACCTAACAACACTGTGGGTGTACCTACACCCCGGGGTCCGCAGCGGTTCAAGAAGGCAGCTCACCACCACCTTTTGAAGGGTAACTGGGGATGGGCAATAAATGCTGTGCCGACCAACGATGCCCATATCCCATAAATGACATTGTTATCAAGTTGTGACCCAGTCGTGTAGAGAGATAACAATCTCTCTCTGGCATCTTGAAATTGGATAAAAGCTTGAAAAGGTAATGATTTGCAGGGCTTTAAGGATGTGAGCTTATCCTATGAACTGGCACAGGCATGATGCTGGGAATTCCCAGGAAGTTTCTCCATGTTAAATAGTGAAAGGCTGGTTAGACATAAGCTCGGATGAGGTCATTTTACCCCCGTGCACCAATGAGATGGATGGGTGGATATTAAATCTTGTACCCAGGCTCTCATAGAGCAAAGTGTTTCCTCTTGGACGGTGCAGAGCTTCCTGGGCATTGGTGTGGCTGCATCTTTCTCAGTAAGAGGTGAGTCTGGCATTCCATTCCTGACTTGCAGCTTATCGGTGGTGGGGAGGCCTTGAGGGATCAGGCAGCCGGACTCTTGCTAAACGGACGCAACTGTTTATTTGAAGCCTGAAAGGGTGGCAGGGTGGCACTGCTGCCAAGAACCCGGGTTCGATTTTCGGCTTGGGTCACTGTCTCTGTGAAATTTGCACGTTCTCCCCGTGTCTGCGTGGGTTTCCTCCGGGTGCTCCGATTTCCTCCCACAGTCCGAAAGATCTGCAGGTTAGGTGGATTGGCCATGGTAAATGGTCCCTTAGTGTTCCAAGATGTGTAGGTTAGTGGATTAGCCATGGGAAATGTTACGGGGATAGGGCGGGGGAGAGGGCCAGGGTAAAATCCTCTTTCAGAGAGTCGGTGCAGACTCAATCGGCCAAATGACCTCCTTCTACACTGTAGCGATTCTAAATGAGTTAAACTCTCAATTAAGAAACATAGAATCTCTGCGATGCAGAAGCGCATCTTACCATGGCTACACATCTTTGGACCTGAAGGGGCAATTTAGCATGGCCAAACCACCTAACAATTATAGGATCATAGAATCCTTACAGTGTGAACCTGTGCAAAAGACTGTCTGAACTTGCTTGAAAAATCAGTGAAGGTTGCAGTGCTGAATGGACGAGCTCTTTAAGGAGCTTAAGAGGTATTTAATTGATGACAATTAAGAATGGACGACAAATGCTGGCCTCTTCGACACTGCCCACATCCCATGAAAGAATTAAAAAAATTGATTGGCAGAAAATGCTTCTTCTCCTTGCACTATAACATTTTGTAACAAATGGGGCAGTACGGTGGCACAGTGGTCAGCACTGCTGCCTCACAGCGCCAGGGACCCGGGTTCGATTCCCGGCTTGGGTCACTGTCTGTGCGGACTCTGCACATTCTCCCCGTGTCTGCGTGGGTTTCCTCCGGGTGCTCCGGTTTCCTCCCACACTCCAAAGATTAATTTCTCCGCACCCTAGCTTTGGCTGTAACACTACATTCTGCACTCTCTCATTTCCTTCTCTATGAACGGTATGCTTTGTCTGTATAGCGCATGAGAAACGATAATTTTCGCTGTATGTTAATACATGTGACAATAATAAATCAAATCAAATCAAAGATGTTAGGCTGAATTGGCCGTGCTAAATTCTCCCTCAGTGTATCTGAACAGCTGCCGGAGTTTGGCAACTAGGGGATTTTCACAGTAACTTCATTGCAGTGTTAATGTAAGCCTACTTGTGACACTAGTAAATAAACGTTAAAAAAAACAGTCCAAAAGACCCGCTGATTAGGTGCTAAATTTCTCCATTTGGGTTAAATAAGAAGGGGGAGTGGAGTGCAGATTACTGATATGATTGTGAAAGCTCGCGCTGAAGATAAAGCTGGGGATGTGTCGGGGGGTCCAGGAGGAGTGAGCAGACGGGAGACCGGAGTCAGATTTACAGAGTTGGGTGTGAGGAAGGAGATTTCTTGGTGAAGAAACAAGCACAGGAGTGGAAGCAGTGATGGAGGAAGACTCGGAGTTATATCAGATGCAGGTCATGGGTTAGAGCTGAAACATTAACCTTGTGTCGGTTAGATACTGACTGATCCATCATCCATTTCCTGTTTCAGTGACAGTGATGCTAGTGTGTCTTTAAGAAATGTATTTTTTAAATCATGTTCTCTGCAGTTGTAAGCAGCTTTGTTTTTTTTTCATTGCTTCTGAGCTTTCTGCTTAGCAATCCTTTTATTGCTGCTTCAATGGGCTCGGGATACGAGTTCCACCTGGTAAGGTAATTACCAATCACCCAGGGAGCTCGTATTCTGAGTCCTACTGGGAGGTGAGTCAGGGATTTCCCCCCCATGTAAGTCCTGGGGTTTATCACACTGACCATTGCTTTGTCTTCCTTGGCAGGGGTTGTCGCATCATGGACCAGATCAATCTCGTTGTATCCGGTGCGAGAGACGCCTACAATCAGGGGAAAACCCGGTCTCTGGAATTCCGCATTCAGCAGCTGAAGGCATTGGAGAGAATGATCACAGAGAGAAAGGAAGAGTTCTCACTGGCGCTCAAAAAGGACTTGCACAAGGTTTGAAACCACTCTTGACACGCGTTCAGCCAGGTTGCACAAACCCCTTCGCAATCTCCCCTGGATGGCGATGATAATTGGACATGTTTCCATTCACTGCTAAAAGTATTTCAGTTACTTGCTCTCCAGTCTGGAGTGTTAATTTGGTTCCATCGCACCCTGAACAACAGAGTGTGTTAGTGGAAGGATCTGCGACTGGTTAACAGCCTGACTGACAGCAAAACCAATACTCCTTCCATAGGCTTAACCATCTTCACACCAACCCATTGGCTGGTTAGTCCTGTACAATGGGGAGGAGTTGTGGGCGTTCACAACTCTTCCGGCCCTCTCTAACCTGGGAAATTCTATCTGGTCAATGATGGGGGATCTCATTGAAATTTACAGAATACTGAGAGGCCTGGATAGAGTGGACGTGGGAAGGTGTCTCCATTAGTCAGAGAGACTGGGATCTGAGGGCACAGCCTCAGAATAAAGGGATGACCCTATGGAACCAAGATGAGGAGGAATTTCTTCAGCCAGAGGGTGGTGAATCTATGGAATTCATTGCCACAGAAGGCTCTGGAGGCCAGGTCACTGAGTGTATTTAAGATGGAGAGAGCTTCATGATTGGTGAGGGGACAGAAGGTTGTGGGGGAAAAAGCAAGAGAATGGGGGTGAGAAATATATCAGCCATGATCGAATAGCAGAGTGGACTCGATGGGCCAAATGGCCTACTTCTGCTCCTATGTCTTATGGTCTTATAACCTGTCGAGGTTTCTTGCCTTAACCGAATGTCAAGCTGTAGGGGAAGGGAAAGTGGGAAGGAGGTGTGTGTCTGTCTGTCGATTGTGCATCTACCATTGTTCTAGGATTCTGTCAGTGCTGTTGTCGCTGGCAACGTGATTGTCTGATCCTCCCCCGAGACTGCTGACTGGAATATTTAATGGGAGTCATGCCAGGGAAACAGCCAGGATGACAGAGAGCAGAAGTTACTGATGACCAGGGCATCAAAGGCAGCGCGGTTGATAAATGGGCAGCTACAGAGTTATTCTGGTGAATGGAGAGCCAACGCTTTGTGCCATTGGGTGTTTGCAATCAGTTGTTTTTCTCTCGGGTTTGGGGAGTGGGTAAGAAGAACTGGGACTGAACTAATTGAAGGTAATTACATCTTGCTCAGAAACTGAATGGGTCGGGGTGTGGAGGGAATGCAGGTGAAAAGTGTGGCAGCCCAGGAAGGTCACTGGCTTGCATTTGAGTTATCTGAACACTGCCAGGGTGACTGGTAGCACGATGGCACAGTGGTTAGCACTGCTGCCTCACAGCGCCAGGGACCCGGGTTCGATTCCCGGCCTTGGTCCCTGTCTGAGTGGAGTCTGCACAATCTCCCCGTGTCTGCGTGGGTTTCCTCCGGGTGCTCCGGTTTTCTCCCACAGTCCAAAGGTGTGTGGGTTGGGTTGATTGGCCATGATAAATTGTCCCTTAGTGTCAGGGGAATTAGCAGTGTAAATCTGTGAGATTACGGTGAAACGGCCTGGGTGGGATTGTTGTTGGTGCAGGCTCGATGGGCTGAATGGTCTCCTTCTGCGCTGTAGGGATTCTGAGGTACAATTGCCCTTTGAGCGAGCCAGAGAGTGAAGAAATCTGCTCCAGTTTCCTTTCTTGATAAACTACGTGGACTGTTACTAGAAATGTCACTCAATGAAACTTGGACATTTCCATCTCCCTCCCCTCCCTCATGGGTCAAACTACTTGTCCTGGATGACCGTAGGCTGCTGTCCTCTTTGAGGGGGAGAGCTGACTGATGGTGATTTAACCTGAGGGTCACCACACCTCAGGTGAGGGGTCAAAGTTGAGAAGGCGGAGCCTCCTGTCTAATCTCATGAAGAATGGCTATTTAGATGAGATACTGAAAGCTGCTCCGTACCTGGGGGGCTGTGTTGCCTTGGGTTCCCATTCCTCCAATCTGAAACTGATAACATGAGGTGGGAATTTGTTGGGACTTGGTGATAAATTGAGAACCACACGTTTCCAGAATGGGATTGACATCTTAGGAGAGCCGGCATTTTATTTTTTCTGGTGTAATTGCTGTTATAAATATTACTGTGGCTGGGGGTCCTACGCCGGGAGCTGAATCATCTCCTTTCCTGTGGCACTGACACTCTGTGTATTCAGCACCTTTGCTCTTCAGTCACGTTGATGGCAGGGAAAGTGCGGCTGATCCCAACCCTAAACTGAAAAGATATCCAATGTCAATGCTCCTGTGTAGTGTTGAGTGATGCGTGCGTTATGTGTGGGGGACATTGACTGTGTTGTCCTCGGCTGTGAAGCCACACATGATCGAAAAGCCCCCTTGGGCGGCCAGGCCCTTTCTTTTAAAATGGTCGCCGCAGAACAATACCCGATTCACCAGGGAGGGAGGAAATGGATAAGGGGGAGGCTGTGAAAGGGAGAGATCCTTAAAAACATTTTTCTTTCTTTTTGAATTTGCAGAATGCATTTGCTGTGGAGGTCTTTGAAATGACAGGCATTCGGAATGAATTGACTTTGGCTATAAGCAAACTGCCCGAATGGACCGCCCCAGAGCACGTGTCCAAGAACATGATGACGTTAATGGACACTGTCTATATCCATCGAGAACCTCTGGGAGTGGTTCTGATCATTGGGGCCTGGAACTATCCATTGGCCCTTACGATCCAGCCTTTAGTTGGGGCAATTGCAGCAGGTAAGCTCTGGCTTCATCACTTCCCAATCTCTGCCAGAAAGATCAAATGATAATCAGTGAATTATAGAATCCCGAGAGTGCAGAAGGAGGCCATTTGACCCATCGAGTCTGCACCGACCACAATCCCACCCAGGTCCTATTCCTGTAACCCCATGTGGGATTGTGGTTTAATTTTATTTTGATTGCTTACTTCCTTATGATTTTCCCAGTTATCTATCTCTGCTGGATTTGATTTGATTTATTATTGTCATATATATTAGCACACAGTGAAAAGTATTGTTTCTTGCAAACTATACAGACAGAGCATACCGTTCATAGAGAAGGAAAGGAGAGAGTGCAGAATGTAGTGTTACAGTCATAGCTAGGGTGCAGAGAAAGATCAACTTAATGCGAGGTAGGTCCATTCAAAAGTCTGACAGCAGCAGGGAAGAAGCTGTTCTTGAGTCGGTTAGTACGTGACTTAGACTTTTGTATCTTTTTCCTGATGGAAGTGTAAGGGATAATCATTAACATAGAAAAGATAATCACTACCTAAGAAGCTCTCACATAACTATATACTGTTATACCCATATCTTATTAAGCATACACTTGTACCCTTTTAAGTGGACAGGCACGGTAGCACAGTGGTTAGCACTGCTGCTTCACAGCTCCAGGGTCCTGGGTTCGATTCCCGGCTCGGGTCACTGTCCGTGTGGAGTTTGCACATTCTCCTCGTGTCTGCGTGGGTTTCCTCCGGGTGCTCCGGTTTCCTCCCACAGTCCAAAGATGTGCGGGTTAGGTTGATTGGCCAGGTTAAAAATTGCCCCTTAGAGTCCTGGGATGCGTAGGTTAGAGGGATTAGCGGGTAAATATGTGGGGGTAGGGCCTGGGTGGGAGTGTGGTCGGTGCAGACTCGATGGGCCGAATGGCCTCCTTCTGCACTGTAGGGATTCTATGACATTATCTTACCAGGCTAATACACATGGATACACACATATCATCAATGGATGAACATGAAAGCTAAAAGAAGTCAAGCAAACACACGCAGAAGCTGAAAGTAATTTCCTAAATGAACATAAGAAAGGGAGAAAACACACATCTTAAAAAGACTTAGCTTAGCAGGATGCCCCACAATGGTTGAACAAATAACAATCTTGGCTAAATAGATAACAAACTTCACATAAGAAGGCAAGATGAAACCACAATGATATCATAACACATTCATGAGTGACCAATCCAAAAGAAGACAGATAACGTAGGTCTAGTGAACAATGGTGGCCGACGAAAAGTGGCCTTGGGTCTGCAAAG
This sequence comes from Mustelus asterias, assembly GCF_964213995.1. Classification (NCBI taxonomy): domain Eukaryota; kingdom Metazoa; phylum Chordata; class Chondrichthyes; order Carcharhiniformes; family Triakidae; genus Mustelus; species Mustelus asterias. Next base: position 9,078,727 of record NC_135812.1, read on the forward strand.
ATAGCCTTGAATGTAAGATAAGAATGATGAGATAAGAAGCTAAAATGTGTATAAAGAGACTGCAAGCGAGTAGGTTCATTGGATTCATCCGGAAATCCCGGCTTTGTTGACTTGTATTGGAAAATAAAGCCTTGCTGCCTGGAAGATCAAGACTCAGACTCTGGAAGATCAAGACTCAGACTCTCTATCCTGATTGACGGACTCTCATTGCCGTCCACGGGGAACCACGGCAGAAGAAGGTGGAAGAGAGAATGTCCGGGGTGCGTGGTGTCCTTAATTATGCTGGTTGCTTTGCCGAGGCAGCGGGATGTGGAGACAGAGTCAATGGATGGGAGGCTGGTTTGCGTGATGGATTGGGCTACAGTCACGACCTTTTGCAGTTTCTTGTGGTCTTGGGCAGAGCAGGAGCCATACCAAGCTGTGATACAACCAGAAAGAATACTTTCTATGGTGCATCTGTAAAAGTTGGTGAGAGTCGTAGCTGACATACCAAATTTCCTTAGTCTTCTGAGAAAGTAGAGGCATTGGTGGGCTTTCTTAACCATAGTGTCGGCATGGGGGGGACCAGGACAGGTTGTTGGTGATCTGGACACCTAAAAGATTGAAGCTCTTGACACTTTCTACTTCATCCCCATTGATGTAGACAGGGGCAGGCTCTCCTTTACGTTTCCTGAAGTCGATGACAATCTCCGTCGTTTTGTTGACATTGAGGGAGAGATTATTGTTGCCGCACCAGTTCACCAGATTCTATCTCATTCCTGTACTCTGTCTCGTCATTGTTTGAGATCCGACCCACTATGGTGGTGTCACCGGCAAACTTGAAAATCGGGTTGGAGGTATGATTGTGGGGAATTGGAGCTGAGTCTGGCCTTGCCCTCCCTCTGAACTTGTGTTCATCACCCTGCACACAGCGGAGGCTTGGATAGTGACCAGGAGCCCAGAGGCTGGCTGATTTTACTTCTTCCCTCCTCTCTCTCCAGCCCAACGACACTGGGATTGGCTGGATTCCAAACTGCTCCTTGGACACAGGAGAGTGAGTGGTGGAGCAAGAAATCCATGTATGCCTCAGCAATCCGTATTGCAGCAAATGAGGGCATCAGATCAGCCCGGCCAGAAACTCCAAGGAGTTTTATGAAGTTAGACTCAACCCTAAGTTTTACATGTTGATTTTGGCATGGGTGAGCCATTGGTGTTCCACTCCGGCTGTGATTCAACTGACCCACTGGGAAACTTTTATCAAACAAACTTTATTTAAGAACACGGTTAAAATCTAATAAAAATTAGCGTAACTTTTACCATTTACATGAATCAACCACGATATAATATCAACCTTAACAGTTAGGGCAGCACAGTTGGTTACTACTGCTGCCTCACAGTGCCAGGGACCCGGGTTCAATTCCAGCCTCAGGTCACTGTCTGTGTGGAGTTTGCACATTCTCTTCGTGTCTGCGTGGGTTTCCTCCGGGTGCTCCGGTTTCCTCCCACTGTCGGAATGACGTGCTGGTTAGGTGTATTGGCCATGCTAAATTGCCCCTTAGTGCCAGGGGGATTAACAGGATAAATATGTGGGGTTATGAGAATAGGGCCTGGGTGGGATTGTGGTCGGCGCAGACTCGATGGGCCAAATGGCCTCCTTCTGCACTGTAGGGATTCTAGATAACTATGACGTGCCAAGTCAAACAACACCCCTTCCTTGACTTGGCACAAAATACGTAGTACGTTTAAAGCTTATTTATTAGTGTCACAGGTCGGCTTACATTAACACTGCAATGAAATTACTGTGAAAATCTCCTAGTCGCCACACTCTGGCGCCTGTTCGGGTACACTGAGGGAGAATTTAGCACGGCCAATGCACCTAACCGGCACATCTTTCGGATTGTGGGAGGAAACCGGAGCACCCGGAGGAAACCCACGCAAACACGGGGAGAACATGCAGACTTCGCACAGACAGTGACCCAAGCTGGGAATCGAACCTGGGTCCCTGGAGGTGTGAGGCAGCAGTGCTAACCACTGTGCCACCGTGCCACCCCCAGTGCTCGCGTGTTGCTGGATTTTACGGCTTTTCATCACCTGCTGCAAATTGGTCCTTTGACACGTAGGATGAAAACTCTGAAGCTTTCCAGTCCGGGAATTCTCAGCACACCTCTGGAGGGACAGAGACAGAGACACTGCCTGCCTCCACCAGCTTCTAGCTAGCAACTTACAGGCAGAAGAATTTCCAACTCTTCGAGACGGAAACGGGAAACAATGTTTTCTGTCACAAGTTCAAATAGCTTCTGAGCAAAATGAAACTAAAACCTTGGGGCAGAATCTTCCCATCCCACTCGCCACGGGAATCGTACCGGGCGGGATATGGACTATGCAAAGGTCCATTGACTTCGGGTAGGATTTTCCAGACTTGCGGTGAGCGCAACCAGAAAATTATGCCCTTGGACTTTTCTGTGGGGAAAGAAAGCTGTTCCCCAGGCAACACCTGACCTTTCAATCAATCCCAAAGGATCATTAAAACCCCAGGACACTGCATTAGCCCAGAGTAAAAACAAGCATGTTGTCCATTATATTGCCTCAGTATCAATTAGAAGTTGCCGCTTACCGACATTTCAGCAACAATAAAACACAGGGCTTGTCTGAAATAACTGCACAGTGTTACAGTTCAGGTCAGAAACTCAAGTGTTCTATGGAGCCGCCTAAATCTTAAATTTTGGCTTTTAAATTTGGGTGGATAAGCATGAGACGTTTCACTTCAGGTTTGATTCAAGTGACCCACTCGGGAGTTTTTAGCAAACAGTTTATTTAAGAATATAGTCAACATGTATAGTAAGAAAATTAGCATGAACTTTTCTCAATTATAAACAAGGAACAAACAGTCATGATAATGTATAACCCTTAACCATGCTATCTACAATGTTCCAATCAAACCAACCTCCATAAACAACCCTTTAAACAGGTTCAATACATCAAAGTCTACTGCTCACGTGATAATGGAAATTGGGTCCTTTGGTTGAAGTCTGCAGTTGAAAGTAGACTAAGGTTATGATGCTTGCCAAGAGAATTAAGCCTCAAGACTCCAAGGGTTTTGTACAAACTAAACATAACTTTACAAAAGTCATAGAGGTTTACAGCACGGAAACAGGTCCTTCGGCCCAACTTGTCCATGCTGCCCTTTTTTTAAAACCCCTAAGCTAGTCCCAATTGCCCGCATTTGGCCCATATCCCTCTATACCCATCTTACCCATGTAACTATCTAAATGCTTTTTAAAAGACACAATTGTACCTGCCTCTACTACTACCTCTGGCAGCTGGTTCCAGACACTCACCATCCTCTGTGTTAAAAAGTTGCCCCTCTGGACACTTTTGTATCTCTCCCCTCTCACCTTAAACCTATGCTCTCTAGTTTTAGACTCCCCTATCTTTGGGAAAAGATATTGACTATCTAGCTGATCTGTGCCCCTCATTATTTTATAGACCTCTATAAGATCATCCCTCAGCCTTCTACACTTCAGAGAAAAAAGTCCCAGTCTATTCAGCCTCTCCTTGTAACTCAATCCATCAAGTCCCGGTAATCCTAGTAAATCTTTTCTGCACTCTTTCTAGTTTAATAATATCCTTTCTATCATAGGATGATCAGAATTGCACACAGTATTCCAAGTGTGGCCTTACCAATGTCTTGTACAACTTCAACAAGATGTTCCAACTCCTGTATTCAATGTTCTGACCGATGAAACCAAGCATGCTGAAGCCTTCTTCACCACTCTGTCCACCTGTGACCCCACTTTCAAGAAGCTATGAACATGTACCCCTAGATCTCTTTGTTCTGTAACTCTCTCCAACACCCTACCATTAACTGAGTAAGTCCTGCCCTGGTTCAATCTACCAAAATGCATCACCTCGCATTTGTCGAAGTTAAACTCCATCTGCCATTCGTCAGCCCACTGGCCCAAAGATCAGAAAGATAAAAACATCTATTGTGGACCGGATTCTCCAACCTTGCTCGCAGGCGGGATTCTCCAGTCCCACTGCTGTGAATGAAGATTTGGCTGAGTGTCAAACTCTCTGATCTCGCTGGCAGTGGGGGACGGGGTGTCCCATGTCGGAGAATTCCGGCCAATATCTATCTTCTTAACCCTGAATGTTAGAGGATATGTGATACATGTGAATTTATAGACAAACTTTGTGGTTGAGAACACACCACTCAGCACAATAACTGGTAGACGCAACCAAGACAGATTCCATGGATTTCACAACAATCCCAAAAACTACATGGGCTGTTGGGTCTTGGAGTTTTCAATGGCAAGGGAAGTCTGTCTTTCATGACATCCGTCAATTTTGATAAGTAAGTAAGGGAGAAAGGAATAAAAGGAAAAGGTGATAGATTTGGATGAGGTCTGGTTGGAAAGACGCCCACATGGAACACACCAGCATGGACATATTGACCCGAATGTTCTGTTTCTGTGCTGTATTTTCTACATAATACTTTGCCGGTTGCCAGTAATTACTTTTGTTTTACAATCCCGTTCTCAGGGAATGCCGTTGTCCTGAAGCCGTCTGAAGTGAGTTGGAATACGGCCCAATTACTGGCGGAACTCCTCCCTCAGTACTTGGACAAGGTGAGTCCAGACTGGGGGGAGGGGCATTACAGTGATGGGAACACGTCAAGAAAACCGATTCGACACTGAGGACTGTTGTGTTATTGGCTTAGATACTGTGCAAGGCACCAATCACTCATAAGGGATTGGGTAAACACGTGTGGGTTCATTCAGTAAGGGGCGGCACGGTGGCACAGTGATTAGTGCTGCTGCCTCAAAGTGCCAGAGACCCGGGTTCAATTCTGGCATTGGGTGACTGTCTGTGTGGAGTTTGTACATTCTCCCCGTGTCTGTGTGGGTTTCCTCTGGGTGCTCCGGTTTCCTCCCACAGTCCTAAGATCTGCAGGTTAGGTGGATTGGCCATGCTAAATTACCCCTTCGTGCCAGCAGATGGGTAAATAAGGTGGATTACCCGTGGTAAATGCATGGGGTTACGGGGATAGGGCAGAGGGGAGGGTCAGGGTGGGATGCTCTTTTGGAATGTTGGTGCAGACTCGATGGGCCGAATGGCCTCTTTCTGCACTGCAGGGATTCTATGATTAGTTCGATGAGAACAGTTATACTTCTGTAAGAAGCTAGAAGATATCAAAACCGTGCTTTTGGACTAATCAAATCAGCAAATTGAGGGATAAGTTAAAAGGCAGCTCCTCCGATAGATACTGTATCAAAGTAAACGGAATCCCTAATTCAAACTGAAACATCAAAACAAAGTGTGATTAAAGGGGTCGATAATATACCCAGTCCCCATGGTGCCCGCTGGGCGTGGAAGGCCTCGATCATGCCAGCGGATGCTGTCTGTTCCCTTTCCGGGAACACCCGGTTGTGAACATAGCGGGGCTGACAGTCGGGACTGTTGCTTCTGACCGTGAAGATGTGGATTCTTGAGCTGTGTCTCCCTGACGACCACCGCTATTCCGGATGGGGGGAAAAGCTGCGGCTCAAAGCAACCGCGCTTCGGACTTTTATCGAGTCCTGGTAAAAGACGGGCAATGCCAAGAAGGAATTACAAAGATTCCTCTGGTCTAAAAACTCAGAGGGTGGTGGGTGCGTGGAATCGGCTGCCGGTAGTGGTGGTGGAAGTGGATTCGATTGAGTCTTTTAAGAGACTTTTGGATAGGTTCATGGAGGTTAGTAAGGTAGAGGGTTATAGATGAGCCTAGAAGGTAAGGAAATTGTTCGGCGCAACTTGTGGGCCGAAGGGCCTGTTTGTGCTATAGCTTTTCTATGTTCTATGTAACGTGCTTTTGGATGTGAAAGGTGCTACGTCAATGCAAGTTTGCCTTTCTTAAACTGCTGTAGTTGCAGCACGGTAGCACAGTGGTTAGTACTGCTGCCTCACAGCGCCAGGAACCTGGGTTCGATTCCCGGCTTGGATCATTGTCTGTGTGGAGTTTGCACATTCTCTCCGTGTCTGTGTGGGTTTCCTCCGGGTGCTCTGGTTTCCTCCCACATTCCAAAGATGTCCTGGATTGGCCATGCTAAATTGCCCCTTAGTGTCAGGGGGACTAGCAGGGTAAATGCATGGGATTATGGGAAGAGGACCTGGGTAGGTTTGTGGTTGGTGCAGACTCGATGGGCCGAATGGCCTCCTTCTGCACTGTAGGGATTCTATATGACCCACTTCAGAGGGTGGTTAAGATTCAACCATCTGGGCCTGTGGCTGGAGTCTCGCACTTGTCCCGGTCAAGGTGAGTGTGACGAGTATCCTTCTCTAAAGGATGTTAATTATCCTGTTGGGTTTTTGCGACAATTGAAAAACTTTATGGTCATTTTTCCTGATGCCAGCTTTCGATTTCCCACATTTTGATTTTTCCCTCGGCCTGGCTGAATGGGGTTTGAACCCATGCGAGCGTTCAAGATTAATAGTCCAGTAACTGTGTGGGGGATAAAACATTTACCAGAACTTTCCTTTCCTTTTATCGGTCTTCAGTTCACTGGAATTTACAAGAATGAGAGGGAACTCATAGAAACTTCAAATTCTAACAAGACCAGACTGGGTAGATGTAGGAAGGATGTTCCTGATGGTGGGGATGTCCAGAACCAGGGGTCACAGTCTAAGGATAAGGGGGTAAATCTTTTAGGACTGAGATGGGGAGAAATGTCTTCACCCAGAGAGTGGTGAATCTATGGAATTCACTACCACAGAAGGTAGTTGAGGCCAAAACATTGTATGTTTCCAAGAAGGAGTTAGATATAGCTCTTGGGATAAAGGGGATCAAAGGATATGGAGAAAGGTGGGAGCAGGCTATTGAGTTGGATGATCAGCCAGGATCATACTGAATGGCAGAGCAAGCTCGAAGGGCCGAATGGCCTTCTCCTGCTCCTATTTCCTGTTTCTATGTGGAGCTGTGGCACGGATCTACCTGAATGGTGGAGTAAGTTTGAGGGGCAGAGTGGCCTAACCACGCCCCCTGTTGAGCGATTGACAGTATAACTGTGATCCTTGGGGGAGGGTAAAGTGATTTCATTGTTTTTTTTCTATCTTTACGCACCCTCCTCCATCAGGACCTCTACCCGGTCATCAATGGAGCAGTGGAGGAGACGACGGAACTCCTAAAGCAGCAGTTTGATCACATCTTCTTTACGGGCAGTACCAGCATTGGCCGGATTGTAATGGAGGCTGCGGCCAAACATCTGACCCCCGTGACCCTGGAACTTGGAGGCAAAAGTCCCTGTTACGTCGACACCGACTGTGATCTGGACGTCGCCTGCAGGTTGGTTTCTGGTTGCAAAGTTGTCACACTGCTGCAGTAAGCGGTGGTACAGTGGTTAGCACTGCTGCCTCACAGCGCCAGGGACCCGGGTTCGATTCCCGCCTCGACTCCCGTCTGTGCAGAGTCTGCACATTCTCCCCGTGTCTGTGTGGGTTTCCTCCGGGTGCTCCAGTTTCCTCCCACATTCCAAAGGTGTGCGGGTTGGGTGGATTGGCCATGCTAAATTGCCCCTTAGTGTCGGGGGACTAGCTAGGTTTCCTCCCACAATCTGGAAGACTTGCTGGTTAGGGTGCATTGACCCAAACAGGGCGTGTGGCGACCATGGGATTTTCACAGTAACTTCACTGCAGCGTTAATGTAAGCCATACTTGTGACTAATAAATAAACTTTAGGGTAAGTACATGGTTATGGGGATAGGGGCTGGGTGGGATTATTGTTGGTGCAGACTCGATGGGTCGAATGGCCTCCTTCTGCACTGTAGGGATTCTATGATTCTTTGACTTGACTAAGAGCATAATTTGAATTATAAAAACGTTACACTTGGATAAGATCACTTTGTGAATAACTTGTTTATTCTTTGTAGACGCATTGCGTGGGGACGGTTCACGAACTGTGGACAGATCTGCATCGCTCCAGATTACATCCTGTGTGATAAAAGTATCCAAGACGCAGTGGTGAAGAAGATCAGCACATATCTCTTTGTGAGTTACGAAGAGGGTTCGTGCCAGTGGGCAGTGGGGGCTGGGTCAGTTACACAGATACCTGAGTGACCAGGGAGACGGGGGATATGGAGGAAAGGCAGGAAAATGGTGTTGAGGCCACAGTCGAATCATTGAATCCTACAGTGCAGAAGGAGGCCATTCAGCCCATCAAGTCTGCACTGATAACAATCCCACCCAGGCCCTATCCCCATAACCCCCATGCATTTTCCCTCGCTCGTCCCCCTGACACCGTAAAGGGCAATTTAGCACGGCCAATCCACCTAACCCGCACATCTTTGGACTGTGGGAGGAAACTGGAGCACCCGGAGGAAACCCACGCAGACACGGGGAGAATGTGCAGACTCCACACAGACAGTGACCCAAGCCAGGAATCGAACCGGGTCCCTGGCACTGTGAGGCAGCAGTGCTAATCACTGTGCCACCAGGTTATGGAACGTGGAGCAGACTCGATGGGCTGAATGGCCTATTCCGGCTCTTCTGTCTTGTGGCAGGGTCAACAGGTCAACTGGGACCTGAAAGAAGAAAATGTGGTTTGGGTGGGAGTCGTCCTCGGAAGCGAGTTGTCCTCACACTCACTCACTTGAGTCTCCTCACACTCACTCACTCACTCGGGTCTCCACTCACTCACTCACTCACTCGGGTCTCCTCACACTCACTCACTTGAGTCTCCTCACACTCACTCGGGTCCCCTCACACTCACTCACTCGGGTCCCCTCACACTCACTCACTCACTCGGGTCCCCTCACACTCACTCACTCACTCGGGTCTCCTCACACTCACTCACTCGGGCCTCCTCACACTCACTCACTCGGGTCTCCTCACACTCACTCGCTCGGGTCTCCTCACACTCACTCACTCGGGTCTCCTCACACTCACTCGCTCGGGTCTCCTCACTCTCACTCACTTGGGTCTCCTCACACTCACTCACTCACTCGGGCCTCCTCACACTCACTCGCTCCAGTCTCTGTGTTGAGGAGGGTGTGATAACACTGCAGTCGGGGTTTAAATCTCAGCGTTGACATGATGCTGTAATAATTATGGTGTTCTGTCGGTTCCTGAGGATATATCGGAGAATGACAACACAAATAGGCCCAGCCAGTCTGTGTTAGTGTTTATCCTTCACACACATCCTTATCCCATGTGCCTGACCTTTTATCCCTCCTTTTCCCTTAAACCACTTTTCAAACCTCTTCCTAAACATTGATGTGGCTCCTGATCCCATCACTAACTCCACTGGAGTGACCCCAAAACCATCACCCGTGTCAAACAAACAGCTCTCCCCCTCTCTGCCCCGACTCATTCGGTTTAACTTGATTCTAATGTTCCTCATGATCCTCTTTCACCCACGGGAATTTGCCAGTTTCCAACAAATTCCATCGCTTCATAATTTTAAACCAATCTCCTCCGTAATGTGTGTCGGATTGAACAGGGTCCCAGTGTCTGAAGTATCTGTGGACTGTCTGCTGTTGCAGTCTTGGACTGCAGGGGTTCAAGAAGGCTGCTCACTCCCACCTTCTCGAGGGCAATTAGGAATGGGGATGGGTAATGAATGTTGGCCGCGCCAGCGTAGCCCACATCCCGGGAATGAATACAAAGAATGGCCACCAATTACTCACCCTCAAGGAATCGAATTGGGAATGAGATTCTTTGAATGGGAAAGGATGGTCGATGCCCTGTGTTGTTTAACCCGGTCCCAGGCTGTGGGCATTGCTGTAAGACTGGCATTTATTAACCACCCAGAGATGCTTTTGAGAAGATGATGGGCTTCCTTCCTGAGCCTTCGGTAATAATTTGCTCGCAGCTGATTGGTTCACTCGACCATCTCAAAGGGCAGTTAAGGGTCAAGCGTGTTGGTGCGTGTCTGGAATCATGTAGAGACAGTAAGAAGTTTAACAACACCAGGTTAAAGTCCAACAGGTTTATTTGGTAGCAAAAGCCACACAAGCTTTCGGAGCTCCAAGCCCCTTCTTCAGGTGAGTGGGAATTCTGTTCACAAACAGGGCATATAAAGACACAAACTCAATTTACATGAATAATGTTTGGAATGCGAATACTTACAGCTAATCAAGTCTTTAAGATATAAACAATGTGAGTGGAGAGAGCATCAAGACAGGCTAAAAAGATGTGTATTGTCTCCAGACAAGAGAGCCAGTGAAACTCTGCAGGTCCAGGCAGGCTGTGGGGGTTACAAATAATGTGACATGAACCCAATATCTCGGTTGAGGCCGTCCTCGTGTGTGCGGAACTTGGCTATCAGTCTCTGCTCAGCGACTCTGCGCCGTCGTGTGTCGTGAAGGCCGCCTTGGAGAACGCTTGTTACGAACCCACTCCACATCATGCAGAGTCCCAGACTGGGTAAAGATGGGACCTTTCCCTCCGGGAAGCACATTGGTGAACCAGTTGGAGTTTTCCAGCAATCCAACAGCTTCATCCTCACTTTTCCCGATTTGTTAAATCTAATTCCCAGAATTTTAATGTGGAATTCAAATTCTCTCAATGCTGAGGGGAATGGAAGAACTTTATACAAAACTCGAATGTGTGTGGGGTCACCATTGATTTCACTTTGATAAGGGACTAATTTTGGCAAAAGGCTGTTTGTCTGCCCAGACTTGCTGCCGTCTTGTGTCTAATTCCTTATTATTGATCCACTCGATTAGACGTTGCCCCCTCACGTTGCAGCATCAAGATGGCCATTGGGGTGTTTCCCTGTCTGACCATTCCTTACTCGGTCTGTTCCAGGAATTCTACGGAGCTGATCCCCAGAAATCCCCGGATTATGGGCGTATTGTCAACCAGCGACATTTTAAGAGGCTGATGTCTTTGCTGGAGGGAGCGAGCGTTGTGTACGGTGGTCAAAGTGATGAAGAGAATCTTTACATAGGTATTGTATAGGCTGTGGGAGGTGAAGTGTGACCATTGACCCAGCTGCTCTGGATGATGCAGTCTGGGTGAATATTATCTCATGGAACTGAGTTGACCTCTGTCACACTCTTCATAACTCTCTCCTTTTCTTTTAAAATGCGTTACAGCCAATAAATTCATAGACGTTTACTGCACAGAAGGAGGCCATAAAGCCCATCTAGTCTCGGCTAGCTCTCCATGGATAAGTCATAGAATCCCTACGGTTCAGAAGGAGGCCATTTGGCCCATCGAGTCTGCGCCGACCGCAATCCCACCCAGGCCCTCTAGGCCCTCATATTTACCCTGCTAAACTCCCTGATACTAGGGTCAATTTAGCATGTCCAATCAACATAACGCGCACATCTTTGGAGTGTGGGAGGAAACCGGAGCACCCGGAGGAAACCCACGCAGACACGGGGAGATCGTGCAGACTCCACACAGACAGTGACCCAAGCCTGGGAATTGAACCCAGGTCCCAGGCGCTGTGAGGTAGCAGTGCTAACCACTGTGCCACCGTGCCGCTCAGTCCAGTCAGTCCCATCTGCCTCCACTCTTATCCCTGTGGCCCTGCAAGTCTATTTCCTTCAGGTGCCCGTCGATTGAAATGAGTTGATTGCCCACGAGGGTGACAGAGACAGCGAGTTCCAGATCCTTACCACTTTCTCAACAAACAATTCTTCCTCAAATTCCTCCTGCATCCCTTTCCCAAAACCTTGAATCTGTAGTTGTTATTCCTTATATCGACAGCTCATGGGTGTCTTGGGAAGGGTGGGGAGTGGGGGCGGGGGCAGGTGTCCAGGTTGGAGCACAGGCTGAGGGTGCGCTAAGCTGTGGATCGGGGATGGGCTGGGAGGAAGAGTAGATGTTGTACACCGACAGCTGAACTTTAATATCCTCTCACCCCATGTTCTATTTCCCATACTTATATTGGTGACTTCTCCCTGGATATAGAAACATAGAAAAAACTACAGCACAAAACAGGCCCTTCGGCCCCACAAGTTGTGCCGAACATATCCCTACCTTTTAGGCCTACCTATAACCCTCCATCCTATTAAGTCCCATGTACTCATCCAGGTGTCTCTTAAAAGTCCCTATTGAGTTTGCCTCCACCACCACTGACGGCAGCCGATTCCACTCGCCCACCACCCTCTGTGAAAAGCTTCCCCCTAACATTTCCCCTGTACCTACCCCCCAGCACCTTAAACCTGTGTCCTCTCGTACCAGCCTTTTCTACCCTGGGAAAAAGCCTCTGAGAGTCCACCCGATCTATGCCTCTCAACATCTTATATACCTCTATTAGGTCTCCTCTCATCCTACGTCTCTCCAAGGAGAAAAGACCGAGCTCCCTCAGCCTATCCTCATAAGGCATGCCACTCAATCCAGGCAACATCCTTGTAAATCTCCTCTGCACCCTTTCAATCATTTCCACATCCATATGGTGTCAAAGAAGCAGGGACTGGATTTTCCACATCCCATTCTGCTAATGTCCCAGTGCTGAGCATTCTGATACGGAGAGGCAGATGGGCATAGGAACAGGGAGCGGGAGGATGCCATTCAGCCCCTCGAACCTGCCACTTAATAAGATCGTGGTTAATCTGACGGTAATCTCAAATCTGCATCCTTTCTCCGCCCCCCCCCGACCCCGATATCCTACTGTCCACTCACTGAACTTATTTATATCTTTCTGTAGCCTCCTTATGTCCCCTTCACAACTTACTTTCCATCTCTCTCTGTGTCATCAGCAAATTCCACAACCATCCCTTCATGCAAGTTATTTATATAAATTGTAAACAATTGAGGTCCCAGCACTGATCCCTGTGGCACATCACTTATTACATCTTAGCGACCTGAAAATGACCCACTTGTGCCTACTCTCTGCTTCCTGTTCACCAGCCAATCTTCTATCCATGCCAATATGTTGCCCCCTATACCAGGAGCTTTTATTTCACACAATAACCTTTGATGTGGCACTTTATCAAATGCCCTCTGGAAATCTAAGTACAGTACATCCACTGGTTCCCCTTTATCCACAGCAGATGTTACTTCCTCAAAAAACTCCCATAAATTGGTTAAACATGATTTGCCTGTCACAAAACCATGTTGACTCTGCCTGAATAAGCTCAAAGTAATCAAGTGCCCTGTTGTAACCCCTTTAATAATGGATTCTACCATTTTCCCTGTGGCTGATGTTAAGCTAACTGCCCTGTAGTTTCTGGCTTTCTGTCTCTCTCCTTCAATGAATAATGGAGTTACATTTGCTATCTTCCAATCTAATGGGACCTCCCTGAATCTAGGGAGCTTTGGGAAATTGAAATCAATGCATTAACTATCTCACCAGATGCTCATTTGGTCACTGATTGGAGAGAACTTCTTAAATTACTAAACGGAGCCTCTTGTTAATATTTGCTCAACTCCCACAATCGTGACGGACGTGGATCCCGGCTCCAAGATCATGCAGGAGGAGATCTTTGGCCCCCTGCTGCCGATAGTCACGGTCGGTAGTGCCGACGAAGCCATTAGCTTCATCAACAAGAGGGACAAGCCTCTGGCTCTCTACGTCTTCTCTCACAACAATAAGGTGAGGATTGCAGCCTCTGGAGCTGCTTTGTGTTCGGTGCGTTGGTCTCCGAGACCGGAACCTTCTGGCTGCTCCCTTCCCTTTAGCAGTTTGACGTGTATCGCTCTCCGCGTTTTCTTTGAACTAACTGTTGTCACGGTGCGTGCAGAGCCGGGGAGACAGGGAGTCGGTTCATCCAGTGAGAGGCCAACACAGTCACACCAGGAACAGGCCCCACTTTTAACCCTGGGTCTGTGACCAGTTTCCTGATCTGGGGCCGGCCCCGTGCCTCAGCGGCCCTGGGTTAGAAAGGGACAAATTAACCAGGGTCCCTCCCCCCCACACGGTCCCTGCTGAGTGAGCTCGATTATCCTGTCCGATTCCGAATGGAGAACCAATGGGGGTCTGACACCCGGGGAACTATAATCACAGCAAGGACGGAATTCCTTCAGGAAAGGTGGGAAGTGGGAAATTGAGCTTTTAGAAGTCGTGTTTGAACCTTCCAAACCCTTCAACCGAGAGGACAGGCCACCAACACCTCCCAGGTCTCCCCGGAAGGCCAAATCGTGGTCTAGTGGCCATCCTCAGCACCTCCCATTGAGAGAGAACTTTACCTCCAACTTCCAGCCTCGCTGCAGCAGCCCGGCTGAGATCAGGAACTGACTGTGAAGGAACTGTTCCTGCGAACTCCAACACGTGACGCTGCCGCGCAGCCTTCATTTAATCCGGTTTCTTCTTCTGGCGCTCCCACTCATCCTGGACACGCTGTGAAATGAACCAAGCCCTGGATGAAAATCCTGGGAGACGGGATCGCAGTGGCTCTGACACGGCTGCTGTGAGATGGACCGTGGTGAAGGTGTGAGATACCAGACCTGGTCACATTTAGGAACTCTGCCTTCAGCCATATCCATCCTGAGCTCAGGAATTCCGAACCCCCCCCCCCCTCCTACCCCCAGCCCAAATTACTGCCCCCCCTCCCTCTCCCCCATCCCTCAGGCCAAACCACTGCCCCCCCCACCCCCCACTCTTGTAACGCTGCTTAAAGCTTATGTCCATGACTAATATTTTGCTCACTTGTTGTGTGGCTCGCTCTGTTCCTGTGTCGCGATTGTTTGGATGATTTATGATGTTAAAGTTGTGATTATAACTGCGCGTGGTTTTATTAATCCACGTTTTTACAGCAGCGTCATTTGACATTGAGGAAACAGGTGTAACGTTTTGTATTCATTGACCGGATGTCAGCATCACTGGCCACTCCAGCTTTAACGCCCTTGAGAATGTGCTGGTGAATCTTGTTGAAACGCTGCAGTCTGTGTGGTGTAGGTACACCCACAGTGCTGTTAGGAAGGAAGCTCCAGGATTTTGACCTAGCGACAGTGAAGCAATGGCGATATCGTTCCAAGTCAGGGTGTTGTGCGCTTTGGGTGGTGGTGTCCCCATGTATCTGACGTCCTTGTCTTTCCAGGTAATTGAGGTCCAGGGTTTAGAAGGTGCGGTGAGTGGGGCCTTGGTGAGTGGCTGCACCTTGTAGATTGTACACACTGCTGCCACTGTGTGGTGGTGGAAGGAATTCCAATAAACCAAGGCTGTTTTGTCCTGGATGGCATTAAGCATCTTGGGTGTTGTTGGAGCTGCACTCATGCAGGCAAGTGGAGAGTATTCCACCAGACCTCTGACTTGTGCCTTTGTAGATGGTGGACAGGCTTTGGAGAATCTGGAGGTGAGTTACTCGCCAACTGGGAATCTGGAGCCAACTGGATTGTTCAATGTTATAAACTGATGATTATTTCTGCCTCTCTCTCTGCAGCTAATCAAGAGAATGATCGCACAGACTTCCAGTGGTGGTGTAACTGTAAATGACTGCATGATCCATTACACTGTCGACACGTTGCCGTTTGGGGGTGTTGGTGAGTTCAGAACGTTTGTTTACATTTCTGTCTGTCCTGCAGGGAGGGTCGGACTGAATGAGCCACATTGGAAAGAGGAGAACAAGATGCTTTGATGAAAGGCATCCTTGGTTATTGTTGCAGGACTGGTTCCCCATGTTAGTACCGATATGGACAGTAAGTAGTCTCTCAACACCAGGTTAAAGTCCAATGGGCTTATTTGGTAGCACGAGCTTTCAGAGCACCTGATGAAGGGGCAGCGCTCCGAAAGCTCGTGCTACCAAATAAACCTGTTGAACTTTAACCTGGTGTTGTGAGACTACTTACTGTGTCCCCCCAGTCCAACGCCGGCAGCTCCACATCATGGCTATCTACATGGAAGCCATCCTTGTGTACAGGGGGTAGGAGAACATTCTTACTCTTTCAATTATTGGGCGAACACTATTTTGAGGGAGAGCAGGAAGTGTCCAAGTCGGTATTTCCCCCTCGATGCATATCACAGAAAGATAATGCAAATGTGATGCAGTGGTATTGTCACTGGATTCGTAATCCATCGACTCAGAGTAAAGTTCTAGGGACCCGGGTTCGAATCCCTCCACAGCAGATGGTGAAATCTGAATTAAAATTTGGGATTAAAAGAGATGCTGCTGTGTTAAATATAGTTTGTATCATCATTACATCAATCCCTTTGTGGACAGCACGGTGGCACAGTGGTTAGCACTGCTGCCTCACAGCGCCAGGGACCTGGGTTCGATTCCCGGCTTGGGTCACTGTCTGTGTGGAGTCTGCACGTTCTCCCCGTGTCTACGTGGGTTTCCTCCAGTTTCCTCCCACAGTCCGAAAGATGTGGTGGTCAGGTGGATTGGCCGTGGTAAATTGCCCATTTAGTGTCTCAAGATGTGTAGGTTCGGGGGATTGGCCATGGTAAATGTGTGGGATTACGGGGATAGGATGGAGGAATGGACTTGGGTCAGATACTCGGTTGGAGAGTCGGTGCAGACTCGATGGGCCGAATGGCCTCCTCCTGCACTGTAGGGATATTACGACTCTATGAAAGAGATTATCTGGTAACTAGCTAGGGAGATTAGCGAGGCTAAATACATGAGGTTACGGGGATAGGGCCTGGGTGGGATTGTGGTCGGTGCAGACTCGATGGGCCGAATGGCCTCCTCCTGCACTGTAGGGATTCTATGATTCTATGGTAATTGGCCCCTGCATTTCCTGTGTTACCACAGTCGCTTTCCTTTCCCCTGTGTCTCCGTTTCACTTCCCGTTTGAGTGGGATTGCAGGGTGTGACACCGGAGTCAAGGAGAGAGCACTGAAAGCTGCACCGTTTTTACATGAGAGAGTCTGGTTCCTGCAATTTATTCCTCATTTACTGGGCATAAACATTGCTCTGGTAATCCAGACACCTTCAGCTGTTGACCCATCCCACTCTGGAATTGGGAATCTGATGGGAGTGAATGTGGTTGCTCCAGGAACGCTGTTAATCCAGTTGTTGGCGTTCGCCCCAGCTGTGGGATGCCTGGTTGCAGAAGGCATTTTCTAAATGGGAGCTCAGAACTGTGGATAGAGTCGCTCACAAAATAAATGCAGGGGAGGAAGGCCATTCCGCCCATTCTAGCCCATCCAACTTTGGGAGGGAGGGGTGTGGGGGGGGCCTGTAGAGCTGGCATCACCTGATACGGCCAAGTGCTTCCTGGAATTCCCCAGGGTTAGAAAACGTCTTCCAATCCCAATCCCACTTTATCCTCCTCCGAAAAAGCCACCCTGATACTCTAATTGACCTGAGCCTGCATTGAAGGGACTGAGCTCCATCTTCGCAACATGAGGCCTTTCTGATGATGGGTCACCACAGAAGCTGTGCTGGTGTTTTATAATGTAGGGTTATGGGGATAGGGCCTAGGTAGGATTGTGGTCGGTACAGACTCGATGGGCCAAATGGCCTCCTTCTGCATTGTAGGGATTCTATGATTCCTCTGGTCTTTACCCCCAGGTAAAAGTGGCACGGGGGCGTACCACGGCAAATTCACCTTTGACACATTCAGCCATCGCCGTGCTTGCGTGATGAGGTCGCTGGGTTTCGAGAAGATGAACAATGTCCGCTACGCGCCAGCCACTGACTCGAAGCAAAAGATGACTCTGTGGGTGATGACTAAACGTAGAAGATGCACAGTAATGTGACTCGTTGGCGACTGTCGTACTGGGAACACTAGGTGTCAATGCCAGGTCGGTCTTTTTCATTCATTCTCTGGGTGTGAGCAAGAGCAGCATTGATTAACCATCCCTAGTTCCCTCTTGAGAAGCTGGTGGTGATCGGCTGCCTTGAACTGCCGCAGTTTCAGCTGTGGAAATTATTCCCACAGTGCTGTTCAGCAGAGAGTTCCAGGATTTTGACCTAGTGACAGTCACGGAACAATGACTGTATTCCCAAGTCAGGAAGACCAATGCAATATGAGCATTCATGTCGAGAGGGCTGGAATACAAGAGCAGGGATGTACTTCTGAGGCTTTATAAGGCTCTGATCAGACCCCATTTGGAGTATTGTGAGCAATTTTGGGCCCCGTATCTAAGGAAGGATGTGCTGGCCTTGGAAAGGGTCCAGAGGAGGTTCACAAGAATGATCCCTGGAATGAAGAGCTTGTCGTATGGGGAACGGTTGAGGACTCTGGGTCTGTACTCGTTGGAGTTTAGAAGGGTGAGGGGAGATCTTATTGAAACTAACAGGATACTGCGAGGCCTGGATAGAGTGGACGTGGAGAGGATGTTTCCGCTAGTAGGAAAAACTAGAACCAGAGGGCACAACCTCAGGCTAAAGGGATGATCCTTTAGAATAGAGATGAGGAGGAATTTCTTCAACCAGAGAGTGGTGAATGTGTGGAACTCTTTGCCGCAGAAGGCTGTGGAGGCCAGGTCATTGAGTGTCTTTAAGACAGAGATAGATAGGTTCTTGATTAATAAGGGGATCAGGGGTTATGGGGAAAAGGCAGGAGAATGGGGATGAGAAAAATATCAGCCATGATTGAATGGCGGAGAAGACTCGATGGGCCGAGTGGCCTAATTCTGCTCCTATGTCTTATGCCTTTGAGGTTAGTGTTCAGCCTCCTGCCCTTGTCCTTCAAGGAGGTCGAGGTTGCCGGTGTGGATTATGTTTGAGGTCTGATATCGAGGCTAATAAAAGGCCACAAGGTAAATGGAAGTAAACTAACTGGAACTGTTTATTGACATGTCTATTCTCTCACACTGTCTGCATCAGGCTGGCAAGGCAAGCTTCAGCAGGGTAGAGCTTGAGTCCTGGGTCACCTGACCCATTTCTCTTAATGGGGCAATCCCCCTACATCCATAATAGTTATATTAAAAGAATCCTGGGCAGTTTGCTACACTGCATTCTGCAGCTTGTATGCGCTGCAGACAGCAAACCCTGGAGAGAGAGAGAGAGTGTCAATCAAATGGATCTCCTCATGGACTAAATATTCCAAGATTTATTGATGTTCCTGTGTGGCCATCACCATCTTGAACTCCAGGCTGAAGGAGTGACTGCTTGGACAAAGTACCCCTCACGAGAAGCCGACACATCTGGGGTGGAGGTGAGTCGCCGCTTCCAATTGCAAGAGTTTGGTTAAAGAAAATTCATTTGAATTCTGTTTCTCTTCCAGGTTTGCTGCTTAAAGACCCACGGGAGAGAGACAAGGTGACGATGCTACAATGACCTCCTGGTGAACCTGGGAGGCTATGATGTGAACTGAGCCTCGGAATCCGGGAGTGGGGGGGGAGCGAGTGGGAGTTGATTGAAACCTGGGAAAAGCTGTGCCCCACAGTGGGTGTGTCTCCAGCGCCCGCTACCTCGTCTATTTCAAACACCCCCAACTCACCACTACAACCTCCCAATCACAGTGTGATAATCCTCCTGGGAGAGCTAGCACTGGCACAGCCAAGATGGGCTGAATGGCCTCCTATCCTGTTAGTTTCTCTGACATTCTTTATTTGATGTTTATCGGGTTTTAACTAATTAACAATGGCATTTATTTTTGAACCTTGGTTTTTATTTTTACTGGGGTTAAATCACTAATCCACTTGCAATAAATGATACTTCCTATTACTCCCTCTATCATGGATAGCTGCTCCTAACTAGGTTAATTGGGGGAATTTCACAGTAATTTCATTGCAGTGTTAATGTAAGCCTTACTTGTGACCAATAAATTAACTTGAACTTTAATAGCCTCCACATGCTGTACTCTATCGCCATTAACTGTTTTGTATGTACAAGGCAAACTGAACCACATTCACAATCCTTGTCGATCACTGTGTGTGTGCGTGTGTGTGCGTGTCAGAGTGTGTTTGCGTGTCTGTTTTTGTGTCTGTTTGTGTGTGTGTCAGAGTATGTGTGTGTGTGTGTCTGTGTCAGAGTGTCTGTGTGTGTGTGTGTGCATGCGTGTCAGTGTGTGTGTGTGTGTCAGTGTTTGCATGTCTGTTTGTGTGTATATGTCAGAGTATGCGTGTGTGTGTCTGTTTTAGTGTGTGTGTGTGTTTGTGCATGCGTGCGTGTGTGTCAGAGTGTGTGTGTGTGAATATATTTGCGTGTCTGTTTGTGTGTGTGTGTGTGTCAGAGTATATGCGTGTGTGTGTCTGTGTCAGTGTGTGCCAAAGTGTGTCTGTGTCAAAGTGTGTCTGTGTCAGAGTGCGTCTGTGTGTGTGTGCATGTGTGTCAGTGTGTGTCAGTGTGTGTCTGCGCGTGTGTGCGCGTGTGTGCGCGTGTGTGTGCGTCAGAGTGTGTGTGTGTGTGTGCGCACGCGTGTGTGTCAGAGTGTGTGTGTCTGTGTCAGGCGCTCCCCCCCCCGTGTGGCCTTTGTCCATTCATCACTGCGCCATCACTTCAGACAAGGTAAGGAAATGAGAATCCGCAAGAAATAAAGACTGAAAGACTGGAGGAGGAGCTCAGCAGAGTATCGCTGTGGGGTGTAATGTTCCCCATGAGGGAAGGTCACTGTTTCTATTCCAGCTCTCCTGCCTCAACATCTCACCTCTTCAGAAGTGTCGGGCAGAATATCAGAAACTTTGGCTTGCGTCTCTTACTCAGGAGTGGCGGAATATTGCTGGAAGGATTGTGTCCAAATCTTCATCTCAATTCATTGAACTGCTCATTATTTCTCCTCCGGATCTATCTACTTCTGGAGAGAGAAAGGGAGTTAATGTTCCGAGTCTCATAAACTCTCCCGCTTCACAGAGCCCTATTGGACACAGAACCTTTCTCCACACTGTTTCCCAGCACTCTCTGTTTTTATTTCTGATTTCCAGCACCTGCAGTATTTTGCTTTTATCTAGACTCATGGCCTCGGTCCTGACATCCTGAAGTATTTATAGGATGTACCATGTCTGTTAACTTCTGTTACATCCTCCAATAGTTGGTCTTGGTTGGATGTATTTGACTCCAGACACCAACAGTCACCAGGGTCAGGGGGACTAGCTAGGGTAAATGCATGGGGTTCTGGGGATAGGACCTGGTGGGATTGTGGTTGGTGCAGACTCGATGGGCTGAATGACTTTCTTCTGCGCTGTAGGGATTCTATGAACGGTCGCCAAGGGTAAAGCTGAAACAGCAGATAGGGCAACACTGGTTGTCAAGATCTTCAAATTGCTGCCAGAAGCTGCTAACTCCAGTGGCACAGTGGTTAGCACTGCTGCCTCACAGCGCCAGGGGCCCGGGTTCAATTCCCGGCTCGGGTCACTGCCTGTGCGGAGTCTACACTTTCTCCCCGTGTCTGTGTGGGTTTCCTCCGGGTGCTCCGGTTTCCTCCCACACTCCAAAGATGTGCCGGTTAGATGGATTGGCAATGCTAAATTGCCCCTTAGTGTCAGTGGGATTAGCTAGGGTAAATGCATGGGGATAGGGCCTGGTGCATGGGAATTGTGGCCAGTGCAGACTCAGTGGGCCAAATGCCCTCCATCTGCACTGTAGCATTCTATGATCATTCTAAATGTATGGGTTAGGTGGATTGGCCATGCTAAATTGCCCCTTAGTGTCAGGGGGATTAGCAGGGTAAATATCTGGGTGGGATTGAGGATAGGGCCTGGGTAGGATTGTGGTCAGTGCAGACTCGATGGGCCGAATGGCCTCCTTCTGCTCTGTAGGGATTCTATGAACTCCTGCCTTTAGTGGAGCTTCTATCCGTCACTGAGCTTCGCTGCAAATCAAACAGACATGTTTGGCAAAAGAAAATAACTGTTGACTGCAGTTGTTTCTCCTCCAGGCTGACGGCTCCCTCAGCTGACTGTGACGCGTTCAGCATTTCTGGACTGTTGTTTTTTATCCCCTGCTGTAATCCGGAAACTCATTACTGAGAACGCGCCTCGTGCTGTGTCGCGAGACGTCTCACTCGTATCAGACAATTCAAGCTGGGCTCCAGAGACCTGAGCACAAGATGAAGGCGGACACCTCCTCCGGTGCTGTGCTGAGGGAGTGCTGCACTCTTGGCAATGCTGCCTTTCGCATGAGTCGCTGAACCAGAGTTACGAGGGCCCCCGTTGCAAGATCCCGTGCTGCTGTTCGGAAGGAGAGCAGGGGATTAGCCCTGGTGTCCAGGCCGAGATTTATCCCTCAATCAACATCACAGAAACACACTGTTCTCAGCAAGCTCTCCCGAGCAGCAGTTTAGTTGCTGTGTTGTCCTGGATTACAGCAGTGACTGCACTGCAGATACTTCATTGTCTGCAAAGTACATTGGGAAGTCCTAAAGTGTTTGTTCTGAAGTCGCCTGGTTCCAATGGGAACAGCCTGCACCCTGGGTCTGTGGATTCTGCCCCCAACACCTCCTGCCCCACAATGAGAATTTAATTTCCTTCTTTGGGGGAGAGGTGATGGCCTAGTGGTATTGTTGCTTGATTATTAATCCAGAAACTCAGCTAATGTTCTGGGGACCCGGGTTCGAATCCCGCCACGGCAGATTGTGGGAATTTGAATTCAATCAAACAAATTCTGGAATTAAGAATATTGATGGCCGTGAAACCATTGTCGATTGTCGGAAAAACCCATCTGGTTCACTAATGTCCTTGAGGGAAGGAAATCTGCCGTCCTTATCTGGTCTGGCCTACATGTGACTCCAGATCTATAACAATGTGGTTGACTCTCAACTGCCCTCGGGTAACTAGGGATGGGCAAAAAATGCTGGCCAGCCAGTGACGCCCGTGTCCCACGAATGAATAAAAAAAAATCTACTCTATCTAATCCCTCATTGTCTTTAGGCACCTTGACTAGATGTCAACGCAAATGGATACACATTAATGAACTCTGAATTTAGTCCTTGAAGAGTTGGTGTTGCATTTGTCCTGAAGGCTGTATCATTCTCCTGAGGTTATCAGAGATGCGCTTGCGATGAAGGCGATCACCTCGTTCTTGGTCTTCCCAGCCAGGGGTCTCCCTCCTCTTCTTTTTGCTTTGACACTCCCACCCCCCCAACCCTGTGCTTATAATTCCATATATTGTAACAAAAATCGCAAGTATCTTTTAAAAAAAAGCAATTAAAACACACATGTTGGTTTTACTGACAGTGAAGTGTGGAGGGGCAGAATGGCCCAAATGTGGAGGGGCAGAATGGCCCAAATGTGGAGGGGCAGAATGGCCCAAATGTGGAGGGGCAGAATGGCCTGTCCCATCCTATGGAAATGTAGTAGGTAAAAATACCTCTTGAGACTGATATGAGTCAAAATAGAGTCGGCTTTATTCTCACAAGCTTGTGGGAGAACCTGACCCCTTGAAAGCGGAAGCCAAAGTTCTTCCTGAACACAGAAAAGTGGGGATATATATACAACATGGTTTCTAATACTGGTCACGAATCAACCCCAGACCAGTCACGACTCAGCAATACAATTTACAACTGCTGGTCACGAAGCAAGCTTCCAGACCAACTACAAAAAATACATTGATAGCTTCTTGACCATAAACCAGTGTATCTGGCATTCTCAGCTCATGAAGCGCAGGTCTTCTGTTTCCTGCTCTTCCCGCGGTTTCCCTTTGAAGTTCCGACGCTCTTCCAGCTGCCCCAGCGGGAGTTCCTCTTCAAACGGCCGTATCGCACTTCACACCTTGTAATGCTCTCTTCCGTTTACATTTACCACGCAAGCCTGGAGAAAAGGTAAGACTTGCATGTCTGCAAACACATTCACATTTACATTTACATTTGACTATTTACTGTTATAAGAATAAAAGTTAACTTGTATTAATGTCAGAAGCAGTATAAACAAGGGGATTAGCCATAATGAAGGGTTATGCTTGTGATACATTCTCAGTACAAAGTTCAACCTTTTAGGTACAAAATACATTAACCCTTTCCCTTTTAGGTACAAAATACATTGAGTACAAAAAACATTAACCCTTTCCCTTCTTCAATCCCCCCTTTTGGTCGGGGACAAGTTCAAACATGGCCCCATGACCAATTCAGAGCCAAAGGTTACCAATATATATGGGCCTACCTCCTTCGTCAGGAAGACTGCCCCTTCTGCCTGTACACTTGCACTCGGCATAATTCGGGCTGTTTGTTCAATAATGCCACATAAATACAACAAGCAATAACAATGACAATTAATACAATCAACCCATGCATCAGGTATGATCCCCACGACCCAAACCATTGCCCTAGCCATCCCGGAGGGTTATAATTATGATATTGGCTCCCTTCACCTTGTCATCGCCACTCGTTTGATATGATCTGCCAAACGAGTTATATTTTCCGAAACATCTGGGATATACGTGCAGCATTCGGATTCAATTATAGCGCACGTTCCTCCCTGGAAAGCCAACACATAATCAAGTGTCAATCGGTTCTGTAAAGCAACAATCCGGATAGCTACAACCTCGACTGATACTTCAGAGAAGGCTGTGCTCACCTCCTCGAACCCGTCTCTAGTTTCATTCGCAATTCTCTCCAAGGTCGAGTCCATATGTATAAGTTCCTGTGCTGCTTTTGCTGTCCCATGAAGTGGGAAAGCTATCATAAAGAACCGTTCTGTCTCACTAATGGTGAATATAGGGTACCACATATACCAAATAACACGATCCTACCCAATCCCAAGGAAGCCATGGGTAGGCATTATTTCCACAGACAAAACAGGTACCATCATATGCAGTCATGCAGCTCATATAAGTAGAGGAGAGGCTGACCAGGACATCAGCAATGGGGCAATGGATTGTAATCTGTTGCACCAAAGCCCAGGCTCCACTGGTGACTTTAACCTGCTGGGTACAGTAGCTACGGCCAACAAGTATGGTTCCGTTTCTTACCAAGCAGATAGATCCCCCCTTGTTGGTTTTTCACAACATGCCTGATGGGGTTTTAAATGTCACTTTCCTTGTCCCGTCTTGGGTTCTATTCCAATCCAAAATCCCCTCTACTATTCCCGGAGTTGACAAAGGGATAGGGAATAAAGGACTTTCCCCCTTTTCCTTCGTGCATGGGAATATGTAAGCAGACCCAGCACTTGCTCAAAATTTTGACTGCAATACATACAAGTGAGACATATACATGAAAGTGTTCATGTGATAGGGTCGGATTTTAGAGGATTGGTACGATGATCGCTTGGATCGACCAAATCTCGTGTTGATGTACACATCCTTCCGAGCCCTCCGCTGATGCCGGGTACAGGTCCATCCCGGTCCCTCAGCTAAACACCAAAAATTCCAGTTACACCACGTTACATTGCATGGGAGACCCCAATCACCTTGCCCCTCCAACAGAGTTGGCAACATGACATGGTTAAGGAATCCCAAGCAGCGGTCCCTACGGGTTACCTCCCAGGGACTTGTTCCATGTGTCGGAAGATTACAATAGACAGAGCCATCGTTACAGAGATGCTTGTGATGCTCTATCCTCAAGTCTACACAATTCCATCTATACTTCCCCTCCGCAACTAGCAGGGCAAGGGTCATGAGAAGCAGCAAGAAAATCATCCCATCACTTAACTAATAACCCGCGCGACCCTTATACAATGGTCCAAAGGCTATACCGCCCGCGCGCCACTGCCCGCGAACCCGTTCAGCTTGCTTGGAGGTCAACCGTCTCGCATATCTGTGAATTGAGCACACTACACAATTTTAACCTCATAGGGGCCCTTCCATTTAGGGGCGAACCCAGGTTTGTCAAGTAGCGCTTTTACTAGGACGCAACTCCCCGCCCGTCAGGGAGCATTTCAAGCTTTCTCTCTCTCTCTGTGTCTCTTTGTTCCGGATCGTCTTTTACCAATTTGCGCATCCCTTTTAGTTGAGTGCTTAGTTCCAGAACATATCTCCTGAATTCATCTTTTAGTGAAACTACATCATCGCCCATTCTGTCATTAATTCATAAGGGGATAATCCGATTGTCCGGTTTGTGGTAACTCTTAATCTCATCAGTATAGTGGGCAATATCTCTGTCCACAATTTCCCGATATCTGTATGGCTTTAGCTAGTATATTATACAGTTAACTACACACCCCCTTCCATAGAAAGCTTAGTGTGAATTAAATAACACTTTACACTGGTTTTTGGCGGCGGTTGGACATCTATTCATTTGTATATAATCTCATCAAAAGACATCGCTTTCCCCATTAAAATCACATGCCATCTTTATATGATGTACTCTTACATTATCTCTAATTTAATCATTTGCATGGCGAGGAAAACAGGAAGCTCCTACAGAATTAAGCGAAAATGCTGGAAAGTCTCAGCAGGTCTGGCAGCATCTGTAAGGAGTGAAAAGAGCTGATGTTTCTAGTCCAGATGGCCCTTTGTCAAAGCTAAAAGGCGTAGAAAGTGGGAGATATTTATACTGCAGGGGGAGGGAATGAAAGATGAGTCATAGCCACAGAAACCAGGGGAAAGGCTGCTAATGGCAGCCCATAGGGAGAATAGAAGGTGTGAATGGCCAAATGGCAGTGAAGCTAAAATGAAGATGTTGGCGGAGGTGGTGGGGGGGGGGGGGGGGGGGTAGAGAGGGAGGGGATGGCTGGGACAGAGGTAAAATTTAGAAAAGAGGAAGCAAAGGGGGAGAAAAGGTAAGGGAAGGGGGATAAAGTAGGGGGAAAGAATGGAGTGGGAAGAAAAATGAAGAAAGACAGTAAAGAAATAAAAGGTAGAGAATCGTAAAAAAGTTAAATAAAATACAATGAAAACCAAGAGGTTGAGGTGGGGTAGAGCTAAATCATCTGAAGTTGTTGAATTTGATGTTGAGACCGGAAGGCTGTAAAGTGCCTTGCCGGAAGATGAGATGCTGTTCCTCCGGTTTGCGTTGAGGGAACACCACTGGTTACACCACTGCTTGAGTCTTACAACGTCTCATCCCAAAGCAGCAGCTCCAACATTGCAACATACAGGTTCGTACAGCACTGGGGTGTCAGCTAGACTTTAATACTCAAGTGGGAATTGAAACCCTAATCCTTTGACTGAGAAGGGATGGCGTTACTCACTGAGTTAACACGTATCACGACAACATTATTTAAAAGGAGGTTACTGTAGAGAGAGGATGAGCCTCCCATTATTTCCTCCCCTCCTATAGATGTGCTTCGATTAATCATTTCAGTGCCAAGCTGCACCTGGGCCGTGTTGTCAAGGGAAAAATAAACAGCATTAACATACCACAGAGGATTGAAGTATTTTCATACATCAAACTTTCGCTTCACCTCCTTCACCCAGATAACAAAGTCTTCCTGGCCAGAACCTCACTGACCTATGGACCCAGACTCATGTCGATTTGCATCGTGGCATTGGGCGGAATTTTATGGCCTCGCTCGTCCCGAAACCATAAAATTCCGCCAGAGGTCAAAGGACATTTCCATCATCCACCTCTCATCTGTTCCAATCTGTGGCGGATGGGGCGGTAAAATTCCAGTCATTATGTTAAAGAGAATCACGCTATTTTCCACTCAGGACACTGCGTCATGCTGCTCGGATTGACATGTGCAACGTAGATCAGATATGTCCAGAGTATGGTATTGTCCTGCACTGAACCACATTGATCTAGAGTGCTCTGGATGTGATGTAAAGCACTCTGGATGTGATCTAAAACGCTCTGGATGTGATCTGGAATGCTCTGGATGTGATCTAAAGTGCTCTGGATGTGATCTGGAGTGCTCTGGATCTGATCTAAAGCGCTCTGGATGTGATCTGGAGTGCTCTGGATGTGATCTAAAGCAATCTGGATGTGATCTGGAGTGCTCTGGATGTGATCTAAAGCACTCTGGATGTGATGTAAAGCACTCTAGATCTGATCTAAAGCGACTGGGTGTGATCTGGAATGCTCTGGATGTGATCTAAAGTGCTCTGGATGTGATCTGGAGTGCTCTGGATGTGATCTAAAGCACTCTGGATGTGGAGCAGGGAAAGCAAATCAACCTGGAGCACTGGGGTGGGTCACACAGAACCGAAGTGGTCTCTCGAAATACTTTTGATCGGGTTCCACTTTGATAATTGATGAATTGGAAAAAGAGGAGCAGCGACCACAATTGAAAGCTTGACAGATTGAACTGAACCTTCCCAGAGCGTGGCCATAGGTTCCTTGCCAGAGAGAAAGAGAGAGGGAGAGAGAAGGTTCATGCCAACATGTGGTGTACGCTGTTGTATAATATCTTTTGTTTTGAGAGTGCGTGAGTCCATGAACTGAATTAGGATTGGTTTTCTTTTTATTAATTCGTGGGACATGGGCGTCACTGGCTGGCCAGCATTTATTGCCCATCCCTAGTTGACCTTGAAATTGAGTGGTTTGCTAGGCCATTTCAGAGGGCAGTTGAGAGTCAACCACATTGCTGTGGCTCTGGAGTCACATGTAGGCCAGACCGGGTAAGGACGGCAGATTTCCTTCCCTAAAGGACATTAGTGAATCAGATGGGTTTTTCCGACAATCGACAATGGTTTCATGGTCATCCAGTCATGGTAATTCCAGATATTTTTTATTGAATTCAAATTCCACCATATGCCGCGGTGGGATTCGAACCCAGGTCCCCAGAACATTAGTTGGGTTTCTGGATTAATAGTCTACTAGGCCATCACCTAGTCTATTGTTTTTATAACTTGTTTCGTACAGTAAAATAGCAATGCAGGCCAACATGCTGAGCAGTGTAGAGATTTACCTAGGGCAGGTTCTCAACTCATTGGGGAGACAGTGGCGGA
Organism: Mustelus asterias; assembly: GCF_964213995.1. Lineage (NCBI taxonomy): Eukaryota > Metazoa > Chordata > Chondrichthyes > Carcharhiniformes > Triakidae > Mustelus > Mustelus asterias. Next base: position 9,107,226 of record NC_135812.1, read on the forward strand.
GTGGTATTGTCACTGGACTAGTAATCCAGAGACCCAGGGTAATGCTCTGGGGACCCGGGTTTGAATCCCACCGTGGCAGATGGTGAAATTTGAATTCAATAAGAACCTGGAATTAAAAGTCTGAATTAAAAGTAAGCCTTACTTGTGACTAATAAATAAACTTTAAGATGTTATCTTACAAAGGCCAACTACACTCCACAAGCCAGGCCTGGCCAACTGGAGCCGATTTGTCTTCTTGGGCATAGGAACTTGCAACCTCCCACCAGCAACCCAGTCAAAGTCAAAGCGGAGAGGTGGGAGTCATACGACATGATTCCACTCCCCCAACCCCGCCCCCCTCCCCCCCCCGCCCATCCACCCCCACCTGCTGGTGGAAATTGCCTTGTGGAGTTGCAACGCTCAGCCTGTCAAACAAGCAGCAGCGCAGAAAGGGAGCCCTGACCAGGTTTGAATACCCCTTTTTCCCCATCTTCACGGCCTCTACTGGAACTTCTAAACTGTTGCCTATAAGACCAATTGATTCCCGCATGCCTATCTCATCACAGACGTGTGAAAAGGGAATGATCTAGAACCCAGCTTACAACCTGCTGACACCTACAAAGGAATTCACCATTGTATTTTCATCCTGGACTCTGGACACGTGAAACAATAATTATTTTCTCACAGTCTTTGCCCTATAAATCTTTCTTTCTTCATCCCTCTCTTTTATTGAATGATTTGATTTGATTTATTATTGTCACGTGTTGGTGGATGGTGAAAAGTATTGTTTCTTGTGCGCTATACAGATAAAGCATACCGTACATAGAGAAGGAAACGCAGAATGTAGTGTTACAGTCTTAGCTAGGGTGTAGAGAAAGATCAACTTAATGCGAGGTAGGTCCATTCAAAAGTCTGATGGCAGAAATAAAGAAACTGTTCTTGCACAGAAAGCTATGTAGCAATCCTACCACCATGTTTAATTGTATATAAATAAACTAACTCTCTGAATTTGCCATGGGGTTTTTAATAGAAATTGGATCACACTGAACCTGTGGGGCTGGGAAATATGCCATGACTTAAAAGGGGAAATCAAGAGGGCGGCATGGTGGCACAGTGGTTAGCACTGCTGCCTCACAGCGCCAGGGACCCGGGTTCAATTCCGGCCTCGGTCACTGTCTGCGTGGAGTTTGCACATTCTCCCCGTGTCTGTGTGGGTTTCCTCCGGTTGTTTCGGTTTCCTCCCACACTTCAAAGGTGTGCGGGTTAGGTTGGTTGGCCATGCTAAATTGCTCCTTAGTGTTAGGGAGACTAGCTAGGTAAATATGTGGGGTTATGGGAATAGGGCCTGGGGGGATTGTGGTCGGTGCAGACTCGATGGGCCGAATGGCCTCCTTCTGCACTGTAGGGATTCTCTGATTCTATTCCATGAAAATCAAATCACCTTCCAGTTTACAGGCAGGTGGTGAGAGTTGGGGATTAGGAGTGAGTTGGAGAACTGGAGTGAGTTGGAAAATAGGATTGATAGGAATAGACTGAGTTGGGGATTAGGATTTGGGGATTAGGAGTGAGTTGGAGAATTGGAGTGATTTGGGTTTTAGGAGTGAGTTGGAGAATTGGAGTGATTTGGGTTTTAGGAGTGGGTTGGAGAATTGGAGTGATTTGGGTTTTAGGAGTGGGTTGGGGATTAGGAGTGGATTAGGGAATTAGGAGTGAGTTGGAGAATTGGAGTGATTTGGGTTTTAGGAGTTGGAGAATTGGAGTGATTTGGGTTTTAGGAGTGGGTTGGAGAATTGGAGTGATTTGGGTTTTAGGAGTGCGTTGGGGATTAGGAGTGGATTAGGGGATTAGGAGTGAGTTGGAGAATTGGAGTGATTTGGGTTTTAGGAGTTGGAGAATTGGAGTGATTTGGGTTTTAGGAGTGAATTGGAGAATTGGAGTGATTTGGGTTTTAGGAGTGGGTTGGGGATTAGGAGTGGATTAGGGGATTAGGAGTGAGTTGGAGAATTGGAGTGATTTGGGTTTTAGGAGTTGGAGAATTGGAGTGATTTGGGTTTTAGGAGTGAATTGGGTTTTAGGAGTGGGTTGGGGATTAGGAGTGGATTAGGGAATTAGGAGTGAGTTGGAGAATTGGAGTGATTTGGGTTTAGGAGTTGGAGAATTGGAGTGATTTGGGTTTTAGGAGTGAGTTGGAGAATTGGAGTGATTTGGGTTTAGGAGTTGGAGAATTGGAGTGATTTGGGTTTTAGGAGTGAGTTGGAGAATTGGAGTGATTTGGGTTTTAGGAGTGAGTTGGAGAATTGGAGTAGTTTGGGTTTTAGGAGTGAGTTGGAGTGATTTGGGTTTTAGGAGTGGGTTGGGGATTAGGAGTGGATTAGGGGATTAGGAGTGAGTTGGAGAATTGGAGTGATTTGGGTTTTAGGAGTTGGAGAATTGGAGTGATTTGGGTTTTAGGAGTGAATTGGGTTTTAGGAGTGGGTTGGGGATTAGGAGTGGATTAGGGAATTAGGAGTGAGTTGGAGAATTGGAGTGATTTGGGTTTAGGAGTTGGAGAATTGGAGTGATTTGGGTTTTAGGAGTGAGTTGGAGAATTGGAGTGATTTGGGTTTAGGAGTTGGAGAATTGGAGTGATTTGGGTTTTAGGAGTGAGTTGGAGAATTGGAGTGATTTGGGTTTTAGGAGTGAGTTGGAGAATTGGAGTAGTTTGGGTTTTAGGAGTGAGTTGGAGTGATTTGGGTTTTAGGAGTGGGTTGGGGATTAGGAGTTGGGGAATAGTTACACAGCACTGACAATGAAGCAATTAAAGACACACCGTTCAGGAAACTGAGGTCATTCTTTGTATGAACTAAATACAGAAAGCTACAAATACAGAAATTTGTCACATTGTGATTAACCAGGTCACTCTACCCGGTGTGTTCCTGTTGCTATGTCACTCTACCCGGTGTGTTTCTGCTGCTATGTTAAAGGACTCTAACTGAGGAATGGAGGCAATGTGGCAAAGAAGTGAGAGTGGAAACAAAGGCTTTGGAACAGTAACGAACCAGTCAAACCAAATAAACAGCTGAACGTGATCGCATTTTGACTCGGCTGTTGGTTTGTCCCTTTCCGGCTCCCGGTATTCTGCAATTTCCTCCTTCGGCAACAAACGAAAGAGCGAAATACAACAGCGGGGAAATATCCAGAGGTGTTGGAAGTGTCGGGAGCGGAGTCCGGAGTGACAGCGGCGCTACCTGGGGACTGAGCGCTGCACAGGGTCTCCCAGAGACACTGCTCTCTCTCCCTGTGTCTCACTGACTGAACAAGTTCTGCTGTTCCTTTCCAGGACTGTAAGTGGCCTCTCTATCTCTCTCTCTATCCAGCCTCAGTCTCTAATCACTGTCATTTGACAACCTGCCCTGGGGAAAGGTGTTTGTTGCCTTGTGTCTTTTACTGAGAACTTGTCTTCGGTTGAACCCCACCCAGTCACACCTAAAGCTCTGACGGAGCATCATCCAGACTGGAATCTTTCTCTAAAAATTACTCCGGATGCTGGAATCTGAAGCCAAAAGAGAAAATGCTGGAAAATCTCAGATCTGGCAGCATATGTGTTAGGAGAGAAAAAAAGCTGAGGTTTCGAGTCCAGATGACCCTTTGTCAAAGCTTTGAGATTACAGATGCTGCCAGACCCGCTGAGATTTTCCAGCATTTTCAGTCTTGCTTCAATAGAATCCGACCCCATATGACCCAATCAAACCCAACTCAACCTAACACAATGCAACCCAGATGGGGGACATTTTCCTGTCTCCCCTTGCCCACGGGAATTGGAGCAAACGTCCATGCAAAGGTCCGTTGACCTCCAATGGGATTTTCCAGTTTTGGGGGGGCGAGTGTGGCCAGAACATCCCACCCGTGGTATTTCACTCCCTTCAGCAGATGTATTTTTTCTCTTGTCCCCCAACGCAGTGGACTAATTATTTCATTTTGCTCCAGCCAAATGCCCTGGATCTGACTGATAATCATGATGTGGAGATGCCGGCGTTGGACTGGGGTAAACACAGTAAGAAGTTTAACAACACCAGGTTAAAGTCCAACAGGTTTATTTGGTAGCAAAAGCCACACAAGCTTTCGAGGCTCTGAGCCCCTTCTTCAGGTGAGTGGGAATTCTGTTCACAAACAGAACTTATAAGACACAGACTCAATTTACATGAATAATGGTTGGAATGCGAATACTTACAACTAATCCAGTCTTTAAGAAACAAAACAATGGGAGTGGAGAGAGCATCAAGACAGGCTAAAAAGATGTGTATTGTCTCCAGACAAGACAGCCAGTGAAACTCTGCAGGTCCACGCAACTGTGGGAGTTACAAATAGTGTGACATAAATTCTGATTCTAGGATCGCATGATAAAGTTCCATCCCACCATCAGGCTCACCATAGACTACTCTCCGGAATCGGTTGCATTCTTGGACACGCGCATCTCCATTAAGGACGGTCACCTCAGCACCTCACTGTACCGCAAGCCCACGGATAACCTCACGATGCTCCACTTCTCCAGCTTCCACCCTAAACACGTTAAAGAAGCCATCCCCTACGGACAAGCCCTCCGTATACACAGGATCTGCTCGGATGAGGAGGATCGCAACAGACACCTCCAGACGCTGAAAGATGCCCTCATAAGAACAGGATATGGCGCTAGACTCATTGATCAACAGTTCCAACGCGCCACAGCGAAAAACCGCACCGACCTCCTCAGAAGACAAACACGGGACACAGTGGACAGAGTACCCTTCGTTGTCCAGTACTTCCCCGGAGCGGAGAAGCTACGGCATCTCCTCCGGAGCCTTCAACATGTCATTGATGAAGACGAACATCTCGCCAAGGCCATCCCCACACCCCCACTTCTTGCCTTCAAACAACCGCACAACCTCAAACAGACCATTGTCCGCAGCAAACTACCCAGCCTTCAGGAGAACAGTGACCAAGACACCACACAACCCTGCCACAGCAACCTCTGCAAGACGTGCCGGATCATCGACACAGATGCCATCATCTCACGTGAGAACACCATCCACCAGGTACACGGTACATACTCTTGCAACTCGGCCAACGTTGTCTACCTGATACGCTGCAAGAAAGGATGTCCCGAGGCATGGTACATTGGGGAAACTATGCAGACGCTGCGACAACGGATGAATGAACACCGCTCGACAATCACCAGGCAAGACTGTTCTCTTCCTGTTGGGGAGCACTTCAGCGGTCACGGGCATTCGGCCTCTGATATTCGGGTAAGCGTTCTCCAAGGCGGCCTTCGCGACACACGACAGCGCAGAGTCGCGGAGCAGAAACTGATAGCCAGGTTCCGCACACACAAGGACGGCCTCAACCGGGATATTGGGTTTATGTCACACTATTTCACATAAATATTTCTGCTTTTTTCCTCCTGAGTCTTTATCATGCGATCCTAGAATCAGAATTTATGTCACACTATTTGTAACTCCCACAGTTGCGTGGACCTGCAGAGTTTCACTGGCTGTCTTGTCTGGAGACAATACACATCTTTTTAGCCTGTCTTGATGCTCTCTCCACTCCCATTGTTTTGTTTCTTAAAGACTGGATTAGTTGTAAGTATTCGCATTCCAACCATTATTCATGTAAATTGAGTCTGTGTCTTATAAGTTCTGTTTGTGAACAGAATTCCCACTCACCTGAAGAAGGGGCTCAGAGCCTCGAAAGCTTGTGTGGCTTTTGCTACCAAATAAACCTGTTGGACTTTAACCTGGTGTTGTTAAACTTCTTACTCTGACTGATAAGGCAAAGTTCAATAATAATGTGTTTCGCAACCTGCCCTTTACCTTCTCGGGAAGACGTGCTGGTTAGTGGCTTTAACCATTGTGAAATCATCATTAAAAGAGAGAAAGTAAAGTTTATTTATTAGTCACAAGTAAGGCTTACATTAACACTGCAATGAAGTTACTGTGAAATTCCCCGAGTCGCCACACTCCGGCGCCTGTTCGGGTCAATATACCTAACAGCACGTCTTTCAGACTGTGGGAGGAAACCGGAGCACCCGGAGGAAACCCACGCAGACACAGGGAGAACGTGCAGACTCCGCACAGAGAGTCACCCAAGCCGGGAATTGAACCCGGGTCCCTGGCGCTGTGAGGCAGCAGTGCCAACCACTGTGCCGCCATGCCGCCCCGAAATAGGAGGAAATTCAGGAGGTAATGTGAGAGGAATGATTGCGTGTTTGAGTGTGATTGCATCATGTATGTTGCTTCAAGTGAATATGTCCTGTGTTCACGACCCTGAGCTATATGACTACAAGATACCTTTTATCGGGGGTGTGGTTGGGGCGGGGTTGGTATGGGGGTGTTGATGAGGTGTCGGTTCTACCAGAGCCAGAGACAAAACGCTTTTCAGGATAAGAATGATGGGCTACCGAGACAGCTTGTTCTCTGGAAGACAGGGATGTCTGGGAAGCTGATCCTGGTGGGAATTTGAGATCTAGGCCAGGATTCTTTCAAAGAAATTTGAAGTCCCCAACGTGTGGGAAAATGGGAAGAAATCCCGCTAGGTTTTTTTAAAGTGTGATTTCCAAAATGTATCTCCCACACTCTGTGATGCACAGAGTGCCCCAGTGTGATTCGCTCTGGAAACCTGGGGGTGGGGCCTCTTCCCGCCCGAGAGGCCGGCAGCAGAGCACTGAGTGGGCCACTGCGCATGCGCCGATCTATCAGAGCGGAGACCAGTGCATGAGGAGTGCCCATCCCCCACCATTGTTGGTCTCCTGATCGTTGACTTTCCAATCACACACCCGCCCCCATCCTACCGATCACTGGCCTCTTGGATCTCCCCTGGGCCATCCCTGAAGTCCCGTTCTACTCCTGCCAGCCCCTACCTCCCTGACCACCCCCCCCCCCCCCCCCCCTCCCACCCTCCACCCAGACAGTCCCGATTTCCCACCTGGCCAGTTGCAATTGCCCTCCATCCCTCCTTCCGCCACTGGTCCCAATGCAGAGAGACAGCGGGTTCTCACAGTTCCCCCAATGGGCCCTGACCCCACTGGCCCTGCTCCCTTGGCACTGCCTGATACCCCTTGGACAGTGCCAGTTTGTCGCTTGGGCAGTGCCAGGGTGCCAGGCTGGCACTGCCCAAGGGGCACTCTCCCCTTACCCCCAACCTCCTCAGAGGTTGGTGTACCTTCACCAGATTCCCTTTAGTTACAAACTCTATTCAACTCCTCGAGTGCTTCAGTCACACAGCCGGAATCTAGAGTGTCAGTAAACCCAACACTCCAATTTTTATATCCAGGTGAGGCTCCCTGAGTGGGCAGGGATTGATTATGACAAGTTGTTTGGGCTGTTCTAGCTTAACCAGTCTGGGCACTGTGGCGAGTTGTTTGGTTCGTGGGAGCTTGGTCTTTGGTGTAAAATGAAAATGACCTGAAAAGAAGTGAAACATATCTATGTTATTGTTTCTCGCTTCACGGCCTTTTGGCTAAGATCAAGTGTATGATCAAAGCCAAGAGCTCGGATTTCGCAAGGAGCTATCGAGTTTCGATGGGGATTGTGGATTGGAGAAGCAGGCGTCGGACGACCGGCAGACGACCGTCTGCAACACTTGAGCTCTGCTGCTACTGGTGGATCTTTATGCTGGTTTCAAGCCTCTGGCTTGGACCTAACGCCGGTACAGGAAGACTCAGTGTTTTCGAGCTATGGCTGCAGCTGCTCCGAAAGCTACAGGCCAAAGGCAGCCCAACACCATCCGGGTGAAGCCTTCGGGAGGAGGCTCGCCTGTGGGCTGCGATTACCTCGTGAAGAAGGTATTGTTCGAGTGCTGCGGATTCCAAGCAGCAGACGTCTACGGTGTGGCTGAGTACAGCAAGCCGCCGCACGTGGATGTCAGCTTCAGAAGCCTGTCAGGATGCGTCAAGCTCCTGACAGCGGTGAAGGAGAAAGGCAAAGAGGGGCCCCTCTCTATCCTGACGGCGGAGCCCCTGTTCACCATGCCGTCCCAGCGGAACCGGGTTATCACGTTCCAAATGTATAACCACTACGTCCCTGCGGCTGACGTTCCTCTCCAGGTACGTGGAGGTGAAGGGAGAGAGCGTGGACGTCATGGACCAGTACGGAATATGGACCTGTAATAGGCAGGTGAGAGTCACCCTGAAGACTGACCCCAAGGGAGGCCTTCTGCACCCGCCCTCCAATTTTGCCATCGGAGGGAATCGAGGCTTCCTGTACTACACGGGCCAGCCACGACTGTGCCGCAACTGCGGCAAAACCGGCCATTTTGCCGCGAGCTGCAGCGTCACCCGTATGCAGAAACTGCCTGAAGGAGGGGCACTCGACCGACGAGTGCAAAGAAAGCAAAAGTTGCAAACCTGTGTGGGGAGACTGGCCATGTTTACAGAGTCTGCCCCAAGCGGAAGGTCACTTACGCCCAGATCACCGGAGGCGGAGCGAGGAAGGCGAGTGCGCCCGCCGCCTCAGGGAACAAGAAGCCCACCGCAAAAGAAGCTGGCACGGAGAAAGCTTCTCAAGCAAAGGTGGACCCCCCCAGTGCAGCAGGATGACGACACATCCACACCACCACCAGCAGAGGGCGCAGAGGACATGGAGCAGGAGAACGGAGATCCCGAGGGCCCCTGGCAGGTGGTAAAGAAAAAGAAAAGAACCCAGAAAAGGAAATCCTGCGCAGCTAGAGTCTCCAGGGGCGACGTCTCCTCCGACGAGGAAAAGAAAGCGGGCAACCGACAAAGCATCAAACGGCTCCATAGAAAAGCGGCACGGGAACCACAACGGACCTGGACCAACGACCTCAAAGCAGCCGGGGACCATCCAGCCGACGGATACAGCAGTGCGGCCGAGGCCCCCCAAACCCCGGACAACAGGAACGAGGACACCGACAACGCCCAAGGCGGAGATCGGCCCGCAAGCCCAGCACCAACCGAGGGCTACACGACACCAACCATGTCACCCAGTCGTGGTCGGGGCCCTGACGCCGGGTCTGACTGCTACCTCAGCCCTGCAGCCCTGCAGAATTTCGTCAGCACCACAGGAATGCAGCACCTGGAGGAGGCTGACTGAAGGACACGTAAGAACTGACAAACCTTTTAAACATTAAAATGTCTTTAAAGTTTGCATCTTTAAATGTCCGCAGCGTTAAAGTTAGTCTGAGATGTGCGGCCAGCTTGTCCTACCTGGCCAAGGTCAAGGCCGACCTGTTGTTCCTGCAGGAGTGTGGGATACCCCACCTCAGCAACTACAGGTGCTGGTTGAGTGTGTGGTCCCACGGACCGTCCATCTGGTCAGGTGGGAACGACTGCCGTTCATCCGGCCGAGGCATTCTGCTGCGGGGGGGCAACTTCACCATCTCCGAAGTTAAGGGGGTGGTGGGAGGACGCCTCCTCGTAGCAGACGTCACGTACAAGAACTCTCAGGCTGATTAATGTGTATGCCCCGGCCGTCAAGACCGAGCGGCTGGCACTTTTTGAACAGCTGCCACTGCTGCTCACCACCTCCAGGCCAATCATACTGGGTGGGGATTTTAACTGTATTATTGACAAGGCCGGCCGATCCAACAGGGCTGAAAGTAAACTGGACGCTACGTCCAGAGCTCTGCTGGAAACAGCCAAAGATGCCAAGCTGCTGGACGTCTTCAGCAATCCAGCAGACGGAGGGCAGCGTAGATACACGTGGTCGCGGCTAGACGGGTCTGTCCGCTCCAGGATCAACTTCATGTTTGCATCCCGTGCACTCACGGTCAGGTCCACCGACGTCAAGCCGGTGTTCTTCTCTGACCACTGCCTCCTGCTGGCAGACTGTCAGCTGGAGGAAACCCAGAAAGTGGGCAGGGGGTCCTGGAAGCTAAATGTAGAACTGTTGACCCCAGCGAACCTCGAGGAACGCAAAAGGGTTTACCACGGTTGGAGGACCGTGAAACCCTTCTTTGAGTCTCCATCGCTCTGGTGGGAAACCATCAAGGGCAACATCAAGAGGTTCTTTATCCGAAAAGGGGTTCAGAAGGCCAGGGAGAGACGGGGGGGAAATGTCCCGACTCCAGAAAAGCATGCAGAATCTACTCCAACTGCAGTCGATGGGGGTTGATGTCAAGGAGGATCTCCGGGAGGTGAAGAGCCAGCAAGCCTCGCTCTTTGCCTCGGAGGCCTCCAAGGTTATCTTCCGGTCCAGGGTCCGCTCCGTGGAGCAGGACGAAACGTGCTCGCGCTTCTTCTTCCAGAAGGTGCACAGAGAAACCTCTGTGATCGGCAGCCTGAAGGAAGAAGATGGCTCTGTAAGGTCATCGCAGTCTGACATTCTGAGGATTTGCAAATCCTTCTATGCCGGACTGTATGACCTGAAGCCAACAGACAGCCCGGCCTCCCAGTCTTTCCTGTCGTCTATCACGCAGGTCTTGGACGACGGCAAGCGGGAGAGCCTGGACAGTCCGGTATCTCTGGATGAGCTGACAAAGGCCGTCGAGTCCCTTCAGAAGGGTAAAACTCCCGGAAGCGACGGCTTACCGGCTGAGTTTTACTCGGCGCTGTGGGAGTTGACGGGCCCGGACCTCCTGGAAGTATACGAGAGTATGCTTCTGGAAGGCAGCATGTCAGAATCTATGAGGAAAGGCATCATTACCCTCATCTACAAACAGAAGGGGGAAAGGGAAGAAATTAGAAATTGGAGACCCATTTCACTATTGAACGTGGATTATAAAATTCTGGCCAAGGTCATCGCCAACCGGGTCAAGTCTGCTCTGGGGTCAGTGATCCATCCTGATCAAACCTGTGCTTTACCCGGCAGGAAGATCTCTGATAGTCTCGCGCTACTCAGATATACGATCGCCTTCGTGCAGGACAGGCAGGTGGACACCTGCCTCATCAGCCTAGCCCAGGAGAAGGCGTTTGACAGAATATCGCACAGCTACATGAAGGGAGGGAGGTTTAACACAGATATCAGAAGGACATATTTCACACAGAGGGTCGTGGGGGCCTGGAATGTGTTGCCGGGCAAGGTGGTGGAGGCGGACACACTGGGAACGTTTAAGACTTATCTAGACAGCTATATGAACGGAGTGGGAATGGAGGGATACAAAAGAGTGGTCTAGTTTGGACCAGGGAGCGGCGCGGGCTAATTGTTCCTTGTTTCTCGTTTCAAGGCTTCATTCTATGATCATCTTGCTGGTGCCAGTACAGAGCGAGACTGCGGATAGTTGGGAACCTGTCTCGGGGGCAGGGAATTCAGATGGTGTTCGTGGAAGTGGAAATGACTAGGGTTGGGAAACATTTTCCGATCAGGGCCATTGTGATCTCCTGGACTCGTTTCGATCGCCTCAGGGGGTCGGAGAGGAATTTCCCAGATTTTTTTTCCCCATATTGGCCCTGGGGTCTTTCACTCTGGGTTTTCGCCTCTCCCTGGAGATCACATGGTCTGGAATGGGGGGGGTGGGGGTGAGTTAATAGGTTGTAATGAACAAAGCTTCGTAGCTGTGAGGGACAGCTCGGTGGATAGGATATTGGTATGTAGATAGGCTGGAAAATTGGGCGGGGATCCTGGATTCAGGATTCAATCCTGGACCGGGGAGCGGCGCGGGCTTGGAGGGCCGAAGGGCCTGTTCCTGTGCTGTATTGTTCTTTGTTCTTTGTACATGATGGATGTGCTCTCCAAAATGGGCTTTGGGGAGGGAATCTGCAATTGGATCCAACTGCTCTACACAGACATCAGTAGCGCAGTTTCAATCAATGGGTGGGAATCAGATATGTTTCAGATCAGGTCTGGAGTCAGGCAGGGCTGCCCTCTCCCCTCCGTCCTTTTTGTGTGTTGCATTGAACCCTTTGCCGAGGTCCTCAGAAGCGACCCAGGCATCAAAGGGGTTACAATCCCAGGCAGCGGAGGGACGCAAGTCAAAGCCTCCCTCTACATGGATGATGTGGTTGTCTTCTGCTCGGACCCCTCGTCTGTTCGCAGGCTCCTTCAAGTCTGTGAGCAGTTCGAGCTGGCCTCGGGGGCCAAAGTCAACAAGGGTAAGAGCGAGGCCATGTTCTTTGGGAATTGGCCTGACACATCCTTTGTCCCCTTCACCATTAGGGCAGACTACCTCAAGGTGCTGGGGAGATGGTTCGGAGCGGCAGGGGCATGCGCCAAAAACTGGGAGGAGCGCATCGCCAAAGCCAGACAAAAATTGGGATTGTGGGAGCAATGCTCCCTCTCCATCACTGGGAAAAACCTTGTGATCCGATGCGAGGTACTGTCCGTGTTGTTGTATGTGGCGCAGGTGTGGCCTCTTCCCAAATCCTGCACAGCCGCAGTGACCCAGGCCATCTACAAATTTATCTGGAGATCAAAGATGGATCGTGTCCGGAGGGAGGCGATGCACAAACCTCCAGGGAACGGAGGGAAAAGCGTTCCCAACGCCGCCCTCATCCTGATGGCCACCTTTGTGTGCGGCTGCATCAAGCTGTGTGTAGATCCTCGGTACACTAACAACAAGTGCCACTATTTTTTGAGGTTCTACCTGTCCCAAGTGTTGCGGAGGATGGGTCTGGCCACATTGCCGCGGAACGCTCCAAGTAGTTGGACCGTACCGCAGCACCTGTCCTTCGTGGAGAAATTCTTCCGGAAACACACCTTTGACCACATGGCTATCAAGCAGTGGTCAGCACGCAATGTCCTTGAGGCCCTGGGAGGAAAGGAGACGGCGGATCCTGTCGGATGGTTCCCTGAGCGGACTGTCAATGTCATTAGGCAGAATGCCTCATCACCAGAACTCACAAACAAGCACCAAGACCTGGCTTGGCTGGTGGTGAGAAGGGCACTCCCCGTCAGATCCTTTATGCACGCCCGAGGGCTCAACCTCACCGCACGCTGCCCTCGAAGCGGCTGCGGGGCTGATGAGACGGTCGCACACCTCCTTGTGGAATGTGCCTTTGCAAAGAAGGTCTGGAGTGAGATGCAGTGGTATTTGTCGCGGTTCGTCCCGGGCAGCTCGGTGACGCAGGACTCTGTGCTCTACAGGCTGTTTCCGGGGACGCACACTGAGACAAACATCAACTGCTGCTGGAGGGTCATCAACTCGGTGAAGGACGCGCTTTGGTCCGCCCGAAACATGCTGATCTTCCAGCTGAAAGAATTGTCCTCGACCGAGTGTTGCAGACTGGCACACTCCAAGGTCCAGGACTACGTGCTCAGGGACGCGCTCAAGCTTGGGGCAGCCGCCGCCAAGGCACAATGGGGAAAGGCCACTGTGTAAAGCGTCTCAACCGAGGCAGACCGAGGGCCGGGTAACTGCAGAATACCCTCGGCCTGCGTAACTGTGTGCCAATCTGAAAAATAACAGCACAGTAAACTCTGACACATGTATATAGTTTTAAGAAATGAAATGTAACGGAATGTAATGTTTTGTAAATAAGCACTGTATTGTACTGTAAAAATGATTCCTTTTTGCACTGTTTATGACTTTTGGACCTGTCGTTTTGCAATGTTTTATTGGAGAGTTTTTTTTTGTGAATAAAGTATATTTTTGAAAAAAAAAATCTATGTTATGGTTCAGGTTAGAAACTCCAAAGTGTTCTATGAAGTCCGCCTGAAGCATAAGTTTTGCATCTTGGATTTGACGAGGATGAGTATGATATGTTCCACTTCAGGTCTGATTCAACAACCCACGAGAGAGGTTTTGTCAAACAAAATTTATTTAAGAATATAGTTAACATGTTTAGAAAGAAAATTAGCAATAACTTTTATCAATTACAAACAGAAAGAAAGAAAACAGCCACAATAATGTATTAACCCTTAATTGAATATTAAAGCTGTTTCAACAAACCAAAACCTTTCATCGACAAAACCCTTTTCACAGGCTTAACACAGCATAGGTTAAAATCTCGCTTGACTGGAATTGAGTCTTTTCAAAACCTGCACTTTCCTCCCGGAAGCCAAATATTTAGATAATTTTAGATAACCTTTAGATAACCAGCAGAATTTCCAAATAGAACAGGGAGACGGAGAGAGAGATACTTCAGCTTCCTTCTTGCCTGATGCCCCTGCTAAAACGAAAAACTAAACTGCAGCCTCAGAACTCCAAACTGAAACCTTAAACTGGAAAAAAAAACTGTTAAAAAACCTTTTCTCCTAACAGTCCTGGTCCCCCCCATGCCGACACTATAGTTAAGAAAGCCCACCAACGCCTCTACTTTCTCACAAGAGGAAGGAAATTTGGCATGTCAGCTACAACTCTCACCAACTTTTACAGATGCACCATAGAAAGCATTCTTTCTGGTTGTATCACAGCTTGGTATGGCTCCTGCTCTGCCCAAGACCGCAAGGAACTACAAAAGGTCGTGAATGTAGCCCAATCCATCACACAAACCAGCCTCCTATCCATTGACTCTGTCTACATTTCCCGCTGCCTCGGCAAAGCAGCCAGCATAATTAAGGACCCCACGCACCCCGGACATTCTCTCTTCCAACTTCCTTCGGGAAAAAGATGTAAAAGTCTGAGGTCACGTGCCAACCGACTCAAGAACAGCTTCTTCCCTGCTGCCGTCAGACTTTTGAATGGATCTGCCTTGCATTAAGTTGATCTTTCTCTACACCCGAGCTATGACTGTAACACTACATCCTCCACTCTCTCCTTTCCTTCTCTATGAACGGTATGCTTGGTCTGTATAGTGCGCAAGAAACAGTAACTTTTCACTGTATACTAATACATGTGACAATAATAAATCAAATCAAATCAGGATCATAAAACTAATCCCAGAGTAAACACAAACAACCCCATTTATCACTGAAGTAGCAACAACAGGTCACATCATAGTCAGCCCAGCGAGAATGACATCACTGAAGCTGTGAGCTACAGGAATCATGTTTTTTAAAAAAACCTTTCTTAAAGGGACACTTACGTCATATCTGTAAAATGGAACTAGAAATACTGACTCTGGTAATCTGGAAGTCAAGGAGAAGCGGTGATGTGTGGGGAAAGAAACTGAGTTTCCACAACTGGGGGAGGGAGGGAGATTTGTCTGCTCTCTCTCTCTCTCTTGTTTAAGGATTTTCTTTTGAAAATTGCATCAATTGAAACTGGCCTAATTGTTTGCTAAGCTTCACCTTGAACCCAGTGTCGCTGAGTCTACGAGAAACCATCACTCGTAGAGGGATTAGTGGAAACCACTGGGTGGCACGGTAGCACAGTGGTTAGCACTGCTGCTTCACAGCTCCAGGGAACCGGGTTCGATTCCCGGCTCGGGTCACTGTCTGTGTGGAGTTTGCACATTCTCCTCGTGTCTGCGTGGGTTTCCTCCGGGTGCTCCGGTTTCCTCCCACAGTCCAAAGATGTGCAGGTTAGGTTGATTGGCCAAGCTAAAATTGCCCTTAGTGTCCTGGGATGCGTAGGTTAGAGGGATTAGTGGGTAAATATGTAGGGATATAGGGGTAGGGCTTGGGTGGGATTGTGGTCGGTGCAGGCTCGATGGGCCGAATTGCCTCTTTCTGTGCTGTAGGGTTTCTAAGATTTCTAAGATTCACTCTGCCTCATAGGTACAGCAGGCGGTGGCCGAGTGGTATTATCGCTCGACTATTAATCCATGGTGGCACAGTGGTTAGCACTGCTGCCTCACAGCACCAGGGACCTAGGTTCGATTCCTGGCTCGGGTCACTGTCTGTGTGGAGTTTGCACATTCTCCCCGTGTCTGCGTGGGTTTCCTCCGAGTAGTCCAGTTTCCCCCCACAGTTCAAAGGTGTGCAGGTTAGGTTAATTGGCCGTGCTAAATTGCTCATAGTGTCAGGGGGATTAGCAGGGTAAATACATGGGATTCAGGCCATAGGGTCTGGGGGGGATTGTGGTCAGTACAGACTCGATGGGCCAAATGGCCTCCTGTTATGCTGTAAGCATTCTATGATTCTATGAAACTTAGTGAATGTTCTGGGGACCCGAGTTCGAATCCCGTCATGGATTCAATAAAAAAAATCTGGAATTAAGAATGTACTGATGACCATGAAACCAAAAACCCATCTGGTTCACCAATGTTCTTTTACGGGGGGAAATCTGCCATCCTTACCCGGCCTGGCCTACATGTGACTCCAGAGCCACAGCAATGTGGTTGACTCTCAACTGCCCTCCAAGGCAACTAGGGATGGGCGATAAATGCTGGCCAGCCAGCGACGCCCATGTCCCACGAATAATGAAATGTATAACCGAACAGGCTTGGGTTGGAGAAGAAGGTTTGATGTTGGAAATCATAGTGAGAAAATGGAGAGATTTGGGTTCAGAATAAGAAGGGGGGAGTGGAAACATAGAAACCCCACAGTGCAGAAGAGGCCATTCGGCCCATCGAGCCTGCACCGACAACAATCCCACCCAGGCCCAATCCCCGTAATCCCACATTTTTAACCCACTAATCCCTCCAATGTACACATCCTGGGACACTAAGGGGCAATTTAGCATGGCCAATGCACCTAACCCGCACATTTGTGGGAGGAAACCGGAGGACCCGGAGGAAACCCACGCAGACACAGGGAGAACATGCAAACTCCACACAGTAAGAAGTCTCACAACATCAGGTTAAAGTCCAACAGGTTTATTCCTTGTGCGGCCAAATAAACCTGTTGGACTTTAACCTGGTGTTGTGAGACTTCTTACTGTGCTTGCGCCAGTCCAACATCGGCATCTCCACATCATAACTCCACCCAGGCAGCGATCCCAGGAATTGAACCCAGGTCTCTGGAGCTGTGAGGCAGCAGTGCTAACCACTGTGCCACCATTCTGCTGGACTGCAGATTACTGATATGATAGTGAAAGCTCGCGCTGAAGGTAACGCTGGGGATGTGTCGGGGGGTCCAGGAGGAGTGAGCAGACTGGAGACCGGAGTCAGATTTACAGAGTTGGGTGTGAGGAAGGAGATTTCTTGGTGAAGAAACAAGCACAGGAGCGGAGGCAGTGATGGAGGAAGACTCGGAATTATATTGAGTTCAGTTCCTTCAGATGAAGGAATCGGGTTAGAGCTGAAACGTTAACCTCGTGTCAGTTACAGATACTGACTGATCCAATGTGCGTTTCCTGTTTTGGTAACAGGACCCTCCCAAATCTGCCGCTGACTTTACTGCTTTATAACATGACTCAGCCAAACTTACTTCACACATTCATATCGTTCGGTCACCTCCTGAATCACCAAAATAACACCCCAGCCGGGATGGCCAAACACAACGTTCAATAACACAGCATTCCCTCTGTTTGTTTATTTTTACATTATGGCACTCCCAAATGTGCTTGAAGAAACTTAGTGTAATCACTCAGGAGTCAGCTGGAAAGGAACGGTGCCCCATTGCACAAAGTAAAACAAAACCCCCACAAGCCTGTAGTGAACGCTATCGGGTCCCAACCAGGATGTTACAATAATGGACCCGCTCAAGGGCCTGCTTTATAAAGGGCGCGGGATACGAGTTCCACCTGGTAAGGTAATTACCAATCACCCAGGGAGCTCGTATTCTGAGTCCTACTGGGAGGTGAGTCAGGGATTTCCCCCCCATGTAAGTCCTGGGGTTTATCACACTGACCATTGCTTTGTCTTCCTTGGCAGGGGTTGGTGCATCATGGACCAGATCAATCTCGTTGTATCCGGTGCGAGAGCTGCCTACAATCTGGGGAAAACCCGGTCTCTGGAATTCCGCATTCAGCAGCTGAAGGCATTGGAGAGAATGATCACAGAGAGAAAGGAAGAGTTCTCACTGGCGCTCAAAAAGGACTTGCACAAGGTTTGAAACCGCTCTTGACACGCGTTCAGCCAGGTTGCACAAACCCCTTCGCAATTTGTACTTGCAATGCCGCGACCATTTGACAAAGTGTTTATGATTGTTCCAAAATTCTCTTCAATTTCTTCTCATGTTCCCAATTCTTGGTGGTTGCTCATATATCTTCACGCTCTCCCCAAATGGCAATGTGGGTAGTTTTAAAGTTTCCAAGAGTTTAATAAGAGTAAAATTTTTCAAGTTTATTTATTAGTGTCACAAGTAGGCTTACATTAACGCTGCAATGAAGTTACTATGAAAATCCCCTAGTCGCCACACTCTGGCACCTGTTCAGGTACACTGAGGGAGAATTGAGCACGGCCAATATGCCTAACCAGCACGTCTTTCGGACTGTGGGTGAAAACCGGAGCAGACACGGGGAGAACGTGCAGACACCGCACAGACAGTGACCCAAGCCGGGAATTGAACCCGGGTCCCTGGTACTGTGAGGCAGCCGTGCTAACCACTGTGCCACCACGCCGCCTAGGTAGTAGAAGGGTTTACATGATGATTAACAGTCTGATGCAATGCTCTTTCCCTGGGCATAACTCTATATCAGGCAATAAGGTAGTTAGACATATCAACTAGGAAGGTTTTATGGGCTTTTTGTTATTTCATGGAATTTGAGCGTTGTTGACAAGATGGGCATTTATTTCCCCTACCCAAGTACGCTTGAGAGAGTGGTGGTAAGCTGCCATCTTGAATACAACTAAGTGACTGGCTAGGACATTTCCAGAGGGCAGTTAAGAGTCAATCATCTTGCTGTGGTGTCTGGGGTAATATGTAGGCCAGACCAGGTAAGGACGGCAGATTTCCTAAAGGACGTTAGTGAACCAGATTGGCTTTTACAAAAACCTGCTGCTTCCATGATCATCATTAATGATGCTAACCTTTCACTCCAGATTTATTTAACTGAAACAAAAGCAGAAAGTGCCGGAAAATCTCAACCGGTCTGGCAGCATCTGGGGAGAGAGAATAGAACCAACGTTTCGAGTCTGGATGACCCTTCATCAGAGCCAGAGACAAAGGAAATAGGATGAGATTTATACTGTAAGGGTTGGGGCGGGATGGAAGGGGGTCATAGAGTCATAGAGGTTTACAGCATGGAAATAGGCCCTTCGGCCCAACTTGTCCATGCCGCCTTTTCTTTTTTAAAACCTCTAAGCTAATCCCAATTTCCCGCATTTGGCCCATATCCCTCTATACCCATCGTACCCATGTAACTATCTAAATGCTTTTTAAAAGACAAAATTGTACCCGCCTCTACTACTACCTCTGGCAACTTGTTCCAGATACTCACCACCCTCTGTGTGAAAGAATTGCCCCTCTAGACATTTTTGTATCTCTCCCCTCTCACCTTAAACCTCTGTCCTCGAGTTTTAGACTCCCCTATCTTTGGGAAAAGATATTGACTATCTAGCTGATCCATGCCCCTCATTATTTTATAGACCTCTATAAGATCACCCCTCAGCCTTCTACACTCCAGAGAAAAAAGTCCCAGTCTATCCAGCCTCTCTTTATAATTCAATCCATCAAGTCCCCGTAGCATCCTAGTAAATCTTTTCTGCACTCTTTCTAGTTTAATAATATCCTTTCTATAATAGGGTGACCAGAATTGCACACAGTATTCCAAGTGTGGCCTTACCAATGTCTTGTACAACTTCAACAAGGCATTCCAACTCCTGCGTTGTTTAATCAGCCAAGATGTCATAGACAAAAATACAAAGGGAATGTAAATGGTGGTGATAAAGGCTGAGAATGGTGCTAATAGCAGCCCATTAGAGATTGGAATGTGTAAATGGCGGAACCAAGGTGCAGTGTGTCGAAGGACAACCTGAGGCATGTGGCAGATAGCCCTAATGAGATGCGAGGGTGGTGGGAAACAGGATGGAAAGCAAGATTTAGAAGTGGACAAACAAAATGATGGAAGAAATTAAAATTTAAAATAGATAATGGCGGCACGGTGGCACAGTGGTTAGCACTGCTGCCTCACAACGCCAGGGACCCGGGTTCAATTCCCGACTTGGGTCACTGTGTAGAGTTTTCATGTTCTCCCCGTGTCTGCGTGGGTTTCCTGCGGGTGCTCCGGTTTCCTCACACATTCTGAAAGATGCGCGGGTTAGGTTGATTGGCCGTGCTAAATTAGTGTCAGGGGCACTGGCAGGCTAAATACCTGGGGTGACGGGGATAGGGCCTGGGTGGGATTGTTGTCAGCGCAGGCTCGATGGGCCGAATGGCCTTCTTCTGCACTGTCGGGCTTCTACGATTTCTCTGATAAGAATATAAAGTAAAAAAAATGGATTAATAAGACAAAAAGAAAGGAAATATAATAAATGGAAATGGGGTGAAGGTGGAGGAGAGAGTTCGTGCTGTGAAGTTGTTGAGCTCAGTGTTAAGTCCAGAAGGCTGTAAAGTGCCCAATCGGAAGATGAGGTGCTGGTCCTCCAGTTTATGGTGAGTTTCAATGTTAGGTTGGAACATTGCAACAGGAAAAGGACAGATATGTGGACGTGGGAGCAGGGTGGCGTGTTGGAATGGCAAGTGACAGGAGGATGTGAGTCCTTCTTGCCTTACTGTATAAATCTTGTCCTATCTTCTCTATCTGTAGCTCTGACTAAGGGTCATCCAGACTCGAAACATTGGCTCTATTCTCTCACCACAGATGCTGTCAGACGTGCTAAGATTTTCCAGCATTTTGCTGTTTTTGTTTCAGATTCCAGCATCCGCAGTTATTTGCTTTGAGTTAACTCTTATTTTATTAATTCGTGGGATATGGGCGTCACTGGCTGGGCCAGCATTTATTGTCCATTCCTAGTTGCCCGAGGGCAGTTGAGAGTCAACCACATTGCTGTGGCTCTGGAGTCACATGTAGGCCAGACCAGGTAAGGGCGGCAGATTTCCTTCCCTAAAGAATCTCTATCCTGTGAGGGCAACTCCTAATTTTAAAACAGTGCCCCCTCGGCCTGGACACACACACACAAGAGGTAACATTCTTTTGTTAAGGTTCAGGTTGGAAACTCTAAAGTGTTTTACGAAGCCCGCCTGAATCGTAAGTTTTGCATTTTGAATTTGGCTAGGGTGAGCATGAGATGTTTCACTTCAGGTATGATTCGAGTGACCCACTAGGGAGCTTTTATCAAACAAAGTTTATTTAAGAATATGTTTAACATGTATAGTAAGAAAATTAGCAAGAACTTTTATCAATTGCAAACAATCATGGGGCACAGTGGTTAGCACTGCTGCCTCACAGCATCAGGGACCCGGGTTCTATTCCCGGGTTGGCTCACTGTGTGTGTGTGTGGACTCTGCACGTTCTCCCGTGTCTGCGTGGGTTTCCTCCGGGTGCTCTGGTTTCCTCCCACAGTCCGAAAGACGTGCTGGTTAGGATGCATTGGCCGTGCTGCATTCTCCCTCAGTGTAACCGAACAGGCACCGGACTGTGGCGACTCGGGGATTTTCACAGTAGTTTCATTGCAGTGTAAGCCTACTTGTGACACTATAAATAAAGTAATAACTAATGATAATGTGTAACCCTTAATGAATATATATTGGCTGTCCCAATCAAAACTAAAACCTCCCATAGACAAAAGACTCTTTTCACAGGTTTAAAGCAGCACAGACTAATGCTCACGTGACACTGGGATCGAGGCCGTTAGTTGAATTCCGCAGTCAAATGCTCTTGGGACTCGAGACAAGATAGCTTCCCAAAGTACCAGCGAGACTCTGGTCCAGCCTCTAACAGCAGCAGATTTTCACCCTTCAGTAAACCAACAGAATTTTCAAAACAACAGGGAGAGAGGGAAAACATTTCTCTTTAGCTTGCTGTCCCTTCTGAAACGAAAAACTCAAACCTGCAGTCCAAACTGAAAATGAAATCCCTGTCACTTGGGCTGCTCACAGTTTCTCCTCCTCCCAACAATGACCAGGGTGTGAGCATGAATTTAAAAAAACTC
Source organism: Mustelus asterias (assembly GCF_964213995.1). Taxonomy (NCBI): domain Eukaryota; kingdom Metazoa; phylum Chordata; class Chondrichthyes; order Carcharhiniformes; family Triakidae; genus Mustelus; species Mustelus asterias. The sequence goes on from NC_135812.1 coordinate 9,128,911, forward strand.
TTAAAGGTACACCAACATCACACTTTCCACGTCCACCTAGTCAAGAGCATTCGGGATCTTATAAACTTCAATCAAGTCACCCCTCTCTCTTTTAAACTCCAGTGGAAACAAGCCCAACCTCTCCTCCTTAGGGAACCCACTCCTTCCAGGTATCAGAGCAAGATTTGGGGAGATGAAGGGTTATAGGGGAGGGGATTGGAGAGAAAGCGAGGGATGAATTCATGAAGGGGTTTCAACTTGAATTTCATATTTGGAAGTTTTGGGGGATTGGGAGTCAGTGCGGATCAGATAGAATTGGGCTGAAGAATGAGCTGTGGGTGGGATATGGTCAGCGGATCAGTGGTGGGGGAGGTGGATGGAGGGCAGAGGCGGTGTGTGGGGGGAATCTGTTTGAAAGTGACTTTCTTAATTTGAATTTACAGAATTCTTTCTCGGTGGAGATTTATGAAATGTCAGGCGTTCTGAGCGAGATTTCTCTGGCTATAAACAAATTGCCCAAATGGACCGCCCCAGAGCACGTGTCCAAGAACATGATGACGTTAATGGACACTGTCTATATCCATCGAGAACCTCTGGGAGTGGTTCTGATCATTGGGGCCTGGAACTATCCATTCGCCCTTACGGTCCAGCCTTTAGTTGGGGCAATCGCAGCAGGTAAGCTCTGGCTTCATCACTTCCCAATCTCTGTCAGAAAGATCTCAACTGATAATCAGTAATTTATTTTTCTCTGCTGTGGTTTGGTTTTTTTCCCAATTACTTTCCCACCGGCTGAGTTTTCCCAGTTTTCTTTTTCTGCTCATAGGATCCCTTGAGTACAGAAGCAGGCCATTCGGCCCATCGAGTCTGTATCGACCACAATCCCACCCAGGCCCGATTCCCGTAACCCCACACATTTACCCTGCTCATCCCCCTCACATTACGGGTCAATTTAGCACGGCCGGCCAATCAACCTAACCCGCACATCTTTGGACTGTGGGAGGAAACCGGAGCACCCGGAGGAAACCCACGCAGACACGGGGAGAACGTGCAGACTCCGCACAGACAGTTGATCCAAGCCGGGAATCGAACCCGGGTCCCTGGCGCTGTGAGACAGCAGTGCTAACCCACTGTGCCTTACTCCTCGTGATTGAGGCTTTGTTTGTTCTCTTGAGATGGTTGGCCTAACTTTAGCACAACCTGCCTGGCAGGAACTGGTTCGGGTCAGACCACCGGTTTTACTCCACAATTCGGTATTTCAGCTCGAGCTGGGTTGAAATCTGGTCTGGTGGGTATCTGCCGATCGTTCATGGAGGTGCTGGTGGGGGGGGGGGGGTGTTGGTGAGGCCACACCTGGAGTATTGAGTGCAGTTTTGGTGTCCTTATCTGAGGGAGGATGTCCTTGCTATAGAGGGAGTACAGCGAAGGTTTACCAGGCTGATTCCTGGGATGGCAGGCCTGTCACATGAGGAGGGACTAATTCGGTTAGGATTGTATTCATTGGAGTTTAGAAGAGTGAGAGGGGATCTCAAAGAAACTTCTAAAATTCTAACAGGGTTAGACAGGGTGGATTCAGAAAGAATGTTCCCAATGGTGGGGGGAGTCCAGAACTAGGGGTCATAGTTTGAGGAAAAGGGAAAAGCCTTTTAGAACTGAGGGGAGGAGAAATTTCTTCACCCAGAGGGTGGTGAATGTGTGGAATTCACTACCTCAAAGTAGTTGAGGCCAAAACGTTATCTGATTTCAAGAAGAAATTAGATATAGCTCTTGGAGCTAAAGGGATCGAGGGATATGGGAGGAAGGGGGGGAATCAGGATATTGAATTTGATGATCAGCCATGATCATAATGAATGGCGATGGAGCAGGCTTGAAGGGCCGATTGGCCTACTAGTTTCTATGTTACACAAGGGCGAAAAGAATAGAAGGGAATATTTGTGGGTTTGGGTGGAAGGGAGATCATGTGGAACCCAAACACCTGCCTGGATATATTGGGCTGAATGTTCTGTTTCTGTGCTGTATTTTCTTTGCCGGTTGCCAGTGATTACTTTTGTGTTACGATCCCGTTCTCAGGGAATGCCGTTGTCCTGAAGCCGTCTGAAGTGAGTTGGAATACGGCCCAGTTACTGGCGGAACTCCTCCCTCAGTACTTGGACAAGGTGAGTGCAGATTGGGCCAGGCCCAGACCGGAGCATGCTGGGTAAATCCACTTGACATTGCTCTCTCCCTGACGTTTTTGCAGAAAGGAAGCACCAATGGAGGTAGAGAGAAAAATGGTGTCCCCATCAAAGCATGATTAGATACGGTGGCACAGTGGTTAGCACTGATGCCTCACAGCGCCAGGGACCCGGGTTCGATTCCGGCCTCGGGTGACTGTATGGAATTTGCACGTTCTCCCCGTGTCTGCGTGGGTTTCCTCCGGGTGTTCCGGTTTCCTTCCACGGTCCAACGATGTGCTGATTAGGTTGATTGGCCATGCTAAATTCTCCCTTAGCGTCAGGGAGATTGGTAGGTAAATATGTGGGGTTACAGGGATAGGGCCTGGGTGGGATTGTGGTCGGTGCAGGTTCGCTGCGCTGAATGGCCTCCTTCTGCACTGTAGGAATTCTGGATTGAGGGGGTCGTGAGGCTGTTGCGGAGAACCAGTTTAACAAGCGTCTGGTTTGACGCCAACATGTGCCTCAGCGGGAGCATTCTAGGGAGGGAAGAAGGAGCTGGAAACCTCAGCTGAAAACACAGGGGACCCCCAGGAGACACTCCCCCTCGGTGTCTGAAAAGAGTTAAAGGGCGGGCTATTGAATCAGGTGTAGACTGACGCACACATAATGGCGATGTCGCAAGGAATATGGACCTTGAGGTACAAGGTCACTCACGATCTAACTGAAGAGTGGAACAGGTTTGGGCCGAGTGGCCTTCCTCATTTCCTACGACCCCTCCTTCACATTGAAGGTGACCGTGCTCTTTGGAGCTGGGATGCAGCCTTTTAAAAATTTTTTTCAACCATTCCTCAAGGATCTTTACCCTGTAATTAATGGAGGGCCCACAGTGACAACCGAGGTGTTGAAGAATCCCTTTGACCACATCCTGTATACCGGGAGTACCAATGTCGGCCGGATCATACTGGAGGCTGCAGCCAAACATCTGACCCCCGTGACCCTGGAGCTTGGAGGGAAAAGTCCCTGTTATGTCGACACCGACTGTGATCTGGACGTCGCCTGCAGGTTGGTTTCACACTGCCGCAGCAAGCAGTGATTTTCTGTGTGTTTGGCATATTTTTGGGACATAGACATGGAAACATAGAAGATAGGAGCAGGAGGAGGCCATTCGGCCCTTCAAGCCTGCTCCACCATTCATTACGATCATGGCTGATCATCCAACTCAATAGCCTAATCCTGCTTTCTCCCCCATAACCTTTGATCCCATTCACCCCAAGTGCTATATCCAGCCGCCTCTTGAATACATTCAATGTTTTGGCATCAACTACTTCCTGTAATGAATTCCACAGACTCGCCGGGTGAAGAAATGTCTCCCCACCTCCCGTCCTAAATGGTCTACCCCAAATCCTCAGACTGTGACCCCTGGTTCTGGACTCCCCCACCATCGGGAACATCCTCCCTGCATCTACCCTGTCTAGTCCTGTTAGAATTTTGTAAGTCTCCATGAGATTCCCCCCCTCATTCGTCTGAACTCCAGCGAAAACAATCCTAACCTAGTCAATCTCTCCTCATACATCAGTCCTGCCAACCCCGGAATCAGCCTGGTAAACCTTCGCTGCACTCCCTCGAGAGCAAGAACATCCTTCCTCAGAAAAGGAGTCCAAAACTGTGCACAATACTCTAGGTGTGGCCTCACCAAGGCCCTGTATAATTGCAACAACACATCCCTGCTCCTGTACTCGAAACCTCTCGCAATGACGGCCAACATACCATTTGCCTTCTTTACCGCCTGCTGCACCTGCATGCTTACCTTCAGCGACTGGTGCACAAGGGCAGTGTCGAGGGAGCTCTCCCCCACGTCCAGTGTCAGTTTTTGCTAAGTAGGTAGAATTATTATGTGCGAGTTACAAAGTCAAGGGTTCGAGGCCCACTCCTGGAGGCGTCATCTCGGCTGAGAAATCCGATGCATCTCCGAGGGGGTGCTGCACTGCTGGAGTTGCGGGTTTTTGTATGAGATGTTAAACTGAGGTTGCATTTGCACTAAAAAGATCTCACGGCGACATTTGAAGAGGAGCGGGGTAGTTTTCCCAGTGTCCTGCCTAATACTTAAAGTTATTTATTTTTAAAGTTTATTTATTTATTAGCCACAAGTAGGCTTACATTAACACCGCAATGAGGTTACTGTGAAAATCTCCTAGTTGCCGCACTCCGGCGCTTGTTCGGGTAACACTGAGGGAGAATTTAGCATGGCCAATGCACCTAACCAGCACATTTTGTTTTGGACTGTGGGAGGAAACCGGAGCACCCGGAGGAAACCCACGCAGACATGGGGAGAATGTGCAAACTCCACACGGACAGTGACCCAAGGCCGGAATCGAACCCGGGTCCCTGGCGCTGTGAGGCAGCAGTGCTAACCACTGTGCCACTGTTCCGTCCACTTAACTCTTGGCCTAGCCTTTTTTATATAAATAAAGAGATTAGGTTTTCATTTATTTATTTGCTGTTTGTGGGAGTTTCCTGAGTGCCAATTGGTTCTTACGTTTCCTACATCACAACAGTGACTGCACTTCAAAATACTTCATTGGCTGGAAAGGATGGGAAAATCGCTATCTAAATGCAAGTCCTGGGCTTTCACTTTTTTTCTCTCCCTCTTTGCCTTGCTGTGCAGGACCTGTACTGGGAGTGTTTGGGACGGTGCAGGCAGAGATTTACTCTTTCTGGAACATTCCAGAAGGACTGTCACTCTGTCCCAGGAAACATTCCCAGGGCAGGTGCAGCAGTTGGCACTGCTGCCTCACAGCGCCAGGGACCCGGGTTTGATTCCCGGCTTGGGTCACTGTCTGTGTGGAGTCTGCACGTTCTCCCCGTGTCTGCGTGGGTTTCCTCCGGGTGCTCTGGTTTCCTCCCACAGTCCGCAAGATGTGCTGGTTAGATGCATTGGCCGTGCTAAGTTTTCCCTCAGGTGCTGGAGTGTAGCGCCTAGGGGATTTTCACAGTAACTTCATTGCTGTGTTAATGTAAGCCTACTTGTGACAAATAAATGAACTTTAACAACATGCATTCAATAGCTTGAAGAGGGAGTGTAACTCTGCGCTTAATCCATGCTTTGAGAGCTGTGTATCATTTCCAAAGCAATTTGTCATCTGTTTCTATGTCTGCCGGGTCTGGGAGTTTTTTCTTTTGGATTTCTGTTGTTTTAAAGTTTATTATTGTCACAATTAAGCTTATGTTTATGTTAACACTGCAATGAAGTTACTGTTATTGCAGAAACTGGTGCTGTGCTTTAAAGGAGGAGTACAGAATCCCTGCAGTGCAGAAGGGGGCCATTTGGCCCATCAAGCCTGCACCGACAACATTCCCACCCACCCCCTATCCCCAAGTATTTACCCTGTTAATCCCCCTGACACTAAGAGTCAATGTACCATAGCCAATCAACTCAACCCGCATATCTTTGGACTGAGAGAGGAAACCGGAGCACCCGGAGGAAACCCACGCAGACACGGGGAGAACGTGCAGGCTCCACACAGACAGTCACCCAAGCCAGGAATTGAACCCAGGTCCCTGCCGCTGTGAGGCAGCAATGGCTAACCACTGTGTCACCGTGCTGAACACTTCATAGCTAGACACTTGACAAGGTGTAAAGTATAGGATGGTGGGAGGAGTGTGGGAAATAGGATTAATCCTTTCAGCCCAAACATCTACTGATTCAGTCTTGAACATAGTCAACAACTTAGCATCTTCAATTTGGAGAATCCCAAAGATTTACAGACCTCCTGAGTGAAGTTAGTTCTCATCCCAGTGCTAAAAGTCTGACCCTTAATTCTGAGACTATCTGCGGAGTAGACTCGATGGGCTGAATGGCCCGATTCTGCTCTTATATCTTATGGTCTTATGGTTCTAGGCTCTGCTTCTCAGCATCCATCCAGTGAAGCTGGGGGCGGCACAGTGGGTTAGCACTGCTGCCTCACAGCGCCAGGGACCCGGGTTCAATTCCGGCCTCGGGTCACTGTCTGTGTGGAGTCTGCACGTTCTCCCCGTGTCTGCGTGGGTTTCCTCCGGGTGCTCCGGTTTCCTCCCACAGTCCAAAGATGTGTGGGTTAGGTGGATTAGCCGTGCTAAATTGACCCTCAGTGTCAGGGGGATTAGTAGGGTGAATATGTGGGGTTACGGGGATAGGGCCTGGGTGGGATTGTGGTCGGTGCAGACTCAAGGGGCCAAGTGGCCTCCTTGTGCACTGTAGGGATTCTATGAAGCTCTTCAAACGTTGTGAAGTTCCGTTGTTCTCTGAGTATAATGTGACTTATAAAAACATTAGGCTTGGATAAGATCACTTTGTGAAATGACTTGTTTATTCTTTGTAGACGTATCGCGTGGGGACGGTTCACTAACTGTGGACAGACCTGCATCGCTCCAGATTACATCCTGTGTGATAAAAGTATCCAAGACGCAGTGGTGAAGAAGATCAGTGCCACCATCACCGTGAGTTAAACAGCAGACACTGTCGGTAATGAAGAGAGAAACCGTGGTATATAATTACACAATCCCCGAGTGCGGCTGACAGGAAAATGGGGTTGAGGCCACAGTAAGAGCAGCCATGATCTTATGGAACGTGGGACAGGCTCGATGGGCTGAATGGCCTACTCCAGCTCTTCTGTCTTGTGGCACGGTCAACAGGTCAGTTGGGACCTGAAAGATTGTGGTGAACCATCGTTGGTTACCACTGTGGGGTTATTCTAATGTTGTTGTTGGGCCAGGGTGTTCACACTGTGGGATTAATACACCTGTGGTGGTTGCTGTTGTGGCACATCCCAGTCGGGCCCCGCCCCCAGGGAGAGGTATAAGACCCTCTGCTCGGGCGGGACCCCTCCAGTCTGGAATGGTGTACTCGTGTTTAAATAGTTCCATTGTTAGACAATAAAAGCCTTCAATTACTGAAGCCTTGTGTCTCGTGCTCGATTGTCGCGCATCAAAGATCCATTTGGGGTGGGTGTCGTCCTCGGACGTGAGTTGTCCTCACTCTCACTCACTTGGGTCTCCTCACCCTCACTCGCTCCGGTCTCTTGTGTTAATTTTAAGCAAATTCTGGGCGGCACAGTGGTTGGCGCTGCTGCGGGTGCCCCAGTTTCCTCCCACAGTCCAAAGATGTGCGGGTTAGGTGGATTGGCCATGATAAATTGCCCCTTAGGGTCAGGGGGATTAGCAGGGTAAATACGTGGGGTTACAGGGATTGGGGCTGGTTGGGATTGTGGTCGGTGCAGACTCGATGGGCCGAATGGCCTCCTTCTGCCTTGAAGCGATTCTCTGACTCCTCCTTTCAAGCTTGCAACTACACATGAGAGATTTTATGATTCTGTTCTGTAAAATCTCCTCCATAATGTGTGTTGGATTGAACAGGGTCCCAGTGTCTGAAGTATCTGTGGACTGTCTGCTGTTGCAGTCTTGGACTGCAGGGGTTCAAGAAGGCTGCTCACTCCCACCTTCTCGAGGGCAATTAGGGATGGGTAATGAATGTTGGCTGCGCCAGCGGAGCCCACATCCCGGGAATGAATAAAAAGAATGGCCACCAGTTACTCACCCTCAAGGAATTGGAATGGGAATGAGATTCTTTGAATGGCAAAGGAGGGTTGATGCCCTGTTTGGTTTAATCCAGTTCCAGGCTGTGGGCATTAGTGGTAAGGCTGGCATTTATTGATCAGTAAGAAGTCTCACAACACCAGGTTAAAGTCCAACAGGTTTATTTGGTAGCAAATACCATAAGCTTTCGGAGCAATGCTCCTTCGTCAGATGGAGTGGTCTCTGTTCTCAAACAGGGCACAGACACAGAAATCAAATTACAGAATACTGATTAGAATGCAAATCTCTACAGCCAGCCAGATCTTAAATGCACAGACAATGTGGGTGGAGGGAGCATTCAACACAGGTTAAAGAGATGTGTATTGTCTCCAGACAGTACAGCTTGTGAAATTGTGCAAGTCCAGGAGTCAAGCTGTGGGGGTTACTGATAATGTGACATAAATCCAACATCCCGGTTTAGACCGTCCTCATGTGTGCGAAACTTGGCTATCAGTTTCTGCTCAGCGACTCTGCGCTGTTGTGTGTCGTGAAGGCCGCCTTGGAGATGGAGATCACCCAGCGATTACAGAATCACTACACTGCAGAAGAAGGCCATTCGGCCCATCGAGTCTGCACCGAGCGCAATCCCACCCAGACCCTATCCCCGCAACCCCACATATTTACCCTGTTCATCCCCCTGACACTACGGAGCAACTGAGCATGGCCAGTCCACCTAACCAGCACATCTTTGGAGTGTGGGAGGAAACCGGAGCACCCGGAGGAAACCCACGCAGACACATGGAGAATGTGCAAACTCCACACAGACAGTGACCTTAGGCCGGAATTGAACCCAGGTCCCTGGTGCTGTGAGACAGCAGTGCTAACCACTGTGCTACCGTGCCGATGCTTTTGAGAAGATGATGATGATGGGTTTCCTTCCTGAGCCTTTGGTAATAATTTGCTTGCAGCTGATTGGTTCACTCGACCATCTCAAAGGGCAGTTAAAGGTCAAGCGTGTTGGTGCGTGTCTAGAATCATGTAGAGTCCCAGACTGGGTAAGGATGGCACCTTTCCCTCCGGGAAGCACATTGGTGAACCAGTCGGAGTTTTCCAGCAATCCAACAGCTTCATCCCCATTTTTCCTGATTTGTTAAATCTAATTCCCAGAATTTTAATGTGGAATTCCAATTCTCCCAATGCTGAGGGGAATGGAAGAACTTTATACAAAACTCGAATGTGTGTGGGGTCACCATTGATTTCACTTTGATAAGGGACTAATTTTGGCAAAAGGCTGTTTGTTTGCCCAGACTTGCTGCCATCTTGGGTCTAATTCCTTATTATTGATCCAGGGCGACACGGTGGCACAGTGGTTAGCGCTGCTGTCTCACAGCGCCAGGGACCCGGGTTCGATTCCCAGCCTCGGGTCACTGTGTGGAGTTTGCACGTTCTCTCCCCGTGTCTGCGTGGGTTTCCTCCGGCTGCTCCGGTTTCCTCCCACACTCCAAAGATGTGCGGGTTAGGTGGATTGGCCATGCTAAATTGCCCCTTAACGTCAGGGGGACTAGCTAGGATAAATGCACGGGGATAGGGCCGGGGTGGGATTGTGGTCATTGCAGACCCTGGATGGGCCGAATGGCTTCCTTCTGCACTGTAGGATTCCATGTTCTATGTTCACTCAATTAGACGTTGCCCCCTCACGTTGCAGCATCAAGATGGCCATTGGGGTGTTTCCCTGTCTGACCATTCCTTACTCGGTCTGTTCCAGGAATTCTACGGAGCTGATCCCCAGAAATCCCCGGATTATGGGCGTATTGTCAACCAGCGACATTTTAAGAGGCTGATGTCTTTGCTGGAGGGAGCGAGCGTTGTGTACGGTGGTCAAAGTGATGAAGAGAATCTTTACATAGGTATTGTATAGGCTGTGGGAGGTGAAGTGTGACCTCCACACCAGTGCACTCAGTCACAACATAGAGGCAGTGTCCCAACTCGGGGCAAAGTGCCAGTGGGATGAATCACAATGTTTGCTTACAGAACAAATATTTTGATAAGGGCACACTGATATCAGCACAAGGCAGCCTGAGTCAATAATCTCTGACTCAGCAGGGACAACCCGTTGTCCTCCTTATAACTTTCCCTGAGCCCGGATTGAGAACCTCTCCCCTGCCCCTCTCCCCCTCCACCATGAGGGCCTACATGCCTCGCTGGAGAGTGTTTTCAGTGGGCCTTCCTCCCTCACTGCAGCATCAGTGAGGTAAGTGAGTCCCATTTGTGCCAAAGACGGGCCAAGGATCCAATCATGACCGACGTGGATCCCGACTCCAAGGAGATTTTTTTTTCATTCATGGGACATGGGCGTCGCTGGCTGGGCCAGCATTTATTACCCATCCCTAGTTGTCCTTGGAGGGCAGTTGAGAGTCAACCACATTGCTGTGGCTCTGGAGTCACATGTAGGCCAGACCGGGTAAGGACGGCAGATTTCCTTCCCTAAAGGACATTAGTGAACCAGATGGGTTTTAATGACAATTGATAATGGTTTCATGGTCATCAGTAGATTCTTAATTCCAGATATACTTTTAATTGAATTCAAATTTCACCATCTGCTGTGGCGGGATTCGAACCCTGGTACCCAGGACGTTAGCTGAGTTTCTGGATAAATAGTCTAGCGATAATGTCTTTGGGCTATCATCTCCCATGCAGGAGGAGTGGGACGTCTTGTTGAAGTTATACAAGACATTGGTAAGGCCACACTTGGAATACTGTGTACAGTTCTGGTCACCCTATTATAGAAAGGATATTATTAAACTAGAAAGAGTGCACAAAAGATTTACTAGGATGCTATCAGGACTTGATGGTTTGAGTTATAAGGAGAGGCTGGATAGACTGGGACTTTTTTCTCTGGAGCGTAGAAGGCTGAGGGGTGATCTTATAGAGGTCTATAAAATAATGAGGGGCATAGATCAGCTAGATAGTCAATATCTTTTCCCAAAGATAGGGGAGTCTAAAACTAGAGGGCATAGGTTTAAGGTGAGAGGGGAGAGATACAAAAGTGTCTAGAGGGGCAATTTTTTCACACAGAGGGTGGTGAGTATCTGGAACAAGCTGCCAGAGGTAGTAGTAGAGGCGGGTACAATTTTGTCTTTTAAAAAGCACTTAGACAGTTACATGGGTAAGATGGGTATAGAGGGATATGGGCCAAATGCGGGCAATTGGGACTAGCTTAGTGGTTTAAAAAAAGGGCGGCATGGACAAGTTGGGCTGAAGGGCCTGTTTCCATGCTGTAAACCTCTATGACGTTTCCTGCAGTGATTTTGGCAGCTTCTGAAACAGAGTCTGGCTGATTGAACTCTGTGCCATTCCGTTGACCGGAGAGGGGCCAGAGGCCAAGCCTTAGCTGGAGGGTGGGTGTCCAGATGGGGGCAGAGGCTGAGAATGGGGTAGGCTGCGGCTCAGCAGTGGGTCGGAGGATGCGGAAGGAAGTGTAGAAGTCTGTATGCCTGTTGTGCGCTTGTTGACCAATGATTCTTTCCCATTTACTGAATGGAGCCTCTTGTTAATATTTGCTCAGCTCCCACAATCGTGACGGACGTGGATCCCGGCTCCAAGATCATGCAGGAGGAGATCTTTGGCCCCCTGCTGCCGATAGTCACAGTCGGTAGTGCCGACGAAGCCATTAGCTTCATCAACAAGAGGGATAAGCCTCTGGCTCTCTACGTCTTCTCTCACAACAATAAGGTGAGGATTGCAGCCTCTGGGGCTGCTTTGTGTTTGGTGCGTTGGTCTCCGAGACTGGAACCTTCTGGCTGCTCCCTTCCCTTTAGCAGTTTGACGTGTATCGCTCTCCACGTTTTCTTTGAACTAACTGTTGTCACGGTGCGCGCAGAACCGGGGAGACAGGGAGTCGGTTCATCCAGTGAGAGGCCAACACAGTCACACCAGGAACAGGCCCCACTTTTAACCCTGGGTCTGTGACCAGTTTCCTGATCTGGGTCTGGCCCCGTGCCCTGGGTTAGAAAGGGACAAATTAACCAGGGTCCCTCCCCCCCACACGGTCCCTGTTGAGTGAGCTCGATTATTCTGTCCGATTCCGAATGGAGAACCAATGGGGGTCTGACACCCGGGGAACTATAATCACAGCAAGGACGGAATTCCTTCAGGAAAGGCGGGAAGTGGGAAATTGAGCTTTTAGAAGTCGTGTTTGAACCTTCCAAAGTCATTGTTTTTTGTCGCACCTTCAACCCAGAGGACAGGCCAATAACCTGGCCCCAGGTCTTCCCAGAAGCCCTATTAGTGACCTAGGATGGCCTTTGCTGGAGGAATGCAGCCCTTGCTGTGATTTGAGTTCCCCAGGCCTCAGACACCCATTGGTATTCAACTTGGAATATGATAGGGAATCACCAGGATAGTCATGCGTGGCTCACTCAGCAGGGACTGTGCGTGTGCGTGTGTGTGTGCTGGTGGAGTGGCGGGGGTGAACCTTAGCTAATTTGTCTCTTTCTAACTCCGGACCCTTGAAGCACAGGCCAGACTGAGACCAGGTATAACTCCTCACAAACCCACCCTCCACTCAGCTATTTCCCATTGAGAGAGAGCCTGACCTCTAACTTTTAATGTCTCGCTGTGGCAGTTCAGCTGAGATGAGGAACACCTTGTGAAGGAAGCCGTTCTGGTGAACTCCCAACACATGACGCAGCCTTCATTTGAAGTTGCTTCTATTTTGCTGGTGGAGCCCGTTTTCCTAGTCATAGAATCATAGAATCCCGACAGTGCAGAAGAAGACCATTCGGCCCATCGAACTTGCCCCGACAACAATCCCACTCAGGCCCTATCCCTTTAACCCCACATTTTTACCCTGCTAATCCCTCTGACACTAAGGGACAATTTAGCACGGCCAATCAACCTAACCCGCACATCTTTTGACTGTGGGAGGAAACCGGAGGAAACCCACGCAGACACGGGGAGAATGTGCAAACTACACACAGACGGTCACCTGAGGCCGGAATCGAACCCGGGTCCCTGGTGCTGTGAGGCAGCAGTGCTGACCACTGTGCCCACCGTGCTGCCCATTCGGTGAAGTGCACCAAATCCCAGTGACAATCCAATGGGCCTTTGACACTGCTGATGTGAAGTGGACAATGTTGGAAGCATGTGATATCAGGCTGGGTCACATCACTACCAGTAGGAGCTGTACCTTCAGCTGTTGTGATCTGAGCTCTGGAATTCCCTCCGTAAATATTTTCCCTCACTCTACCCCTTCCCTTTAAAGATGTTGCTTAAAATTGACCACGTGGGCCAACCTTTTGGTCAACCGTCCAAATATCCTCTTATGTAACTCGGAGTGAACTTTCTGTCCAGTGACGCTTCTGTGAGGCACCTTGGGACATTATAGTCTGTTGAAGGGGCTATGTAAATGCAAGTTGTTGTTTCATCCTTACCTTGCAGTGGATTTAACATTCTGAAACCTTGCTGGAGAAATCCATACAACTGGCAAACTGCAGTCTTGGTGTAACCGCGTTGTTGCATGTTATAAGCTGATGATTATTTCTCTCTCTCTCTGCAGTTAATAAAGAGAATGATCGCAGAGACTTCTAGCGGTGGTGTAACCGCCAATGACTGCATGATCCATTACAGCGTGGACACGTTGCCGTTTGGGGGTGTTGGTGAGTCCAGAACAGGATGGATCAGGCGGAACAGGCAGCATTGGGAAGAAAAGGGAGATTAACATGGGCAGAGGAACTCTCATTCTCTCACCCCATCCCACCATGAGCTATTTTGGGACTGGCTCCCCCAATTGGTCCCAGGGACTATACCAAAGCGATGTCCCAGAGTGTGGGGGTGGTAGAGGAATGGATGACCAGAACCATAAAATCCGTGCACTGCAGAAAGAGACTGTTTGGTCCATTGAGACTACACTGACTCTTCAAAAGAGAATGTTGAAACTGTGAGTAAATTTAAGGAGGAGTTAGACAGATTTTTAATTGGTAATGGGGTTGAAGGGTTATGGGGGGGAAGGCAGGAAAATGGGGATGAGGAGCATAAGAGCCATGATCGAATGGTGGAGTGGACTCGATGGGCTGAATGGCCTAATCCTGCTCCTATATCTTATGAATTTATGAACCTAACCTACACGTCCAAAGATCCGAAATTGCCCCTTAGTGTCTAAAGATGTGTAGGTTACGTGCATTGGCCATGCTAAATTGCCCCTTAGTGTCCCAAGATGTGTAGATCAGGGGGATTGGTGGGGTAAATGCGGGGATAAGGCCTGGGATGGATTGTTGTCAGTGCAGGCCTGATGGGCTGAATGGCCTCCTTCTGCACTGCAGGGATTCTATGATTCTATCTTGGGATGCCAAGGGGCACTTTAGGATGGCTAATCCACCTAACCTGCACATCTTTAGACTGTGGGAGGAAACCGGAGCACCCGGAGGAAACCCACACTGACACGGGGAGAATGTGCAGACTCCACACAGACAGTGACCCGAGCCGGAATTGAACCTGGGTCCCTGGCGCTGTGAGGCAGCAGTGCTAACCACCGCGCCGCCCTAAGAGAACACAGCCTGGACTTTCATTGAGGTCCAAGAAGACAGTGGTCACTTGCCCCCTGAATGGGAGTAATGATGAAGGGAAAGATATAATTTTTTTGAACCTTAATGGATAGGAGGGGACTATTCACATCTCCAGCTGATTTCACTATTCAATTAGATTGTAGCTATTTGGTATCTTAGATTTCTCTACCACTGTCAATTCTGACATCTTTTTACCTCACTCTGGGCTCAGCACTATCTTGGGGGAGAGAGTTCCAGATTTCCACTGCCCTTCGTGTTAGAAAACCTCTGAGCAGATGAGCTGTAATTTTGAAATTATGTCCCCCTTTCCCAACCCCGCCCCCTCCACTGGAGGCAATCGTTTCTCTAATTGTCCATTCAATTAGTTTACCCCCGAAACCTTTACATTGGAAGGTCCAATTTAGGATGCATTGGTTCATGGACTCCACAAGACCGCACAAACGGCAGGAGTCTCGGGACTATGTATATTAAGCAGTCTCACGACACCAGATTAAAGTCCAACAGGTTTATTTGGTAGCATGAGCTTTTGGAGCGCTGCTCCTTCATCAGGTGAGTGAAGACTTCGGTTCACAAACAGGGCATGTACAGACACAAACAACAAGGTATATACAGACACAAACAACAGGGTATATACAGACACAAACAACAGGGTATATACAGACACAAGCGGTTTTTGACTGTACATGCCCTGTTTGTGAACCAAACTCTTCACTCACCTGAGGAAGGAGCAACGCTCCGAAAGCTCGTGCTCCCAAATAAACCTGTTGGACTTTAACCTGGTGTTGTGAGACTACTTACTGTGCCCACCCCAGTCCAAAGCCGGCAACTCCACATCATGACTATGCATATGTAAGCTGTTTTAGACTGCACCCCCTTTTCAATTATTTGAAAAAAATTATTGCCCCTGGTCTTTGGGTGCTCCCCCCACAAGTGGAAACATTTTCTCTACACCAATCATACTCCATCATTTTCAAGACCACTTTGTTGTCATCCCTCAAGCCTTCTCTTTTCTAGAGAAGAAACCTACAGCCTGTTTGGGCTTTTCTGGTGGTTACAAAGGCTGGAATTCTCCGGCTGCTCACGCTAGTGGGATTCTCCAGTCCCGCTGCAGTGAACGGAGGTTTGGCTGAGCGCCAAATTCTCCGTGACCGCTTTCACTGTTGGCGGGGCGTGAACGGTTGGGGAATTCCGGCCAAAGTCCGGGTTCCAGTCTCAGTCCTGTAAATCCTTTTTGAACTTTCTCGAATGCTTCACAATCCTTTTTCTAATCTGTGCACAGTTCTGGTTTCCAGTTCTAACTTTATTTTAAAAATTATTTCATGGGATGAGTATGTCATTCGTAAAGCCAATGCTTGTTGTCTGACCCTAATTGCATTTAAATTTATTTATTAGTCTTTGATTTGATTTATTATTGTCACATGTATTAGCATACAGTGAAAAGTATTGTTTCTTGCATGCTATACAGACAAAGCATACCGTTCATAGAGAAGGAAAGGAGAGAGTGCAGAATGTAGTGTTACAGTCATAGCTAGGGTGTAGAGAAAGATCAACTTAGTGCAAGGTAGGTCCATTCAAAAGTCTGACAGCAGCAGGGAAGAAGCTGCTCTTGAGTCGGTGGGTACGTGACCTCAGACTTTTGTGTCTTTTTCCCGAGAGAAGAAGGTGGAAGAGAGAATGTCCGGGGTGCGTGGGGTCCTTAATTATGCTGCTGCTTTGCCAAGGCAGCGGGAAGTGTAGACAGAGTCAATGGATGGGAGGCTGGTTTGCGTGATGGATTGGGCTTTGTTCACGACCCTTTGTAGTTCCTTGCGGTTTTGGACAGAGCAGGAGCCCAGACCAAGCTGTGATACAACCAGAAAGAATGCTTTCTATGGTGCATCTGTAAAAGTTGGTGAGAGTCATAACTGACATGTCATATTTCCTTAGACTTCTGAGAAAGTAGAGGCTTTGGTGGGCTTTCTTAACTATAGCGTCGGCAATAGGCGAACAGTAGTGGATCCAGGTAACCTGGGAGGCCGGACTTGACTTTTGTGGCCTTAAAGGGAATGTAGCAAGATGATAATACTTGGTGGGTCACCACAGACTTTTGAAGCTGTGCTGGTGTTTTATACCCCATTCTCTCTCTGGTCTTTACCCCCAGGTAAAAGTGGCACGGGGGCGTACCACGGCAAATTCACCTTTGACACATTCAGCCATCGCCGTGCTTGCGTGCTGAAGTCGCTGGGTTTCGAGAAGATGAACAATGTCCGCTACGCGCCAGCCACTGACTCGAAGCAAAGGTGCACCCTGTGGCTTCTGAAGAAAAGCCAAGGTGGCGGGAAAATGCGACTCATTGTGCTGGCCTTACTGGGAGCACTGATCGCCATGGTGATGAAGGTGGGCCCGTCTTTTTAAACTCTCCCCTCCACCTTCACCTCATTTCCATTTAGTTTATTTCATTCCTTCTTTTCTTTTCATTCATCCATTTTTCCACATCTTCATCTCACTCTCCATCTTGGTTCTCTCTCTCTCTCTCTCTCCCCCCCTCCCTTAGCCATCTGTACCTCTGTTCTGCCATTCAAACATTCTGATCGCTTAATAGACACAGAGCATCTTTCGCAGCCTTTATCATCTTCAATTACATTCCCTTTGTCCTATTACAGCCTTGCACCCTCACAGTATCAATCTTTTCTGATCCTCTTTGGTCTCAGCTCTGACGAAGGGTCACCCAGACTCGAAACGTTGGCTCTATTCTGCTCCCACAGACGCTGTCAGACCTGCTGAGATTTTCCAGCATTTTCGGTTTTTGTTTCAGATTCCAGCATCTGCAGTATTTCGCTTTTCTAAATTCCTGCGCGGGATACGGCATCGCTGGCATTTGTTGCTTGTCAGTAACTGCCTTTGAGAAGGCGACGGGCGATCTGGCCCTTTGAACTGCTGCAGCCCCGGAGGTGTAGGTACGCCAGTGTCACTGTTGGAAAGGGGGTTCCAAGATTCTGGATCAGTGGCAAAGATGGAAAAGATGTCGGCAAAACAAAATATTGTGGATAGAAATCATAGAAACCCTACAGTGCAGAAACAGGCCATTCGGCCCATCGAGTCTGCACCGACCACAATCCCACCCAGGCCCTACTCCCATATCCCTACACATTTTACCTGCTAATCCCTCTAACCTACGCATCTCGGGACACTAAGGGGCAATTTTAGCATGGCCAATCAACCTAACCCGAACATAAGAAATAGGAGCAGGAGTAGGCCATCTGGCCCTTCGAGCCTGCCCCGCCATTCAACAAGATCATGGCTGATCTGAGGCGAATCAGTTCCACTTACCCGCCTGCTCCCCATATCCCTTAATTCCCTTATCGATCAGAAATCTATCTACCCATGATTTAAACATATTTAACGAGGAAGCCTCCACCACTTCAATGGGCAGAGAATTCCAGAGATTCACTACCCTCTGAGAGAAGAAGTTCCCCCTCAACATCTTTGGACTGTGGGAATAGTGCTGGGAATAGTCGGTAGCCACTGTGAGCCCTGGTGTGGCCATAAAGGAGCCGGCCCCCCCAAAACACACCGAGGGTGGAAGAACTTCCCTAGCGGTCCACCGTGGCAGCACCCCCTCCAATGTGGGCAAAGGTTGCTGAGGGCAGGAAGTGACCCTTAATTGGGTCCCTAAGTGGCTCAGCTGGTCTCTGGGTGGATGATTCACTGGATGATTCTTGTAGTGGGCAATATGCCAAGGCGACGGGAAGACAGCATCCCCCCACCCCCCCCCGACTCCTTACCCCATCACATCGACTGCCTTCCAAATCCACCCCCAGCTGATCCCCCTCTCCCCCTCCCCTCAACCCATAGCGTCAGTCACCATCGACACGAGATGGTTTGCAATGGTTCAAGAAGGCAGCTCACCACCACCTTCTTAAAGTTTATAAAGTTTATTTATTACTGTCACAAGTAAGGCTTACATTAACACTGCAGTGAAGTTACTGTGACAATCCCCTAGTCGCCACACTCCGGTGCCTGTTCGGGTACACTGAGGGAGAATTTAGCACGGCCAATGCACCCTAACCAGCACATCTTTTGGACTGTGGCAGGGAACCGGAGCACCCGGAGGAAACCCATGCAGACACGGGGAGAACGTGCAGACTCCGCACAGACAGTGACCAAGGTGGAAATTGAACCCGGGTCTCTGGCGCTGTGAGGCAGCAGTGCCAACCACTGTGCCACTGTGGTTTTCCCAGCGAGTTACACCCTCATTCATCCAATTAACTTGTGTCGATGGACAACTTGATTTGCAGGGATTCCTCTTGACTGAGGCCAGGGCTGCCCTTCCTCCCCTCTTCCATTCCAATTCCAATTCTCTTCCTGCACCTGGTGGCGCACTAAGGCAGACTTTTATCTTTTTCCATGGCTAGTAATTCCTGGAACAGGTCACTAGTGGGTCTAAGAGCTTGAGGGGTGCCACTCAGCAACAAGCGTGGCTGATCAGGAATCTCTCCCGCTCTTACCGCCACCCATTGGCGTGTTTGGAAGGATTTATAAGCCAATACTCAATCTGTTTGGCTGCGTTATGAACGCACCTTCTTTGGCATTCAAGTCCTGGGGTGGGACTCGAACTCTCGGCTTCTAGTTCAGAGATGGGGACGCTAACTGGGCCTGAAGACCTCGCCCCTCACTCCTACAGCCATGCTGGTTCTGATGAGGAATCCTGGCATGGGCGGGGGTGGAAATTCTACAATACTGGAGAGGACGGCGGTGTACTGATAGTGTCGTTGGATGAGTAAACCAGAGGCTGAGACTAATGTCTGTGGACATACGTTCAAATCCCACCATGACAGCTGGTGGAATTTAAATTCAGTTATTTTAGGGGTGGCACAGTGGTTAACACTGCTGCCTCACAGCGCCAGGGACCCGGGTTCAATTCCAGCCTCAGGTCACTGTCTGTGCGGAGTTTGCACGTTCTCCCCGTGTCTGCATGGGTTTCCTCCGGGTGCTCCGGTTTCCTCCCACAGTCCAAAGATGTGACGGTTAGGTGGATTGGCCATGCTAAATTGTCCCTTAGTGTCCCAAGATGTGTGAGTTAGGGGAATTAGCAGGGTAAATATTTGGGGTTACAGGAATAGGGCCTGGATAAGATGCTCTGTCGGAGAGTAGGTGCAGACGCGATGGGCAGAATGGCCTCCTTCTGCAATGTGGGGATTCTATGATATCCTTTAGAGGTTTTTGAGAGGTGCTGTCATTGGAACATATACAATTCGCGGAGGGTTTGACAGGATAGATACTGGGAGGATGTTTCTTCCTCGATGGACAGTCTGGCACCAGGGGTCACAATAAAAAGGGCAGCCATTCAGGACGGAGCTGAGGGATGATTTCTTCACTCTGAATGTTGTGAATCTTTGGAATTCTCAACCCCAGAGAGCTGTAGACGCTCAGTCATTGACTTTATTCATGGCAGAGATCAACAGGCTCTAAGAGATTCCAAGGGACATGGGAATCAGACAGGGAGGTGAATTTGAGATAGAAACCAATGTGAACTGATTGAATGGTGTGTGTGTGGGTTAGGTTGATTGGCCATGATCAATTGCCTCTTAGCCTCAGGGGGTTAGTGGGGTAAATACCTGGGGGCTATGGGGGTGGCGTCTGGGTGGGATTGTTGTCGGTGAAGGCTCGATGGGCTGAATGGCCTCCTCCTGCACTGTAAGGATTCTGTGATTCTATTCTATGACTACAATGCAGCCTCGATATCCCGGGAGGGGTTGTGGGGAGGAGGGCTGTAGGGGATACAATCCGGAGTTTCATTCGCCTGCTTTCTGGGGATGGACATACTGGCACTGGACATACTGGCACTGGAGCGGGTCCAGCGGAGATTCACACGGATGATCCCAGGAATGGTAGGCCTGACATACGATGAACGTCTGAGGATCGTGGGATTATATTCATTGGAGTTTAGGAGGTTGAGGGGAGATCTGATAGAAACTTACAAGATAATGAACGGCTTAGATAGGATGGACGTAGGGAAGTTGTTTCCATTAACAGGGGAGACTAGGACGCGGGGGCACAGCCTTAGAATAAAAGGGAGTCACTTTAGAACAGAGATGAGGAGAAATTTCTTCAGCCAGAGAGTGGTGGGTCTGTGGAATTCATTGCCACAGAGGGCTGTGGAGGCCGAGACGTTGAGCGTCTTCAAGACAGAAATTGATAAATTCTTGATTTCTCGAGGAATTAAGGGCTATGGGGAGAGAGCGGGTAAATGGAGTTGAAATCAACCATGATTGAATGGTGGAGTGGACTCGATGGGCCGAATGGCCTTACTTCCGCTCCTATGTCTTATGGTCTTATGGTCTTATGATGGCAGGCCCTGGATAAGCTCCTCCTCCCTGGAGGTCAGGGCCGACTGTGTCATCAGGCCAGTGTCAAGGAGCTGAATGTCCGCCATCATCTTGAGTGTGAGACCAAAGAGTGACCATTTGGGGTGAG
The DNA here is from genome assembly GCF_964213995.1 of Mustelus asterias. Lineage (NCBI taxonomy): Eukaryota > Metazoa > Chordata > Chondrichthyes > Carcharhiniformes > Triakidae > Mustelus > Mustelus asterias. Next base: position 9,149,612 of record NC_135812.1, read on the forward strand.
GAACCTGAAGATCGCCCTCTAGGGAGAGGCTGAGAGAGGAGGAGGAGGAGACCCAGCATAAAGACCTTGGGTGAGATTCTCCAGCCCCCCAGACGCGCGTTCCCCGCTGGCGGGAGGTGCCACGTTGTTTGCTGGTGGCGGGATTCTCTGCTCAATGGAAATTCCTGTTGACGTCACCCCACGCCGGTGGGTGTAACCCACGGGCGGGGGTGTGCTGCCGGCGGGACTGGAGAATCCCCCCGACGTGAACGACCGGAGAATTCCGGCCAACACCTTGTTCTCATTCTGTTTCGTTTTCTTCCAGTTTTACTTCATGTGACTTGTGGCAGGACTCGATCCATCGAGCTCCTGACGGGCCCGGCAGTGTGAGGAGGAGGTGGAGCAGATTCCGAGCTCTGATTCACGGGAGCACTGGTATTTCCAAATAAATCTGAGCTGAGTCTCCGCGGTATCCCAATAATTCAATGCGATCAACTAATTCCGAAGAACTTCCATCACTTTGATGACGATAGATCCATTGGAAGAGCTAACACCAACACAGACGCGGTGAGCCGAATGGCCTGCCGTGCTGTCATTCCTGATTTTATTTTTCTTTGTAGGTTTTACATTTGATTTTGTATCCGATTTGTGTGACTAACAATTGCAGCCTTTTCTCTCTCTCAGCTTGGATTTCATGGTTACCTCACTAAAGTTTCATCACTTGTTTAATTCCGAGCGTTAATTAGTACAGATTATAATATGGTTCACTCACTAATTTTTATAAAGTTTAGTCACTAATTTGCTGCTAATGCTAAAATGTATTTTGGGGTTTTTGTCTTGTGCCGCTTTTCTTGGTACAGTTTAGCCAAACCAGTGCAAAAGATGGTGGAAATTAAAGTGCAAATGACCTCACTGCGAATCTGTTTTCCGTGATGTTTTGCATTGTTTTTAAATCAAAACATGCGGTGGTCGAAGATAATCTCACCCATAAATCTGGCCAGGCCTCCCGATTGAATTCATCGTGAGTTTCTGCTATCTGTGCTGATAGAAATAGGTGCAGGAGTAGACCATTCGGCCCATCGAGTCTGTTCCGCCACTCAGTACGGTCATGGCTGACCTCGGGCTTCAACTCCAGTTTCCCATATCCCATAATTCCCTGAGAGGCCAAAAATCTGTCTGTCCCAGCCTTGAATATATTCAACGATGGAGAATTCAAGATGGGGTGGCAGGGTGGCACAGTGGTTAGCACTGCTGCCTCACAGTGCCAGGGACCCAGGTTCAATTCCCGGCTTGGGTCACTGTCTGTGTGGAGTCTGCACGTTCTCCCCGTGTCTGCATGGGTTTCCTCCGGGTGCTCCGGTTTCTTCCCACAGCCCAAAGATGTGCGGGCTAGGTGGATTGGCCATGCTAAATTACCACTTAGTGTCAGCGGGACTAGTTGAGGTAAAATTCATGGGGTTATGAGGATAGGGCCTGGGTAGGATTGTGGTTGGTGCAGACTCGATGGGCTGAATGGCCTCCTTCTGTTCTGTAAGTTCTATGATAACTGTGATAACTTGTGCACAATGTTGTTTTGGTGGCTAAACTCCAGTTGCTCCCAGTTTGAGGGCTGATTCTTGTAATGGTGTAAACCCATTTTCAGCTGAATCCATTAAAGTTAACACTATTTAATATCTGTCACAGCGTGTATTTTAAAGCAAGCTTTTTGAGTTTTACTCTGTGATTGTTGTTGGATTTATGCTGGTCCGGGGCACGTCTAATGATTCGAGTGCATTTGAGAGGGAACTTGAGAAAAGGGGGAGAAGCAACCTTCAAAACTTACATCATTTGGACTCCATGACTTTGCAAACAAAGTGGAAACTCTATCCCGCCCGCCCCCAACCTCTATATATAAAGGCTGACTGACTGTAGGGTCTGTTCTCTTCTTAGAATAGACACAGGCACAACTAGTCCAAAGTAGAACTTCTCTTATTGATCATCTTCCAAAATTAACATGACAGAAACAAAAGAAATTGATTTAGAGAGAGAGGGAGGGAGGGACCAAAAAGCTGGTCCCAATACAGTCTTGAACTTGTACAGGATTCAACTGAATACATATAGCTGTTACCACAATACATATGAGTTCTTATCTGTGTTATGTAATAGCTGGGCACACACAGTCTGTGACTTTCAAAAACAATTCGCAGCTGTGTGACCGTGAGAAGCTTGTTTATGAAAAGAACCATTTCTGCTAGCATCGTTTTTCAAATGCAGTCAATTTCTCAGCTCGTCCCAGAATTCCCAGCTGAGTTTTGGAAGGTGGCCAAGTTAGCTTTGAAGCTTAGCATAATTATTTACACAGAGAGAAATATCTTAAAATGAAGCCTTTTAACTAAAGCAAACCATGCAAAAGATCCCACACTGACCCTCACTAGCATTGTGGTCCATCAACATTTCATATCCTCCCACTTTATTGTTACCCAGCCTCTCTGTCAGCGTGGGGTAAGCACAGTACGAAGTCTCACAACACCAGGTTAAAGTCCAACAGGTTTATTTGGTAGCAAATACCATAAGCTTTCGGAGCACAGCTCCTTCGTCAGATGGAGTGGATATCTGTAAGGTCAGGTAAATTCTGAACTGTAGGTAAGTCGAGAGGCAGCTTCATTTCACCCCGCACTGGCCTGGATAAGCCTCCCCTTTCACCTCTGCACCCTAACCTTCAGAGCAAAGCTGTGGCACTCATGTGGGACGTTGCGATTGGAGGAAGGGGAGGTCAACAACAAAGCATCATGGCAATAATGGTCACCAATGGAAGGTAAGGATGTGGCCAGATCACTCTTTCCATTCCATCTCCCCTGTCCCAAACTACTCTGCCACCAGACCTCCCTCCACCCGAGAGTGATGGCAAAACTTACCCAAGGAAGAGATTTCCAGCTTGCATCCCTTCTACTTGGGCAGACGGAATATTCTAGGCATTCTAAGTAAGAAGAAAATACTTCCAGTAGCTGCACTAAGTTGATTGGGAAGTTTATATAGTTTGTTTTTGCTGTGCTATGCACTCCTGGGCCCCTGCATTCCACCTCTATTTTGAAGTGTTTCCCCAGATCTCCTGTAAACTCTTTCCCTGAAGCTTAGGGACAGCAACCCACCTTGACGCGTGCTCACGGCAACAAAATGGAAATGTCGATTGGACTTCCCGTTGAATCAGCTATCACGCGTGTGCTGATAACACCCAGTAAAGTAAAAGTTTATTTATTAGTGTCACAAGTAGGCTTACATTCACACTGCAATGAAGTTACTGTGAAAATCCCCCAGTCGCCACACTCCGGCGCCTGTTCGGGTTACACTGAGGGAGAATTTTAGCACGGCCAGTGTACATAACCAGCACGTCTTTGGACTGTGGGAGGAAGCTGGAGCACCCGGAGGAAACCCACGCAGACACGGGGAGAATGTTCAGACTCCACACACAGTGACCGAAGCCGGGAATTGAACCCAGGTATCTGGCGCTGTGAGGCAGCAGTGCTAACCGCTGTGCCACCGTGCCACCAGACCTCTCTCCATCCGAGAGTGATGATAAAACCAGCAGGAGACTTTTTAACATCCAGGCATTGCTTAAGCGGGAGACAGCGTAGGTCGGTGAGCGTAACGGTGAATGGGGAGTTGTTGCAAGTTCGGGACACGGTCAGAGTTTTGGGTAACCTCAGGTTAACAGAGGTCGGATGTGGGAGGTTGGACATCAGGGTGTTAGAATATGTCGCGTCTACAGATATTTGAAGACATGGGTGCATAGTTGAGCAGTGGATGAGTTGAGAATGGGGCAATGTTGTAACATGCCCTTGAAGGGACATGCATGCTGTCACTAAAAGGGAAGTGTGTCATGTGGTCCAGTTTCACTTTGACTTTAACTCTGCTATGGATGTCTTTCAGTTTTGTGCCTTTGTATAGCTGTTCTCATCTAACCAGAATAAATAAAAGAACCCACAACATGTTTACCCAATCCCTTATGAGTGATTGGTGTTCTTACATTACAGTAATCACTGCATGGTGTTCAGTGCTGGTCAAACAGCCTAGCAGCAACATGGGAAGCAGTCTCAGTGTAACATTTTAAAAATTTATTTATTAGTGTCACAAGTAGACTTAACATTAACACTGCAGTGAAGTTACTGTGAAAATCCCCCAGTCGCCACACTCCGGCGCTTGTTCGGGTACACTGAGGGAGAATTTAGCACCGCATTTCATCTAACCAGCAGGTCTTTCGGACTATGGGAGGAAACCGGAGCACCCGGAGGAAACCCACGTGGGGAGAACATGCAAATTCCGCAGATAGTGACCCAAGCCAGGAATTGAACCCGGGTTCCTGGCGCTGTGATGCAGTAGTGCTAACCACTGTGCCGTCCCAGTCTCAGTAAAACATGGTAAACTGTGCACAGGTACATGTGCGTGACTGCGTGAGAGTGCATGCGTGAGTGCATGTATATGCGTGCGTGGGTATGTGCGCGTGTTTGTGTGCGTGCATGTGTGTGTGCTTGCACATGTGTGTGCTGAACTGCTCACACTTGTGCAGTGAGCTTTATTCCAGTTAGTGAACTATCCACCTAGCACTGCTTAACCTGATGATTATGATGCTGATGAAGACAGATTGAAAACTTTACGACTGTTTTCCCTGGAGAAGCGAAGGTCGAGAGGAGATTTGATCGAGATGCTCAAAATCATGAGGGATCTGGACCGAGTAGATGGGGAGAAACTCTTCCCACTCGTTAAAGGATTGGGAATGGGAGGGCACGGATTTAAGGACATTTGGGAAAGAGGCAAAGCGATCTGAAAGAATTGTTTTCATGCAGTGGATGGTTAGGATCTGGAATGCACTGTCTGAGAGGGTGGTGGAGACCGGTTTAGTGGAAGCATTTGAGACTGAATAAGACTTATCTGAAAAGCAAGAATGTGTGGGGCTACTGGGAGAATGGCACTGGGCGAGCAGCTCATTCAGAGAGCTGGTGCAGACACGATGGACCGAATGGCCTTTTATACTGGATTCTGATCCAGCAACCACGGGTTAAAAACCCCATCATTGCAGGTTGTAACCTGATGTTTTGTGGCTCGCATCGACTTCTCCTCCCCCGCCCCCATTCCGCAAGATTCCCGTTGCCTTTTAGATATTTCCCAAGCAGGCAATGGCTCCCCTGTGACCCTCGAATCCAGGCTGGCAGCGAGCTGTTTGGCCATGGAAAGCATCACAGTCAGTGGTGTATTCTCTGGATGGCAATCTGAAGCTTAGTGTATAAGATCTGGAAGATAATAGAACTTGATAGAAGTCTACAAGATGGAGGGGCATGGACAGAGTGGATAGTTAGAAGCTTTTTTCCAGGGTGGAGGAGTCAATTACTAGGGGGCATAAATTTAAGGTGTGAGGGGCAAGGTTTAAAGGAGATGTACGAGGCAAGTTTTTTACACAGGGTGGTGGGTGCCTGGAACTCGCTGCTGGGGGAGGTAGTGGAAGCAGATACAATAGTGACTTTTAAGGGGCGTCTTGACAAATATTTGAATAGGATGGGAATAGAGGGATGTGGTCCCCGGAAGGGTAGGGGGTTTTAGTTCAGTCGGGCAGCATGGTCGGTGCAGGCTTGGAGGGGCCGAAGGGCCTGTTCCTGTGCTGTAATGTTCTTTGAAATGCTGGGGCTGTACAAAACACAAGTTATACGGCAACTGGAATACAGCATTAAACACTGGTACTGCATTACACGAGGGATGTGATTGTATTTGAGAGGGTTAGGAGAGGATTTACGAGAATGCTGCCAAGAAAACACTGGGGATGAACGAGTATGAGAGAGGATGGTGTGGTTTTCTCTGCAACAGACCAGGCTGAAGAGAGATTTAATTGAGGTGGGGAGCACTATAAGGGGCCTGGATAGGGTGGATAGGAAGGAGCCATCTCCCTTCTCAGGGAGGTTAATAAACAGGGGGATTTAAAATTGGTGGAAGGATTAGAGGGGAATGGCCAGCACGGTGGCACAGTGGTTAGCACTGCTGCCTCACAGTGCCAGGGATCTGGGTTCAATTCCAGCCTCGGGTCACTGTCTGTGTGGAGTCTGCACATTCTCCCCGTGTCTGCGTGGGTTTCCTCCGGGTGCTCCGGTTTCCTCCCACAGTCCAAAGATGTGTGGGTTAGATGGATTGGCCATGCTAAATTGCCCCTTAGTGTCAGGGGGATTAGTGGGGTAAATACTTGTCTGTGTGAAGTTTGTACCCTCTCCCCGTGTCTGCATGGGTTTCCTCCGGGTGAAACATAGAAACTAGAAGCAGGAGTAGGCCCTTCGAGCTCGCTCTGCCATTTATTTTGATCATGGCTGATCATCGAATTCAATATCCTGATTCCCCCTTCCTCCCATATCCCTTGATCCCTTTAGCCCCAAGGGCTGCATCTAATTTCTTCTTGAAATCAGACAACATTTTGGCCTCAACTACTTTCTGTGATAGTGAATTCCACACATTCACCACCCCCGGGTGAAGAAATTTCTCCGGATGCTCCGGTTTCCTCCCACAGTCCAAAGATGTGCAGGTTAGCTGCATTTGCCAGACTAAATTGTCGCTTACTGTCCCAAGATGTACAGGTTAGGTGGATTGGCCATGCCAAGTTATCCCTCTGTGTCCAGGATGTGCAGGTTGGGTGGATTAGCCATGGTAAATGTGCGGGGTTATGGATCCTGGGTAAGATACTCTGTCAGAGAGTCAGTGCAGACTCGATAAGCCGAATGACCTTCTTCTATATTGTAGGGATTCTATTCTTCTATGATGTGGAATAGGGGAAGGTTGTTTTCACCCCAGAGGGTGGGGAGAGGGTCTGGAACTCAGTGAAAGGGTGATGGAGGCATAAGCCCTCATCACATTAAAGAATAGATCTGCATCTTAAAGTGGCTTAATGGCAGTATTATGGACCAAGGATTGGAGAGCAGGTTGGGCTGGGTAGCTTTGTCTTGGCTGGTGCCCAGGCAGGATATTCTGAATAGACTATTGTCAATCATGGACAGAGTGGATAGGAAGCAACTGTTCCCCTTAGTTGAAGGGTCAGTCAGGAGGGGACATAGGTTCAAGGTGAGGGGCAGGAGGTTCAGGGAGGATGTGAGGAAAAACATTTTTACCCAGAGGGTGGTGACGGTCTGGAATGCGCTGCCTGGGAAGGTGGTTACCTCACATCTTTTTAAAAAGTACCTGGGTATAACATTATTCATTTGTGGGACATGTGTGTCGCTGGCTGGCCAGCATTTATTACCCATCCCTAGTTGCCCTTGGAGGGCAATTGAGAGTCAACCACATTGCTGTGGCTCTGGAGTCACATGTAGGCCAGACCAGTTAAGGACGGCAGATTTCCTTCGGGGAGGTGATGGCCTAGTGGTATTATCGCTGGACTATTAATCCCGAAACTCAGCGAATGTCCTGGGGACCCGGGTTCGAATCCCGCCACGGCAGTTGGCGGAATTTAAATTCAATAAAAAATATCGGGAATTAAGAATCTACTGATGACCCTGAAACCATTGTCGATTGTCGGAAAAACCCATCTGGTTCACTAATGTCCTTTAGGGAAGGAAATCTGCCGCCCTTACCCGGTCTGGCCTACATGTGACTCCAGAGCCACAGCAATGTGGTTGACTCTTAACTGCCCTCCAAGGGCAACTAGGGATGGGTAATAAATGCTGACCCAGCCAGCGACGCCATGTCCCACAAATTAAAAAAAAAGGCCGGACCGGGATTCGAACCCAGGTCCATTCATGGCTATGGGCCAAGTTCTGGGCAATGGGATTAGGTGGGAGGTGTTGGTGCAGACCCAATGGGCCGAAGGGCCTTTTCTGCACTGAATGATTCTATGATTCCTGGGGCTCTCCCTCAGAGTGAAAAGGTAAGGCTCAGTGTGAGCACTGGTCCGGGACATTAAGTACGTCTGTTTGTAACCATGCTCTCGGTTGCTCCGCACATGATTCTGGGCACCAATGATTGTACAATGAAGCCATTCATAAACAGCGAACAATTGATGGCATTATTGGATGTCGGCAGCAGGCAAATTGATCCATTTCACGCATCGCTCCCCGAACAGTGGCCTGCAGTGTCTGACTGAGCTGGGTCAGGACACTGTTGTTAACAACAGGAAAAAGCCATTAGGCTTAATAGCCTCTCCTCTGACCAGAGATCAAACCCACCTTCTCAATGTAGGCCTCACGCCCACCCCCCCACTGAAGCTTTTCCAGCTACAAGCTGCCTGGTTCATTTCCACTCAAATAGCTGATCTCGTTAGCTGATGGCATGAGGATGAGGGGGGCACGTATTTAAGAACAAAGAAATTTACAGCACAGGAACAGGCCCTTCGGCCCTCCAAGCCTGCACCGACCATGCTGCCCGTCTGAACTAAAACCCTTCTGGGGACCATATCGCTCTATTCCCATCCTATTCATGTATTTGTCGAGATGCCCTTTAAAAGTCACAATCGTATCTGCTTCTACTATCTCCACCCGGCAGCGAGTTCCAGATACCCACCACCCTCTGTGTAAAAAATCTTGCTTCGTACATCTTTAAATCTTGCCCCTCGCACCTTGAACCTAGGGTGGCACGGTGATTAGCACTGCTGCCTCACGGTACCAGGGACCCGCATTCGATTCCTGGCTTGGGTCATTGTCTGTGTGGAGTTTGCATGTTCTCCCCGTGTCTGCATGGGTTTCCTCCGGGTGCTCCGGTTTCCCCCAAAAGACGTGCTGGTTAGGGTGCATTGACCATGTTAAATTCTCCCTCAGTGTACCCGAACAGGCGCCAGAGTGTGGTGACTCGGGGATTTTCACAGTAACTTCATTGCAGTGTTAATGTAAGCCTACTTGTGACTAATAATAAATATACTTGAACTTTACTATGCCCCCTAATAATTGACTCTTCCACCCTGGGAAAAAGCTTCTGACTATCCACTCTGTCCATGCCCCTCTTGTAGAATTCCAACAAGTCGCCCCTCAACCTCCATCGTTCCAGTGAGAACAAACTAAGTTTCTCCAACCTCTCCTTATAGCTAATACCCTCCATATCAGTCAACACCCTGCTAAAGGTTTTGGATGAGAGATTTGGGGTGTCATTTTCCGGCTGCAGACGTCCCAAGACCAGAAAATCCCGCCCAAGGTCAACGGACCTTCCCACGGTCCACCACCGCCTGCTACGGCTACAGTAGGGGCGGGACGGGAAAGTTCCGCCCCTGGGGTGGTGGTGGTGGGGGTGGGGTGGGGTGTGAAGATGAACGTTCTTACACAGGGAGTGGTAACAAGCTGGAACCCGCTGCCCACGAGGGGGGGGGTGGAATTGGAAATGATGAATGACTTCAAAAGGAAATTGGATGGACTTGTGGGGGAAATAAACTTGCGGGACTACGGGGAGAGAGCGGGGTTGCGAGGGAATGGGACTGACTGGATTGCTCTACAGAGAGCCAGCATGGTGGACTTGATGGCCCAAATGGCCTCTTGTGCCACGATGACTTTCCTGCTGTCTCCCAACATTTCCATATTACTCACTTCCTCCCCACTTCACAAAGAACTAAGGCCATGATTTTCCAGCCCATCCCACTAGCGGGATCTTCCTGTCCCATCGAAGGTGACCCTCACTGCAGCAGGTTCCTCCGCACATATGGGCATCGGGCAAGGCAAATGACCACTGACTTCGGCGGGACTGGAAAATTCCTGCAGAGCCCAATGGTAGGCCACCTTCACTGCTGGAAAACCCGTCGATGGGTAAGGTCTGGAAAAAAGCAAATTACTGCGGATGCTGGAATCTGAAACTAAAAGAGAAAATGCTGGAAAATCTCAGCAGGTCTGGCAGCATCTGTAAGGAGAGAAAAGAGCTGACGTCTCGAGTCCAGATGACCCTTTGTCAAAGCTTTTATTTTAACAAAAACATCACCTTCAGAACACAGGAGATTTGAGATCTGTTTGAGTTACACTCAGATTAAATTAAATAAAGTTTTGCTACACAAAAGAACTCAACCGTACTTTTGTGATATGTTGAACGAACACGGTTTCCTTTTGTTGAATCGAGCTCCGGTTTCAAAGAACAAAGAAAAGTACGGCACAGGAACAGGCCCTTCGGCCCTCCAAGCCCGTGCTGGCCATGATGCCCTCACTAAACTAAAAAAAACTTCCTGCCCTTACTCGGTCCCTATCCCTCTATTCCTTCTCTATTCATGTACCCATCCAGATGCCTCTTAAATGTTGCTAATGTTCCTGCTTCCACCACCTCCTCTGGCAGCGCGTTCCAGGCACCCACCACTCTCTACGTAATAAACTTCCCCCACCCATCTCCCTTAAACTTTCCCCCTCTCACCTTGAACCTGTGCCCCCCTTGTAATAGACATTTCCACCCTGGGGAAAAGCCTCTGACTATCCACGCTGTCTCCACCTCTCATAATTTTGTAGATCCTTCTATCAGGTCTCCCCTCAGCCTTCATCTTTCCAGTGAAAACAATTATAGGCGTGGATCTCCCCCCCCCCCCCCCCCCCCCCCCCACATCTTCATCTGCCACAGTTTACCCTCTGATTTCAGCTTCTCTGCCGTTTGGCCATTCACACCTTCTATTCTCTCTATGGGCTGCCATTAGCAGCCTTTCCCCTGGTTTCTGTGGCTATGACTCATCTTTCATTCCCTCCCCCTGCAGTATAAATATCTCCCACTTTCTCTGCCTTTTAGCTTTGACAAAGGGTCACCTGGACTCGAAACGTCAGCTCTTTTCTCTCCTTATGGAAGCTGCCAGACTGGCTGAGATTTTCCAGCGTTTTCTCCTTGGTGATGTTGTTGTTCCGTGATATTGATTCTCCACCTTGCCTCCCCCCCCACCCCCCGCCGCCCCCCCCCTCCGCAGTCGGCCATTTCTCCTCCTGCGTTTCCCACCCAGAGGATTTGCCGCCTTTTCTTTGGTTCAGAGTTGGTGCCAATGTGAATTCTGGCTCTGACTGTACGTGGGATCCCAGGACAGGGTCAAGTTGCGACAGTAACTCCTGACCCCATTGCTGTCACTGTTCAAACCAAGGCTTATCAATTTGAATTTAAGGAGTAGGAGTGGGAGTATAGGCTAGAGGGCCCCCGAGCTTTCTCCACCATTCAGTAAGATCACGGCCGAACGTGAACTCAACTCTACTAGCCCACCCAATGTCTCAATTTTCTTAGTCTCGTAGAATCCCAACAGCGCAGAAAGAGGCCAGTCGGCCCATCGAGTCTGCACCAACCACAATCCCACCTATCCCCATAACCTCATGTAGCTGGTCCCCCTGACACTAAAGGGGAAATTTAGCACGGCCAATACACCTAACCCGCACATCTTTGGACTGTGGGAGGAAACTGGAGCACCTGGAGGAAACCCACGCAGACACGGGGAGAATGTGCAAACTCCACACAGACAGTGAGGTACAATGGCGCACTGGTTAGCACTGCTGCCTCATAGCTCCAGGAACCTGGGTTCGATGCTCGGTTTCTCACTGTCTGTGCGGAGTCTGCACGTTCTCCCAGTGTCTGCGTGGGTTTCCTCCGGGTGCTCCGGTTTCCTCCCACAGTCTGAAAGACGTGCTGGTTAGGTGCATTGACCTGAACAGGCGCCGGGGTGAGGCGGCTAGGGGAATTTCACAGTAACTTCATTGCAGTGTCAATGTAAGCCTTACTTGTGACTAATAAATAAAGTTTAAAGGTTTTACCCAAGCCATTTCCGGAATCTTCCTTTGGATTTCCAAGCCCACTTTGTTCTCTCCTTTTTATATCTCACTCAACAACTACCCACCTCCCTCCTCAACTCTCTCCTCCTCCTCCAGCCACCCTCGCCCCCTCTCTCCTCTTGTCACGCTCCCTCTCCCCTCCCCTCCGCTTCCCTCCATTCCCATCTCTCTCCTCCTCCAGCTACCTCTCTCCTCTCTCCTCTTCTCACTCTCCCCTCCCCTCCCCTCCCCTCCGCCTCCCTCCCTCGAACCCGGATCCCTGGCGCTGTGAGGCAGCAGTGCTAACCACTATGCCACCATGCTGCCAGAATCTCAGAATCCATCCCAGAATCTCTCAGTCTCTGCCTTAAGTAAGTCCATTGACTGGACACCCACGAGTCTGTGAGGTTGAGAATTTAAATGATTCCCGTGAGAGTGGAGAAAATTTCTCCTAATTTCAGGCCTGACTCCATAACCTGATACTGTGACCCTATGACCTCACCCTCTCCTCATAAGACACATACACACACCCAGTTCTGGATGTCCCCAGACAGAGGAAACAAGCCTCTCAGCAACTTCCCCGTCAAGGCAATTTTTATCTGTTTCACACAGATTATCTCTCATTCTTGTCAAGCCCAGACAGGGTAGGCCCAATTCACTCAATCTCTCCTCGTGTCTGACAATCTTCTCAACCCAGGAATCAGCCCAGTTGAAGGGAATGACATCCACCCTCCCTCTCTCTGCCTCTTTCTCTCTCTCCCGTTTGTTAGAATCCGAGGAATGTAACATTTGGCTTCCTTTAATGAGCGCAGGAAAAAAAAATTAAATCTGATTCAATTACTGGGAAGTTTTTCCCCTGAGCCTCGAGCCTCTCTCTTTGTGTTCTGATCTTCCTAACCTCTCTCCTGACTTCATCCCTCAGAAGCTGTCCGTCTGGTGAGGTGAGCAGCCCTGAGTTTGACCCATGGGGCAATAGTGAGTCGTTGGGGTCATCCAGGAGGGGTCAGGGGATGTCTGGACATTCGCTCTGGAAACACTGGAAGGCCGAGCACTATCTGAAAGGGAAGAGGTCCAAATCTGATTTTTCTCAGGTGTAGCAATTTCCGGAATCTTCCTTTGGATTTCCAAGCCCACTTTGTTCTCTCCTTTTTACATCTCACTCAACAACAGCCCACCTCCCTCCTCAACTCTCTCCTCCTCCTCCAGCCACCCTTGCCCCCTCTCTCCTCTTGTCACTCTCCCTCTCCCCTCCTCTCCGCCTCCCTCCCTTCCCATCTCTCTCCTCCTCCAGCCACCTCACTCCTCTCTCCTCTTCTCACTCTCCCCTCCCCTCCCCTCCGCCTCCCTCCCTCCTCAACTCTCTCCTCCCCCTCCAGCCACCTCACTCCTCTTCTCCCTCTCCCTTCCCCTCCCCTCCACCTCCCTCCTTCCTCGGCCTCCATCCTCCTCGGCCAGTGGGTCAAAGACGGGATAGTCACACAGTGCGGGGCTGGTGTTAGCTCTGACCCTCTGTCGCATCCGGAGGGAGCTTCCCTGGATTGGGATGGGTGACCAGGAGCTGGGAGCGGCAGCTGCAAATGTCTCTCGGAACAGGTTTAGTCGTGGGATCCTTTTCCAGTGCATTCCAGCTGTTGTGCGGGAGGAAATCAAACAGCTGTTTCTACTGGCTGGACCACTGGTAAGTAAAACAATTCTAAGGTAGGTCTGTGTTGCGGACAGGGAGGGGGAGGGTGTGGGGGGAGGGTGTGGGGGGAATTGGGGAGGAAGGGGGGAGGGTGTGGGGTCGAGAGGGATGCGGTGAGGGAGGGGAGGGGAGATTGGGGGTGAGGGGGAAAGGGGGTGCAGTGAGGGGAGCAGGAGTGGGGGGAGGGTAGAGGGGGTTGTGATGGAGAAGGGTGTGAGCCGGAGGCGGTGAGGAGGGGGGAGGATGTTGTGGTGGGTGAGGGGATGAGGAGGGGTGAGGGGGTGCATTGGGGGAGGGGGCTTTGGTGTGGGGTTTCTTTTCTATGAGGAAAATGTTCTGGGTTTTTGCTCCAGCTCAAGTGTCTCGCGTGTGATGAAGAACTTTGAAGCCGGCAGGTGGGGAAGGTGTGTAGAGTGTAGGCTTTTCACCGGCCCAGACTGATTATCTGGCTACCATTACACCATGAGATCTTGCTGTGTGCAAATTGGCTGCTGCATTTCCTGCATTACAGTAATCACCCTGCAAACATGACTGTAAAGCACTTGTGGACTGTGATATGTGTGTATATATGTTGTATGTTGGGGTTTTGGGGTGCGGATTGCCCCTTTAAGAGTGTGGGTCAGGTGACCCCTGGGGATTAGCTCCTCCCAGTGTGGGACCCTGGTGGGAAGTCTGAGGCCTGACTCTGAAACAGTGGCCACCTTCAATAAACAGCTCGCCGTGTTCACGTCACCAAGCCTACCTCGTGATTCCTTGTGCACCCTTAGTTCAGAGGAGCAAACAGAACATGGACATCCTGAGGTGATGAAAGCACCCAGAGAATGCAAATGTCCTGAAACTCGGAGTTCTGCACTGAGTTAATCGTCGTATCAAAAACCCCTCAATTGGGGCATTGGTCACCCTTGGGTTACTTTGGAGAATTCTGCTCCAACCATTATCTGTACTCAATCTTTGTCCTTTCTGTTTTATAAATTTCTTCCTTTTTTTAAACAAAAATTTGCATTTATATAGCAACTTTACCATCCCAAGTATTAAGACCAAGTCAAAGTAGGAAATATTAGGACCAGTGAGCAAACGGTTGGTGAAAGGTGCAGATTTTAAGAAGGGTTTTAAAGGTGGAGCGAGGGTTGGAGAAGCTTGGAAAAAACTCCCACAGCCGAGGACTAAATGATGGAAGGTGAGGCAGCCAGTGATAGGCCGAAGGAAGTGAAGGATGGGCAGGAGGTCAGAGTTGGAGGAACACAAATTCTTATAAGATTGTAGAGGTGGAGTAGCTTGTGGAAATGGGGAAAGGGGGAATAGTCCAATGACTGGGAGAGAGTAACAGTGCAATGAATGGGAGAGAGTAAAAATGCAATGAATGGGAGAGAGTAACAGTGCAATGAGTGGGAGAGAGTAACAGTGCAATGAATGGGAGAGAGTAACAGTGCAATGAGTGGGAGCGAGTAACAATTCAATGAGTGGGAGAGAGTAACAATTCAATGAGTGGGAGAGAGTAACAGTGCAATGAATGGGAGAGAGTAACAATGCAATGAATGGGAGAGAGTAACAGTGCAATGAATGGGAGAGAGTAACAGTGCAATGAATGGGAGATAGTAACAGTGCAATAAATAGGAGAGAGTAACAGTGCAATGAATGGGAGAGAGTAACAGTGCAATGAATGGGAGAGAGTAACAATGCAATGAATGGGAAAGAGTAACAATGCAATGAATGGGAGAGAGTAACAGTGCAATGCATGGGAGAGAGTAACAATTCAATGAATGGGCGAGATTAACAATTCAATGAATGGGAGAGAGTAACAGTGCAATGAATGGGAGAGAGTAACAATTCAATGAATGGGACAGAGTAACAGTGCAATGAATGGGACAGAGTAACAGTGCAATGAATGGGAGAGAGTAACAATTCAATGAATGGGACAGAGTAACAGTGCAATGAATGGGAGAGAGTAACAATTCAATGAGTGGGAGAGAGTAACAGTGCAATGATTGGGAGAGAGTAACAGTGCAATGAATGGGAGAGAGTAACAGTGCAATGAATGGGAGAGAGTAACATTGCAATGAATGGGAGAGAGTAACAATTCAATGAATGGGAGAGAGTAACAGTGCAATGAATGGGAGAGAGTAACAGTGCAATGACTGGGAGAGAATACCTGTTCAGTGAATTGCAGAGGGTAACGGTTCAGTGAATGGGATGGAGTCATGGTTCAATGATGGTGTGTCTGTCTATATAATAGTTTGCTGTTACAGAGCACTGATGGTGAAGCATCAGCCTTGGAATAAGCCAGGATAACAATAGGGTTTGTTTTCCATGGATTAATGAGTTAACCCCAGCTGCATGGTCTCCCTTTACTTTTTGTCCATCTTTTGACCTTCCAACTAATTTTAATGAAAGTTTTTTTTGAACAGATTTTGTCCCAGGTGATGATTTATAGCCTTAATTTTATCAGTTCAGCGTTCAGTGGACATCTTGGCAAATATGAATTGGGCGCCGTGTCACTCGCTACCTCTGTAAGTACAGGACATTCATTGAAGCAACGAACCCTCAGTGGGGACAGGACACTCAGCTTATTCACAAATCCTGTTACCCAATAAAAATCTCTTTGTTTAAAGGCTGAGTGATGGAACTGACCTTTCACCTCTTCGAAGGGTATTTGGGGGGGGGGGGGGGGGGGGGGGGTCATGGGGTCATCTACCTGAAATGTTAACTCTGTTTCTCACTCCGCAGGGATTACATGACCTGCTGGAGAATTCCAAGATTTTCTGCTTCTTATTTCCAATTTCCACCAATTGCAATATTTTGCTTTTTAAAACAAATGTATTAATGGGATGTGGGTATTGTTGGCAAGACCAATATTTATTACTCATCCCTCATTGCCTTCTCGAATACAACTGAGTGGCTTACCCAACCATTGGGTGTCTTTAAGACAGAGTTAGATAGGTTCTTGATTAATAAGGGGATCAGGGGTTATGGGGAAAAGGCAGGAGAATGGGGATGAGAGAAATATCAGCCATGATTGAATGGCGGAGCAGACTCGATGGGCCGAGTGGCCTAATTCTACTCCTATGTCTTATGGTCTTCAGAGGGCAATTAAGAGCCAACCACATTTTTGTGGGTCTGGAGTCACATGTAGGCCAGACCGGGTAAGGACGGCAGATTTCCTTCTCTAAAGGGACATTAGTCAACTGTGTGGGCTTTTACCACGGTCCAATAGTTCCATGGTTACTGAAATAGCTCCTCAGATGCCGGTGTCCCTTCGCCAGATTCCCTTTAACAAACTCAATTCCACTCCTAAGACTGCTTCAGATACACAGTCAGAATCCACAGTATCAGTAGACCTGACACTCCCACATTTATATACAGGTGAGACTCCCTGATTGGGAAGGCAACCATTACCTCAATCAGGGACATCTTTTTGTGTCCAACCAAGTAAATGAAATCAAATTAACTTAGGGAACCTCAATCAGGGAGCTCATACTCCAAGAGGCCAACCTCACAGGCCTCGTTGACGTCATTACAGTCACCATCACTGAAGCTAACTTCAATTAATTTTAAAAATCAGCAATTATTATAGAATTATAGAATCCCTACAGTGCAGAAAGAGGCCATTGGGCCCATCGAGCCTGCACTGACAACAACCCCACTCTTGCCCTAGCCCCTTTACCCTGCTAATCCCACTGACACTAAAGGACAATTTTAGCATGGCCAATCCACCTCACCCGCTCATCTTTGGAGTGTGGGAGGAAACCGGAACAGCCGGAGGAAACCCACACAGACATGGAGAGAATGTGCAAACTCCGCACAGACCCGAGGCTGGAATTGAACCTGGGTCCCTGGCATGGTGAAGCAGCAGTGCTAACCACTGTGCCACCGTGCCAATTGAAAGCTTGTTTCAGTAATGGTGACCATGGAGCTATTGGATTGTTCAAAAGTCCATCTTGTTCACTCCTGTCCTTCCCAGTGGGATTTGAACCTGTGTCTTCTGACTAATAGCCCAGGTCCACGGATTTACAGCCCGTTATCATAACCATTGTGCTACCAGCCTGGGGTCACGGAGCAGTGGTTGGTTGCCAATGGCTTGACAATGGCATTTTACCTCTTGGAAGGACCGGGGTTCATGGTACCATGCTTTAGACCCTGTTCAGGGACCCTGCATTTGATGCTTGCCTTTTGCCACTGAGGTGGCCCTTGGTTTTGCCCATTGCCCATGTGTTTCCAACCCATCTCCAGGGGTAAGAATCTCCAAAGCAAAAGGAGCCTGCAGGAGTCTGAGATGGAAGGTATCCTCATGGGGACACGCCCATCATGGTCTGTGCAAACACTCACTGTACTGGCATGGTAAAGTTAGGGTAGGAGATGGTCGGTCGGATGGATTGCTGCGACTATTTTTAACACTTTGTTTGCCTTTCAATTTTCTCTTCTGCACCCCCCTCACCACCCCCGCTCCCTCCCTTTCCAAAATGGTGGCTAAGGTGATCAGCGTGACGGGCGTTGCCGTGGGAACCGGTCTGTCCATGGCCTGCGACACTCTGATCTCACAGGTGAATCTCCGGTCACCCTTTTGACCTCTTCCTTTGCTCATTCTCATGGTACATGTGGGTGTGGTGCAGCATTGTGGGGGGAGGGAGTGGACTGAGTTGTGAGGGGAGGGAGTGGACTGAGTTGTGAGGGGAGGGAGTGGGCTGAGTTGTGAGGGGAGGGAGTGGGCTGAGTTGTGAGGGGAGGGAGTGGGCTGCGTTGTGAGAGGAGGGAGCGGGCTGCGTTGTGAGGGGAGGGAGCGGGCTGCGTTGTGAGGGGAGGGAGCGGGCTGCGTTGTGAGGGGAGGGAGCGGTCTGAGTTGTGAGGGGAGGGAGTGGGCTGAGTTGTGAGGGGAGGGAGTGGGCTGAATTGTCAGAGGAGGCAGCTGAGGTCCAAGGTTTAAGAAAGGAGTTTGCTAGTGCAGAAGAGGGAAAAACAGCAGAGCTGTCCCCTCCGAAATGTTGACCCCAAGATGACCTCATAGAATCCCGAGAGTGCAGAAGGAGGCCATTCGGCCCATCGAGTCTGCACCGACCACAATCCCACCCAGGCCCTATTCCTGTAACCCCACATATTTACCCTTCTAATCCCCCTGACACTAGGGTCAATTTAGCACGGCCAATCAACGTAACCCTGTGGAACTCTCACCCCGCTCACTTGCTGAGGGGACGGGCGTGTCAGGATCACATGACTGTAGACCCCGTTCCGTTTGCCATGGTAACCGATGGTGCGGTTATTATTTGCTGATGGGGGGGCCCTAAACCTTCGCCTAGCTCCAAGTTATTTCCCCCTGCTCTCTATTTAAGTGTGCCTTTCACCAAGGTACATAAATGCCCCCATGTCTGAGAAAGTGAGTGGGTGCCCTCCTCTGCCAGGCCGCTGTTACTGGCTGACAGTGCTTGCAGGTAAAGGGTTTGCCTCTCAGCTCCCTGGGCTAGCATGCTGAAATCAAATAAATAATATATTATTTGACAAAGCCCTTCAGGCAATAATTAGTGCACTTGTTATTTGTGAGAACCATTATGCATTATATCAAACTTGATTCCAAATAAACCTGTTGGACTTTAACCTGGTGTTGTCAGACTTCTCACTGTGCCCACCCCAGTCCAACGCCAACATCTCCACATTTAAAAACCAGGTCAATACCAGGGCAGCCACGGTGGCACAGTGGTTAGCACTGCTGCCTCACAGCGCCATGGACCCGAGTTCGATTCTAGCCTCGGGTCACTGTCTGTGTGGAGTTTGCACGTTCTCCCCGTGTCTGCGTGGGTTTCCTCCGGGTGCTCCGGTTTCCTCCCACAGTCCAAAGGTGTTCAGATTAGGCGGATTGGCCATGCTAATGCGGGATTGTGGTCGGTGCAGACCCGATGGGCCAAATGGCCTCCTTCTGCACTGTGGGATTCTATGATTCTATAAATTGCCCCTTATTGTCCCAAGATGTGTGGGTTAGGTGGATTAGCCATGGTAAATGTGTGGGGTTACAGGGATAGGTGGAGGAAAGGGGGTGGGTAAGATTCTCTGTCAGAGAGTCGGTGCAGACTCGATGGGCTGAATGGCCTCAGCCTGCACTGTAGGGAGACATGGCGTCCATTGATTATCATTGAACCGCCCTCCCTTGGGGCTTGTTTCCTGTGATTCTTGGGGAAGGATCATTAACCAGGGCAGTAGCAAGACCTCCTGCTCTCTATCAGATAGCGGCTGTCAGATTGTCAGTGCCCCGCACAGCTGAACATGACTTCACTTCAGTTTTTTTTAAAAGTTGAAGTTAAAATTTTATTTATAAGTGTCACAAGTAGGCTTACATTAACACTGCAATGAAGTTACTGTGAAAATCCCCTAGTCGCCACACTCCGGCGCCTGTTCGGGTACACACGGTAGCGCAGTGTGTACCCGAACAGGGGCGGCACGGTAGCACAGTGGTTAGCACTGCTGCTTCACAGCTCCAGGGTCCTGGGTTCGATTCCCGGCTCGGGTCACTGTCTGTGTGGAGTTTGCACATTCTCCTCGTGTCTGCGTGGGTTTCCTCCGGGTGCTCCGGTTTCCTCCCACAGTCCAAAGATGTGCGGGTTAGGTTGATTGGCCAGGTTAAAAAAAAAAAATTGCCCCTTAGAGTCCTGGGATGTGTAGGTTAGAAGGATTAGCGGGTAAAATATGTGGGAGTAGGGCCTGGGTGGGATTGTGACTCGATGGGCCGAATGGCCTCCTTCTGCACTGTAGGGTTTCTATGATTTCTATGATGACTGAGGGAGAATTTAGCACCTAACCAGCACGTCTTTTGGACTGTGGGAGGAAACCGGAGCGCCCGGAGAAAACCCACGCAGACACGGGGAGAACGTGCAAACTCCACTCAGACAGTGACCCAAGCTGGGAATTGAACCGGTTCCCCGGTGCTGTGGACAGCACTGCTAAGAACAGTGCCACCGCCCCCCACCCCCCCAACCCCTTGTCATGTAAAGGGCAGTACCTCTGACAGTGCAGCACTCCCCTCAGTGCTGTACTGAAGGGTCAGCCTGGGTCCTGTGCTCCGAGAGCCAGAGTGGGGCTTGGACCCAGAGGCAACTGGGCCGAGGCTGACACCACATCTCATTGGCAGAATGAAACTGGCCAGGGCTCCAAGCAGGTGGATGTTGTGAAACCTGTTGTTGATTCTTTAAATTAGTCTCCCAACACCAAGCCCAACAGGTTAATTTGGAATCACGAGCTTTTGGAGCGCTGCTCCTTCATCAGGTGAGTGGACAAGGAGTGGATGAAGGAGCAGCGCTCCGAAAGCTCGTGATACCAAATAAACCTGTTGGACTTTAACCTGGTGTTGAGAGACTTCTTACTGTGTTTACCCCAGTCCAACACCAGCATCTCCACATCATTCCTTAAATTGAATGATTTGTGGAAGGGCTGGCAGGCTGGGCCGAATGGCCACTTTCTCATCCTCTGGGATCAGAGAGTTGTCCAATAAGGAGAGAGAGAGAGGAGAACGGAGGGTGGCACGGTGGCACAGTGGTTAGCACTGCTGCCTCACAGCGCCAGGGACCTGGGTTCAATTCCGACCACGAGGTGACTGTCTGTGTGGAGTCTGTACATTCTCCCAGTGTCTGCGTGGGTTTCCTCTGGGTGCTCTGGTTTCCTCCCACACTCCAAACATGTGTAGGTCACGTGGATTGGCCGTGCTAAATTGCCCCTGAGTGTCCCAAGATGTGTATTTTAGTGGGATTAGCGAGGTAAATATTTGGGGTTACTGGAATAAGGCTGGGAAAGATGCTCTGTAATAGGGCCTGGGAAAGATGCTCTGTTGGAGAGCAGGTGCAGACCCGATGGGCAGAATGGCCTCCTTCTGCACTGTGGGGATTCTATGACATCCTTTAGAGGTTTCTGAAGAGTGGGAGGTGCTGTCATTGGAACACTTACAATTCTCAGAGGGTTTGGTGGGATAGACACTGGGAGGATGTTTCTCCCGCCGTGGACAGTCAGGGGTCACAATAAGAAGTGCAGCCATTCAGGACGGAGCTGAGGGATGACTTCTTCACTCTGAATGTTGTGAATCTTTGGAATTCTCAACCCCAGAGAGCTGTGGACGCTCAGTCATTGAGTTTATTCACGGCAGAGATTGACGGACGCTGTGGCACAGTGGTTTGCACTGCTGCCTCACAGCGCCAGGGACCCAGGTTCGATTCCCAGCTTGGGTCACTGTCTGTGCAGAGTCAGCACGTTCTCCCCGTGTCTGCGTGGGTTTCCTCCGGGCGCTCCGGTTTCCTCCCACAGTCTGAAAGACGTCTGGGAGTCTTTTATAGACCTCCTAAAAGTTCTAGAGAGGTTGAGGAAAGGATTGCGGAGTCAATCCTGCTTAGGAGTGAAAGTAATAGGGCAATTGTTATGGGGGATTTTAACTTGACTAATATTGACTGGAATTGCTATAGCTCTAGCTCGTTAGAGGGGTCAGTTTTTGTTCAAAGCGTGCAGGAAGGTTTTTTGACTCAGTATGTAGACAGGCCAACTAGAGGTGAGGCTATATTGGATCTGGTGCTGGGAAATGAGCCAGACCAGGTGCTAGACTTGGAAGTTGGTGTGCATTTTGGTGATAGTGACCACAATTCGGTTACGTTCACCTTAGTGATGGAAAGGGATAGGCATGAACCTCGGGCCAGTGGTTTTAGCTGGAGGAAGGGTAATTATGAGGCTATTAGGAGAGAATTAGGAAACATAGGTTGGACTAGGAGATTACAGGGACTGGGAACGTCCGACATGTGGAGTTTTTTCAAGGAGCAGCTACTGCGAGTCTGTGATAGGTATGTCCCTGTCAGGCAAGGAGGAATTGGTAGGGCTAGGGAACCGTGGTGCACCAAAAAAGTTTCTTTGTTGGTTAAAAAGAAAAAGGAGGCTTATGTTCGGATGAGACGTGAGCACTCGGGTAGTGCACTAGAAAGCTTTAGATTGGCTAAGAGGGAGTTGAAGAGCGAGCTTAGAAGGGCTAAAAGGGGACATGAGAAGACTTTGGCGGATAGGGTTAAAGAGAATCCTAAGGCGTTCTATAGGTATGTCAAGAACAGAAGGTTGGTTAGGGCAAGTTTAGGGCCAGTTATAGATGGCAGAGGGAAGTTATGTGTGGAACCGGAGGAGATTGGTGAAGCATTGAACCAATATTTCTCTTCGGTGTTCACGCAAGGGGACATGAATATAGCTGAGGAGGACACTGGGTTGCAAGGGAGTAGAATAGACAGTATTACAGTTGATAAGGAGGATGTGCAGGATATTCTGAAAATAGATAAATCCCCTGGTCCGGATGGGATTTATCCAAGGATTCTCTGGGAGGCAAGAGAAGTGATTGCAGAGCCTCTGGCTCTGATCTTCAGGTCGTCGTTGGCCTCTGGTATAGTACCAGAAGATTGGAGGTTAGCGAATGTTGTCCCATTGTTTAAGAAGGGGAACAGAGACTTCCCCGGGAATTATAGACCGGTGAGTCTCACTTCTGTTGTCGGCAAGATGTTGGAAAAAATTATAAGGGATAGGATTTATAGTTATTTGGAGAGTAATGAATTGATAGGTGATAGTCAGCATGGTTTTGTGGCAGGTAGGTCGTGCCTTACTAACCTTATTGAGTTTTTTGAGAAAGTGACCAAGGAGGTGGATGGGGGCAAGGCAGTGGACGTGGTATATATGGATTTTAGTAAGGCGTTTGATAAGGTTCACCATGGTAGGCTTCTGCAGAAAATGCAGATGTATGGGATTGGGGGTGATCTAGGAAATTGGATCAGGAATTGGCTAGCGGATAGGAAACAGAGGGTGGTGGTTGATAGTAAATATTCATCATGGAGTGCGGTTACAAGTGGTGTACCTCAGGGATCCGTTTTGGGGCCACTGCTGTTTGTAATATTTATTAATGATCTGGATGAGGGTATAGTTGGGTGGATTAGCAAATTTGCTGATGACACCAAAGTCGGTGGTGTGGTAGACAGTGAGGAAGGGTGTCGTAGTTTGCAGGAAGACTTAGACAGGTTGCAAAGTTGGGCCGAGAGGTGGCGGATGGAGTTTAATGTGGAGAAGTGTGAGGTAATTCACTTTGGTAGGAATAACAGATGTGTTGAGTATAGGGCTAACGGGAGGACTTTGAATAGTGTGGAGGAGCAGAGGGATCTAGGTGTATGTGTGCATAGATCCCTGAAAGTTGGGAATCAAGTAGATAAGGTTGTTAAGAAGGCATATGGTGTCTTGGCGTTTATTGGTAGGGGGATTGAATTTAGGAGTCGTAGCGTTATGTTGCAACTGTACACAACTCTGGTGCGGCCGCACTTGGAGTACTGTGTGCAGTTCTGGTCCCCACATTACAGGAAGGATGTGGAGGCTTTGGAGAGGGTGCAGAGGAGGTTTACCAGGATGTTGCCTGGTATGGAGGGGAGATCCTATGAGGAGAGGCTGAGGGATTTGGGATTGTTTTCGCTGGAAAGGCGGCGGCTAAGAGGGGATCTTATTGAAACATATAAGATGATTAGAGGTTTAGATAGGGTGGATAGTGATAGCCTTTTTCCTCTGATGGAGAAATCCAGCACGAGGGGGCATGGCTTTAAATTGAGGGGGGGTAGTTATAGAACCGATGTCAGGGGTAGGTTCTTTACCCAGAGGGTGGTGAGGGATTGGAATGCCCTGCCAGCATCAGTAGTAAATGCGCCTAGTTTGGGGGCGTTTAAGAGATCCGTAGATAGGTTCATGGACGAAAAGAAATTGGTTTAGGTTGGAGGGTCACAGTTTTTTTTTTTTTAAACTGGTCGGTGCAACATCGTGGGCCGAAGGGCCTGTTCTGCGCTGTAATGTTCTATGTTCTATGTTCTATGGTTAGGTGGATTGGCCGTGGTAAATCCTCCCTCGGTGTTACCCGAACAGGCGCTGGAGTGTGGCGACTAGGGGATTTTCACTTCATTGCAGTGTTAATGTAAGCCTACTTGTGACTGATAAATAAGCTTTAAAGATTCCAATGGACATGGGAATCAGACAGGGAGGTTAATTTGAGATAGAAACCAATGTGATCTTATTGAATGGTGTAGCAGGCTTGAGGGGCCCAATGGCCTTCATCGGCTCCTATATCTTGTCTTCTTATGAACATTTCCAGATTGTGTGACGGAGCAGAGTGGATTTGAATCTCATTTCAGACTTACGGCAGCAAGAAGCTGAAGCGCATTGGAATCATTCTCCAGAGAGGCATCCTCATCCTCATCATCTTCTGCTGCCCTTGCTGGGCCCTCTTCATTAACACGGAGAAAATCCTCCTGGGGACCAACCAGCACCCTGAGGTGGCCAGGTCAGACATTCTTTCCAATCCCTAACCAAGAGCCATCACAGGAGACATTTCAGTCAAAAGAATAGAGCGCTGGTTCCCTCACTTGAGGGGACCAGGGAGCTGCCATTCTTCATTGGGTAAAGTCCTCTGAAACCTGCGCAGATTAGTTAATGTGTTGAAGTCTTGCGTTTACTATTCACGGCGGCTCGATATGTACTGAAATCCTTCACAGTCAATTCAAACAATTAGTCTTGTGGCGCAGTGGGCTAGTGTCCCTGCCTCTGAGCCAGATGCTACGGGTTCGAATCCCACTCCTGGACTTGAAGGCCAAGGAAAGCTGTTTTCACGACGCGGTCAAGCAGGTTGAGTGTGTCAACCTGCCAATCCTTCCAAACACGCCAATGGCTGGCGTAAGAGTGGGAGAGATTCCTGGTCAGCCACACTTGATGTGGAGTGGCGCCCCCTCAAGCTATAAGCTCCTGGCGACAGATTAGCGACCTGATAATTAGCAATGGGAACAGATGAAAGTCTGCCTTCTGTACCACTTGGTGCGGGAAAAGTGGCACGGTGGTTAGCACTGCTGCCAAACAGCGCCAGAGACCCGGGTTCGATTCCGGCCTCGGGTGACTGTTCGTGTGGAGTTTGCATGTTCTACCCGTGTCTGCGTGGGATTCCTCCGGATGCTCTGATTTCCTCCCACAGTCCAAAGATATGTAGGTTAGATGGATGGGCAATGTGTAGGTTAGAAGAATTAGTGGGGTAAATACTTGGGGATATGGGAATAGGACCTGGGTACCATACTCTATCAGAGAGTTGGTGCAGACTAAATGGACCCTATGGCTGTCTGCACTATAAGGATTCTATGATTTCTAAAAGAAACAACAAAACAACATTAGATTTGATTACATGCTGGTTCCTTCTGCCACTTTGCCAACGATCCTTAAATAGTCTGTTGGAGGCCGTCAGGTGAAAGGTAGACCATGTCTTTCCCGTGTAACTTACCTTTTTCAACATGGAGCCTGGAGGAGGGGCAGGACTGCTGCTCTTGGCACAGGACTATGACTGCCCGCTGCAAGCTCACATTCGTCCCTCTTGGAGCCAATTGAAGGGCAGCTGCTTCCACCTAAATTGGTCCAGAGAGAAGAATAAACAGCAAGCTGCCTTGGAAGGTTCACTGCAATCATTCAGCGGAGGCCTGAAACCCATTTCCAGACTAGGCCTCGGGCTCCTGGAAGCACGGTGGATGGCACAGTTGCACAGTGGTTAGCACTGTTGCCTCACAGCACCAGGGGCCCGGGTTCGATTCCGGCCTCGGGTGACCGTCTGTGTGGAGTTTGCATGTTCTCCCCGTGTCTGCTTGGGTTTCCTCCGGGTGCTCCGGTTTCCTCCCACAGTTCAAAGATCATAGAATCCCTACAGTGCACAAGGGGGTAATTCGGCCCATCGAGTCTGCACTGACCACAATCACACTCAGGCCCTCTCCCAGTAACCCCACATATTTACCCTGCCAATCCCCCTGACACGAAAGATCAATTTAGCGTGACCAATCAATATAACCCGCATACCTTTGGACTGTGGGAGGAAAGCAGAGCACTTGGAGGAAACCCACGCAGACACGGGGGTAGAACAAGAAGATGTGGGTTAGGTGGATTGGCCATGCTAAATTGACCCTTAGTGTTAGGGAGATTAGCAGAGTAAATGCGTAGGGTTACGGGGATAGGGCCTGGGTGGATTGTTGCCAGTGCAGGCTTGATGGGCCGAAGGGCCTCTTTCTGCACTGTATGGATTCTATGATTCCCTGGCCATTTTGGGCTCAGAAATTGGACCTGAAAGAATGTTTGCCCCAGTTTCACTTTGCACTTACGCTCGACCTAATGCACAGCGAATAAAGTCTCCCTCAATGGGGGGTCTTTCACTACAGAATAAAGAGGCACAGAAAAGAGAGAGATTTAATTTTACTCCAATCAATTATTTGGAGCCTGTGACTTGAGCAATACCAAGCCTCACATTTTTATAGGTCATAGAGTCATACAGTCATAGAGGTTTACAGCATGGAAACAGGCCCCTCGGCCCAACTTGTCCATGCCTCCCTAAACTAATCCCAATTGTCCACATTTGGCCCATATCCCTCTATACCCATCTTATCCATGTAACTATCTAAATGCTTTTTAAAAGACAACATTGTACCCGCCTCTACTACTACCTCTGGCAGCTTGTTCCAGACACTCACCACCCTCTGTGTGAAATAATTGCCCCTCTGGACACTTTTGTATCTCTCCCCTCTCACCTTAAACCTATGCCCTCTAGTTTTAGACGCTCCTATTTTTGGGAAAAGATATTGACTATCTAGCTGATCTGTGCCCCTCATTATTTTATAGACCTCTATAAGATCACCCCTCAGCCTCCTACGCTCCAGAGAAAAAAGTCCCAGTCTATCCAGCCTCTCCTTATAACCGAAACCATCAAGTCTCGGTAGCATCCTAGTAAATCTTTTCTGCACTCTTTATAGTTTAATAATATCCTTTCTATAACAGGGTTACCAGAACTGCACACAATATTCCAAGAGTGGCCTTACCAATGTCTTGCACAACTTCAACAAGATGTCCCAATTCCTGTATTCAATGTTCTGACCGATGAAACCAAGCATGCCGAATGCCTTCTTCACCACTCTGTCCACCTGTGACTCCACTTTCAAGGAGCTATGAACATGTACCCCTAGATCTCTTTGTTCTGTAACTCTCCCCAATGCCCTACCATTAACTGAGTAAGTCCTACCCTGGTTCAATCTACCAAAATGCATCACCTCGCATTTGTCTAAATTAAACTCTATCTGCCATTCGTCAGCTCACTGGCCCAATTGATCAAGATCCCGTTGCAATTGGAGATAACTTTCTTCACTGTCCACTATGCCACCAATCTTGGTGTCATCTGCAAACTTACTAACCATGCTTCCTATATTCTCATCCAAATCATTAATATAAATGACAAATAACAGTGGGCCCAGCACTGATCCCTGAGGCACACCGCTGGTCACAGGCCTCCAGTTTGAAAAACAACCCTCTACAACCACCTCTGGCTTCTGTCAAGAAGCCAATTTTGTATCCATTTAGATACCTCACCCTGGATCCCGTGAGATTTAACCTTATGCAACAACCTACCATGCGGTACCTTGCCAAAGGCCTTGCTAAAGTCCATGTAGACAACATTAACTGCATTGCCCTCACCTACCTTCTTGGTTACCCCTTCAAAAAACTCAGTCAAATTTGTGAGACATGATTTTTGAGTCTGCTCCAGTGGAAAGGAAAATGGAAAAATTTCCGGAAATTTCCAATTGTCAGTGACACGAGTTGGGGGTCTTGTTGCGGTTAGGACGAGCGACCGGTTCCATGGTTTTGACAAGGGTATTGGCAGCTACAACGCGAAAATCCCAGGAAATCTCTGGAGCAGAGGATTAATGGCCTCACTTGCTTGGGCCGCAATTTCCTGGGATGTTTGTGTTGAGAGATGCACGGTTACAACGGCGGATGTTCTCCACAGATTCCGGGGCTCCTGGGAATGCTATGTTAACTCTCAGCTGTTGGGCTCGGGTGCTGATGAATAAACTTCTCTTCCAGGTTATGCCAGCTTTATGTGAAGATATTTATTCCTGCACTTCCTGTGAGTATTAGTTCCTCCACTCCTGGCGCTGTAGGGGTAAGGGTACACGCTTGTCGGGAATTACATAGCTTGTAAAATTCAATGGTAAGGGCTGGTTGCCAATGAGTGCTGAACAATTCCATTCCTCACCCAGCCTAGGTCCCTTATTGAAACTTACAGGATACTGCGAGGCCTGGATAGAGTGGACGTGGAGAGGATGTTTCCACCGGTAGGAAAAACTAGAACCAGAGGGCACAACCTCAGGCTAAAGGGACGATCCTTTAAAACTGAGATGAGGAGGAATTTCTTCAGCCAGAGAGTGGTGAATCTGTGGAACTCTTTGCCGCAGAGGAGACCAGGCCATTGAGTGTCTTTAAGACAGAGATAGAGAGGTTCTTGATTAATAAGGGGATCAGGTGTTATGGGGAAAAGGCAGGAGAATGGGGATGAGAAAAACATCAGCCATGATTGAATGGTGGAGCAGACTCGATGGGCCGAGTGGCTTAATTCTGCTCCTATGTCTTATGGTCCCATTGCCATCAAATTCCGTTTTGTTACTGGGAATAATGGAGGTTTTGCATTCGGGATGTTGGGGAATGTGAGATAAGTGTTGCCGATGTCTCGTCTGTTCCTCCAAGAGGATTTCCAGTGAGTTTGATCAAGCGATACTATCAGAGTCATAGAGGTTTACTACATGGAAACAGGCCCTTTGGCCCAACTTGTCCATGCCGCCGTTTAAACCATTCTATCAATGGTTCGATGGGCTGAATGGCCATTTCTCATGCTCCAGTCCCATTTTGGGAACTTCTTTTCTCTGCAGTGCCAATCTTCACCAGCATCGAGTCATAGAGGTTGTAATAAGTCTTCAGAGGCAGAAGTCCCTTCACCATAATCCCTTAATTTACAATTCCTGCAGCAGTACACAGAGTGCAGAGGAGATTGACCAGGATGTTGCCTGGTATGGTGGGAAGGTCTTATGAGGAAAGGCTGAGGGACTTGAGGTTGTTTTCGTTCGAGAGAAGAAGGTTAAGAGGTGACTTAATAGAGACATACAAGATGATCAGAGGATTAGATAGGGAGGATAGTGAGAGCCTTTTTCCTCGGATGGTGATAGCTAGCACGAGGGGACATGGCTTTAAATTGAGGGGTGATAGATATAGGACAGATGTCTGAGGTAGGTTCTTCACTCAGAGAGTAGTAAGGGCGTGGAATGCCCTGCCTGCAGCAGTAGTGGACTCGCCAACATTAAGGGCATTTAAATGGTCATTGGATAAACATATGGATGATATTGGAACAGTGTAGGTTAGATGGGCTTTAGATTGGTTGCACTGGTTGGCGCAACATCGAGGGCCGAAGGGCCTGTACTGCGCTGTAATGTTCTATGCTATCAGTCAGCAAGCTACCTTCAGGGCTGCCTGAATCCATTTTATCAAATGATCTTATATCCTATGTACATTTGCCTTCTTTACAAGTGTCCCATGTGGGACCCTGTCAAAGGCTTTTCTGAAATCCCTGTAAACTACATCTACTGCATTACCTTCATCTACACACCTTCTCAATTTGTTCCATCAGATTTCCCTCCCCCTCTCCTTCTCCCTCTTTTTATTCTCTTTATATTCTCTGAGGGGTTCTCTCTCTGGCCCTGACGGTGGCAGTGGGAGTTGTGTGTGGGGTTTTTACTGTCTGCTGTTAACCTCCCTCTGTTTTGCATTCCCACAGGCAGTTTTTCTGTACCAGCTCCAGGTCCGATATCTACAGAATCAGGTATTACTAATCCAGATGTCAGTCAATTATGGACAGATTGTAGGTTGCAGTAGTTGCTTTTATTCCTAATATTTCTGCCGTTTGGTGCACTTTAATAATATAAATATTAAATACAGATGAGATAAGTGAGGAAACCAATTGTCGTGAAGTTACTGAGTTTAACTCTCTCTTTCACACACTCTTTTTTCTTTCTCTCCTCTGTTCCCCTCATTTACCTGTCTGCCTCTTCCCATCCCTCTCCCCCTCTCTTTCTTCCTTCTCTCCTTCTACTCCCCTCTCTCTCTCTTCCTCCCTCTATCCCCTTCTCTCTCTTCCTCCTTCCCTCAACCTTTCTCTCTTTCTCCCCTCTCTCTCTCCCTTCCTTACTGTCACACACTGTCTCTCTCCCAAACTCTGTCATTCCCCTTCTCTCTCTCTCTCAACCATTCTCACTCCCTCCTCTCTTATCTCTCTCTCCTCTTCTCTCTCTCCACCCTCCTTCTTTTTTTATTCATTCACGGGATGTGGGTGTCGTTGACTAGATCAGCATTCATTGCTCATCCCTAATTGCCCTTGACAAGGTGGTGGTGAGCTACCTTCTTGAAGCGCTGCAGTCCATGTGGTGTAGGTACACCCACAGTGCTGTTCCAGGATTTTGACCCAGTGACAGTGAAGGAACGGTGATATATTTCCAAGTCAGGATGGTGAGTGGCTTGGAGGGGAACCTCCAGGTGGTGGTGTTCACATATATCTGCTGCCCTTGTCCTTCTAGATGGTAGTGGTTGTGGGTTAGGAAGGTGCTGTTGAAGAAACCTTGGTGAGTTGCTGCAGTGCATCTTAAGGAGATGGTACACACTACTGCCATTGTGTCTTGGGGATGGAGGGAGTGAATGTTTAAGATGATGGATGGGGTGCCAATCAAGTGGGGCTGCTTTGTCCTAGATGGTGTTGAGCTTCATGAGTGTTGTTGGACCTGCATCCATCCAGTCAAATGGGGACTATTCCATCACACTCCTGACTTGTGCCTTGTAGGTGGTGTACCTACACCACAGCAGTCTGCAGCGGTTCAAGAAGGCACTTTTCAAGGGCAATTAGGATGGGTAATAAATGCTGATCTAGTCAGCGATGCTCACAAAGAGGGAGGAAAGAAAGAGAGAGAGAAGAGGAGAGAGATAAGAGAGAAAGGAGCGAGAATGAGTGAGAGAGAGAGAGAGAGAAGGGGAATGAATGTGGGAAAGAGAGATAGAGCGGGAAGGAAAGAGAGGGGAGAAAGAGAGGGGAATGAGAAAGGTTGAGGGAAGGAGGAAGAGAGAGAAGGGGATAGAGGGAGGAAGAGAGAGAGGGGAGAAGAAGGAGAGGGGGAGGAAGGAAGAGAAGGGTAGAGGGATGGGGAGAGGCAGACAGGTGAATGAGGGGAAGAGAGGAGAGAAAGGAGGAGAGTGTGTGCATATGTGTGAAAAATTTGCTACCAAATAAACCTGTTGGGCTTTAACCTGGTGTTGTGAGACTTCTTACTATGTGTGAAAGAGACAGGCTTTGGGGAGTCAGGAAGTGAGTTACCTTCTCTCCCTATCTTTCTTTGATTCACGCTCCTTATATTCTCTCTCTCTCTCTTTCTCTCTTTCAGTCTTGCTGTGAGAGATGGGGGTGCCACTCTCCAGGGGAGGCAGCAGTCAGGCAGTGAGACAAGGAAGGGGAGACCTCAACAGGCTTTGGGAAGAGTCTATAATTCAACAATCTGAGTGTGCCGGAATCAGCTTGGGTAGGTTACTTATATTTGCTGTGTTTTATGCTTCATGTACAGGGTATAACCATGCCGCAGGTATTCACAGGACTGGTGGCCAACATTCTGAGCGCGTTAGTGAACTACATCTTCCTGATTGTGCTGAAACTGGGAGTGGCGTGAGTACCGGCTGCTTTTTTTTAACGCACACGTTCAGTAAAGGCACTCATTCGCTCTCCGTGCCCCTGTGGTGTCGTGGCCCTGAACACAAAGCTGCAAATACTCAGCAGATTCAGGCAGCAGCTGTGGAGAGAGAAACAGAGTTCACAACTTCCAGACCCTCATCAAATACTTTCTGATGTCCGTCCAGCTTTTCTCTTCACGCCATGAATTTGACTCAAAGCTTAGACTCGCCAACTCCGATTCGATGTGTTCTGAAGGTTTAATCACATGACCTCCAGCCATTGGTTGTGTGACATGTCCAACTCTCGGTGCCCCGTCCCCACACACTCGCTATTGGTTGTCCAACAAGTCTGCCTCATGGTGCCCAGCCTCCAGTTGCTCACTATTGGCTGTCCAGCAGAACCCAGACAAGGGGAAGGCAATGGCCTAGTGCTACTATTGCTAGATTTTTAATCCAGAAACTCAGCTACTGTTCTGGGGACCTGGGTTCGAATCCCGCCACAGCAGGTGGTGGAATTTAAATTCAATAAAAATATCTTGAATTAACAATCTTTCACAAGGTGCCACATGGTAGGTTGTTGCATAAAGTTAAATCTCGCGGGATCCAGGGTGAGGTATCTAAATGGATACAAAATGGTTGTAGAGAGTTGTTTTTCAAGTTGGAGGCCTGTGTGCCTCAGG
Organism: Mustelus asterias; assembly: GCF_964213995.1. Classification (NCBI taxonomy): domain Eukaryota; kingdom Metazoa; phylum Chordata; class Chondrichthyes; order Carcharhiniformes; family Triakidae; genus Mustelus; species Mustelus asterias. The sequence goes on from NC_135812.1 coordinate 9,182,194, forward strand.
GATCAGTGCTGGGCCCACAGTTATTTTTTAGGGCGGCACGGTAGCACAGTGGTTAGCACTGCTGCTTCACAGCTCCAGGGTCCCGGGTTCGATTCCCGGCTCGGGTCACTGTCTGTGTGGAGTTTGCACATTCTCCTCGTGTCTGCGTGGGTTTCCTCCGGGTGCTCCGGTTTCCTCCCACAGTCCAAAGATGTGCGGGTTAGGTTGATTGGCCAGGGTAAAAATTGTCCCTTAGAGTCCTGGGATGTGTAGGTTAGAGGATTAGCGGGTAAAATATGTGGGGGTAGGGCCTGGGTGGGATTGTGGTCGGTGCAGACTCGATGGGCCGAATGGCCTCCTTCTGCACTGTAGGGTTTCTATGTTTCCCATCGCCTGCCATTTTGCTCTCATCTCCACACGTCCAACCTCGGCCTATTGCAATGATCCAGTGAAGCCCAATGTAAACTGGAGGAACAGCATCTCGTCTTCCGATTAGGCACTTACAACCTTCCAGCATGTGGTAAACCACTGTTATCTGTGGTGGTTAACCACTGTTAGTTAGTGTTTATTATTACTTGTATATGTGGCACATCCCTGTCGGTTCTGCCCAAGACTCCTCCCCCTGGTCCGGGTATAAAGGCGGTGGCTCCTCCCCCTAGCCTTCAGTACAGACCAGATCTCCGACAGGGATGGCTCCAAGTTCTTGCTAATAAAAGCCTATTTGTCTTGCTCACAACTAGTCTTGACTCGATTGATAGTGCATCACAGCACGGTGGCACAGTGGTTAGCACCGCTGCCTCACAGCGCCAGGGACCTGGGTTCGATTCCCAGCTCGGGTCACTGTCTGTGCGGAGTCTGCACGTTCTCCCCGTGTCTGCGTGGGTTTCCTCCGGGTGCTCCGGTTTCCTCCCACAGTCCGAAAGACATGCTGGTTAGGGTGCATTGGCCGTGCTAAATTCTCCCTCAGTGTAGCCCGAACAGGTGCCAGAGTGTGGCGACTATGGGATTTTCACAGTAACTTCATTGCAGTGTTAATGTAAGCCTACTTGTGACACTAATAAATAAACTTTAAACTTTCTGGACTGAACATTGAGTTCAACAGCTTCGGAGCATGAACTTTCTCCTCCACCTCCACTCTATTTCCATTTATTTTATTTTATCTTATCAATCCATTTTTATTATTTTATATTTTTATTAAACACTTTTAATTTTAATTTCTTTGTTTCAATTGTCCACTTCTAAATCTCGCTTTCCATCTTGTTTCCCACCCCACTAGGGCCACGTCCCTGGGATTGCCCTTTGACACTCTGCACCTTGGTTCCGCCATTTACACATTCCAATCCCTTAATGGGGCTGCTATTAGCACCATTCTCAGCCTTTATCACCACCATTGACATTCCCTTTGTACTTTTGTTTATGGCACCTTGGTTAATTAAACAACAACCCCCCCTCCCTCACCCTGCCCCAGCCCTTACAGTATAAAGCTTGTCCAATTTTCTTTGCCTTTAGCTCTGATGAAGGGTCATCCAGACTCGAAACGTTGGCTCTATTCTCTCTCCACAGATGCTGTCAGACCTGCTGAGATTTTCCAGCATTTTCTGTTTTTATTTCAGACTCCAGCATCTCACAAGATGGCACCGGAGCAAGGCGAATTCTTGCAAACTGTGCCCAGCACACTTTCTAATTCTATCTTTTACTCTCGTTCTGCGCTTCTAAAACTTCATTCTAACTCTTTTAAACTCTCTAACAATGCTTTAATGCAATTTCTTAACTTACCTCGCATTAAGTTGATCTTTCTCTACACCCTAGCTATGACTGTAACACTACATTCTGCACCCTCTCCTTTCCTTCTCTATGAACGGTATGCTTTGTCTGTATATCGTGCCAGAAACAATACTTTTCACTGTATGTTAATACATGTGACAATAATAAATCAAATCAAATCAAATCATCCGCAGTATTTTGCTTTTGTGCTATATGGTTAAAGTTTTTTTAAAGTTTATTTATTAGTTTCACAAGTAGGCTGACATTAGCACTGTTGTGAGACCTGGTGTTGTGAGACTTCTCACTGTGCCTACCCCAGTCCAACGCCGGCATCTCCACATCATGGCTACATTAACACTGCAATGAAGATACTGTGAAAATCCCCCAGTCGCCACACTCTGGCGCCTGTTCGGGTACACGGAGGGAGAATTTAGCACGGCCAATGCACCTAACCAGCATGTCTTTCGGACTGTGGGAGGAAACCGGAGCACCCGGAGGAAAACTGCGTAGATACAGGGAGAACGTGCAGACTCTGCACAGACAGTGACCCAAGCCGGGAATTGAACCCGGGTCCCTGGCGCTGTGAGGCAGCAGTGCTAACCACTGTGCCGCCCAGGTATTATCTCCAAATTTGCAGATGATACAAAATTGGGTGGGTGGGTGAGCTGTGTGGAGGATGCAGAGATGCTTCAGCGTGATTTGGACAGGCTGTGCCATCGTGCCAACATGACCGGTCCATGATGACCCGCCCCTACTTGCTCACTATTGGTTGTCCAACATGACTGCTTGATGGTTCCCCACCATCAGTCACCAATGGCAATGGAGCAGCATCTTGGGTTGGATGTTGAGTGGCTGTCAGTTGACTGGGAAGCCTTGCGGAGACCACGATGTGAGCATTTGGTGATGATTGATGTGCTTGCTCTTTTTCAGAGGCTCAGCCTGGGCCAACGTGATTTCACAGTACAGCCAGAACATCATCCTCTTCACCTACATCCGCTGGAGGAAACTGCATCTCCAAACCTGGGGAGGTAACGTGAACTGGTGTGGAAAACAATGGGTTCTCCTCAGAGCGGCGGGGGCATAGGGGAGATTGGATTGGGCTGTTCAAAGCTGTGACGGGTTTAGATTGAGTAAATAATGATCAGTTGTGGCTGGAGGGTCGATGACCAGAGGGATTGGTTTGAAGATGATTGGCAAAAGAGGCAGAGGCGACATAAAGGAAGAGCGTGTGCTGGGATAAATGATCAGGATTGGGAATGCACGGCCTGACAAGGTAGTGGAAACAGACTCAGTAATTGTCCTCGGAAGGAAATTACGTTTATCTTACTAGTGTCACAAGTAGGCTTGCATTAACACTGCAATGAAGTTACTGTGAAAATCCCCTAGTCGCCACACTCCGGCGCCTGTTCGGGGACACTGAGGGAGAATTTAGCACGGCCAATGCACCTAACCAGCACGTCTTTCAGACTGTGGGAGGAAACCGGAGCACCCGGAGGAAACCCATGCAGACACGGGGAGAACGTGCAAACTCCACACAGACAGTGACCCAAGCTGGGAATTGAACCCAGGTCCCTGGCGCTGAGGCAGCAGCGCTAACCACCGTGTCGCCCTGATTATTCTTAATTGCAGAACAAAATAGAACTATCAGAGTATGGAATTTAATCAAAATACCCATATAATTAGATCAGGTTAAAGAAGATTTAACTCCTGCCTCCGAGACTGGAGACAAGTTGAATATCCAATCCCTTAATATACAGATTTCACTAATCTTTGGCCAGAGAACTGGGAGTAGTGAAAATCGCCACAAAGGTCTCCTTCCTGCAAACCGGAACACCTGGAGGAAACCCACACAGACACGGGGAGAATGTGCAAACTCCACACAGACAGTGACCCTAGCTGGGAATCAAACCCAGGTTCCTGGTGCTGTGAGGCAGCAGTGCTAACCACTGTGCAACATGGATGAATAATCGAAGAGAAAAATCATTCCGGAATTGTATGGAAAAAGTCAGACTAAATGAATTTCTCTTCGAAACAGCTGGCACAGAATCGATGGGCTGAATGTCTGCGTTCTGTGCTGTCCCACTCTATAATTTTATGCTTGTAGCATTGGGAGGGTTTGCGGTGATGGACGAGGAAATGGACAGTTTAATAAACAAGGGACTGGGTTTTCCCCCCCAACCCTCCACCCTCCCCCTGCTTCCTGGGCGCATTTTCCAGCAATGTGGCTCACCATTGGCCGCCAGCGGGATCCTCCCGTCCTGCCGATGTCCACGGAGTTTTGCGTGGCAAGGCTGTCCCGCCACCGGGGAACCCGCCGTGGTCGCCTTTGGTCGGACGGGAAGATCCCACCAGTGGGGGGGTGGTGGGGGGTTGGTGGGTTGGGGGTGGTGGGGGGTTGGGGTGGTGGGGGTTGGTGGGGGGTGGGAGGTGGTGGGGGTTGGTTGGGGCGTGGGAGGTGGTGGGAGGGTGGGTGGGATGGGGGATTGGAGAGGGTGGGGGTTGGGGGAGGGTTGGGGAGGTTGGAGGTGGAGAAACCCACCCGAGGATTTTAAAATGGAGGCGTTACCAGGCCGGGTGTTTGTAAGGTCAGCAAACGCTGGGTGAAAGGGGATTGGTGTCCGGTTGGAAGCGGGTAAGAGAAGTTTTTGTTCATGGTCTGAGGTTTGTGGAGGGTGGGAGGGGCCAGCCCAGAGAGCATTGGGGGTGGGAGGGCCCAGCCCAGAGAGGATTGGGACATTTGCATCTGGAGATAACAGTGGGAACATGTGGATATTTTGTACTGTTGACTAATGCGGCTTTTTGGCTGTAGGATGGACAATGGACTGCCTGCAGGAATGGGGACCCTTCTTGCGACTGGCTATTCCCAGCATGTTCATGTTTTGTATCGAGTTGTGGGCCTACGAAATGGGATCCTTCCTCGCGGGTGAGTCTTTGCAGGCCGAATCCGGACTGGATTGTCGGAATGAGACAATGTCTCACAGTGCCTCTCTCGGCCTGTTCCCGGTGCCCAGGCTGAGCTGAGTTGTGCGTCTTAGTGACAAATCTGTATTTCCTCTTTCTCTCCCAGGCCTGATCAGTCAAGTTGAACTTGGGGCTCAGTCTATTATTTTCCAGGTGTTAACAGTTTTGTATATGGTAAGTTTCACCCTGTTCACTGTACCCACTGACCCACTGACCCACACACCAACCCCACATTATTACTTCATATTTTTATTACATACTTTTAACTTTAATTTCCTTCATCGTTTCAATTGTCCACTTCTAAATCTCGCTTTCCATCTTGTTTATCCCCCGCACCTCATTAGGGTCATCTGCCACATGCCTCAGGTTGTGCTTTGACACTCTGCACCTTGGTTCCGCCATTTACACAGTCTGATCTCTCGATGGACGCTATTAGCACCATTCTCAGCCTTTATCACCACCATTGGCATTCCCTTTGTCCTTTTGTCTATGACATTTTGGTCAATTGCAGAATCTCCACCACCCCTCCCCCCACATCGAGCACCCTCAACACCCCACACCTACACCCACATCCCGGCCCACACTCACTACATGCCATCTACTGCCCAGCAGGGCAAGGGCATCAGGCGCAAGGTAACACCACCCCCTGCACCTCCTCCCCAATTTACACACCGCCCTGACTGAGGGCTATATCACCACACAATTCACCTCTTTTTCTAAAAAGAAGTAATTTTTTTCCCATTTGCAGACTCACGTTGGGATCGGGATGGCAGCAGGGGTCCGTGTCGGCATGGCGCTGGGTGGAGGGGATCCACGGCAGGCCAAGATCTCTGCAATGACCGCCATCATTTCTGCTGGTCAGTGATAATGTGGACGTGTGTGCCAGATCTGTGACTCTCACTTTGGCTTTGTGTGTGTACCTGTCTGTCTATGAGTGTGTCTGCCTGTGTGTGTACATCTGTATGTGTGTATGTATTTGTGTGTGTGTGTGTGCCAGTCTGTCTCTGCGTGTTTCTCCGTGTGTCTCTGTGTGTGTTTATCTATGTTTATCTGTGTGTCTGTGGTTTTGGGCTTTCTCTGGCTCCTGAACACACAGCTCTCTCTGGGGGATTGTCATAGAGGTCACTCTGTAATTGCTACGGTTCCCTGTCCAGGTGAGGGTGGGTGGGTGGGCTCTTGAAGCTGAGTGACCAATCAGAGGCATCCCTGTTTGAGAGGAGCAGCTATGATGGGCGGTCGGTAACAGAGAGGACGTTTCAAAATGGAGGCTCTCTCACCAACGTTTTTAAAAAGAACTTTCATTAATAAATGGATCTTTTACCCTAGGGGGTGGAAACCTGCTTCCAGAGCTGCTTGTGGCTAATCCTGCACGCATGTGGGTAGGGAGGGAGGGAGGGAGGGAGGGCCTCTTGGCTGAGGAAGCTGACTGCAGCCTGCCGTCAAGTGCTCGCATCCCCAAAAACTGCAAGACCCCCCCTCCTCGCTGCCCCCCACCCCCCCACCACCAACCACCCTCCCCCCCAACCACCAACCACCCACCCTCTACTCCTTTGTCTGCAGGGTAATTAGTGCCAACAAGGCTCTTTACGACATTAGTGAGTGTGTGCTGGGTGGAGGTGGGCAGTCCTTTAATGGCCCGCTTCTCTCTCGGCACTAAAATAGCCGGCACTGCAGGAACGGCATTGGGAAACTGATAGCCCAGCCAACGCTGGTATCTTCCAAGCTCACCAGCAGACTTGATGGGCTGAATGGCCTACTTCTGCCCCAACGTCTTATGGCCTAACTCCATTTCATTCTGGTCTGGTCCTGAAAATTCAGCTGTGTGTGTGTGTGTGTGAGTGTGTGTGTGTGTGTGTGTGTTTGTCTTTCTGTGTCATAAAATTATAGAATCCCTACAGTACAGGAGGAGGCTGTTCGGCCCATCGAGTCTGTACCGACCACAATCCCACCCAGGTCCTAATCCCATAACCTCATGCATTCACTCTGACACTCGGGTCAATTCAGCATGGCCAATCAACCTAACCCGCCCATCTTTGGACTTTTGAGACATTTTGTGTGGCCTTTCTCTCTCTCTCTGTTCCAGTCCCTCTCTCCCTCTCTCTCTCTCTTGAGTTTATCCCCATCTCTCCCCTTTCTCTTTCCCTCTCTCTCTTGCCTCGTGTCCCTCTTTCTTTTACCTCAGTCTTTTTTCCATCTCCGTCCATTTCTGTTTAATGTCTCAAATTGCTCTTCCCTGCCGTTCATTTATAAATTTATTCTAACAGCTTTTTCGGTCCCTCCCCTTCGGGGTTCATTAGAAGTAGGAGCCGGAGGAGGCCATTCGAGCCTGCTCCACTATTCAATGAGATCATGGCTGATCAGTCTGTGGCCTCAACTCTACTTTCCCGCCTGTCTCCCATAACCCTTGACTTCCCTTGTCAATCAAAACTCTGTCTAACTCGGTCTTGAATCTAGTCAATGATCCAGCCTCCCCTGCTGTCTGGGAAAGAGAGTTCCAACACTGGTGAAATTCCTCCTCATCTCCATCCTAAATGGGAGACCCCTTATTCTGAACCTGTGCCCCCTAGTTCTAGATTCCTGCACGAGAGGGAACACCCTGCCAGCACCCACCCGGTTGAGTCCCCTCAGAATCGTACATGTTTCGTAGAATCCCTACAGTGCGGAAGGAGGCCATTCGACCCATCAGATAGGAATTTCCAGCCGCACTTGCCCCAAGATTGGAAAATCCCGCCCAAGGTCAATGGACCTTTGCATGGTCCGTGTCCTGCCCGCTTCGATTCCTGTGCCCGGTGGGACGGGTAAATTCCGCCCATTGGGTCTGCACCGACTCTTTGACAGAGCATCTTACCCACGTCCCCCAACCTATCCCTGTAACCCAATGTATTTACCCTGCTAATCCCCCTAACCTACACTCAGAGACACTAAGGGGCACTCTAGCATGGCCAACCTACCTAACCCGCACATTTTTGGAGTGTGGGAAGGAATCGGAGCACCCGGAGGAAACCCACGCAGACACGAGGAGAATGTGCAAACTCCACACAGACAGTGACCCAAGGCTGGAATTGAACCTGGGTCCCTGGCGCTGTGCGGCAGCAGTGCTAACCACTGTGCTACCGTGCCGCCCCAATAAGTTCACCTCTCAAACTCTGATGAGTCTAACCTGCTCAACCTTCCCTCATAAGATGGGCAGCACGGTGGCACAGTAGTTAGCACTGCTGCCTCACAGCGCCAGGGACCCGGATTCGATTCCCGGCTTGGGTGACTGTCTGTGTTTGCACGTTCTCCCCGTGTCTGTGTGGGTTTCCTCCGGGTGCTCCAGTTTCCTCCCACAGTCCAAAGACTTGTGGGTTAGGTTGATTGGCCATGCTAAATTGACCCTAATGTTAGGGGGATTAGCAGGGTTAATATAAAAGGTTTATGGGAACAGGGTCTGGGTGGGATTGTGGTTGGTGCAGACACGATGGGCCGAATGGCCTCTTTCTGCACCGTAGTGTTTCTACGGTTTAGCATAAGACAAGCTCCTCGCCCTAGAATTCAGCCGAGTGAACCTTCTCTTATCTGCTTCTAATGCAAGTATGTCCCTGTTTACGTAAGTGGCGAAATCTGAACGCGATAATCTGGTTGTGGTGTAACCAATGCCTTGGACAGTTGTAGCAAGACTGCCCCACATTTATAATCCATCTCCCTGTGGGGCAGCAGTACCATGGGGGCAGGAGTGGGGTAGTTATTCAAACTTTGGAGTGGGTACAGAAAAGATTTACCAGGATGTCGCCTGGCTTGGAGGGCATTAGTTATGAGGAGAGGTTGGAAAAACTTGGTTTGTTCTCACTGGGACGACGGAGGTTGAGGGGAGACCTGATCGAAGTCTACAAGATTATGAGGGGCATGGACAGAGTGGATAGTCAGAAGCTTTTTCCCAGGGTGGAAGAGTCAATTACTCGGAGGCATGAGTTTAAGGTGCGAGGGGCAAGGTTTAAAGGAGGTGTACGAGGCAAGTTTTTTACACAGAGGACGGTGGGTGCCTGAAACTCGCTGCCGGGGGAGGTAGTGGAAGCAGATAGGGTAGTGACTTTTAAGGGCGTCTTGACAAATACATGAATAGGATGGGAATAGAGGGATATGGTCCCCGGAAGGGTAGGGGGTTTTAGTTCAGTCGGCAGCACGGTCGGTGCAGGCTTGGAGGGCCGAAGGGCCTGTTCCTGTGATGTAATTTTCTTTGTTCTTTGTTCTCTTTGTGCATCTGATGGGCATTTTTGGACGGGGGGTCCTATAAGTGGTGTACACTCCCCCTTGGGTAATCTATACTGTGTCACTCCTGTCAGGCACCTTGTAGTTTTGAAAGCAGTGTTGTGTATTGCTGTGTGTGGTGATTGCTGTGTACTGTGTCTAACTCCTGCCTGTTTAAAGCATTCTCTTATAACAGGTTGTGTGGCATTGGTTCTCATGTCATTGCTTCTGGGGCTGAAGGATGTCGTGGCAAAGATCTTCACCAGTGACCGGTTAGTAGCCCTTCCTCCGTCTGACCGTGAATAATTAAGAAAGGGAGGGAGGGTGTGGAGCTGGGCTTTTTTGAAGGAGGTTGAAATACTGCCTCTGGGGGCCTGTAGTGTGAGCCAAGGCCCCCCTCTCCCCCGCCCCCACCCCTCCCACCAGACCTCCCCCCACTCCCCACCCACCCCTCTCCCCAGAGGGAAGTCTGTACATTCTCCCCGTGTCTGCGTGGGTTTCCTCCGGGTGCTCTGGTTTCCTCCCACAGTCCAAAGACGTGCTGGTTAGGTGGATTGGTCATACTAAGTAGCCCCTTAGTGCCCCAGGATGTGTAGATTAGGGGGATTAGTGGGGTAAATATGCAGAGTTATGGGGAATAGGGTCTGGGTGGGATTGTTGTTACAGAGTTGGTGCAGGCTTGATGGGCCAAATGGCCTCCTTCTGCACTGTAGGCATTCTATGATTCTACATGGGGCCCTCCTATTTTGCATAGAGTCTATAGAGCACCTACAGTGCAGAAAGAGACCATTCGGTCCATCGGGTCTGCACTGACTCTCTGAAAGAGCATCTTTCCCAGGCTCTCCCCTTTGCCCTATTGCCATAACCCGCACACATGCCCAGCTAATGGAGCACCCGGAGGAAACCCACGCAGACACGGGGAGAGAGTGCAAACTCCACACAGACAGTGACCAAAGGCAATCTTGTTGGCTGCGGCCAATTAACAGGCCGCCGGCAGGACCCTTGTCCAATTGAGGACAGCGTCTAGCCCCCAGGAGCTGCCTCGTCCAATCAGAGAGGTGGCAACACCGTGCCTGATGGTAGTTACTGCTGAGGATGCGCCTCAATGCCGAGGTATCCTTGAAGACCAGTGAGCTTCTGTGGGGAAGCAGGGGCTGGATGGACAGGTCCTTGGGTATGGTGGGGTGGGTGGGGGGCGTTGTTACAGTGGTGCCCTTGGGTGCAGGGACGGCCCCTGCCATTGGGGACCTTCTCTGTGAGCCCTGGTGCGGCCATAAAAGTGCCTTCCCTCCAACGCACTGAGGGTGGAAGTATTTCCCTCGTGGTCTACTGTGGCAGCAGCCTCCCCAATGTGGGCAAAAGTTGCTGAAGCCCTTAATTGGGCCCTTAAGTGGCTCAACTGGCCTGGTAGACAATTTACTGCTTCTCGTAGCGGGCAATATGCCAAGGTAACGGGAAGATAGCATCTCCCCTCCTGACTCCTTACCCCATCACATCGACTGCTTTCCAAATACGCCCCCAGCTGACCCTCTCTCCCACCTCCCCCCAACCCATAGCGAAAGTCACGATCGACTGGGGTCCCCAGTGGGAAGGGCCATGTCTGCATACAAGGCCACCACCGTAACAATACCCTCCACGATCGACACTAGATGAATTGCAGTGGTTCAAGAAGGCAGCTCACCACCACCTTCTTAAAGTTTATAGTTTATTTATTAGTGTCACAAGTGGGCTGACATTAACACTGCAATGAAGTTAGTGTGAAAATCCCTGAGTCGCCACACTCCAGCGCCTGTTCGGGTACACTGAGGGAGAATTTATCATGGCCAATGCACCTAACCAGCACATCTTTCGGACTGTGGGAGGAAACCGGAGCACCCGCAGGAAACCCACACAGACACGGGGAGAACGTGCAGACTCCACACAGACAGTGACCCAAGGCCGGAAATAGATGGGGACCTCCACCGGCAGGTTCAGAAACATTAGCGAGCCAGCACGATTGTCTCCCGGGTTCGCGAAATAGAGGCAAATCTGGTTTTCATATTGTAATCAGCCTCGCTGGGGCCGGTTGCATGGAAAAAAATGGCCTGGGAAGATCGGACCGGTCGTGATTCCCGTTTTTGGCCTCATGCTGACATTTCCCAGCGCCCTGTGTTTCTTGAGCAGCGCAGTGGGCCAGGAAAATCGCACTCGTTCTTCCCCACATCCCCCACCCCACAACTCTCACCCAAAACCATTAATCTGTGCCCCTTAGTCCTTATATCGTCAGCTAATGGGAACAGTGATCTTTATCTACCTTATTTAAAGAGGTCTCACAACACCAGGTTAAAGTCCAACAAAGTTATTTGGAATCATGAGCTTTCGGAGCGCTGATCCTTCATCTCCACTCACCTGATGAAGGAGCGGCACTCCAAAAGCTCGTGATTCCAAATAAACCTGTTGGATTTTAACCTGGTGTTGTGAGACTTCTTACTGTGCTTACCCCAGTCCAACGCCGATATCCCCACATCTTATCTAAATAAGAAAAATTTTTTTTTTCATTCTTTCGTGGGACATGGGCGTCGCTGGCTAGGCCAGCATTTATTGCCCATCCCTAGTTGCCCCTTGAGAAGGTGGTGGTGAGCTGCCTTCTTGAATCGCTGCAGTCCATGTGCTGTGGGTTTACCCACAATGCCGCTAGGGAGGGAATTCCAGGATTTTGACCCAGCGACTGCGAAGGAACGGCGATATATTTCCAAGTCAGGATGGTGAGTGGCTTGGAGGGGAACTTGCAGGTGGTGGTATTCCCATGTATCTGCTGCCCTTGTTCTTCTAGATGGAAGTGGTCGTGGGTTTGGAAGGTGCTGCCTCAGGATCTTTGGTGAATTTCTGCAGTGCATCTTGTAGATAGTACACACTGCTGCTACTGAGCGTCGGTGGTGGAGGGAGTGGATGTTTGTGGATATGGTGTCAATCAAGCGGGCTGCTTTGTCCTGGATGGTGTCGAGCTTCTTGAGTGTTGTTGGAGCTGCACCCATCCAGGCAAGTGGGGAGTATGTGCAGTTGGAGAAGGTTCCAGCTCTTTGGGAAACAAGGGATGAGAACCGTGAACACGAAATCAGACTTTCTGATGTTTCAGTGTTTTTAACACCTTTCCTCTCTCGCAAACAGGCAAATTATCAAACTGGTTTCCAAAACGATCCCAATCCTGGCTCCTGTCCACCTGTCTGACGCAATAGGCTCGGTGAGTGACGTGAGCATGTTTAGAAACTGGAGAACGCTGCTTTGAAGTTACATTCCCCACATGGTCTGGCATGGGGTACATCCCCAGACAGGGCAGGAGACAGGTATCTCCAATCCCCACTCAGAGTAACTTTATGACCTGCATCTGGTTTTAATTATAAGTTGGCCAAAAATCCCAGCATGCTTAGCTCTGAGCCAGAATAGCCATTTTAAAACCACTATTGCCCCTATTGTTGTTAAATCATTGCTGTGGCCATTCTTTCTCCACCTACAGGTCCAAGCAGGCAGGCCCCTTGGAGTGGAGGGAAGGCCCCCCATTGGGGCTGTTGGGATGCCCTTGCTCAGACTCCCTCAGGGAGGCCACCTCCATGAGGCTGGCTGCCTCCGCAAGTGGTGGGTGGTGGGATGTACTGCCATTGGCAAAATGACGGGCAAATAAAGTTTCTACAAGGACCGTGACAGGTCTCACGATTCTAGAAGGACCAGCTTAGTAGGATCTTTCACACAAAACCATCCACAGTTGAAGCTTTAAGCATGCTAATTGGTTGCCTGCCTTATCTTCTTAGAATCCCTACAGCACAGAAAGAGGCCATTCGGCCCATCGAGTCTGCACCGACCACAATCCCACCCAGGACCTACCCCCATATCCCTACATATTTACCCACTAATCCCTCTAACCTACGCATCCCAGGACACTAAGGGCAATTTTAGCATGGCCAATCAACCTAACCCGCACATCTTTGGACTGTGGGAGGAAACCGGAGCACCCGGAGGAAACCCACGCAGACACGAGGAGAATGTGCAAACTCCACACAGACAGTGACCCAAGCCGGGAATCGAACCTAGGTCCCTGAAGCTGTGAAGCTCTGTGCTCTGTGGGCTGTGGGAAATTTCCCCAGAAGTGGGAAGCTGTCGGGGATCCATCCCAACACAGCTTCCCACTATTTTCCTGGCACCACCACCCTGCACCCTGCTTTCCAATAGCAAGACCTGTAAAATTCTGCCCTTAGTGTTCAAAAAACCAGCCATCTCCGTCTTGAATCCACTCGATGACTGAGAATCCACAGCTCTCTAGAGTAGATTTGATTTGATTTTGATTTGACCTGATTTCATTTTTTATTGTTACATAAAATAAAAAGTAAAGTTTATTTATTAGTGAAAAGTAAGGCTTACGTTAACACTGCAATGAAGTTACTGTGAAATTCCCCTAGTCGCCACAGTCCGGCAGCTGTTCAGGTCAACGCACCTAACCAGCACGTCTTTTGGACTCTGGGAGGAAACCGGAGCACCCGGAGGAAACCCACGCAGACACGGGGAGAACGTGCAGACTCCACACAGACAGTGACCCAAGCCGGGAATCGAACCCGGGTCCTTGGTGCTGTGAAGCAGCAGCGCTAAGCACTGTGCAGCTGTGCCGCCCATGTATTAGTATACGGTGAAAAGTATTGTTCCTTGCGATCTATACATACAAAGCATAGAGAAGGAAAGGAGAGGGTGCAGAATGTAGTGTTACAGTCATAGCTAGGGTGTGGAGAAAGATCAACTTAATGCGGGGTAGGTCCATTCAAAAGTCTGACGGCAGCAGGGAAGAAGCTGTTCTTGAGTCGGTTGGTACGTGTCCTCAGACTTTTGTACCTTTTCCCGATGGAAGAAGGTGGAAGAGAGAATGTACAGGGTGCGTGGGGTCCGGGATGGGTGAATGAATGAATTGATCGATATACACAAAGTACTGTTGTTCCTGCTCACAGGATGTCCCAGTGTCTCTCAGACGATGAATTATTTTCTAAGTACGGTCGGCATTGTTTAGCATTGATTTGACGTCCAATTTGTGCACATTCCAGGCTCGACAAAAAGCGATGTGGTAAATTACTAATCCGTATGTTTTTTACTTGAGGTGTCAGTTGAGGAATAAACATTGTCCTTGAGAACTCTCTACTCCTTTTCAAGTAGTGCCATGGGATCTTCCTGTGCCCACCTGAGATTGCAGACATGGCAGTCAAATTATGAGTACCTCATCAAGAGAATGGTACCTCCAACAATGTAGCACTCCCTTAGCAGTGCACTGAGGTGTCAGCCGAGATCTCTAAAGTGGGGCTTGAATCCATTACCTTCTGCATTAGAAGTTAATCGGCGAAGGCTCCCACTAGTTTTAACTGTATGTTTGGTAATTTTAAAAAATTCATTCATGGGACATGGGCATCGCTGGCTGGCCAGCATTTATTGCCCATCCCTAGTTGCCCCTTGAGAAGGTGGTGGTGAGCTGCCTTCTTGATTCGCCGCAATCCACGTGCTGTGGGTTGACCCACAATGCCGTTAGGGAGGGAATTCCAGGATTTTGACCCAGCGACTGCGAAGGAACGGCTGATATATTTCCAATTCAGGATGGTGAGTGGCTTGGAGGGGAACTTGCAGGTGGTGGTGTTCCCCATGTATCTGCTGCCCTTGTCCTTTTAGTTGGAAGTGGGCATGGGTTTGGAAGGTGCTGCCTCAGGATCTTTGGTGAATTTCTGCAGTGCATCTTGTAGATAGTACACACTGCTGCTACTGAGCGTCGGTGGTGGAGGGAGAGGATGTTTGTAGATCTGGTGCCAATCAAGCGGGCTGCTTTGTCCTGGATGGTGTCGAGCTTCTTGAGTGTTGTTGGAGCTGCACCAAGGCAAGTAAGTCACAGTAGACTGTTCAACTGTGAAAGCCAAACCAATAAGCCTGGCACTGTCCTTACTTGATCTCTGTGCATGGATAACTCTGACCAGAGGGTGTAAATGTTTGAGCACTCTGGAGTTATAGGAATTAGAGGCAGACAATTCCTTATATGGTCAGCCTTGGTCTTTGGTACAGATTCTGACTGGAGGTGAGATAATGGTCCATTTACTCCCCACTCTCATTGATTTTGTGTAGAGTGGGCCTCTTATAGAATCATAGAATCCCTACAGTGCAGAAGGAGGCCATTCGGCCCATCGGGTCTGCACCGACCACAATCCCATCCAAGCCCCAACCACACAATGCCATGCATCCACCCTAGCTAGTCCCCCTGGATACTGAGGGACAATTTAGCATGGCCAATCCACCTAATCCGCACATCTTTGGACTGTGGGAGGAAACCAGAGCACCCGGAGGAAACCCACACAGACTCGGGGAGAATGTACAAACTCCATACGGACAGTGACCCAAGCCGGGAATTGAACCTGGGTCCCTGGCGCTGTGAGGCAGCAGTGCTAACCAACTGTGCCACCGTGCCGCCCTTCTCTTTGGAGTTTAGAATAATGAGTGGGGATCTCACAGAAACAGAGAAAATTCATTATGGAGTCAATGTACAGGGTCAGCCATGACCTTATTGAATGGTGGAGCAGGCTCGAGGGGCAGTATGTCCAACTCCTGCTCCTAATTCTCATGTTGTTATGAATAACTTGTATTCGTTTAAACCCCGTAGAAATAGTTTCCCTTTGCTCGTTGCAATTGCAATATCTCACCCCTGAAACCTTCTCTGATCTTGTTCTCCGCTGCAGGGGGTAGCTAGTGGCATTGTTCGAGGAACAGGGAAGCAGAAGATCGGAGCGGTTGCTAATCTGGTTGTTTTCTACGTTGTCGCGATCCCTGTGGGAATTTCGCTGATGTTTGCAGCCAAGCTTGGAATTCTCGGTGAGCCCTTGGACAGCACAGCTAATTTTTCCTTAAAAGTTATCCCAATAATTTTGGTGGCGGTGGGGGGGAATGATTACCATGGCGACTCCACATTTTGAAGAAGACCCGGTCAGTGAGGTGTGAGCTCCTACTGTTCTCCTCATGAGTTTGATGAACTGACTCACATCGCGGACTTTCAGGATGCCAGAAATAAAGTATGGCTTCTTAGCTCTCTTCAATTTTTAAACATGGCTTCCTATGGCGGGGGTTCCAGCTGAGGAAACCCCTTCATAAGCCCCCACCTCCTTCTGCCATCATGTGCCTTGTCAGAGAGTCATAGAGAAATACAGCACGGAAATAAACCCTTCGGCCTATGCCGACCATGGTGCCCTCCCAGCTAGTCCCAGTTGCCTGCGTTTGGCCCATATCCCTCTAATCCTTTCCCATCCATGTACTTATCCAAATGCTTTTTAAATGCTGCTATTGAACTTGCCTCAACCACTTTCTCTAGCAGCTCATTCCATACACGCACCACCCTCTGTGTGAAGAGGTTTCCCCTCAGGTCCCTTTTTAATCTCTCCCCTCTCACCTTCAGCCTGTACCCTCTAGTTTTCAATTCCCCTTCCCTGGGGAAAAGACACTGGGTGGAATTTTTCTGTCCTACCCACCACGGGAATCGTAGCGGGCGTGACATGGACCATGCAAAGGTCCGTTGACCTCAGGCAGGAATGTCCGGCCTTGGGGTGAGTACGGCTGGAAAAACCCGCCCAATGTGAGTTCATCCTGTTTCTGCCCCTCATGGTTTTATACACCTCAATGAGGTCAACCCTCATTCTCCTACATTCCAAGGAATAAAGCCCTAGCCTGGCCAACCGCTCCCTATAACTCAGGCCCACTAGTCCTGGCAGCATCTTCGTAAATCTTCTTTGCATCTTTCCAGTTTATCAATGTCTGTTCTATAACAGGGTGACCAAAACTGTCCACAATGCTCCAAGCTCAGCCTCACCAACAATTTATACAACTGTAACATAGCGTCCCAACTCCTATACTCAATGCCCTGACTGATGAAGTGTGCGAAATGCCTTCTTCACCGCTCTGTTATATGTTATATGTAGAACCAGGGGAGCACTTCAGCAGTCACGGGCATTCAGCCTCTGATCTTCAGGTAAGCGTTCTCCAAGGCGGCCTTCACGACACACGACAGCGCAGAGTCGCTGAGCAGAAACTGATAGCCAAGTTCCGCACACATGAGGACGGCCTAAACTGGGATGTTGGATTTATGTCACATTATCAGTAACCCCCACAGCTTTCCCCCTGGTCTTGCAGGCTGTCCTGTCTGGAGACAATACACATCTCTTTAACCTGTGCTCAATGCTCCCTCCACCCACATTGTCTGTATCTTTAAGATCTGGCTGGCTGTAGGGATTCGCATTCTAATCAGTATTCTGTAACTTGATTTTGTGTCTCTGTGCACTGTTTGAGAGCACATTTCCACTCCATCTGACGAAGGAGCAGCGCTCCGAAAGCTAATGGTATTTGCTACCAAATAAACCTGTTGGATTTTAACCTGGTGTTGTTAAAACTCTTAATATGTAGAACCAGTCAGGAGTGTGGAACATGAGTGGAAATCCACCAAAATAATCAGGCCATTTGTGGAGAATTCGTGAGGTGCTGACGGTGGGATGCTAGCAATTAACTCCCATCTTGCTGGTGTTTGCGATGGAGCAGATGGAGTTCAGTCGTGACACCTGCCCCTTTCCTCTTTATTCATTCTTGGGAGTGGGCACATTGCTCTGTGGGTCTGGAGTCACATGTAGGTCAGACCAGGTACAAATGGCAGATTTCCCTCCCTGAGGCAATTACTCTGGAGGGAGTGCAGAGGAGGTTTACAAGAATGTTGCCAGGGCTGGAAACGTGTAGCTATGAGGAGAGTGGGGATAGGTTGGTGTTACTTTCCTTAGAACAAAGAAGGCTGAGAAGTGACTTGATTGAGGTGTACAAAATTCTGAGGGGGAAGAGATCGAGCGGACAGGATAAAATTGTTTCACTTGGTGGAGAATTCTAGAACCAGGGGATATAGATTCAAGATAAGTGGCAGTAGGTGTAGAAGGGACATGAGGAAGGACTTTTTTACGCAGAGGGTGGTGGGTGTCTGGAATTCACTGCCTGAGTTGGTGGTGGAGGCAGAGACCCTAAACTCTTTTAAAATGTACCTGGATCTGCACCTTAAGTGCTGAAAGCTACAGGGCTATGGGCCGGGTGTAGGAAGGCGGGATTAGATTGTGGGCTCGGATGTCCTCGGGCTGGTATGGACAAGATGGGCCAAATGGCCTCCTCCTTTGCTGTAACCTTTCTATGGTTCTGAGGACATTAGTGAACAAAATGGGTTTTTACAAGAATGCAGTATCATTGAATCATAGAATCCTACAGTGCAGAAGGAGGCCATTTGGCCCATCAAGTCTGCACTGACCACAGTCCCACACAGGCCCTATCCCCATAACCCCCAAGCATTTACCCTAGCTAGTCTCCCTGACACTAAGGGCAAGATCAGCATGGCCAATGCACCTAACCAGCACGTCTTTGGGACTGTGGGAGGAAACCGGAGCACCCGGAGGAAACCCACGCAGACACGGGGAGAACGTGCAAACTCCACACAGGCAGTGACCCAAGCCGGGAATCGAACCCAGGTCCCTGGCGCTGTGAGGCAGCAGCGCTAACCGCTGTGTCACCGTGCCGCCCCATTTAGTTTTATGAACATTATTAATAAGACCAGCATTCTATTCCAGATGTATTAATTTAATTTAAATTCTCCCAGGGGGCATAGTGTGATTTGAACTCGTGTCTCCAGATCTTTCAGTCAGGTCTCTGCATTACTAGTCCAGTGATGTTACCACTATGCCACCATCCCCATAGGTACTGTTCCCCTGGCATCTTCCTGTTCTGTGTAGTTGGACAGCTGTACCAGGTACCCACAGAGTATGTTAGAAAGTATAGTTCTTGTTGTTTCTTCCAGGTCTTTGGACGGGATTGGCAATTGGTACCTTCCTGCTGTCAGCCCTCCTCTTGACAGTGATCTTCAAGATGAACTGGAACCGAGCTGCGGAAGAGGCAAGAGATTTATTGCGCCATGAAATCTGTTGGCGCCCCTGTTGGGGTGCTTTGGTCTGACATGCTTGAATCGCGTTAAGAATTGGGAAGGAAGTCAAAAAGAAAAAGTCCCACCTTGAATCACAGACGGCCATTTTGTCCTCTCCCAGAATGCCCTTGGTGGGCAGGCACATTTGCCCACACCACATTCAACCTGGAAGCAGGAGATGCCCAGGAATGGTCCCAGCTCGTGGTAGATGGTGGTGGTGGGTGGGGTGGGTGGCGGGCTTTGTTAGAGGTTGGGCTCACCAAACCCAGGAACCAGTGTGGAGACTGCCAGATGCTGAGGCAATCTGGTTGGAAGTGCCCCAGCATTTTGTTAGTTATTAAATGCATAAAACGAATAACAGCCCACTAATTCCCCTTGCTCTATCCATTCCAACCACCTAGTATCCACCATGAAGACCTCAGGAATCCTGCTGACCTACAATAATGTTATGTGTCAATAGATTATGTCACGGTATGGAAAACAAAATCATTCAATACATTGACATTCCTTCAAATAATCTCTTATGAACACAAACATTTCTATTACATAATCACTTGGAGCTGTCAATCAAACTGCTCACTTAACAGGCACCCTGCTGTGATAATATTAGGTTGTAAAATCAGTCATGAAGCACAAATCCTGTAATGGTAACCCTCAGGCTTATGTCAACAGAGTGAAATAGCAAGTGGTGATTTTTTATAAAAAGCTCCACATTTTAAAAAATGAGCTAACTCTCTTGACATCTTTAACACTTTCAATTAGTGGTTGAACAAAGGCAATACCATTAAGGGGAAGGTCAATCGACTTGAGGAAGAAAGGAATAGAGGGTTGTAATCAGAGGGTGGGATGGCGAAAGATTGGAGGAAGCTCATGCAGAGCAGAAATAGCATGGAGCAGTTGGACCGAATTACCTGTTTCTGTGCTTGACAGTCTACACAATGAACCCAAGCCCGATATATGGGCAAACAGCTCGAGGGCTGAATGGCCTGTCCCTGATTTGTATGTTTGCAATTGGCTCAGTGTAGGATTATTCTCGGTGTATGCACAGAACTGAGAAATCCCATTGGCTGCTCAAGGTAGGGGAAAAGTGGCCTGTAACGTTCTGAGCTGTGTTACCTGGAGACTGATACAT
Source organism: Mustelus asterias (assembly GCF_964213995.1). NCBI lineage: Eukaryota > Metazoa > Chordata > Chondrichthyes > Carcharhiniformes > Triakidae > Mustelus > Mustelus asterias. The sequence goes on from NC_135812.1 coordinate 9,202,233, forward strand.
GGAGAGGGGGACCGTGGGAGTTACCATCACAGACCTGAGTCCTGGGTAATGTTTCAATGCTGGACATGTGTTTTTAGTACTTGTCCTTCGCCCTGTGTGTGAAAAGACAGTCTGTCACTTTTGTATAGTGTAGGAGCGTGATGCGCTTCTCAAACACGAGGCCAGATGCTCGGGAAATAAAAGGCTTTTATTTACTGTAATGAAGCAGCCAATAATTATATACACTATCCCAGACTGAAGGGGTCCCAGCCAGAGCAGGGACTTTTATACCTCTCCCAGGAGGCGGAGCCCGACTGGGATGTACCACAACACTACAGTACAAAGGTGTAACAACCCCACCCTAACCCCAACAGCAACAAGTAGCACAACCCAACAGTAACATATGTACATCCTTGTAGTACTGGCCAGACCCTGGCTCAGTACTATCCAGTGGGAAGCAACGATGGTTCACCACAGAGCGATTAGAATACAATGCAGCCATAGGTGAATGATGGGATTGGGTGTAATGCTAATTTTATATTCCTCCCGATTTTAGCCTCCATTTGAAGTCAACATCGAGTGGTGTATGAATCTGTTGTCTCCCATGCAGAACATTCGCTTAAAATTACCCCCAAGTTAAAGTTTATTTATTAGTGTCACAAGTAGGCTTACATTAACACTGCAATGAAGTTACTGTGAAATTCCCCATGTCGCCACACTCTGGCGCCTGTTCGGGTCAATGCATCTAACCAGCACATCTTTGGACAGTGGGAGGAAACTGGAGCACCCGGAGGAAACCCACGCAGACACGGGGAGAATGTGCAAACTCCGCACAGACAGTGACCCAAACCGGAAATTGAACCCGGGTCCCTGGCGCTGTGAGGCAGCAGTGCTAACCACTGTGCCACCCTGCCGCCCCAGTTAAATACCTATTAAGCATGAGGAGTGCTTGTGGGGATATTGTGAGTTGCTGGGCTGGCGAGTGTGCAAAGAAATAATTTAACCGTTAACTCCAGTTACGTTTTCCCTCAGGCTCAAGAGAGAACAGGTCTGAGGAAGGGAATGGACCCCAACATAGTGGCGGAAATCGATTCCTCTGTCTATGGTAATTTCTTCTTTCTTTATTCTTTCATGGGATGTGGGAATCGCTGGCCCATTTGATATCCATCCCTAATTGCTCTTGAGGGGGCAGTTAAGAGTCAACCACATTGCTGTGGGCCTGGAGTCACAGGTAGGACAGACTGGGCAAGGATTTCCTTCCCTCAAGGACATTGGTGAACCAGATGGGCTTTTATGGCAATTGTTTCATAGTCGTCATTAGACTTTTAATTTCAGATGTTTGATTGAATTTAAATTCCACCATCTGCCATGGTGGGATTCGAACCCGGGTCCCCAGAGCATTACCCTGGGTCTCTGGGTTGCTAGTCCAGTGACAATACCACTGTGCCATTGCCTCTCCTGTCTCAGGTGCATAGCACCAGACATGCAGCCAGTCACAGACATCAGGAGCGCTAAGTGTCTTATCCTGTGTGTATAACTTCCATTATTCACCCTCATGGGAGCCCGTTGTGTTCCCAATGGCTGATCCATCTCTCCTTGCTGATGAAACTTGTTCCAAGACTTTGTCCTTGAATTTTACTTGAAACTGACTGAGGTAGCCACCCAGCTCCACCATGGACACACTGTGGCTGCAGTCTGCACCATCTCTTCCACAGGATGCACTGCAGCAACTTGCCGAGGCATTTCTGCAGCATCCCCCAAAACCACGACCTCTACCATCTGGAACCGCAAGGGCCACATCAACGCTGGCTCACACAACATTGGGCAGATAACAGACCAAGTACAGACTGCAATGTTTATCTGACGAAACCTGCCCTAGCAATGGGCCTTGTGTTACAGATAATTGTAAAACTTGTGTGTTTCAGATGTTACAGAAGATGGAAACTTGGCATCATCACAGAACCAGGAAGAACCAGACCAGCTGGAACGCACCATATTGATAGCGAGCAACAGCTCCAACCTAACAGCAGGCATCTTGTCGCCTATCCAGCTGATCATTCGCCGTGGACTCGCCATTCTAGCCGGGCTGGTGGTCCTGGCCATTGGGATTGCTGTCCACTTTACAGTTCAGGTGTAACTTCGAAAGAACCCCAAGCGAGAGCCTTTCTGCAGGTGGTGAACATCAAGGAGTGAAAGTCTTCCACAACGGGGCTAACTCTTGCCTCCTCTGCTGCAGAGTTCCTGGAGCCACCTGACTCTGACTCCATCACCATCAATAGAATGAAAGCCAGGTGGCTTTATAAAGATAGGGAGACCCTCTCTCCAAAGGGTTCCTGTCCTGGAATCCAAGCGGAAAATGATCCTCACTGAGTTCTCCAAAACCATCAAAGCAGATTCAAGGCGTTCTTAAAACAACTCGCAGAGCGGGGAGGCCGATATAATTTTGGCAGCTCAATTATTTGGGGGATATTTTTCTTCTTTCCTTAAGGCAACGCATAGAGAAACTCTTAATCCCATTAATCTGCTTTGGATTTGAGTTGCAGTCTCAGAGATGAAGACCGGGGGCTCATGTACCACCGCACCCAATCAGTTTTCCCTCTTGCCGCAGTTTATATATGTGACTTTCCTCTCCTTATAATTAGTCATTTAGCTAATGGATATTTAACATGTTGGGGATGTGCATGAGTAAATTATACCAAGAAATTGAAGAGCGCAAATTGTTTTCTCTACAATATTGTTGCTAATGGATCTCAGAAGACTAAGGAAATCTGGCATGTCCGCTATGACTCTCACCAACTTTTACAGATGCACCATAGAAAGCATTCTTTCTGGTTTGTATCACAGCTTGGTCTGGGCTCCTGCTCTGCTCAAGGCCACAAGAAAGGGTTGTGAATGTAGCCCAATCCATCACGCAAACCAACCCCCCATTGACTCTGTCTACACTTCCCGCTGCCTCGGCAAAGCAGCCAGCATAATCGAGGACCTCACGCACCCCGGACATTCTCTCTTCCACCTTCTTCCATCGGGAAAAAGATACAAAAGTCTGAGGTCACGTACCAAACGACTCAAGAACAGCTTCTTCCCTGCTGCTGTCAGATTTTTGAATGGACCTACCTTGCACTAAGTTGATCTTTCTCTGCACCCTAGCTATGACTGTAACACTACATTCTGCACTCTCTCCTTTCCTTCTCTATGAATGGTATGCTTTGTCTGTATAGCTAGCTAGAAACAATACTTTTCACTGTATGTTAATACAGGTGACAATAATAAATCAAATCAAATATTTAGAAGAAGAAAGCTGATGCTGCATGACCTTAATCAAGATTCAATAGGAAATGTGAAGGCGGGAATGTGATTATGTTGAGCTCATAGTGTGAGGAAGAGAAATGCTAGTTGGCCAGCATTGCCCATCCCTAGTTGCCCGAGGGCAGTTGAGAGTCAACCACATTGCTGTGGCTCTGGAGTCACATGTAGGCCAGACCGGGTAAGGATGGCAGATTTCCTTCCCTAAAGAACATCAGTGAACCAGATGGGTCTTTCCGACAATCGACAAAGGTTTCATGGTCATCAATACAATGTGCTGTAGTTTTTCTATAGATAAGCACATGGAATTTAGTAAGATAGAGGGTTATAGGTAAGCCTAGTAATCACTAAGGTAGGGACATGTTCGGCACAACTTTGTGGGCTGAAGGGCCTGTATTGTGCTGTAGTTCTTCTGTGTTTCTAATAGATTCTTAATTCCAGATATTTTTTTATTGAATTCAAATTCCATCATCTGCCCTGGCGGGATTCGAACCCGGGTTCTGGATTAATGCTGATGCTACATGACCTTAATCAAGATTCAATAGGAAATGTGAAGGCGGGAATGTGATTATGTTGAGCTAGTGATAATACCACTAGGCCAACACCTCCCCATCCATTCACATCGGCGTGAGGGTACACCAGAGTGAATTACAAGCGGCCTCCAATGGTGTGCACTTGGCAGGCAAACCCACCAAAGTAGCTCAGGTAAGTGCATTGCTGGTGGGGAGTTGGGGAGGGGGGATGAAGTGGTGGGGGGGGGGAGACCAAGCACAGGCAGTACCCAGACACTGATCCTTGGCACTCCTCAGGCACTTCCCCTGGGCACTGCCCAGGCGCTGAGGGTTGGGGGGGGGGTTCCATTCTTACTTTTCTGTTCTGGGGCTGCCTTTATAAATGGCGCCCTGTTGAAGAATATACCGTTGGCGAAGCGGACTCGATCACAGCCCGCCCCGCCAGTGTGACAACGCTGAGCCCGGGTTTGGCTTCTGTTTCAATCTCTCCAACAACATGGCAGAGAAAGTTGCCGTTGGGGCTGTCGGCCTCAGTGCCGCTTTTTCCCGCCCGTGCTAAAGAAAAAAGGTTCTGCCATGGGAATGTAGCGGCGGGCAGGAGCCGGCCTCTTACCTGCTGCAAACTCCGTCTCGTTAGCTGAGTGAGGAACAGTGGCGGATCATTGTCCTGGCCTAGTGAAGGCTTTAAAGAGGCAACAGGCCATAGAGAAACAAAATGGAGGCGGGCAGCTGAAATAGGCTCAGCTAAATGGTTCAACAACAGCAACAAACTGCATTTGTGTAGCATCTTTAATGTCCCAAGGCCTCTCACATGAGTAGTATTGATAACAGTCCAAAGATGTGCAGGTTAGGTGGATTGGCCATGCTAAATTGCTCCTTCGTGTTCCAAGATGTTGGCGAGATTAGACACATCGAATCCCATAGAATCTCGACAGTGCAGAAGGAGGCTGTTCAGCCCATCGAGTCTGCACCAACCACAATACCACCCACCCCTATCCATGTAACCCCACATATTTACCCCAGCTAGTCCCCCTGACACTAAGGGGCAATTTGGCATGGCCAATCCACCTAACCCACACATCTTTGGACTGTGGGAAGAAACGGGAGCACCCGGAGAAAACCCATGCAGACACGGGGAGTACGTGCAGACTCCACACAGACAGTGACCCGAGGCCGGAATTGAACCAGGATCCCTGGCGCTGTGAGGCAGCAGGATTAACCACTGTGCCACCGAGATTAGCGGGGTAAATGCGTGGTCTTACGTGGATAGAGTGGGGGCCGGAGTGAGGTGGAGTGGGCCTGGGTTAGATGCTCTTAGATAAGATGCTCTGTCGTAGAGCCAGTACAGACTCGAAGGGCCGAATGGCCTATCAAATTCGAAGGGCCGAATGGCCTATCAAATTCTTGGGCCTCAGTAGCGCACCCTGTGGCGATGCGATGAATCACTGAGCATTTTCCAGATTTTCCTGCGATCCGCTGTGTTATAAGCTTTATAAGCTCTGTTTGTGAACAGAATTCCCACTCACCTGAAGAAGGGGCTTAGAGCTCCGAAAGCTTGTGTGGCTTTTGCTACCAAATAAACCTGTTGGACTTTAACCTGGTGTTGTTAAACTTCTTACAGAGAGAATAGAGCCAACGTTTCGGGTCTGGATGACCCTTCATCAGAGCTTGTTGGAGTTATGGGGCCGGATTTATTTTCAGTGGGCGGGGTTGGCAATTCAATGTTTGATATTTGTCAACTTTTGTGTACCCAGGGGGTGAGCCTGCATCTTGCAGTGATGTTAAAGCCCTCCAAGTCCCTCAAATTTGTTTCTCATTGACTTGGCATTATCCATCTAAAGCCATCATAGCAACTACACAATAGCGGTGATGGATTTCAGAAGCAGTTACCCCGTGAAATTGCATGCCACACCAGTGCTGGCCAAGGAAAGGTTATTTGTTAAGTTGCTGAAGGGGCCAGGTTGGTTCTTCCAGTTCTTATTTCAACCATTTAATGATGTCATCAAAGCAGGGTAAGTAGCTAATCACATTGAAGTATGCTCCCAGCAAAATAACATCAGGTGATCTCTTTACATTTAATGGAAAAACAAATTAAGCGTAGCAACATACATGATTGGGATTTGCACATGTGATTAGTATCATAGAATCATAGAACCACTACAGTGCAGAAAGAGGCCATTCGGCCCATCGAGCCTTCACCGACCACAACCCCACCCAAGTCCTATCCCCATAACCCCATGTATTCACCCTGCTAATCCCCCTGACACAAAAGGACAATTTAGCGTGGCCAATCCACCTAACCCATCTTTAAATTGTAGCAGAAAATTGGAGTACCCCTGGAGGAACCCCACACAGACGCAGACACTGCACGTTTTGAAGTTTTAAAAGAAAATATTTCAACTTCTTTCTTGGTGGCACAGTGGTTAGCACTGCTGCCTCACAGTGCCAGAGACCTGGGTTCAATTCCGGTCTCGGGTCACTGTCTGTGTGGAGTTTACCCCGTGTCTGCGGGGGTTTCCTCCGGGTGCTCCGGTTTCCTCCCACAGTCCAAAGATGTGTGGGTTGTATGGATTGGCCGTGCTAAATTACGCCTTAGTGTCCCAGGATGTGTAGGTTAGAGGTAAATATGTGGGGTTGTGGGATAGGGCCTGGGTGGGATTGTTGTCGGTGCAGACTGGATGGGCCAAATGGCCTCCTTCTGCAATGTATTTGGATTCTATGATGAAGGTGGTGAATGGAAGTTCGTCTCAGTTCAAAGACATCAAATTCTTGGGCCTCAGTAGCGCACCCTGTGGCGATGCGATGAATCACTGAGCATTTTCCAGATTTTCCTGCGATCCGCTGTGTTGCCAGAGTTTCCAGAGGTCCCTGTCACTTCCAGAGGAATAGAGATGTCATGTACTGACAGTTTTTTCAGTTTTACTGACTGAGCCAATATATTCACCTGGATTGAGGGTGGGTTTCCTCCGGGTGCTCCAGTTTCCTTCCAGAATCCAAGGATGTGTCGGTTAGGTGGATTGGCCATGGTAAAGTTGCCCCTTAGTGTCACAGGATGGGTAGGTTAGGGGGGATTAATGGGGTAAATATGTGGGATTAGGGCGATAGGGCCTGCATTGGAGAGTCAGTGCAGACTCGATGGGCCAAATGGCCTGCTTCTGCAATGTCGGGTTTCTATGATTGCCATGACAGCTGATTCGCAGACAGAAAACAGACAGTGTGAATAAGTGAGTTAATTTCAGAATGGAGTGGTGTTACTTGTGGCTTGCTCCAGGCATCAGTGCTTGGGCCAAAACTATATTCAATTTATAACAATGGCTTACATGATGGGACAATGGTCATACATTCAAGATCGCTGATGACGTGAATTGAGCGGGAGAATTGTGAGCAGGAGTTAAGGAGATGGCAAGGGGACATGGGCTGGCTAAATGATTGGGCAAGAAGGTAGGGAATGGAATGTGAATTGGGGAAGTGTGAAATTTGTAATAAACCCTCAGAGGCAGAAGTCCCTTCACCAAATTCCCTTTATTTACAAGTCTGACACCAGCATCCAGAGTGTTTCAGTTTGCAGTCTACACCCGGAGTCCCAGAGGAACTGACACACCTGGGTAAGTACAGAGCAAGAGTGATTAAAGTCATTAAGAATTAATCACCAGCACAAAGAATGGAGGGTTAGACTTTTTTTAAGGAGATGAGCGATGAGGAGATGGTTGTACATGGAGCAATTTGCCTGTTCATGCAAATGAATCACGGAACATGAACATTCAGGAATAATGAGCAGTTGGGATGGTAAATGGTCCAAAAGCCTTGATTGCAAAGGGGGGTTGCGAGGTACGGGCCTTGTTGCAGTTCCCCAGAGCATTGGAGAGACCTCACTAATGAGGAGAACTACCTTTCCTCAGAGGGTTGTGATTCTTTGGAATTCTTCATTCCAGAGGGCTGGATGCTGAGCCATTGAATATATTCTAGACAGATACCAATGATGGCAGCACTGTGGCACAATGGTCAGCACTGCGGCCTCACAGCGCCAGGGACCCGGGTTCAATTCCCTGCTTGGGTCACTATCTGTGTGGAGTTTGCACATTCTTCCCGTGTCTGCGTGTCTCCGGGTGCTCCGGTTTCCTCCCACAGTCAGAAAGAGGTGCTGATTAGGCGCATTGGCCATGCTAAATTCTCCCTCCGTGTACCTGAACAGGTGCCGGAGTGTGGAGACTAGGGGATTTTCACAATGACTTCATTGCAGTGTTAATGTAAGCCTACTTGTAACACTAATAAATAAATCAATATATGTTTGGGCACAAAGGGAATCAAAGGGATGTAGGGAGAGAACACCCATCCCCCAGAGGCTGTGTAAGTGGAGTTGATGTAGATAAGCCATGGTTTTATTAAGTGGCGGAAACAACTCAAGAGGCCATTCAGCCCACTGCTGTTCTTGTTCTTATGTCTCTCCATCTCTTCTCAATGCACTGACTGGGGCATAATTCCAAGGCTCCTTATAGTTCACCCACTGGCTCATTCTTCACACTTGAGCCTGAATAGCAGGTACTGACAACTCATGCAATCATAGACATCCAGTTAGAACCATTCCACTGGGATTGGGAGGGAGAACTGAGGTTAATTTCCCCTTCGCCAAACTTAGGGGAAAAACCAATATGAAATCGTGCAGAATTCATGCTCTTTCAAGCAGGTAATCCATGTCATACAGTCATAGAGGTTTACAGCATGGAAACAGGCCCTTCGGCCCAACTTGTCCATGCCGTCCCTTTGTTTTTAACCACTAAGCTAGTCCCAATTGCCCACGTTTGGCCCATATCCCTCTATACCCATCCTACCCATGTAACTGAGTGGCACGGTAGCACAGTGGTTAACACTGCTGCTTCACAGCTCCAGGGACTTGGGTTCGATTCCCGGCTTGGGTCACTGTCTGTGTGGAGTTTGCATATTCTCCTCGTGTCTGCGTGGGTTTCCTCCGGGTGCTCCGGTTTCCTCCCACAGTCCAACGATGTGCGGGTTAGGTTGATTGGTCATGCTAAAAATTGCCCCTTAGTGTCCTGGGATGCGTAGATTAGAGGGATTAGCGGGTATAATATGTAGGGACATGGGGGTAGGGCTGGGTGGGATTGTGGTCGGTGCAGACTTGATGGGCCGAATGGCCTCTTTCTGTACTGTAGGGTTTCTATGATTCTAACTGTTTAAACGCTTTTTAAAAGACAAAATTGTACCCGCCTCTACTACTACCTCTGGCAGCTCGTTCCAGACACTCACCACCCTCTGTGTGAAAAAACTGCCCCTCTGGTCCCTTTTGTATCTCTCCCCTCTCACCTTAAACCTATGCCCTCTAGTTTTAGACTGCCCTACCTTTGGGAAAAGATATTGACTATCTAGCTGATCTATGCCCCTCATTATTTTATAGACCTCTATAAGATCATCCCTCAGACCCCTACGCTCCAGAGAAAAAAGTCCCAATCTATCCAGCCTCTCCTTATAACTCAAACCATCAAGTCCCAGCAGCATCCTAGTAATTTTTTTCTGCACTCTTTCAAGTTTAATAATATCCTTTCTATAATAGGGTGACCAGAACTGTACACAGTATTCCAAATGTAGCCTTACCAATGTCTTGTACAACTTCAACAAGATGTCCCAACTCCTATATTCAATGTTCTGACCAATTAAACCAAGCATGCTGAAGTTTTCTTCACCACTCTGTCCACCCGTGACTCCACTTTCAAAGAGCTATGAACCCGTAGACCTCTTTATTCCATAACACTCCCCAACGCCCTACCATTAACTGGGTAAGTCGTGTCCTGGTCCGATCTACCAAAATGCATCACCTTGCATTTATCTAAATTAAACTCCATCTGCCATTCGTCAGCCCACTGGCCCAATTGATCAAGATCCCGTTGCAATCCTTCTTCACTGTCCACTATGCCACCAATCTTGGTGTCACCTGCAAACTCATCTGCAAACTAACCATACTTCCTAAATACTCATCCAAATCATTAGTATAAATGACAAATAACAATGGACCCAGCACAGATCCCTGAGGCACACCACTGGTCACAGGCCTCCAGTTTGAAAAACAACCCTCGACAACCACCCTCTGTTTTCTATCATCAACAGGTTTATTTGGTAGCAAATGCCATTAGCTTTCGGATCGCTGCTCCTTCGTCAGATGGACGTCCATCTGACGAAGGAGCAGCGCTCTGAAAGCTAATGGCATTTGCTACCAAATAAACCTGTTGGACTTTAACCTGGTGTTGTTAAAACTCTTACTGTGTTTACCCCAGTCCAACGCCGGCATCTCCACATTCTGTCATCAAGCCAATTATGTATCCATATGGCTACCTCACCCTGGCTCCCGTGAGATTTATGCAACAACCTACCATGCGGTATCTTGCCAAAGGTCTGCAATGTTCAATAATAAAAATATCAAGGGAATGCCAAAATAACAATCAGTCATCAAAACTATCCCTTTTAAGGACACAGTCAAGATAGAAAGAAAGACAGATACACGCTTGAAAGACCAGGCCAGTATCAATATTTTTTGATAAAAAGACACTCAATAAACTAGTAAAAAAAATAACTGTCTTTATTTAAACATTGTGCAATCTTAATTTGCAAAAATGCCAGTCAGGTGCTTTTGTTACAAATTCAGTCAGGTTCACCTGGGAAGTGTTATTTTGGCATGAACAGTGTGTGTTTTGTGCCCAACTGCCACATATGTCCCTGAAACTTTTCCGAAGATAAGCGTGGAACAAAGAGTTTCAGGTAAGGTTTGAACAATTCGAAGTATTTGGAAGAGTTGTCGGCAAATCAAACTTATCCTGTAACAGGCCGCTTTAACAGCTTCACTAAGTTCTTGTTTTAACACTGACCCAGACTGTCGGTACTGAGTGGTAGTGAATAACAACAACTTGTATTTATCTAATGCCTATTAATGTTCAAAAAACGTATCAGGGTATTTCATAGAAGCGTGATCAGACAAAAACTGGCCAAAATGATTCAGTGAGGAGGGAGGGGGAGGGGGAGGGGGGCTGTTTAGTGAGAGGGGTCAGTGAAGGGAGAGGGGTCAGTGAGGGGTGAGGGGTCGGAGGGGTCAGTAGGGGGGTCAGTGAGGGGGGTCAGTGTGGGGGGTCAGTGAGGGGGGTCAGTGAGGGGGTCAATGAGGGGGGTCAGTGAGGGGGAGGTCAGTGAGGGGGGGTCAGTGAGTGGGGGGCAGTGAGGGGGGGGGGGCCAGTGAGGGGGGCCAGTGAGGGGGGTCAGTGAGGGGGGGCCAGTGAGGGGGGAGGGCAGTGAGGGGGGAGGGCAGTGAAGGGGGGGCAGTGAGGGGGGGCCAGTGAGGGGGGAGGGCAGTGAGGGGGGAGGGCAGTGAAGGGGGGGCAGTGAGGGGGGGGCAGTGAGGGGGGAGGGCAGTGAGGGGGAGGGCAGTGAAGGGGGGGCAGTGAGGGGGGGGCAGTGAGGAGGGGTCAGTGAGGGGGGGGCAGTGAGGGGGGGGCAGTGAGGAGGGGGCAGTGAGGGGGGGCAGTGAGGGGTGTCAGTGGGGGGGGTCAGTGAGGGGGTCAGTGAGGGGGGGTCAGTGAGGGGGTCAGTGGGGGGGTGTCAGTGAGGGGGGGTCAGTGAGGGGGGACAGTGAGGGGGGAGGGCAGTGAGGGGGGAGGGCAGTGAAGGGGGGGCAGTGAGGGGGGGGGGAAGTGAGGGGGGGCCAGTGAGGGGGGAGGGCAGTGAGGGGGGAGGGCAGTGAAGGGGGGGCAGTGAGGGGGGGGCAGTGAGGAGGGGTCAGTGAGGGGGGGGTAGTGAGGGGGGGGCAGTGAGGGGTGTCAGTGGGGGGGGTCAGTGAGGGGGGTCAGTGAGGGGGGGGTCAGTGAGGGGGGTCAGTGAGGGGGGGTCAGTGAGGGGGGGTCAGTGAGGGGGGGTCAGTGAGGGGGGTCAGTGGGGGGGTGTCAGTGGGGGGGGGTCAGTGAGGGGGGTCAGTGAGGGGGGGTCAGTGAGGGGAGAGGGCAGTGAGGGGGGTGTCAGTGAGGGGGGGGCAGTGAGGGGGGTGTCAGTGAGGGGGGGGCAGTGAGGGGGGTGTCAGTGAGGGGGAAGTCAGTGAGGGGGGTGTCAGTGAGGGGGGGTCAGTGAGGGGGGGCAGTGAGGAGGGGGGGTCAGTGAGGGGGGGTCAGTGAGGGGCGTCAGTGAGGGGGGGGTCAGTGAGGGGGGTCAGTGGGGGGGTGGTCAGTGGGGGAGGGTCAGTGAGGGGGGTCAGTGAGGGGGGGGTCAGTGGAGGGGGGTCAGTGAGGGGAGAGGGCAGTGAGGGGGGGTGTCAGTGAGGGGGGGGCTGTGAGGGGGGGTCAGTGAGGGGGAAGTCAGTGAGGGGGGTGTCAGTGAGGGGGGGGCAGTGAGGGGGGGGCAGTGAGGGGGGGTCAGTGAGGGGGGGTCAGTGAGGGGGGATCAGTGAGGGGGGGTCAGTGAGGGGGGTCAGTGAGGGGGGGGGGTCAGTGAGGGGGGTCAGTCTATCTGACAGCCAGTTTTCAATCCACACTAACACACGTCCTCAAGCACCAATAGGGAGGACGACAGCAGCTCAAAACCCTAAAACCATCTACCCAGGTGGCCCTGGGAATTAAGTTGTTTAAGTTTATTTATTAGTGTCACAAGTAGGCTTACATTAACACTGCAATGAAGTTACTGTGAAAAATCCCCTAGTCGCCACACTCCGGCGCCTGTTCGGGTACACTGAGGGGGAATTTAGCACGGCCAATGCACCCTAACCAGCTCATCTTTCGGGAGGAAACAGGAGCACCCGGAGGAAACCCACACAGAGAATGTGCAGACTCCACACAGACAGTGACCCAAGCCAGGAATTGAACCCGGGTCCCTGGGCTGAAAAGAAAGGATGTGCAAGGTTACGGGAATAAGGCAGGGGAGTGGGACTTGGTAGAATATTCTTTCAGCGAGCCAGTACAGACTTGATGGGCTGACTGGCCTCCTTTTGCACTGCAAAAGTTCTGTAATTCTGCCCACAGAAGTGACAACAGGACCTGAGGCATTTAGAAATCTGTTCACTGGTGATCATTGTTAATTATTCTTTCTTTATTATTTATTTGAAAGTTGATTGGGGTTCATTTGTAGCGACATGTTTTGTGTGAACTTTCCCTTTTTGTCCTTTGGGCACAGTCTTACCGTTCAGGCTGTGGAAAATAATCTTTGTCTCTACAACATTCACTGGGGTCTACGGGCCCTTTGTGAGAATGAAGTGTATCACCAGTCCAATTGCCAGTATAAGTGGCCCTGAGAGGAAGGCTAAGCCACGGCGAATGATCAGTTGTTTTGTGGACAGGATTTCTCCAACCGTGGTAACTCCAGTGTCCACGATGGAAGACTCATCTGTCACCCGCTCCTTGTTTGTCTCTTGTTCCGATTCACAAACGTTGGGAATTGGATTCACTGCACCATTTACTGTGCCCATATCTGTGAAGGAAAGTCACATTGGAAAGTTGTCAGTACATGATGGTACCAGTTGGTCCAATTGTTCTTCCGAGGGCTGGTGATCAGATCAATGATCTCCTCACATGACCATCAGCCATTGGCGATGCCACATGACCTATATCCAGATGATTGGTCCTGTCAAAAGCAAGGTGACCATCTTCATTATTGGACTCCTTGATTGAGATTATTCAATAAAGAGGTTTTCTAATCACTGTCTTCAGAGAGTTGGTTGTGTTGCCTTTCCAACGCGTGTAAGACGCCACTTCAACACAACTCTTAACAGGAGATTAATCTGCACCATATACATTGCCCCTTTTTTGTCCTTTGGCTTTTCTGCTCACTGATAGAAATGAGATGATCCAAATTATAACTTTGAATAATTTAATAAAAATTACCGATGAAGATTCTTACTCAATTTGTGTGTTGACTGGGTGATGATTGAAATTCAGCACGACTTTCCTTCTTACCTGTTGACAGATATTGGGTTTGACCAGCAGAGGTTCTGGTTGGGGTGTCCACATCTCTCATCACACCTGCATTAACCAGAGCCTTGAAACCAAACACAAAACCCATCCTTAAAGCAGGAGAAGGACACAGCAGAGGAAACGCTTCCTGCACAAAGCAAACTCCAGCCCCCATTTTAATGCATTTTTAACAGGGGGGCCCTTGTGACCGCTTAAAGATGATGTCACCAGACATCCAGATTGGAAACTTACATCAAAGAGTTGACACTTTCCTATTGGGTGGCAAAATAGCCAAGGGACTGTTTGCTCTGCCAACTGGGTACAGTGCATGGTACAAAGAGACAAGGGGAGGGGAGAGGTGGGCAAGAAAAGGAAAAGTTACACAAAAATTGCTGTAAAATCAGGAAACTGAATGCATGAAGCATTTGCAACAAGATTGATGAGTTGATATCCCAGGTTGCAACATATGAGTATGATGTATTAGCTATTACAGAAACGTGATTGTCAGATGGTCTGGACTGGGTACTCAACATTCCAGGACATACAATGTCCCAGTAGAACAGGCCAAAATGAGAAAGGAGGTGGGGAAGCGTTGTTAATCATGGAAGGTTTTAGAGCAGTGCTGAGTCCTGATATAAAGGCAGGGGATAGTGAGCTGGAATCGCTTCGGGTTGAAATCATGAAGAGCAGGGGAAGGAAGGCAAGGGTGGGAGCGATCTATAGACCCCCAAAAATGTGTCCTCTCAAGAAGTCAGAGCATCAATGGGGAAATATCAAGGGCATGTTCGAAGGGAACTGCAATCATCATGGGAGATCTTCATCTGGAAATTGATTGGATAAACCAAACAGGCAAGAGTAGCACAGAAGAAGAATTTGTGGAGTGGATCAGAGATGGCTTTTTAGAGCCGTACATGGTGGAACGTGCCTGGGAAAGGGCTGATTTAGATTTGGTTTTGTGTAATGAAAAAGGATTAATAAGGGATCTTGTAGTTGGGGATCCCCCTAGGGGCTAGTGACCACAATGTGATGGAATTCCAGATGCAGTTTGAGGGTTAACAGGTCCATTAGCCGTATCTTCAACTAAAATAAAGACAAGTGTGAGATATTGCACTTTGGAAGGACAAACCAAAGAAGAACGTACAGGGTAAATGGTAGGACTCTGAAGAGTGCAGTTGAACAGAGGGATCTGGGAATACAGGTTCAGAGTTCCCTAAAAGTGACGTCACAGGTGGATAGGGTCGTAAAGAGTGCCTTTGGTACATTGGCCTTTATAAATCGGAGTATCGAGTATAAAAGTTGGAGTGTTATGGTAAGGTTATATAAGGCATTGGTGAGGCCGAATTTGGAGTATTGTGTACAGTTTTGGTCACCTAGTTACAGGAAGGATGTAAATAAGATTGAAAGAGTGCAGAGAAGGTTCACAAGGATGTTGCCGGGACTTGAGAAGCTGAGTTACAGAGAGAGCTTGAATAGGTTGGGACTTTATTCCCTGGAGCGTAGAAGATTGAGGGGAGATTTGATAGAGGTGTATAAGATTTTGATGGGTATAGATAGAGTGAATGCAAGCAGGCTTTTTCCGCTGAGGCTAGGGGAGAAAAAAACCAGAGGGCATGGGTTAAGGGTGAAAGGAGAAAAGTTTAAAGGGAATATTAGGGGGGGCTTCTTCACGCAGAGAGTGGTGGGAGTGTGGAATGAGATGCCGGATAAAGTGGTAAATGCGGGGTCACTTTTAACATTTAAGAAAAACTTGGACGGGTTCATGGATGAGAGAGGTGTGGAGGGATATGGTCCAAGTGCAGGTCAGTGGGACTAGGCATAAAATAGTTCGGCACAGACAAGAAGGGCCAAAAGGCCTGTTTCTGAGCTGTAAATTTTCTATGGTTCTATGGTTCTAATTATAATGGTATGAAGGAAGAGTTGTCTCAGGTGAACTGGGTAAACAAGCTAAAATACAGGTCAGTAGATGAGCAGTAGCAAATACTCAAACAGCTGGTCCAAAATGCTCAGCAGGAGTTTATTTCAATCAAAAAGAAGGATTCAACGAGGAAGAGGCAGAATCCATTTAGATTTGATTTATTATTGTGACATGTATTAACATACAGTGAAAAGTATTGTTTCTTGCGCGCTATACAGACAAAGCATACCATTCATAGAGAAGGAAAGGAGAGAGTACAGAATGTAGTGTTATAGTCATAGCTAGGGTGTAGAGAAAGATCAACTTAATGCAAGTTAAGTCCATTCAAAAGTCTGACAGCAGCAGAGAAGAAACTGTTCTTGACTTGGTTGGTACGTGACCGTAGACTTTTGTATCTTATTCCTGACGGAAGAAAGTGGAAGAGAGAATGTCCGGGGTGTGTGGGGTCCATAATTATGCTGGTTGTTTTGCCAAGGCAGCGGGAAGAGTCAACGGATGGGAGGCTGGTTTGCGTGATGAATTGGGTTACATTCACGACCTTTTGTAGTTTCTTGCAGTCTTGGACAGAGCAGGAGCTTTACCAAGCTGTGATACAATCAGAAAGAATGCTTTCTGTGGTGCATCTGTAAAAGTTGGTGAGAGTCGTAGCGGACATGCCAAATTTCCTGAGTCTTCTGAGAAAGTAGAGGCGTTGGTGGGCTTTCTTAACTATAGTGTCGGCATGGGGGGACCAGGACAGTTTGTTGGTGATCTGGACATGGTTAACACAGGAGGTCAAGGATAATGTTAAATTGAAAAGCAGGATAGACAAAATGGCAGGGGATAGTGGTAGACCAGAGGACTGGGAAGTTTTAAGGATCCAGCAGTGAAAGCTCATTAGAAGGGAGAAAATGAATTTTGAGAGAAAACTTGCATGCAGGATGAAAACAAACAGTAGGAGCTTCAGTGGATCTATAAACAGGAAGTGGGTGGCCAAGGTAAATGTGGCATCTCTACTGAATGAGACCGTGAATTGATAACAGCACACAAAGAAATGGCGGCTATGCTAAATAAAGTTTTTTGCGTAAGTCTTCACTGTGTCATAGAATCATAGAAACCCTACAGTGCAGAAGGAGGCCATTCGGCCCATCGAGTCTACACCGACTACAATCCCACCCAGGCCCTACCCCCACATATTTACCTGCTAATCCCACTAACCTATGCATCTCAGGACTCTAAGGGGCAATTTTTAACCTGGCCAATCAACCTAACCCACACATCTTTGGACTGTGGGAGGAAACCGGAGCACTCGGAGGAAACCCATGCAGACACAAGGAGAATGTGCAAACTCCATACAGACAGTGACCCAAGCCGGGAATCGAACCCGGGACCCTGGAGCTGTGAAGCAGCAGTGCTAACCACTGTGCTACCGTGCCACCCGTGAAAGTTTTCAAGTTTTCCAAAGATATCAAATGGGCTGATTTCAAATAACATGGTGGAAACTTTGACTTGATTTGATTTATTATTGTCACATGTATTGGTATACAGTGAAAAGTGTGTGTACTATACAGACAAAGCCGTTCATAGAGAAGGAAAGGAGAGAGTGCAGAATGTAGTGTTACAGGTGTAGAGAAAGATCAACTTAATCATTGTTCGAGAGTTTAGAAGAATTAGAGTAGAGTTTTAGAAGCATAGAACGAGAGTAAAATATAGAATTAGAGATTATGCTGGGCACGGCTCGCAAGAAGTCGCCTCGCTCCGACGCCATCTTGGATTTACTTTTGTAACAAATCTTACAACGATCCCAATCACAGGGGATAGAGTATTAGAAAAACACAGGGGGCTAAAGGCCGACAGGTTGGCAGGACCCAATGAACTGCATGCTATAATGGAAGTGGCTGCAGAGATAGTGGACCCATTGGTTGAAAATTTTCATAACTCGCTTAATTTCAGGTGGGAGTAGCAGAAGATTGGCAAACAGGCTTGTGTGCCCCTTCCGCCCTGTTCAAAAATTTCCAAAAGGCGCTTGACAAGGTAATGCATGAGAGACTGGTTCAAGAAGTCAAAGTCCATGGAATTGTTGCAAGTGTATTAGCGTGGATTGAAAACTGGCTGTCATATAGAAAACAGAGAGTTGGGATAAATTTTCAGGATGGATAGATGTAACTAGTGGAGTACCACAGGGATCACTTATTGGCCCACAATTCTTCACTATTTGCATTAATGACTTGGAGGAAGGAACAGAATGCAAGGTTTCCAAATTTGCCGATGATACAAAGCTCGGTGGAAGAGCAGGTTGTGATGAGGATATTGTGACTCTGCAATGGGATATAGGTAGATTGGGTGACTGGGCGAAAACCTGGCAGATGGAGTCTAACTTGGGAAAGTGTGAGGTCATCCTGGTAGGAGGAATTAAAAGGAGAAAGACTGCAGGTGAGTGAAATACAGAGGGATCTAGGTGTTCGAGTGCATGAATCACAACAAAGTTTAAAGTTTATTTATTAGTGTCACAAGTAGGCTTACATTAACACTGCAATGAAGTTACTGTGAAAATCCCCGAGTTGCCACACTCCCGCGCCTGTTCGGGTACACTGAGGGAGAATTTAGCATAGCCAATGCACCTAACCAGCACGTCTTTTGGACTGTGGGAGGAAACAGGAGCACCCGGAGGAAACCTACACAGACACGGGGAGAATGTGCAGACTTCACACAGACGGTGACCCGAGCTGGGAATCGAACCCGGGGTCCCTGGTGCTGTGAAACAGCAGTGCTAACCACTGTGCCACCGTACTGCCCAAGCTAGTTTGTGTTGCAATTGCACAGGGTGTTGGTGAGGCCTCACCTGGGAATACTGCATACAGTTTTGTTCCTCTATCTTAGAAAGGATATAGTAACATTGGAGGCAGTCCAAAGGAGATTCATCAGGCTAATTCCTGGGATGAGAGGGTTGTCCTATCATGAGAGACTAAATAGTCTGGGTCTGTATTCCTTGGAGTTTAGAAGAGTGAGGGGTGACCTTATTCAAACATGTAAGATCCTCAAGGGGCTTGACAGGGTAGGTGGGTGAGATGTTTGCACTAGTGGGAGGGTCTCAAAGAAGGGGACATAGCTACAAGATAAAGAGCCAGTCATTTAAAACTGAGGTGCGTAGAAATTTCTTCTTGCAGAGCGTGACGAATCTCTGGAATTCTCTATCCCAAAGGGTGGTGGAGGCTGGATCATTAAATGTATTTAACATGGAGGTGGATAAATATTTGATAGATTGAGGAATAGAGGGTTACGGGGAAATGGAACAGAAAAGGAGCTGAGACCGGAATAGATTAGCCATGATTGTATTGAATGGTGGGGCAGGCCAGAAGAGCCTGTTTCTTGTGTTCTTATGCCCCCAGTGCAACACAATCGTCCAGGGGAAGTTCTGGCCAATTGTCGGGTAAACCCTTACCTGGGAACTGCTGAGAGGGATTCCCCTTTGCATTTTGGGATGCAGGGGAATCAAGAAGTCATGGGCCTGAAGTTCAATCCCATGATGCACTGCATCATTTCTTTGCTCTAAATGTTCATATCCGTGGCCTTAAATGTATACAACAACTCGGATAACATCTCTGTCCCCAGCACCAGGCTACAACATGCTTGGAAAGCTGCAAGCTGCCACAGTAACTCAGACTCCCTTGCAGAGCTCAGTTGGCTGGGTGGCTGGTGTGCATCAGACTGATGCCAACAGCACATTGGGTTCGATTTCCAATCTGGCTGGGGTGGATTCGGGACCTGTTTCCTCGCCCACCCTGCGGGGGTTGGTGGGGGGGAGTTGGGGTGGTGGGATCACAGTGCTGAGGGTCGGCTCATTTTTCGAGCAGCGAAGGTGAAGGAGATGAAGATCTACCCTTACCTCATCAGATGCTTCATTCCAATTCATCCTGTAAATCACCACCAGAAAACAAACTAATTGTAGAAAAATGCAAATAACCAATCCAGACCAGAAACCTGCAAAATAACAATGGTGCAGTGAGCATGGAGACAGTGCTGTTGAGTTTTCCTTCCACTTCTACTATTTCTCTGGGCAGTTTTTCATCTTTATGGTTAGCACCGCTGCCTCACAGCGCCAGGGACCCGGGTTCGATTCCCGGCTTGGGTCACTGTCTGTGTGGAGTCTGCATGCTCTCCCCGTGTCTGCGTGGGTTTCCTCCGGGTGCTCCGGTTTCCTCCCACAGTCTGAAAGACGTGCTGGCTAGGGTGCATTGGCCGTGCTAAATTCTCCCTCAGTGTGCCCGAACAGGCGCCGGAGTGTGGCGACTGGGGGATTTTCACAGTAACTTCATTGCAGTGTTAATGTAAGCCTACTTGTGACACTAATAAATGAACTTTCAACCTTTATTAGCCCTCATGGTGTTACTTGTCTGAATTTAGCCTCAACATCTCTGGATTCCAGAGTGATGAATTCAGCCAGGGATCCCACTTCTGAGTAATATTTAATGATTCCTGTTACACATGTGCCAGCATTGAATTTGTACGAGACCTTTGACCGGGCTCAGCTGTGATAATCTCCTGTCAATATTCCAGTGTCTGTGGTTACAGATGGGAAATGGCCTTGGGAGGAAGGTCCCCTGTCTAATGGTACAAAGTGAGTATTGACAGACACAGGGCTGGTTAGACTCATGTGGAACCCCAGCGATAGAAGTTACGACACTCTCTTTCATTAATTTTTTAAAAATGTATTTGTGGGGCACAGGCGTCACTGGCTAGCCAGCATTTACTATTGCCCATTCCAATTGCCCAAGGGCAGTTGAGAGTCAACCACATTGCTGTGTCTCTGGAGTCACATGTAGGCCAGACCGGATAAGTTGGCAGATTTCCTTCCCTAAAGGACATTGGTGTTCCAGTTGGGTTTTTTCCACAATCGTTTCATGGTCATCAGTAGATTCTTAATTCCAGACATTTTTTTATTGAATTCAAGTTCTGCTGTGGTGGGATTTGAACCTGGGTCAAACAGAACATTAGCCAAGTTTCTGGATTAATACTTCAGCGATAATACCATGAGGCCATCGCCTTCCTCCTTGAGGTACTTTTAAGTATTTTAAAGAGAGTGTTTGGGTGGGGTCGGGGGTTTACACTTACCATTAATGAACAAAGAGGAAGATATTCAAGTTCCTACCCATTGCACCAATTTTGGCAGCAAACATCAGTGAGATTCCAACAGGAAGCCCAATGAGGTAATATGCAAGAAGGACACAGATAGCTCCCAGTTTCTGCTTCCCAGCTCCTCTTAACACTCCACCACATGTAGTCTGTAAAATAGACAAACAGAATATTTCACAGAGATTACACAACAACTTGATGTGGTTTCTACAGGAAGGAAATCAAACCCAATGACTTGAAAACCCACTAAATAATTCAAAACCAATGGATTACAATTAGAACACATTCACTGACGTTATTTTGGGAATAGCTCATATGGTCAACTCACTTTCTTGTGATGTTATCATTAAAGGTAACAAATAAAACTTCTTTTCTGAATTTAAAACCAAGCTCACGGCCAGATTGGATCTCCCCCAAAAGGTTGTCGATGCCAAAAGTCAGTAGGAACTTCCAGGTCAAAGGTCGATAGATTTTTGTGGTACCAGATGGTCTGGGATGAGGCGGGAAAATGAAGTTCAGGTGCAGATTAGACATCATCAAATTGAATGACAGAGCAAACTCGCATGGATAATTTTGGCTCAATTTAGAATGGATTTCTAATGGGGAAATCATATTTAACTAACTTGCTGGAGATTTTTGAGGAGGTAACAGAAAGGGTGACTTAGGAGGGTAATGCTGTGGATGTGGTGTACCTGGACTTTCAGAAGGCATTCGATACAGTACCGCACAACAGACTTGTGAGAAAAGTTGTGAAAGGGACTGTTGCAATATGGATACAAAAGCTCTGACAAAGAGTCATCCCGACTCAAAACATTGGCTCTTTTCTCTCTCCACAGATGCTTTCAGACCTTCTCCAGCATTTTCTGTTTCACATTCCAGCATCCGCAGTATTTTACCTTTATGGACACAAAATTGGCTGAATACTAGGAAGTAATGATCAATGGATATTTTTTGAGCTGGAGGAAGGTTTGTAGTGGTGTTCCCCAGGGGTTGGTATTGGGGCCCTTGCTTCTCCTGTTATATATTAATGATAGAGATATTGGTGCGCAGGGGACAATTTCAAAGTCTACGGATGATGCAAAACTTGGAAGCATTGTAAAATGTGAAGAGGACACTTGGGACTTGATTTTACCAAAACTTTGCGCCCGTTTTCGGGTTCGAAATCGTGGTAAAGTTGGGCGTCGTCCTTTAATGCGATCTGCACCCGAATCCGAGCAGACCGCGGCTTTACCGACATCCATTTGCATGCATTTAAATCAACTTAATGAACCGCGTGCCCAACTCTACCCACTGGTACACTACCAGCCAGAGATTACTCTTCCCTGCAGGTGCGAGAGAGCGGGAGAGATGGCTGTGGCTGGTAGTGAACCAGTGATGGTGCCAGGAGGGATCGGCCGCAGGCACGCAGCGGAACCCCCCCCCCGACTAGAGGATGATCGGTCACACCCCCTCTTCTCCGCGCCTCCCCCCCCCCACCCCAGGGGATGAGACGTCACACCCCCTCTCCTCCCACCCCCCCAGGGGATGATACGTCACACCCCCTCTCTCCCCCCCCCACCCCGTCCTCACCCCCCCCCCCAGGGGATGGTTGGTCACACCCCCTCCACCCACCCACCCCCCGACCACAGGATGAACGTCAGAGGGCCGCTCTCTCCGCTTTCTGCTTTTTTTTTCACGCCTGGGCGCGCTGTCAGATTTGTTTCGAACTGCACACGCGCAGTTCAGAGCAACGATCGTTCCGCCAGCGCTAAGCCCCGCCCACAGCGCGGATCAGGGCGGAGCCGGCAAAACGCGTATAGGCAAGCTGGAAAGAGGATTCCAATCGCAGATCTATTTGACGCCCGGATTCGGCACTTAGACTCAAAATGATAAAACTCCCCCCTTGGTGTGGGAATTCTGTTTGGTGGCCGGATTACTTTAGAAAGTTCTAAAAAACAACTTTGATAAGTAAACTTTTGTAAAGGTAAATGATTCCGTTTTCAAAGTGTAATAAATTTTATTTTTAAAACCTGTTTTATTGGAGACCTGTGACCAGCGGTGTGCCTCAGGGATCGGTGCTGGGCCCACTGTTATTTGTCATTTATATTAATGATTTGGATGAGAATTTAGGAGGCATGGTTAATAAGTTTGCAGAGAACACCAAGATTGGTGGCATAGTGGACAGTGAAGAAGGTTATCTCGGATTGCAATGGGACCTTGATCAATTGGGCCAGTGGGCTGACGAATGGCAGATGGAGTTTAATTTAGATAAATGCGAGGTGATGCATTTTGGTAGATTGAACCAGGGCAGGACTTACTCAGTTAATGGTAGGGTGTTGGGGAGAGTTACAGAACAAAGAGATCTAGGGGTACAGGTTCATAGCTCCTTGAAAGTGGAGGTACAGGTAGACAGAGTGGGGAAGAAGGCATTCAGCATGTTTGGTTTCATTGGTCAGAACATTGAATACAGGAGTTGGGATGTCTTGTTGAAGTTGTACAAGACATTGGTAAGGCCACACTTGGAATATTGTGTACAGTTCTGGTCACCCTATTATAGAAAGGATATTATTAAACTAGAAAGAGTGCAGAAAGGACTTACTAGGATGCTACTGGGACTTGATGGTTTGAGTTATATGGGGAGGCTGGATAGACTGGGACTTTTTTTCTCTGGAGCGTAGGAGGCTGAGGGGTGAACTTATAGAGGCCTATAAAATAATGAGGGGCATAGATCAGCTAGGTAGTCAATATCTTTTCCCAAAGGTAGGGGAGTCTAAAACTAGGGGGCACAGATTTAAGGTGAGAGGGGAGAGATACAAAAGTGTCCAGAGGGGCACTTTTTTCACACAGAGGATGGTGAGTGTCTGGAACAAGCTGCCAGAGGTAGTAGTAGAGGCGGGTACAATTTTGTCTTTTAAAAAGCATTTAGACCGTTACATGGGTAAGATGGGTATAGAGGGATATGGGCCAAATGCAGGCAATTGGGACTAGTTTAGGGGTTTAAAAAAAAAGGGCGGCATGGACAAGTTGGGCCAAAGGGCCTGTTTCCATGCTGTAAACCTCTATGACTGTACTAAAATGTAGAGAATTCAAAAATGAAAAACATACACCGTCAGACGAAGACTTCGGCCGAAGATGGGTCCAATGGCACAGCAGTACCACTGAGCTTTCTCCGCAGATCTCCCCTTTCGTACCAAAAATACAGTCAATTATACAGTTCTGTTATCTGTAAGTCAGCCCAGTAATTAGCTTAACATGATCTCATTTAGTATTTAACATGTCAATCTCTTCATGACAGCGCTCTAAATCGAATTACAATCTGACACCTTAAATAGTAGTTTGTCATTTGTTCATTTGACTGTTGGATGCACACTCCTTAAACAAAATGGCTTCCTTGTTGCTTAGCAATGCTGTGCAAATCTACAATTTTAGCTTGCTCAGCTTTTTCCGAGCCTGTCAAGACTGGTTCATTGCTGGATGAGGGCCCATCATCTGGCAAGCTTCCCAGCCTGGACATGCTGTTTCCTAGACAAAGTTTCACTAATTGTCCCTTTAAACAGGATATATTCAAAATATGGGCGGCACAGTGGTTCGCACTGCTGCTTCACAGCGCCAGGGGCCCGGGTTCGATTCCCGGCTTGGGCCACTGTCTGTGTGGAGTCTGCACGTTCTCCCCGTGTCTGCGTGGGTTTCCTCCAGGTGCTCCAGTTTCCTCCTACACTCCAAAAGACATGCTGGTTCAGTGGATTGGCCGTGCTAAATTCTCCCTCAGTGTACCCAAACAGGCACCGGAGTGTGGCGACTAGGGGATTTTCACAGTGACTTCATTGCAGTGTTAATGTAAGCCTACTTGTAACTGATAAATACACTTTAGTTTTTTCCGAATTAAGAGTTACATATTTTATGTTGCAGAGTCTTGTATTTTGCTGAACCATTGATACAGACAGACCTTGGGTTATAACATTTTCAATTAATTATAATACTGAAGTTACAGTCTTGTTTTTAATACATTTTCAAAATATAATCTAAAGATTATTTGTATGTAAAAACATATATTGAATATGATTCCATTTCATGCTAAACCTTTCAGTATAAGATTTCAGCTGCTAAATATCCTTGTGTTGGGTATTATTATATATGTGTCTCTCACTCCTAATTTGTGTTCACCTATCTCCTATGTGTTAATTGCTAATGTCTACAAATGGACTAATCTCTTGGGCCGGCACGGTGGCACAGTGGTTAGCACAGCGCTAAGGACCCAGGTTCGATTCCTGGCTTGGGCCACAATCTGTGCGGAGTTTGCACGTCCTCCCCGCGTCTGCATGGGTTTCCTCCAGGTGCTCCGGTTTCCTCCCACAGTCCAAAGATGTGTGGGTTAGGTGGAACGGCCATGCTACATTGCCCCTTAGTGTCAGGGGGACTAGCTAGGATAAATGCATGGGGTTGTGGGGATAGGGCCTGGGGGGATTGTGGTTGGTGCAGACTTGATGGGCCGAATGGCCTCCTTCTGCACTGTAGGGATTCTATGATTCTCCCACAGTGTAGAACTTCAAATGAATGCAAATAAGTTGGTGGAATGGGCAGATAGGTGGCAGATGAAGTTCAATGCTGAGAAGTGTGGTTTTGGTAGGAGGAACATGGAGAGAAAATGCAAAATAAGGGGTAAAATTCTAAAGGGGGTGCAGGAGCAGAGGGATCCAGGTGTAAATGTGCACTGATCATTGAAGGTGATAGGACAGGTGGAGAGAGCAGTTAATAAAGCAGAGAGCATTCTAAGCAAGGAAGTTATGCTGAACTTATACAAGACATTAGTTAGAATTCAAATGGAGTAATGGTTACAGTTCTGGTCACTACACAAAGGGAAGGTTGTGAATGGAGAATTTATAGAATCCCACAGTGTAGAAGGAGGCCATTCAGCCCATCGGGTCTGCACCAACCACAATCCCACCCAGGCCCTATCCCCATAACCCCATACATTTACCCTAGCTAGTCCCCTGATACTAAGGGACAATTTAGCATGGTCAATCCATCTAACCTGCACATTTTTGGACTGTGGGAGGAAACCGGAGCGCCCGGAGGAAACCCACGCAGACACGGGGAGAATGTGCAAACTCCACACAGACAGTCACCCAAGCCAGGAATTGAACGCGGGTCCCTGGCGCTGTGAGGCAGCAGTGCTAACCACTGTGCCACCACCGTAATGTATTGGAGAGAGTGCAGAAGAGCTTCACAGGGATGAGAAACCTCAGTTTTGAGGACAGATTGGGAGAGATTGGGTCAGTTCTCCTTGGAGAGAAGAAGGATGAGAGGAGATTTAACAGAGGTGTTCAAAATCATGAGGGACAGAGTAGGTAGGGGGTAACTGTTCCCATTCACAACAGGGTCAAGAATGGGAGGGCACAGACTGAAAGTGATTGCAAAAGAAGCAAATGTGATGTGTAGGTATCGAATCGGAAGATGAGTCTGCATTGGGCCTCATGTGAACATCACAAAAGGCCAAGGCCGTACATGTGGAGAGGTGAGCAGGGTTGTGTGTTGAAATGGAAGCAGCTGGGAGGTCTGGGTCCTGCTTGCAGACGGACCAAAGGTGTTCTGCAAATCAGTCACCTAGTCTGGTTTGGTCTCTCCAGTGTAGAATAGACTGATTGGGAGCAGCGAATGCAATCGGCCAGATTAAAGAGATGCACGTGAAGTACTGCTTCACCTGAAAAGTGTGTTTGGGCCCTGGGATGGTGAGCAGAGAGAAGGTAAAGGGGCAGGTGGTGTACCTTCTCAGATTGCATGGGAAGATGTCATAGGGGGTGGGCGAGGTGTGATGGAGAAGTGGACCAGAGTGCCCCAGAGGGAATAGTCTCTGCGGAATGCTGACAGGGGGAGTGAGTGGAAGGTGTGTTGAGTCATGGCAGCGTGTTGGAGTTGGCGGAAATGGCAGAGGTTAATCCTTTGAATGTGGAGATTGGTGGGGGTGAAAAGTGAGGACGGGGGAGGGGGCTCTATCCTACTTCTGGAAGGGAGGGGAGGGGATGAGAAAAGCGGCCCAGGGGATGGATTGGACATGGTTGAGAACTGTGTTAACCACAGTGGGTGGGCAACCGCGATTGAGGAAGAGGGAAGACATATCAGCAACGCTATTTTGGAAAGTGGCTTCATCAGAACCGATGCTGCGGGGGTGAAGGAAGTGAGAGACTGGGATGGAGTTCTTATAGGATATGGGTGTGAAGAACTGTAGTCACGGTAGTTGTGGGAGCCTCTGGGCTTGTAATGGATACTAGTGGACAGTTAATCACCCGAAATGGAGACAGAGAGGTGAAGAAAGGGAGGAGAAGATTAACCATGCCATCCATTGTTTGACATTCATACAACGGCCATGCACAATCTCAGTGCTATTCTCAATTTATTTGGTGTGCCTAGATTTGATTTGATTTGATTTGATTTATCATTGTCACATGTATTAACATACAAATGAAAAGTATTGTTTCTTGCGCGCTATACAGACAAAGCATACCGTTCATGGAGAAGGAAACGAGAGAGTGCAGAATATAGTGTTACAGTCATAGCTAGGGTGTAGAGAAAGATCAACTTAGTGCGAGGTAAGTCCATTCAAAAGTCTGACGGCAGCAGGGAAGAAGCTGTTCTTGAGTTGGTCGGTACGTGACCTCAGACTTTTGTACCTTTTTCCCGACGGAAAACTAAAGAGACTATTTCAGATAATGGTCCACTAATTATTGGGAAGCCATTTCAGGATATGTGTTTGTGGTGAACCATCGTTGGTTCCCACTAGATAGTACTGAGCCAGGGTCTGGCCAGTACTACAAGTATGTATATATGTTGCTGTTGGGGTTAGGGATGGGTTGTTCTACTTGTTGCTGTTGGGGTTAGGGTTGGGCTGTTACACCTTGTATTATAGTTATTGTGGTACATCCCAGTCGGGCTCCGCCTCCTGGGAGAGGTATAAAGGTCACTGCTCTGTCTGGGACCCCTCAGTCTGGGATCGTGTATATAATTAGTAGCTTCGTTGTAACAGCAAATAAAATTGATGCGCGTTATCACACACGAGGCTTGAGATGCTCAGGAAATAAAGGCTTTTATTTGCTGTTACAACGAAGCTACTAATTATATACACGATCCCAGACTGAGGGGTCCCAGACAGAGCAGTGACCTTTATACCTCTCCCAGGAGGCGGAGCCCGACTGGGATGTACCACAATAACTATAATACAAGGTGTAACAGCCCAACCCTAACCCCAACAGCAACAAGTAGAACAACCCATCCCTAACCCCAACAGCAACATATATACATACTTGTAGTACTGGCCAGACCCTGGCTCAGTACTATCTAGTGGGAACCAACGATGGTTCACCACAGTGTTAGAATTGGAATATCAATCACACCACCTGCCCCCATTACCCTAATGGCCCAGTGAACGAAGGATTCACACAGTGAAATCCCTAATTCTCAAATGTAGGACAGGCAGGATTTACAATTGCAATGTTACACCTCAGAGCAGCAACTTTAAGTGTAACTACTCCATCGCTGGCAGAGCTGATGTTTGGCAGGCCAGTGTGTACCAATCTATCCATTGTACTTTCTCATAAACTAGGGAGCAACCCTTGAAGCTGCAAGAGAAGATGACCAACATGCACAGTACAAATGTATGTACAGAATTGCCAAGTGTACGGTTGGGACAGCAAGTTCACAGCCAGGAACCCACAGAAGGTACATGACAACCAGCTGGGGTGACAAGGATTCGTTCAGAACCAAGATTCTTAAACATTAAGCCCAAAGGCACAATGGTGAAACATAACTGAGGACAAATCAGATCCGTTCCAGTGCCTCAGTCAGCGTGCAGTCCTATTGCATTGAGATCTTAATTCCAAATCCGACCAAGAGCAACATCCAAGAATGAGAGTCACACAGAACACTGCGTGCAATTAAAGAAACCTCTAGACGGGGGTTACCATTACTCCATCTGGGCCCGCCAGCAGATGACCGACATACATTAGAGACTCATATCAAAATGTTTTATAAACTGACGTAATGATAACGAAAATGAACCTGGATTGTAAATAGTTATATTTCCTTGGGAGGGGAGGAATTATCTTTAAAAAGAGAAGGGGATGCCCAAGATTGCAAGGAACTACAAAATGTCGTGAATGTAGCCCAATCCATCTCGCAAACCAGCCTCCCATCCATTGACTCTGTCTACACTTCCCGCTGCCTGGGCAATGCAGCTAGCATAATTAAGGACCCCACGCACCCCGGACATTCTCTCTTCCATCTTCTTCTTTCGGGAAAAAGATACAAAAGCCTGAGGTCACGTAGCAACCGACTCGAGAACAGCTTCTTCCCTGCTGCCGTCAGACGTTTGAATGGACTTACCTTGCATTAAGTTGATCTTTCTCTACACCCTAGCTATGACTGTAACACTACATTCTGCACTCTCTCATTTCCTTCTCTATGAACGGTATGTTTTGTCTGTGTAGAGTGCAAGAAACAATACTTTTCACTGTATGTTAATACATGTGACAATAATAAATCAAATTAAATCAAATTAAATTAGTAATATGGCTTTGAGGGCTAGCAGCATGATACCACTAGAAAGGAAGAATGTCAATGCAATCCAGATTTAGTTTCTATTTTGATTTCAAACAAAGCACTGCTGCCTCACAGCACCACGGACCCAGGTTCAATTCCAGCCTCGGGTCACCTTTAACATTTAAGAAAAACTTGGACGGGTTCGTGGATGAGAGGGGTGGAGGGATATGGTCCAAGTGCAGGTCAGTGGGACTAGGCAAAAAATGGTTCGGCACAGACAAGAAGGGCCAAAAGGCCTGTTTCTGAGCTGTAATTCTCTATGGTTCTATGGTCACTGTCTGCACGTTCTCCCCGTGTCTGTGTGGGTTTCCTCCGGGTGCTCCGGTTTCCTCCCACACTCCAAAGATGTGTTGGTTAGGTTGATTGGCCATGCTAAATTGACTCTAGTGTCAGGGGGATTAGTAGGGTGAATATGTGGGGATAGGGCCTGGGTGGGATTGCGGTCGGTGTAGACTTGATGGGCTGAATGGTCTCCTTCTGCACTGTAGGGATTCTATGATGATTCTATGAAAGCAAGAACAGCCAGTTCTGTTAATGTGTCTTCAAGTTTCATATTCATGGATAGCTGTTTACATGTGTCTAGTCTCACAGTGTGTTTACCCAAGTCTTTATGACTAATTGGTGTCTTTATATCACTATAAAAACATGGAACGCACCGTTTTGCAGTCCAGATTTTTCAGTACCGCTTTGGGATCAGTTTTAACCAATAATTTACAACCCCAGAAACCCCCAATTCACAACACACAGAAAACAAAACCTCCTAAAACCAACCAATAATAGTCAGAATAACCTCCTCACAATTTTTATTGGCTGTTTTAAGTTCTATCTGAGCTTGGGTTTCATCTGTAACAAAATAGGAAGGAGATTTGTCACTCTGATAGGGTTGCCAACTCTGATTGCATGTATTCCTGGGGGTTTCATCACATGACTTGCCCTCACCCTCCAGCCATTAGTCGGCCAACACGTCCATCCTTGTGACGTATGGCCTTCCTACACCAATTGGCAGGCACAAAGACTCATTGCCCAATTGAATGATGCTTGAATGTCAGCCAGACAGACTCTTTTCCCCCCCATTTTCAATATTCCTTTTTTAACGTCCCGATTATTTTTCTCCAGGGTGGCATGCAGCAGTTGTCCTGGGATATTAACCTACAATTCCTGGAGACTCCAGGCCAATCCTGGAGGTTTGGCAACCCTACATGACAAAATGTGACATGCAGAATCAGCGTGCTGCAGGTAAGATTTTACAGATATGGCGGAACAGATGTAAAATAATGTGGTTAACATTTTGTGATGACTTCAGTCAGGCAAATGAAGTTGGCCTGTTAGAGTATGGACTCGCTGATTGAGTCTTAATGGATGGCCCAGTCAGACAGCCTCATGTTCCCTATTTAAAGCAGATGTGTCAGTCTCTCTGCCTGCTGAAGCAGGGAGCACACAGGGAGTACTCTGATGTATAGTATGTCTCATAAATAAAGAAACTTAAAGTTAAAGTTTATTTATTAGTCATAAGTAAGGCTTACATTAACACTGCAATGAAGTTACTGTGAAATTCCCCTAGTCGCCACACTCCGGCGCCTGTTCGGGTCAATGCACCTAACCAGCACATCTTTCAGAATGTGGGAGGAAACCGGAGCACCCGGAGGAAACCCACGCAGACACGGGGAGAGTGTGCAAACTCCACACAGACAGTGACCCAAGCCGGGAATCGAACCCGGGTCCCTGGCGCTGTGAAGCAGCAGTGCTAACCCACTGTGCTAATGGGACCTTCGCCTCCGTGGAGTTATTACACATTTAAAAATAGCAACAGCAGTAATGTTGCCTATAAACCTGCACAGATACCAGAGAGACTGGAATACTCACTGAAATGCAATGAATCCAAAGCAAAACAGCACATAATGGAAGTATTTTTGAAACTAAATGAACAATTTCCCTGGAAAATGAAAAGAGGGATGTTAGAGAGTTTTCACACGATTCTGAATCCATTTTGTAAAGTAAAGTAAAGTTTATTTATTAGTCACATTACATTAACAGCTTACATTAACACTACAATGAAGTTACTGTGAAAAATCCCCTCGTCGCCACACTCCGGCGCCTGTTCGGGTACACTGAGGGAGAATTTAGCATGGCCAATGCACCCTAACCAGCACGTTTTTCGGACTGTGGGAGGAAACCGGAGCACCCGGAGGAAACCCACGCAGACACGGGGAGAATGTGCAAACTCCACACAGACAGTGATCCGAGCCAGGAATTGAACCCGGGTCCCTGGTGCCGTGAGGCAGCTGTGCTAACCACCGTGCCACATTGTAAATGTGGTTTCTAAAAATCGTTTTTTATGAACATTGAATTTATTTGTTACTCACTTGTCACTGGTGAAGATATAGCCCAGCACATCTTTTGTGGCTGCAATTATCACTGACATTGCTAAGGCGATGCATCCTGTGGAAAGAAGAGTAAAGCATGAGGAATTCTCACCGAATAATCTCATTGACATTCCAGTTAACTTTTTAAAGGAAGTTGCACCTCACTGCTTCCAGTTACCCTCTCTTTTTCCAACATGTCCTCCCCACCTCTCGTACTTGGTGCCGACTCCCTGCCCGGGTTCAGTTTGACGGACCCTATCATCCCCACTTCCCTCCTGTAATATACTTCAGAGAATTTCTTCTCTGTTAACCCGAGCCAGCGAGTGCCGACTTATTTGACTGTGGTGGAGGAATCACTGCCTTTTGCTCCATTCCTTTCCTATCTACACACGCACTCTGACTAAACATCATGAGCAGCAACCCTGGTTGATTCTCCCCGCCCTAATCCAGGTTGTTGAGGCTGATCTTGCAATGGCATCCCAGCGGAGATCAGCTAACTCAGCACACAGCAGGCATCAGACATGGAATCATTCCAACTCCAAAATCTCCAATAAAAACAGATTAAGGGGCATGGTTTTACTGTGGGATCCAGAACCCTGATGTAAGAACCAACTGGGATCGCAAGCCTACACTGGCAAGACTGACTCAGCAATATTCCCAGAGGCTGCCTCCTAAACAATTGGGATAACACCCATGGGGATTCCCCCTGCATGGGGAATCACGAATTGACCTGCCTCTTGGCCTTGTTAAATATGAGCTCCCTAGGGATTGGTAATTCATGGAGTTCATATACCGAGCCCTGTACAAAGCAAGACCCTGAGAGGGCCCATTAACATTTCAATCCTGGTTGGGATCTGTTGGTTCACCATAGGCTTGTGTTTATTGTTTCATTTCATTTTGTGCAACACAAGCACGGTCCCTTCCCAGCCGACTCCTGGAGTTATGATAGCAATGTCCCATCATGGACCTCCTGGGAAGGCAACATTGCCCAGAAGCTTAAGTAGAGCAGCTATAGCAACACTTCAAGTAGTCTCCCAACACCAAGTTAAAGTCCAACAGGTTTGTTTGGAATCACGAGCTTTTGGAGCGCTGCCCCTTCATCAGGACTCACCTCACGTGATACCAATAAACCTGTTGGACTTTAAGCTGGTGTTGTGAGACTTCTTAATGTGGTCACCCCAATCCAACGCTGGCACCGGCACATCATAGCAACACTTTGGCTAAAAGAACAGGGAGAAAGAGGACAGTCTGATTACTTAAAGCCTCTCAGTCATCTAAGGGTTTAAATCAGTGGTATGATAGAATACTCGCCATTCACCTGGTCTACCCTCAACAACACTCAGCACCAACCAATACACGATTGATAATTAGAATCAATCTCCACCCTGTTCGCTGTTCCCACATTGTTACTGTGATATGTGTGAACTCCAGGATGCAAAAAGCTACTAAGGTGACATCCACAACCTCCTGCAACTGCTGCCACAGAGAAGGAGAAGAGTCTCAATGTAGAAGAAGCAAAGTCGTCACCGAGTGGCCATTAAACTCACACACCATCCTGTCCTGACCACATATCATCATTCCATCATTGTCCCTGGCTCGGAGTCCTGGATTTCCCTGCCTAACACCACAGTGGAAGCACCAGCACCATAAGAACTACAATGAGGAGACCCGCCACTAACATCATCTCAGGGTCACTGGGAAGAGGCAATAAATACAGCATTAAAAACCCCAAACCATAAAGTGTTTAAAAAACCCCAGTGAAAGTGTCCTGTGTGTAGACATCAGGCAAGGATGGAATCAGGCACAGCTGTGATAACTCCTGCAGTCAAATAGCCTGGCAACAATGACTATGTGGGTTGACTGGTGGGTGAGGAGGTGGTGGCGAAGTGGTATTGTCACTGGACTAGGAATCCCGAGACCCAGGTTTGAATCCCCCCATGACAGGTGGTGCAATTTAAATACGATTTTTACAAATCTGTAATTAAAAGTCTCATGAATTCCATGATTTGATTTGATTTATTATTATCACATGTATTAGCATACAGTGAAAAGTATTGTTTCTTGCGTGCTATACAGACAAAGCATACCGTTCATAGAGAAGGAAAGGAGAGAGTGCAGAATGTAGTGTTACAGTCATAGCTAGGGTGTAGAGAAAGATCAACTTAATGCAGGGTAGGTCCATTCAAAAGTCTGACAGCAGCTGGGAAGAAGCTGTTCTTGAGTCGGTTGCTACGTGTCCTCAGGCTTTTGTATGTTTTTCCCAAAGGAAGGAGGTGGAAGAGAGAATGTCTGGGTGCGTGGGGTCCTTAATTATGCTGGCTGCTTTGCCGAGGCAGCGGGAAGTGGTAGACGGAGTCAGTGGATGGGAGGCTGGTTTGCGTGACGGATTGGGCTACATTCATGACCTTTTGTAGTTCCTTGCGGTCTTGGGCAGACCAAGCTGTGATACAACCAGAAAGAATGCTTTCTATGGTGGATCTGTAAAAGTGACATGAAACCGTGGTTGTAAAATAAAATAGTTCACTTCTCTCTGGAAAGATGGAGAATGAGGGGAGATCTAATAGAGGTGTACAAGATTATGAAGGGGATAGATAGGGTGAACGGTGGGAAGCTTTTTCCCAGATCAGAAGTGACGATCACGAGGGGTCACGGGCTCAAGGTGAGAGGGACGAAGTATAACTCAGATATTAGAGGGATGTTTTTTACACAGAGGGTGGTGGGGGCCTGGAATGCGCTGCCAAGTAGGGTGGCGGAGGCAGGCACGCTGACATCGTTTAAGACTTACCTGGATAGTCACATGAGCAGCCTGGGAATGGAGGGATACAAACGATTGGTCTAGTTGGACCAAGGAGCGGCACAGGCTTGGAGGGTCGAAGGGCCTGTTTCCTGTGCTGTACTGTTCTTTGTTCTTTGTTCTTTTAGGGCAGGAAATTGGCTGTCCTTACATGTGACTCAGGGTGGGGGTGGATGGGAAGGTTATTTTTTTCCTCTAATCAGAGCACCTTTTATAAAGGTTGCCCTAATCTCAGTGTCTCACTGAGCTTTAAAAGCTTATTTAATAGTGTCACAAGTAAGGCTTACATTAACACTGCAATGAAGTTACTGTGAAAATCCCCTAGTCGCCACACTCCGGCGCCTGTTCGGGTACACTGAGGGAGAATTTAGCATGGCCAATGCTCCCTAACCAGCACATCTTTCGGACTGTGGGAGGAAACCGGAGCACCCGGAGGAAACCCACGCAGACACGGGGAGAACGTGCAGACACCGCACAGACAGTGACCCAAGCTGGGAATCGAACCTGGGTCCGTGGTGCTGTGAGGCAGCAATGCTAACCCACTGTGCCATACTTACCGGCATGTTTAGGTCCTGCCCCTCAACTGACGGTGTGAAAGACGCCTATTTCTTTTTTTTTTGACCAAATGTCATAAGACCTGCAGAGAGAACCTTCCTGTTTCTCTGGTTTGAAGTCAGACCCTGAGACTTTGCCACTTTTTGGCAATATTCCGCCCATTGCTTGAATAACTGTTGTGCTCATCAGTAATTTTAAACTATTGCACTCACCAATGCAGCACAGAGCAACTTTAGCAGAGTTCATGGCCTGTTGTGGATTACTGGCTCCCAGAGCATTACCCACAAGAACAGTCGCAGCCACACTGTATCCCAGAGAAATCTGCAGGAGAAAGAACATAAATAACTCCATGTGAGCTATTTTCTATTTCCTTTCTTCCATTTAATTGTTGTTGAAGGTAACTTTTCTGTTAATATATTGGAAAGATGCAGAGGCAGTTTTAACTCACCTGTATTTGTATTGCTGTTTGTTAGAAATAGGATACCGCATTAAGTGAGTTTAGTTTAGTGTCAGTGTGGAGGAAAGTGTCTGATACTCGTTAGATGTATTTTTGACAAAGGTGTTTAGACCATAAGACCTAGGAGCAGAATTAGGCCACTCGACCCATCTGCTCTGCCATTCAATCATGGCTGATGTTTTTCTCATCCCCATTCTCCTGCCTTTTCCCCATATCCCCTGATCCCCTTATTAATCAAGAACCTATCTATCTCTGTCTTAAAGACACTCAATGACCTGGTCTCCACAGCATTCTGCGGCAAAGAGTTCCACACATTCACCACTCTCTGGCTGAAGAAATTCCTCCTCATCTCTGTTTTAAAGGAGCGTCCCTTCAGCCTGAGGTTGTGCCCTCTGGTCTCTCCTACTAGTTGAAACATCCTCTCCATGTCCACTCTATCCAGGCCTCGCAGTATCCTTCCTGTAGGTTTCAATAAGATCCGCCCCCCCCCTCATCCTTCTAAACTCCAATGAGTACAAGACCCAGAGTCCTCAACCGTTCCTCATATGACAAACCCTTCATTCCTGGATCATTCTTCTGAACCTCCTCTGGACCCCCTCCAAGGCCAGCACATCCTTCCTTAGGTATGGGGCCCAAAACTGCTCACAATACTCCAAATGGGGTCTGACCAGAACCTTGTACAGCCTCAGAAGTACATCCCTGCTCTTGTATTCATTCCTCCCTATCTCTGAATCCTCCTCTCGCCCGACAACCCTCCGAGTTCTCTGTGCTTCTCTAATACTGGCTGGTTTTTCACCCCAACTTTCATCACAAACACGTGTGGCCATGCAGTCCGCCGTGTAGCTGCTAAACTCTGGAATTCCTTGTCCTAAACCCCTCCCATTCTCTCCCTTTCTCTCCTTTAACAAGCTCCTAAAAAGCTGGAATATTAGACCAGGGGGCGATTTACCATCATGTTAGGGCCCGTTTTTGGGCACGGCTTGGTGGTAAAGTCAGGCGTAAAGCACTTAGCGTGATTGGCGCCGGTTTTCGCAACCTGCGCCATTTTATGAGCGACGGGTTTCCGACACAGTCAGCCTCTCTCTGGAAATGGGCGGGAGGCAGGTCAATATATGGACATTTATTATAATTTATTATAATAAATATTTTACATCTGCTTAGTGAGCCCAGGGCTCAATCATCCGGGCCCGCCCTCCCTTTATAACCTCGCTGGGAAAGGTTCTCGTCGGCGAGGAATTAGACCCGCTCCCCATGAACAAGGAGTAGTCGACTTGGCCCCGCGATGGAACCGGAGGCCATTGAGGCCCCCCGGGGAGGCCGAGGGCAAAGGATGGGGTGCCCCATGTGCAGTGCCAGACTGGCAGTGCCACCCTGGCATCTGGTCAATGCCAGCCTGGCACCTGGGCAATGCCCATTGGGCAGTGTCAGGGGGTTTGGCTAGTGGGGGGGCAGGGCCAGTGGCGGAGGGGCCAGTGCCGGTGGGGGCGAATGGGGACAGGGGCTAATGTGGGGGAGGAGCTAATGTGGGGGAGGGGCCTGTTCCAACTCTGCAGCCATCAATGGGGTGGAGGGAGAGGGGGGAGGGAGAGGGGGTCTGCTGCCACTCTGCAGCTTTCAGTGGGGCCAGGGAGGGGGGGAGGGAGAGGGGGGTCTGCTGCCACTCTGCAACGATTGGTGGAGGCAGGGCAGCGAGTCTGCGATCGGTGGGGGGAGGGCAGCAGGTCTGCGATTGGTGGGGGGGAGGGCAGCGGATCCGTGTTCGGTGCAGGAGGGGGGGTCGGCGATTGGTCTGGGCGGCGGGAGGGGTTAGGCAGGGGGCTATATCTCCGGTTGCGGGCCGCCGCGACTGCAGGGGGGGAGGAGCTGTTTCAGGCTGCCTGCAGTAGCAGGAGCCTGACAGCTCTCTCTTTGTCCGTCAGATCCCTGCTTCTGCTAAGGCGCATGTGCAGCATCAGAGTCCTGCACATGCGCACTCCCTCCCTCTGCAGGCTTTTGGGCAGGTTAAGCCCCTGCAGCAAGCAACAGGCTTGCTGATATTTTTGCAGGCAGAGTGCGTATGGGGGGGCCTGAAAACATGCCCACAAGACGGAACTGAAACTCTCCCAGTTTCAAGTCCGCCCAATACTCAGAAACAAAATGGTAAAATTACCCCCCAAGTTTTTGCTCACATTTTGGAATAACAATTGAAAGATCGTGTTTGAGAATGCTTCTCTAAAGTGCATTGAGAAGACTTATTTTGTTGAAGGCGCTATCTAAATGCGTTATTGTTGTTGGCGTGTGATCCTCATTGAGGAACCAGATAGCCCCTGACAAAATTAGAACCAGATTCCAAGGTGAATCAGCAGCTGGATCACCTGCTGGAAAGCTCGTCCACATCCCATTAACAACCCATCACTGATGCTGGGAACATGCGTTACCATTGCTGTTAAAGCCAGTGGCTCTGTTTCTGTTCTGCAGCTTACCTGCACAGGAGAAGGCAGAGAAGATTGAAGTTTGATGATGATGCCAAGTTAAGAGGGGTTGCAAAATGAGGAAAGGCAAGCAATTGCAGCGGAAAGTAAGCCGTTTAGAATTGTGGGCAGATAGGTGGCAAATGCAGTTTAATGCAGAGAAACATGAGGCCATTCAGCCCATTGAGCCTGCCCCAACACCAATCCTACACAGGTCCTATCACCGTCACTCCACGTATTTACCCTGCTTATCCCTTACACTAAGGGGCAATTTCCCACGGCCAATCCATCCAACCTTCACATCTTTTGACACTAATGGAAAATTTAGCATGGCCAATCCACCTAACCTACACATCTTTGGACAAAAGAGGCAATTTAGCATGGCCAATCCGCCTAACCTGCACATCTTTTACACTAAGGGGCAATTTAGCATGGCCAATCCACCTAACCTGCACATCTTTTACACTAAGGGGCAATTTAGCATGGCCAATCCACCTAACCTACACATCTTTGGACAAAAGAGACAATTTAGAATGGCCAATCCACCTAACCTACACATCTTTTACACTAAGGGGCAATTTAGCATGGCCAATCCACCTAACCTGCACATCTTTTGACACTAAGGGGCAATTTAGCATGGCCAATCCACCTAACCTGCACATCTTTCGGACTGTGGGAGGAAATCGGAGCGCCCGGAGGAAACCCACGCAGACACGGGGAGAACGTGCAGACTCCGCACGGTCACCCAAGACTGGAACCGAACCCGGGTCCCTGGCGCTGTGAAGCAACAGTGCTAACCACCGTGCCACTGCGCTGTGGAGAGGATTATTAGCATGTGGAATACTTTAGTACGAGGAGTGACTGAGGGATGGACCATAGTATCATTTTGAATGGAATCGTGTAACTATTTGAAAAGGAAGAATGTAAAGGCACTGATGGAAGGGGAGACAAATGGAATTGTGGAAGATAGCTCCAGTTGACAAGTTTTATATTGCCTTCTTCTTTGATGAGGTTTTAGTGACTCTTTGAGGGTACAGCTACCACTTAGCAAATAGATCAGTGGTATTACTGAAGGTGCAGTGTGACTGCCTGCTCCCCTGAGTCTGAGATGCACTATAATGGACCAGATTACATCGAACGGAATAGTCCTTCATTGTAAGAGCAGTAAAAAGAAGGGAATGTTTAATCTTCATTTCATACTTTCTCCAGGTGCTAAGTGTGATTTTGCCCACTTCCTGTGTTAAAATTGCTATTCTTTAGTTAAAACATGCCTCAGATATATAAATATTGCATTTCACTTGGACACATCCTTTGGTCATGAAAAGAACTAAACAATTGCAGTCAGTTTCTGTA
The DNA here is from genome assembly GCF_964213995.1 of Mustelus asterias. Taxonomy (NCBI): domain Eukaryota; kingdom Metazoa; phylum Chordata; class Chondrichthyes; order Carcharhiniformes; family Triakidae; genus Mustelus; species Mustelus asterias. Next base: position 9,241,526 of record NC_135812.1, read on the forward strand.
CAGAATCTTCATCCTTACCCTGTATGTTATTCCTAATATGTAGAAAATGATGCCCTGGGCTCCGAGTTCAACTTCATTAACTAACCCTGCGAACAGGAAGGAAATAATCAGTAAATTAAACTGCCCTAAAGCAAACTAACTAACTAACCGCATGTGGCATGGTGGCGCAGTGGTTAGCACTGCTGTCTCACAGCGCCAGGGACTTGGGTTCGATTCACAGTTTGGGTCACTGTCTGTGTGGAGTTTGCACATTCTCCCCGTGTCTGCGTGGGTTTCCTTCGGGTGCTCCGGTTTCCTCTCACATTCTGAAAGACGTGCTGGTCAGGTACATTGACCTGAACAGGCGCCGGAGTGTGGCGACTAGGGGAATTTCACAGTAGCTTCATTGCACTGTTAATGTAAGCCTTGCTTGTGACTAATAAATAAACTTTAAAAAAAAACTTTACTGTTCAGAGAGAAAAAAATACCTTGCGTGGAATTAAGCTTCCCACAGATCGGAAACAAATTTCTTGTGTTTTTGTTTTGGGGAGTGGGTCCAAACCTCTAATTACCCTCCCCCGATTATTGTGTCCAAGAGGGTTGTGGGGGTGGGGGGAGGGGGGCGGTTATCTGCCAGTGTCAATCAGAAACCACTGCCAGGAGTATGTTATGGCACAGAAGGAGGCCACGTGGCCACCTACCTGTGTTGGGGAGGTGGGACGGGGGGGGGTGCATTCTGCCACCCCATTAGGCCTGGTGCAGACCCCATTATGTGGGGAACATTTGGTGAGAGGCCCATGTTAGGGATCAGGTCAGAAACCCCAAAGAATATTATGAAGTTAGCCTAGACTCCAAACTATTTTTAGAATTTGGCATTCGTGTGAGGATAAGATGTTTCACTTGATGTGTGATTCTATTGAGCCATTTGGAAGCTTTTATTAACAATTTAACTTTTATTAACTTTAGCTAACAATACAGTTTAAACATGACAAAAAGAATTAGCATAACTTTTACCAATTGAAATACTTAAACTTGACAATGTACAATTCTTAACTGCTAGCCTATCTCTATTGGTTCCAATTTAAGCAATGCTCCCCATAGGCGTAAACTCCTCTTCACAATCAATTAGCAAGCAACAGGCTTACGTGCTGGCAGGTGGGCTGCTGGTCCTCAAACCCCCAGAACACCTCTGGAATGAAGTACCTACTTTTTAGCAGATACCAATCTACCATCTCCGAAGAGAGAGAGAGAGAGTCGAGCTCTTGCTTCTTGTAGATCCAAGCAAAGATCTGCCTGCTTTTTCTCTGTAAGTTTAGTTCTGCCCATATACATGACTGTCTCTTGTCAATCAACCTAATTAAACCTTTCGCTGAAACCCCAGGGGGCAACCAAAAAAAAACCGCAATAGCTCAATTAAAAAACAACACCCCAATAACAAGGATTGATTATTCTTCTGCATTCTCCGCATGTGGGCTGCCTGGAGCAGACAGATCGGCACTGATTAAACTGAGCTGGCTCTGAACCATCCCCTGTGCAAGAACTATGATATAAATACATTTCTTAAAGGTACAGTAGATAGATATCAGAAGGACATATTTCACACAGAGGGTCGTGGGGGCCTGGAATGTGTTGCCGGGCAAGGTGGTGGAGGCGGACACACTGGGAACGTTTAAGACTTATCTAGACAGCTATATGACCGGAGTGGGAATGGAGGGATACAAAAGAGTGGTCTAGTTTGGACCAGGGAGCGGCGCGGGCTAATTGTTCCTTGTTTCTCGTTTCAAGGCTTCATTCTATGATCATCTTGCTGGTGCCAGTACAGAGCGAGACTGCGGATAGTTGGGAACCTGTCTCGGGGGCAGGGAATTCATATGGTGTTCATGGAAGTGGAAATGACTAGGGTTGGGAAGCATTTTCCGATCAGGGCCATTGTGATCTCCTGGACTCGTTTCGATCGCCTCAGGGGGTCGGAGAGGAATTTCCCAGATTTTTTTTTTCCCCATATTGGCCCTGGGGTTTTTCACTCTGGGTTTTCGCCTCTCCCTGGGGATCACATGGTCTGGAATAGGGGGGTGGGGGTGAGTTAATAGGTTGTAATGAACAAAGCATCGTAGCTGTGAGGGACAGCTCGGTGGATAGGATATTGGTATGTAGATAGGCTGGAAAATTGGGCGGGGATCCTGGATTCAGGATTCAATCCTGGACCGGGGAGCGGCGCGGGCTTGGAGGGCCGAAGGGCCTGTTCCTGTGCTGTATTGTTCTTTGTTCTTTTTGTTCTTAGTATCGTCACACCTAAAATTGGATTTGTGCTGGATGTAAATCGGTTTCTGATCTTCCCGGGTCCAGATGCTGACCAGAATCTCCCAGTGATTGCCTGCCAATGGCCAGGGGGATTGATATGGGAGGAAGGCTGAAGGCAGCCATCCTAAGGAGCAGGCAGCATTTCACCCAGAGAGAGAAGGCGTGGGAGAGGGGATGGGGGTACATGCGCTGCACTGTAAGGTTTAACGTCACAGGTCAGGCAGTGGTTGTCTGGGTTTCTTAGGTGTAAAGGCATGAGAGCCACGAAAACCGTGCGATGTCCAACGCTGAGTATCCACGGTATCTATTAATGTTGCCCTCCTCTGCATCTGGGAGCACTTGTGGCCTCTGATATTCCAGTGAGTCATGCTCATCCAGCCAATTGGCAATCATCATTCTTGATGATGGGCAAGTAACACTGCAATGAAGTTACTGTGAAAATCCCCTAGTCGCCACACTCCGGCGCCGGTTCGGGTAACACTGAGGGAGAATTTAGCACGGCCAATGCACCCTAACCAGCACGTCTTTCGGGACTGTGGGAGGAAACCGGAGCACCCGGAGGAAACCCACGCAGACACGGAGAGAACGTGCAGATTCCGCCCAGATAGTGATCCAAGTCGGGAAGCGAACCCTGGTGCTGTGAGGCAGCAATGCTAACCACTGTGTCACCACCTATGGTGTGTATTTTCAAACACTGAGGATGTTTATTTACCTGCAAATAAAATTCCACTATCATAGGCCCACCATTCGCCACAAAGCATCAGCATGCTAAGAATTGCCAACCGTGTAAAGTGGCCCCACTCCTGCAGGCACTCAGTGGACCATCCTACACAAAGAAAACCAGTGGAGTTACTAACACAGTATAAAGTAGGACGAGAGAAAATCATTCACAACATCCAGGTCAGCTCAACTTTCAAATTGACTCTGGGTTTTGTTGTGATGGATGTAGCAGGGTGTTCTGATTAGCATATCACTGAATTTGCATATCGTTAAATACATCCTCACCACAGGAAGTGATGTGTGGCAACATGTAACAGAGCGGTTGGAGCGATACTCTGATAGCCTGTGTACACAGAGCTCTCCTGCTACTCTGAATATAGTCTGTTCATCAATAAAAAACCCAAACACTTACACCATTCATCAATGTGTGATTGGGAGTTTGTGTTCGAGTTCAGTAACAGAACAGATATATCTCTATCCTTTTGTCATAGACCCCCCCGGAGGGTGTATAGAGAGGGTCCAATTGGATATTGTCCATTTCACATCATTGCCCAGAGTGTAAATGAGCCTCCCTGAAACCTACCTGTCCAGGTTCCAACATACAGCTTTTTCCAGCGGATATATCCAAACAGGAGAATAGCTTGACAGTACTGAGAGGCAACATTGGCAGCAGCCGAACCCCTGGGAAACAAGTTTGCAGATTAAAGGCAGCTTCAAATAAAGTCTGGATCATCGTTCAGGCAAAGATTCATTTACCAGAACCCGGATTCAAATATAGATTTGATATTTAACATTTTGAAACTTGTTTCTTACTTACGGCACTCCCAGGTTCAGCACAAAGAGCAAGAGATAATTGATGACAGCATTGAGGATGTTGGCGATGAAACCAGTGAGAATCTGAGGCATGATGATCCCCTGAGGTGGGAACAAAACAATGAAGTCATTCCTGAAATTACCCTTCAAGACTTAATAGAGGTGTATAAAATTATGAAAGGCATAGATAGGGTGAACGGTGGGAAGCTTTTCCCCAGGTCGGTGGTGACGTTCACGAGGGGTCATAGGTTCAAGGTGAAGGGGGGGAGGTTTAACACAGATATCAGACGGACATATTTTACACAGAGGGTGGTGGGGGCCTGGAATGCGCTGCCAGGCAAGGTGGTGGAGGCGGACACACTGGGAACGTTTAAGACTTATCTAGACAGCCATATGAACGGAGTGGGAATGGAGGGATACAAAAGAATGGTCTAGTTTGGACCAGGGAGCGGCGCGGGCTTGGAGGGCCGAAGGGCCTGTTCCTGTGCTGTATTGTTCTTTGTTCTTAATAGAAAACAGGTTCTTTTTAATTCATTCATGGAATGTGCCATCACTGGCTCGGCCAACGTTCATTGCCCATTCATAATTGCCCTTGAGAGGGTGGTGGTGAGCTGCCTTTCTGAACCGCTGCAGTCCATGAGGTGTAGGTACTCCCATGGTGCTGTTGGGAAAACTGTGATAGGGAACCAATAGGGAAACCACTGTGCATCACCATCTGTAACCAAAGGTAAACTCAAACTGAAAAGGAGTCCCAGGATTGTCACCCAGTGACAAGTGAAGGAACGGTAATATAATTCCAAGTCAGGATGGTGAGTGGCTTGGAGAGAAACTTCCTGGTGATGATGTTCCCAGGTATCTGCTGTTCCTGTCCTTCCAGACGGTAGTGGCCGTGGATTTGGAAGTTGCTGCCTAAGGAGTGTTGGTGAGTTCCTGCCATGAATCTTGTAGATAGTACACATAGCTGCACTGTGCACCTGTAGTGGAGGGTGTAAGTGTTTGAGATTGGGGTGCCAATCAAGCTGCCTGCTTTGTCTTGGATGGTGTCAAGCTTCTTGGGTGTTGTTGGAGCTGCACTCATCCAGGGAAGTGGAGAATATTCCATCACACTCCTGATTTGTCCCTTTTTTAAATTCACTTGTGGGACATGGGCGTCGCTGGCTGGCCAGCATTTATTGCCCATCCCTAGTTGCCCTTGAGAAGGTGGTGGTGAGCTGCCTTCTTGGGACTCTTCAGTCCATGTGCTGACCCACAAGGCCCTTAGGGAGGGAATTCCAGGATTTTGACCCAGCGACTGTAAAGGAACGGTGATATATTTCCAAGTCAGGATGGTGAGTGGCTTGGAGGGGAACTTGCAGGTGGTGGTGTTCCCATTTATCTGCTGCCCTTGTCCTTCTAGATGGAAGTGGTTGTGAGTTTGGAAGGTGCTGTCTAAGGATCTTTGGTGAGTTGCTGCAGTACATCTTGTAGATGGTACACACTGCTGCTACTGAGCGTCGGTAGTGGAGGGAGTGAATGTTTGTAGATGTGGTGCCAATCAAGTGGGGCTGCTTTGTCCTGGATGGTGTCGAGCTTCTTGAGTGTTGTTGGAGCTGCACCCATCCAGGCAAGTGGGGAGCATTCCATCACACTCCTGACTTGTGCCTTAGAGATGGTGGACAGGCTCTGGGGAGTCAGGAGGTGGGTTACTCGCCGCAGGATTCCTAGCCTCTGATGATCGACAGGCTTTCTGGTCCGGATGTATTCTGTATCAGTGTGAAACCATGCTGGCAGGATGGTCGATTGGATGGCGTGGGAGGGAATTTCCCTCATGTGTCCATTTGATTCCCGGCAATGAGAAACAAGCAGCTTCCTGACGGTTTCTCTCAGGAATGGCGGCTGCAAGTTCCCGCTGTCATTCCACACTGTCAGAACGTTTCAGCTCCTGATGCAGCGTCTGTCCCTCGCACCCCATAAACCCCACTGCTGGATGGACCCCAAATTCCCAGACTCTGATTGCAGCTCCCTTGTCCAAATTCATCCCTGAGATAGTATCAATTTTCTCCCCTTGTCTGATTGGTCATCAAAATAACCAATAACGTGAAACTAACAGCGCACAACTCTATCCCACTGCAATAATTATCGAATTTCATTCACATCCCAACATTCAGTAATTTTACCTGACTCTGAAGGTATCTGATCTCTAAGTCATAAAGAAACACTGCCTAAGAAAGAATATTGAAAATAATTAGCAGCAGACAGTGTATCGATCACTATTGAAATAGAAAAGAAAGTTACATTCAGCCAGTGCCGTGTTGGGGTTCTGTTCCATCTGAGTGCAGAGTATTCACACACACCCTGTATGGTCAAAGCTGGAACTGCCTCGGATATCATAGAGTCATAGAGGTTTACAGCATGGAAACAGGCCCTTCGGCCCAACTTGTCCATGCTGCCCCTTTTTAAAAAACCCCTAAGCTAATCCCAATTGCCCGCATTTGGCCCATATCCCTCGATACCCATCTTACCCAAGTAACTGTCTAAATGCTATCTAAAAGACAAAATTGCACCCACCTCTACTACTACCTCTGGTAGCTTGTTCCAGACACTCACCACTCTCTGTGTGAAAAATATTGCTCCTCTGGACACTTTTGTATCTCTCCCCTCTCACCTTAAACCTATGCCCTCTGGTTTTAGACTCCCCTACCCTTGGGAAAAGATATTGACTATCTGGCTGATCTGTGCCCCTCATTATTTTATAAACCTCTATAAGATCACTCCTCAGCCTCCTACGCTCCAGAGAAAAAAGTCCCAGTCTATCCAGCCTCTCCTTATAACTCAAACCACCAACTCCCAGTAGCATCCTAGTAAATATTTTCTGCACTCTTTCTAGATTAATTACATCCTTTCTATAATAGGGTGACCAGAACTGTACACAGTATTCTAAGTGTGGCCTTACCAATGTCTTGTAGAACTTCAACAAGACGTCCCAACTCCTGTATTCAATGTTCTGACCGATGAAACCAAGCATGTCGAATGCCTTCTTCACCATTCTGTCCACCTGTGACTCCACTTTCAAGGAGCTATGAACCTGTACTCCTAGATCTCTTTGTTCTGGAACTCCCCCCAACACCCTGCCATTAACTGAGTATGTGAAACGTACAAATATGGCATTAGCCTGCTCACCATCGCTCAGTTCATAGCCCTCTGACAGCAGAGTCAGAAGAATGTGGGTTCAAGTCTCACTGCAGAGAAATCTGCTCTGACACTCAGACTGTCTGACTAAGGACCGTGCTGGTGAAAGAAAATAGACCTGAAATGTTCACTCAGATTTTCTCTCCACAGATACTGCCTGACTTGCTGAACATTTCCAGCTTTTTCTGTTTGTATTTCAATTTCCAGCAGCTGTATTTGAGAGGACATGGTGGCGTAAGGTTATTGTCACTGGACTAATAATCTCACGGGATCCAGGATAAGGTAGCCAAATGGATATAAAATTGGCTTGATGACAGATGCCGGAGGGTGGTTGTAGAGGGTTGTTTTTCAAACTGGAGGCCTGAGGCCAGCGGTGTGCCTCAGGGATCAGTGCTGGGTACTTATTTGTCATTCATATTAATGATTTGTATGAGAATTTAGGAGGCATGGTTAGTAAGCTTGCAGATGACACCAAGATTGGTGGCATAGTGGACAGTTCAGAAAGTTATTTAGGATTGCAATGGAATCTTGGTCAATTGGGCCAGTGGACTGACGAATGGCAGATGAAGTTTAATTTAGATAAATGCGAGGTGATGCATTTCGGTTGATCAAACCAAGGCAGGGCTTATTCAGTTAATGGTAGGGTGTTGGGGAGAGTTACAGAACAAAGAGATCTGGGGGTACATGTTCATAGCTCCTTGAAAGTGGAGTGACAGTTGGACAGAGTGGTGAAGAAGGCATTCAGCATGCTTGGTTTCATTGGTCAGAACATTGAATACAGGAGTTGGGATGTCTTGTTAAAGTTGTACAAGACATTGGTAAGGCCACACTTGGAATACTGTGTACAGTTCTGGTCACCCTATTATACAAAGAATATTATTAAACTAGAAAGAGTGCAGCAAAGATTTACTAGGATGCGACCTGGACTTGATGGTTTGAGTTACAAGGAGAGGCTGGATAGGCTGGGATGTTTTTTCTCTGGAGTGAAGGAGACTTAGAGGTGATCTTAAAGAGGTTTTCAAAATAATGAGGGGCATAGATCAGCTAGACAGTCAATATCTTTTCCCAAAGGTAGGGGAGTCTAAAACTAGAGGGCACAGGTTTAAGGTGAGAGGGGAGAGATACAAAAGGGTCCAGAGGATCAATTTTTTCACACAGAGGGTGATGAGTGTCTGGAACAAGCTGCCAGAGGTAGTACTAGAGGCGGGTACAATTTTGTCTTTTAAGAAGTGTTTAGACAGTTACATGGGTAAGATGGGTATAGAGGGATATGGGCCAAATGCGGGCAATTGTGACGAGCTTAGGGGTTTAAAAAAAAAGGGCGGCATGGACAAGTTGGGCTTAAGGGCCTGTTTCCATACTGTAAACCTCTATGATTCTCTGACTCTAATCCATGGAATCTGGGTAAAAATATTCTGGGGACCCGGGTTCGAATCCCACCATGGCGGATGGTGAACTTTAAGTTGAATAAAATCCGGGATTAAAATTCTAATGATTGTCATAAAAGCCCATGAGGTTCATCAATGCCTTTCAGGAAAGGCAGTCTGTTGTCGTACATGTAACTCCAGACCCACAGAAATCTGGATGATTCTAAAAGAAATGCCCTCTGAAATGGCCTCACAAGCCACTCAGCTGAAGAGCAATTGCGGATGGGCAATAAATGCTGGTCCAGCCAGCGACACCCACATCCGATGAACAAATGAATAAAATGTAAGTTGCTGTTGTGTCATCCTGATATCTGTAGCTTAATAAATGATGAAATTGGCCAGTCAGTCACATTGTGAATTTGCTGACTGGAATCTTTGGCCCTTTCGGTCAGAACAACGTTTGTATAATCAACGACTGTGTGTGTGTTTGGATTAGAATTACCCATAATGAATTACTCACAGGAAGGCCAGGAATAAACATCTCCACATAGAGTTGTGCCAACCTGTAAGAAAAGTGGATGGTAACAATAGAGAAACCACTGAGCATCACCATCTGTAACCAAAGATAAACCCAAGCTGAGGTAAGTCATTCAGCGCAGCCAAGCGCCACCATACGGTGCCATGGCAACGAAGGTAGGAAGTTAGGCCTGGCACAGACTGGAGCCACAGCCGGATTTCTGTACCAGGCACAATAAAACCAGGAAATCAGTGAATCCAGTGACGGTCACTCCAGGAAATTCTGATGTTTTACTAACATTTGACCTGTTCATACGTTCCTCCGTTCAGACAGTGGAAACAATTCAATCAGGGCCTTCAAAGGGGAATTGGATAATTAAATGAGAAATAATTACAGGGATATTTAGATGGAGCAGGAGAGGGACTAACTGGATTGCTGTCTGACAGAGCCAGTTAGACTCGATGGGCTGAATTCCATCCTTCTGTCCTCTACTGTCCCCGATCTACTTCCGAGAAGGAAAGAAAAATTTGAAATTTTCCAATCCTAGTATAAATCGTTAAGGCAGGCAGCAGTAAAACGAACACACACTTCCATTGGATCGCTGGACCACATTGCTTCTTTCACTCAAATACCATTCCCTTTATTTCATTGTTCTTGGGTGGGCATGGCTAGGCTGGCATTTATTGCCCACCCCCCATAATTGCCTTTGAGTGGGTGGTTAAGAGTCGCCTTACTGAATTGCTGCATCCATGTGGTCTAGGTGCACTCACTGTGCTGTTAGGGAGGGAGTTCCAGGATTTTCCAGCTACAAAGATAATCAAATGTCAATGAAACACTCACTTGGCCACTGCAGGAGACTGTTTGCAAGCCAATAAAATGTGCTCGATGTTTATGAAGAGCGCCCAGCAGGGGAAGCAGGCTATCATGAGAATGAGAATCCCTCTTTGGAGAATTACTCCAATTCGCTTCAAGTTCTTGCTGCCGTACGTCTGAAAAATCAGAATAAAAGTTAAAGTGAATTGGATCAATATTGCATGTTACATTTACTGTGTAAATTCGCTGCTGAGTTTCCTCTGTTACAAAAGCGATGGCATTTCAAAAGTTTTTCATTGTTGGCAAAGTGGTTTTGAATGTGGTGAGGTTGTGAACATCTCTACACCAAATGTAGGGCGCAACCTTCCCAAAACGTCTCTAAGGACACGATCTCACAACCTCTTCCCACCTGACTTTCGGTGAGGTGAGGTGGTAAGATAGGGCGGGAGGTTAAAAAGGAGAAAGGCGCCCGGTTTTTCGCCTCCCCCGATCATACCGGTCCTACTTTGTCGGCGAAATCAGCTTGGCGCCCGATTTAAATATTAATGACATTCTTAGCATGCAATTCACCACTCCGGGACGCTATCCTCCGAGCTCACTGACCTTACCCACCTCACTGGTCAAGGTTCTTCCTGGCGGGAATCCAAGCTGGTCTCCACATTCTCAACTCTTAAGCCGCGCATTCATCTGCACTATTCTATTTCCGTGCTTGCTGGCACGTGGCACTGGGAGTAATCCAGAGATTACAATCCAAGTCAAGAAATTCCATTACATCGATACATAGAATCACACAGTGCAGAAGGAGGCTATTCAGCCCATCGAGTCCTACCCAGGCCCTATCCCCATAACCCATGCATCTACCCTCGCTAGTCCCCCTGACACTAAGGGGGATTTTCAAGTTTGCTGATGACACCACCGTTGTGGGTCAGATCTCAAACAATGATGAGATGGAAAGAGATGGAGAATCTGGTGAGCTGTTGCGATGACAATAATTTCTCCCTCTGTGTCAACAAAACGAGGGAGATAGTCATCGACTTCAGGAAGCGTAGTGGAGGGCATGCCCCTATCCTCATCAATGGGGGCGATGTAGAAATGGTTGAGAGCTTCAGGTTTTTAGGTGTCCAGCTCACCAACATCCTGTCTTGGTCCCTCCATGCGGAAGCTATAGCTAAGAAAGTCCACCAATGCCTCTACTTTCTCAAGCGACTGAGGAAATTTGGCATGTCAGCTACGACTCTCACCAACTTCTACAGATGCATCATAGAAAGCATTCTTTCTGGTTTATCACAGCTTGGTATAGCTCCTGCTCTGTCTAAGACTACAAAAGACTGCAAAGGGTTGTGAATGAAGCTCAGTCCATCATGCAAACCCCATCCATTGACACTGTCTATACTTCCCGCCAGCTCGGAAAAGCTGCCAGTATAATCAAGGACCCCAAGCAGCCTGGACATAGTCTTTTCCATTTTCTTCCATCAGGAAAAAAAAATACAAAAGTCTGAGGTCACATACCAACCAAGTCAAAAACAGCTTCTTACTTGCTGCTATCAGACTCTTGAATGGGCCTACCTCGCACTAAGTTGATCTTTCTCTACACCCTAGCTATGACTAACACTACATTCTGCACACTCTCCTTTCCTTCCCTATGTACAGTATGCTTTGTCTGTATAGCGCACAAGAAACAATACTTCTCACTGTACACCAATGGATAGATAACTGGTTAACAACACCAGGTTAAAGTCCAACAGGTTTATTTGGTAGCAAAAGCCACTAGCTTTTGGAACAGCTAGTGGCTTTTGCTACCAAATAAACCTGTTGGACTTTAACCTGGTGTTGTTAGACTTCTTACTGTGTTTACCCCAGTCCAACGCCGGCATCTCCACATCATAGATAACTGGTTGGCAGAGAGAACACAAAGAGTAGGAATTAATGGGTGCTTTTCAAATTGGCAGGCAGTAACTAGTGGGGTGCCACAGGGATCGGTGCTGGAACCCCAGCTATTCATAATATATATTAATGATTTGGATGAGGGAACAAAATGTAACATCTCAAAGTTTGCCGATGATACCAAGTTGGGTGGGAGGGTGAACTGTGACGAGGATGCAGAGATCCTTCAGAATGATCTGGACAGATTGGGTGAGTGGGCAAATCAATGGCGATGCAGTATAATTTGGATAAATGTGAGGTTATTCACTTTGGAAGCAAAAACAAGAAGGCAGATTACTTTGACAAACGGTCATCGGGACTCGAAATGTCAACACTGTTCTCTCCTTACAGATGCTGCCAGATTTGCTCAGATTTTCTATCTTAAGGCAGATTACTACCTGAATGACTGTAAATTGGGGGAGGGGAGTGTGCAGTGGGACCTGGGTGTCCTTGTGCACCAGTCGCTGAAGGTAAGCATGCAGGTGCAGCAGGCGGTAAAGAAGGCAAATGGTATGTTGGCCTTCATTGCGAGAGGTTTCGAGTACAGGAGCAGGGACGTGTTGTTGCAATTATACAGGGCCTTGGTGAGGCCACACCTAGAGTATTGTGTGCAGTTTTAGTCTCCTTTTCTGAGGAAGGATGTTCTTGCTCTCGAGGGAGTGCAGCGAAGGTTTACCAGGCTGATTCCGGGGACGGCGGGACTGATGTATGAGGAGAGAATGACGAGGTTAGGATTGTTTTTGCTGGAGTTCAGACGAATGAGGGGGGATCTCATGGAGACTTATAAAATTCTAACAGGACTAGACAGGGTAGATGCAGGGAGGATATTTGATGGTGGGGGAGTCCAGATCCAGGGGTCACAGTCTGAGGATTCGGGGTAGACCATTTAGGACGGAGGTGAGGAGACATTTCTTCACCCAAAGAGTGGTGAGTCTGTGGAATTCATTACCACAGGAAGCAGTTGATGCCAAAACATTGAATGTATTCAAGAGGCGGCTGGATATAGCACTTGGGGCGAATGGGATCAAAGGTTATGGGGAGAAAGCAGGATTAGGCTATTGAGTTGGATGATCAGCCATCGTGATGAATGGCAGAACAGGCTCGAAGGGCCAAATGGCCTCCTCCTGCTCCTATCTTCGATGTTTCTATGGTTCTATGTAATGCATGTGACAACAATAAATCAAATCAAATCAAATTTCTTTTCTCACATTTATTCCAAGTTACAAAAAATGAATGGTTAAGAATCGGCATTCCGAGTTTCTCTTCTGGGATTTGGGATTCCCTTGCATTGAACATCAGGGGGGTTCATAACATCTTTAACTCAAAATGAAATGAAGAGTTCCAGATGAACACCTAATGTTGGGGACATGCCCATGTAATCTGGTTCTACTGGGAGAGGAAAGCAAACAGAAACCCATTGAAATGTGACAACATTTGACCGGGAAGAAGCAACAAAAGGAAACAAAATCAGAGGGGTAGGGTCAGAGGGAATAAAAATGCATACTAATGATCTGTAAGATTCAGACTAAAACCAGACAAGTGCTGTCGGAATGCTACACTTCAGGTGTGATCTTACTACCCGTTCACACCACACTCCCACTGCAGCGAAGACGGAGAATTTGGCGGCAAGCCAAGTCTCCGTTGATTGCAGCGGGATGGGAAAATCCTGCTGGCGTGAACGGTCAGAAAATTCCAGCCTTCATCTCTCGTGCCGGAACCAACACTCCGCCATTTTTTGGTTGGATTCTGATTCAGGTTAAAGTAGAATTGACAAGAAGTGAATTTTTGGGGGTGAACTTGTTCATTTGGGGTCCATTCGATAAATTTCTTTCTTTTGGTTTATGGATCCGGGTGGGGAGCGTAATAACAATCAGGAGTTAGCTACACTTACCTGAGATATCAGAGTGTCACAGGTTCCAGACAACCCCATACCTATGGCCATACCCGCTCCAGTTATTACCTGTCCAAAAGAAATAAGGAAAAGGAACAATTAGCAAAACCAACATGAATGCAAGTCAGGCAAAAGTAACGCAAGATTGGATCTATTTTACGTGTAAATTGTGATTTTATTTTTGTTTTTTGCTCTTCATTCTTTCCCTTTTCTTCTTCCCTCAGCTTGCAATTCTTCACAATCTCTTGTTTGATCCCGACTCAATTCCCTATGTTTCTGACAGGCGCACAATCTGCCACCCTCACTAAACCTGGGCTTATTCAAAACTCTCCTGCCTGTATCTGAGCTCCCCCAAACTGCTTTATGCCCTTCATCACTTTGATCTACATTGGCTCCCAATCTATTCTCTGCATCAAATTTAGGATTCTGATCCTTCTGTTCAATTTCTTCCAGGGCCTTGCCATTCCCCATCTTTCTTTCAGTCCTACCCGCCTCCAAGAGCTCTGTGTTCCTCCAATTCTGTCTTGTGGTGCATTCCCCACTTCCATTACCCAACACTGGGGGATGTGCCTTCAGCTGCCTGGACCCTATCCCTTAGAATTGGCTTCCTAAACCTCTCTGCCTTGCCACCTCTCTCTCCTTCTTTTGAGATTTGCCTTGAAATCTACCTCCTTTATCAAACTTTTGGTCACCGACCCTAATGTCTCCTTCTTTGGCACATTGTCCAGTGTTTTTCACTCTTATTAGACTTCTGTAAAGCTTCTGGTAATGGTTACTACGTTAATATGTTACATAAATGTCAGCTGTTGTTGGTGTTGATACGGTCCAATGGGCTTCAGCGGTCCACGAATAACTTGCACAAGTGACCAGTCCTCATGGGTGTGAGCCAAGTGACCGCCAGAGGATTATCGGCCCATGAAGAGCATTGAGACTGAGCCCAATCTCATTCCCACTGAATGTCCACACCCATCGGTCTTCTAGGATGGTTCATTGACAATGCTGGAATCCCTAGAAGATGTTCTTTAGCCTAGAGCCTCTGAGGAGGCTCATAGAACCTTACAGTGAAGAAGGAGGCCATTCGGCCCATCGAGTCTGCACTGACCACAATCCCACCCAGGCCCTATCCCCATAACCCCATGAATTTACCCTAGCTAGTCCCCCTGATACCAAGGGACAACTTAGCATGGCAAATCCACCTAACCCGCACATCTTTGGACTGTGGGAGGAAACCGGAGCACCCGGAGGAAACCCACGCAGACACTGGGAGAATGTGCAAACTCCACACAGACAGTGACCCGAGGCCAGGATTGAACCCGGGTCCCTGGCGCTGTGAGGCAGCAATGCTAACCACTGTGCCACCGTGCCACCCCACGTTGTGCCGTCTATGACTGGGAGGGTTGTGTTCTAGTTGCCCTTCCATTGAGAGCAGCAGGTGAAGCCCAGGCTTTGTTACAAGGAGCGGTTCACCAGCTGATAAAAGGCATTTAGCTTGAAACTGATAGGGAGCGATGTAATTCTGTCACTATTTCATACCGGATACATTATGATGAATAAATGTGCACATTCTGAACACAAACTCACCATTGCGGCAAGACTAACAGCGTCCAATTCAACTTTTCCTAAATGTCCACAGAACACAGTGCTGACAAAACTTATTAGAAATATCATCAGCTGTGACAGGAACTGTGAAAGGAAAATGGGAGATAAATAATAGTCACTGGCCACTGCATTTTAATCAACACCATTTATTTCTATAAAATATCGATGAATTTAACCCAGAATTTTTTTGAGATGAAACAAAATTGTCTCCCTTTCCTTCTCAAAGTGAGATACAATTTTCAAATAATTTTATTGAGTTTCCACAATTGTGAAGGGAAGCGGAAAAGTTGATCCAGAGAAATTATTCACTGATGAAGGATTCAAAATTCAGAAAGCACAAACTAGAAATAATGGTTTTTGTTACAATAAAATTAAATCATGGAATCAGAGAATCCCTACAGTGCAGTGGAGGCCATTCGGTCCATCGAGTCTGGGCCAACTCTCTTACAGAGCTATCATACATAGACCCCCTCCTGTGCCCTATCCCCATAACCCCACACATTTCCCATGTGTAATCCCTCTAACCTGCACATCTTGGGACACTAAGGGACAATTTATCATGGCCAATCCAGCTCACCTGCACATCTTTGGACTGTGGGAGGAAACCGGAGCACCTGGAGGAAACCAGTTGAGCCGAAGGGCCTGTTTCTGTGTTGTATTGCTCTAGGACTCTATGACTTGACCCAGACCAGAGTTGTAGGTCCTGAGGTGAAGACGGCTTGACTGTAAGGCACTAGCTTGGCCCTTACCTTTCATAGAATACTTACTGTGCAGAAGAGGCCATTCGGCCCATCGAGTCTTTACCCAGGCCCTCTCCCCCACCTATCAGTGTAACCCCACAGATTTACCATGGCTAATCCATTCAACCTCATGTCTTGGTACACTAAGGGGCAATTTAGCATGGCCAATCCACTTAACCTGCACAACATAGGAGTATGGGAGGAAATTGGAGCACCCAGAGGAAACCCACACAGACACAGGGAGAACGTGCAAACTCCACACAGACAGTGACCCAAGCTGGGAATCGAACCCGGGTCCCTGGCGCTGTGAGGCAGCCGTGCTAACCACTGTGCCACCATGCCGGCCGTACTTGGATGTTGTGGAATAAGGTAACAGGAAAGATTGCGTGAAAGGAATTTTCTAAAAGGGTATAAATGGGAATCAGAACAGGAATTTTATAAATAGGCTCAGTGAAGGTGATTTAATAAAGTGATGAATTGAAGGGGATTATCTAAATGTGTGCAGTGAAAAGAAAGGTGAAAATGGTTCATTTGAATGAGATGATATAAATGGGTTGAGGAGACAGCTAGCTATGTTTCTGCAGAGAGTAGTGTGTGAAGGATACAGAATGATAGAATCATAGAAGTTACAGCATGGGAGGAAGCCATTCGGTCAATAGAGTCCCTGTTCAATCTCTAAAGGGGCAATTCACCGAGATTCACTCTCCAACCTCCATTGCCCAGCAGATTCTTCCTTTTCATTTAATAATCCAACTCCTAACAAAGAACAAAGAACAATACAGCACAGGAACAGGCCATTCGGCCCTCCAAGCCCGTGCCGCTCCCTGGTCCAAACTAGACCATTCTTTTGTATCCCTCCAATCCCACTCCGTTTATGTGGCTGTCTAGATAAGTCTTAAACGTTTCCAGTGTGTCCGCCTCCACCACCTTGCCTGGCAGCGCATTCCAGGCCCCCACCACCCTCTGTGTAAAATATGTCCTTCTGGTATCTGTGTTAAACCTCCCCCCCTTCACCTTGAACCTATGACCCCTCGTGAACGTCACCACCGACCTGGGGAAAAGCTTCCCACCGTCCACCCTGTCTATGCCTTTCATAATTTTATACACCTCTATTAAGTCTCCCCTCATCCTCCGTCTTTCCAAGGAGAACAACCCCAGTTTACCCAATCTCTCCTCATAACTAAGCCCCTCCATACCAGGCAACATCCTGGTAAACCTCCTCTGTACTCTCTCCAAAGCCTCCACGTCCTTCTGGTAGTGTGGCGATCAGAACTGGATGCAGTATTCCAAATGCGGCCGAACCAACGTTCTATACATCTGCAACATCAGACCCCAGCTTTTATACTCTATGCCCCGTCCTATAAAGACAAGCATGCTAAATGCCTTCTTCACCACCTTCTCCACCTGTGACGTCACCTTCAAGGATCTGTGGACTTGCACACCCAGGTCCCTCTGCATATCTACACCCTTTATGGTTCTGCCATTTATCGTATAGCTCCTCCCTACATTATTTCTACCAAAATGCATCACTTCGCATTTATCAGGATTGAACTCCATCTGCCATTTCTTTGCCCAAATTTCCAGCCTATCTATATCCTTCTGTAGCTTCTGACAATGCTCCTCACTATCTGCAAGTCCTGCCAATTTTGTGTCATCCGCAAACTTACTGATCACCCCAGTTACACCTTCTTCCAGATCGTTTATATAAATCACAAACAGCAGAAGTCCCAATACAGAGCCCTGCGGAACACCACTAGTCACAAGCCTCCAGCCGGAAAAAGACCCTTCCACTACCATCCTCTGTCTTCTGTGACCAAGCCAGTTCTCCACCCATCTAGCCACCTCCCCCTTTATCCCATTGGATCCAACCTTTTTCACCAGCCTACCATGAGGGACTTTGTCAAACGCTTTACTAAAGTCCATATAGACGACATCCACGGCCCTTCCCTCATCAATCATTCTGGTCACTTCTTGAAAAAACTCCACCAGGTTAGTGAGGCATGACCTCCCTCTCACAAAACCATGCTGACTATCGTTAATGAGTTTATTCCTTTCTAAATGCGCATACATCCTATCTCTAAGAATCTTCTCCAACAACTTCCCCACCACGGACGTCAAGCTCACCGGCCTATAATTACCCGGGTTATCCTTCCTACCCTTCTTAAATAACGGGACCACATTAGCTATCCTCCAATCCTCTGGGACCTCACCTGCGTCCAGTGACGAGACAAAGATTTGCGTCAGAGGCCCAGCGATTTCATCTCTCATCTCCCTGAGCAGCCTTGGATAGATTCCATCAGGCCCTGGGGATTTGTCAGTCTTTATATTCTCTAACAAACCTAACACCTCCTCCCTTGTAATGGAGATTTTCTCCAACGGTTCAACACTCCCCTCCGAGACACTCCCAGTCAACACATCCCTCTCCTTTGTGAATACCGACGCAAAGTATTCATTTAGGATCTCCCCTACTTCTTTGGGCTCCAAGCATAATTCCCCACTTTTGTCCCTGAGAGGTCCGATTTTTTTCCCTGACAACCCTTTTGTTCCTAACGTATGAATAAAATGCCTTGGGATTCTCCTTAATCCTGTCTGCCAAGGACATCTCGTGACCCTGGATTCCTCATTTGAACCAGCCTCCACCGCACTCTCAGGCAGTGCCTCCCAGACACTAACCACTCGCTGAGCCAGAAACCTCCTCATGTCCCCATTGCTTCTTCTGCCAACTTCCTGAAATCTGTGTCCTCTGGTTCAGATCCATATGGGAAGGGTGTCTCCCCATCTACTCTGTCCAGGCTCTTCATAATATTGAATTCATCTCTGAAATCTTCTCTCAACCTTCGTTTCTCCAAGGAAAACAGTCCCAGTTTCTCCCATTTATCTACATATCTGAATATGATGGGATATTCAGTGGGTGTAAACTCACCACTGGCCCAGCCAGTTTGGAAATACATTTCGCTTCCTGCCAGAAGTTGGTGGGTTTGAGTCTCCTTATTTTCCTCAGGAACAGGTTCCCGCAGGTTCCGGGGGTCTGGGCTACATTGTTGGAGCTTAACTGCGTTGAATTCTCCATTTCTCCAATCCTTCGCTGCAAAGGGAAAATAAGCCAGTTATTTTGTTCGTCTCCTCTGGATATGTCCTCCCCCACTCCCCTGTCCCACTAATCATCCCAAACATGTTACTCCTCTCCCCTGGGTTCCACTGCCTCCCCTCATGATGCAACATACGGTTACAAGCTTAAACCTGTTTCCGCACCTACACTCCTGGTCACGATCAATGTTTAAGAATTGTTCTCTTAGAGCTCAGAGTTCCACCGTCAACACTGAGGGATCAATGTGTTTGTGGGATTGCTATAATTAATTAATTGGTATAATTAATCGCACTTTAGCCAGCAGAGAATGAGATGAGAGACGTGTTTTCCAAGACTGTCACAAAATAAAGTAAAACCTGCATTGAAATAGCACCTTTCACAGCCTCAGAACATCTCCGAGTGCTTTACAGCCAATGAAACACTTTTGAAGAGTCATCACATTAGTGATGTAGAAAACTCAGCAACCAAAAAGTAAAAGTTAGTCAAGTTTATTTATTAGTCACAAGTAAGGCTTACATTAACACTGCAATGAAGTTACTGTGAAATTCCTCTAGTCACCACACGCCGGCGCCTGTTCGGGTCAATGCACCTAACCAGCACGTCTTTTGGATTTTGGGAGGAAACCAGAGCATCTGGAGGAAACCCACGCAGACACGGGGAGAACGTGCAGACTCCAAAACAGACAGTGACAGGGAATTGAACCCGGGTCCCTGGGGCTGTGAGGCAGCAGTGCTAACCCACTGTGCCACCATGCCGCCACTTCATACAATTCATACAGAGCGAGCTCCCACAATCAGCAATGCGAGAATGGGTCAGGCGGTGTGTCTGATGTATTGGTTGTGGGATAAATATTAGCCACAACACTGGGAGAAATTCCCTACTCTTGAGTGAAGATTGCTGTGGGATCTTTCACATTGATCCATGAGCCACAAATGCTGTCCTTACAGGGACACCCGCACCCTTTAAACCACTGCGGGGCAGATGTGTCAGCATCTCATCCAAAAGGCAGCACTTTCAACACTTCAGCACCACCTCGGGACTGCACTGGACAGCGAGCCTGGATTATGTGCTCAAATTTCTCACCCGGGGACTTGCCCCATTGACCCTCTGTGTAAAGTACGTGAGTGATTCACAATGACCAGAGGCTGACCCCTTGATGTGAACATTAAGGTACAAAGTATGACAAATAATTACCTGCAATGAGTCTGATGTGGTTATCAGCAAATATAGAGGGAGAGAAAGATGAGACAGAGAATGGTCGAGGATTTGGAGACCAGTCATCTCAGTCCCAGGGAGTTACTACAAGAGTTAGAACATAGAACATTACAGCGCAGTACAGGCCCTTCGGCCCTCGATGTTGCGCCGACCAGTGGAACCAATCTAAAGCCCCTCTAATCTACACTATTCCAATATCATCCATATGTTTATCCAATAACCATTTGAATGCTCTTAATGTTGACGAGTCCACTACTGCTGCAGGCAGGGCATTCCACGCCCTTACTACTCTCTGAGTAAAGAACCTACCTCTAAAATCTGTCCTATATCTCTCACCCCCTCAATTTAAAGCTATGTCCCCTCGTGCTAGCCATCACCATCCGAGGAAAAAGGCTCTCATTATCCACCCTATCTAATCCTCTGATCATCTTGGGTAGTGTCCTCGGACCAAACATCTCCAGTTGATTCATCAATGATTTTCCCTCCGTGGTAAGGTCAGATATTGTAATGCTCACGGAAAGTTGTTGACGAGTGGTCTAGACCATTCCGGGCTCCTCAGATACTGAAGCAGTTCCGATCCATCAGCAGGAAGACATTAACACTATTCAGATTGGGCCTGATAAGTAATGTCCATGTCATTCAAATGGCCATCTCCAACTGCAGAGCATCTAAACATCTCCACATTGAAGTTCAATGATATTATCATTGCTGATTTCTCCATGAACAACATCCTTAGGTTACCATCGACCAGATATTTAACTAGACAAGGCATATAAACACCATGCAGCTCAGATGCTGAAAAACCTGTGGCAAATAACTCACCTCTAACTCCCCAAAGCCTGTCCACCGTCTACAAGGCACAAGTCAGGAGTGTGGTGGAATAATCTCCTCTTTCCTGGATGAGTGCCGCTCCAACAACACTCAGGAAGCTCGACACAATCAAGACAATGCAGTCCTCTTGATTGACACCCTGTCCAGCACCCGTGCACTGTGGCAGCAGTGTGTACAAATGTGAGGTAATGCGTTTTGGAAGGTCCAATGCATGTAGGAATTATACAGTAAATGGTAGAACCCTTAGGAGTATTGACAGGCAGAGAGATCTGGGAGTATATGTCCACCGATCACCACAGGTCCTCTTTCCTGGATGAGTACCACCAAAGTGGCACCGCAGGTGGATAAGGTAGTCAAGAAGGCATATGGCATGCTTGCCTTCATTGGTCAGGGCATTGAGTTAAAAAATTCACAGGTCATGCTGCAGCTTTGTTAGGCCTCATTCGGAATATTGTGTACAATTCTGGTCGCCACACTACCAGAAGGATGTGGATGCTTTGGACAAGCTACAGAAGAGGTTTACTAGGATGTTGCCTGGACTGGAAGGTATTAGTTATGAGGAGAATTTTGATAAACTCAGTTTGTTCTCACTGGGACGGCAGAGGTTGA
This sequence comes from Mustelus asterias, assembly GCF_964213995.1. Taxonomy (NCBI): domain Eukaryota; kingdom Metazoa; phylum Chordata; class Chondrichthyes; order Carcharhiniformes; family Triakidae; genus Mustelus; species Mustelus asterias. The sequence goes on from NC_135812.1 coordinate 9,263,100, forward strand.
GGGGGTGACCTGATAGAGGTTTACAAGATTATGAGGGGCATGGACAGAGTGGATGGTCAGATGCTCTTTCCTAGGGTAGAAAAGTTAGGTACTCGGGGACCTAGGATTAAGGTGTGTGGGGAAAAGTTTAGAGGAGATGTGCGAGGCAAGTTATTTACACAGAGGGTGGTGAATGTCTGGAACGCGCTGCCCGGGGAGGTGGTGGGAGCAGGTACGATAGCGGCATTTAAGGGGCAGCTAGACAAATACATGAATAGGATGGGAATGGAAGGATACGGACTCTGTAAGTGCATACGGTTTTAGCACATGACCCTCCTAAATCTGGATTTAAATTTTATTCCACTGCCCCATCTTCCCCATTGATATAGCCTTGTCATGTGAATACCCTTGGAACTAAAAATGGTTTAATAATGACAAAACTGAACAAGGTGCGATATGATAATGTTCCTCATGAATTTGTAACAGCTGTATCAGGTTTCACTCAAATTCATTTACCAGATTGGGGTGTCCCTCTCATCTTAGGGAATTTTATTTGTATCTAACACAGAGGTTGTTAAATCAACATGTAACAAATGAGGAACAGAACTGATCTGGTAGTTTAAAGGGTCACCAGAGGAGGGAGGGAGTTAATTAATGATTTAGCAACAGCCGACAGTGCAGGAGTACCCACGGTTAACATCTTGATTTGGTGAATCCAGATCTTAAACTTCAGACGTTAATCTGGCAGGACAAGTGAGTAATGGCTGAAGGGAATAACAACTACCAGGATACAGCACCAGAATCTTTGCTTCTGCAACATGCTAATGAACATATGGTAATGGCGTTAGAAGGGCCTGCTAAAATAATTCATCAGGATGTTAAAGACAAGCCAATTAATGATGGGAAACAGCAGAATAGAACCTTATGTAGTGTTTATGGCAATGGGATGTTAGAGCAACTGAGAGAGAATTTAGAACAGGCGAGTCAGGGGAAGGTTCCTTCCTGGATTTGTAATGAAATATTAGATTATTTAAATCGTGGATGAAGACAACCTGATGTGTCCCAATGTCAGTTTCTATGATTGAACAAGGCTTGCTTTGAGAACAATTGTGGTGGAACGTTATATAAAGCTTTGGGATTAGGGGTTCCAATGATTCCGAATGATGCAATGGAATGGAAAGTATCCGAGTTTCAGGCCATTGGTATCATTACGAATGGTAGCTGGATGGGATATGATCATATTCTACCATATGGTGTGGAAGGAGTGAAAAGTTTGGTGGGTGTTACCTTAAAGGGATGTGAAAAAGCAGAAAGAATAATTGTTTGTCCATATCCCATATATTCAAATGAACAGGCTTCTTGTGGAGTTAAAGTTGATGACAATTAAAACTGTACTATGGAAGTTAGACACTTAGATACGGACATCACTAAAGCAGCTTGTAAAGAAAGGGGTGGAGATTATATTACTACCTCATTACACAATTATCAATATTAAGCTTTGGTTTGTAATGTTACCCACTCTACCTTTTGGTGTTACTTCACAAATACCAGCCAGAATAAGCTATATTAAATTAGTCAACATACATCAAAGACAAAAATCACTTTTAAATCTAACGGATAAACTACAAAGACACCTTAGGTGAACATTTTAAGCAATATAATACGACTATTGACGTGCTACCTGAACATTTGGAATACATTAAAACACCTTTAGCTACTGCCTGTCAAATTTCTACTCAAGTGAAACAAACTGCTGGAATTATTAATCAGGATATTAAGGATATAAACGGAATGAGTTGGTGGGATGATTTCGGTGTTTGGGATTTCAATATACAAATTCATCCTTTCGTTTAATTAATGTCTCGTGTTGCAGTGTTAATTATATTATGTACTTGAATTTATTTGATATTGTTTACTGTTCGGTTTGTAAGATGGAAAGGGAGATAACTTCATCAGTTGAACATGGAATTTCAGTGACACAAACAAGAGTTTAATTCAGTGTAAATATAATATCTGTAGAATGTTAACAGATTACAGATGCACCATAGAAAGCATTCTTTCTGGTTGTATCACAGCTTGGTATGGCTCCTGCTCTGCCCAAGACCGTGAGAAACTACAAAAGGTTGTGAATGTAGCCCAATCTATCACGCAAACCAGCCTCACATCCATTGACTCTGTCTACACTTCCCGCTGCCTCGACAAAGCAGCCAGCATAATTAAAGACCCCACGCACCCTGGGCATTCTCTCTTCCACCTTCTTCCATCGGGGAAAAGATACAAAAGTCTGACGTCACGTACCAACCGACTCAAGAACAGCTTCTTCCCTGCTGCTGTCATCAGACTTTTGAATGGACCTACCTGGAGGAAATAGATGTTCGGAGGGAGGATGTCCTGGCAGTTTTGAATAAACTGAAAGTCGATAAGTCCCCTGGGCCTGATGAAATGTATCCTAGGATTCTTTGGGAGGCAAGGGATGAGATTGCAAAGCCTTTGGCTTTGATCTTTGGGTCCTCGCTGTCCACGGGGATGGTGCCAGAGGACTGGAGAATGGCGAATGTTGTTCCTCTGTTTAAGAAAGGGAATAGAAATGACCCTGGTAATTATAGACTGGTTAGTCTTACTTCGGTGGTTGGTAAATTGATGGAAAAGGTCCTTAGAGATGGGATTTACGACCATTTAGAAAGATGCGGATTAATCCGGGATAGTCAGCACGGATTCGTGAAGGACAAGTCGTGCCTCACAAATTTGATAGAATTTTTTGAGGAGGTAACTAAGTGTGTTGATGAAGGTAGGGCAGTTGATGTCATATACATGGATTTTAGTAAGGCGTTTGATAAGGTCCCCCATGGTCGGCTTATGATGAAAGTGAGGAGGTGTGGGACAGAGGGAAAGTTGGCCGATTGGATAGGTAACTGGCTGTCTGACCGAAGACAGAGGGTGCTTGGTCCTCTGCTCTTTGTGATTTTTATTAATGACTTAGAGGAGGGGGCTGAAGGGTGGATCAGTAAATTTGCTGATGACACCAAGATTGGTGGAGTAGTGGATGAGGTGGAGGGCTGTTGTAGGCTGCAAAGAGACATAGATAGGATGCAAAGCTGGGCTGAAAAATGGCAAATGGAGTTTAACCCTGATAAATGTGAGGTGATTCATTTTGGTAGGACTAATTTAAATGTGGATTACAGGGTCAAAGGTAGGGTTCTGAAGACTGTGGAGGAACAGAGAGATCTTGGGGTTCATATCCACAGATCTCTAAAGGTTGCCACTCAAGTGGATAGAGCTGTGAAGAAGGCCTATGGTGTGTTAGCTTTTATTAACAGGGGGTTGGAGTTTAAGAGCCGTGGGGTTATGCTGCAACTGTACAGGACCTTGGTGAGACCACATTTGGAATATTGTGTGCAGTTCTGGTCACCTCACTATAAGAAGGATGTGGAAGCGCTGGAAAGAGTGCAGAGGAGATTTACCAGGATGCTGCCTGGTTTGGAGGGTAGGTCTTATGTGGAAAGGTTGAGGGAGCTAGGGCTGTTCTCTCTGGAGCGGAGGAGGCTGAGGGGAGACTTAAAAGAGGTTTATAAAATGATGAAGGGGATAGATAGAGTGAACGTTCAAAGACTATTTCCTCGGGTGAATGGAGCGGTAACTAGGGGGCATAACTATAGGGTTCGTGGTGGGAGATACAGGAAGGATATCAGAGGTAGGTTCTTTACGCAGAGAGTGGTTGGGGTGTGGATTGGACTGCCTGCAGTGATAGTGGAGTCAGACACTTTAGGAACATTTAAGCAGTTATTGGATAGGCACATGGAGCACACCAGGATGATAGGGAGTGGGATAGCTTGATCTTGGTTTCAGATAAAACTCGGCACAACATCGTGGGCCGAAGGGCCTGTTCTGTGCTGTACTGTTCTATGTTCTATGTTCTATACCTCGCATTAAGTTGATCTTTCTCTACACCCTATCTATGACTGTAACACTACATTCTGCATTCTCTTGTTTCCTTCTCTATGAACGGTATGCTTTGTCTGTATAGCGCGCAAGAAACAATACTTTTCACTGTATGCTAATACATGTGACAATAATAAATCAAATCAAATCAAATCAAAGATGGTTTCACTGAATTCTGATGATACTACGTTGTAGAGTCATAGAGTCATAGAGGTTTACAGCATGGAAACAGGCCCTTTGGCCCAACTTGTCTATGCCGTCCTTTTTTTTTAAAACCCCTAAACTAATCCCAATTGCCCGCATTTGGCCCATATCCCTCTATACCCATCGTACCCATGTAACTATCTAAATGCTTTTTAAAAGATAAAATTGTACCCGCCTCTACTACTACCTATGGCAGCTTGTTCCAGACACTCACCACCCTCTGTGTGAAAGAATTTCCCCTCTGGACACTTTTGTATCTCTCCCCTCTCACCTTAAACCTATGCCCTCTAGTTTTAGACTCCCCTATCTTTGGGAAAAGTTACTAACTATCTAGCTGATCTATGCCCCTCATTATTTTATAAACCTCTATAAGGTCACCCCTCAGCCTCCTACGCTCCAGAGAGAAAAGTCCCAGTCTATCCAGCCTCTCCTTATAACTCAAACCATCAAGTGCCGGTAGCATCCTAGTAAATCTTTTCTGCACTCTTTCTAGTTTAATAATAGGGTGACCAGAATTGCACACAGTATTCCAAGTGTGGCCTTACCAATGTCTTGTAGAACTTCAACAAGACGTTCCAACTCCTGTATTCAATGTTCTGACCGATGAAACCAAGCATGCCCAAAGCCTTCTTCCCCACTCTGTCCACCTGTGACTCTACCCCGCCCCCCCACCCGCCCCTCCCCCCCCTGCCCCCCCGCCCCCCCACCCCCCGCCCACCCCCGCATGCTTCAGCAGCACCTACTTTATAGAAGCTGATGAAAATGAACTGAAATTAGATTTGGATTTTTTTGGATTGCAATTGGTAATTTATTTGGATAAATTGTGGAAATAAATAGAAAGTTGGGACTTATGTCGGTACGCCACAGAATAATAGTTTTATTTTTAAAAATCAATCCCGTTCCTTTCCAGTCAGGCTTCCTGAGTTATTCCACCCTGCGAGTCCCACACCGTCCTGACTTGGAACGAGATCACTGTTCCTTCACTGACACTGGGTCAAAAACCTGGAACTCCCTCCCTTACATTATTCCCATTTTTGGGGCCAGTTTTTATCCGATCACAGTCCTGTAAAGTGCCTTTAGATGTTTTACTGCATTCTAGGAACTATATAAATGCAAGTTGTTGTTGTTCACTGAAGGGTGAGGGGGGGATCTCATTGAAACTTACAGAATACTGAAAGGCCTGGATAGAGTGGGCGTGGGGGGAGATGTTTCCTTTCGTAGGAGAGACTCTCACCCCAGGGCACAGTCTCAGAGTAAAGGGATGACTCTTTAGAACTAAGATGAGGAGGAATTTCTCCAGCCAGTGGGTGGTGAACCGATGGAATTCATTGCCACATTAGGCAGTGGAGACCAGGTCATTGAGCGCATTTAAGAAAGAGATAGATAGGTTCTTGACTTGTAAAGGAATCAAGGGTTAAATGGCAAAGGCAGGAGAATGGGGTTGAGAAACTTATCAGCCACGATTGAACAGCAGAGCAGACAAGACGGGCCGAATGGCCTAATTCTGCTCTGAAATCCTATGGTCCTATTGACCCTGGTATTCTCAATGATTGAAATACTCCGTACTGACAGTCTGGGTCAGTGTTAAACAAGAACCTGGGACTTATGTATGTACGCCATGGAGTAATGACTTTATTTTATGTTTAAAATAAATACCGTTCCTTTCCAATCTGGTTATTCCACCCCGTGAGTCACACACCGTCCTGACTTGGAACGAGATCACCGTTCCTTCACTGACACTGGGTCAAAAACCTGGAACTCCCTCCCTTACATTATTCCCATTTTGGGGCCAGTTTTTATCCGATCACGGTCCTGTAAAGTGCCTTCAGACGTTTTACTGCATCCTAGGCACTATATAAATGCAAGTTGTTGTTGTTCACTACCACTCCGTACTGACAGTCTGGGTCAGTGTTAAACAAGAACTTTGCGAAGCTTCTACTGTTAATAGCACCTGTTGCAGGATGAGTTTGCTTTGCCGAGCTGGATTACATTATAACATCAACTCTTCCAAACACATTGACATCATTATTTGTTCGAATCTTACCTGAAGCTCTTTGTATCACGATTATCATGGGAAAGGTTTTGAGAAGATGTGTTGTGCTCTGACACCTAAAGCACTCTGACGATCTCAAAATAACAATGAGCAAATGAGCTTGGCTCCAACTTCAACAAACCCTGGTCTCTGACCCATTTGCAAAGTTCTTTACATAAAGACACCTCGCCTGATGATGTGGATCTGGGATGCTCAAGCGAGCAGGATTGGAGGAGAGCAGATAAGGTGCAGGGTTGTGTGTGGGGCTAGACAAATGTACAGAGATAGGGAGGGGTGAGACCAGGGTGGGATTTGAAAGTAAAGAGGAGGATTTTAAAATCAGTACACTGCGCGGCGAGGAGCCGGTGCTGGCCAGTGAGCACAAGGCTGGGGGGGGGAATTGGACCCGGTGTGAGGTATGACACAAACAGCAGAGTTCTAGATGATGAGGGAAGGCAGTGACATAGTGGTATTCTCACTGGACTAGTAATCCAGGGATACTCTGGAGATCCGGGTTCAAATCCCACTCTTGGGATTATGAAACCATTCTCAATTGTCATAGAAATCCAGCTGGTTCACTTCACTAACGCCCCTTAGGGAGGGAAATCTGCCGTCCTTACCCGGTCTGGCCTACAGGTGACTGTAGATCCACAGCAATGTGGTTGACTCTTAAATGCCCAGCAAGCCACTCGGTTAGAGATGGGTAATAAATACTGGCTCGGCCAGCGAAGCCCGCCTCCCATAAATGAGTATTAAAAAAAGGTTTACAGTGAGTAGAATGTGGAAGTCCCGTCCAGAGTCTCTCAGGAAACCCTGAGACAATTTAGAGGAAAGTGCAGAGGTGAGTAAAAACCAACACACGCTGCGTTTGTAGACCTGGTTTGCAGAAACGGCCGATGCCCCCTTTGTTCTAACCAAAACTCCAGTCCCTTTACAACATTGAAATGGACGGAAGAATGTGGCCTGTTGCTATGTTGCTGCCCTAGTTGCCAGGGTCTGTCCACTGCAAGAAGGTTAACTCACCATTTCACTGGCTCACTCTCTGTTGAGGAGACCAGCTGGCATCTGCTTGACACTGAGCCAGCTGAGATTAACCCCTCGTTGTCTGTAAACATGCAATTTGGAACCTTCTTCTCGACAGAGTGGTCACACGTGAGAACGTGATGAGGTGGCTACATGAGAGTTCACGTGCTGGGAGTGCGGGATTTATCCCCGGGATCTCGGAGAGCTCACGTGTGTTGTGTAATTATGAAACCATTGTGGGATTATGAAACCATTCTCGATTGTCATAGAAATCCAGCTGGTTCACTTCATTAATGCCCCTTAGGGAGGGAAATCTGCCGTCCTTACCCGGTCTGGCCTGCAGGTGACTCCAGATCTACAGCAATGTGGTTGACTCTTAAATGCCCAGCAAGCCACTCGGTTAGGAAACTGCCTTTTTTGGAAGCAAAACATATGGTGATCGAGATGCCCACAGGCTCCAGATTAAAAGGTCAGGATTCAAACTGCGCGTAGGCCCTAATCAGTTGGTGGCTATGCACAGGAGTGCCCACAACCCAACAGCCACATAGTAACCTCAAGTGGTGCCCACCACGTATGCGATGCCATCACTTTCTGCAAGTAGCAGAACCAGCACCAACAGACAGCGCAGCACTTTAGTCATCCAGCCAATGGCACCAGCCATCTGAACCAGCGGACATGCCGATTCCTACAGAGACCAACACAATGAATCCTGCAACTGATGAACACACAGACAAAAGGTCCCGCGCTGCGGACAGTGAGGACGCTGGCCACAGAAAGGCCACAGCACCACCAACCAATGTAATCACACAGAGACATAGAAACTAGAAGGAGGAGTAGGCCATTCGGCCCTTCGAGCCTGCTCTGCCATTCATCTTGGCTGATCATCGAATGCAATATCCTGATTCTCCCCTTCCTCCCATATCCCCCGATCCCTTTAGCCCCAAGAGCTATATCTAATTTCTTCTTGAAATCACACAATGTTTTAGCCTCAACTACTTTCTGTTGTAGTGAATTCCACGCATTCACCACCCTCTGGGTGAAAAGCTTTCTCCTCACCTCAGTTCTAAAAGGTTTACCCCTTATCTTCAAACTACTAGCTCTGGACTCCCCCACCATCAGGAACATTCTTTCTGAATCCACCCTGTCTAACCCTGTTAGAATGTTATAAGTTTCTATGAGATCCCCTCTCACTCTTCTAAACTCCAGTGAATATAATCCTAACTGACTTAGTCTCTCCTCATATGACAGACCTGCCATCCCAGGAATCAGCCTGGTAAACCTTCGCTGTGCTCCCTCTGTAGCAAGGACATCCTTCCTCAGATAAGGGCACCAAAACTGTACACAATATTCCAGGGGTGGCCTCACCAACGCCCTATACAATTGCAGCAAAACATCCCTATCCCTATACTCAAATCCTCTCGCCATGAAGGCCAACATACCGTTTGTCTTCTTTACTGCCTGCTGTACCTGTGCGCTTATTTTCAGCGACTGATGCACAAGGACACCAAGATCTCGTTGAGTATCCACCTCTCTCAATTTGCACCCATTCAAGTAATAATCTACCTTTCTATTTTTGCTACCAAATTGGATAACCTCACGTTTATCCACATTATACTGCATCTGCCATGCAGATGCCCACACACACAGCCTGCACCGGAGTGTGGCAACTAGGGGATTTTCACAGTAACTTCATTGCAGTGTTAATGTAGCCTATTTGTGACACTAATAAATCAAAACTTTAATTTAGCTTCCCTACATCAGATACGGACATCTTTCATTCACTCAAATGCTGACAATTTATTCTCTTTTGTAATAAATTGTAAGACACTCACTTGGCCACTGCAGGAGACTGTTTGCAAACCAATAAAATATCCTTGATGTTTATGAAGAGCGCCCAGCAGGGGAAGCAGGCGATCATGAGAATGAGAATCCCTCTTTGGAGAATCACCCCAATTCGCTTCAAGTTCTTGCTGCCGTACGTCTGAAAAATCAGAATAAAAGTTAAAGTGAATTGGATCGATATTACATCACATTTGAATGGTCACCATTTTTGTGTAAATTTGCTGCTGAGTTTCCTATATTGCAATAAATAAATGTTGCCACAGTCCCAGATGACCATCCATTTGAGAGAGAGCTGACTGGTGGTGATTTAACCTGAGGGTCACCACATCTTGGGTGAGGGGCAATGTTGAGAAGGCGAGACCTTCACGAATAACCTCAGCCGATATGGCATCTGAAGCCACGTTGTTGGCATCTTTCTGCATCATGAGCCAACCGCCCAGTCAACTGGGGCGGCACGGTGGCACAGTGGGTTAGCACTGCTGCCTCACAGCGCCAGGGACCCGGTTCGATTCCCGGCTCGTGCCACTGTCTGTGTGGAGTTTGTACATTCTCCCCGTGTCTGCACGGGTTTCCTCCGGGTGCTCCGGTTTCCTCCCACAGTCCAAAGATGTGCGGGTTAGGTAGATTGGCCGTGCTAAAATTGCCCCTTAGTGTCAGAGGGACAGGCTAGGGTAAAAGCATGGGGTTACGGGGATAGGGCCTGGGCGGGATTGTGGTCGGTGCAGACTCGATGGGCTGAATGGCCTCCTTCTGCATTGTAGGATTCAATGATTCTAAACTGAGCTAAACCGACACCCTTACATTCCAAAAGCGATGATATTTCAGAAGTGTCTCGTTGTTTGTGAAGGAGTTTTGAATGCTGTGAAGTTGTGAACACCAAATGTGGTGTTTAGAATGGGAATAGAGTTAGAGACTGTGATGAAGACACTCAATAGGGTGCATCTCACTTTGTGTGGTAACACAGAAGGAGCACGAGCCAATCACCAGTTGTTTTACATTCCGCAGTGCAACTGGGCAGAGTGGGCCTGTTTTCCCATTGGCCAGTTTGAGCCAGTTAAGCAAATTAACTTCTTCTCCAACCTGTTTGTTCAGAGTCGCTGGATAATTTTCCTGTCCTCGGACCAAAGGCAAATTGTAGCAGCATTGTCCTGGCTGTGAATCAGCCCATTCACAACAGATTGGTATTGTATCAACTAATTTCCTGCTCTGTGTGGCTGATGCGCGTTATCACACACGAGGCTTGAGATGCTCAGGAAATAAAGGCTTTTATTTGCTGTTACAACGAAGCTACTAATTATATACACGATCCCAGACTGAGGGGTCCCAGACAGAGCAGTGACCTTTATACCTCTCCCAGGAGGCGGAGCCCGACTGGGATGTACCACAATAACTATAATACAAGGTGTAACAGCCCAACCCTAACCCCAACAGCAACAAGTAGAACAACCCATCCCTAACCCCAACAGCAACATATATACATACTTGTAGTACTGGCCAGACCCTGGCTCAGTACTATCTAGTGGGAACCAACGATGGTTCACCACAGTGGCCCCACGCAGGGGAATGTGTTTCCCAAAGGTCCAAAGTTGAAAATTTATTTTCTTCTGATATAATAGAATATTTTCGCTGCATTAAGAGGAAATCAGTGCCCAATGTGCAGGGTCATGGATGTTGAACGTTACAAGATGGTGAAATGTACCTGTAACTGAAGGCTGCCTTGGCTGCCAATGCTGTATGTGTGCGCAGTTCTGATATTTCTCCACGATGTTTATTGGGTTTACAGACTCTCAAAACATTTCCACCTGAAATCTACAACAGGTTACAACAGGCAAGAGGGAGTTAAATGTGGGGAATTTTTATCAGTCACGAGCTCTGCTCCTGGGTGTAATGTGTTGGGGCAGCACGGTGGCACAGTGGCTAGCACTGCTGCCTCACAGTGCCAGGTTTGATTCCCGGCTCGTGTCACTGTCTGTGTGGAGTTTGCACATTCCCTCTGTGCCTGTGTGGGTTTCCTCCGGGTGCTCCGGTTTCCTCCCACAGTCTGAAAGGTGCGCAGGTTAGGTGTTTTGGCCGTGCTAAGTTGCCCCTTTTGTCGGGGGACTAGCTAGGGTAAAAGCATGGGGTTATGGGGATAGGGCCTGGGTGGGATTGTGGTTGGTGCAGACTTGAGGGGCCGAATGGCTTCCTTCTGCAGTGTAGGATTCTATGATTCTATGGGCCCAATTTTACCATCAAGTTGCACCCATTTTTGGGCGCGAAAACCTGGTAGAGTCGGGAGTGAGGCGAGTAGCGCAGTCTGCGCCCACCTCCGCGCCGGTTCCCCCTTTACCAAGGGCCGAAAATGGCCGCAATCAGGACCGTGCCCGAAACGGGCGCGATTTTAATGTAAATGCATCTGTCAGCAAAACACAACTTTACCAGGGTTTCTGGACCCAATCCTTTGACCTCTGTGTCCCAGTGCTGAAACTCACCCTGACTCTAACTCTCAATCTGCCCTCATGTTTATATATGCCTTATGCCGTTTAACACATTGGGATTCTGTTGCTAAAGGGTCAGAGCAATATTTGACGTCAGATTAAAGTTCTCATACTAATTAAACACATTTCCAATTAAAGGCTTTCTGGGAGGCTGGGTGCAGAAAGTGAGGAGCCTGTGTGGACGAGAATGTTTGCACAGATGGCCATATTGTGTTGGCAGGAGGCACAGTGTTAACATAAAGTAAAATGGCGACCTCTGGGTGAACACCAATGCATGGAGACATGTCCATGGGCAGAGAAACTCAAACAGAACCCATTGGAGTACAAAAGGCTTTGACCCAGAAGCAGCAACCTCATGGGAAATGTGTAAGTACTTCCAAATATTGGGGGCATCTGTGCTTTTTTGTAAAAGTTTGCAACTTTTTGAGTTTGACTAACATCCTGTCAGCACTAATCCTCTTCAAAGCCTGATTTTCTGGAAGATTCCTGCCATTGCGCACTGAGCAGATCAAGTCTCTGTATCACGAATTTCACCATTATTCCCACGAAACCCATCTCCAAACTCCATGGCCTGGGCCTCGGCACCTCCCTCTGCGACTGGATCCCGAACTTCCGAACTCGCAGACCACAATCAGTAAGGATAGGCAACAACACCTCCTGCACGTTAATCCTCAACACTGGTGCCCCACAAGGCTGTGTTCTCAGCCCCCTACTATACTCCTTATACACCTATGACTGTGTGGCCAAATTCCCCTCCAATTCGATTTTCAAGTTTGCTGACGACACCACCGTAGTGGGTCGGATCTCAAACAATGACGAGACAGAGTACAGGAATGAGATAGAGAATCTGGTGAACTGGTGCAGCAACAATAATCTCTCCCTCAATGTCAACAAGACGAAGGAGATTGTCATCGACTTCAGGAAGCGTAGAGGAGAACATGCCCCTGTCTACATCAACGGGGACAAAGTGGAAAGGGTCGAGAGCTTCAAGTTTTTAGGTGTCCAGATCACCAACAACCTGTCCTGGTCCCCCCATGCCGACACTATAGTTAAGAAAGCCCCACCAACGCCTCTACTTTCTCAGAAGACTAAGGAAATTTGGCATGTCCACTACGACTCTCACCAACTTTTACAGATGCACAATAGAAAGCATTCTTTCTGGTTGTATCACAGCTTGATATGGCTCCTTTTTATTTGATTTGATTTGATTTATTATTGTCACGTATTGGTATACAGTGAAAAGTATTGTTTCTTGCGCGCTATACAGACAAAACATACCGTTCATAGAGAAGGAAAGGAGAGAGAGTGCGGAATGTAGTGTTACAGTCATAGCTAGGGTGCAGAGAACGACCAACTTAATGCGACGTAAGTCCATTCAAAAGTCTGATAGCAGCAGGGAAGAAGCTGTTCTTGAGTCAGTTGGTACATGACGCCAGACTTTTGTAGCTTTTTCCTGAAGGGAGAAGGCGGAAGAGAGAATATCCAGGGTGCGTGGGGTCCTTAATTATGCTGGCTGCTTTGCCGAGGCAGCGGGAAGTATAGACAGAGTCAATGGATGGGAGGCTGGTTTGCGCGATGGATAGGGCTACATTCACGACCTTTTGTAGATCCTTGCGGTCTTGGACAGAGCAGGAGCCATACCAAGCTGTGATACGACCAGAAAGAATGCTTTCTATGGTGCATCTGTAAAAGTTGATGAGAGTCATAGCTGACATGCCAAATTTCCTCAGTCTTCTGAGAAAGTAGAGGCGTTGGTGGGGCTTTCTTAACTATAGTGTCGGCATGGGGGGGACCAGGACAGGTTGTTGGTGATCTGGACACCTAAAAACTTGAAGCTCTCGACCCTTTCTACTTTGTCCCCGTTGATGTAGACAGGGGCATGTTCGTCTTTACGCTTCCTGAAGTCAATGACAATCTCCTTCGTTTTGTTGACATTGCTCTGCCCAAGGCTACAAGGAAGTACAAAAGGTCGTGAATGTAGCCCAATCCATCACGCAAACCAACCCGCCATCCATTGACTCAGTCTACACCTACCGCTGCCTCGGCAAAGCAGCCAGCATAATTAAGGACCCCACGCACCCCAGACATTCCCTCTTCCACCTTCTTCCGTCGGGAAAAAGATACAAAAGTCTGAGGTCACGTACCCACCGACTCAAGAACAGCTTCTTCCCTGCCGCTGTCAGACTTTTGAATGGACCTACCTTGCATTAAGTTGATCTTTCTCTACACCCTAGCTATGGCTGTAACACTACATTCTGCACTCTCTCGTTTCCTTCTCTATGAACGGTATGTTTTGTCTGTATAGTGCGCAAGAAACAATACTTTTCACTGTATACTAATACATGTGACAATAATAAATCAAATCAAATCAAAATCACCTCTCTGCACCACTATCAATATTAAAGGAGTTCTGCAACTAGAGGACTGGAGGTTGGCTGATGTGGTTCCACTTCTCAAGATGAATGGTGGAGATGAATCAGGAAATTACAGACCGGTGAATCCCACGTCAGCGGAAAGGAAACTATCGTAGAAAACTCTGAAGGTGAGAATTAATGTCCACTTGGGTTAATTAGGAATAGTCAGCATGGCTTTGGCAGAGGGAGGCCATGCCTCACATATTTGCTGGAGTCTTTTTGAAAATGTGATTGAGTGTGTGGATGAGGGGAGTGCAGTTGATGCAGTTTATATGGCTTTTAACAAAGTTTTTGACAAGGTGCAAGATGGGAAATTGATTGCGATTCAGGGAAACCTGACGTGGTGGATTCGAAACCGGCTCAGGAATAGGACACAAAGCTTTTTGAGTGACTGGAAGCCGGTGTCCAGTTGTGTACCACAAGGATCCTTGTTTTTTTTTACATACATAAATGATATAGATAAAATGGGCGGCACGGTGGCACAGTGGGTTAGCACTGCTGCCTCACAGCGCCAGGGGACCCGGGTTCAATTCCCGACTTGGGTCACTGTCTGTGTGGAGTTTGCACGTTCTCCCCGTGTCTGCGTGGGTTTCCTCCGGGTGCTCCGGTTTCCTCCCACACTCTGAAAGACGTGCTGGTTAGGTTCATTGACCCAAACAGGCGCCGGACTGTGGCGACCAGGGGAATTTCACAGTAACTTCATTGCAGTGTTAATGTAAGCCTTACTTGTGATTAATTAATAAATAAACTTTCGATAAAATGTGGGGGGGAAACGATAAGCATGTTTGCAGATGACACCAAGATTGGTCGGGTGGTTAATAGTGAAGAAGCTGGTTGTAGGTTATTGGAAGATATCGATGAGTTGGTCGGATGGGCAGAGCAGCGGCAGATGGTATTTAAACATGATAGGTGCAAGGTGATGCACTTTGGAAGGAATAACAAGACAAGGGAGTATTTAATGAAAGGCAGGACACTGGGTAGCTCAGCGGAACTGAGGGATCTTGGAGTAATTATTCATGATCTATGAAGTCACAAGAGCAAGTGAATAGGATAGTTGAGAAGGTATATGGGACAGTTGCTTTCATCAGTCATGGTATATGGTAAGAAGCTTATTTATTCATGTCACAAGTAGGCTTACATTAACACTGCAATGAAGTTACAGTGAATCATTGAATCATTTGCAATGACTTCTCATCCTGTTCCAACATTATTATCTCTAGTGTCCTCCAAAGATCTATCCTCTGCCCCCTCCTATTTCTCATTTACACGTTCGCCCACAGAGGCAGCATCTGAAATCACAGGACTTGTTTCCGCTGGCAATACCCGGCTCTCCCTTACTTACCATCAGCTCTTTCTATCCCTCCTGCGTTGTTACATTTTCAAAACGTTCATATGACAGACTCTGCCTGTGATTGGTCTGGGTGGTGAAGGGGTGGGGGGATAAGGGGGTTAGTAACTTTGTGGGGGTGGGGCAATGTCTGTGGGGGCCAGGGGGAGGCATTATCCGGCCCGGGAGCGATGTGGCAGGGGAGAATTTTTCTATTTTTTTCTAAAGCGCATGCACAGTTGGAGGCGCCGATTGGAAGCGCAGGGTTTTGGGGGCGTTAAGCTTCGGAATCGCTGCTATTTTTTCAAGCAGAGTGCGTATGGGGGGCGCCTGAGAACAGGTCTAAAAGTTGGATCTGAAACTCTCCCAGTTTCAAGTCCGCCCAGCACTTAGAATCAAAATGGTAAAATAGGGCCCTTAATCCACGGTTGATCTAGACGTGGGGTGTGCCCAGGGAGCTGCCCTCCTGCCCTTGCATGTGACCACCCCTCGCCCATCCATGGGCTGGTCCTTTATCTGATTACAAGCAGAGTAATACTCTCTCACTGAAATCTTTATCCCGGGATTCACTGATGAGGAAGCAGGAGAGGAAGAAGCTAAACAGTGTTGGTGCAAGAACGCAACTCTGCTTTACGGCACTCAGTCTCAATGACTGGAATGTTTTCACTCTCGTTCCATTGGAAAGGACTCTTCCGTCCATTTCAATGTTGTAAAGGGACTGGAGCTTTGGTTAGAACAAAGGGGGCATCGACCGTTTCTGCAAACCAGGTCTACAAACGCAGCGTGTGTTGGTTTTTACTCACCTCTGCACTTTCCTCTAAATTGTCTCAGGGTTTCCTGAGAGACTCTGGACGGGACTTCCACATTCTACTCACTGTAAACCTTTTTTAATACTCATTTATGGGAGGCGGGCTTCGCTGGCCGAGCCAACATTTATTACCCATTCCTAACTGAGTGGCTTGCTGGGCATTTAAGAGTCAACCACATTGCTGTGGACCTGGAGTCACCTGTAGGCCAGACGGCAGATTTCCCTCCCTAAGGGGCGTTAGTGAAGTGAACCAGCTGGATTTCTATGACAATTGAGAATGGTTTCATAATCCCAAGAGTGGGATTTGAACCCGGATCTCCAGAGTATCCCTGGATTACTAGTCCAGTGAGAATACCACTATGTCACTGCCTTCCCTCATCATCTAGAACTCTGCTGCTTGTGTCATACCTCACACCGGGTCCAATTCCCCCCCCCAGCCTTGTGCTCACTGGCCAGCACCGGCTCCTCGCCGCGCAGTGTACTGATTTTAAAATCCTCCTCTTTACTTTCAAATCCCACCCTGGTCTCACCCCTCCCTATCTCTGTACATTTGTCTAGCCCCACACACAACCCTGCACCATATCTGCTCTCCTCCAATCCTGCTCGCTTGAGCATCCCAGATCCACATCATCAGGCGAGGTGTCTTTATGTAAAGAACTTTGCAAATGGGTCAGAGACCAGGGTTTGTTGAAGTTGGAGCCAAGCTCATTTGCTCATTGTTATTTTGAGATCGTCAGAGTGCTTTAGGTGTCAGAGCACAACACATCTTCTCAAAACCTTTCCCATGATAATCGTGATACAAAGAGCTTCAGGTAAGATTCGAACAAATAATGATGTCAATGTGTTTGGAAGAGTTGATGTTATAATGTAATCCAGCTCGGCAAAGCAAACTCATCCTGTAACAGGTGCTATTAACAGTAGAAGCTTCGCAAAGTTCTTGTTTAACACTGACCCAGACTGTCAGTACGGAGTGGTAGTGAACAACAACAACTTGCATTTATATAGTGCCTAGGATGCAGTAAAACGTCTGAAGGCACTTTACAGGACCGTGATCGGATAAAAACTGGCCCCAAAATGGGAATAATGTAAGGGAGGGAGTTCCAGGTTTTTGACCCAGTGTCAGTGAAGGAACGGTGATCTCGTTCCAAGTCAGGACGGTGTGTGACTCACGGGGTGGAATAACCAGATTGGAAAGGAACGGTATTTATTTTTAAACATAAAATAAAGTCATTACTCCATGGCGTACATACATAAGTCCCAGGTTCTTGTTTAACACTGACCCAGACTGTCAGTACGGAGTATTTCAATCATTGAGAATACCAGGGTCAATAGGACCATAGGATTTCAGAGCAGAATTAGGCCATTCGGCCCGTCTTGTCTGCTCTGCTGTTCAATCGTGGCTGATAAGTTTCTCAACCCCATTCTCCTGCCTTTGCCATTTAACCCTTGATTCCTTTACAAGTCAAGAACCTATCTATCTCTTTCTTAAATGCGCTCAATGACCTGGTCTCCACTGCCTAATGTGGCAATGAATTCCATCGGTTCACCACCCACTGGCTGGAGAAATTCCTCCTCATCTTAGTTCTAAAGAGTCATCCCTTTACTCTGAGACTGTGCCCTGGGGTGAGAGTCTCTCCTACGAAAGGAAACATCTCCCCCCACGCCCACTCTATCCAGGCCTTTCAGTATTCTGTAAGTTTCAATGAGATCCCCCCCCTCATCCTTCAGTGAACAACAACAACTTGCATTTATATCGTTCCTAGAATGCAGTAAAACATCTGAAGGCACTTTACAGGACTGTGATCGGATAAAAACTGGCCCCAAAAATGGGAATAATGTAAGGGAGGGAGTTCCAGGTTTTTGACCCAGTGTCAGTGAAGGAACAGTGATCTCGTTCCAAGTCAGGATGGTGTGGGACTCGTAGGGTGGAATAACCAGACTGGAAAGGAACAGTATTTATTTTTAAACATAAAATAAAGCCATTATTCCATGGCGTACCGACATAAATCCCAACATTTTATTTATTGACAAATTAATTACAATCCAAAAATCTTTAAATTTCAGTCCATTTTTATCAGCCTCTACAAAGTAGGTGCTGCTGAAACATGGTTTCATCGAAACATAGGAGGTAGGAGCAGGAGGAGGCCATTTGGACCTTCGAGCTTGCTCCTTGTAAAGGTCCTTTTACTCTCCACACAGACTGGTCTCGGATGCCACTGATAACTGTGGGTGTTTCTCTCCTGCTGGTGTTCAACTCACAACCTGGAAATGTCACACTGGGACAGCTTCACAAGAGAGAGGGAGAAAGACTCACTGTTCATCCCTGACTAGTGAGCTCATCCTTATGCCACGCGAGTTACTCTGGCTGCCACCTACGATCGTGTGTCTCTCTTCCTTGTAGGTAGTAAAATACAACCCAGAAGTGCCACACTAGGTTATCTTCACGAGAGAGAGAGGGACCACTGTTTATTCCTGACCAGTGGACCCCCTTGAGTGAGCAGTTTCGAAGTGCTTGGCCCCTTTACGATTCTGTATCCCGGAATTATGTTCTGGCTTTTTAGTGACTAGCCAAGATGGATGATGAGAGAGAGACTAGTCAAAGTTAATTTTAAAATAATTTATTCAAGAATAACTCCAACCAAACTCAGTCAATAAAACATAGACACTACAATACTATGATATGGAAAGAAAATTCGAACGGCACAACGTAAATTCTTAGCATTACACGATTTACACAATTTACACAAAAACAAGAAGCCGAGACCCCTCCTCAATCTTTACCAAATTGGGGAATTTCTGAGGGCTGAGAGAATATAATCACCACTCCTCGGATCATTTTAAAAACAAAAGATCCTTGCTGCTGCTGAGAAAATAGTTGATGCCTTGCCTTGCTGCTGGATCTTCCTTGTTCTTTCCTCTGCCACGGAGTAGTTGTCTGGCTGGACACCTGAATTCACTCCTTCCCGACGTCACAACTCTCCTGCCCCGAACTTCACAGAACTCCTTTCCGAGTTAACTGCTGAAAGGTCAGTCACTTCTCCTCCTTTTGTGTCTGTCCTCTTGGCCAGGGTTTGATATTTGTTAAAAGGCAATTTCCTTAATCGAATTGGCTGACTCCTCCCATCGGTCAGTTTCAAAACAATGGGGTGCAAAGTGCTTACGGGATGAAACTGATTTGATCAGTTACAATGACAAAGAGCCCAAACTGTTTTAGGAGGTGTCTGATGGGCTGCTAAGTGTCCCAAAGTGCTTTCCTGGAACTGCTAAATATTTTCCCATTAGTGGAGGCATTATTCTATATAGCGGGGGTAAAACTCGTTACCATTTCCATTGTCTCTCCTGCAGTTGGCCAGGGCTATTGACACCCCTCTGTATAATCTTGTCAGATAGCTTCGCCACGACTCACGGCCCCCTTTGTTCACCCCTTCGATGGCCTGGTGGTGTTGCATATTCCGATGTCTGGTTTGCAGCCATTTTGCTTGAATGTAACCTTTTAAAATAATACTGTCTTTAAAATGTCTGTTGTTCCACTTGGAATTGGCCATGTTGTATCAGGTTTAATGTCCGTGTATCCTATGGAGTTCATCCAAGTGATGGACTTGCTGCATCTTACATCCACCATTAATTACCATCATGGCTGATCATCCAGTGCAATAGCCTAATGCTGCTTTTTTCGAGTTCAGTATGGACACGCTGCCAGAATTAGCCCGGTTCTTTATCAGTGAAGGTGGCCAATTCCCCAGGAATTCTCACCTGTATTAAACAAACTGCCACAGTCAGGAAAACCATGGCAACCCCATTAACGCGGTAGATAACCAGAACTAGCCTCTTTTCGACAAAGGTTAATATCATGAATTCTTTTCCATAATGATAAATGACAATTGGTGTGGCCCATTCGGCAAATTGTACCGGGCGTATAATGCCAAGTTCCTCTGGACATTCCAATTCAGCTTCTAACTATGCACGTAGGGCATAGGGGACTGGTAGCGCCTTGAAGTATTTAAGTTGAGTCTTTGGGTCTATGTAGATCTCGGCTCTGGCACCGTTAATCTTCCCGAGGCTTTCTGGGAAAACTTCAGGGTAATTCCCAATGATGTTGTATAGGTTGCCAGTACCCTTTGTAAAGATCTGTTGCCAATCTAGGTGGATTATCTGTAGCCAGTTCCTGCCCAAGAGGCTATGCCCTGATGCTTGCATTACTATCGGGGGGAGTTGGACTGTCTGTTGGCCATGTGTAACTGGGGTTCAAGTGGTCCCAATGATGCCTAACAGCTCTCCGGTGTACGTGGCCCAATCTAGCCTTGGTGTCTCACAGGCTTAAAGGCAAGGTGCCCAATCGGATTGGCCTAAAGGCTTGTTCCCCAATGATAGATACTGCAGCACCTGTGTCTACCTCCATGTAAGAAGTCTCACAACACCAGGTTAAAGTCCACCAGGTTTATTTAGTGGCAAATACCATAAGCTTTCGGAGCGCTGCTCCTTCGTCAGATGGAGTGGAAATGTGCTCTCAAACAGTGCCTGTTTGAGAGCACATTTCCACTCCATCTGACGAAGGAGCAGCGCTCCAAAAGCTTATGGCATTTGCTACCAAATAAACCTGTTGGACTTTAACCTGGTGTTGTGAGACTTCTTACTGTGTTCACCCCAGTCCAACGCCGGCATCTCCACATCATGTCTACCTCCATGTCCAGGGGGCGGCCATTAGCCTGAAGTTGAAGCTAAATTGGGGCCACTTTGGGTGCAGTGATGCAATTTAGTTCCAGCTATTCCTCGTCCTCAGGCTGATTTATTTTCAAAGCCCTGTCTTGAGGTGACTTGGCCCTTCGGCCCGGGAGATACGCGTTTTGTTTGTTTCGGGGGCTTGGTTTAGGGTGGACCCTGTGTCTGCAATTACAGCAGGAATGTGCTTGCTCCACACTGTATTGTGGAGAGACTTCCCGCCTAGTTCCAGAGTTTTGCAGCCTCCGACTCCAATCGCCCTTCCTTGGCAACAAATGGGAGACGTTAGTGCTATCCGCTGAGGACTTGGTTCTGGGGTACGGGGGTCACCCAAGACTGAGGACCCTACTTTCTATAGATCCTTGAATCATCTGGGCCTCTTTCTCTGTGTTTCCGTGAGAAAGGGTCAGTTTGATGGCTTTCTTAACATCCAGAGTTGACTCAGTCAGTAGCTTCCTTTGGGTCGCTATGTTATTTATTCCACATACTAAACCATCCCTTAACATTTCTGGAGATGCTGACCCATCCTCACAGCGTTCCTCCATTTCCACAGCCTTGTGAAGAATCCTGTAACCGCTTCCCCAGAAAGTCTATTTGCCGTGTTAAACCTGTAGCACTGTAATATAACAGATGGTTTGGGGCCGTGGTTATTTGCTACCAAATCAAAGAACAAGAACAAAGAACAAAGAACAACACAGCACAGGAACAGGCCCTTCGGCCCTCCAAGCCCGTGCCTCTCCCTGGTCCAAACTAGACCATTCTTTTGTATCCCTCCATTCCCACTCCGTTCATGTGGCTATCTAGATAAGTCTTAAACGTTCCCAGTGTGTCCGCCTCCACCACCTTGCCTGGCAGCGCATTCCAGGCTCCCACCACCCTCTGTGTAAAATACGTCCTTCTGATATCCGTGTTAAACCTCCCCCCCTTCACCTTGAACCTATGACCCCTCGTGAACGTCACCACCGACCTGGGGAAAAGCTTCCCACCGTTCACCCTATCTATGCCTTTCATAATTTTATACACCTCTATTAAGTCTCCCCTCATCCTCCGTCTTTCCAGGGAGAACAACCCCAGTTTACCCAATCTCTCCTCATAACTAAGCCCCTCCATACCAGGCAACATCCTGGTAAACCTCCTCTGTACTCTCTCCAAAGCCTCCACGTCCTTCTGGTAGTGTGGCGACCAGAACTGGACGCAGTATTCCAAATGCGGCCGAACCAACGTTCTATACAACTGCAACCCAATCAATCAGTTCATTCAGGTTTGTTTGAACCTGGAGCTGCCAGTTGGGTTAAACTCTTTATGATGCTGTAAGTTGGGGTCCCACAAGTGGTCAGGAAGATGCTGGTGGTCTCCTTCTATCCCGTTTTCCGAGACAAAGTATTTCATTTGTTGAGCATACTAGGGCCAATAGGACCCCAAGCTATAGGAGCAGAATTAGGCCATTTGAAAGCAACCACATTATCCAATCAGCCAATGAAGTTATTTATAAATGATACAGTGGCACAGTGGTTAGCAATGCTGCCTCACAGCCCAGAGACCCGGGTTCGATTCCTGGATTGGGTAACTGTCAGTGCGGACTGTGGGAGGAAACCGGAGCACCCGGAGGAAACAAACACTGCCGGGGGGGGGGGAAGGACTCCTCCACTGTCACCCAAGGCCGGAATTGAATCCGGGTCCCTGGCGCTGTGAAGCAGCTGTGCTAACCACTATGCCACCGTGCCACCTTAAATGAGTGAGGATAGGAACAGAAGCAATGGCGACGATTCCTCCAGCACAGTCAGATAGGTTGACACTGGTGGCTGGGATTAACTGGGAAAAGGTTAGCGAGAGGAAGTTGCAGGAGTGAGATGGGAGAGGGAGGGAGATAGAGTCCAAATCTACCCAGATATCCTGTAGCAGCAGCAGGGGGCAGCCTAGGTCATGTGTTGGGAAAAGCTAGGGTAAACAAAACTCAACTGCAACTTTCCTGAAATGAAGTTATCCTGGAACTTCGCCAAGATAGTCTGATGAGAATTTCTCACGTTTTACTCTTGGCTTCCACAGGATGTATCAGCTTAGCAACATCACTGCTACAAGGAGCAATAAAAGATGCAGTGGGCTACATCTTCACCAGTGACGAGTTAGTAGAGAAAAGATCGCCTTCTTCAAGCATAAAACTCAAGCACATATATTTACTAAACTGATTCGGAATGTCTGATGTCTCTGTTTTCACTTTGCAGAAACATTGTTCACTTAGTTTCAGAAATAATTCCAATATGTGCCGTGAATCAATGGTTTCAATTCACCGTGGTGAGTATTTCAGTATCTGTGACATTATTACATGTTTACATGGAACATCCATGTTTCACTTTATTTATAAATATTCAGGGCGGGCTTTCCCAGTGCCTCCAGTAATGTCATCGGATGTTTGACTGCTTTCCACATTTCCTGCCGGAGATGGGACTGGAAAATCTTGATCTAGTTCGAGTTTAAATTTATTCTGTCCTATCAAGAAATCTTAATGATGGAACCCATCTGTCAGATTGTGCCAGTCACACCCCATAGCATTGTATTTCCATTTCCACTTGTGTTACAGATGAAATTGTATTAAGTTCACGGAGGCAGAAGTCCCTTCGCCGGAATCCCTTTATCTACAATTCCAACAGCAGTACACAGAGTGCTATCAGTCAGCAGTCTATCCTGGGGGGCGCCAGAGGAACTGACACTCCCAGTTATATGCAAAGTAAAGTCTCCCTGATTGGCCCATCAACAGGCCTCTTAATCAGGGAATTCATATTCCAATAGGCCAACTTCAATGGCCTTATTAAAGTCATCACTGGAAATCCACTATAGAGATGATCCGGAAGCTATTAGGGCTGTAATTGGCTGGTTTTAGACTTCTTGGCCGGTTATATAGATTTGCCTGTGGCTTGGATTCTCCAGTCCCACTGCAATGAATGAAGTTTCGGCTGAGCGCCAAATTATCCGTTCACGCTGGTGAGAATTTGGCATCTGTGTTTTGAAAATGGGAGGTACAGGGACTTCCAGTTGAATCCAGTTAGAAATTCATAAGTTCATAAGATATAGGAGCAGAATTAGGCCATTCGGCCCATCGAGTCCACTCCGCCATTCGATCATGGCCGATACGCTCCTCATCCCCATTTTCCTGCCTTCTCCCCATGACCCTTCAACCCATTACCGATTAAAAATCTGTCTAACTCCTCCTTGAGGTTACTCACTGTCCCAGCATCCACCGCACTTTGGGGCAGCGAATTCCACAGATTCTCAACCCTTTGGGAGAAGTAGTTTCTCCTCAACTCTGTTTTAAATTTGCTACCCCTTATCCTAAGGCTCTGATCTCTCGTCCTGGAATGCCCCACAAGAGGAAGCATCCGCTCCATGTCTACTTTATCCAGACCTTTTATCATCTTGTACACCTCAATTTGATCTCCCCTCATTCTTCTAAGTTCCAGAGAGTATCGGCCTAAACTGTTCAATCTCTCTTCATACGACAAACCCCTCATCTCTGGAATCAATCTAGTGAACCTCCTCTGAACTGCCTCCAATGCCACTACATCTTTCCTCAAGTAAGGGGACCAAAACTGTGCACAACTGTGCACAACTCTGCAGGGGGCAAAGTGGAATGGCGCACTTGGTATTTATCTACAGAACAGGCATCTCCATGGAATCACCACTCAGCTTATGCTGTGAGAAGCACCTGAGGAAATCCATCCCCATTTGTTATCTTGGAATGGGTTTGATGTGGTTCTGTTCTGAGCTCACTTTGTCTTTGATTTTAACTGATTTTGTTTTCGGTCAAAGTTTTATTAAAGTTGGCATGAACAGTTTGAAAGATGGAGTCCACAACAGTGAAATGTAGTCTCCCAGAGAAAAGGGGACGTCCCATCGCTTCCATGGCCTTGCAATGGAGACTGCAGGCTACAACCACTCAGGTTTGGATTGCAGGAACAGGAGCCCATTCACCTCCTCGCACCTGCTCAACGATGATCATGGCTAATCTGTATCTCAACTCTGTTTTCCTGTCTTGACTCCGTAATCCTTGATATGGTCACACAACAAAAGCATTAGCGATCTCTGTCTTGAAAGTTCCAATTGTTCTTCAGTATTCATTGACTTTGAGGGGGGGGAGACCCCAAACAAAGTGTGTGCTTTCAGTTCAAATTCAGATAAAGAGGCTTTCTTTATTACTTTTAACCACAGCAATGAATGGAAGCGAGTTGACTCTGGCGGCACGGTAGCACAGTTGTTAGCACTGCTGCCTCACAGTGCCAGGGACCTGGGTTCAATTCTGGCCTTGGGTCACTGCCTGTGTGGAGTTTGCACTTTCTCCCCGTGTCAGCGTGCGTTTGCTCCGGTTTCCACCCACAGTCCAAAGTTAGGTTGATTGGCCATGCTAAATTGACCCTAGTGTCAGGGGGATTAGCAGGGTAAATATGAGCGGTTACAGGGATAAGGCCTGGATTCTATAACTATATGAGCTATTCCAAACATAACATCAGTGACTGTGCAAACTGTAATCAACTGGTTCCAAATTATTTAAGGACAAGTTAAATGACTGGGTTTTAATTTCCTTGTAATGGAAATCACAGCAAGTAATCTCTGTTTGTCTGTTCTACAGTGCGTAAGCTGTGGAGTGTTAAGAGGAGCTACGAAGCAGAAACTGGGAGCTGTCGCCTACCTAGTTGGATATTGCCTAATTGGGCTTCCCATTGGAATCTCACTGACCTTTGCTGCCAAACTTGGTGTAATTGGTAGGACTTTTAAATAGCTTTTGTTCATGCCTGTGAATTGCTACCTCCCACCCACTCCTTAAAGTACCAGGGAAAACGCTTCATCTCAAGATCAGCACTGGAGTGTGCAACTAGGTGGAAGTTCCATCTCTGGGGTTCCACATCAGTCTAACCAGCCCTGTGTAATTTTGGGACCAGTGTCTATCAATACTCACCAACCAAGATGGCGTCGGAGAGAGGCGACTTCTTGCAAGCTGTGCCCAGCATACCTACTAATTCTATCTTTTACTCTCACTCTACGCTTCTAAAACTTTATTCTAACTCTTTTAAACTCTGCTCTAATTCAATTTCTCACGAAGAACATCTTCTTCCCTGCTGCCATCAGACTTTTGAATGGACCTATCTTGCATTAAGTTGATCTTTCTCTACACCCTAGCTACGACTGTAACACTACATTCTGCACTCTCTCCTTTCCTGCTCTATGAACGGTATGCTTTGTCTGTATAGCGCACAAGAAACAATACTTTTCACTGTGTGTTAATACATGTGACAATAATAAATCAAATCAAATCAAATCACTCTGTACCATTAGACATGGGACCTTCCTCCCAAGGCCATTTTCCATCTGTAACCATTGACACTGGAATATTGGCAGGAGGGAGGTATCAGAGCTGGACTGGGTCAGGGCACTCACCCAACTTTCAAACCTCTACTTTTCCAGCATGGATTGTTCAATATTAATCAGATTCCTGGCTGAATTCTTCTAATCCCAATTCCAATGTTGCTGTGGCCAAATGAAGACAAGTAGCTCCATGCAGGCTGACACCAATCATCTGATAAATGTGGAAAGAGTTTAATAAAGAAATATAAATGTAAGGAAAACTCAACAGCATCGTCCCCACACTCACTGCACCATTGTTATTTTGCAGGTTTCTGGTGCGGAATGTTAATAACTGGTGTTGTGCAATTAGTATTCTTTCTGACAGTGATGTACAGAATGAACTGGAAGGAAGCGTCCGATGAGGTAAGAGCAGACAATAGGAATTATTTATTACTGCAACCTTTTTGTGTAACTTTTCTTTTTCTTCCTCACCCCTTCCCACCCCTTGTCTCCTCGGACCACACACTGTACCCAGTTGGCAAAGCGAACAGTTGGCATGTCTCTTGGGTATTTTACCACTCAGTAGGAAAGTGCCAATTCTTCGATGTAAGTTCCCAAGCTGGATGCCTGGTGACATCATCTTTAAGAGTTCACAAGGCCCCCCCCCCCCTCCGCCCCCCCCTCCCTCCCCACCCCCCCCCTCCACCCCCCATTAAAAATGCATTAAAATGGGGGCTGGAGTTTGCGTTGTACAGAAAGTGTTTCCTCTGCTGTGTCCTTCTCCTGCTTTAAGGATGGGTTTTGTGTTTGGTTTCAAGGCTCTGGTTAATGCAGGTGTGATGAGAGATGTGGACACCCCAACCAGAACCTCTGCTGGTCAAACCCAATATCTGTCAACAGGTAAGAAGGAAAGTCGAGCTGAATTTAAATCATTACCCAGTCAACACATAAAAGTAGAGTAAGATTCTTCATGGGTAATTTTCATTGAATTATTCAATGTTATAAGTTAGATCACCTAAATTCTATCAATGAGTAGAAAGGACAGAGCAAATGCAGGTTAATCATGTGTTAAGTGTTGTGTTGATGTGTCCCCATAAACTTGTTGGCAAGGCCATATAGCCAGCCCTGTGCAGACAGTGAGTACAGAACTTTTGTAAAGAAGTAATTCAAAGGGAGAAGTCCAGTCATTAAGTTAATCACTGCTTTTGACAGGACCAATCACCTAGATATAGGTCACGTGGTATCGCCAATGGCTAATGGTCATGTGAGGAGATCATTGATCTGATCACCAGCCCTCGGAAGAACAATTGGACCAACTGGTACCATCATGTACTGACAACTTTCCAATGTGACTTTCCTTCACAGATATGGGCACAGTAAATGGTGCAGTGAATCCAATTCCCAACGTTTGTGAATTGGAACAAGAGACAAACAAGGAGCGGGTGACAGATGAGTCTTCCATTGTGGACACTGGAGTTACCACGGTTGGAGAAATCCTGTCCACAAAACAACTGATCATTCGCCGTGGCTTAGCCTTCCTCTCAGGGCCACTTATATTGGCAATTGGGCTGGTGATACACTTCATTCTCACAAAGGGCCCGTAGACCCCAGTGAATGTTGCAGAGACAAAGATTATTTACCACAGCCTGAACGGTAAGACTGTGCCCAAAGGACAGCAAGAGGGAAAAGTTTACACAAAAACCTGTTGCTACAAATGAACCCCAATCAACTGACAAATAAATAGTAAAGAAAGAATAATTAACAATGATCACCAGTGAACAGATTTAAATGTTTTCTGAACAGTTGAAATCTCAGTTGGCTAATGTTAAGCTGTGGTGTTTAAAAAGACAATTTGCCATTCAGTGGCTCTGCTAGAGCCCCAGTGAGAAAGCTGCCTATTCTTGTGACACAGTAAGAAGTCTCACAACACCAGGTTAGAGTCCAATAGGTTTATTTGGAATCACGAGCTTTCGGAGCGCTGCTCCTTCACCAGGTGGGTGGAAAGGTGTGTTCACAAACAGGGCTTATAAAGGCAAAGACACAATTGTAAGATAATGGTTGGAATGCGAGTCTTTACAGGTAATCAAGTCTTAAAGGTACAGACAATGTGAGTGGAGAGAGGGTTAAGCACAGGTTAAAGAGATGTGTATTGTCTCCAGACAGGACAGTTAGTGAGATTTTGCAAGCCCAGGCAAGCTGTGGGGGTTACAGATAGTGTGACATGAACCCAAGATCCCGGTTGAGGCAGTGCTCATGTGTGCGGAACTTGGCTATCAGTCTCTGCTCAGCGACTCTGCTCAACAGGGATCTTGGGTTCATGTCACACGATCTGTAACCCCCACGACTTGCCTGGGCTTGCAAAATCTCACTAACTGTCCTGTCTGGAGACAATACACATCTCTTTAACCTGTGCTTAACGCTCTCTCCACTCACATTGTCTGTACCTTTAAGACTTGATTACCTGTAAAGACTCGCATTCCAACCATTATTTTGTAAATTGAGTTTGTGTCTTTATATGCCCTGTTTGTGAACAGAACTCCCACTTACCTGACGAAGGAGCAGCGCTCCGAAAGCTAGTGGCTTTTGCTACCAAATAAACCTGTTGGACTTTAACCTGGTGTCGTGAGACTTCTTACTGTGTTTACCCCAGTCCAATGCCGGCATCTCCACATCATTCTTCTGACCACAGTAAGAAGTCTCACAACACCAGGTTAAAGTCCAACAGGTTTATTTGGAATCACGAGCTTTCGGAGCACTGCTCCTTCACCAGGTGGGTGGAAAGGTGTGTTCACAAACAGGGCTTATATAGGCAAAGACACAATTGTAAGATAATGGTTGGAATGCGAGTCTTTACAGGTAATCAAGTCTTTACAGATACAGACAGTGCGAGTGGAGAGAGGGATAATCACAGGTTAAAGAGGTGTGAATTGCTTCAACCCACCTTTCCACTCACCTGATGAAGGAGCAGCGCTCTGAAAGCTCGTGATTCCAAATAAACCTGTTGGACTTTAACCTGGTGTTGTGAGACATCTTACTGTGCCACGCCCCAGTCCAATGCCGGCATCTCCACTTCATTCTTACAACCAGGGTGTGAATGCTCAAGACGATATAGGAACAGCCTGACTTTCATCATGCTCATTAGCTAACATCCCAGACTCCTTCATCACTCTCCCCGGGTGTGTTTCATTCCAGCAGCTGGTCAGGCCCTCCAGAGGTGAGGATACCACACTATATATACTGTGCAGTCACTGGGAGTGAGAAGTGTCCCTGCAAACCTTCACCATTGACCACCAAACCCCAATGCAGTCTTATGGGAGGTCAAATAGAACCATAGAAAATTACAGCTCAGAAACAGGCCTTTTGGCCCTTCTTGTCTGTGCCGAACCATTTTTTGCCTAGTCCCACTGACCTGCACTTGGACCATATCCCTCCACACCCCTCTCATCCATGAACCCGTCCAAGTTTTTCTTAAATGTTAAAAGTGACCCCGCATTTACCACTTTATCCGGCAGCTCATTCCACACTCCCACCACTCTCTGCGTGAAGAAGCCCCCCCTAATATTCCCTTTAAACTTTTCTCCTTTCACCCTTAACCCATGCCCTCTGGTTTTTTTCTCCCCTAGCCTCAGTGGAAAAAGCCTGCTTGCATTCACTCTATCTATACCCATCAAAATCTTATACACCTCTATCAAATCTCCCCTCAATCTTCTACGCTCCAGGGAATAAAGTCCCAACCTATTCAATCTCTCTCTGTAACTCAGCTTCTCAAGTTCCGGCAACATCCTTGTGAACCTTCTCTGCACTCTTTCAATCTTATTTACATCCTTCCTGTAACTAGGTGACCAAAACTGTACACAATACTCCAAATTCGGCCTCACCAATGCCTTATATAACCTTACCATAACACTCCAACTTTTATACTCGATACTCCGATTTATAAAGGCCAATGTACCAAAGGCACTCTTTACGACCCTATCCACCTGTGACGTCAGTCTGATTAAAGTCATTACAATCTTACTGAATGGCGGAGCAGGCTCGAGGGTCCACTGCTCCGTCTTCGGAAGTAATTCTTTTGTCATTAATGTCTTACAGAAGACAATATCCATTTATTCGTAAAAACTGAAGAAATAGGGGGAGTGGGCCATACTCGAGCCTACTCTATCAATAACTAAGAGCATGGCTTTCTGATCTTCACTCAGTTTCCCACCTGATCGACATTTCCATTTATCTCTTTAGATCCCAAGAATTTATTGATTGCAGTTTTGAACGTACTCAATGACTGAGAATCCATAGCTCACTGGGATAGAGAATTCCAAGCATTTTCACAATCCTCGGAGTGGAGGAATTATTCCTCATCTCAGTCCTAAATGGTTGACCCCTTATCTGAGTCTATTTCCTAGAAATGTAGGAAAGAGGAGCGGGAGAAGGTCACTTGTTCCTTCGAGCCTGCTCCACCATTCAATATGATCATGGCTGAATCTGTATCTCAATGTATCTATATTCCCTGGACATCTTTAGAGTCTTGGCATCTATTTCTTCTAGTTCTGCCTAGGGGGGAACCCTAGGCAGAACTAGAAATAGGGACAGAAATATTGTCCCTTTGCAAACAATATTTGATACTGAGACACATAAGGAGACATTGGGACAAGTGACCAGAAGCTTGGCTTAAGAGATAGATTTCAAAGCGTGTCTTAAATGAAGAGAGATGGGAGGTGAGATGTTTAAGAAGGGTTCTCCAAAGCTTAAGGTTAGAATCAGGAATTTGAACCAAAACTCACTAATCAGTAAATTTACTTTATTCCGATGTTCTGTTGGAGAAATTGTACACGTGGACCCCTTCGCACTGGGTATATCAGCAAACCCACATTCCACATGAAAAACATTGCTGGCACCTGCAGAGAAGGAATGAATCCTGGCAAGACTTCGATCAGTGAGGACTTGACTTTATTTATTGTTTGCTGCATTGTGATTAGCATTCAGTAAGAAACATTCTATTAAAAAAGAACATATTTTGTACAAATGCACCATGCAAAAGTGATGCACTTATATTTTTGGCAGCACATTTGATCCAATGGAAAACACATTTGAAGAAAGAATTATTATTATAATGATAATGTAGCCTTATCTCCAAAACACATTTGGTAGTCTTACCCTAGGGTGTTGATCCCTGAGAAACGCCATCGTGAATTGTATTCGCGTTGGTAATTATTTTAATTTATTATTTAGTTAATTTACTCAGGTTTATACAATGATTGCTGACTGAAATTGCTTCACAATCTTATTACTCCACAATCTACAGCAAGGGATGACTAATGCAAATTTTTTCTGGAACATTCTGACCCATTGGTCCAACTTAGAAGATCAGTCTTTTTCCTCTTCAGACTGATATACTATCCAGGATTTTGCAGTGTTTAATCGTTTGATTGATCTTTGTTTGATTATGTTAATCTGTTCACTGAGTTATGTTCACTGTACTTGATTGCTTGAGCCTATGTAGAGCCTTTGACAGCTAAAGTAAATAGGAGCTACCAGAGAAAGAGCAAGATCTATGGAACTTGAGCTCTAGATGTGCATGGAGGTACCTTGTGATTGAAGGGCTATTTTAAAGTACTGAAAATAAACTTGTTGTAGACTTAACTAATCTCATCTCTGTATTGTTCTGAAGGAAATCAAATATATAAAATGTACAATAAATCAGCGAACACACAACAGCTTATTAGGCGTTGCCAAGTGTTTTTTTGGTGCAGTTGGGAACAGCTTTGCCTCAGACTTGCAGTTGGGAATAGCTTTGCCTCAGACTCGAAAGGTTTGAGGTTCAATCCCCCCCCTTCAAAATTACTTTGTGCTGTCATCTTCCGACCTACAGCCAGAAACTTACACGCCCCTATCAATTTCCAAAATACCCACACCAACAGCATTGAGCCTCTCGGTAATCTACAGCAATTGGACGTTGTGGCCTGAAGAGGGGAGACCAGCTCAAAAACAGTTCCACCTTAAAAGCAGAATAATACTTTGTGCGTTACATGCTGAAGTGCTTCATTTGACCGACTGGTGAGCTAGTACCTAGAATGTCTGTTAACATCTAATAAGTGTGCCCATGGTGTCATGTTGCATTATTCTACCTCTTTGGACCTGGTATTTAGATGTTTAGAAATTGGTTACGGGACCCTGAGACAACTCTAGGGTTCTATAGGCTTAATAGTACTTAAGAGAAATCAAATTTGGACATGACCTTTTTCTAAATTGTTATTTATTAATAATTATTTCTAACGATACTCTATTTAATCAACATATGGAAACCATCAAGTTTCTTGAGTTGTGCTATCAACAAATCCCTGTTAATTCAGAATTTGGATACCTTTGGTTCTTTTATGGGTTGTGAACTGCCTATCAGATGCCTACATGTTGCCAAGACTACTCCATTTATTAAATAGCTGGAAGGAGATTGGACATTCCCTGTAGACACTGATGGCCCAAGTGAACAGTAGTCTCTTGTGATCGAAATAAAAAACAAAAAGTGCTGGGAAAATTCAGCAGGTCTGGTAGCGTGCGTGGAAAGAGAAACAAGAGTTGATGCTTCGAGTCCAATATGATCCTTTTTCTTCAGATGTCTTGATATCCACTGGCTACTCCTCCCATGCTGCAGAATGTCACCTTGATCCCTGCATTTCTCTGCGTCATTTATCAAGAGTCTACGTGTGCTGTGCAATGGTTAATTGTATCGTCAGTCCAATGGCCAGTATAAGTGGTCCCAAAAGGAAGGCTAGGCCGCGACGGAGAATTAGTTGTTTTGTGGACAAGATTTCTCCAACGATGGTAACTCCGATTTCCAATCCAGCTGCGTCTTCTCTCAGCTGTTCTGTGTCTGTGCTACTCTCCACTTGGCTAAGATTGGTTAACACAATGACAGCAGGGTCCTCTGCATGCAGTCCTGGAAAGGAAAATCTCATTGAAAGATATGATGGAGCAAAGTGATTGCAGGAGCTTAGAGACTCAAACCC
This sequence comes from Mustelus asterias, assembly GCF_964213995.1. Taxonomy (NCBI): domain Eukaryota; kingdom Metazoa; phylum Chordata; class Chondrichthyes; order Carcharhiniformes; family Triakidae; genus Mustelus; species Mustelus asterias. The sequence continues at coordinate 9,296,199 of NC_135812.1, forward strand.
AATGACTTTGTTTAATCATTCATGGGATGCGGGCATCACTGGCTGGGCCAGCATTTATTGCCCATCCCCTTTAGAATCCTACAGTGCAGAAGGAGACCATTTGGCCCATTGAGTCACCCTGGCCCGATCCCCATAAAACTTCACCTATTTACTCTGTTAATCCCCCTGACACTAAGTGACAATTTAGCATGGCCAATCATAGAACATAGAACAAAGAATCTTTACAATGCAGAAGGAGGCCATTCAGCCCATCGGGTCTGCACCGATGACATTCCCATCCTGGCCCTATGCCCGTAACGCACATATTTACCCTGCTAATCCTCTGAAACTAGGGTCAATTTAACATGGCCAATCAACCTAGCCCACACATCTTTCGACACTAAGGGGTAATTGAGCATGGCCAATCAACCTAACCTACACATTTTGGACTGTGCAAGGAAACCAGAGCACCCGGAGGAAACCCACCCAGACATGGGGAGAATGTGCAAATGGCAGCACAGACACCCAAGTCTGAAATTGAACATGGGTCCCTGGTGCTGTGAGACAACAGTGCGAAACACTGTGCCACCATTTCAGCATTAAAATCAACCACATTACTATGGCTTTGGAGTCACATGTAGGCCAGACCAGGTAAGGACAGCAGATCTCCTTCCCTAAAGGACATTAGTGAACCAGATGGGTTTTTCCAACAATCAACAATGGTTTCATGGTCATAGTTAGACATTTTAATTTCAGATTTTTAGTGAATTTGAATTTCACCATCTGCTGTGGTGGGATTCGAGCCCGGGTCCCCAGAGTATTACCCTAAGTCATAGATCATAGAATCCCTTCAGTGCAGGAGGAGGCCATTCTGCCCATCGAGTCAGCACCAACCACAATCCCACCCAGGACCTATCCCTGTAACCCCACGTATTTACCCTGCTAATCCCCCTGACACTAAGGGGCAATTTAGCATGGCCAATCCACCTAACCCGCACATCTTTCAGACTGTGGGAGGAAACCGGAGCACCCGGAGGAAACCCACGCAGACACGGGGAGAACATGCAAACTCCACACAGTCACCCGAGCCGGGAATCGAACCCTTGGCGCTGTGAGGCAGCAGAGCTAACCATTGTGCCATCCTGCTGCCCTCTAGATTAGTTGTCGAGTGACAATACCTCAATGCCACTGCCTTCCCTAAAATCCTGTGAAAATTACCTGGTGGATGATGAAGTCTTGCCAAGTACCAAGCACCATCTGCATGCAGAACTACTTCCAAAATTGGACTGGTTTTATGAAATGCTTTGTTTCCTTGAGTTTTGCTCAGTGGTTTTCATCTTGCAGAGTGTAAAACTGCACCATAAATTACAGGCAAAGCTCTTTCACATTAAGAGCTGTTAAAATGAGGAATAAGTGCCTCCACAGTCAGAGCTATCCCTCTCCAAGGCTCCCTGTTTATGGTTCTCATAATGTTGTAGATCTCACCTCAGCCTCTGTCTTTCCAGTGAAAACAATCCTAGTTTATTCAACCTCTCCTCATAGCCAATGCCCTCAAGACCAGGCACTTTTGCCAAAGCTTAAAGAGTCACAGAGGTTTACAGCATGGAAACTGGCCCTTCGGCCCAACTTGTCCATTCCGCCCAGTTTTTACCACTAAGCTAGTCCCAATTGCCCACATTTGGCCCATATCCCTCGATACCCATCTTACCCATGTAACTGTCTAAATGCTTTTTAAAAGACAAAATTGTACCCGCCTTTACTAGAATCATAGAATCCTACAGTGCAGAAAGAGGCCATTCGGCCCATCGAGTCTGCACCAACCACAATCCCACCCAGGCCCTGTCCCCATATCCCTACGTGTTTACCCACTAATCCCTCTAACCTATGCATCCCGGGACACTAAGGAGCAATTTTAGCATGGTCAATCGACCTAACCCGCACATCTTTGGACTGTGGGAGGAAACCGGAGCACCCGGAGGAAACCCACGCAGACATGAGGAGAATGTGCAAACTCTGCACAGACAGAGACCCGAGCCGGGATTCGAACCCAGATCCCTGGAGCTATGAAGCAGCAGTGCTAACCACTGTGCCACTGTTCCGACTACTTAAGGGGCAGCACGGTGGCACAGTGGTTAGCACTGCTGCCTCACAACTACCGCTACCACTGGCAGTTCGTTCAGACACTCACCACCCGCTGAGTGAAAAAATTGCCCCTCTGGACCCTTTTGTATCTCTCCCCTCTCACCTTAAACCTCTGCCGTCCAGCTCCAGCTTCCACGTCTGTCTGGTAGTGTGGCGACAAGAACTGCATGCAATACTCCAAATGCGGCCTCACCCAGGTTTCATACAGCTGCAACATTATTTCCCCACTCTTGTACTCAATGCCCCGGCTGAAGCGTTCCATCTGATTACGTCAATCTCCCAGTGAGCAGGCTGGGTGAAGATTACTCGCTAAACTCGCCCCTGCACATACACTGTCGCGATGTTTCTGGGTGCCGCCTTTGAACTGCGCCCATTTCACAGTGAATTGTGGGAGCACCGTGACCATCACGACCAACACAGCTGGCATCCCAGCCAACCTCCCCTTCTCAAGAGGGCAAAGGGCCAGCAGCCACGTTGTTGGTAGATTTGACCATCTGTCAATGGACACCAATACAACCAGGGCACAGTTACAGCCCCTATCTGATTGCTGTGAACAACGATGGCACAGGTTGTCATCGAGGGCAGAGTTCTCATCCTGTTTCAGCTGGTTTCCTTGATACAATTCACTCCAAAATCAGTGTAACCCACGGAAAGGGTCTCGGAATTTGAAGTGCAAATGAGATTCAGCGCGCGCTGACTTTCCGTGACCTTTTACACCAGTCCAAAAATCAAAGAGTTGGAGCTGCTCGCAAAACTGCAAGGCGGTGGTGTAGCGGTAATGTCATTGGGTTAGTAATCAGGAGGTCCCAGACTAATGCTCTGGCGACACGGGTTCAAATCCCAGCATGGCACCTGGTTGAATTTAAGGGGCAGCGCGGTGGCGCAATGGTTGGCACGGCTGCCTCACAGCGCCAGGGGCCCGGGTTCGATTCCGACCTCGGGTCACTGTCTGTGTGGAGTCTGCACGTTCTCCCCGTGTCTGCGTGGGTTTCCTCCGGGTGCTCCGGTTTCCTCCCACAGTCCAAAGGTGTGTGGGTTAGGTGGATTGGCCATAAATTGTCAGGGGGATTAGCAGGGTAAATACGTGGGGTTACGGGGATAGGGCCTGGGTGGGACTATTGTCAGTGCAGGCTCGATGGGCTGAATGGTCTCTTCCTGCACTGTAGGGATGTTAGGATTCTGTGAACTTTCTAATGCCTAAATGGAAGGTTCACATTCTATTCTTCATACCTGTTGAAATGTCCTCAATCTGAGGATTCGAGGGGTTGCAAGTGGTGTCCACGGTGATCTTCATGCCTGCATTAACCATCGCCTTCAAAAAGAACACAAATTCTCAGTTAAAAGGAGAAGGAAAGTGATTCTGTACAATTTACAGCTACTCCTGGACCATTTTCCATACATTTCCCACAGCCGCTGGACAAATAGGATTTTTTTGATTCATTCATGGGACATGGGCATCGCTGGCTGGCCAGAATTATTGCCCATCCCTGGTTGCCTGAGGGCAGTTGCGCGTCAACCACATTGCAGTGGCACGGTGGCACAGTAGTTAGCACTGCTGCCTCACAGCGCCAGGGAACCGGGTTCGATTCCAGGTGGAGTCTGCACATGCTCCCCGTGTCTGCGTGGGTTTCCTCCGGGTGCTCCGGTTTCTTCCCACACTCGAAAAGAGGTGCTGGTTAGGTGCATTAGCCATGCTAAATTCTCCCTCAGTGTATCCGAACAGGCACCGGAGTGTGGCGACTAGGGAATTTTCACAGTAACTTCATTGCAGTGTTAATGTAACCCTACTTGTGACAGTAATAAGTAAACTTTACTGTGGCTCTGGAGTCACAAGTAGGCCAGACCAGGTAAGGACAGCAGATTTCCTTCCCTAAAGGACATTAGCGAACCAGATGGGCTTTTCCAATAATCGACAATGGTTTCATGGTCATCAGTAGATTCTTAATTCCAGAGTATTTTTGCTTATTGAATTCAAATTCCACCATCTGCCGTGACAGGATTCGAACCCGAATTCCCAGAACATTAGCTGAGTTTCTGGATTAAGAATCTAGCGATAATACCACGAGGCCTCCCTCATACCTGCGCACAAGATTGGACAGAATTTCAAAAGCGGCAAAGAATCGCAAAAAGATGAATAGGGAGGGAAAATTTATAAAGTACAGCAGAGGCTAGCTAGGGATAGCTATAGAAATATTTTAAAATGAACAGAGTCAGGAAAGTGAGTATTGGTCCTGTGGAAAGTGAGTCTGGGGAATTAACAATGGCAAATAACCAGATGTGGAGATGCCGGTGTTGGACTGGGGTAAGCACAGTAAGAAGTCTCACAACACCAGGTTAAAGTCCAACAGGTTTATTTGGTAGCAAATACCATAAGCTTTCGGAGCACTGCTCCTTCGTCAGATGGACTCCATCTGACGAAGGAGCAGCGCTCCGAAAGCTTATGGTATTTGCTACCAAATAAACCTGTTGGACTTTAACCTGGTGTTGTGAGACTTCTTACTGAAATAACCAGATGGCAGATGAATTGAATAAATATTTTTTATGGCTCTTCGCTATAGAGGATAGATTCTTGATTAAGAGATGGTGAAAGGTTATCCGGGGGAGGTAGGAATGGGGGATTGAGGTTACAATCAGATCAGCCATGGTCTTATAGAATGACGGAACAGGCTTGAGGGGCCGAGTGGCCTACTCCTGATTCACATGTTCGTGTGTATGTTCATATCTCTCAATGTCTCCGCACCCTTGACGGTGCATAGGTCAGACTTTCATCGGTTTCTGTAGCTAACTATTCCTGGAACAGGTCACACGGGTCTGTCGCCAGGGACAGACACACAGACACAGACAGACAGACAGACACTTTAGCATAACCAATCCGTCTAATCAGCACACCATTCAGACTGTGAGAGGAAACCGGAGCAACCCGGAGGAAACCCACGCAGACACGGGGAGAACGTGCAGACTCCGCACAGACGGTGACCCGAGGCCGGAATTGAACCCGGGTCCCTGTGAGACAGCAGTGCCACCCTCATGTTTATATGTTGATGGCCGAATTTCACAACTGAGTCTTATTTTGGCAAGGGACTGAAGTATGTGGAGTCAAACTGTGTGGATGGAGTCAAGATACAGATCAGCCAGAATCTATTTGAATGATGGGACAGGTTCAAGGGGCTGAATGGCCACCTTCTATTCCTCTGCTCATTAATTTGCTGCGCAGCGCAACCTAGAGGCCAGAGCCTGAAACTACATTGTGACAACTGAAAATAACAAAGTGATTTATAAATGAAATCATAGAACCCCTACAGTGCAGAAGGAGGCCATTCGGCCCATCGAGTCTGCACCAACCACAATCCCACCCAGGCCCTACCCCCACATATTTCACCCGCTAATCCCTCGAACCCATGCATCTCAGGGGCAATTTAAACCTGGCCAATCAACCTAACCCGCACATCTTTGGACTGTGGGAGGAAACCGGAGCACCTGGAGGAAACCCACGCAAACACGAGGAGAATGTGCAAACTCCACACAGACAGTGACCCAAGTCGGGAATCGAACTCGGGACCCTGGAGCTGTGAAGCAGCAGTGCTAACCACTGTGCTACCGTGCCGCCCCCTTGAGACAGTGCGAGATTGACTAAATAGTGTACCACTGGTTTTGAGTTATGTTTGTTCTAATTGTATATTTTGTCTATTGTAAAGGCCTACAGATAAATAAAGACTATATTCAGTGCTGCATATCATGGGAACTTTAACTGAGGGAAACTTCTCCCTGAGCTTCTTAGCTTTTTAAAATTCTTTCATGGGCTATGGGCATCACTGGCTGGCCAGCATTTATTGCCCATCCCTCGTTGCCTGAGGACTTTTAAGAGTCAACCCCCGCCTTGCTGTGGCTCTGGAGGTCATGTACAGTCCACACCAGGTAAGGATGACAGATTTCCTTCCCTAAAGGGCATTAACGAACCAGATGGTTTTTTACGAGAATTGACAATGGCTTTGTAGTCTTTTAATTCCAGATTTTAATCCAATTCAAATTTCACCATCTGCCGGGGTGGGATTCGAACCCGGGTCCCCAAAGCATTATCCTGGGTCTCTGATATACTCATCCAGTTAGTAAAATGAAAGAGATCGCCATCAACTTCAGGATGCATAGTGGAGAGCATGTCCCTGTCTACATCAATGGGGATGAAGTGGAAATGGTGAAGAACTTCAAGTTTTTAGGTGTCCAGATCATCAACAACCAGTCCTGCTCCCCCCATGCCAACACTATAGTTAAGAAAGCCCACCCATGCCTCTACTTTCTCAGGTGGCTAAGGAAATTTGGCATGTCCGCTACGACTCTCATCAACCTCTACTGATGCACCATAGAAAGCATCCTTTCTGGATGTATCACAGCTTGGTATGGCTCCAGCTCTGCCCAAGACTGCAAGGAACTACAAAGGATGGTGAACGTAGCCCGGTCCATCACGCAAACCAGCCTCCCATCCATTGACTCTGTCTACACTTCCCGCTGCCTCGGTAAAGCAGCCAGCATAATCAAGGACCCCATGTACCCTGGACATTCTCTCTTCCACCTTCTTCCATCGGGAAAAAGATACGTAAGTCTGAGATCACGTACCAATCGATTCAAGAACAGCTTCTTCCCTGCTGCCATCAGACTTTTGAATGGACCTACCATTTATTAAGGTGATCTTTCTCTACACCCTAGCTATGACTGTCACTACATTCTGCACTCTCTCCTTTCCTTCTCCCCATGTACTCGATGAACAGCATGCTTTGTCTGTATAGTGCGCAAGGAACAATGCCTTTCACTACATACTAATACATGTGACAATAATTGTTAGCACTGCTGCAACACAGCGCCAGGGACCCGGGTTCAATCCTGGCGCGGGTCACTGTGTAGAGTTTGCACATTCTCCCCGTGTCTGCATGGGTTTCCTCTGGGTGCTCTGGTTTTCTCCCACACTCCAAAAGACTTGGTGGTTAGATGCATTGGCCATGCTAAATTGCCCTTTAGTGTCAGGGGGATGAGCAGGGTAGAGATGCGGGGTTACGGGGATAGGGCCTGGGTGGGTTTGTGGTCGGTGCAGACTCGATGGGCCAAATGATCTCCTTCTGCACTGTAGAGATTCTATGATTTGATGACTAATAAATCAAATCAAAAATCAGTGATGATACCACTGCCTCCTGTGAGGAGGGGGGGGCTGAGGATGGGAGGGGGGATGAGGAGGGGTTTGAGGAGGGGAGGGGTGAGGAGGGGGGTGAGGAGGGAAGGGGTGAGGAGGAAAGGGGTGAGGAGGGGGGTGAGGAGGGGGGTGAGGAGGGGAGGGGTGAGGAGGGGAGGGGTGAGGAGGGGAGGGGTGAAGAGGGGTTGAGGAGGAGGGTGAGGAGGGGGGGTGAGGAGGGGGCGAGGAGGGAGGGGTGAGGAGGAGGGGAGTGAGAGGAGGGGGGTTAGGGGGGGTGAGGAAGGGGGCTGAGGATGGGAGGGGGTGAGGAGGGGGGTGAGGAGGGGGTGAGGAGGGAGGGGTGAGGAGGAGGGGGGTGAGGGGAGGGGGGTGAGAGGAGGGGGTGTTGGGGGGTTGCGGAAGGGGGGCTGAGGATGGGAGGGGGTGAGGAGGGGAGGTGAGGATGGGGGTGAGGAGGGGAATGAGGAGGGGGGGTGAGGAGGAGGTGGGGAGATGAGGAGGGGGGTGAGGGGAGGGGGGGGGGTTGCGGGGAGGGGGGATTAAGGGGAGGTGATGGTGAGTGACAGGGAAGACAACGGAAAGCAGAGGATAGAAAGACCCGGCGGAAACATCATTACTAACCTCTGTGAGCGGCACTCACCTGGTCAGATGCTTTATTCCAGTTCAATTTAGCAATCACAATTAGAAAGAAGACTGTTTGTACAACCACACAAATAAACAGTCCCGACCAAAGACCTGCAAAATCATAATGCTGCAGTGAATACACAGGCCACATTGCCGATATTCTCGCTATCCTACACACACATACCAGTTGGCTGTGCCATTGGACAGCTCCAGGACGTTAATACCACTCGTCTCCGCTGGCAATCATTAAAATCAGTTGAGACCGATGTTATTCAAGCCTCTCCATAACTTACAAAGCACAAGTCAGAAGCGTGATGAGGATTTCAGCAACACTCATCAAGCTCAGTACCATCGAGGTTGATCCTGGAGTTGAGAGCGTTGGCTTATGAGGAGAGACTGAGTAGACTGGGGCTATACTCATTGGAATTCAGAAGAACGAGGGGAGATCTTAAAGAAACATTATCAGATTATGAGGGATTAGATAAGATAGAAGTAGGGAAGTTGTTTCCGCTGGTGGGTAAAACTAGAACTCGGGGGCATGGCCTCAAAATAAGGGGGTGCAGATTTAGGACTGAGTTGAGGAGGAACTTCTTCACCCAAAGGGTTGTGAATCTGTGGAATTCCCTGCCCAGTGAAGCAGTTGAGGCTACCTCATTGAATGTTTTTAAGGCAAAGATAGATCCATTTTTGAACAGTAAAGGAATTAAAGGTTATGGTGAGCGGGTGGGTAAGTGGAGCTGAGTCCACAAAAAGATCAGCCATGATCTTATTGAATGGCGGAGTGGGCTCGAGGGGCCAGAGGGCCTACTCCTGCTCCGAGTTCTTATCTTCTTATGTAGGACAAAGCAGACTACTTGATTGGCAGCCCATCCACAACCTTACACATTTTTCCCCTCCCATCACTTGTCAGCATTGGCTGCAGTTTGCAGCATTTAAAGATGCATTGCAGCAACTCAGCAAGGCACCTTCAACAGCAACTTCCCAACCCACTACCTCTTTGGATAGTCAGATGTTCTTTCCTGGGATAGAAAAGTCAAGTACTCGGGGACATAGGTTTAAGGTGCGTGGGGAAGGGTTTAGAGGAGATGTGCGAGGCAAGTTTTTTACACAGAGGGTGGTGAATGTCTGGAACGCGCTGCCCGGGGAGGGGGTGGGAGCAGGTACGATAGCGGCATTTAAGGGGCATCTAGACAGATACACAAATAGGAAGGATACAGATTCGGTAAGTGCGTACGGTTTTAGTTTAGGCAGGTATCATATCGGCGCAGGCTTGGAGGGCTGAAGGGCCTGCTCCTGTGCTGTACTGTTCTTTGTTCTTTGTACTAAGCACAAGATTCACTGCAGCAACTCTTCAAGCCAAATCAACAGCACTTTCCAAACTTGTAACCTCTCCCATCTAGAAGGACAAGGGATACATGGGAACAGCACCACCTGCCATTTTCCCTCTGTGATAACCCCCATGCGTTCCAAGGGCCTGTTCCTGTGCTGTACTGTTCTTTGTTCTTTTGTTTTCTGCCATCTGGAAGGGCAGGGGCAACAGATACAGGAGAGGGTCATCAGCTTGGCGAGTCCAATTTCAAGTCCAAAGATGTGCAGGTTAGGTGGATTGGCCATGCTCAATTGCCTCTCAGTGTCAGGGGGACTAGCCAGGGTAAGTGCATGGAGTTATGGGGATAGGGGCTGGGTGGGATTGTGGTCGGTGCAGAGTCGATGGGATGAATGGCCTCCTTCTGCACTGGAGGATTCTATGATTCTATGAAGTCACGCACCATTTTGACATTGGTTAGATATTGGCCATTTCATCATCATTGTTGTGTGAAAGCTTGGGAACTCCCTTCTTAAAAACACTGGGGGCACCTTCTCTACACAGACGACAATGGCTTAAGAAGGAAGCCCATTATCACTTCCTCAAGAGTTACTGGGGATTAATGTCAGACTTTCACATATCCCAGGAATTAATTTTTAAAACAAATGGCAAATGCTTCACAAATGTCCACTGTTTCTTTGCAGGTGAAGGGACAAAGTGCAAAGGCCATTGAATTACACGCAAAGCATCAATGGTCTTCATATGTAATAAAGCTCTTGATGTCAGTTGACCTGTCAGGGTCAAGAGTTGAGTAAAGGTCAGAGGTCATACCTCACCCCAGAGGTGAAGGAAAGGCAAACCACAGTCCAATTCCATCTGACTGGCTCAGTGTCAGTGTCCTGGGAGAGTTGGGGGCAAGGCTAATGCCAACTTTCGCATCAAGGATACATTATATCGCGATAGGGCGACTCAACGGAGTTCAAGGGAAACAAAAATAACTGGGAGAAAATATCAAAACACACTTGAGATAAACTCCTACCTTGCACACCAAGATGTGCAGCAAACATCAGTGTGACACCAAGGGGAAACCCAATTGAGTAAAAGCCCACTAGGTTACCGATCGCTCCGAGCTTCTGCTTCCCAACTCCTCTTAGCACTCCGCCACTTACAGTCTGTAGGAGAGACAAAGCACAGGTTAACAATTCATCATCTTATCAAGTCACTTCAGAGACATGGATTCGTTTTTCTTTAAAAAATGTCCTCCCAAAGGGTGGTCAAATCAATGGACGGGATGTTACAACCTCGCTCAGCCTGAAACATCCCACCCGAGTTCAACCATCCCATTGTCCATCCCTCACCCGCTCCGATTCCCATGGGCCTTCCCAATGTCCATCCCTCACCCGCTCCGATTCCCGTGGGCCTTCCCAATGTCCATCCCTCACCCGCTCCGATTCCCATGGGCCTTCCCAATGTCCATCCCTCACCCGCTCCGATTCCCATGGCGGGCGGGCCGGTAAAACTCCGACGAATGGATCTAAAACAGAAAGCCGAGTACATTTCTACAGCACCTTTAACAATGTAGAGTCATAGAATCTTAGAAATCCTACAGTGCAGAAGGAGGCTATTCGGCCCATCGAGTCTGCACCAACTCAGAATCTTAACCAGGCCCACACCCCCTCTCACCCACCTGCCCTCCCAATCCCCATAATCCCCAATCCACCTTACCTACGCAACTTGGGACAGTAAGAGCAATTTAGCATGGCCAATCCACTTAACCTGCACATCTTTGGACTGTGGGAGGAAACCGTGCTGCCTCTCGGGGGATACCCAGTCATGAAGGAGGCTGCGGAAGAGGGGCAGGAAGTCAACCAGATGACCACCCTCGACTTTACACTGCCTGAGCGGCATGATGGCACAGTGGTTAGCCCTGCTGCCTCACAGCGCCAGGGACCCGGGTTCGATTCACGGCTTGGGACACTGTCTGTGTGGAGTTTGCACGTTCTCCCCGTGTCTGCGTGGGTTTCCTCTGGGTGCTCCGGTTTCCTCCCACAGTCCAAAGATGTGTGGGTTAGGTGGGTTGGCCATGCTAAAGTGCCCCTTAGTGTCAGGGGGATTAACGGGGTAAATACATGAAATTATGGGGATAGGGCCTGGGTGGGATTGTTGTCAGTGCAGGCTTGATGGGTTGAATGACCTCATTCTGCAATGTAGGGATTCTATGATGGACCTATTGATGACCATCATTGGCCAAGCCCTAGAGTTGGGTCAGTCTTTCTTTATATGCACTCTAGGTATTTAATTAAACAATGTCCACGGGTCTTAACGACATAATTCATAGACAATTAACACCCAGGCAACTGAAGGCATGGCCGTCAGCAGAGTGGCAAAGATATCTGTGATGTACAAGAGGCCCAAATTGAAGGATGTCAGCCCTGAGAGATACGGAACTGGGGAAGGATGCAGGGATATAGGGAGGGGAAGACCATGGAGGGGTTTGGAAACAAGAATTAGAATTTTAAATTTGAAGCAATTAGTATAGGTCACTGAGTGCTATCTCATTGAATGTTTTTAAGGCAAGGATAGATACATTTTTGAACAGTAAAGGAATTAAGGGTTATGGTGAGCGGGCGGGTAAGTGGAGCTGAGTCCACGAAAAAATCAGCCATGATTTTATTGAATGGCGGAGCGGGCTCGAGGGGCCAGATGGCCTACTCCTGTTCTGAGTTCTTATGTTCTTCTTATGTCGAGTGCAGGGCAATGATGCGACTTAAGGGTATAGGCAGGGGAGGGTCAGAGGAGCTCAGTATTTCTGAGGGGAGGCTGGCCAGGAGAGCATTGGAAGGTTGAGTCTGATAGGGTCAAAGACATGGATGGAGGGTTTAAACAGCAGATGAGTTGAGGCAACAACAATGATTCAGAAAGATTGTTTCACTTAAGGGATTAAAGCTAACAGTCAGTTCACTACATGGATTTATGTTGGTTCCCTCAGACTGGCCAGTTCACTATTTGCAGACAGCTCAAATACAATTGTAATTTATTTTGAGGATTTGCTGATGGCTGTGAAAACTTAACAATAAATAGCGCTGTGTTACTGAGATCCACATTTACTGGGCATCTCAATCTGTAAGCATACTTCACAGGAATGGCAACAGTTAATGGGTGGCACAGTGGCCCAGCGGTTAGCACTGCTGTCTCACAGCACCAGGGACCCGGGTTCGATTCCAGCCTTGGGTCACTGTCTGCGTGAAGTTTGCACGTTCTCCCCGTGTCTGCGTGGGTTTCCTCTGGGTGCTCCGGTTTCCTACCACAAAGATGTGCAGGTCAGGTGGATTAGCCATGGTAAACTGCTCCTTAGTGTCCCAAGATGTGCAGGTTAGGTGGACTGGCCATGTTAAATTGCCCCTTAGTGTCCCAAGATGTGTAGGTTAGGTAGATTGGCCATGCTAAATTGCCCCTTCGTGTCCCAAGATGTCCAAGTTAGGTAGATTAAGCATGCTAAATTACCCCTTAGTGTCCCAGGATGTGTAGAGTAGATGAATTGGCCATGCTAAATTGCCCCTTAGTGTCCCAAGATGTGTAGAGTAGATGAATTGGACATGCTAAATTACCCCTTAGTGTCCCAGGATGTTTAGAGTAGATGAATTGGACATGCTAAATTGCCCCTTAGTGTCCCAAGATGTGTAGGGTAGTTGGATTGGCTATGGTAAACGCGCAAGGTTACGGGGCCTGGTTGGGGGATGTAAGGGTGTGGAACTGGATAAGATGCTCCTTCGGAGAGTCGGTACAGACTCGACGGGCCAAATGGCCTCCTTCTACACTGGTTTCCTCTATGGTTTCTATGGTTTCCTCCTCGCTTTTGTCACTTTGTCTGAAATAAGCCGAACACTTCAGGTGCTGCAAGCGGCAACTTTGAAATGGAAATGCAAATAGAGAGTGGTCTTTACCTATTGTGGTTAATATAAACAACTACCCTGTTTTAAACAGGGGCAGTTTTAAGGGGTGGAGACCATACACAAGAATAGCTCCGTGAATAAGGACTTTGTCGAAACACTCACAGCTATGGCTTCGAACCAGTGGAAAGCAGCAATTATTGGATCAACGTCAGAAACTAACTGAATAATATCTCTGCGAAAGGAGGAGAAAGGTGTGTCAGAGAGTTTATCAGACATTACGGAATTCATTCTTTACAAAGTTAAAGCGAATAAATTTCAGTTCGTTTTACTCACTTGTCAGTAGTGAAGATGTAACCTAACAAACTTCGCGAAGCTCCCAGTATCATTGCTATCAACAAGGAACAGCATCCTGTTGGAATGCATGGAAAATAAATTACTATTTACAAAAGGGACATGCATAGCGCCTTTAACAAACTCACAATATGGTACACAGCAAGATCCACAAACAGCGATATGACCACATAACCTGTTTTAGTGATATTGGTCGAGCGATGCATATTGAACAGGATATAGTTAAAGGTGCTTGGTTTGAAAACACACTGAAAAGAAATAAAAACAGAAATAAAACAGGACAAAGTCAGATAGAATCATACAATCCCTACAGTGCAGAAGGAAGCCATTCGGCCCATTGAGTGTACACCAATCACAATCCCACCCAGGCCCTATCCCCATGCATTTCCCCTGGCGAGTCCCACTGACCGTAAGAGGCAATTTAGCACTGCCAATTCACCTAACCAGCACGTCTTTCAGACTGTGGGAGGAAACCGGAGCACCCGGAGGAAACCCACGCAGACACGGGGAGAATGTTTTATTTATTTATTAATGTGACAAGTAATCTTACATTAACACTGCAATGAAGTTGCTGTGAAAATCCTCCAGTCGCCACACTCCGGCGCCTGTTTGGGTACACTGAGGGAGAATTTGGCACGGCCAATGCACCCTAACCAGCACATCTTTCAGACTGTGGGAGGAAACTGGAGCACCCGGAGGAAACCCACGCAGACATGGGAAGAAAGTGCAAACTCCACACAGACAGTGACCCAAGCCAGGAATCAAACCTAAGTACCTGGCGCTGTGAGGCAGCAGTGCTAACCACTGTGCCACCGTGCCACCCCCAGATTATGGGGGGAATTATCGTGTTCCGCCCACCATGGGAATCGGAGCAGACGAGGGGCGGACCATTGAAAGGTCCATTGACCTTGGGAGGATTTTCCAGTTTTGGGACAAACACGGCCGGAAAATCCTGCCCAATGACTCTCCAAGTTTTGATAAAGAATTTATGGCGGCCGATGGCACAGTGGTTAGCACTGCTGCCTCACAACGCCAGGGACCCGGGTTCAATTCCCAGCTTGGGTCACTGTCTGTGCGGAGTCTGCACATTCTGCCCATGTCTGCGTGGGTTTCCTCCGGGTGCTCCAGTTTCCTCTCACAGTCCGAAAGATGTGCTGGTTGGGTGCAGTGGCCGTGCTAAATTCTCCCTCAATGTACCCGAACAGATGCCGGAGTGTGGCGACGAGAGGATTTTCACAATAACTTCATTGCAGTGTTAATGCAAACCTACTGGTGACACTAATAAATAAACTTTCCCAGGATTATCATGACTGACCTATTCTCTTTGCAGGTGCTGGCTCCCCGGTTGTCGCTCTTTACAAAGAGTGCTGTCTCAAAGTTAAATGGGAAAGGATTCCACGTTATGATGGACAGTATTTTCTCCATGTTTATGGTTCCAACCATCTTAGGGTCAATGTCCCCAGATTTGGCATTATTGTAATGGAGCCTCACTATCTAAGTGTTTGCATTTGGAAAACCCGAGCCTATTTGTGGGAACTGAGGCAATGCTCCAATGTGACTATCGAGGTGTTGCTACCCATTGTGCTGCTGGTGCTGACGGTTGTACTACTGACTGCTTGGAGTGGACATGCACACCGGCATCATTGCATGATTTTGTTGTGCCTCCAGTTTCAGAAGAGGCTGAACACTCGGTACGTTGTTGCTGTGACTGTCAGAATATGAAGGTGTGATGTTAGTGTACCTTTAAGAAAGGCTTTTTCAAAAATAACATGATTTCTGCAGCTGTAATGATTTTAATCGGGCAATTGAGATGGACCTGCTTGAATATGAAGTCCCCAAATTGATGGGCCAATCAGGGAGCCCCATGCTCTGTAGTTAAACAGGAGTGCCAGTTCCTCTGGCACTCCAGATGTAGACTGCATGCTGAGAGCACTCTGTATAGGGTTGTTGGATCTTGTAATTAAAGGAATTTGGTGGAGGGATTTCCACCTCCGAGGACTTTCAGCTTCAGCAATGTCATTGTTGTTGCCGGGCTGACGACAATGAGTCCTTTTATTCCTACTTCAATAGCAAAAGTGGGGGTTGTTTGTGTTTACTCTGGGATTAGTTTTACAATCCTGCATTGTTAGGAGAAAAGATCAAGTGTTTTTGGATAGTTTTTTTTCCCCAGTGAGTTTAAGGTTTCAGTTTGGAGAGTTCTGATGCTACAGTTTACTTTTTAGTTTTAGAAGGGGCATCAAGCAAGAAAGAAGCTGAAGTCTCTCTCTCTCTGTCTCCCTGTTCTATTTGGAAATTCTGCTGGTTATCTAAAGGCAGCTTTTTGCCTTCCGGAAGGAAAGTGCAGGCTTCGAAAAGACTCAATTCCAGTCACAAAGAACAAAGAAAAGTACAGCACAGGAAACAGGCCCTTCGGCCCTCCAAGCCTGTGCCGCTCCTTGGTCCAACTAGACCAATCGTTTGTATCCCTCCATTCCCAGGCTGCTCATGTGACTATCCAGGTAAGTCTTAAACGATGTCAGCGTGCCTGCCTCCACCACCCTACTTGGCAGCGCATTCCAGGCCCCCACCACCCTCTGTGTAAAAAACGTCCCTCTGATGTCTGAGTTATACTTCGCCCCTCTCAGCTTGAGCCCGTGACCCCTCGTGATCGTCACCTCCGACCTGGGAAAAAGCTTCCCACTGTTCACCCTATCTATACCCTTCATAATCTTGTATACCTCTATTAGATCTCCCCTCATTCTCCGTCTTTCCCAGGAGAACAACCCCAGTCTACCCAATCTCTCCTCATAGCTAAGACCCTCCATACCAGGCAACATCCTGGTAAACCTTCTCTGCACTCTCTCCAATGCCTCCACGTCCTTCTGGTAGTGCGGCGACCAGAACTGGACGCAGTACTCCAAATGTGGCCTAACCAGCGTTCTATACAGCTGCATCATCAGACTATACAGCTGCATCATCAGACTATACAGCTGCATCATCAGACTGCATCATCTCACGTGAGATTTTAACCTATCCTGTGTTAAGCCTGTGAAAAGGGTTTTGTCTATGAAAGGTTTTGGTTTGTTGGAACAGTTTTAATATTCAATTAAGGATTCATATTGTGGTTATTTTCTTTCTGTTTTTTTGTTTGTAATTGATAAAAGTTATTGCTAATTTTCTTACTATACATGTTAACTATATTCTTAAATAAACTTTGTTTGATAAAAGCTCTCTGGTGGGTTATTGAATCATACCTGAAGTGGAATATATCATGCTTATCCTAGTCAAATTCAAGATGCAAAAGTTATGGTTCAGGCGGACTTCATAGAACACTTTGGAGCTTCTGACCTGAACCATAACACTCTCCCATGTGCTCTATGAATGGTATGCTTTGTCTGTATAGCGCACAAGAAACAATACGTTTCACTGTATCCCAATACATGTGACAATAATAAATCAAATCAAATGAAGTTCCTGATGGTTTAATAGGTTTAGATTGGACAGCGTGAGTACTGATCGCTACAGACCAGGAAATTCCAAAATTCAATATAGATTCCTTACAGGATAGATAATTACAGTTGGTCCTGACACTGTTTGGAATGTTGGTGTGGGCCAGATGGTAGTGAGAGGGAGAAGTCTGAGTTCTAAGCCCCCAGTGAAAAGGTAACATTGTTGAATATTGGGTCAGAACAGGAATCAGTTGAGTTCAGGTGGTCTCCATAGGACACTTTGGAGCTTCAAAGCTGGCCTATAACAAAGGTGCACCCCAGCATAGTTGCACACATCTCAATGATACGTTCATCACTTTAGTTGATTGTTTGAGAAATGGTTAAAATGCATTAACTCATCTGAACAGCCAATGCTTCAGTTAACAAGCTCAACACCAAACGTGGTAAATGATAAACTCACCAATGAAAGACAGGGCAACTGTAGCAGAGGTTTTAGCTTTCTCCGGATTCCTCGCACCCAGTGCGTTACCCACGCGGACACTAGCCGCCACACCACACCCCAGAGGGATCTGCAGAGCGAGGGGCAACATGACCATTCCATTTTCTTTTCATACGTTATCCAGATGCTGCTGCTGCTGCAAATATGACTTGTGCTCACTACTGTGCTCAGTTGGGTAGAAGCTCCGATGGCGCAGTGGGTAGCGTCCCTGCCTCTGAGCCGGGAAGCTCTGGGTTCAAGTCCCACTCTCGGACTTGATGTCCAAGGAAGGTGGGTTTGGAATGTTAAATCTTCCCAACAGGCCCATGGCAGACATTAAATCGAGAGACTCTCCCGGTCAGCCATGTTCTGGTTCCCAGGCCCAGGTATGCAGGAAAGGGTTAGTGGCAGGAAGGGCATCTGACTGGAAAACCACGTGCCAAACCTAAACAAGGATGGTTGACACCGAGGTGACCCGACCAACATGGTGGCGAGCCTGTGTGAAAATGGGGAAAATCATTTTCGCGACGCACAAAGCAGTGTTGTTCTGAGTCTTTTGCATGCACTATAACCGATCCCCAGCAAACTGAACCTCAGTCAGAGTTGGTTGTGAAGATGCTTTGATTAGATCCACAAGGAAGGAATAAAATTGGGCAATCAATTCAATCAAATTCCGACAGATCGGCGCATGCGCAATGGCCCCCTCAGCGCTATGCTGCCGGCTCCTCCAGTGGGAATAGGCTCCACCCCAAGATTTCAACCGTGATTCACGTGAGGCCACTCTGCGGGTGCTCAGAGCGCGGGAGATTCATTTTGAAAATCCCGCAGAAAAAAAACCCAGCGGGAGTTACTCCAGCTTTTACACGAATTCGGCGCTTAGAATTTTTTTGGGCGAATCCTGGCCCACATCTTTTTCAAAGCCACGGCCCCGGAGATAGTCAGGACATCATAACTCTTAACTGCCCTCTGAAATGGCCTAACAAGCCACTCAGTTCAAGAGCAGCTAGGGATGGGCAACAAACGCTGGTTTTTGCCAGTGACACCCACATCCCATCAAAGAATAAATTCTGGACGTAGACAGACTGTAAATCAAGCCAAATAAGATTCAAAAGTATTTTTCAATGAATTCTTTGCAGGTTGAGCACTTTAGTATTTGATTAAGTAATAAGTTAATAAGTTAAGGAAAGAGGCATCAAATTTTCAAATTTGGAACATGCGTCGCCCGTGCAAGCATGCCACAGTGCAAAAACATCCAGCCTTACCATGTATGCCGCTGTTAACACTTGATAAATAACAGACTGTGCTCCGAGTTCAACTTCACTAATTAGCCCTACGAGCAGGAAAGACCACAGTCAAACTCTGCTGCAGAGATGAAAACTTAAGTGAGCAAATAATAAACAATCAAATTTTCCTTTGATATGAGTGAGGAGTATGCAAGCTTCTTTTGAAATCATTTGATCATAATCTGATTGAATGACAGACCAGGCTCCAGGGGTTCACAGTGCAGAAGGAGGCCATTTGGCCCGTCGATTCTGCACCGACCACAATCCCACCCAGGTCCTATTCCCATAACCGCTCATATTTACCCTGTTGACACCCCCCTGACACGAAGGGGCAATTTAGCATGGCCAATCAGCCTAACCCGCACATCTTTGGACTGTGGGAGGAAACCGGAGCACCCGGAGGAAACCCATGTAGACACGAGGAGAATGTGCAAACTCCACACAGACAGTGACCCGAGCCGGGAATCGAACCCGGGACCCTTGCACTGTGAATCAGCCGTGCTAACCACTGTGCCACCGTGCCTGTTGCATTAGCCTCTTCCTGCTGCTTTTTCTAATGTTCTTTTGAACCGCTAATTTCTCCTCTGATGTGGCTCTTGTAACCTCTACTGCTTTGAAGTTCTTGCAGGGATGGAGTGTTAGCCGTTTGGCAAAGGCCCTTTCTTTCAGTATCCCCTTCTAGCTCCAACAAATGCACCCTCTTGTGATTGTACTGTGCTATTGATATGTTTTATGTTTGAGGGGAATGTTTCAGGACTCAGTGTTTTTACACAGGCAGTCAGTATGTCTGGTAGGAATACAGCTCAGATGCTGGGTAAGCAAGATTATTACTCATTTTTGCCATGTATTTATTTAGGAGTGGGCTAAAGGGTTTTTGTTTATAGATTAAAAGGTCCCCTGGGGCTTTTTGATTAAAGGGATGGAAACTAGGGCTTTTGATTAGGTATGCAGGGTCAGTTTCTGGATGGAGTCTGCAAGCTGCTCTGAAAATCAAAACCTCTCTGAACGCTTCAAGACGTAGCAATGTGAAATGTTGGTGTTTCTCTTCCTGCACCGAGTGGTGCACGGGCATCTGTTTCCGTAGCAATGTTTTTTCCTGGAACAGGTCGCTAGACTGTCACCAGAGACTTATAGCTTGAGGAGCGCCACTCCTCAGAAGTACTTGAATATGAATTTGAAGTGTCAGTTCTGACAGACATGATGTGGAGATGCTGGTGTTGGACTGGGGTGGGCACAGTAAGAAGTCTCACATCACTAGGTTAAAGTCCAACAGGTTTATTTGGAATCACGAGCTTTTGGAGTGCTGCTCCTTCATTGGGTGAGTGGAAAGGTGGGTTGAAGCAATTCACACCTCTTTAACCTGTGATTATCCCTCTCTCCACTCGCACTGTCTGTACCTGTAAAGACTTGGTTACCTGTAAAGACTCGCATTCCAACCATTATCTTGCAATTGTGCCTTTATCTATATACGCCGTGTTTGTGAACCCACCTCTCCACCCACCTGATGAAGGAGCAGCGCTCCGAAAGCTCGTGATTCCAAATAAACCCATTGGACTTTAAAGTTCATTCATTTATTAGTGTCACAAGTAGGCTTACATTCACACTGCAATGAAGTTACTATGAAAATCCCCTTGCCGCCACACTCCGCCACTTGTTCAGGTACACTGAGGGAGAATTTACCATGGCCAATCCACCTAACCAGCATGTCTTTCGGACTGTGGGAGGAAGCCGGAGCACCCGGAGGAAAACCATGCAGACACAGGGAGAACGTGCAGACTCTGCACAGACAGTGACCCGAGCCGGGAATCGAACCTGGGTCCCTGGTGCCGTGAGGCAGCAGTGCTAACCCACTGTGCCACCGTCACGCAACCTGGTGTTGTGAGACTTCTTACAGTTCTGACAGAGCTACAGACCAAAAGCTGGAAAGTGGGATTAGGCTGGATTGGCTAGCATGGACATGGTGGACTGAATGGCCTCCTTACACGCTGTATATTTCTCTGATTCTATTTTGCCTCCAGGGTGTGGTCAGTTGGTTAATGGCCAATCTATAGGAAATCTCCTGGGAGTTGTAGAAATGCTTAAAAAAAGGTGAAGTTGAAATCACAATCAGGGGAAAGCCATAAAGAATTGGCGATGCAGGAACCCTTATTTGTAAGCTCGCAGTGAACTAGTGGATGTGAAGTTGCTGTAAACCAAGGAAAATCCAATCATTCTTTGTCTATCTGTCATTACTGGACCATTGGAAACATTAACAACAATACAGCAGAAATAACTCAAAGTTCAAACTCATGACTCTGGCAAAGAGATACAATTGAAACAAGTGTGTGTGTGTTAATCTCCTTTACGAGCTATCAGAGCGAATCCAGGGTTACAACTCTTGCCATTTTCAGTCTTAATGTTTCCAAGTGCATCAGTAAGCTTAAAGGAAAGGGCTAACTCTCAATCTTTCCTTTTTTTTTTGTTGCCATTGTGCCCGACCTGTTTGTCCCACTGATCCCCTTAAGATCACTTCATGGCCACACGTACATCTCAAAGAGAGTGTTGGTATTTACGGCCTTCTTGTTGCACTGTTCTCTATCTTCCAGATTGCTCCAACCATGCAGGTTAGAGGGAACATTGCTTCCAACCCCTTGACAAAATAAGTGGTCTCACATAACTCTTCTCATTCCGTTGCTTCATCCTGCCTTCAAGACCCTAACACTGGGACAACTCCTGAAGGATTTGGTTTACAGGAAGGCGGATAGCTCGTTTGTCAGGAATTGCCTGAGGAACTTTCTCTGGCTGGAAAGGTCTCCAGGCAAATTAAAGTGAAATTGAATAGCCAAGGTTGGAACAATATTTTTCACCCCCAGAAAAAAAAAAAGTGGAGTTAAAAGTCTAATGCTGATCGTGAAACCATTGTCAATTGTTGCAAAAACCCATCTGGTTCACCCACTGTCCAAAGATGTGCGGGTTAGGTGGATTGGCCATGATAAATTGCGCTTTAGTGTCAGGGGGATTAGCAGGGTAAATATGTGGGGTTATGGGAATAGGGCCTGAGTGGGATTGTGGTCGGTGCAGACTCGATGGGCCGAATGGCCTCCTTCTGCACTGCAGGGATTCTATGAGAGTGTGTGTGTGGGAGGGGGAGGGGGGGATTGCGGTGGAGGTGGGAGTGAGAGACCATAAGACATAGGAGCAGAATTAGGCCACTCGGCCCATCGAGTCTGTTCCACCATTCAATCATGGAAGGGTGCAGGGGGCAGTTGGTGGAGTGAGGGGAAACTGCAGTACATTATTGGCAGAAGGAAGTTACCCAATTATCTAAAGCTGCAAAAGGAAACAAGGTGGATCCCTAACAACAGGGACACACGAACCATTCGAAACACAAAAACAGAGATAAGAGCTTTCATAAATATTTTAAAAAGAAGTGAGTGATTCACAGCCTTCAAAATAGAGGATATAAGCAAAAATCCAGAAGCAGCTAGTAACCAGGAAACGGAAGGGAGGGAGGGAGGAACGCAGGAAAATTAGTCACCAGGGAAGTGGTACTGAGCAAATTGTTGGAGCTTTAGGTTGACAAGGGCTCAAGTCCTGGTGAATTTCATCCTAGCATCTTAAAAAAAGTGTTTGTGAGATAGTTGATGCATTTGTTTTAATTTTCCAAAACTCCCGAGATTTGGGAAGCATCATTACATTGGGAGATAGCAAATGTAACTCCATTATTCAAAAGGGAGGGATACAGTTAGTTAGCCTAACATCTGTCATTGAGAAAATGGTATTACTAAAGAGGTTATAGCAGAGTACTTGGATAAGCTCAGGATAATTAGGCAAAGCCAATATGGTCTTGTGAAAGGGAGATCATATCTAACTAATTCATTGGATGTTCTTGTGGGCCTGATAGAGGTTTACAAGATTATGACAGGCTTGGATAGAGTGGATAGTCAGAGTCTTTTTCCCAAGGCTGAAGGGTGAATTACTCGGGGGCATAGGTTGAAAGAAAGAGGAGGAAAGTTTAAAAGAGATGTAAGGGTCAAGTGTTTCACACAGAGGATGGTGAATGCCTGGAACGCGCTGCCGGAGGAGGTGGTGGAAGCAGATTCTAGAACAATGTTCAGGAGGCATTTGGATAGATACATGAATAGGCAGGGAATAGAGGGTTATGGACCAAGAAAATATTAGATTAGAGAGGCATCTGTGTCGGCACAGACTTGGTGGGCCAAAGGACCTGTTCCTGCGCTGTACTGTTCTTTGTTCTTTTTGTTCTTTAAGGAAGTAACATGTGCCGTGGATAAAGGGGAACCTGTGGATGTACTGTACTTAGAGTTCCAGAAGACATTTGATAAGCTGCCACATCAAAGGTTATTGCAGAAAATACAAGCTCATGGTGTAGAGGTTAACATATTGGCGGTTTGGCTGGTTAACAGGAAACAGAGAGTAGGCATAAATGGGTCCTTTTATAATTAGCAGGGAGTGATGAGTGGTGGAGAATGTAAAAGGTCCATATGGACTTGAAATGTTAACTCTGTTTCTCTCTCCACAGATGCTGCCAGGTCTGCTGAGTTTATCCAGCATTTTGATGTTTGCAAAAAAAAAGGTTAAGTTAGTGCGCAAAGGTAAAGTTATAGTTTATTTATTAGTCACAAGTAGGCTTACATTAACAGTGCAATGAAGTTACTGTGATACTGTGGGCAAATGTGAAATTGTCCATTTTGGCAGGAAGGGTTAAAAAAGAAGCTTATTATCTAAATGGTGAGAATTGCAGAACTGAGGTGCAGAGGGATCTGGGTGTCCTGGTACATGAATCACAAAAGGTTAGTATACATATACAGCAATTAATCAGGAAAGTTAACAGAATGTTATCATTTATTGTGAGGGGAATTGAATACAAAAGTAAGGAGGTTATACTTCAGTTGTACAGGGCACTGGTGAGACCTCATTTGGAGTACTGTGTACAGTATTGGTCTCCTTATTTTAAGGAAGGATGTAAATGCATTGGAAGCAATTCAGAGAAGGGTTACCAGAATAATACTCGGAATGGACGGGTTGTTTTTATGAGGAGAGGTTGGAGAGGCTAAGCTTATATCTGCTGGAGTTTAGAAGAGTAAGAGATGACTTGGTTGAAACAAATAAGATTCTGAGGGGTAGTGACAGGGTGGATGTGGAGAGGATGTTTCCTCTTGTGGGGGAATCTAGAACTCGGGGTCCCTACTTAAAAATTAGAGGTCACCCAATTAAAACAGAGATGAGGCGAAATGTTTTCTCTCAGAGAATGGTGAGCCTTTGGAAGTCTCTTCCTGAGAAGGCAGTGGAAGCAGAGTCTTTGAATATTTTTAAGGCAGAGGTGGATAGATTCTTGGTAAGCAATGGGGTGATAGGTTATCAGGGATAGGCAGAATGCAGATTTGAGGCAAGGTGGCACAGTGGTCAGCACCGCTGCCTCACAGCAGCAGGGACCCAGGTTCGATTCCCGGCTTGGGTCACTGTCTGTGTGGAGTCTGCACGTTCTCCCCGTGTCTGCGTGGGTTTCCTCCAGGTGCTCCGGTTTCCTCCCACACTCCGAAAGATGTGCTGGTTAGGTGCATTGGCTGTGCTAAACTCCTCCCAGAATGTACCTGAACAGGTGCCGGAGTGTGGCGGCTGGGGGATTTTCACAGTAACTTCATTGCAATGTTAATGTAACGTGTGACACTAATAAATAAAATTTTAAAAAATCTTACTAAATGGCGGAGCAGGCTTGAGGGGCTGAATTGCCTACTCCTGCTGCTGGTACCCTATTTCATCACACCCTATCAGCATATTCTTTCATTCCCCCCACTCCCCCATCTTGTGTTTAAATAGCTGACCCTTTAAATACATCTCCACCGGCGTCTGAACTGCTCCATGTGGTCACAAGTTCCACATTCTCATAAGACATTGGAGCAGAATTAGGCCACTCGGCCCATCGAGTCTGCTCCGCCATTCAATCATGGCTGATATTTTTCTCATCTTCATTCTCCAGCCTCTTCCCCACAACCCCGATCCCCTTATTAATCAAGAACCTATCTTCTCACCGCTCTCCAGGTAAAGATGTTCCCTCCTAATTCCTTATTGGGTTTAGTGGTGACTACCTTAGATTTGTGTTGTCTAGTTTGCGATTTCCTTGAATATTGCCCAACCATATTTATCAAGAACTCTTGTAGCAAGAGGGATAATGGAATAATGGCCTCAGCAACGGGACATGAGGTAGCCCCTGCTGGTTTTCACCCTGTCGGTTTGATATTTGGGGACGGATATTAGATAAGGCTGTCCGCCAGACGGATTGGGAATGGCCCCAGTGCAGGTAACCCACCCCGCCAATAAGGAGCCTTCGAATTTGCATCGGACTGTGCCCGCCAAAGAGCTTGCATTCCTCATGGAATGAACGAACTTGTATCTTGAAAACATCTTTCGTGACCTGGGAATGAGTCTCATGTGCTGTAAAACATGGAGTCGAGAGACTTCGATGGAGGGCCGTTGGTTTTACCTGCTAGGAATGTTCCAATCTCATAGGTCCACCATTCAATACATAGCATCAGCATGCTAGGAATTGCCAGCCGTACGAAGTTACCCCATTCTTGCAGGCAGTCAGTGGACCATCCTAGATCAAAAGAATAGAGTTGGTGGCGTGATACAGCATTGGCTGCAGCTTCAGGTCAGAACATGGTCAAATTTATAGTTTACTTATCGAGTAAACGTTTATCTATTAGTCGCAAGGAAGGCTTACATTAACACTGCAATGAAGTTACTGTGAATTTCCCCTAGTCGCCACACTCTGGCACCTGTTCGGGTTAAACTAAATTCCCTGGCTTGTCGCATTCGTTCCCACCTATCCTCGCTCTAGCCATTGGTTAGCTGGTAGACTTGTCCCTCGGGTCAGTAAGATCCCAACCCTGTCCAGTTTGTGCTTAACAACAAGCAGGCATGGGGGGAGGGGGGGGAGGGTGTTGGGGAGAAATGGGAGGTGGTGCTAGCTGGGTGGGGTGGGGTGGGGGGGACGAGGGGAGTGCACAGGCTGGAACCCGGAATCGAACCTGTCTCCGGCCTCGTGCCTTTTCCTGACGTTCATCTCAGTCATTTCGTAAAATCCGGCCCAAAATAATTGAGAAGAACATCAGGAGAAGAGACGGCAGGAGCAAGGGAAGATGATTCAATCCACTCAGCTCAGCTCAATATTGAGGTCTTAGCCACATCACTAAAGAATGCCATCAAGTGACTATTAATCAAATTAACCATGCTGCTTTTAAACAGCTTTTCATGAGTGGCTTGGTATTGGACGGCACGGTGGCACAGTGGTTAGCACTGCTGCTTGACAGGGACCTGGGTTCGCTTCCCGGCTCGGGTCACTGTCTGTGTGGAGTTTGCACATTTTTCCCGTGTCTGCGTGGGTTTCCTCCGGATGCTCTGGTTTGCTCCCACAGTCTGAAAGATGTGCTGGTTAGGGTGCATTGACCCGAACAAGCGCCGGAGTGTGGCGACTAGGGGAATTTCACAGTAACTTCACTGCAGTGTTAATGTAAGCCTTACCTGTGACGAATAAACTTTAACTAACTAACTAACTTGACAAAGCAAATAGCCCTGAAACAGACCAGCTGCTTGCTCTCTCAGTTAGAGAATGGCCTGCACCATGGTGTAAGTGCAATGCCTCTGTACGACTGAGCGACACAGGGCAGGGAAGTCTCTAGTTTCAATCAGTGGTTTGTACACAGCGAGCCAATCTCAACACAGTGCGCAGGTCAAGGTTTGCCAGGATGAACCACTGGAAAAATCTCATGTGTTGGATTGCCCTGGGAAACTGAGAATCAATCTTCAGGTTACTGCCCTGCCCTTAGCTGGAGCTAACTTCATTCGGATGTTTTAAAAAGTTGTGTTATTGTTCAAAGTTTCCTTGAACATTTTTAGTTGTGAGCTATGAGAAAAGTTGGAGATGGGAAGAGGGCTGTTTGAGATTCGTTCAATCGAGTAATTAAGACTCGCACTTCTCAATCAGCTGGGAAAGCAGTGCATCGCGTTAATGGATATATTATACATCTCCCACTCCACCTGACGAAGGGGCAGCGCTCCGAAAGCTAGTGGCATTTGCTACCAAATAAACCTGTTGGACTTTAACCTGGTGTTGTTAAACTTCTTACTATATTACAAATAACAGAGGGATCAGTGCTGGGACCTCTGCTGTTTGTAATATATATAAATGGCTTGGAAGAAAATATAGCTGGTCTGATTAGCAAGTTTGCGGATGATACTAAGATTGCTGGAGTTGCGGATAGTGATGAAGATTGTCAGAGAATACAGCAGGATATGGATAGGCTGGAACATTGGGCAGAGAAATGGCAGATGGAATTTAATCCGGACAAATGTGAGGTGATGCATTTTGGTCAATCCAATTCAGGTGGGAGCTATAAGATAAATGGCAGAACCATCAGGAGTACAGACACACAGAGAGATCTGGGAGTACAGGCCCACAGATCCTTAGAAGTGGCAGCACAGGTGGAAAAGGTGGTGAAGAAAGCATACGGCACGCTTGCCTTCATCAGACGGGGCATCGAGTATAAAAGTTGGCAAATTATGTTACAGTTATATAAAATGTTGGTTAGGCAACGTTGGTTGGTTGGTTGGAATACTGGGTCCAATTCTGGTCACCACACTATCAGAAGGACGTGGAGGCTTTGGAGAGAGTACAGAAAAGGTTTACCAGGATGTTGCCTGGTATGGAGGGTATTCGCTATGAAGAGAGATTGAATAAACTGGGATTGTTCTCCCTGGAAAGACGGAGGCTGAGGGCCGACCTGATAGAAGCTTATAAAATTATGAGGGATAAAGATAAGGTGAACAGTTGGAAGCTTTTTCCCAGGGCAGAAATGGCAATTACAAGGGGGCACAAATTCAAGATAAGGGGGGAAAGGTTCAGTGGAGATGTGCGGGGGAAGTTTTTTACACAGAGGGTGGTGGGGGCCTGGAATGCGCTGCCAAGTGAGGTGGTTGAGGCAGTTACGTTAGCCACATTTAAGACTTATCTGGATAGACACATGAACAGACGGGGAATAGAGGGATAACGGCGGTTGGTCTCGATAGGACAACGTGATTGGGGCAGGCTTGGAGGGCCGAAGGGCCTGTTCCTGTGCTGTACTGTTCTTTGTTCTTTGATATATTGGTGAACCGGGGTGTGTGTGTGTGTGGTGTGTGTGTGGAGGGGGGGGGGGGGGGGGGGGGGGCGGTGTGGGGGGTGGCGGGGAGCGGTGGGTGTTCATGTGATGGAATATTTGGGATACATCCAAACAGAGATGGCAACTCCAGGTGTGTGTGTGGTTGTCAGGTGAGGATATCATTGAGCTGACCTGTGAGGCCCGAATGGCCCGTTGGCATGGTAACAATTTGCACATTAGAAACACGGTCACATGTGCAAGGTAGAAACCCAGTGGGAAACAGTGGCTTTAGGAGAGGAGGAAATGAAAAGACAAGGGAGGGGGGGGGGAAATAAATTAAAAAGTCTTTAAACAAAAGCAGCACTGCTTACAAATCGACTGGAAGTTACCTGTCCAGGTTCCAACATACAGCTTTTTCCATCGGATATATCCAAACAGGAGAATAGCTTGACAGTACTGAGAGGCAACATTGGCAGCAGCCGAACCCCTGGGAAACAATAAGTTTCATGTGTTAAAGGCAGCCTCGAAAGGGTCACAACTCAGTGAAAGTTTAAGATGCCAGAACTGGGCTTTAAATAGACTCGTACAACCCAGAAAACATCACGCTTCGCCTGCAGCTCTGCCAGGCTGCACATGTAATCCTGGGGCCTACACTGTGATGGCCGCCACCCCCACACAGAGCGGGAACTCAATGCTCTTGCGGTTTTCTCTCTCTCTTTGCAAGGTCTAAGGGGGGAATATTTAAGAAGCAGGACTTTCTCATCATCTTCCCAGTGTCCTATTTCCTTTCTCATTTGCACTATGAATGCTGGGAAAGTCTTGTCAAAACTAGAGGATCTGTAACTTAGTGGATTTGACATGTTTTTAATTCATCCTTTTTTCTGTACATCTCCATGTGGCAACGCCCAGGGTTCGATTCCCGGCTTGGGTGACTATTTGTGTGGAGTCTGCACATTCTCCCTGTGTCTGCGCGGGTTTCCTCCGGGTGCTCTGGTTTCCTCCCACACTCCAAAGATGTGCTGGTTAGGTGGATTGGCCGTGGTAAATTGCCCCTCAGTGTCAGGGGGACTAACTAGGATAAATGCATGGGGATAGGGCCTGGGTGGGATTGTGGTCGGTGTAGACTCAATGGGCTGAAAGGCCTCTTTCTGCACTGTAGGATTCTATGATTCTAGAGGATCTATAACTTAGTGGATTTGTCATGTTTTTAATTCATCCTTTTCCCTGTACGTCTCCATGTGACAACGCCCAGAGTGAATTCCTGAACTAGACTGTTCTAGGAATCACCTTACACAACGACACCCCTGCTCAAAGTTAAAGTAATCGGTAAAAGCGATGTGAGAAAAACCCTTTTCACGCAGTGTGTGGTTCCGGTTGGAAAGCTCTGCTTGGGGCGGCACGGTAGCACAGTGGTTAGCACTGCTGCCTCACAGCGCCAGGGACTCGGGTTCAATTCTGGCCTCGGGTCACTGTCTGTGTGGAGTTTGTACGTTCTCCTTGTGTCTTCATGGGTTTCCTCCGGGTGCTCCGGTTTCCTCCCATAGTCCAAAGATGTGCGGGTTGAATGGCCATGGTAAAATGCCCCATAGTGTCAGGGGGAATAAAAGGGTAAAAAGGTGGGGTTTAGGGGATTGTGGTCGGTGCAGTCTCGATGGGCTGAATGGCCTCCTCCTATACTGTAGGGATTCTATGATTCTATGATTCGAGGAGTGTGGCGGAGGGAAGTTCAATTGAGGCACTCAAGAGTGAATTAGATGATTACTTGAAAACAAACAATGTGCAGGGTTAGCAGGGAGAAGGCAGTGGGATGATATTAGGCAGGATGCTTAGAGAGCCGGGTGGACAGGATGTGCCGAATTCTGCATTGTAACAATTCTGTGTAATCATGTGATTAGAACCAAAGTCCATTCTGCTGCAATTGAAATGAATATCAAAGGGTGAGTTAGCCTGCATCGCTGCTGCAGAACCCCTGGCCGGCGTTTACAGAACAGGTCGGTCAAAGGGACAGACGCGTCTCTTTATCTGTGCCGAAGGAATTCTTGTGAGACAAAGCTAGAGGAAGAGGAAGCAAAACTAAAAGTGAGAGGGGATAGAAATTCTTCTGAAAGTTGTACTGCGGAATCCAAGAAGGTGGGTTTCCTCCGGGTGCTCCGGTTTCCTCCCACAGTCCAAAGATGTACAGGTTAGGTGGATTGGCCATGCTAATTTGCCCCTTAGTGTCCCAAGATATTCAAGGTTAGGTGGATTGGCCAAGATAAATTGCCCCTTAGTATCCGGAGATGTGCAGATTAGGTGGATTGGCCATGGAAAATGCACGGAGTTATGGGGATAGGGCGGAGGGTAAGGCCTGAGTAAGAGGCGCTTTTGAATGTGTAGCCTTGACAGGCTGAATGGCCTCCTTCTGCACTGTAGCGATTCTATGGTGCTATGGATTCTATGAAGAAGAATCAAACAGCACAGGAATCCCTTTGGCCCATCATGCCTGTGGCAGCTCTTTGAAAGGGATATCCCACACCCCTCCTCTTTCCCCTCAACTGTGTAAATTCTCCATTTTTGTACCTATTTCCCTATTGAAAGAATTCACCACCCTTTCAGGCAGTGCATCGTAACAATGTGCATCGTAACAATGTGCATCGTAACAATGTGCATCGCAACAATGTGCATCGCAACAATGTGCATCGTAACAATGTGCATCATAACAATGTGCATCGTAACAATGTGCATCATAACAATGTGCATCGCAACAATGTGCATTGCAACAATGTGCATCGTAACAATGTGCATCGTAACAATGTGCATCATAACAATGTGCATCGTAACAATGTGCATCATAACAATGTGCATCGTAACAATGTGCATCATAACAATGTGCATCGTAACAATGTGCATCATAACAATGTGCATCGTAACAATGTGCATCATAACAATGTGCATCATAACAATGTGCATCGTAACAATGTGCATCATAACAATGTGCATCGTAACAATGTGCATCATAACAATGTGCATCGTAACAATGTGCATCATAACAATGTGCATCGTAACAATGTGCATCGTAACAATGTGCATCATAACAATGTGCATCGTAACAATGTGCATCGTAACAATGTGCATCATAACAATGTGCATCGTAACAATGTGCATCATAACAATGTGCATCGTAACAATGTGCATCCGAACAATGTGCATCGTAACAATGTGCATCGTAACAATGTGCATCCGGACAACTTGGTGTGAACATTTTCCTTTGAATTGTTTGACCAAATGTGTTAAATGTGCACCTTCAGGTATCCCACTGCACGATCAAATTCATTGAGTGGAATGGGCTCGAGGGGGCTGAATGGCATCCTCCTGTTCTTACACAGGCAACCCTGCGCTTCATTTGCTCGCTCACTTTAGGGGAGGCGGTGGCATGGTGGCATTGTGACTGGACTATTAATCCAGGGACCCCAGGCAAGGTCTGGGGACCCGGGTTCGAATCCCACCTCGGCAAATGGTGAAATGTAAATTCCACAAAATTCTGGAACTAAAAGTCTACTGATGACCATGAAACCACAGTCATAAAAACCCATCTGGTTCATTGATGCCCTTCCGGGAAGGAAATCTGCCATCCTTACCTGGTCTGGCCGAAATAGAATCAGAGAATCCCGACAGTGCAGAGGGAGGCCATTTGGCCCATCGAGTCTGCACTGACCACAATCCCACCCAAGCCCTATTCCCGTAACCCCATGCATTTACCCTCGTTAGTCCCCCTGACACTAAAGGACAATTTAGCACGGCCAATCCACCTAACCCGCACGTCTTTAGAGTGTTGGAGGAAATCGGAGCACCTGGAGGAAACCCACGCAGACACGGGGAGGATGTACAGACTCCACACAGACAGTGACCCCGAGGCCAGAATTAAACCCAGTCCCTTGGCTCTGTGAGGCAGCAGTGCTAACCACTGTGCCACCGTGTCAACCCCGTGCTACCATGCCACCCCCATGTGGTTGCACAGATCCACAGCAATGCGGTTGACTCTCAAATGCCCCTCTGAAATGGAGGGTAGTTAGGGACGGGCAATAAATGCTGGCCCAGCCAGCGACACCCTTGTCCCATAAATGAATTTAAAATTAAACTTGCTGCAGAATGATGGAGGGGGAAAGAAAGATTTCAAGACTACCCTGGAGAGAAGGAAAATCACAAAGCAGTTTAGTTTTGACACATTTATATATTTGAATAAAAGAGTGGTACTTACGGCACTCCCAGTGTTAGCACATAGAGCAAGAAGTAATTCACTACAGCATTGAAGATGTTAGCTATCAGACCAGTGAAGATCTGCGGCAGAATAATACCCTGGAGTGGGAACAAAATCAAAGTCAGTTCTTCTCCACACTGCCCTTCAACCTCTTCAGTAGACAAGGAACTGGACATGACGTGCGGCACAGTTTATTATATACGAAGGGGAGGTTCATCTCCTCTCCGAGAACTAACACCCAACCACTCAAAGAGAAGTACCTCCCATCATAATCTGCTAGAGTGAGTGTGAGAAGGGGTAATATCTGAGCTTCAGCAACTTCTTGTGGTTAAATCAAAATAACTCCGAGAGACTCTCTCTGTAAAAAGCAACAAGTAACACTTTATTTATCTAACTAACAGTGAACAGGTTAACTAAACTATTAACAAACCGAGTAACACACTATTCTAATGGAATGCTGTTTCGATAAATACAATTCCCATTTATTAACAAAATTTTAACCACGTTTGTCGTCTCCCGGAATATTCTGTCTTCTTTGTTGCTTTTTTATGTTTTCACTATCTTCTGTTGGTACCTTTGCAATTGAGATGAAGCTTTCTTTTAAGACATAAAAGCAGCTATGAGAGATTCAGCAAGTCTCTCTCTCTCTCTCTAACAGCTGAACTAAGCTGTTACTCAGCAGGTGGCAGGTGTTCTTCTACCATTTTTGCCCCTGTTCCCGGCTTTTGGGTATGTCCCTAATGACATACCCAAAATCACCATAATAGGATTGGTTTCCAGGTTATCAAAACATCAAATTCAAATCTGATAGGCTGCTGTTATTCAAATGCCTATTTCAAATTGATTGGTCAAAATTTGGAGTTAGTTAAAGAGTTTGGGCAATAAAGGTAAAGGAAGAGCTTGCATTTATGTAGCACCTTTCATGACCTCAGGACGTCTCAAAGCATTTTACAGCCAATGAGATGCTTTTAAATGTTGAGGGTGACTTATATCGCTCATTCACTTTCAAACCAGGAGTGATGTATAACAGTAGCTGATTTAGTATAAATCACCGCCAACAATAAAGTTTATTTATTAAAGTTTTATTTATTAGTGTCACAAGTAGGCTGACATTAACACTGCAATGAAGCTACTGTGAAATTCCCCTAGTCGCCACACTCTGGCGCCTGTTCGGATACACTGGGGGAGAATTTAGCACGGCCAATGCGCCCTAACCAGCACGTCTTCCAGACTGTGGGAGGAATCCGGAGCACCCTGAGGAAACCCTCCCTCTGTGTAGAGAGAGACATTGCCTCCGCTTGCTGCCTCCCCACAGGGGTATCACTGAGATGAGGAACTTGCCATGCGGGGAACCGTAGGGGCAAACCCGCTGCATTACTGTGCCACCTGGGATCATTTCCATTTTCAATATCCACTCGCTACGTCACGCCAAGAATTTTTTAATGAATGAATCTTCTACCCCAATCGCAGCTGAACATTAAATTAAGGGAAACGAGGCTGAAGGATTTCATATAAAGGGTTCACAGCAACAATGAATAAATTAACATTTGCAACACGAACTGCAGAAGGAAGTGACTGTACCTGATTCTGAAGATATTTGATCTCTAGCTGATAAAGAAAAGTTGCCTAGAAAGATAGAAGGGAAGGCATTAGGACGACAGATTTTGTAGTGGTCAGTTTCTAGATGGAAATAATGGGCGGAGGTTTCCACTCTGAGTGGATGTCTCACTGACTGCCAGATCAAATGGGAAGACCCCCATGCTAAACACTGAGTAGGAAGACTTGCTGTATCTTCTGCCCATTAGGCAGTTCAGTGGACAGCGGTGGGCCTTCCTCTAGACGGAGGACCCTGGAAGGCAACTCCCCACCCTCCCAAGAGCTGCCGGCCAATCAGAAGCCAGAAGCTCTTGGAGGGCGGGGATTTGTGAACGGGTTAGGTTGATTGGCCATGCTAAATTGACCCTAATGTCAGGGGAGTGGCAAGGTAAATATGTGGGGTTATACCAAGAATGTTGTGAACAGAATGTTTTAGTTTCAGACTATTGCCACCGAGATGGATCACAGAATCCCTACAGTGGAGTACTGCGTCCAGTTCTGGTCGCCGCACTACCAGAAGGACGTGGAGGCTTTAGGGAGAGTGCAGAGAAGGTTTACCAGGATGTGGCCTGGTATGGAGGGTCTTAGCTATGAGGAGAGATTGGGTAAACTGGGGTTGTTCTCCCTGGAAAGACGGAGAATGAGGGGAGACCTAATAGAGGTGTACAAAATTATGAAGGGTATAGATAGGGTGAACAGTGGGAAGCTTTTTCCCAGGTCGGAGGTGACGATCATGAGGGGTCACGGGCTCAAGGTGAGAGGGGCGAGGTACAACTCAGATATCAGAGGAACGTTTTTTACACAGAGAGTGGTGGGGGCCTGGAATGCGCTGCCAAGTAGGGTGGTGGAGGCAGGCACGCTGACATCGTTTAAGGCTTACCTGGATAGTCACATGAGCAGCCTGGGAATGGAGGGATACAAATGAATGGTCTAGTTGGACCAATGAGCGGCACAGGCTTGGAGGGGCGAAGGGCCTGTTTCCTGTGCTGCTGTACTGTTCAGTGCAGAAGGAGGCCATTTGGCCCATCGAGTCTATAACAACCACAATCCCACCCAGGCCCTATTCCCGTAACCCCACACATTTACCCTGCTAATCCCCTGACACTAGGGAGAATTTAGCATGGCCAATGCACCTAACCAGCACGTCTTTCAGACTGTGGGAGGAAACCGGAGCACCCGGAGGAAACCCACGCAGATACTGGGGAGAACGTGCAGACTCCGCACAGACAGTGACCCGAGGCCAGAATCGAACCCAGGTCCCTG
Organism: Mustelus asterias; assembly: GCF_964213995.1. NCBI lineage: Eukaryota > Metazoa > Chordata > Chondrichthyes > Carcharhiniformes > Triakidae > Mustelus > Mustelus asterias. Next base: position 9,331,098 of record NC_135812.1, read on the forward strand.
GCGCTGTGAGGCAGCAGTGCTAACCATTCTGCCAGCGTGCCGGATGGTGTCAGTAGCTAGAGATGGAGCTTAGAACCGGGACAGAAAACAATGGCTTCGGTGTTCTCATACTGAATTGGAGGAAAAAACCCAAGTTCATCAAATAACTGCAAACACAGCATTTCAACATGTGGTGACAAAATACATAGACCATGGTACCATCTTAAAAGGGGCACAAGGGCCGAGAGACCTGGGGATGTTAAGGTGACAGGGTACATCCACGTCTGTCAATAAAGCAAATGTGATCCTTGCTTTATAAATAGAAGTTATAAATAGAAGCAGAGTTCAGAATCCAGGAAGTCATGCTGAACTTACATAAAACTCTAGATCATTCCCAGCTGCAGCATTGGGCAAAATCGTGGGGAGGTGACTAATAAGAACATAAGAACTTGGAGCAGGAGTAGGCCCTCTGGCCCCTCGAGCCTGCTCCGCCATTCAATAAGATCATGGCTGATCTTTTTGTGGACTCAGCTCCACTTTCCCGCCCGCTCACCCTTAATTCCTTTATTGTTCAAAAATGTATCTATCCTTGCCTTAAAAACATTCAACGAGGTAGCCTCAACTGCTTCACTGGGTAGAGAATTCCACAGATTCACAACCGTTTGTGTGAAGAAGTTCCTCCTCAACTCAGTCCTAAACCTGCTTCCCCTAGTTCTAGTTTCACCCGCCAGTGGAAACAACTTCCCTGCTTCTATCTTATCTATTCCCTTCATAATCTTATATGTTTCTATAAGATCTCCCCTCATTCTTCTGAATTCCAATGAGTATAGCCCCAGTCTACACAGTCTCTCCTCATAAGCCACCCCTCTCAGCTCCGGAATCAACCCAGTGAATCTCCTCTGCACCCCCTCCAGTGCCAGTATATCTTTTCTCAAGTAAGGAGACCAAAACTGTACACAGTACTCCAGGTGTGGCCTCACCAGCACCTTATACAGCTGCAACATAATCTCGCTGTTTTTAAACTCCATCCCTCTAGCAATGCCTTCTTAATTACCTGCTGCACCTGCAAACCAACTCCTTGAGATTCCTGCACAAGGACACCCAGGTCCCTCTGCACAGCAGCATGCTGCAATTTTTTACCATTTAAATAATAATCCATTTTGCTGTTATTCCTACCAAAATGGATGACCTCACATTTACCAACATTGTACTCCATCTGCCAGACCCGCACCCACTCACTTAGACTTATCTATATTCCTTTGCAGACTTTCAGCGTCCTCTGCACACTTTGCTCTTCCACCCATCTTAGTGTCATCTGCAAATTTTGACACACTACACTTGGTCCCCAACCGCAAATCATCTCTGTAAATCGTAAACAGTTGCGGTCCCAACACCGATCCCTGAGGCACACCACTAGTCACTGATCGCCAACCAGAAAAACACCCATTTACCCCCACTCTTTGCTTTCTGTTAGTTAACCAATCCTTTATCCATGCTAATACATTACCCGTAACACTGTGCACCTTTATCTTATGTCTTGACTGCTGGCCACAGAGCCTGTGAGGCCCTACCCCTCCTCTTTTTGGGAAGTCCCACTGCATTGTGTGTGACTTGGGGATTTCACACGTCTGGGGGGAACTTTTCCCTGAGATTAAAGATGGGGAAGGAGTCTTGCCCACCATTGGCTGCCATCCAGTCAGAGGTTGGCAGGTCTTCTGTGCTCAGCTGCTCCTCTGGGCAAGTGGTGGTTGAAGCTGGTACAGCACCTACCCAATGCCCAGGTTGGAGGAGGGACCCAGGCACAGGTCACTGGGGTGAGGAATACTTGAGGACTCTGAGTCTATACTCGTTGGAGTTTAGAAGGATGAGGGGGGATCTTATTGAAACTTACAAGATACTGCGAGGCCTGGATAAAGTGGATGTGGAGAGGATGTTTCCACTAGTAGGAAAAACTAGAACCAGAGGGCACAACCTCAGGCTAAAGGGACGATCCTTTAAAACAGAGATGAGGAGGAATTTCTTCAGCCAGAGAGTGGTGAATGTGTGGAACTCTTTGCCGCAGAAGGCTGTGGAGGCCAGGTCATTGAGTGTCTTTAAGACAGAGATAGATAGGTTCTTGATTAATAAGGGGATCAGGGGTTATGGGGAAAAGGTGGGAGAATGGGGATGAGAAAAATATCAGCCATGATTGAATGGCGGAGCAGACTCGATGGGCCGAGAGGCCTAATTCTGCTCCTATGTCTTATGGTCTTATGGTTGAGAGGGGCTTCATAAAGTGGGGGTTGAAGGGGATGTGGTTTGTGGAGGGTCAGGGTCAGTGTTTGACTCTCAGCAGAGCCATAGGCTTCCTTGCTGTGCCCCACACACAGAGAGCCTCCCGCCCACTGCAGGATGGTGGTGGCAGGATGAGGCCCTTAAGTGGGCCTTGGGAGAGGATAAGGAAATAGTTAATCGAATCGTCCCAGGAACAAAGGATTACAGACACACAATTAGACGCCTGAAGTTGAAGTTGTTCTCCACACAGCAGAGAACACTGGAAGAATATTTAATAGTGGTGCTCAAAACGTGAAGTGTTTAACTGAAAAGAAGAAAGAGCAGTTTGCAATGGTTGAACTGTCAGTAAGCAGAGGAAAAAGTGATGAATGGCAACAAGAAACAGGCGTGATCTGAGGCAAATGTATTTTACGCAGAGATTTTGGATACACTGCATAATTAATTTAAGTTTTTTTATTAGTGTCATAAGATTGGCCATGATAAATTGTCAGGGATATGTTGGGTTACGGGGATAGGGCTTGGGTGGGGTCGTGGTCGGTGCAGACTCGATGGGCCGAATGGCCTCCTTCTGCACTGTAGGGGTTCTATGATTCTATGAAGCCATGAAACTCAGTAGTGCCATGATGGATGGCATGGCCACTGCTGCAACAACCCCCCCCCGCCCCGCCCCCCCCCCCCCCCCCGCCCCCACCCCTGCCCCCCACAACCCGAGTCTCCCCCTCCCAGCAGAACGTTGGCAACTGAAGCAAGACGCTGGAACACTAAAGAGCCTTGACTCTGAGTCCAGTCAGTAGCATTACTGCTGCCAACCAGTCTAATCAGAATGGGCACTGAACCAGGGAACCAACCCGGTCTCAATGGAAAGTTGTCACACCAGGCACGGCATTGACTTACTTGTTGCTCACAGCAACTCTTCTATAATTCGACTCCTCTGCAACCGCTCACACTCCGATGCTAATGAGTTTCACTTAACATCAAATAATTGTGGACGGAGAAAGAACGGCTGCAACAATAATTTAACAACAATAATAGCAATCGTGGTTTTAAAATGGCTATTCTGGTTGAGAGCTAAGCATGCTGGGATTTTTGGTCAACTTATAGATTGAAACCAGATGCAGGTCATAGGGAGGCTCTGGTCTGGGAGCTGTGATTTGAAGCTTTCTTTGTTGGTCAGATCAGGGAAGTTGGTTACATTAACTTGGCTCTGATTTATAGCCGTTATGTATGGAGTATACAGTTTGAACTAAGTGTAATGGTTTCGTTCAAAAGTAATTTCACTGGATGTTCGAGCCATGTGATCAGTTTCTGGTTATACAATTGGATAACAGAGAATCTTCCGGAAGCAAGTGGAGAATTGTGGATAAAAGACATGTGCGTTCGTTGTTTGGCAGCGATAACTTCAAGAGAACAACGACCGCAACAAAGCCTGTACCCTGGAGGATACTTCAGAGAGAAGAAGAAGATTGCTTAAAAATTGGCAAGTCATGTTGCAGCTTTATAGAACCTTAGTTAGGCCGCACTTGGAATATAGTGTTCAATTCTGGTCGCCACACTACCAGAAGGCTTTGGAGAGGGTACAGAAAAGATTTACCAGGATGTTGCCTGGTATGGAGGGCATTAGCTATGAGGAGAGGTTGGAGAAACTTGGGTTGTTTTCACTGGAATGACGAAGGTTGAGGGGTGACCTGATAGAAGTCTACAAGGTTATGAGAGGCATGGACAGAGTGGATAGTCAGAAGACTTTTCCCCAGGGTGGAAGAGTCAATTACTAGGGGGCACAGGTTTAAGTTGCGAGGGCAAGGTTTAAAGGAGATGTACGAGGCAAGTTGTTTACACAGAGGGTGGTGGGTGTCTGGAACTCGCTGCCGGGGGAGGTAGTGGAAGCAGATACGATAGTGACATTTAAGGGGCGTCTTGACAAATACATGAATAGGATGGGAATAGAGGGATACGGTCCCCGGAAGGGTAGGGGGTTTTAGTTCAGATGGGCAGCATGGTCGGTGCAGGCTTGGAGGGGCCGAAGGGCCTGTTCCTGTGCTGTAATTTTCTTTGTTCTACATTGAGGATATTTCTTGGCCAAGGTTTTCCTAACTCAGTAGTATCTATTTTCAGTTAAATAGTTAAAGTTGATGTTCAGTTCAAGTCAAAATGTAGTTTAAGAGTTAAAGTTCAGTAAAGAGTTAATGAGTTGCAACTGTTTATGTTTGACTTGGCACGAGAAGTATTAAATTAATAAATAATTGAATTACTGTCCTTGTTTGTCTCTTTAAACTGAAACGCTTGGAAGGTGTTTAAATTAAAGTTGTGTAACATAATGTACTCACGGGAAGACCAGGGATAAATATCCTGACGTAGAACTGGGTTAACCTGCAAAGAAAAGCTCCTAAAGTCAGTAGCTAAACTGGAAGCAACACAACGATAGTGCCTCTAACAGGCACTGACCTCAGAGTTCATCCTAATTCTTCGCGACAGTTTGAAAACAAAGACTTGCCAGCGCATGGATGTTTTCGTGGTAAAACAGAATTGAGTAGCAAATGCTATTCTGGGGGCTATTTCCTTGTAGTGTGGTTTAAAGCCATATTTGAAAGTAATCGGATACAGTCGCTCCTGGCATCTTTCTGAGTAAGTGGCAAAGGACGGCCAAAGCAGACCCCTGGCCCCGCATACTCGAAAGCCTTGGCACCTCACTCCCCGTAAGTATCATTGAGTCCAAATCACAGGAGTGCCTGTCACTCAGACTCAGTTGCTCAGCAGAGCACATTCAGTTCTTAGCCGGGGAGCTTGTGTGATTGAATAGGACTCCCCCCCTCCCCCCCCCTCCCTCCCTCCCCCACACATCGAGAGAAAAGAACTGAACTAACCCTAACAGGTTCACAGATCGCGGATGGGATCTGAGGTGAGGACAGTTTGCCTATAGTCCCCCTTGCAGCAGCACATCTCAAAAGGAAAAGGAGGCCTTTAATCCCGTCAAGCACCGAATATAAACTTGTTGACACCGAATGGAAACTTAGAATCCTACAGAGCAGAAGAGGCCTTTCGGCCCATCGAGTCTGCACTGACGCGCGAGAAACAGCTGAACTGTTCCTTCTTTCTCGGAAACTCTTGTTTCTGGCATCGTCTTTACGAAGCATATTGGCACCTCCTTCAGGCCTTCGACCACCCTCTCTGGTGAAACAGGCCAGCACTGTTCACATTGCTCTGAATGTGGTCTAACTGGGGTTCAGTTCTTTCTCTTTTGGTGTAATTTCTCTGCTCTTCAACGCCAGCCCTCTGGATATGAAGCACAGCCCTCATTGTGTTCTCTCTTTCAAGGCCTTCTTAACCTGTCTCGCTGCTTTTAGAGACTTGTGTGTCTGCTCTCTGCTGTTGGGTGCCCAAGTGTCAGTGACACCTACGCAACAACGTGCCTGACTTACTGCCTCATCGACTCACTCACTCAACGCACTCTCAGGAAAACGCTCTGTTTTTAAAGTTTATTTATTTAGTAGTCACAAGTAGGCTTACATTAACACTGCAATGAAGTTACTGTGAGAATCCCCTAGTCGCCAAACTCTGGTGCCTGTTCGGGTACACTGAGGGGGAATTTAGCATGGCCAATGCACCTAACCAGTCTTTCAAACTGTTGGAGGAAACCAGAGCACCCGGAGGAAACCCATGCAGACACGGGGAGAACGTGCAAACTCCACACAGACAGTGTCCCAAGCTGGGAATCAAACCCGGGTCCCTGGTGCTGTGAGGCAGCAGTGCTAACCACTGTGCCATCGTGCTGCCCCTTACTTGCCTCTCCCTGCGGGGTGGAGACCAATGTTGTACTATTCCATGATCCAGTGCATCACTGCCATTATTCATACCCTCAAGAAATACATGCTTTCCACAGTGTTTAAACACAAATGCTAGGTTTGTTATTTTTCCTGGAATAAAATAGAAGGAGTCTTACTGAGCCACTTGCGGAGATTGTCGGAGAGCCAGCAAGATGTGTTCCGTGTTTATGAAGAGCGCCCAGCAGGGGAAGCAGGCTACCATGAGAATGAGAATCCCTCTTTGGAGAATCACCCCAATTCGCTTCAAGTTCTTGCTGCCGTACGTCTGAAAATAAGAAAAGTATTTTGCCGTAAAAATAAAAACAGGGCTCCAGTCAATCTTCTAATGGAAACAAATTAAGTTCGGAGACTTTCCATTTATATCTTGTAAGAGTGGCACGGTGGCACAGTGGTTAGCACTGCTGCCTCACAACGCCAGGGACTCGAGTTTGATTCTCGGCTTGGGTCATTGCCTGTGTGGAGTTTGCGCGTTCTCCGTGTGTCTGCGTGGGTTTCCTCCGGGTGCTCCGGTTTCCCCCCCAACAGTCCAAAGATATGCAGGTTAGGTTGATTGGCCAGGGTAAATTGACCCTAGTGTCAAGTGGGGAATTAGCAGGGTAAATATGAGGGGATACAGGAATAGGGCCTGGGTGGGATTGTGGTCGGTGCAGACTTGATGGGCCGAATGGTCTCATCTTGCACTGTAGGGATTCTATGATTTATAGCATAGAATGCTCAGTCTGCTGTTTAACTTTCAGTTTTGTGCTTGATGCAGAGCAGCTCCTCAATAAAACCCGTTAGGTGTTTGCTTTGAATCTACGTGTGCAAACCAAGTCTTTCCTTTTTCTGCTAAAACCCACAACCCCTAACATAGTTAGTGCATTAAGAAAAAGGATTGATCCTCACTCACTGCCTCCCACCAATGAAGTAACCATCACCTTTTGCTTTTTCTGCTGACATAATTTTAAATTCACTGAACAAAATTGTCCATGGGCCTAGCAAGTTATGTATATTGATCATGCGGTGTGGGTACGAGTTGGCATTATGTTGACATGGTGGCATTATGTTGATGTGAAGAGTGGGTGTGAAGGGGAAGGGCTGGAGGGACTAACATTTAACAAAACAACTGGGACAAATTCTTAGAAACTTAGGCAGGGCCTTTTAAAGTGGGAACAACTGGACAACTCCACTCAATGTCCAGCCAGTCTAAAGTACATGGTTCCAGCACAGAAACTCTTCTTTTCAAACAACCTGTCCCCTTTTCTCCACCCCGTTCCTGACAGTCCTGACTGCCACTAAGAGTTTGATGCCATCCAACGCCTCCCCCCATTGGCCACTCTGCCTGCGTGAGACTAGAAGGTTCCAGGTTCAAGTCCCGCTTGAGGACAAAAATCCCAGCTGACACTCCAGTGCAGTACTGCGGGAGTGCTGTGCGGCTGGGGGTGCTGTCCTTCAGATGAGATATGAGATGTTGACTTAAGGCCCTATCGCCTCCCCCCCCCCCCCGCCTCAGGTGGATATAAAGGATCCCACCGACACTATTTTTTGATTTGATTTGATTTGAAGAGGGGTCGGAGATATCTGCCTATCACCATGGCCAATATTTATATTTCAATTCAAATCGCAAAAACGGATTATCTGACTGTGATTACATTGCTGTTTGTGGGAGCTGGCTGTGTTCAAATTGGTTGCTGCATTTCCTGTATTCCGATAGTGAGGACAATTCAAAAGTGCTTCATTGGCCACAAAGGACTTTGGGACATTCTTTGGTCATAAAATATGTTGTACAATCGCAAACCTTTCTATCTTTCCAGCCATTAAGGGTGCAATTTTAAGTGAACACATTCATTGAGAAACTCATAGGCTGTGGTGGTCTCACACCCTATCCAGTCTTTCTTCCCCCACCTAAATGCTGATTTTAAAATCAGATGGGCACTAAAATTAGCAATACATTAAATCCTGTCCGTGTCCCTGGTTAGAATTGCCCCACTAGTCTCGGCAGGCTACTGATCACAAGGGGTGTCAGGTGTAGGTGACTGACCAACCAAGACTGCAAGAAACTACAAAGGGTCGTGAATGAAGCCCACTCCATCACGCAAACCAGCCTCCCATCCATTGACTTATTTTTATTCATTCATGGGACATGGGCGTCGCTGGCTGGGCCAGCATTTATTACCCATCCCTAGTGGCCCGAGGGCAGTTGAGAGTCAACCACATTGCTGGAGTCACATTTGGGCCAGACCAGGTAAGGACAGCAGATTTCCTTCCCTAAAGGACAATAGTGAACCAGATCGATTTTTTCCGACAATTGACAATGGTTTCATGGTCGTCAGTAGATTCTTAATTCCAGATATTTTTTATTCAATTCAAGTTCCGCCATCTGCCGTGACGGGATTCGAACCCGGGTCCCCAGAACATTAGCTGAGTTTCTGGATTAATAGTCTAGCGATAATACCACTGGGCCATCGCTGCCCCCACATGGGATCTCTGTCTACACTTCCCGCTGCCTCAGAAAAGCAGCCAGCATAATCGAGGACCCCACGCATCCCGGACATACTGGCCGGAATTTTATTACCTCACTCAGGCGAAGTTCGTAAAATCCCGCCTGAGGCCAACGGAGAATTCCGTTCTGTGAGCCTCGCCCACCCCGGAATAAATTCCGGCCACTCTCTTTCATCTGCTTCCGTCGGGAAAAAGATACGCAAGTCTGAGGTCACATACCAACCAACTCAAGAACAGCTTCTTCCCTGCTGCCATAAGACTTTTGAATGGACCTACCTCGCACTAAATTGATCTTTCTCTACACCCTAGCTATGACTGTAACACTACATTCTGCACTCTCTCCTTTCCTTCTCCCCTATGTACTCTATGTACAGTATGCTTTGTCTGTATAGCGAACAAGGAACAATACTTTTCACTGTATCCCAATACATGTGACAATAATAAATCAAATCAAATCAGTTCAATCTCTTTCAGCAATGATGATTAAGGGATAAATTTGGCCCCCGGTTCACACACTCAGGCCTCCTTCAAATAGTGGAAGAGGGTCTGCAAACTATAGCAGTGGCGATCGCCTAGTAGCATTATTGCTAGACTATTAATCCAGAAGTTCAACTAATGTTCTGGGGACCCGGGTTCGAATCCCACAACAGCAGATGGTGGAATTTGAATTCAATAAAAAATATCTGGAATTAAGAATCTACTGATGACCATGAAACCATTGTCGATTGTCGGAAAAACCCATCTGGTTCACTAATGTCCTTTAGATGAGGGAAATCTGCCGTCCTTACCTGGTCTGGCCTACATGTGACTCCAGAGCCACAGCAATGTGGTTGATTCTCAACTGCCCTCAGGCAACTAGGGATGGGCAATAAATGCTGGTCAGCCAGCGACGCCCGTGTCCCACGAATGAATAAAAAAATTCCACTCAATGCTCATACTCTCCATTTGGCGCTCCGTCGCTGGACATTAATCAGGAATGGGAACCCAACGGTGAATACAGCATTCCCGCAGTCGCTGCAACTGAAATCCACAACTTATGATAAATGAGCAATGGATTTATTAAGCACTGATGTTAAAAGATTTATGCTACTGTAACAAAATAGCATTCCCAATAGGTTATAGAAGGATGATGGTCTGCACCTACCTGCGATATGAGTGTGTCACACGCTGAGGCTAATCCCGCACCTACGGAGATTCCTGACACATTTATCACCTGTGCAGGAGTAATGAAGGAAGCATTTAATAATCCAATTGTAAATACTGTTTTATTATTTGCTGCTTAATGTATGACCAATGTAGGAGTCACAGGAATCAACAGCAAATACAGACGTCATTTGCTTGTAACTTGAACGTAAAACATGATGGGTCGGCACGGTGGCACAGTGGGCTAGCACTGCTGCCTCACAGTGCCAGGGGGACCCGGGTTCGATTCCGGCCTCGGGTCACTGTCTGTGTGGAGTTTGCACGTTCTCCCCGTGTCTGTGTGGGTTTCTTCCGGGTGCTCCGGTTTCCTCCCACAGTCTAAAGACATGCAGGTTAGATATTTTGTCCATGCTAAATTGCCCCTTGGTGTCAAGAGATGTACAGGCTGGGAGATTAGCCATAGCAAAAGGACAGGGCTACACAGATAGGGTGGGGGGAAGAGGGACTGAACTAGATTCTTTTTAGGAGAATCTGGTAGTTTCATGATTGCTACCACATTCTACTCCAGATTTATTAATTGAGTTAAAATTTCCGAGCTACCGTGGCGGGATTTGAACTCGTATCCCCAGAGCATATCTTAGTTGTTATGTCACTGGGCTGGCAATTCAGAGGCCAAGGTTAATGCTGTGGGGACATGGATTCAAATCCCACCACGACAATTGGTGGATTTTAAATCCAATTAATTAATCTGGAATTGAAAACTAGTCTCAGTAATGATGACCATGGAACGGCAGCACGGCGGCACAGTGTTAACACTGCTGTCTCACAGCGCCAGGGACCTGGGTTCAATTCCCGGCTTGGGTCATTGTGTGGAGTTTGCACGTTCTCCCCGTGTCTGCGTGGGTTTCCTCCGCGTGCTCTGGTTTCCTCCCACAGTCCGAAAGACGTGCTGGTCAGGTGGATTGGCTATGCTAAATTGCCCCTTAGTGTCAGGGGGTTTAGCAGGGTAAACATATGGGGATAGGGCTTGGGTGGGATTGTTATCAGTGCAGGCTCGATGGGCCGAATGGCCTCCTTCTGCACTGTAGGAATTTGATGATTCCTCCCATACGTCAAAGATGTGCGGGTTATGTTGATCGGCCATGCTAAATTGCTCCTTAATGTCAGGGTGACTAGCGGGGTAAATCCATGGGGTTACAGGGATAGGGCTTGGGTGGGATTGTTGTCGGTGCAGACTCGATGGGCCGAATGGCCTCTTTCTGCACTGTAGGGATTCTACGATTCTATGAAACTATCATTGATTGTTGTAAAAACCCATCTGATTCACTAAAGTCCCTTTAGGGAAGGAAATCTGCCGTCCTTACCCGGTCTGGCCTACGTGTGACTTTATTTTGCTGACTGGGGCATTATAATAGGTCGAATCTAATTTTGAGCGTACTTACAGCAGTAGCCAGGCAGACAGCATCTAACTCAACCTTCCCCAAATGGCCACAGAATATGGAGCTGACAATACCTATCAAAAAGACCATCAGCTGGGACAGAACCTGCAAATAAAAGGAAAAGTAATTAAAAAACATTAGAAAAATCATTGAAAATTGACTGCTGCTGCTTTCTTTAACAAAAATGTAAAACGTAGCGGTCGGAGCTTTATCGTCCTGCTTGCCATGGGAGTCATCATAGAATCTCTACATGCATGATGTGGAGTTGCCGGCGTTGACTGGGGTGGGCACAGTAAGTAGTCTCACAACACCTGGTTAAAGTCCAACAGGTTTATTTGGTCGCACGAGCTTTCGGAGCACTGCCCCTTCATCAGGTGAGTGCAGCGGGGAGAGATATAAAAGGGTCCATAGGGGCAACGTTTTCACACAGAGGGTGGTGAGTGTCTGGAATGAGCTGCCAGAGGCAGTAGTAGAGGCGGGTACAATTTTATCTTTTAAAAAGCGTTTAGACAGTTCCATGGGTAAGGTGGGTATGGAGGGATATGGGCCAAACGTGGGCAATTGGGACTAGCTTAGTGGTAAAAACTGTACGGCATGGACAAGTTGGGCTGAAGGGCCTGTTTCCGTGCTGTAAACCTCTATGACTGTATTCGTTCAGGGGAGGTGGGCTGCTCTAATTACCCTTGAACTGAGTAGCTTCCGAGGCAGAGGGATACATGGGCTTTGGGGTCTCTCTCGTCTTGAGCCTGGAACAAGGAACATCTCCTGACTAAACCTGCATCGTGTTTAACGGAAACCCAATGGTGTGGCACCTCAACACTTTTCTCTTTGCTGTAATTCCCGGTCTATGTGTAAGAGAGACAAAACTGGCGACGAGGATCAGAGAGAGAAAAGGAAATTTTCGACTGGATTAGAAGAAAAAAACCCTGCGCTTTGATTGAAAAGTCGAAGAAAGGCAAGAAAAAGGAGCCCCCAATGCACTACAAAAAAGTTCAGAAAAGTGAGTAAGCAAGAAACTTTACTTACCGTTCAATAAAATGGGTAGATTGCCAAGCTGTGGAGACCGCGCACGTGACGAACTGAAACGGGCTGCGGGAACAGAGACTCACATGCCGGAATTTTACCGCCTGGCCCGCCCGAGGCTCGTAAGATCCCGCCCCAGGCCAACGGAGAATGCCGTTCTGCGAGCCTCGCCCACTCCGATTCCGGGGGCGGGAGTGCCGGTAAAATTCCGACGACAGAAACAAAATGCCTGCGGGATCTTAAAGAGAAGCTACTATTCGGAGGAAAGGAAAATTACCAGGAAAAGGGAAGCTGTGGCCTTGTGAGTTCAGGGATTCTCTCGCATGGCGTGAGGGAGAAGGGCAAAACTGAAGAAAGTATAAAACCCAGGAACTGGTAACCAAAAATGACGGGAAAAGATAACGCCGTGGATGTATTTGATGAGGATTGTGAGACTTGGAACTCATAGCAATGAAAGGTTTCAATATTATCTCCAAACAAATCCAGTACCGGATGACCTGAAGATTGTAACATTTCTCAGTGTAGTAGGACACAGATATGCCGGATTACGGGAATAGGGTGGAATTGTTGTCATAGAATCATAGAATCCCTACAGTGCAGAAGGAGGCCATTCGGCCCATCGGGTCTGCACCGACCACAATCCCACCCTATTGCTGTAATCCCACATATTTACCCTAGTAATCCCCCTGACACTAGGGTCAATTTAGCATGGCCAATCCACCTAATCTGCACATCTTTTATGCAGTGTGGGAGGAAACCGGAGCACCCGGAGGAAACCCACACAGACACGGAGAGAATGTGCAAACTCCACACAGACAGTGACCCAACAGGGAATTGAACCCGGGACCCTGGCGTTGTGAGGCAGCAGTGCTAACCCACTGTGCCACTGTGCCAACCCACTGTGCCATTGTGCCGCCCCTGCTTGACAGTGCATGCTTTATGGGCTGCATGGCCACCTCTACACTGTAGGGATTCTGTGACTCTATGACTGTGCAAGAGAATAGATGTGTCAATAAACGATTTGAGTTTATTTCCACTTACCTCGTGGTCTTTTATTGGTCTCGCTATCAGACCTCATATATAATAGCCAGCTGAGTTATGCCCGTTCATTGATACTCTCCTGCTCTCTCACAATAAGGTGTTCTTCGACCACCTCAGCCAATCCAAAACATAGAACCAGACACTTGCTTCTCCTCCCTGAACAAACAGCCGCCATCTCCTCCAGTGGCCCGGATGGGTAAATGCAAGGCCGAGGTGTATTTTGTAGGAACTACAAAAGGTCGTGAATGTAGCCCAATCCATCACGCAAACCAGCCTCCCATCCATTGACTCTGTCTACACTTCCCGCTGCCTCGGCAAAGCAGCCAGCACAATTAAGGACCCCACGCACCCCGGACATTCTCTCTTCCACCTTCTTCCTTTGGGAAAAAGATACAAAAGTCTGAGGTCACGTACCAACCGACTCAAGAACAGCTTCTTCCCTGCTGCTGTCAGACTTTTGAACGGACGTACTTTACATTAAGTTGATCTTTCCCTACACCCTAGCTATGACTGTAACACTACATTCTGCACTCTCTCCTTTCCTTCTCTATGAACGGTATGCTTTGTCTGGATAGCGCACAAGAAACAATACTTTTCACTGTGTGTTAATACGTGTGACAATAATAAATCAAATCAAATCAAACAATTAACCTGGGGCTGGGTGGCAGGGTGGCACCCTTTGGAGAGGAGGAGGAGAAGGAGGAAGGGCTGCCACAATTAATTAAAGTTGTTCAAAATCAAATTCTTTTGGCTTGCAGTTTTGACGGTGCAGTCTGACGTGTTTGAATTACCTTTTGACTTTTACTTTAGTGCGAGACAGCAGAGTTACAAATGTGATCGATCGACCAAGTTGCCTTCCCAAACAACTTTAGGAAGACAGTGATATGGGGGAGCGCAGCTGTTCTACACATTTTTCATTGGGACTTGTCCAAAACCTCCTGGAAACTGCTGCTTTAAGCTTATCTTTTTTTAGATACTGCGTCCTGAATCTTGCAACCAAACTGTATCAGTAGCTGTGACTGTAAATGACGGCTTTCAAGGAGAGTTTATTTTCTGGCAAGAGAGGGCAACATTCACTCCCTCCGCCACCGACGCGTCTACGGTCTACACAATGCACTGCAGTGACGGCACATGACGGCAGTAGGGTGGCACAGTGGGTTAGCACTGCTGACTCACAGCACCAGGGTCCTGGGTTCAAATCCCGGCTTGGGTCACTGACTGTGTGGAGTTTGCACATTCTCCCCGTGTCTGCATGGGTTTCCCTCCGGGTGCTCCGGTTTCCTCCCACACTCCAACAATGTGCGGGTTAGGTGGATTGGCCATGCCAATTTGACCCTTAGTGTCAGGGGGGCCAGTTAGGATAAATGCATGGGGTTATGGGGATAGGGCCTGGGTGGGATTGTGGTTGGTGCAGACTTGATGGGCCGAATGGCCTCCCTCTGCACTGTACGATTCAATGATAACTCATCAAGATTCTTTCAACAGCTCCTTCCAAACCCGTGACCTCTACCATCAAGAAAGACAGGGGCAGCTGATACTTAGGAACACCACCACCTGAAAGTTTCTCTGCCACCTCACTCACCAACCTGACTTGGTCACAGAGTCATAGGATGAGATTTTACGTCCTGAAACTGTAAAATCCCGCCTGCGGTCAATGAACCTTTCCATTGTCAGCACCCACCCCTCCACCCCCCCCCCCCCCCCCCCCCCCGCTCCGATTCCCGTGGTGGTCGGGGCGGTAAAATATTGGCTATAGAGTTGTACAGGACAGGAAAGGCCCTTTGGCCCATCAAATCTGCAACAACGATAACTACCATTAAAGTTGCACTAATTCAATTTTCCTGCAATTGTCCCATTTCCTTGAATGTTATATTTCAAGTGCTCATCCAAATATTTTTTAAAGGTTATAAGGTTTCCTGCCTCCACTACCTTCCCAGGCAGCGCATTCCAGAGTTCCACCACTCTCTGAGTGAAAAAGGATTTCTTAAATCCCCTCTGAATTTCCTGCCCCTCACCCTAAAACTATGCCCCCTTGTGATTTACCCCTCAACCAAGGGGAACAGCTGCTCCCTCCTCACCCTGTCCATCCCCCTCATGATCTTACACACCTCTATCATGCCTTAGCCATCTCTGCTCCAAAGAAACAATCCAAGCCTATCCAGTCTCTCCTTATAGCTCAAATGTTCCATCCCGGGCAACATCCTGGTGAATCTCCTCTGTACCCCCTGGAATGCAATCACACCCTTCCTATTGTGAGGTGACTCAAACTGCCCACAGTTCTCCAGACTAACCAACACTCTGTACAACTTGGAAATACATCGCTGTTCCATCACTGTCGCTCGGTCAAAATCCTGGTACTCCATCCCTAACAGCATTGTGGGTGTACCTACACCAACGGACTGCAGGGGATTCAAGAAGACGGCTCACCACCACCTTCGCAAGGGCAATTAGGGATGGGCAATAAATGCTGGCCTAGCCAGCGACGCCCACTTCCCATGAACGAATAAATAAAAAATAAATTTTAAAACTGCACCAAACTAGACTTGTGACACCATTTCCATATTGTCCAGAAAATCAAACTGTGCCACCCCTTACTTTCTACCTGCCAATAATTGCTGTATAAACCTACGTTTGTTATCATTCACCAAGATTCTGGGGATGAAAGGGTTGACGTATGAGGAGAGATCAAACAGTTTGGGCTTGTACTCGCTGGAGTTTAGAAGGATGAGGGGGATCTGATCGAGGTATATCAAATTCTAAAAGGGATTGATAAAGTAAATGTAGACTAAATGTTTCCCCCGTGTGGGGAAATCTGGAACAAGAGGTCACAGGTATCGGTTGCGAGGCGGTAGATTTAAAATTGAAATGAGCAGGAACTACTTCTCGCAGAGGGTGGTGAATTTATGGAACTCGCTGCCCCAGAGCGCGGTGGAGTCTGATTCATTGAATGGTTTCAAGAGGGAGATAGATATATCTCTAATTTTAAAAATTAGTTAAAGGGATATGGGGAACAGGTGGGGAGGTGGATTTGAGACCAGGGAGAGATCAGCCATGATCTGATTGAATGGCCGGAGCAGGCTCGAAGGGCTGAATTTGCTGATTTCTGCTCCTAATTCCTATCTTCCTTTGTAGTTCCTGATTTACCTCCTCATCTCTCCTACCCTTTTCCTCCACTCAGCTGAGGAAGGAGCAGTGCTCTGAAAGCTCGTGATTCCAAATAAAACTGTTGGACTTTACCCTGGTGTTGTGAGACTTCTTACTGTGTCCTTTCGAGGTTTTTGATGTCTCCTCCTGTGTTGGTTATCTTTAGGTTTGTTTAAAAGGAATTCGATGCAACAACAAAGAACGTGTCTACTTAAACCTGGAAACCTGTATAAAAAGTAGCAACAACCTTTCCTTATCAACTGCCTTTGAACGTAACAAGTAGTTGGCAGAATGGCATAATCCTGGGCCATGACATTTTGCCTTCTTGACACTCAAACAAAACTCTTTGCAGGCTTGAGCAAGTCTGTCCATTTGCCGCTGAAGGTGGCCCTCTATCTCAATCAGGGAGGCAAACGTCATGGTCAGAATGCTGGCATGCTGCCATCTATCTCGCTGACATTGTGACCCTGGGGGTTGTTGATAGCTTCACATAGCTCAGCTCCACAATCACCAACAATCTGCCACTGGTTGTTGAGGCTTCAGGTGGAGCTGTTGGGTGGGATTTTCCAGCCATGCTGGCCCCAAGGCAGGAAATTCCCACCCAAGGTCTACGGGCCTTTGCATGATCCACCAAATTTTCTGTTGGGAATCGTAGCAGGTGGGGTGGGAAAATTCGGCCACTGGCCAGAATCTTACTGCTCCGCCCACCACGGGAATTGGAGCGGGCAGGGAGTGGACAATGGGAAGGTCCATTTACCTCGGATGGGATTTTTTACGGTTTTGGGACAAACGAGGCTGTGAAATCCCACCCATTATGTCCAAGTTGAGTGAGAGGGTGTGTAACCAACGGCAACCTGACTGAGAACCTCAAAGTGCGAGTCTGTCAAGCCTGCATCATCAGCACAATTCTCCACAGCTTTGGGGCGTGAACAAGATTGACAGGCTCCTTGATGTCCCTTGGCACAACAAAGTGATCAGCTCAGAAGTCCTGGAGTGTACACATTGCTAACACCTGAACTGCCTTCACCACATTCATCAGATGGATGACACCCATATACCCAAAGGCCTTCTGTACAGTGTGCTGGCCAATGGGTCATAACATCCTGGGCATCCATATCTCTGCTACATGGACACCTGCGAGCAAGAAATGAAGATGGCAGACTTCGACAACTGGGAGACAGTCGCTGATGGTCAGGCCCTTGGGAAGCTGATTTTGTTTTTGGGGGGGAGGGTGGGGGTTAGAGAGGAGGGGGTTAGGGGTGGGGTGGTTGTCGAAGGTGGCTGATGGTTTGGTGGAGGGACGTTGGAAGAGACAAGAACCGCTGGCCAAGAAGAGGGCCCGTGAGAAAGCAGAGAGCAGCGAATCCTGCACCTTGTCAGCTCCCTGTCAGAGTGGGGTTCCTGACCGACACCAAGCCGTGTCTAATACACACACACACACACGTAATCACCACAGCTTTAACACAGAAGCATAGTAAATAGGAGCAGGAGGAGGCCATTCAGCCCTTCGGCTCGCTTTGCCATTCATTATGATCATGGCTGGTCACCCAACTCAATAGCCTGATCCTGCCTTCCCCGCAAATATCCTTTGACCCACTTCCCCTCAAGCGCTTTACCTAACTGCCTCTTAAAAACAGGGTGGGATTTTCCAGCCGCACTCCCTCCCAAGACCGGAAAATCCTACCCAAGATCAATGGGCATTTGCGCGGTCCGCCCCCCCGCCCACTATGATTCCTACGGCAGGCGGGTAAAATTCCACCCTCAATGTTTTAGCCTCGATGACTCTCTGTGGTAATTTAATGCTTTGGCCTTAATGACTAATTTTTAATTCTGTTAGCTCTGACTTAATATTAAAAATATAAACAGGTCTGGATATTGGTAAGTGGAGTTATTGCTTCAATAGCCAGTTGGATATTCATGCAAAGCTTGCAGTATGGTTTAGCACGGCCCACTCCATGCTGCTCTAAGGCAGGTATTGCCTACTGCAGAAACTGTAATGCCCAGTGAAGCAGTCAACAATACGTAAGCAATGCTGTGAAAGTTAGCCCTGCAGGAATCTTCTGGAATAAAAGTTTGATTCCCGAACACAGCTGCCAGCAAAACCCAGCAGAAAAATCACGGGGCGTTTAAAATAAAATATTTATCCTTACCTTCTTTGAACACCTTTATCAATCAGTCATAAAGGTATTGGAAGAGGGAGACAGGACGACATTTGATGACACATGCAGGATTGTGTGCAGCTAAACAGCAAGGGCTGGCACGGTAGCACCGCTACTTCACAGCACCAGGGACCCGGGTTCGATTCCCGGCTTGGGTCACTGTCTGTGCGGAGTCTGTACATTCTCCCCATGTCTGCGTGGGTTTCCTCCGGGTTCTCCGGTTTCCTCCCACAGTCTGAAAGAAGTGCTGGTTAGGGTGCATTGACCCGAACAGGCACCGCACTGTGGTGACCAGGGGAATTTCACAGTAACTTCATTGTAGTGTTAAGTAAGCCTTACTAATAAATAAACTTTAACTTTAACTTTTTAACTGGGCAGCACAGTGACACAATGGTTAGCACTGCTGCCTCACAGCACCAGGGACTTGGGTTCAAGTCCTGGCTTGGGTCACTGTCTGTGCGGAGTCTGCACGTTCTCTCCGTGTCTGCGTGGGTCTCCTCCGGGTGCTCCGGTTTCCTCTCACAGTCCAAATATATGCTGGTTAGGTGCATTGGCCATGCTAAATTCTCCCTCAGTGTACCCGAACAGGCGCCGGAGTGTGGCGACTAGGGGATTTTCACAGTCCCTTCAATGCAGTGTGAATGTAAGCCCACTTGTGACTAATAAATAAAATTTAAATCCTACTGAGTTCTGTATGGTTTAAAATACCTTTTTAAAAGAATCATTCTGAACACCCTTGTGTAAATGGAAAAAGAAATTGGATTTTTACATTTGCTTTGGTGGAAAATTAATTTGTTGTGTTTTAGGTTTTTTTGTGTTGAGGATTAGCGATGGTCCCCCTTTTGGATGATTGGACAATGAGACAGTTCAGGGTAGCTAGAGTCCGAATGGTGTTAAAAGCTCGGGTATTAATGGTTACGTAGTCAGATATGGGTGGATGGGAGTGAAGATATGGGCCATTGATGTTCGAATTAAATGGTGGAATCGTGGCACAGTGGTGAGCACTGCTGCCTCACAACGCCAGGGACCTGGGTTCGATTCCCGGCTTGGGTTACTATCTGTGTGGAGTTTGCATGTTCTCCCCGTGTCTGCGTGGGTTTTCTCTGGGTGCTCCGGTTTCCTCCTACACTCCAAAGATGTGCGGGTTAGGTGCATTGGTCATGCTAAATTGCCCCTTCGTGTCAGAGAGATCAGGAGGCTAAATACATGGAGTTACGGGGATGGGTGGGATTGCTGTCGGTGCGGGTTCGAAGGGCTGAATGGCCTCCTTCTGTACTGCAGGGATTCTTTGAATAGGCTCAAGGGGCCGAATGGACTCGTCCTATCCAAATGTTTAAGCAGGAGGGGGAAAAGAGGCAGACCAGATAACCAATCAAAGAATGGTGGTTCCCTGGAAGAGAGAGCCAATTGAAAATTCCGCAGCAAGTTGGGATGAATTCCTGAAGGATGAAAACATTCCTTACAGATCATTTAAAGTAAAGTTCAAAGTGAAGTTTATTTATTAGTCTCAAGTAGACTGACATTCACATTACAATGAAGTTACTGTGAAAATCCCCTAGTAATTGGCACAACGTGATTGTGAGGTAACTGAGGCAAATAAATAAATCCCAATTTATTCATCTTTCAATATCTGTCTACAAATTGAAGAGGTTTTAGCAAGTGTTTTTTGTTCTTTCCTCTCATTCTTTGACCATTATATTCGACAGGTTTATTTTAATGGGAGTGGACAACATAGAAACTAGAAGCAGGAGTAGGCCATTCAGCCCTTCGAGCTTGCTCTGCCATTCATTTTGATCATGGCTTCAATTCAATATCCTTACCCCCCCCCCCCCCCCCACCACCACTTCCTCCCATATCCCTTGATCCCTTTAGCCCCAAGAGCTATATCTAATTTCTTCTTGAAATCAGACAATGTTTTGGCCTCAACTACTTTCTGTGGTAGTGAATTCCACACATTCACGACCCTCTGGGTGAAGAAATTTCTCCTCACCTCAGTTCTAAAAGGTTTACCCACTTATCCTCAAACTGTGACCCCTAGTTCTGGACTCCCCCCACCATCGGGAACATCCTTCCTGAATCTACTCTGTTCTGTGGGATGGGAGGAAAGATTACCAATGAGGAATGATCGTTGACAACGTTGCCCTCACACATGGAATCTTTTCTTTCTCTCGATCACGTGAACTTTTAAAGGAACATGTTTCAGAAAGGTGAACTTACCACAGGCCCGGCCAATAGGAAAAGGTCTTTTGCTTCCTTCCAGAAGTTGACAGGTATCAAACTCCTAATTTTCCTCAGTAAGGGAGTTTGAGCAACATCGTTGAAGGCTTCTTGCATTGAGTTGTTCATTCTTCCAATCTCTGTCCTCGACGGAGAAATAACACTTGTATCAGTTGCTTCTGATATGAGATATAGTTACGGTCTTTAAATACATTTCTGTGTGTGTGTGCGCGTGGATCTCCAACACGACTTTCAGAATCACCGACAGCTCCTTATACTGAAAGATCCCACAC
Organism: Mustelus asterias; assembly: GCF_964213995.1. NCBI lineage: Eukaryota > Metazoa > Chordata > Chondrichthyes > Carcharhiniformes > Triakidae > Mustelus > Mustelus asterias. The sequence continues at coordinate 9,352,112 of NC_135812.1, forward strand.
AACTCATTAGCTCCTTCCTTTACAGCCCGCTGCTTGTCTACTCTGCATTGCAATCATCAAATACTAATTACCATGGTAATAACTTCCATTGCAGTTGGTAACATTTAACTAATCGTGTTTACTTGATGTTCTACCCTTGCTGGCTCATGGCCAGATACTGAGGGAGTGGAGTCTCACTGAGCAATGTATGTTCCATCCTGATAATTACAGCATGCTTTTAGCATAACATGTTTCTGACCAGTGATTGTGTTTTGCTGATGCAATGTTTCCTCGAACCAAGTCCTGGTGTGCTGTAATTATATAAACCCCCCTCCATCATTTCCAAACACTTGCAATGTAGCTCACTCTCTTTCTTCTAATATATGAAATCAGAATGATTATAGAACCAGGGTACAGCTGGAAGGGGGCTACGTGGCACATTGCATTTGTACCAGTTGTTTCAAAGAGTAGCTCAGCCACCCTCTTTCTTTCCCCGTATCCTTGTAATATTTCACTCCTTCACCCAGTTCCCCTCTAAAGGCCACTATTGAATCTGCATTTACCATCCTATGGGTGGCCCAGAGGTTTGATTTGATTTATTATTGTCACATGTGGGGGAACACGTGGCGAACAGTGACCACAGTTCCGTAGGTTTTCGGATACTCATGGAAAAGGACAAGTGTTGTCCGAGGGTGAGGGTGCTAAACTGGGGAAAGGCTAACCACGGATGGATTAGGCAGGCTGTTGTTTGGGAGAGGCTGTTTGAGGATGAATCCACATCTGGAATGGGGGAGTCTTCTAAGGAGCAGTTGATTGGTGTGCAGGACAGACGTGGGCCTGTGAAAAGGAAGGACAGGAAAGGCAGGATTCGGGAACCGTCAAAGGTGTATAAGGAGTATAGTCAGGGGGCTGAGAGAACTGCCTTGTGGAACACCGGTGTTGAGAATGATGGCGGAGGAGGGGTTGCTGCCTATCCTTATGGATTGCATTAGCAATGGATCTGGGTTCGATTCCTGTCTGTGCGAATTCTGTACGTTCTCTCCATGCCTGCGTGGGTTTTCTCCCACAGTCCGAACGACGTGCTGGTTAGGGTGCATTGGCCGTGCTAAATTCTCCCTCAGTGTTACCCGAACAGGCGCCGGAGTGTGGCAACTAGGGAATTTTCACAGTAACTTCATTGCAGTGTTAATGTAAGCCTACTTCATAGAATCATAGAATCCCTACAGTGCAGAAGGAGGCCGTTCAGCCCATCGGGTCTGCACCGACCACAATGCCACCCAGGCCCTATTCCCATCACCCTACATATTTACTGCTAATCCCCGACACTGGGTCAATTTATCACGGCCAATCTTGTGACACTAATAAAAAAATTTAAACTTATTAGGCAGTGTATTCAAAATCTCTGCGTAAAATACATTTGCCTCAGATCACGCCTGTTTCTTGTTGCCATTCATCACTTTTTCCTCTGCTTACTGACAGTTCAACCATTGCAAACTGCTCTTTCTTCTTTTCATTTAAACACTTCATGTTTTGAGCACCACTATTAAATATTCTTTCAGTGTTCTCTGCTGTGTGGAGAACAACTTCAACTTCAGGCGTCTAATTGTGTGTCCTTTGTTCGTGGGACGATTCGATTAACTATTTCCTTATCCTCTCCCAAGGCCTACTTAAGGGCCTCATCCTGCCACCACCATCCTGCAGTGGGCGGGAGGCTCTCTGTGTGTGGGGCACAGCAAGGAAGCCTATGGCTCTGCTGAGAGTCAAACACTGACCCTGACCCTCCACAAACCACATCCCCTTCAACCCCCACTTTATGAAGCCCCTCTCAACCATAAGACCATAAGACATAGGAGCAGAATTAGGCCTCTCGGCCCGTCGAGTCTGCTCCGCCATTCAATCATGGCTGATATTTTTCTCATCCCCATTCTCCCGCCTTTTCCCCATAACCCCTGATCCCCTTATTAATCAAGAACCTATCTATCTCTGTCTTAAAGACACTCAATGACCTGGCCTTCACAGCCTTCTGTGGCAAAGAGTTCCACAGATTCACCACTCGCTGGCTGAAGAAATTCTTCCTCATCTCTGTTTTAAAGGATCGTCCCTTTAGCCTGAGGGTGTGCCCTCTGGTTCTAGTTTTTCCTACTAGTGGAAACATCCTCTCCACATCCACTTTATCCAGGCCTCGCAGTATCCTGTAAGTTTCAATAAGTTCCCCCCTCATCCTTCTAAACTCCAACGAGTATAGACTCAGAGTCCTCAAGTGTTCCTCACACCAGTGACCTGTGCCTGGGTCCCTCCTCCAACCTGAGCATTGGGTGGGTGCTGTACCAGCTTCAACCACTACTTACCTAGTGGAACAGCTGAGTACAGAAGACCTGATATGGAGATGCCGGCGTTGGACTGGGGTAAACACAGTAAGAAGTCTCACAACACCATCCAACAGGTATATTTGGTAGCACTAGCCACCAGCTTTCGGAGCGCTCCAAAAGCTAGTGGCTTGTGCTACCAAATAAACCTGTTGGACTTTAACCTGATGTTGTGAGACTTCTTACTGTACAGAAGACCTACCAGCCTCTGACTGGATGGCAGCCAATGGTGAGCAGGACTCCTTCCCTATCTTTAACCCCAGTAAAAAGTCCCCCCCAGACGTGTGAAGTCCCTGAGTTTCACACAATGCAGTGGGGCTTCCCAAAAATAGGAGGGGTAGGGCCTCACAGGCTCTGTAGTCAGCAGTCAAGATATTAGTCACCTCCACATGATTCTGCCCAATACTTCAGCTGGGAATGATCTAGAGTTTTATGTAAGTTCAGCATGACTTCCTGGATTCTGAACTCTGCTTCTATTTATAACTTCTATTTATAAAGCAAGGATCACATTTGCTTTATTGACAGACGTGGATGTACCCTGTCACCTTAACATCCCCAGGTCTCTCGGCCCTTGTACCCCCTTTAAAATGGTACCATGGTCTATGTATTTTGTACTCACATTTTAGACAAATGCGAGGTGATGCATTTTGGTAGATTGAACAAGGGCAGGATTTACTCAGTTAATGGTAGGGCGTTGGGGAGAGTTATAGAACAAAGAGATCTAGGATACCGGTTCATAGCTCCTTGAAAGTGGAGTCACAGGTGGATAGAGTGGTGAAGAAGGCATTCAGCATGCTTGGTTTCATTGGTCAGAACATTGAATACAGAAGTTGGGACGTCTTGTTGAAGTTGTACAAGACATTGGAAAGGCCACACTTGGAATACTGTGTACAGTTCTGGTCACCCTATTATAGAAAGGATATTATTAAACTAGAAAGAGCGCAGAAAAGATTTACTAGGATGCTACCAGGACTTGATGGTTTGAGTTATAAGGAGAGGTTGGATAGACTGGGACTTTTTCTCTGGAGCATAGAAGGCTTAGGGGTGATCTTATAGAGGTCTATAAAGATAAAGTAGATAGTCAACAGCTTTTCCCAAAGGTAGGGGTGTCTAAAACTAGAGGGCGTAGGTTTAAGGTGAGAGGGGAGAGATACAAAAAGGTCCAGAGGGACAATTTTTTTCACACAGGTGAAAGTCTGGAACAAGCTGTCAGAGGTAGTCATAGAGGTGGGAACAATTTTGTTTTTTAAAAACCGTTTAGACAGTTACATGGGTAAGATGGGTATAGAGGGATATGGGCAAGCGCGGGCAATTGGGACTAGCTTAGGGATTTAAAAAAAAGGGGCAGCATGGACAAGTTGGGCCGAAGGGCCTGTTTCCATGCTGTAAACCTCTATGATTCTATGTTGAAGTGCTGTGTTTGCAGTTATTTGATGAACTTGGGTTTTTTCCTCCAATTCAGTATGAGAACACCGAAGCCATTGTTTTCTGTCCCGGTTCTAAGCTCCATCTCTAGCTACTGACACCATCCATCTCGGTGGCAATAGTCTGAGACTAAACCACTCTGTTCACAACCTTCTTGTCACACTCGAGTCTGAGTTGAGCGTCTGACCACATGTGTATGCTGTGACCATAACTGTCTATTTACACCTCTGTCACATTGCCTGATTTCACTCCGTCACATTATTAGAATCATAGCAGCTCACCTGCTGCTGTAACCCTTACTCATGTCATTGTTACTTCTTCAGACCTGACTAATCCAACTCACTCTGGCTGGTCTCCCACATTCTACCCTCCTAAGCTCAAAGGCATCCTGTACTCTGCTGCACATGCCTTAACTCATACCACGTCCACTTCACCTGCACAAGGGGGTGATGGCCTCCTGATATTATTGTTAGCCTATTAATCCAGAAACTCAGCTAATGTTTTGGGGACTTGGGTTCGAATCCCGCCATGGCAGTTGGTGGAATTTGAATTCAACGAAAAAGAACATCTGGAATATGTAAGGCCTATAAAATAATTAGGAACAAATTTGCCATAATAATTTACTAATCTGAGAATGGACCTCAATTGTATCACATTCATCAGATTTGCTCCTTCTAAGATAGTTTCCATTTTATTAGGTGCTTTAATAGTCCTTTACTATCAATAATGTGACCCCAATACTGGACTGAGATCTGGAAAAAGTTACACCTTCCTTTCTTGATACACAGACCATGTGCTTGAAGACATTGCAATGTTGCTTCTAAATTATTCAAGTGTTCTTGTTCATTGGACCCTGTAATTAGAATATCATCCAGATAACATTGTACATCAGAGAGACCAGCTAAAATCTGATCCACTGATCTTTGGAATGGGGCTGCTTTGGATGTCATTCCTGATAAAGTAGAATATAAATAAAGGGCTAACTCAGAAAATATGGGTTAGAATGGCTTGACAGGGGTTGGAGAGGATAGCATGACTCAAATAAAATGAAGGCATACAAAGAAGGGAATGCTCTGGGAAACAAAAATGCTACAATCACATAAGTAATTTAATTATGGGTGTAATTGTATTCTGGTAAAGACCTATTGGGTAAACAAGGTAGGAAATCCATTGTATTGAGCAATGTGATTAGATCTGTACAGAATTGAATATATTCATATGATCTGTATAAAGGACTGCAGTAACAGGACAACTTTGAGCCGGTCCTTCTGATCATTCCCAATGGTCATTGTAAGCGCAAAATAAAGTCATATTATGTGGATTTACCCCGATGTAGGTTGTTCTTTAAAAATTTTCTTTAACATTCCAAAAGGCAGTCTTTAATAACAAAAAAGACCTTTATGAGTGACGATGGTAAACAATGGTTGTAATTCAGTGGCTACATTTGTTTGTAAATGCACTTGGGAAAAATCAATCTTGCTGAATTTCTGTCCACCTGATAACCCAGCAAACAAATCTACAAATAAAGTATGTGGATATTGATCAGCACACAACACCGGATTTATGACTGTTTTTAAACCATCTGGTTTCATGTCAGTTATAATGGGGGTAGCCCAGCCACTCATTGTAACTGACTAACCTTGGGGTGAATTGCATATGGCAACAAGCATATCACAGCTGTGCCAAAATAGGTCAGTGAGTGAATGCTGGAACAAGGCTAGTCAATGCAAGAATTGTAGCAAAATGGGTCAAAAGCCTGTGGACGAGACCAGCTTTCCCTGAGGAGAATATTAAGAAGAATCAGAGTACCTTCAAGAAGAAGAACAAGTTGATTTGATTTGATTTATTATTGTCACATGTATTGGTATACAGTGAAAAGTCATCGTTTCTTGAACGCATACCGCTCATAGAGAAGGAGAGGAGAGAGTGCAGAATGCAGTGTTACAGTCATAGCGAGGGTGTAGAGAAAGATCAACTTAATGCAGGGTAAGTCCATTCAAACATCTGACAGCAGCAGGGAAGAAGCTGTTCTTGAGTTGGTTGGGATGTGTCCGCAGGCTTTGGTATCTTTTTCTCGACGGAAGAAGGTGGAAGAGAGAGTGTCCGGGGTGCGTGGTGTCCTTAATTATTTGGCTGCTTTTCCAAGGCAGTGGGAAGTGTAGACAGAGTCAATGGATGGGAGGCTGGTTTGCGTGATGGACTGGGCTACATTCACGACCGTTTGTAGTTTCTTGCGGTCTTGGGCAGAGCAGGAGCCATACCAAGCTGTGAAACAACCAGATAATCCAGCAAACAAATCTACAATTAAAGGAAGAGGATATTGATCAGCGCACAACACTGGATTGATGGTTGTTTTTAAAATCACCATAAATAGGAAATTTAGCTTCACGGCCGATTTTGACACATCTGTGACATGCTTGCTGCTGTTTTGACTTCTGCAAAAATAATTTACAAGCGGAAGAAAGGAATTATGACTATAAAACTTTGAGGTTGACTATTAGGTTTTATCCTGAACTCCCTTCATTGAGCCAAGTTTGAATCCACTCTTATATTTATCCGGAAGGTAGGTCTGTTTTGATGTCAACCAAGTGGTTGTCACGCTCCAATTACGTTTTACCTTCTCCAACCATGATCTCCCAAACAGAGCTGGAAAATTACCACGGACCACATGGAGAGGCAACTCCGCTGTTAGTCCACTCAACTCAACATTGTGCCATTAAAAGGTTACATCACGGACAATCTCTTCCGTGAATGCCCTTAAAATCAAATCAGCTGGTTTTAAAGGAAGATGTTTCAGCTTTTGTTGGTGTGTAGTCTCAGGAATTAAAGATGCAGCAGCATCGCTATCAACCTCCATCTTAAAAGGTTGTCCACTTAACCAGAATCACCCAGAATCTATGTGATTCACTCTGTGTGGATAAGAAATTCAGTTGGAGCTTCTCATCACATTTATGGATATGTTCTTCTTCACTGTTGTAATTATTTCTTTCAAGTTGTAAACTCTTTGCAGAATGCAACTTGTTCTTCTTCCGAATATTCATCTCAGGGGAAGCGGGACTAGCCCAACAAGCCTTTGCAATGTGACCTCCATTTTGCCACAATTATTGCATTGACTATCCTTGCTCCAGCATTCACTCACTGAATGGCCCTTTTTGACACATCTGTGACATGCTTTGACTTCTTATGGGCAGTTCCCAACTTGTGGATCTTCCTTCCTGCACCAAATTGCGAAGCCTCTTTAGCAGCCAGTTCCATCAATGCTGCAATTTCTACTGCTGTCTTTCAAATCAAAGCATGTTCAGGGAACAACCTTCTTTGGATAGCCTCATTTTGGAGACCACAAATTAAATGGTCTCGAAGAGTATCTGCCAATGATTCACTGAACTCACAATGTTGCGCCAGCCTTTTTAAAGGTTGTCACAAACTGCGCAATGCTTTTACCTTCCACTTGATTCCTTCGGTGGAACCAGAACCGTTCCACAGTGATCAATGGCTTTGGACAGAACAAGAATCTTTGTCACGTCATTGTATGTTTTTGCTGGAGCAAGTTTCTTCCCTGCTGCTGTCAGATATTTGAATGGAACTACCTTGCACTAAGTTGATCTTTCTCTACACGCTCACTATGACTGTAACACTACATTCTGTACTCTCATTACTTTCTCTATGAACAGTATGTTTTGTCTGCATTGCACGCAAGAAACAATACTTTTCACTGCATACTAATACATGTGACAATAATAAATCAAATGTTTTTCTCTTCTACTTGGGATCTTTTCTCAAAACAATATCGAAAACTCATCACCAATTTTCTTTTTGTTTATTGTCCCAACTATGTGAGTGGTTGCAGGTTTTAACAAAAAGAATATGAGAGAGATCCTACGTATGCTTAGCCATGTTTGCTTCAGTCCATGCAAAGACTTTAAGATATTTCTGCCTATGCAACTAACTCTGCTGTCTTGACTATAAGTTGAATCAGAAGACTAAAGGTTAGCTACAAATTGACTGCATTCCTAAAGGGTACACAATGTAGGCAAACAACAGCATAACCGCAGGCTGCAAGGGTTGTTTTTCTAAGTCGGAGACAGACTGCGAGAAACACTTAATAACAAGATAATGGCTGAAACATAATTTGGATTTTAGTGTGTTTTTGTTTAGTTTGTTTTTGAGATTAATTCAGTAAAGGGACTGACAGTGGAAGTCAGTCTTAGAGTTGACTCTTCTCGTTTCTGCTGTGTCAATTTTAAGTTCTGTTCAATAAAACCATTTTAAAACTTGTATCAGTGCTGTCCCCTCATCTATTGAAGACGAGCACGTGAATGTCCGTTAGCAGGTTATTGATAAATAATTGCCACATGATAGCACTGTTGATGACCCCTTCCATCACTTTACTGATGAACAAGAGTAGACTAACGGGATGGTATGTGGCCAAGTTAGATTTGACCTATTTATGGACCAGACATACCTGGGCAATTTCTGACATTGTTGGAGGTAGATGCCAGTGTGCTGGAGCAGCTTGACTTGGGACATAGCCAGTTCTGGGGCACAAGTCTTCAGTGCCATTGCCAGAATATTGCCAGGGCCTATAGCCTTTACATATGCAATGGGTTCAGCCATTTCTTGATATCAGCTTCAATCTGATCTGTTGATTGTGGGATCCCTTTGGTCTATCGCGTGCTGCTTAGTAATCTGGTGTTGCAGCATCACCAGGTTGACATCTCATATTTAGGTATTTCTGGTGCTGCTCTTGGCATGTCCTCCTGCACTCTTCATTGTACCAGCTCCATAGCAGTGTCCACTCAAACCCCAGATCCCAAGAACGCATGGATTGAATCTAGATTACAGCAAGCATAGAAATCATAGAAACCCTACAGTGCAGAAGGAGGCCATTCGGCCCATCGAGTCTGCACCGACCACAATCCCACCCAGGCCCTACTCCCACACATTTACCCGCTAATCCCTCTAACGACGCATCTCAGGGACAATTTTTAACCTGGCCAATCAACCTAACCCGCACATCTTTGGACTGTGGGAGGAAACCGGAGCACCCGGAGGAAACCCACGCAGACACGAGGAGAATGTGCAAACTCCACACAGACAGTGACCCGAGCCGGGAATCGAACCCGGGACCCTGGAGCTGTGAAGCAGCAGTGCTAACCACTGTGCTACCGTGCCGCCCATGTATATCCTATTGTGTGGGTTGAAGCGGAATGCTATTCCCAGCTCACTAATTCAGATTCATAGAATCATCACAGAATCCCTACAGTGCAGAAGGAGGCCATTCGGCCCATCGAGTCTGCACCGACCACAATCCTACCCAGAACCTATCCCCATAACCCCATGCCTTTAACCTAGCTAGTCCCTCTGACAATAAGGATCAACTTAGCATGGCCAATCCACCTAACCAGCACGTCTTTGGACTGTGGGAGGAAACCGGAGCACCCGGAGGAAACCCACGCAGACACGGGGAGAATGTGCAGACTCCACACTGACAGTCACCCAAGGCCGGAATTGAACCCAGATCCCTGGCACCGAGGCAGAAGCGCTAACCACTGTGCCACCATGCTGCCAGATTAATCTTGAATCAGAGTATATTAATTACTGGCTGGATACAAGACCTCGCTATTCAACTCATGGCAAGGGATAAATACCTATCTCGAGGTGTTTGGCATCGCAACTCTACGTCCGAGGTTGGAACATTGGGCTGGAGGAAAACCAATATTACAAATCCCACTGGTGTGTCACACCATGGTGGAGGTCACGGGGGTGTAGCATCGCTGCCTCACAGCGCCAGAGACTTGGGGTTCGATTCCGGCCTGTGGTGACGGTCTGTGAGGAGTTTGCACACTCTCGTGTCTGCGTGGATTTCCAGTTTCCTCCCACATTCCAAAGCTCACAGAACCATAGAATCCCGACAGCGCAGAAGGAAGCCGTTTGGCCCATCGAGACTGCACCAACTCTGACAGAGTATCTTAGCCAGGCCCTCTCCCTACCCCATCCCCGCACTCCACACATTTCCCATGGCCAATCCCCCTAACCTGCACATCCTTGGAAAACCCTCTCTTAAATGGTGACCGGGCGGGAAGGTTCCAGCCAGACGTACGCAGATTGGAGGCGGGAAGGTGACAGGGTCTCATCACCAAACCCGCTATGGAGAGGGCACAAGATTCTGCTCTATATTGTAAAAATATTTAATTAGCTGGAAAGCACTTTGGGACATTGCTTGTGTAAGGTGCAATCTAAACACAAAACTCCTTTTAGAATCATAGAATCCCGACAGCGCAGAAGGAGGCCATTCGGCCCATCAAGCCTGCACCAACCACAATCCCAATCAGGCCTCATTTCCATAACCCCACACATTTACCCTGCTAATCCCCCCCTGACACTAAGGGACAATTTAGCATGGCCAATCAACCTAGCCCGCACATTGTTGGAGTGTGGGAGGAAACAGGAGGAAACCCACGCAGACACGGGGAGACTGTGCAAACTCCACACAGACAGTGACCCGAGGCTGGAATTGAACCCAGGTCCCTGGCGCTGTGAGGCACCAGTGTTAACCACTGTGGCACCGTGGCGCCCTTTGGTGACCAGCCATCTCAGGCTGTCTGGGGTGACTCCCTTTGCCTGAGTCTCTACAAGGAAATACATACCTTGCAATCTCTGCAGCAGCGCAGTTCGATTGTATTCAATGTACAACAGTGAAGCTAACTTGTCAGGATTGTGTAATATTGAAAGCGCAGTGTACGGTGACAACGCAGAGGTTAAATTCTGACTCGGCTGCCTGTACTTTGACGACCCAGTGCTACGTATCGATTAGATCGATAGCAATCACCGCCAGCGATGCATTCCCAAGAGCCTCCGGATCCCGCTGTAGGAAATGCAGTTGCACAGCAACATCCTCTCTCAAGGCAACATGTCCAGCATCGAAGCACTAATCCTCAAATCTTACCCCACTGGGCGGGACATATGGATCCCACACCTGACTCCTGAAGCAACTGTTCTACTGGGAACTTAAATCACAATAGGAGACTCCCAGGAGAACAGTGGAAACACCTGAGGATGCCCACAAAGCATCCCAGAAGAGGTTTGAGAGACATCTCCCGACACACACACACACGCGCACCCCCCCACCGACATACACACGAGCGCACCCCCCTCCCCCAACCGACACACACACGCGCGCACCCCCGCCACTGACACACACGGGCGCACCTTGGCCTGTGACCACCCACAATGGAGGAGTTTCACTCGGGAAGGCACTAAACACAACGTGAGACTTCGTTGGGAATGCGCGGCGACAGATGGAGGTGTCGGAGGGAGCACGCAACCCTCCAATCCTCCCACACACACTGCAGAGTCACGGGCACTGGAATCATCGGCCATCTCGGAACCTATTGAATCGCAATGGAAGCCAGTCTACCCTGATCCCGTGGGAATGCCGAGGATGACAACAGCTTATTGATCTGCATTAATAAAACCAAAATGGAAATGTGGAAACAATGGGAGGCTGGTAATGTAAACAACCGCGTTCAGTTTATTCCTAATACTGCTTTGTCTCGGTCATGTCCATTGGGGTTTATAAATCCATCGCCACAGTGAAGTGTATCACCAGTCCAATTGCCAAAATAATGGGTCCAGAAAGGAAAGCCAGGCCACGGCGAATGATCAGTTGTTTCACAGACAGAACATCTCCGACTGTAACGTCAGCTTGTGTCATACCGGAGTTCCTGATCAACTCTTCCATATCGGTGCTATTCTCACCTTCCTCAAATTCCTCTGCAAAACACAACAGCTTTATTTCATAAAAGCAAATCACTGCAGATGCTGGAATCTGAAACCAAAAGAGAAAATGCTGGAAAATCTCAGCGGGTCTGGCAGCATCTGTAAGGAGAGAAAAGAGCTGACGTTTCGAGTGCAGACGACCCTTTGTCAAAGCTAAAAGGCTTTGTATCATCTGGACTCAAAATAATCACCACAAGAGTCAAGGGGATATTAGGACAAGTGGCCATAAGCTTGGTCAATTTAGAGACTGAAGTCCAGGGACTAGGGCCTAGGCAGCTGAAGGCACATCCACAGACACTGAGCGATTAAAATCGGTTCCAGAATTGGGAAAGTGCAGGGGTCTCGGACAGTTGGATGAGACAGAGGCGGCACAGTGTCACAGTGGTTAGCACTGCTGCCTCACAGCACCAGGGACTCGGGTTCAATTCCCAGCTTGGGTCACTGTCTGTGTGGAGTTTGCACATTTTCCCCGTGTCTGCGTGGGTTTCCTCCGGGTGCTCCCGTTTCCTCCCACAGTCTGAAAGACGTGCTGGTTAGGGTGCATTGGCCACGCTAAATTCTCCCTCAGTGTACCCGAACAGGCACCGGAGTGTGACGACTTGGAGATTTTCACAGTAACCTCATTGTAGTGCGAGTGTAAGCCTACTTGTGACTAATAAATAAACTTTAAAAAGATAGGAAGGGGCAAGGCCCTGGAGGGATTTGAAAACAATTTTAAAATTGGAACATGACTTACAGGCAGCACAGTGGCAGGGACCTGGGCCCTGGCTTCGATTCTGGTGACTGCCTGTGTGGAGTTTGCACGTTCTCCCAGTGTCTGCATAGTGCTCTGGTTTCCTCCCAGAGTCCAATTTGATGCGTTGGCCATGCTAAATTGCCCCTTGGTGCCCTAAGGTTTGGAGGTTAGGGGGATTATTGGGGTAAATATGTGGGGTTATGGGGATAGGATCTGGTTGTGATGCTCTATCGAAGAGTCGGTGCAGACTTGATGGGCCAAATGGCCTCCTTTTATACTGTAGGGATTCTATGTAGATGGAGCAGCGAAGAAAGTAAACTTCTGGTTGCTTCTCTCAATGTTCTGTCATTTAGAGTTTCCTTTCCCCTATCTTAGGAAGGCGTACAGGTTCACTTCCCTGAAAGTGGCAAGGCAAATGGATAAGGTGGTCAAGGAGGCATCTGGCATGCCTGCCTTCATCGCTCAGGGTCACAGAGTATGAAAATTGGCAAGTTAGGTTGCAGCTGTACAGAATTTTAGTTAGGCCACATTTGTACTATTGTGTACAGTTCTGATCACCACACTACCAGAATGATATGAAGACTTTGGAGAGGGTACAGCAAAAGGTTTTCCAGCACGCTGCTTGGTTTGGAGAGTATTAGCTAAGAGGAGAGATTGGACAAACTTGGTTTGCTTTCATTTGAATGTCAGAGGCTGAGGGGTGACCTTACAGAGGTTTACAAAATTATAGAGGCATGGATAGAATGAATAGTCGTCATCTTTTTCCCCCAAGGTAGAGATGTCAAATACTAGGGTACATGGGCTTAAGGTACAAGGGGGAAGTTTAAAGGAGGTGAGAGGGACTAGTTTGTTACACAGAGTGCCTGGAATGAGTTGCCAGAGGAGGTGGCAGAAGCAGATACAATAGCAATGTTTAAGAGGCATCTTGACAGATACATGAATAGGCCGGGAATAGAGGGATGTGGATTGCACAGCGGCAAAAGGTCTTTAAAGTTTATTTAATAGTGTCACAAGTAGGCTTACATTAACACTGCAATGAAGTTACTGCGAAAATCCCCTAGTCGCCACACTGCGGCGCCTGATCGGGTACACTGAGGGAGAATTTAGCACAGCCAATGCACCCTCACCAGTACGTCTTTCGGACTGTGGGAGGAAACCGGAGCACCCGGAGGAAACCCACGCAGACACGGGGAGAACGTGCAGACTCCACACAGACAGTGACCCGAGCCGGGAATCGAACCCGGGTCCCTGGCGCTGTGAGGCAGCAGTGCTAACCACTGTGCTGCCCACTTTAGAAAGGTGGCATGTGTTGGCACAGGGTTGGTGGGCCGAAGGGCCTGTTCCGTGCTGTACTGTTCTTTGTTCTATTTATAGCCCACTAATTCTGATCTCACCCACGTTTCAGGTTAAAAAAAAATTACCTTAATGCATACGCATTGTTTAAAAGTTGTGACATGACTTGTCAAGATCAGCAACATTTTCTTTTAACTTATTCAAGATACATAAAGTGATTTATTCTGGGTTCCATGCAGCAAATTCATAACCTGTTTATACAGAAATAGGCTGATAGTTTTGTTGACTCAGAGATATGTTCAGGTTTGTCAAATGGAGAGTGATTTAAGGTGGGCAAATAAATTGGATACCTGTGAAAATGCTTTCAGCTTGGCCACCAGGGAGAGTGTTCAAGGCCTCCACATCATTCTTCACACCGGCATTAACCCGAGCCTTTAAAGCAAAGTTCAAGATTATCATTAAACAGGAACTAAGAGAGAGTACCTGGAATAGGGAGTACTTTCTGTTCAAAGATAACTCCCTGATCTCTTATTATTTTAACAATCATCTGCCCAAACCATGGAATGACACAGGCGGCCATTCAGCCCATCAAGACTGTGCTAGGTCTTTGGGACAGCGATATCCAATTTGTCCCTACCCATTCCTACATTGGCTTTGCAAATCAATTTTCCTTACACATAGAAACATAGAAGATAGGAGCAGGAGGAGGCCATTCGGCCCTTCGAGCCTGCTCCACCATTCATCACGGTCATGGCTGATCATCCAACTCAATAGCCTAATCCTGCTTTCTCCCCATAACCTTTGATCCCATTCGCCCCAAGTGCTATATCCAGCCGCCTCTTGAATACATTCAATGTTTTGGCACCAACTACTTCGTGTGGTAATGAATTCCACAGACTCACCACTCTCTGGGTGAAGAAATGTCTCCTCATCTCTGTCCTAAATGGTCTACCCCGAATCCTCAGACTGTGACCCCTGGTTCTGGACTCCCCCCCACCATCGGGAATATCCTCCCTGCATCTACCCTGTCTAGTCCTGTTAGAATTTTATAAGTCTCTATGAGATTCCCCCCTCATTCGTCTGAACTCCAGCGAAAACAATCCTAACCTAGTCAATCTCTCCTCATACATCAGTCCCGCCATGCCCAGAATCAGCCTGGTAAACCTTCTCTGCACTTCCTCGAGGGCAAGAACATCCTTCCTCAGAAAAGGAGTCCAAAACTGCACACAATATTCTAGGTGTGGCCTCACCAAGGCCCTGTATAATTGCAACAACACATCCCTGCTCCTGTACTCAAAACCTCTCGCAATGAAGGCCAACATACCATTTGCCTTCTTTACCGCCTGCTGCACCTGCATGCTTACCTTCAGTGACTGGTGCACAAGGACACCCAGATCCTGCTGCACACTCCCCTCTCCCAATTTACAGCCATTCCGTAGTAATCTGCCTTCTTGCTTTTGCTTCCAAAGTGAATAACCTCACCCATATTCACTCAATTCCCTTTTGAAAGCCATTGAATCCAGTTCAATCATCCTTCAGGCAGAAAGGTAAAACTGAAGTTGCAATTGGTCCAACAGCTATGTAGGAAAGCATTTCATGATACTCCAGTGATAAGCAGCATGGGTTCTCCAGGTGCCCCGTGGGCAGTTCTGTTAAGTTTATATATTCATATTCATTCGTGGGACACGGGCGTCACTCGCTGGGTCAGCATTTATCGCCCTTGAAACTGACTGGCCTGCTAGGCCATTTCAGAGGGCAGTTGAGAGTCAACCACACTGATGTGGCTCCAGAGTCACTTGTAGGCCAGACCAGGTAAGGATGGCAGATTTCCTTCCCTAAAGGGACATTAGTGAACCAGATGGGTTTTTCCGACAATCGACAATGGTTTCATGGTCATCAGTAGATTCTCAATTCCAGATATTTTTTTACTGAATTCAAATTCCACCATCTGCCGTGGCGGGATTCGAACCCATGTCCCCAGAACTTAACGGAGTTTCTGGTTTAATAGTCTAGCGATAATACCACAAGGCCGTCGCCTCCCCTCTGGGAACTGGTATTTCATGAGAGCTGACAGACCAATATCACATTGTGGTTTGAATGTTTAAAAATTTGGGGCGATGGGGCAGCACAGCGGGGTTAGCACTGCTGCCTCACAGCACCGGGGACCCAGGTTCGATTCCGGCCTTGGGTGACTGTGCGGAGTCTGTGCATTCTCCCCGTGTCTGCGTGGGTTTCCTCCGGGTGCTCTGGTTTCCTCCCACAGTCCGAAAGACATGCTGGTTAGGTGCTAAATTCTCCCTCAGTGTTACCCGAACAGGCACCGGAGTGTGGTGACTAGGGGATTTTCACAGTAACTTCATTGCAGTGTTAATGTAAGCTTACTTGTGACTAATAAACAAACTTTACTTTTACTTATGTTCTTATTACTGACAGAGAGGTTCCCGCCAATCTATTGGTCTAAGCTGCGCTTAAACCCAAGCACCAGAGGCCAACAGTTAACGAGCCGAACTGGCAGGTACTCTTTTTAAATCCACTCTTTATCGCAGCATTCCACTGCCATGGAATGGTGGCATTGAGAAGGATAAGACACATCATTCATCAAACCCTTCTCACAATCCTAGGGTGGTCCATAGCACATTACAGCCGATTAAGTGCCATTGAAGTGCAGTCAATGTGGCTGCCATTTCTGTGCACAGTTTAAAGTTTATTTATAAGTGTCACAAATAGGCTTACATTAACACTGCAATGAAGTTACTGTGAAAATCCCCTAGTCGCCACACTCCGGCACCTGTTCGGGTACACTGGAGGGAGAATTTAGCACGGCCAATGCACCCTAACCAGCACGTCTTTCGGAGTGTCGGAGGAAACCAGAGCGCCCGGAGGAAACCCACGCAGACACGGGGAGAACGTGCAGGCTCCACACAGACAAGCTGGGAATTGAACCCGGGTCCCTGGCGCTGTGAGGCAGCAGTGCTAACCACTGTGCCACAGCAAGCTTCCATAAACAACAATGAGATAATCACCCACCTGATCTAAATGCAGTGTTGGTCGAGGGATAAATATGGGGCAGGACTCGGTGGATAACTCCCTTGATACAAAGAACAAAGAAAATTACAGCACAGGAACAGGCCCTTCGGCCCTCCAAGCCTGCACCGACCATGCTGCCCGACTGAACTAAAACCCCCTACCCTTCCGGGGACCATATCCCTCTATTCCCATTCTATTCATGTATTTGTCCAGACACCCCTTAAAAGTCACTACCGTATCTGCTTCCACTACCTCCCCCGGCAACGAGTTCCAGGCACCCACCACCCTCTGTGTAAAAGAACTTGCCTCCTACATCTCCTTTAAACCTTGCCCCTCGCACCTTAAACCTGTGCCCCTTGATGTTCCAAAAAAAGAAGAGTGCTCCAGGGACATTTAATATTCACTCAAGAGGGCAGATGGGGCCACATTCTAATGACCCATCTGCAAACTGGCACCACTCCCTCATTACTGCTCCAGGAACGTCAGAGTCGATTTGATACTCAGGCTCCTGCAGTATTCTACCAGCTTCCAGTTCAGAGGTGTAAGTGCTACAAATGCAGGCCAGTAGGGAAGCATCCTGGCCCTTTCCCATGGGGAATCAGTGTGTGATCCATGACCTCTGCTCAACACAGAGGTCAGCTGGCGAGGGCCTTCACAGGCAGTGTGAGCATATCCAGACTTCTCCCTGGTCTGCTGTGTGAGACATGAATCACTGAATCCCTACAGTGCAGAAGGAGGCCATTCGGCCCATCAAGCCTGCACCGACCACAATCCCACCCAGGCCCTATCCCGTAACCTCGTGTATTTACCCTGCTAATCCTCCCCGACACTAAGGGGCAATTTAGCTTGGCCGATCCACCTAAGCCGCACATAGAATCATAGAAACCTACAGTGCAGAAGAGGCCATTCGGCCCACTGAGTCTGCACCAACCACAATCTCACCCAGGCCCTATTCCCATATTTACTCATCTTTGGAGCGTGGGAGGAAACCGGAGCACCCGGAGGAAACCCACGCAGACACAGGGAGAATGTGCAGGCTCCACACAGACAGTGACCCGAGGCTGGAATCGAACCTGGGACCCTGGCGCTGTGAGGCAGCAGTGCTAACCTTGAAGTATCATGAGGAAACAAGGCAGGACAACAAGAAAAAAAATTTCAAAATGTACATAATCATTCATTTCCTTTCGCGTCTCATACCTGATCAGATGTTCTCTTCCAGTTCAATTTTAATATCACTACTTGGAAAAAGATCACTTGCACGACCACAGCTATGAACATCCCAGACCAAAGACCTGCGAATTACAGGAAGGCAGCAGTAAGAAAGAGCGCAAATCACCTGGATATTCTTCCTGGGCAGGTTTCTATCCTTCTCTACTTGGCTCATCATTGACAATGTGGAACTGGAGTCCCACATCCATTAGCCACCTTGAGAAAGTGACGAGTCTTTCTTCCATGGCAATTGCTTGCAGTTGTGAAGTTAGAGTTTGCAAAATTATTTTAAAAAAATGTAAAAATGCTAAAAGTTGCAAAATTGTTTGTTTAAAAGGTAGTTTGCTTTTTTACCCAGAAAAAATGCAGGCGTGCAGTACACAAGCACAGAGTGAAATAATGTATCGCCAGCCTAGGCAGTAATGCTGCCAGGACGACAAGTTGTTTTTGAATTTACAAGCCCGAGAATCATAGAATTCCTCTCGTGCAGAAGGAGGCCATTTGGCCCATCGAGTCTGCACCAATAACAAACCCACCCCAGGACCTAACCCCACAAGTTTACTCCACTAATCCCTCTAACCTACACATCCTGGGACACGAAGGGGCAAGTTAGCACGGCCAATCAACCTAACCCACGCATCTTTGGAGTGTGGGAGGAAACCAGAGCACCCGGAGGAAACCCACGCAGACACGGGAAGAAAACATGCAGACTCCGCACAGACAGTGACCCAAGCCGGGAATCGAACCCGGGTCACTGGCGCTGTCGGGCAGCAGTGCTAACTACTGTGCCACCGTGCCGCACTGTTTATTTTAAGCAATAAATTTAACAAAGGCTTTGAGAAAGGGTCATCTGGACCCGAAACGTCAGCTCTTTTCTCTCCTTACAGATGCTGCCAGACCTGCTGAGGTTTTCCAGCGTTTTCTCTTTTGAATTTATAATAAGCATTTGAATAGCAGCAGCCTATCGGATTTGAATTCTGTTGTTTTGATAACCTGTAAATCAACCCTAACCTGTAAATCAATCCCATTATCCCTCTATACCCATCGTACCCATGTAACTATCTAAATGCTTTTCAAAAGACAAAATTGTACCCGCCTCTACTACTACCTCTGGCAGCTTTTTGGTACATCATTTGGGTATAAAACCAGCCTCCAGAACACTGCCAGAAGACCACCTGCTAACGACTGCCACAGATCTCAGCTTGAGAGAGAGAGAGAGACACACACACACAGACAGCAACTCTCTGCCAGCATAACAGCTACATTTATGTCTGAAAAGAAAGCCTAATCTCAATCGCAAAGGTACCAAAAGTCGTCTCGCAACACCAGATTAAAGTCCAACAGGTTTATTTGGAATCACGAACTTTCAGAGTGCTGCCCCTTCATCAGGTGAGTGGACCTGGTGTTGAGAGACTTCTTACTGTGCCCACCCCTGTCCAACGCCGGCATCTCCACACCATGGCTACCAAAAGAAGATAGTGAAGGCAGAAGGAATCAGCAAAGAAGATTCTGGGAAGATGACAAACCTGGCTGCATTTTGAGAGTGACTAAAAATTCTATTTTTTTTGTTAATAAGTGAGAATTGTATTTATCTAAACAGCACTCCATTAGAATAGTGTGTTACTCGATTTGTTAACAGTTTAGTTAACCTGTTCACTGTTAGTTAGATAAATAACGTGTTACTTGTTGATTTTACAGAGAGTCTTGGGTAGTTATTTTGATTTAACCACTAAAAGTTGCTGAAGCTCAGGTATTACCCCTTCTCACACTCACTTTAACAGATTGTGAAGCGAGGTATTCCTCCGAGTGGTTGAGTGTTAGTTCTCAGAGAGGGGATCAACCTTCCCTTTGTAACATTATCGAATTAAATGGCCGGGCAACCCATTCCAGAGGTATCAAATGCCAACCACAAGTGAAGGAGATTAGAGCCTGTCTGGATAGGCTTCCCTGATTACTGTTTGGTAATGGTGAGATAGAGCCATAGAGGTTTACAGCATGGAAACAGGCCCTTTGGCCCAACTTGTCTATGCCGCCCTTTTTTTTTAAAGCAAATCCCAATTGCCCGCATTTGGCCCATATCCCTCTATACCCATGTAACTGTCCAAATGCTTTGCAAAAGACAAAATTGTGCCCGCCTCCACTACTACCTCTGGCAGCTTGTTCCAGATACTCATCACCCTGTGTGTGAAAGAATTGCCCCTCTGGACCCTTTTGTATTTCTCCCCTCTCACCTTAAACCTCTGCCCTCTAGTTTTAGACTCCCCTACCTTTGGGAAAAGATATTGACTATCTAGCTGATCTGTGCCCCTCATTATTTTAAAGAACTTTTATGGAAGATTAGACCGTACAAAGATCTGAACTCTCAACCTCTAGGTTGCCAATCCAATGTCCTAGCCACTGCGCTAATCACAAGTGCTAGTTGCTCGCTGGCACCTTGCACAGCAGACGTGCAAGTCGAGGTACAGAGGCTGAAATTTTTCAGCCAGCCGGATCTTCCAGTCCCGCCAATGGCAACACCCCCCCCCCCCCCAACACCCCCATTCCTGGCACATACCCCGGCAGCAGAGGGTGCAGAGCAGACCACAACTCCGCAAACATTGACCGGAAGGTCCCATTGCTGGCCAATGGCAGGCCACCTCCGCCACCGGCAAGGGGAGGGGGCTGGAAAATCCCGCTCAGAGTGCTGACAGGGTCTTCAGTAACATCTAGGGTCCGGAAGTGTCCAAAATCAAAATGCTGCGAGTGTTGGAATCTCAAATTAAAATCCAAAGAGCAGGAAATTCTTAGCAGGTCAGGGAGAGAAACAAGGTGAATGCTTCAGGTCGATGACCTCTCATCATAGAGTCATGGAATCCCTACAACGCAGAAGGAGGCCATTTGGCCCATCGAGCCTGCGCCGACAACAATCCCTGTCGCCATGTGTATTTACCCTGTTAATTCCTCCGACACCAAGGGGCAATTTACCACAGCTAATCGACCGAACCCAAACATCTTTGGAGTGTGGGAGGAAACCCACGCAGGGAGAACGTGCAAACTCCACACAGACAATGACCCAAGGCCGGCTAACCACTGTGCCACCCATCAAAAAGCTCAGAATTCCAAGTTCAGGTCATTGACCGGAATGTGATCTCAGGAAGCGCGCACACACATGACCAGGAATGAGAAATCTTTTCCCCAACCCACCCAACGGTGGAGTTACCAATGAAAACTGCCTTACAAAGAACAAAGAAAATTACAGCACAGGAACAGGCCCTTCGGCCCTCCAAGCCTGCACCGACCATGCTGCCCGACTTAACTAAAACCCCCTACCCTTCCAGGGACCATATCCCTCTATTCCCATCCTATTCATGTATTTATCAAGACGCCCCTTAAAAGTCACTACCGTATCCGCTTCCACTACCTCCCCTGGCAACGAGTTCCAGGCACCCACTACTCTGTGTAAAAAATCGGCCTCGTACATCTCCTTTAAACCTTGCCCCTCGCACCTTAAACCTGTGCCCTGTTTGGAATGAAGCAATTCAGCCCTGACTATGGGATCAAATTGCCCTTCATATCAATGCCCTCATGAAATGCTGTCTCTTCAGTCAGACAGTTGCCCCCAACATCTCTGAAAGGCAACTGGCTTAGGAAGAACAGAAATTAAAAATAGATAAATAAAACCACAGTATATTAGAAAGTAACTCCTACCCAAGATGCCAAGTTTTGCTGCGAACATCAGTGATATTCCGATGGGATAACCGATTGCGTAGAACGCAATCAGATTGACGACGGCTCCCAGTTTTTGCTTTCCACATCCGATCACCACTCCAGAACTCACACACTGTAGAGCAGGTAAGTGAAATACATTAGCAACATCATTCAATTTTCCAGGCTGTTCCTGTCACAATCTTCCCCCACCATAATTATACAACTAACTAGAGAACCTCACACCCACACAAACCGTCAAATTCATATCATAGATTCCCTACAGTGCAGGAAGCGGTCATTCGGCCCATCGAGCCTGCACCTACAACAATCCCACCCCTGCCCTATCCCCATAACCCCACGTATTTACCCTGCTGATCCCCCGACACTAATGGACAATGGGGAGGCGATGGCCTAGTGGCATTATCGCTATTCTTTCAGAAAGTCAGCTAATGTTCTGGGGATCCAGGTTCGAATCCCGCCACGGCAGTTGGTGGAATTTGAATTCAATAAAACAAAAATCTGTAAATAAGAATCTACTGATGACCATGAAACCATTGCCGATTGTCGGAAAAACCCATCTGGTTCATTAATGTCCTTTAGGGAAGGAAATCTGCCATTCTTACCTGGTCTGGCCTACATGTGACACCAGAGCCACAGAAATGTGGTTGACTCTCAACTGCCCTCCAAGGGCAACTAGGGATGGGCAATAAATGCTGGCCCAGCCAGCGACGCCCATGGCCCCACAAGTGAATTAAAAAATTTAGCATGGCCAATCCACTTAACCCGCACATCTTTGGAGTGTGGGAGGAAACCGGAGCTCCCGGAGGAAACCCGCGCAGACACGGGGAGAACGTGAAAGTCCACACAGACAGTGACCCGAGGCCAGAATCGAACCCAGGTCCCCGGTGCTGTGAGGCAGTAATGCTGACCACTGTACCACCCAGAAAGTTGAAGACGTCTTTTGAATTTAATTTGCTGAAGCTGTGTCCTCACCCCCACCATAACCTTGAAAAAATGTTGATGCAAGCCCAGTCTAGGCAGCGACCTTGCAGACAGATGTCGAGTTGGCTTACAAGATGGTGGACTCATCTCCAATCCACATTGAAACCCTATAGATTTGTTGACCCAAATTTGCCAGCGTCTCCAGGTTAGCTGGAACAGGTCAAAGGTGTGAACATTAGAATGGGATATTGTTCCGTTCATCTTAATAAAATCCAGGAATGTGTGGCACAATTCACCTACGTAAGTCACACATTCTCAAACGGAGGTAGTTTCCCCAAGTGCCATAGACATACTTAACTTGTGAGCCCCACAAGTAGCTCTTATCCCGTGTAAAGAACCATCACAAGTCTTAACCTCAACATAAGCTTATACGGTGCAACAACGCTTTAGTAAAATCCATGTTGAAATATGGCTCAGAACTGGACATAAGAACTAATGTAATGAACAAGTGGATAGATCCTACTCTAAATTGTTTTGCATGTTATTAAAGAGCAAGGCTCGGGGCAAAATCTCAGGGGCATCACAGTGGCAGAGTGGTTAGCACTGCTGCCTCACAGCACGAGGCACCCAGGATCGATTCCAGCCTTGGGTCACTGTCTGTGCGAAGTCTGCATGTTCGCCCCATGTCTGCACATTCTCCCCGTGTGTGCATGGGTTTTCTCCGGGTGCTCCGGTTTCCTCCCACACTCCAAAGAGGTTAGGTAAATTGGCCGTGCTAAATTCCCCTTAGTGTCCCAAGATGTCCAGGTTAGGGAGATTAGCGGGGTAATCAGGGCGGCACAGTGGTTAGTATTGCTGCCTCAGTGTCAGGAACCTGGGTTCGATTCTGGCCTTGGGTCACTATGCAGCGTTTGCATATTCTCCCAGTGTCTGCGTGGGTATCCTCCGGGTGCTCCGGTTTCCTCCCACAGTCCAAAGATGTGCGGGTTAGGTTGGTTGGCCAAGCTAAATTGCACCTCAGTGCGAGGGGGCCTAGCAGAGTAAATAGGTGGGGTTGAGGGGGTGTTGCCTGGTTGGGATTGTGGTTGGTGCAGACTCGATGGGCCAAATGGCCTCCTTCTGCACTGTAGGCATTCTATGAAACGTATGGGAATAATGGACCTGGGAAAGATGCCCAGTTGGGGAGTCAGTGCAGACTCAATGGGCCGAAAGGCCTCCTGCACTGCAGGGATTCTATGGAAATAATTTATCAAATTGGCCAGCCAATCGATTTGAATCGGTTGATTGATCCAACTTCCCTGGCATGGGCACCAAACATGCCACCCTGTGCCCAACTCTGCCCGAGTATTCAACACAAACATGGATTAGGCCAGGAGACAGAACTAAATGTGGCAACAGCAGCACCTTACTGCTGAGCGGACACAAGAGTGAGCCCAGAATGACTGGAAAACGGCTGCGCTCAGGGGAAGAAAGCTGCAGATCTACTGTGAAGGTCTTCAACTTACACTGAGTGAAGCAGAAAATATGTTCTAATCATGGATGGCGATCAAGGCCAGATTAAACTTGTGCCGTCATTTGTACAACAGTTTGAGCATTTACAACAACAATGCATTGTTGTTGTAAGAACATGGGCACACAATGTAAAATAAGGGGTAAAGTTCTTTAAGGGATGCAAGAGCAGAGGGACCCAGCTGCATTGATCACTGAAGGTGGCAAGATAGGTGGAGAGAGCAGTTAATAAAACATATAGTACCCTAGGCTTTATTAATAGGGCATAGTGTACAAGAGCAAGGAGGTTATATTGAACGTATATAAGACACTAGTTAGATTTCTGCTGGAATGTTGTGCACAGTTCTGGGCGCCACACTATAGAATGGACGTGAATGCATTGGAGAGTGTGGAAGAGGTTTTCAAGTACGGTTCCAGGGATGAGAAACTTCAGTTATGAGAATAGATTGGAGAGGTTGGGACTGTTCTCTTTGGAGAGAAGGTGGCTAAGAGGAGATTTGATAGAGGTGTTCAAAATCATGAGGGGACTGGACAGAGTAGATAGAGAGAAACTGTTCCGGCTCATAGATAGGGAGAAACAGTTCATACCCTCCCCTCTGCCCTATCCCCACAACCCGGTGCATTTAGCTTGGCCAATCCACGTAACCTACACATCTTGGAACATTAAGGGCAATTTAGGATGTGCGGGTTAGGTGGATTGGCCACGCTAAATTGCCCCATTGTGTCAGATAAGGGGGTTGGGGCCTGGGTGGAATTGTGGTCGGCGCAGACCTGATGGGCCGAATGGCTTTCATCTGCACTGTAGGATTCTAAGATTCTAGAATGGCCAATCCACCTAACTTGCACATAGAGTCACAGAGGTTTACAGCATGGAAACAGGCCCTTCAGCCCAACTTGTCCATGCCGCCCTTTTTTTTAAAAAAAACCCTAAGCTAGTCCCAATTGCCCGCATTGGGCTCATAGAGTAAAAGGATGAGATGTGAAGGCATAGGACCCTTAAAAGGTGAAGGGGGAAAAGTTTGTGCGGAACCGTTAGAAATGGCGGAGCTGCTTAATGAATACTTTACCTCGGTATTCACGGTGGAAAGGGATCTGGGTGGTTGTACTGCTGGTTTGCGGTGGACAGAAAGGATCGAGCATGTGGACATAAAGAAAGAGGATGTGTTGGAACTATTGAATGGCATCAAGGTTGGTAAGTCGCCGGGACCGGATGGGATGTACCCCAGGTTACTGTGGGAGGCGAGGGAGGAGATTGCGGAGCCTTTGGCGATGATCTTTGCATCGTCGATGGAGACGGGAGAGGTTCCGGAGGATTGGAGGATTGCAGATGTGGTCCCTATATTCAAGAAAGGGAACAGGGACAGCCCGGGAAATTACCGACCGGTGAGTCTAACCTCAGTGGTTGGTAAGTTGATGGAGAGGATCCTGAGAGACAGGATTTATGATCATCTAGAGAAGTTTAGTATGATCAAAAGTAGTCAGCACGGCTTTGTCAAGGGCAGGTCGTGCCTTACGAGCCTGGTTGAGTTCTTTGAAAATGTGACCAAACACATTGACGAAGGAAGAGCGGTGGATGTGGTCTATATGGACTTCAGCAAGGCGTTCGATAAGGTCCCCCATGCAAGACTTCTTGAGAAAGTGAGAGGGCATGGGATCCAAGGGACTGTTGCCTTGTGGATCCAGAACTGGCTTGCCTGCAGAAGGCAGAGAGTGGCTGTGGAGGGGTCTTTCTCTGCATGGAGATCAGTGACCAGTGGAGTGCCCCAGGGATCTGTTCTGGGACCCTTGCTGTTTGTCATTTTCATAAATGACCTGGATGAGGAAGTGGAGGGATGGGTTGGTAAGTTTGCTGACGACACCAAGGTAGGTGGTGTTGTGGATAGTTTGGAGGGATGTCAGAAGTTGCAGCGAGACATAGATAGAATGCAAGACTGGGCGGAGAAGTGGCAGATGGACTTCAACCCGGATAAGTGTGTGGTGATCCATTTTGGCAGATCCAATGGGATGAAGCAGCAGTATAATATGAAGGGTACCATTCTTAGCAGTGTAGAGGATCAGAAGGACCTTGGGGTCCGGGTCCATAGGACTCTTAAATCGGCCTCGCAGGTGGAGGATGCGGTCAAGAAGGCGTACGGCGTACTGGCCTTCATTAATCGAGGGATTGAGTTTAGGAGTCGGGAGATAATGCTGCAGCTTTATAGGACCCTGGTTAGACCCCACTTGGAGTACTGCGCGCAGTTCTGGTCACCTCATTACAGGAAAGATGTTGAAGCCATTGAAAGGGTGCAGAGGGGATTTACAAGGATGTTGCCTGGATTGGGGGGCATGCCTTATGAGGATAGGTTGAGGGAGCTTGGTCTCTTCTCCCTGGAGAGACGAAGGATGAGAGGTGACCTGATAGAGGTTTACAAGATGTTGAGAGGTCTGGATAGGGTAGACTCTCAGAGGCTATTTCCAAGGGCTGAAATGGTTGCTACGAGAGGACACAGGTTTAAGGTGCTGGGGGGTAGGTACAGAGGAGATGTCAGGGGTAAGTTTTTCACTCAGAGGGTGGTGGGTGAGTGGAATCGGCTGACGTCGGTGGTGGTGGAGGCAAACTCGTTGGGGTCTTTTAAGAGACTTCTGGATGAGTACATGGGATTTAATGGGATTGAGGGCTATAGATAGGCCTAGAGGTGGGGATGTGATCGGCGCAACTTGTGGGCCGAAGGGCCTGTTTGTGCTGTGGCTTTCTATGTTCTATGTTCTATGTTCATATCCCTCTATATCCATCGTACCCATGTAACTATCTAAATGCTTTTTAAAAGATAAAATTGTACCCGCCTCTACTACTACCTCTGGCAGCTTGTTCCAGACACTCACCACCCTGTGTGTGAAAAAATTGCCCCTCTGGACACTTTTGTATCTCTCCCCTCTCACCTTAAACCAATGCCCTCTAGTTTTAGACTCCCCTACCTTTGGGAAAAGATATTGACTATCTACCTTGTCTATGCCCCTCATTATTTTATAGACCTCTATAAGCTCACCCCTCAGCCTCCTTCACTCCAGATAAAGTCGTCCCAGTCTATTCAGCCTCTCCTTATAACTCAATCCATCAAGTCCAAATAGCATGCTAGTAAATCTTTTCTGCACTCTTTCTAGTTTAATAATATCCTTTCTATAATAGGGTGACCAGAATTGCACACAATATTCCAAGTGTGGCCTTATCAATGTCTTGTACAACTTCCACAAGACATCCCAACTCCTGTATTCAATGTTCTGACCAATGAAACCAAGCATGCCAAATACCTTCTTCACCACTCTGTCCACCTGTGACTCCACTTTCAAGGAGCTATGAACATGTACCCCTAGATTTCTTTGTTGTGTAACTCTCCCCAACACCCTACCATTAACTGAGTAAGTCCTGCCCTGGCTCAATCTAGCAAAATGCATCACCTCGCATTTGTCTAAATTAAACTCCATCTGCCATTTGTCAGCCCACTGGCCCAATTGATCAAGATCCCGTTGCAATCGGAGATAACTTTCTTCACTGTCCACTATGCCACCAATCTTGGTGTCATCTGAAAACTTACTAACCATGCCCTCTATATTCTCATCCAAATCATTAATATAAATGACAAATAACAGTGGGCCCAGCACTGATCCCTGAGGCACACCACTGGTCACAGGCCTCCAGTTTGAAACACTCTCTACAACCACCTTCTGTCAAGAAGCCAATTTTGTATCCATTTAGATACCTCACCCTGGATCCCGAGAGATTTAATTTCATGCAACAACCTACCATGCAGTACCTTGTCAAAGGCCTTGTTAAAGTCCATGTAGACAACATCAACTGCACTGCCCTCATCTACCTTCTTGGTTACCCCTTCAAAAAACTCAATCAAATTTGTGAGACATGATTTTCCACTCACAAAGCCATGCTGACTGTCCCTAATCAGTCCTTGCGTCTCTAAATGCCTGTAGATCCTGTCTCTCAAAATAGCTTCCAACAATTTACATCTTTGGATTGCGGGAGGAAACCGGAGCACCTAGAGGAAACCCACGCAGACACGGGGAGAATGTGTGGAGTTTGCATAGTCGCTCAAGGCTGGAATTGAACCTGGGTGGGCGGCACGGTAGCACAGTGGTTAGCCCTGCTGCTTCACAGCTCCAGGGTCCCGGGTTCGATTCCCGGCTCGGGTCACTGTCTGTGTGGAGTTTGCACATTCTCCTCGTGTCTGCGTGGGTTTCCTCCGGGTGCTCCGGTTTCCTCCCACAGTCCAAAGATGTGCGGGTTAGGTTGATTGGCCAGTTTAAAAATTGCTCCTCAGAGTCCTGAGATGCGTAGGTTGGAGGGATTAGTGGGTAAATATGTGGGGGCAGGGCCTGGGTGGGATTGTGGTCGGTGCAGACTCGATGGGCCGAATGGCCTCCTTCTGCACTGTAGGGTTTCTATGATTCTATGAACCCGGGTCCCTGGCATTGGAAGAACATTAGAACATAAGAAATAGGAGCAGGAGTAGGCCATCTGGCCCTTCGAGCCTGCCCCGCCATTCAACAAGATCATGGCTGATCTGAAGCGAATCAGTTCCACTTACCCGCCTGCTCCCCATATCCCCCAATTCCCTTAACGATCAGAAAACTATCTACCCGTGATTTAAACATATTCAACGAGGAAGCCTCCACCACTTCAATGGGCAAAGAATTCCAGAGATTCACTACCCTCTGAGAGAAGAAGTTCCCCCTCTGAGGAAGAGGAAGACAGCAGCACTAACCACTGTGCCGCTTTATTAAGCATTATGAGTACCTCAAGCAGATTCCCTCCATCTTCAATACTCAAGGGAATGCAAGCTTAGTCAGTGCAACCTGTCTTCATAATTTAATCCTTTTAGGCTGGAAATATACCAGTATATAAACAATTTTTTACATTCTTGATAAATAATACCGTTTGAATTCAACTTTTATTTCAAAGTACTTTTAAAAAAAAAATACTCACAGTCACAGCGTCAAAAAAGTGATAAGTTGCCACCAATGGATCTAACTGCGCGACCAATTGGATAATTTCTCTGAGAGAAGGAAGAGACGGGCATCAGGTTCATGGGGTGTTTGTGAATTACCTTTGCAAAGTGCGCACAGACGAGATCGTACAGCTGGTAAAAGGTTGCGTTTACTAACTTGTCAGTGGTAAAGATATAACCCACCACATCCTTTATGGCTGCCAGTAGCAGAGAGATCACCAAAGCACAGCACCCTGTCAAAATAGACCCACATGAAATGGCTAACTTAAAATGGATGCCAGATATTCCAAAAAAAAAAAATTATAATCCACTTAAACCTCCTGAAAATTCTCAAAACCACAGCTCAGCTGTTTCGGAGGGACGGATTTTCCGGACTCGCCCACTGGTGGGGTCTACCGGAGGGTGCAAAGAGCCGGAAGTCCGGTTGACAGCGGCGAGACTGGAAGGTGCCGCCCTTAAATCTGAACTTGAAAAGTAGTGGGGATCTTTCTTTTTCTTTGGCAATAACTTTTAATAATATTTTCCTTGAACATTTTTCCATGACCGATTTGCCACTGTGGCAATAGATTAACGATCTTAATTGTGGGTGTCGGACTTCCCGAATCGAGGTTTAACCAAATGGGGGAAATGTCGGTATTCTTCAGAATTCTTGTTCCTGATCACTATCCAATGACCGACCCCTCAGGGGAGCATGCGTGTACGAATACCACCCCAAATAGGGCCGAGCGGGACCCTTTGCACCCAGCAGTTAAAACGACAAGGCCTCTGGCCCCCCAGGATGAAGGATTAAACCGAGAGCAACTAACTGTGCAAGGCGGCCAACATCCATGGAATCGTGCACAGCAGAGAGTCAACCCCTGTAGACAAAGAGATTGGGAAATACTGCGTCCACAAGGTAAGAAGAAAAAAAATAATGAATGGAATAAGAATTAAGGTGAAGGATGACATTATTTGAACGGAGGCCCAATCAGCCCATTGCTTCTGTGCCGGCTCTTTGAAGGAACTCTCACTAATTTCCCCTTCCCCACAGCCCAGCAATTCTTTCCTTTTTGAAGCATGCATCCAATTCTCTTATGAGGCTTGCAGGTAGCAAGCTAATTATAATCAACGTAACCAATGTTAACTAATGATAACTCACCGGCACACAACAGAGCAACTCTGGCGTAGCTTTTAGCCTGCTCTGGGTTTCCTGCACCCAAAGCATTCCCCACACAAACACCTACGGCCACGCTGTATCCCAGCGGGATCTGCAGGGGGAACCAATGACATTATGAGCATAAGTTTTCATTATTTCATTTTCTCAGTATTATCCCTCCTTGTTACATATTGCTTTCATAAGAACATAAGAACTCAGAGAGCCCGCTCCGCCATTCAGTAAGATCATGGCTGATCTTTTTGTGGACTCAGCTCCACTTACCCGCCCGCTCACCATAACCCTTAATTCCTTTACTGTTCAAAAATTTATCCATCCTCGCCTTAAAAACATTCAAAGAGGAAGCCTCAACTGCTTCACTGGGCAGGGAATTCCACAGATTCACAACCCTTTGGGTGAAGAAGTTCCTCCTCAACTCAGTTTTAAATCTCCTCCCCCTTATTTTGAGTCCGTGCCCCCTAGGTCTAGTTTCACCCGCCAGGGAGATAACTTCTTTCGCTCTATCAGTGTACGACGCAAGTGTCTTACGGCACCACCAGACCCAGTTTGGATTGCTAGTCCACTGCCAATCAGCAGCAGTGGTTATTTATCTGCTTCTGTTTTCGTTGTGTTGGCGTCACGGACAAATATCCATATTCCGCCAATATTTATACACAGGGCAAAACAAAACGGGGGTAATTGATGGGGGCACCATTGATCGCTTTTGATGAGCTTGAGCAAGAAAAGGCGCGTGAATGTTACAAGAGTTCGATAAGTAGAGGCTAGAAACTTGTGATCCCAGTCATGGTGAATAAGCCGTCTCGCACTGCATGATCGGTTTGACACTGTGTGTGCGTCAATAAATTAATGATCTTAAATTGAAAATGTGTTGGACTTCCCGAATAGCAGACAACCAGAACTTGGAACAAACAATAGTTTGTTCACTAACTTAGCAGTGACTTCAACACTGTGCGGGTTAGGTTGATTGGCCATGCTAAATTGACCCGAGTGTCAGGGGATTGACAGGATAAATATGTGGGGTTGCGGGGATAGGGTTTGGGTGGGATTGTGGTCAGAGCAGACTCGATGGGCTGAATGGCCTCCTTCTGCACTGTAGGGATTCTATGATTCTCTGCCCGTGCCCTTGGGGCTAACTCCCGCGCTCCCGACATGTGACCTCTTTCACAGTCGTGTCATCACGTGACCACTCGTCTACATTGATAAGTGGGAACAAAGCAATTCAGTGCATGTTCTGAGAAGTTTCGATGAGTGGGCGGCGCAGTGGTTAGCACTGCTGCCTCACAGCTCCGGGGGCCTGTGTTCGGCTCCGGCCTTGGTTCACTGTCTGTGTGGAGTTTGCACATTCTCCCCGTGTCGGCCTGGGTTTCCTCCGGGCACTCCGGTTTCCTCCCACACTCCAAAGATGTGCGGGTTAGGTTGACTGGCCATGATAAACTGAGCCTTAGGCTCACAGAACGGAATTCTCTGTTGGCCTCGGGTGGGATTTTATGAGCCTCGCCTGAGCGAGGTCATAAATTCCTGCCCTTAGTGCCCCAAGAATAGAATAGAATAGAAACCCTACAGCACAGAAAGAGGCCATTCGGCCCATCGAGTCTGAACCGACCACAATCCCACCCAGGCCCTACCCCCATATCCCTACATATTTATCCACTAATCCCTCTAACCTACGCATCTCAGGACACTAAGGGGCATTTTAGCATGGCCAATCAACCTAACCCGCACATCTTTGGACTGTGGGAGGAAACCGGAGCACCCGGAGGAAACCCACGCAGACACGAGGAGAATGTGCAAACTCCACACAGACAGTGACCCAAGCCGGGAATCGAACCCAGGACCCTGGAGCTGTGAAGCAGCAGTGCTAACCACTGTGCTACCGTGCCGCGAGTTAGATGAATTAGCCATGGTAAATGTGTGGGGTGGCAGGGGAAGAGGGCCTGGGTAAGATAATCTGTCAGAGAGTCAGTACAGGCTTGATGGGCTGAATGGCCTTTTATGCACTGCAGGGATTTAATGATTATTTTATGAAGTGCCATAAACATTTTTTTTTGAACAAGTTACATTTGCATTTTGCATTGAAGCAGTCCCCAGTTTAAAATAAGTGAGTAAGCGAATAGCGTGTGAGCTGAATAAAATGTCAGCCTTACCATATAAGCTGTTGATACAACTTGGTAAATAATGGCTTGGGCTCCAAGTTGTACTTCACTAACTAATCCTGTGGAAAGGGAACAGTACAGCTAGATTTAAATTATGTAAAAGGCGTCAATGCAAGATCAATATAAAGGCTTGCAACCATATGCTAACTTTCACAGACATCCTCGAACAAAATCCCATTCACCCATTACTCTCAATGGCTCCCATCGAGTGATGTCTTGATTTTAAATTTTCAAATCTCACCCGGACTTTGCTCCTTCCCATTTGTGTAATCACCTCCAAGCACACAAGCGGCTGAGATATCTGCACTCCAATTCTCACCTCCGGCATCCCTTAATCATTTCATTACTGGCGGCGGAACACGCAGCTGCCAATGACCCAAAGCACTGACATTTTTTCCATCCAACCCTCTGCTTCATTCTCCCCCTTTCCAACACTCCTTAAAATTGATCACTTTGACCAAGCCTTAATACTGCCTGATGGGAGCTCAATGTCAAATTTTGGTTCAATAATGCCCTGCAAAGCACCTTGGGAAGTTTCATAATATTAAAAGCTATAGAAATACGCGTCATTGTCTTTTTGCTGGTCTATAGGTCAAGCTTCTTGTAAAGTTTTCCTCAAAACCCATCCCACTTGAATCACTCAATTCTGCAGCAACTCCAGAAGCTGCGTATCTTCTTTGTATCCGCTGACCTGAACTGTACACGGAACTGGTGATATCAGTGAATATTTTTCGTAATCGTTACCTCGCCCCCTTGTTTAAGCTGTGATGGTGACAAATTCTATGCATCGTCTCCCAGTCCCAGTTCAGTTCTCTTTCGGCTGCCTTGGCCTCGAAAGGCTGGAATTTCCTCCCGAAACGTCTTGACTTCTCTACCCCTCGCGCCCTTCCCTCCTGTAAGCACATTCCTTGAATCCCACTTTTTGAACAAGCTTTTGGTCTCCGGTCCCATTCTCTCCTTGGACAGCTGGGCGTTCAACTTTGCTTGTTGACGCTCCAGGGAATTGCCTCGAAACATTTTGCTATGTTAACCGGCACTATATAAATGTGAGTTGCTGTATTTATGTTAGATTCAGGCTGTCAATTATTTAACCTGAGATTTGAAGTTGCGTACAGGTCAGATATCTTGTGCAAACACACAAGTTCTTAGGTGTCCAGATCACCAACAACCTGTCCTGGTTCCCCAGCCCCCCCCCCCCCCCCCCAAATGCCAACACTATCGTTAAGAAAGCCCCACCAACGCCTCTACTTTCTCAGAAGACTAAGGAAATTCAGCATGCCCACTACAACTCTCACCAATTTTTACAGATGCACCACAGAAAGCATTCTTTCTGGTTGTATCACAGCTTGGTATGGCTCCTGCTCTGCCCAAGACCGCAAGGAACTACAAAAGGTTGTAAACGTAGCCCAGTCCATCATGCAAACCAGCCTCCCATCCATTGACTCTGTCTACACTTCCCGCTGCCTCGGAAAAGCAGCCAGCATAATTAGGGACCCCACGCACCCCAGACATTCTCTCTTCCATCTTCTTCCGTTGGGAAAAAGATACAGGAGTCTGAGTACTAACCTACTCAAGAACAGCTTCTTCCCTGCTGCCATCAGACTTTTGAATGGACCTACCTTATATTAAGTTGATCTTTCTCTACACCCTGTCACTGTAACACTACATTCTGCACTCTCTCCTTTCCTTCTCTATGAATGGTATGTTTTGTCTGTATAGCGCACAAGAAACAATACTTTTCACTGTATACCAATACATGTGACAAATAAATCAAATCAAATCTAATAGCCTAAGTTTAGGCTAGCTATAGTCTAAACTAGTGGCCTAGTGGTATTATTGCTGGACATTTAATCCAGCAACTCAGCTAATATTTCTGGGGACCCGGGTTCGAATCCCACCACGGCAGAGGTTGGAATTTGAATTCAGTAAAAGATATCTGGAATTAAGAATCTACTGACAACCATGAAACCATTGCCGATTGTTGGAAAAACCCATCTGGTTCACTGATGTCCTTTAGGGAAAGAAATCTGCTGACCTTAGCTGGTCTGGCCTACATGTGACTCCAGATCCACAACAGTGTGGTTGACTCTTAACAAGAGCAACTAGGGATAGGCAATAAATGCTGGCCCAGCCAGCGATGCCCGCGTCCGATGAACAAATTTTAATAAAGTTCACCACCGAAATCACAAGGTATATGACACAGACAAACAACTAGCCTTCCCGCGCTATAGGCTGAAACTGATAAAAAGTGCAATTTTTGGATATATGGATGGACCTGAACGCCTACAAAAAGGACCTTCACTCCTTGTTCAATAAAAGAGTTAGCGGTTTCAAAGAGGAAATGTTAATTTATTCACCTGTGAGGAAAATTCCAATTTCATAGGTCCACCATTCAATGCACATCATCACCATGCTGGGAACAGCCAGCTTTATAAAACGGCCCCACTCCTGCAGGCAGTCGGTGGACCAACCTAGGCAAGAACAAAACTGTACAGTTGACACGATGCACAAACAAATGCAGAGAGTATGAGGGAAGATCACAAGGAGGAGCAGGAAGGGAAAAGTCCAGCTACAAGTTATGATTTGCAGACTGGTCATTTTCAGGACAAATGTGAATTCACGCCAATTTTGCGATCTCAATCACGCCCACCGTGCAATCTCACCGAGTGAGCATTAACGTGGGCAGCATGGCGGCACCGTGATTAGCACTGCTGCCTCACAGCGCCAGGGACCCGGGTTCAATTCCCGACTTGGGTCATTTGTCTGTGTGGAGTTGGCACATTCTCGCAGTGTCTGCATGGGTTTCCTCCGGATGCTCCGGTTTCCTCCCACAGTCCAAAAGACGTGCTGGTTAGGGTGCATTGGCCGTGCTAAATTCTCCCTCAGTGTACCCGAACAGGCGCTGGAGTATAGCGACTAGGGGATTTTCACAGTGACTTCATTGCAGTGTTAACGTAAGCCAAGTGCTCCGGTTTCCTCCCACAGTCCAAAGATGTGCGGGTTAGGTGGATTGGCCATGCTAAATTGCCCCTTAGTGTCAGGGGAATTAGCAGGGTAATTGTGGGGTTATGGGTTGGGTGGGATCGTTGTTGGTGCAGACTCGATGGGCCGAATGGCCTCTTTCTTCACTGTAGGGATTCTATGATTTATTAAACACTTTTTCATCCAAAGAAAGGCTCAAAACACTGCTTCCTAAAAGCAGAAAAGCACAGCTGTCTGGAGAGAGGTAGCTTACCTGCCTCAATACCCAGTGAACGCAACTAATGGGGTGACACGGAGCTATGAACACCAGGTGGCGCCTTGTTCCAGCTGTTTCTCAGGCTGGCTTACACGATAGCCTCGCTGAATTTTATACAAGTGTTTCAGAAAACAGAATAAGAGAGGGTTATGTCTTACTGTTATTAACAGTGAACAGTTGGAAGCTTTTTCCCCAGGGCAGAAATGACAATTACAAGGGGGCACAAAGTGAGGGGGGGGGGGGGGGGAAGGTTCAGTGGAGATGTGCGGGGGAAGTTTTTTTTTTACATAGGTGGTGGTGGGGGCCTGGAATGCGCTGCCAAGTGAGGTGGTTGAGGCAGATACAACGACATTTAAGTCTTATCTGGATGGACACATGAGCAGACGGGGAGTAGAGGGATACAGGCGGTTGGTCTAGATAGGACAATGTGATCGGCGCAGGCTTGGAGGGCCGAAGGGCCTATTCCTGTGCTGTACTGTTCTTTGTATAATGCCTGCCTGCACATTCCTGACCACGTGGCCTACCCGGTAAACCGGTACTGGGCTCCTACCAGAGCTCCGAGATTATCTAGGCAGCACGGTGGCACAGTGGTCAGTGCTTCTGCCTCACAGCGCCAGTGACCTGGGTTCAATTCCCGGCTTGGGTCATTGGCTGTGCGGAGTCTGCACGTTCTCCCCGTGTCTGCGTGGGCTTCCTCCGGGTGCTCCGGTTTCCTCCCACAGTCCAAAGATGTGTGGGTTAGGTGGACTGACCGTGCTAAATTGCCCCTTAATGTCCCAGGATGATATGGGAATTGGCAGGATAAATGTGTGGGGTTACAGGGATAGGGCTGGGAGATGGGCCTGGGTAAGATGCTCTGTCAGAGAGTCAGTGCAGACCCGATGGGCCGAATGGCCTCTTTCTGCACTGTAGGGATTCTATGACAGCTGGCAGCATCCACAAAATGAACAAGAGTCAACTGCCACACCGGTGTAGTGGTGAGGAGAGTGGTTGCTTCCGGTGAATAAACCGACTGTCAAGGATGTCTTGTTTTGTACGTGATCTGGCTTAGATCCATGGAGCATGATAGTCGGTGCTGATACTCTCCATCAAATCTCCTCCCAGACAAAGTGTGATTACAAACAAACAAACAAAGAACAATACAGCACAGGAACAGGCCCTTCGGCCCTCCAAGCCCGTGCCGCTCCCTGGTCCAAACTAGACCATTCTTTTGTATCCCTCCATTCCCATTCCATTCATATGGCTGTCTAGATAAGTCTTAAACGTTCCCAGTGTGCCCGCCTCCACCGCCTTGCCTGGCAGCGCATTCCAGGCCCCCACCACCCTGTGTAAAATACGTCCTTCTGGTATCTGTGTTAAACCTCCCCCCCTTCACCTTGAACCTATGACCTCTCGTGAACGTCACCACCGACCTGGGGAAAAGCTTCCCACCGTTCACCCTATCTATGCCTTTCATAATTTTATACACCTCTATTAAGTCTCCCCTCATCCTCCGTCTTTCCAGGGAGAACAACCCCAGTTTACCCAATCTCTCCTCATAACTAAGCCCCTCCATACCAGGCAACATCCTGGTAAACCTCCTCTGTACTCTCTCCAAAGCCTCCACGTCCTTCTGGTAGTGTGGCG
This sequence comes from Mustelus asterias, assembly GCF_964213995.1. Classification (NCBI taxonomy): domain Eukaryota; kingdom Metazoa; phylum Chordata; class Chondrichthyes; order Carcharhiniformes; family Triakidae; genus Mustelus; species Mustelus asterias. The sequence goes on from NC_135812.1 coordinate 9,389,231, forward strand.
ACCAGAACTGGACGCAGTATTCCAAATGCGGCCGAACCAACGTTCTATACATCTGCAACATCAGACCCCAACTTTTATACTCTATGCCCCGTCCTATAAAGGCAAGCATGCCATATGCCTTCTTCACCACCTGTGACGTCACCTTCAAGGATCTGTGGACTTGCACACCCAGGTCCCTCTGCGTATCTACACCCTTTATGGTTCTGCCATTTATCGTATAGCTCCTCCCTACATTATTTCTACCAAAATGCATCACTTCGCATTTATCAGGATTGAACTCCATCTGCCATTTCTTTGCCCAAATTTCCAGCCTATCTATATCCTTCTATAGCTTCTGACAATGCTCCTCACTATCTGCAAGTCCTGCCAATTTTGTGTCGTCCGCAAACTTACTGATCACCCCAGTTACACCTTCTTCCAGATCCTTTATATAAATCACAAACAGCAGAGGTCCCAATACAGAGCCCTGCGGAACACCACTAGTCACAGGCCTCCAGCCAGAAAAAGACCCTTCCACTACCACCCTCTGTCTTCTGTGACCAAGCCAGTTCTCCACCCATCTAGCCATCTCCCCCTTTATCCCATGAGATTACCTGTCCAGGTTCCAACATACAGCTTTTTCCAGCAGATGTATCCAAACAGGAGAATAGCTTGACAGTACTGAGAGGCAACATTGGCAGCAGCCGAACCCCTGGGAAAAAAAATAGAACGTTCATGTGTTAAAATATGGCTCCCAATTCAACGCGAGCTTGCCCCATCTAAAACTGGATTTCAAAAGATACTCGGTTACAACATATTAGCTGCCATCAAAGCATTTGTACAGCTCGTTTCACAATCTTGACAATAAAGCACTGAAGGGAGGAATGAAGCAAAGCTGTTGGAATGAGGGAAATGGGCAGCCCTTTTGCGTGCAGCGAAGGCACGGGACGGTGGCACAGTGGTTAGCACTGCTACCTCACAGCGCCAGGGACCCGGGTTCGATTCCCGCCTTGGATCGCTGTCTGTGTGGAGTTTGCACATTCTCCTCGTGTCTGCGTGGGGTTTCCTCCGGGAGCTCCGGTTTCCTCCCACAGTCCAAAGATGTGCAGGTTAGGCGGATTGGCCATGTTCAAAGATCCATTGACTCTGTCTGCACTTCCCGCTGCCTCGGCAAAGCAGCCAGCATAATCAAGGACCCCACGCACCCCGGACATTCTCTCTTCCACCTTCTTTCGTCGGGAAAAAGATACAAAAGTCAGAGGTCACGTACCAACCGATTCAAGAACAGCTTCTTCCCTGCTGCTGTCAGACTTTTGAATGGACTTAACTTGCATTAAGTTGATCTTTCTCTACACCCTAGCTATGACTGTAACACTACATTCTGCACTCTCTCCTTTCCTTCTCTCTGAATGGTATGCCTTGTCTGCAAGAAACAATACTTTGCACTGTACATTAGTGCATGTGACAATAATAACTCAAATAAAAAGCATTTGTAGCTTAGGGGGATTAGCGAGATAAATATGTGGAGTTACAGAACAGGTCAGGAATAGGCCTGGGTAAAGATGCTCTGCTGGAGAGTCAGTGCAGACTTGATGGGCTGAATAGCCTCCTTCTTTAGGGCTTCTATAAACAGCAATGGGATAACGATCATCTGTTTTTTGGTGTTCAAAACCAAAGTCCTCTGCTGTATTTGTAAACAATATCGACTGGGATGAGGTAGGCGGGGGTCTCGGTTTAATGTCTCAGCTGAAAGGTGGCGCCTCTGGCAGTGCAGCAGTCTCACTGCACTGCGGGTCTGGAGTGGGAAGTTTGACTGAGGCGAGGGGTCCTACCCACACTGCCACAGCTGGCATTCCAACGGAGACACACAGAACACGGAACATTGACAACGCTGATCGACAGCGGTGAGTAATGTGAAGCTTGAATGGAATTCAGTGCACAGTGTGCTTCAAAGCAGCGACATAGCCAAAGGACTGGGATAACAGTAAACTGGTCAACATGTTCTGTTATAGGTACACCTGCGAGAGCTAGCGGCTGGGGATCAAGGCTGACATTTCGATAGTGCTTCCCTGATCACTGGAACTCTGTCACTGAAATACTTTCGAAGCGGACTCACCCATTGTAACTAACGTGGGAAACATGGCAGCCAGATCGTGCACAGCAAGATCCCACCAAAACAATAATGTGATCGTGACCAGATGGTCTACTTTTGTGACAATTGAGGAATGAATAATGACCAAGAGACTGGGAATAACTCCCCTTTTCTCAATCTCAGAATCCCTACAGTGCAGAAGGAAGCTTTTGGCCCATCGAGTCTGTACCGACCTCAATCCCACCCAGATCCTATCCCCATAACCCCACAAACCAAACCTGCTAATCCCCCTGACACTAAGGGTCAATTTAGCATGGCCAATCAACCCAACCAGCACAAAAGACATCCTTGATAGTAGGTTGCAGCCACTCTCCTCGCCGCTACACCGGTGTGGCAGTCGACTGTTGTTCATTTTGTGGGTGCTGCCAGCAATCATAGAATCCCTACAGCGCAGAACTAGGCCATTCAGCCCATCGAGTCTGCATTGACTCTGACAGAGCATCTTGCCCAAGCCCACCTCCCCGCCCTATCCCTGTAACCTCACATGTTTACCCTGCCAATCGCCCTATCATCTTGGGACATGAAGGGGCAATTTAGCAAGGCCAATCCACCTAACCAGCACATCTTTCAGACTGTGGGAGGAAACCGGAGCACCCGGAGGAAACTCACGCAGACACGGGGAGAACGTGCAAACTCCACACAGACAGTGACCCAAGCCGGGAATCGAACCCGGGTCCCTGGCACTGTGAGGCAGCAGTGCTAACCACTGTGCCACTCCCTCCTTCAACATAACACTGTGCAATCTTTTACATCTACCTGAGCGTGCAGACGGGGATTCTGTTTAACAATTCATCAGAAAAACGACTCCTCCAACCTCATCATAGAATCCTACAGTGCAGAAGGAGGCCATTCGGCCCATCAAGTCTGCGCCGACCACAATCCCACCCAGGCCCTATCCCCATAACCCCATGCATTTACCCTAGCTAATCCCCCTGACACTAAAGGTCAATTTAGCACGGCCAATCCACCTAACCAGTACGTCTTTTGGACTGTGGGAGGAAACCGGAGCGCTTGGAGGAAACCCATGCAGACATGGGGAGAACGTGCAAACTCCACACAGACAGTGACCCAAGCTGGGAATCAAACCCGGGTCCCTGGCACTGTGAGGCAGCAGTGCTAACCACTGTGCCACTCCCTCCTTCAACATAACACTGTGCAATCTTTTACATCTACCTGAGCGTGCAGACGGGGATTCTGTTTAACAATTCATCAGAAAAACGACTCCTCCAACCTCATCATAGAATCCTACAGTGCAGAAGGAGGCCATTCGGCCCATCAAGTCTGCGCCGACCACAATCCCACCCAGGCCCTATCCCCATAACCCCATGCATTTACCCTAGCTAATCCCCCTGACACTAAAGGTCAATTTAGCACGGCCAATCCACCTAACCAGTACGTCTTTTGGACTGTGGGAGGAAACCGGAGCGCTTGGAGGAAACCCATGCAGACATGGGGAGAACGTGCAAACTCCACACAGACAGTGACCCAAGCTGGGAATCAAACCCGGGTCCCTGGCGCTGTGAAGCAGCAGTGTTAACCACTGTGCTGTGCCCAACAATGAAGCACTCCCTCTCAACTGCACTGGGGTCTTCGATTTTCTTTTTGTGCTGAGGTTCTGGAGTGTGTCTTGAACCCGGAACCTTGAGGCTCTGAGGCAAGAATGGCCCCAACAGAACCACAGCTGACAGGGAAAAATAAGCTGCCAGTTTATGGCGAAAAGCCACCTGCTCACTGATGTCCTCTGGGAAACGGAATTGGCCATTACTTGACTTGACCTACTGGTGACTCCAGTGTCTCACAATTCTTGGCTAAACCTCGATACGCAATAAAGTGTAAACAACTGCTGGAGAAGATCTCGCATTACTGTCTCAAGCAAGTGGGGGATAAGAACCAACACGAGGCTTAAGTGTTAGCCAAGACCTGAGAGGGCTTTATTTAAATCACAAGACAAAAATAGAAGCACAGTGGCAGTGGCTCAGGGGATTAGCAGGGTAAATACGTGGGGTTACGTGGATAGTACCTGAGTAAGGTATTCTAATCGGAGAGTCAGTGCAGACTCAATGGGTTGAATGGCCTCCTTCTGCACTGTAGAGATTCTATGACACCTTGAGGTCTCGTCTTTCAGCGGTCAAGGTGTCACATTTTGGAATTCCCTCCCCAAACCTTTCCACTCCCCTCTTCCCCTTAAGACCTTAAGACCCAGTAAGAAGTCTCACAACACCAGATTTAAGTCCAACAGGTTTATTTCGAATCACGAGCTTTTAGAGTGCTCACCTGATGAAGGAGCAGCGCTCCGAAAGCTCGTGATTCCAAATAAACCTGTTGGACTTTAACCTGGTGTTGAGACTTCTTACTGTGCCCACCCCAGTCCAACACCGGCATCTCCACCCTTTAAGACATTCTTTAACAACCTGCTTTTTGGTCATCTGTCCAATTTTGCTTGATAATATTCCAAGTGTCCTGAGACATTTTACAATGCTTAAAAGATGCTGCGAGCTCCTATTTAGGTTGCAAAGTGAGTGACCCCCCCGTTCCCACCTTCAGACTGACACCTGAATCGTTGAGCTACACATGCTCTGAACTATGCCCCACTGAGTGGATCCATCTTCTCGTACCCCACAATTCGGTCTCTCAAAAGTGACTCAATGTTGAGAGGTGGTGGCCTAGTGGTATTATTGCTGGATTATTAATCCACAAACTCAGCTAATGTTCTGGGGACCCGGGTTCGAATCCCACCACGGCAGATGGTGGAATTTGAATTCAGTTTTTAAAAAAATACAAAATCAGGAAATAAGAATCTACTGATGACCATGAAACCATCGGAGATTGTCGGAAAAACCCATTTGGTTCACTAATGTCTCTTTAGGGAAGGAAATCTGCCGTTCTTACCTGGTCTGGCCCACATGTGACTCCAGAGCCACAGCAATGTGGTTGACTCTCAACTGCGCTCCATGGGCAACTAGGGATGGGCAATAAATGCTGACCCAGCCGGCAACGCCCATGTCCCACGAATGAATAAAAACTCCCATCAGCACACAGACCAGGAGGCGGCCATTCGGCCTCTCAAACCTGCTCTGCCAATCTTTTTCATCACAACTGACCTGTCTTAATTCCATTCTGCCTCCTTATGTCACTTTCAACGACTTTACACAAGAAGGGGAAAAAAAACAATCTCATTCTGCGAAATCATCCATTGGAGATTTTTCAAAAGGGCAGCTGTGATGAAGGACTGCAGAATTAATTTGCGTGCATCTTGTGTGGACAGGTGCAGAGAATCATCGAATCCCTATAGCGCAGAAGGAGGCCATTCAGCCCATCAAGTCTGCACCGACTCACCCCAACAGAGCATCTTACCCAGACTCACCCCCTGCTCTATCCCTGTAACCCTACCCGTTTATCCTGCTAATCCCTGCACATCTTGGGACACTAAGGGGCAATTTAGCATGGCCAATGCACCCAACCTGTGGAGTGTGGGAGGTAACCCATGCAGACACGGGGAGAACGTGCAAACTCTGCACAGAGAAGCAGGACAAATCAAAGCAGAAATACGGGGAAGGCCCAACACAGACAATTAGTTTTAATTTCTCTTTGGGAAAAAAAAAGAACTTTATGGTACTTACGGCACTCCCAGCTTTGCCACGTACAGCAAGATGTAATTTACCACAGCGTTAAAAATATTGACTAGGAGACCAGTGAAAATCTGTGGCAGAATAATCCCCTGGAATGAGAAGGAAAAACAAACCAGTTCTTGGTATTTCCAATTCTTTTTCGGCATGTTCAGCAATTCCCAAGCCGGGCATTAAGTATTGAACAATTGTTCATCATATCACATCCCTGTTCTGGGCACAACAGATTCCACAGCACAGAAAGAGGCCATTCGCCCCAACTGCGCTTATTAAGGTGGTTATGCTCCACACAAGCCTTGTCCCACTTCTCTTCTGGGGCAGCACAATGGTTAGCACTGCTGCCCTCGTGATGCCAGGGATCCAGGTTCGGTTCCAGCCTTGGTCACGGTCTGTGTTTGCGTGTTCTCCCCGTGTCTGCGTGGGTTTCCTCCGGGTGCTCCGGTTTCCTCCCACACTCCAAAGATGTGCGGGTTGGGTGGATTGGCCATGCTAAATTGCCCCTAGTGTCAGGGGGATTAGCTAGGGTAAATGTGTGGGGTTACAGGCATAGGGCTTGGGTGAGATTGTGGTCGGTACAGATCTGATGGGTTGAATGGCCGCCTTCTGTGCAGTAGGGGTTTATATGGAGCTCTTGGAGCCGGGGGGGGGGGGGGGGGGGGGGGGGTGTGTGTGTGTGTGTGTGTGAGTCATTGACAATGATGTGAGTCATTGATTGGGAAATACTACAGCTGCAGTCCGGGTTCCCGGCAAGGATCCACTTGCGTTGATTTGCGGCACAAAGGCCTTGGCTGGTGCGGAAACAGTTGAGGGGCGCCCCACATTGGCAGGGCTGGTCACAGCCTGGTGGCACGGCTGTGGGATCTGTGATGAGGAAGTGGTTTATAAAATGGTGGCGTGTTGGTTCCATTCCCCAGGGTCTCGGCTGTTATCTCTTGGCACAGTGGTCTTAGCCACACAGGCTGGCAACGAAGGCTAGCAGCGGGTGGATTGCTAAGGTCTTTGTGTAGGGACAGACTTGGGTTGATGGTAACCTTCTCCAGGGGCAATTATTTCAGTGTGGCGAGTGTCTGGAGCAAGCTGCCAGAGGTGGTAGTAGAGGCGGGTACAATTTTGTTTTTTTAAAAAAGTGTTTAGACAATTGCATGGGTACGATGGGTATAGAGGGATATGGGCCAAATGCAGGCAATTGGGACTAGCTTAGGGGTTTTTTAAAAAAAAGGACAGCATGGACAAGTTGGGCCGAAGGGCCTGTTTCCATGCTGTAAACCTCTATGACTCTATTGCTGCGTGGGGCTGGGAATCTACAGATATTTCCATTTAGCTTCTCAAACAGACAGTGGAATGGGAGGAGACGAGATGGATAAAATCTAAAGCAAATTTAAGGGCGGCACGGTAGCACAGTGGTTAGCACTGCTGCTTCACAGCTCCAGGGTCCCGGGTTCGATTCCCGGCTTGGGTCACTGTCTGTGTGGAGTTTGCACATTCTCCTCTTGTCTGCGTGGGTTTCCTCCGGGTGCACCGGTTTCCTCCCACAGTCCAAAGATGTGCGGGTTAGGTTGATTGGCCATGCTAAAAATTGCCCCTTAGTGTCCTGGGATGTGTAGATTAGAGGGATTAGTGGGTAAAATATGTAGGGATATGGGGGTAGGGCCTGGGTGGGATTGTGGTCGGTGCAGACCCGATGGGCTGAATGGCCTCTTTCTGTGCTGTAGGGGTTCTATGATTTCTATGATTCAAAGGTGGCACATAATGCATTTTCACCAGATTGATTCCAGGGATGAAGGGGCTGACCTATGAGTGGAGATTAAACAGCTTGGGCTTATGCTTATTGGAGTTTAGAAGGATGAGGGGGGATCTGATCGAGGTATGTACAATTTTAAAAGGGATTGATAAAGGAAATGTAGGCCAAATGTTTCCCCTTATGGGGCAATCTGGAACAAGAGGTCACAGGGTATAGGCTGAGAGGCGATAGATTTAAAACTGAGATGAGGAGGGACTACTTCTCGCAGAGGGTGGTGAATTTGTGGAACTCACTGCCCCAGAGCGCGGTGGAGTCTGAATCATTGAATGGTTTCAAGAAAGAGATAGATATATTTCTAATAAAAAAGGGGACAAGGGGATGTGGTGGAGAGGTGGATCTGAGAGCAGGGAGAGATCAGCCATGATCTGATTGAATGGCGGAGCAGGCTCGAAGGGCTGAATTTGCCGACTTTTGTTGCTATGTCCATTTTGGGAGTAAGAGTGAGAAGGGGGAAAAAACTAAATGGTGTAATTTCTAACAGTGGGGTGGGAGTGGTGTTAGTGCAAGAACAAAGAGACCCGGGGTTTGGCATGCATAATTGAGTGGCAGAACAAGTTGATAGGACTGGCACGGAAAGACAGATCGTTGCCTTTATAAATAGGCAGAGTCCGAAAGCATTGGGAGTCACGCTAAGCCCTTACAAATCACCGGTTAGCCTTGCACTGGATTAGGGTCCAATTGTGGGCAACACACTTTAGGAAGGGTGTCGATACCTTGCAGAAGGTGCAGAGGAAACGTACTAGAGGGGTGCCAGGGGCAAAAGGAGTTTAGTTGCAAGCAGAGACTGGAGAAGCTGGAATTGCTCTCTTCAAAGCAGAGACGGTTAATGAGAGACTTAATGGAGGTGTTCAAAATGATGAGCCATCCGGCAGCAAGTTCGGCAACCAGAGGATGCAGATTTAAGGCAATTGGCAGAAGAATCGGAGGGTAGATGAGGAGAATTTCCTTTTAACCCAGTGGGCGGCACGGTAGCACAGTGGTTAGCACTGCTGCTTCACAGCTCCAGGGTCCCGGGTTCGATTCCCGGCTCGGGTCACTGTCTGTGTGGAGTTTACACATTCTCCTCGTGTTTGCGTGGGTTTCCTCCGGGTGCTCCGGTTTCATCCCACAGTCCAAAGATGTGCGGGTTAGGTTGATTGGCCAGGTTAAAATTGCCCCTGAGATGCGTAGGTTAGAGGGATTAGCGGGTAAATATGTGGGGGTAGGGCCTGGGTGGGATTGTGGTCGGTGCAGACTCGATGGGCCGAATGGCCTCCTTCTGCACTGTAGGGTTTCTATGATTCTTCTATGAGTTAGGATCTAGAATGCACTTCCTGGAAGAGTTGAGAAGTAGAGTCAGTAGCAACTTTCAGAAAGGGAATGGATGGACACTTAAGAAATAGAAACATGCAGAGTTTTGGAGCAAGAACCAGGGAGTGGGACTCATTGGACAGTTCTGTCAAAGAGCTAGCACAGGATGGATGGGCCAGAAGGCCCTCTTTGCAGTCTGATCTGGGTGGATTTTCGGAATATGCACTGGAACACAGATTAAACACCTCCCAAGAACAGGGGATGCTGGAAAAACTGGGCAGATCTGTGAGCACCTATCAGGAGAGAAACAGAGTTGACATTTTGAGTCATAAGCCGGAATTTGTCTGCCCCGCCCGCCATGGAATCGGAGCGAGCGAGGAGCGGACAGCGGAAACGTCTGCTGACCTCGGGCGGGAACTTCCGGTCTTGCTCGAGCGAGGCCGTAAATTCCCGCCCATCGACCCTTCGCGATGAAGGAATGAATCAGGTCTGCATCTGGACAAATCTGCAAGTCACGTACATTTGCAAAGTAAAATTAAACACACACATCCATCAAACGTACCTGATTCTGAAGGTATCTGCTTTCCAACTCATAAAGAAATGTTGCCTAAGAAAGACAGATGAAAAATAAAATTATAAAGAAAGGGAATATGTAGCTAACATTGGTGAGATGGACACGAAGCTTCTGTTTAAAACTTCAATCCAATCTGCATAGACCCTGTTACTTGCAATGGGCCAAAGTGTCAAAGAATATAGTTTTAGAAACCAAACGCACCTTTCATATTTAAACACCTGCCATATATCCCACCTGATGTTTCTTTGTCCAGAAAGCCAATGGGTGAACGATAGTGCTGAGCCAATCTTAACTCAGCCTTACAATTATTTAGGGTTAAACATTGCAAATATATACCTCCGAGCTCAACCACACAGTTTCAACAAGCGTCTCTTTATATGTACTCAACTGAACCTCAGCCAATGCCCTCTCCTGTATAATATTCAGCACAATTAACACACAATTCTCATGGTGGGAAAGAGTGAGGGGAAAAGGCTAAAACCAAACTGCGTGCAAACCCACCGGAGGTAAAGCTCCACGCAAGCACCTGGCCATCGAGGCTGCTCGCAAGACTGGTCACTGGTAGGGGTCAAAAAGCCACACTGCTACCAGCCTGGCACCGTGGCGCTGAGAGAGATCTGCCACTACCAGAATCCCACCGAGCTGCTGATCCGCAAGCCGCCCTGGTGCAGCGATTCGCCTGGACTTCAAGACCAACCTGCGTTTCCCGGGCTCAGCCGTCATGGCCCTGCAGGCAGTCAGTGAGGCTTCCCTGGTGGGACACCAACCTGTGCGCCAACAAGCAGGTCACCATCGTGCCCAAGGACCTCCATCTGGTTCGGCAGATCAAAGGGGACTGGGCCTGAAAGAGGGTGGCACAGTGGGTTAGCACTGCTACCTCACAGCGCCAGGGACCCGGGTTCGATCCCCGGCTTGGGTCACTGTCTGTGTGGAGTTTGCATGTTCTCCCCGTGTCTGCGTGGGTTTCCTCCGGGTGCACCGGTTTCCTCCCACAGTCCGAATGACGTGCTGGTTAGGTGGATTGGCCATGCTAAATTGCCCCTTAGGTGTCAGGGGAACTAGCTAGAGTAAATGCTGGGGTTATGGGGATAGGGCCTGGGTGGGATTGTTGTTGGTGCAGGCTCGATGGGCCAAATGGCCTCCTTCTGCACTGTAGGGATTCTATGATTCTATGAATCTGCTTTTAGCTTGCTGAGTTTCTAACTGTACTCCAGTGCACTCTCCGTAGCTTTGATTAATCCAGAGGCCCGGGCTAATACTCCGGGGACATGGGTTCAAATCCCGCAACAGCAACTGCTGAAATTTAAATTCAATTCGCAAATTTTAAAATCTGGAACTGAAAGCTAATCTCAGTAACGGTGCCCATGAAACCATTGTCGGGAAAAAAAACATCTGGTTCACTCATGCCCTTTAGGGAAGGAAATCTGCCATCCTTAGCCGGTCTGGCCTACACGTGACTCAGAGCCACAGCAATGTGGTTGACTCTCAACTGCCCTCGGGCAACTAGGGATGGGCAATTGTTGAAAAAGGGCAGAAGCCCGAGTGGCGTGAAAACCAACAGAATCCTGCGTGTCCTTGGAAGTGTTCTTAATCCTTTCATGGGATGTGGCAAGGCCACATTCCAAGGCCACTGCTGGTCTTTGATCGAGACTCTTCTCCCCCAGTGTGCTGCTTCCAGTAGCTGCAGCGGTGCTGCTTTCCCACTTGCAGGATTCTGTTGGTTTTCATGTTACTCAGGCTTCTGCCCTTCTGTTGCCCTCACTCATCCACTTTCAACCCGCTTCCCAGGCTCTCTGACTGGACCACGCTCCACTATTCACCGATGCCACTACTCACCAGAGCTGGATTACCGAATGAATAATGGCTGGTCTTCGCTTCTCCTTGCCTCCTGACTTTCCATATACAACCCCCCAGCAGTGCGGTCACCGATACCCTGCCCCTCCAGCAGCTCCTGGGTTTACTTGCCCTTCACACTGGTCTCTGAAACCAGACTATAGTTTGTTGGTGCTCCACACAACCTTAAAAATAACTCTGCCCCAGCTCAGAATCTATGAAATCTCTCTGTCCTCTCTCTCACACCTCTCTCTCACAGTAAGAAGTTTAACAACACCAGGTTAAAGTCCAACAGGTTTATTTGGTAGCAAAAGCCACACAAGCTTTCGGAGCCCCAAGCCCCTTCTTCAGGTGAGTGGGAATTCTGTTCACAAACAGGGCATATAAAGACACAGACTCAATTTACATGAATAATGGTTGGAATGCGAATACTTACATCTAATCAAGTCTTTAAAGATACAAACTACGTGAGTGGAGAGAGCATCAAGACAGGCTAAAGAGATGTGTATTGTCTCCAGACAGGACAGCCAGTGAAACTCTGCAGGTCCAGGCGGGCTGTGGGGGTTACAGATAGTGTGACATGAACCCAATATCCCGGTTTAGGCCGTCCTCATGTGTGCGGAACTTGGCTATCAGTCTCTGCTAGGCGACTCTGCGCTGTCGTGTGTCGTGAAGGCCGCCTTGGAGAACGCTTACCCGAATATCAGAGGCCGAATGCCCGTGACCGCTGAAGTGCTCCCAAACAGGAAGAAAACAGTCTTGCCTGGTGATTGTCGAGCGGTGTTCATTCATCCGTTGTCGCAATGTCTGCATGGTTTCCCCAATGTACCATGCCTCGGCGCAGAGTCGCTGAGCAGAAACTGATAGCCAAGTTCCGCACACATGAGGACGGCCTCAACCCGGATATTGGATTCATGTCACACTATCTGTAACCCCCACAGCTTGCCTGGACCTGCAGAGTCTCACTGGCTGTCATGTCTGGAGACAATACACATCTCTTTAACCTGTCTTAATGCTCTCTCCACTCACATTGTTTGTATCTTAAAGACTTGATTAGCTGTAAGCATTCGCATTCCAACCATTATTCATGTAAATTGAGTCTGTGTCTTTATATGCCCTGTTTGTGAACAGAATTCCCACTCGCCTGAAGAAGGGGCTTGAGGCTCCGAAAGCTTGTGTGGCTTTTGCTACCAAATAAACCTGTTGGACTTTAACCTGGTGTTGTTAAACTTCTTACTGTGTTTACCCCAGTCCAACGCCGGCATCTCCACATCATGACTCTCTCTCACAACCAGGACGGAGATGTCCTAAGCCATGGCTGAGACAATGTGCATGCACATTTTGGCAACAGAGCCTGTTACTGCTTGGGGCGGCACGGTGGCACAGTGGGTTAGCACTGCTGCCTCACAGCGCCAGGGACCCAGGTTCGATTCCCAGCTTGGGTCACTGGGCAATACACTGATCCACAGAGTAGTTTTTTTTGAATTAGACACATCTGGTCCAAGTTTCAGCTAAACTACTGTCTTCAGTGCAGTTATAAGTCTTGGGCTACCGACAATAATTTACTTACGGGAAGGCCAGGGATAAATATCTTCACATAGAGCTGCGTTAAACTGCAAAGAAAAATAAAAGATGATGCTGTGGACAATAGGGTAACAACAGATCGCCAATAGTAAACTCAAAACACAAGCAGAAAGGTTATATAATGATCAAACCATATAGAATCATAGACTCCTACAGTGCAAAAGGAGGCCATTCGGCCCATCGACCCTGCACCGACCACAATCCTGCCCAGGCTCTATCTCCTTAACCCCATATATTGACTCTAATAATCCCCCTGACACTAAGGGACAATTTACCATGGCCAATGCACCTAACCAGCACGTCTTTAGGATCGTGGGAGGAAACCCATGCAGACAGGGGGAGAACGTGCAAACGCCACACAGACAGTGACCCAAGCTGGGAATCGAACCCGGGTCCCTGGCGCTGTGAGGCATGATGTGGAGATGCCAGCGTTGGACTGGGGTGAACACAGTAAGAGTTTTAACAACACCAGGTTAAAGTCCAACAGGTTTATTTGGTAGCAAATACCATAAGCTTTCGGAGCGCTGCTCCTTCGTCAGATGGAGTGGAAATCTGCTCTCAAACAAGGCACAGAGACACAAAATCAAGTTACAGAATACTGATTAGAATGCGAATCCCTACAGCCAGCCAGATCTTAAAGATACAGTCAATGTGAGTGGAGGGAGCATTAAGCACAGGTTAAAAAGAGATGTGTATTGTCTCCAGACAGGACAGCCTGCAAGTCCAGGAGGCAAGCTGTGGGAGTTACTGATAATGTGACATAAATCCAACATCCCGGTTAGGCCTTCACGACACACGACAGCGCAGTCGCCGAGCAGAAACTGATAGCCAAGTTCCGCACACATGATGTGGTTTACAAGTGTAAGTGCCATTGTTAATGGGCGACACGATGGTTAGCACAGCTGCCTCACAGAGCCAGGGACCCGGGTTCAATTCCCAGCTCGGGTCACTGTCTGTGTGGAGTTTGCACGTTCTCCCAGTGTCTGTGTGGGTTTCCTCCGGGTGCTCCGTTTCCTCCCACAGTCTGAAAGGCGTATAGGTTAGGTGGATTGCCCCTTAGTATCACAAAGATGTGTAGGTGAGGTGGATTGTGTTCCTTTGTTAAGAGCCCTTAGTTCACCCAACATTTCTAACCAATTGGACAGTACGTGGCCAGTGGTCTATGTTTTCCCAATGCTGGATTTCAGATGGTTCTCGGAACCAAGATGCATTGGTTAGGTGGATTGGCCATGCTAAATTGCCCCTTTGTGTCCCAAGATGTGCAGGTTAGGTGGATTGGCCATGGTAAATGAGTGGAGATATGAGCAGAGGGGAAGGCCTGGGTAAGATGCTCTTTCAGAGAGTCAGTGCAGACTCGATGGGCCGGATGGCCTCTTTCTGCACTGTTGGGATTCTATGATTCTCCCTCTATTAAATGTGAGGAATGGTATGAGAGACCTTCCATCCCATGACCCAGCTGCCTCATGTGCTCCAAGTTGCTCCATTAGCCCGAGCTCCAAGGTGATCTTTTACACGCAAAAACACCACCAGAAGATGGAAGGACACTCACTTGGCCACCTCGGGGGGCTGCTTGAAAGCCAACAGGACGTGCTCGATGTTTATGAAGAGCGCCCAGCAGGGGAAGCAGGTTATCATGAGAATGAGAATCCCTCTTTGGAGAATCACCCCAATTCGCTTCAAGTTCTTGCTGCCGTACGTCTGAAAAATCAGAATAAAAATAAACTTTTTGCTTCCGTTGCGAAGTTGCATGGGCTTTTGTATCGATTACGTAACTCCATCGGATACAATTACTTCTCTCAAATGACTAGCTATAACAAAATACTTTCCAACAAAAAAAAACTCGTAACTCACACTCTTTGTGTAACATTATCTTGAAAGATTAGACTGTGTTCATTGAAAAGGGGAGGTTCAGATGATAAGTCCAAAAGGGAATGTTACAATCCAAGAAACTGCAAGGAAACTGCTTTCTAAAAAAGATACATCGACCCCAAGTGGACTGACTCCTGGTTCTTATGGCATTGAATATTCAATGCCTTGTTACGCAAGAAGTTGTTTAGCCTGTGGGAAAGAGTCTCGTGACTAGTATTTTCTGTTGTCCGGGGTGATGGGGAGATAAAGCAAACAGCCTGTATAGTCTCCAGCCTCAAAATGTTTGAGATTTGTTCGTTGGAGGATGGTGCGGTGATTAAAACAATGAGTAATAGGTAATATGTTTCAGTTCGTTTAAGACTCATTTAGAGACGGCCCTCTCCTGGTCTCTCTATAGGGTGTCCCGCCTCTGCACCACTTCATCGAGCATTCTGGCGAGAGCTCCCTCTGAAAAGCGTGGTGCTGCCTTCTGCCCTGCCATCCCCTGCAGAACAATGATGTGGAGATGCCGGTGTTGGACTGGGGTGGGGCACAGTAAGAAGTCTCCCAGCACCAGGTTAAAGTCCAACAGGTTTATTTGGAATCACGAGCTTTCGGAGCGCTGCCCCTTCATCAGGTGAGTCACCTGATGAAGCAGCATCATGTGTGAGCATCGCTCAGCTGATGAAGGAGCAGAGCTCCGAAAGCTCGTGATTCCAAATAAACCTGTCGGCCTTTAACCTGGTGTTGTGAGACTTCTTATTGTGGAACCAGTGCTGGGGAGACGTTTGTATGGAGCTCCCTGTTTCTTCAGAAGGAACTCTTCAGATGCAGACAATAAAAATATAACAAAAAAACTTTATTAAACTCTTTCTTTGATTTATAAGTTTGAAGTAAGAAACATCATTACTCCCAACTTGGGGCCTCGCCCTGGGCCACTCCAAGCTCCACACAATTCCCAACAGGTTCTCATTTATAGTGAGTCAGCTGACCATCACATCATTCTGTCATTGGTTCCATGGTTTACTGGGTCAGCTGACCCTTACAGCTTGTTACCATTGGTCACATTACATCCAATAGACAGTTGTCACTGGTTACATTCTAAAACTCCCCAGTGCTTGCAGCAGTTAAGTTATTGTCGGGTTGGGCGAATCAGAGGGAACGCGCCATTGGAGCAGCGTAATTCTCGTGGACATAAAAATTATTCCTAAAGAGCCATAAGATTTCAGATCCAAAGCAAGCCAAATACTCCAAATACAATGGCAAATACTCCAATTTTCACACATTAACCAACACACTGCCATTTTTTGGGATTTTACCCCATGCCGACACTATAGTTAAGAAAGCCCACCAACGCCTCTACTTTCTCAGAAGACTAAGGAAATTTGGCATGTCCACTATAACTCTCACCAACTTTTACAGATGCACCATAGAAAGCATCCTTTCTGGTTGTATCACAGCTTGGTCTGGCTCCTGCTCTGCCCAAGACCACAAGAAACTACAAAGGGTCGTGAACGAAGCCCAATCCATCACACAAACCAGCCTCCCATCCATTGACTCTGTCTACACTTCCCGCTGCCGCGGAAAAGCAGCCGGCATAATTAAGGATCCCACGCACCCCGGACATTCACTCTTCCACCTTCTCCCGTTGGGAAAAAGATACAAAAGTCTGAGGTCACGTACCAACTGACTCAAGAACAGCTTCTTCCCTGCTGCCATCAGACTTTTGAATGGACTTACCCTGCATTAAGTTGATCTTTCTCTACACCCTAGCTATGACTGTAACACTACATTCTGCACTCTCTCCTTTCCTTCTCTATGAACGGTATGTTTTGTCTGTATAGCGTGCAAGAAACAATGCTTTTCACTGTATGTTAATACATGTGACAATAATAAATCAAATCAAGGAGTTTGACATTTAATAAATGTAATAAAAAGAGATATCTTGGTTGTTTCACAGGGACACTGGCCAGAAGCAGGGCTGGGGAATGTGGACATGGCCAGTTTGAGCTGTTTGGACGACAGGTGACTTGGCAGGCTCCAGGTATACATCACACATTCAGACACAAAGTTAACAGTTAACTTGCCTCCTGATCCTTTCACAGGCGAGTCTCCTTCTATGTGTAGTCCACAGAGTGGAAGAGTTAATTACTAGGGAGCATAGGTTTAAGGTGCGAGGGGCAAGGTTTAAAGGAGATGTATGAGGCAAGTTTGTTTTTTTACACAGAGGGTGGTGGGTGCCTGGAACTCGCTGCCGGGGGAGGTAGTGGAAGCAGATACATTGGTAACTTTTAAGGGGCGCCTTGACAAATACATGAATAGGATGGGAATGGAGGGATATGGTCCCTGGAAGGGTAGGGGGTTTTAGTTCAGTCGGGCAGCACGGTCGGTGCAGGCTTGGAGGGGCCGAAGGGCCTGTTCCTGTGCTGTAATTTTCTCTGTTCTTCGAATTGATTTGCGTCCCGTTTGCTGACGGTACAGCATGCAGTGCGGCATCCTGGGTGGTGAGTCGGGCAACTGAACTGAACCGAAGCAGGAGCAGAATGCTGGGGCCAGGGGGTTCAGGAAACAAATGAAATAATTTTCCGTAACATCTTCAAGCAGCCGGGTCACGGAAATTCAGGCATTTGAACAACAGAAATCAGGAGAAACTCTTCCTGTTGCTTCTTTGTACTTTGTCTTGCAGACACATCAAAGCAGCCGGCATAATTAAGGACCCCACGCACCCCGGACATTCTCTCTTCCACCTTCTTCCGTTGGGAAAAGGATACAAAAGTCTGAGATCAGGCACCAACCGACTCGAGAACAGCCTCTTCCCTGCTGCCATCAGACTTTTGAATGGACCTACCTCGCATTAAGTTGATCTTTCCCTACACCCTAGCTATGACTGTAACACTACATTCTGCACTCTCTCCTTTCCTTCTCTATGAACGGTATGCTTTGTCTGTATAACGCGCAAGGAACAATTCTTTTCACTGTATGCTAATATATGTGACAATAATAAATCAAATCAAAATCATGCAGGAGTATGGGGTCAGCTTCCACAGGTATGGACGCAACATTCAGTACTCCCGGGTTCCATAGTTGCCATGGCATCGTCAGCTGTTTGTTGAGTGTCAGTAACTTTCTCAACATAACCGACACCCGCCACCAGCTACCTGCTTCCGTAGTGCAGTGATTATCTCATCTGCTTAACACGCAGAAGGCACTGGGATCGAGCCTTTGTGGAATCAATGTTCTTATAGGGCGACAGGGTGGCACAATGGTTAGCACTGCTGCCTCACAGTGCCAGGGACCCGGGTTCAATTCCCGGCTTGGGTCACTGTCTGTGCAGAGTTTGCACATTTTCCCCGTGTCTGCGTGGGTTTCCTCCGGGTGCTCCGGTTTCCGCCCACAGATGTGGTTAGGGTGCATTGGCCGTACTCAATTCTCCCTCAGTGTACCTGAACAGGCGCCAGAGTGTGGCGACTAGGGGGATTTTCACAGTGACTTCACTGCAGTGTTAATGTAAGCCTACTTGTGACACTAATAAATAAACTTTAAACTTCAGATACGCTGACATTGATTGGATCCCTCGCGCTGTCTCTCGAGGAGGAAATCCTCCCAGCCACTTTCCACTACAATTATCTCATTAGCATTCAAACACTAAAACACAAACGCTAGCCAGACAAGAGAAGGGATAAAAAAAAACAACCAAAAAAAAACCCGACAAGGAACTTACATTCTTACACAGCTTGTTGATAGCGAGCCTTGCTCTTTCACAGATGCTGCACATGAGGTAATTATACTTCATAATATTATTGGAGCCCATTATTATTCCAGTGACACAGAGGCAGTATAAATGTTGAGTGCTGAGCTCCCTGTGAAAATGTTACACAGCTACCAATTATTAAACCACCTTCCGCTGTCATTATGATTTATCATGAAGCCACTGATGGCCCTTTAAAAACATTAAACTTAAAACCTTGGCACATTTCATCCTCCCTTCAGCTGCTCCAACCCATTGGTGTGTAATGTTGATGGACTCTTGACCTGAACAAAACTTCAAACAACCTATCCAACTAGACCATTAATTCCAGTTCCAAGGTATTGCGTGTTCTATGAACTTGGACAGCTTCATTGCATTTCAAGGCCCAATTAAAGCTGCAATTTTGCAGTGGGCCAAAATTTCCAAGTGACTGACTGTTCCATACTAAATGGCCTGGCTCCTCGCCCAGATAATCCAAATGGAAGTCATCATCAGTAGCCCCTCAAAGTCAAGGACACTGTCCGCAGGCTTGCTGAGTCTTCCGATGACTGGGGAGCCCGATTCTGGATCCACATGTTCTGCCGCAGTGGGGGCCATGTTGTTCCGTGGGGTGGGGAGGCGGGGGAGGGGTGGATTTCACAGCCCTTACTGGGTCTGTCGGCTTCCCTCTACTTCCTCGGCCACTCTGCCTCACTGTCGAGTCATAGAATCCCTACAGTGCAGCAGGAGGCCATTCGACCCATCGAGTCTGCACTGAGCACAATCCCACCCAGGCCCTATTCCCGTAACCCCACACATTTACCCTGCCAGTCCGCCTGACACTAGGGTTAATTCAACATGGCCAATCCACCTAACCTGCAAGTCTTTGGAGGATGGGAGGAAACTGGAGCACCCGGAGGAAACCCACGCAGACACGGGGAGAATGTGCAAACTCCACACAGATAGTGACCCAAGCCGGGAATCAAACCCAGGTCCCTGGTGCTCTGAGGCAGCATTGCTAACCACTGTGCCATCGAGTCGCTGGAGGGGTAGGAGAAAACACCTTGCTGGACCATGTGTAGCTGTGCCAAGTGGTCTGTAGCCTCCTCCCCCCAGTCAATGGCATCAGTGGCCTCTGGGATTTTGGGGTGGCATTGAGCATATCCTTATACCTGTTCCATTGGCCGCCCTTAGAGGCTTGGCCAATGGAGAGTTGGGAGAAGAGAACCAGTCGAGGGAGACAGTTATGAGGCACCCGGACACGATGGCCACTCCATCGGAGTTGGTTCCACTGCTGGCACATGCAGCTTCATGGAGGATACGAGCGTTGGTCCAGTGATCCGCCCATTTGATCACCAGGATTTGATGCGAGCACCACGGATGGAAGCTCTTAAGGATCTTAACGTGGCGCCTACCAACAGCCCAGGTTTCGCTATGGTGATGTACTTCCATTGAGGAAGTCCAACACATTTGGATTACCATGGCCTCCTCGTTATGATGAAATCACACCAACCAGTAGTAATCATTTGACCTTTCGAGCATTCATGGCCATTTGAAGCAACCTAACTGGTCCTTCATAATCACAGAACTGTTTTATTGCTGCCAAACTCATTCACTGCTGGTAAATACATGACCAATTAAACATGGAACAGTGCCCCGCGGCAAGGCACAGAAGGAAGCGCAGGACTAACGGTGTTGCGGTTTACACATTAATGGTTTATGGATGTCCTTTGCAGTAACCTCTGTTCATTTGTTTTAAAGGCTGCATTTGGTTAAGGGCAGCGAGGTGACTTAAGAATCTCAGCCAACGTTGATCTGCAGTGACCACGTGCCAGGAGACCATCAGTCATGACAGCGCAGGGGGAATTTCAACTGATTCTTTGAAAATAACTTTCTGCTACACAAACAAAAAAGGGCTACTGGGTCATCAAATAGAACGCAAGTCACGGGGGCACAGTGGTTAGCACTGCTGCCTCACAGCGCCAGGGACCCGGGTTCCATTCCCAGCTCGGGTCACTGTCTGTGTGGAGTCTGCACATTCTCCTCGTGTCTGCGTGGGTTTCCTCCGGGTGCTCCGGTTTCCTCCCACAGTCTGAAAGACGTGCTGGTTAGGTGCATTGGCCGTGCTAAATTCTCCCTCAGTGTACCCGAACAGGCGTCGGAGTGTGGCGACTAGGCGATTTTCACAGTAGCTTCATTGCAGTGTTAATGTAAGCCTACTCGTGACACTAATAAATAAACAAACTTTTAAACTAGGTGGGAAGAGTTCAAAATCCTCACCGTCTCTATGATAAATTTATAACGGAGATATGTCATGTAGGCTGATGAGTATTGTACACTTTGGCTCTTATGGGTGCTGGGATTACAAAGGAGACCTTCAAACAGTGACGCAAGAGGACAGGCGAGCTTTGGACCCGATTCCCAACGTCAAACAGTTATAAAACTTTTGAGCCAACGGCTTTCACCCTGGAAAAGGGAGTGTCAAAGAATCACTTTCAAAGAGTGCATTAAACAGTAAAGTTAAAGTTTAAAGTTTATTCTTTAGTGTTACAAGTAGGTTTACATTAACACTGCAATGAAGTTACTGTGAAAATCCTCTAGTTGCCACACTCTGGCACCTGTTCAGGTACACGGAGGGAGAATTTAGCACGGCCAATGCACCTAACCAGCACGTCTTTCCGACTGTGGGAGGAAACCGGAGCACCCGGAGGAAACCCACGCAGACACGGGGAGAACATGCAGGCTCCACACAGACAGTGACCCAAGCCAGGAACCAAACCCGGTCCCTGGCACTGTGAGGCAGCAGGGCTAACCACTGTGCCACCTGGAAATGGGAATAGGCAAAATTGGAATATTACTATAAAAGGCAGGTAGAGAAGGTAGTCAAGAGGTCATTTGGAATGCTTGCCTTTATCAGCCGGGGCATTAACTTTAAAAATTGGCAAGTCATGTTGCAGCTTTATAGAACATTAGTTAGGCCGCACTTGGAATACAGTGTTCAATTCTGGTCGCCACACTACCAGAAGGATGTGGGGGTTTTGGAGAGGGTGCAGAAAAGATTTACCAGGATGTTGCCTGGTATGGAGGGCATTAGCTATGAGGAGAGGTTGGAGAAACTTGGTTTGTTCTCACTGGAACAATGGAGGTTGAGGGGAGACCTGATAGAAGTCTACAAGATTATGAGAGGCATGGACAGAGTGGATAGTCAGAAGCTTTATCCCAGGGTGGAAGAGTCAATTACTAGGGGGCACAGGTTTAAGGTGCGAGGGGTAAGGTTTAAAGGAGATGTACGAGGCAAGTTGTTTACACAGAGGGTGGTGGGTGCCTGGAACTCGCTGCTGGGGGAGGTAGTGGAAGCAGATACGATAGTGAATTTTAAGCAGTGTCTTGACAAGTACATGAATAGGATGGGAATAGAGGGATATGGTCCCCGGAAGGGCAGGGGGTTTTAGTTCAGTCAGGCAGCATGGTCGGTGCAGGCTTGGAGGGCCAGAGGGCCTGTTCCTGTGCTGTAATTTTATTTGTTCTTTGTAAGGGTATAGTTTGCATTGCAATAATATTACTATACAAGGGTTGAGTTTCATTATAAAAATATTACTATACAAGGGTATACTTGCATTAGGAGAATATTACTATGCAAAGGTATACTTGCATGATCAGATTCCTATACAAGGTTGGGACCACTGCAGTTATATCACACTTTTAACATAGCAAAACAGCACCTGGCACTTCACAGGAATGATCAAAATGAAAATTGACACCAAGGAGATATTAGAGCAATTAACAAAACTTTGCTCAAAGATGCAGATTTGACAGTTAAAGAGACAAATTTAGAAGAGAAATCGGAAAGCTGTTAATTACGCACAGTGAGTGTAAACTATTGAAATAGGTTTCCACATCGGATTGTGAAGGCATTTTGCAGTTTGGAATCATTTCCCATTAATCTTCCTTGCCTGGATCGATCCAGTCAGTAATGGAATAGCAGGAATTTATTGACCTGTGGATTGTAGTAAATTTACTTTTAATGGCATTCTGTGCTGGCACAAAGGCGATGAGCAAGTAACTAGTATTTAAATCTTTAAAATGAACCTTTCACTGTTCATAGAATCATAACATCTACAGTGCAGAAGGAGGCCATTCAGCCCATCGAGCCTGCACCAACAGCAATCCCCCCCAGGTCCTATGCCGTAGCCCCACGTATTCACCCTCCTAATCTCCCCGACACTAAGGGGCAATTTAGCGTGGCCAATCCACCTAACCCGCACATCTTTCGGACTGTGGGAGGAAACCGGAGCACCCGGAGGAAACCCACGCAGACACAGGGAGAACGTGCAGACTCCACACAGACAGTGACCCAAGTCAGGAATCAATCCCAGGTCCCTGATGCTATGAGACAGCAGTGCTAACCACTGTGCCACTGTACTGCCTGTTAAATATATACCCCAATTAAAGAGTAATTACAAAAGTCTATCTATCATAATCTTGGCTGTAAAAGAGGTTTTGTTTGAATTTATAGAATCAGTAAGAAGTTTAACAACACCAGGTTTAAACAGAGAACTCACCTGAGGAAGGGGCTTAAGGCTCCGAAAGCTTGTGTGGCTTTTGCTACCAAATAAACCTGTTGGACTTTAACCTGGTGTTGCTAAACTTCTGCGTTTACCCCAGTCCAACGCCGGCATCTCCACATCATTTATAGAATCACACAGTGCAGAAGGAGGCCATTTGACCAATCGAGTCTGCACTAACCCAATCCCACAATCCTATGCATTTACCCTCGCTCGTCCCCCTGACACTAAGGGCAATTTATATGACCAAACTAACTCTCACATTCCTTGGGAAACACATTAATTATTGAAACTGGAGACAGTGAGCGACTGTGGCATAACTGGCGCTGTGTTGTGTACTACAAGGCAAATTAGTGGAACAAATGAGCTTGGGAATCAGTAAAACATTGCATTTGCATTACAGTCAGCACAGGTTAGAATTAGCATAGAAATCAGTATATTTACCCTCACATCCAAATGGGAGAATTACAGTAAAAAACATTAAGGGGAAAGTAACTCTATTAGAGATTCATTTGTGGTATAGTCAGGGTGGTGCGTTTACCTGAGATATAAGCGTGTCACATGCTGAACACAACCCGACACCTATAGAAATACCCGATATGTTTATAACCTGCGGCAAAGAAACATACAACACATCATATTGTTGCAGGCACCATAGAATTGCGACAGTTTATTTATTAGTGTGACAAGTAGGCTTGCATTAACACTGCAATGAAGCTACTGTGAAAATCCCCTAATCACACAACCTCAGTTTTGCAACAGGATCGCACACTTCACACAGCGCAGCACTCACTCAGTTCTGTAATGGGAGCGCACCTCTGACGGAGCAGCATCCCCTCAGTTCTGTAATGGGAGCACACACCTCTGACGGAGCAGCACCCCCTCAGTTCTGTAATGGGAGCGCACACCTCAGAGCAGCACCCCCTCAGTTCTGTAATGGGAGTGCACCTCTGACAGAGCAGCACCCCCTCAGTTCTGTAATGGGAGCGCACACCTCTGACAGAGCAGCACCCCCTCAGTTCTGTAATGGGAGCGCACACCTCTGACGGAGCAGCACCCCCTCAGTTCTGTAATGGGAGCGCACACCTCTGACAGAGCAGCACCCCCTCAGTTCTGTAATGGGAGCGCATCTCTGACAGAGCAGCACCCCCTCAGTTCTGTAATGGGAGCGCACACCTCTGACGGAGCAGCACCCCCTCAGTTCTGTAATGGGAGTGCACCTCTGACAGAGCAGCACCCCCTCAGTTCTGTAATGGGAGCGCACCTCTGACAGAGCAGCACCCCCTCAGTTCTGTAATGGGAGCATTGGGCTGAACTCAAGACTGTGGAATGGGACTTGAACCCACTGCCTCTGACTCAGAGGTGTGTTATTCGCTGAGTCACACCTACCACAGGATCTCGGAGAGACTTGTCCCCTCCGTACTGAAGGTCAAGGGCAGTGCTTATCGCTCCTGACAACAGCTAGATCAGCAAAGGGAAATGACTGAATCCAAGAAACTCTTGAGCTGCTTGGCTCAGTGATATCATTCAGATCTGTTTTGCATTTGTAAAAAGCACTTGACCTGTTAATAAACTCATTGTTATAAATCAGGGGTGTCACAGTGGTTAGCACTGCTGCCTCACAGCACCAGGGACCAGGGTTCGATTCCCGGCTTGGCTCCCTGTCTGTGCTGAGTCTGCACGTTCTCCCCGTGTCTGCGTGGGTTTCCTCTGGCTTCCTCCCGCAGTCGGAAAGACAAAGAAACATAAAAGATAGGAGGAGGCCATTTGGCCCTTCGAGCCTGCTCTGCCATCTGTTACGATCATGGCTGATCGTCCAACTCAATAGCCTCATTCATCCTGCTTTTCCCTCCATAACCTTTGATCCCATTTGCCCCAGACGTGCATGTTAGGTGCATCGGCCGTGCTAAATTCCCCCTGGGGGTCCCCGAACAGACGCCGGAGTGTGGCGGCTAGGGGATTTTCACAGTAACTTCATTGCAGTGTTAATGTAAGCCTACTTGTGACACAATAAACTCAAACCTTAAACAGTTATTGCTATACAATAAATCACTGCAGATATACTTACAGCTGTGGCAAGTGAAACAGCATCCAACTCTACTTTTCCTAAATGTCCACAGAATATGGAGCTGACGACACTTATATTAATTATCATCAGGTGCGAGAAAAACTATAAAGAAAAGTGAAATTGGTCATTAGGATTCATTTGAACACATGTTTAAACCAGACTTTATAGTGTGATGGAATACTGCCCACAGGTCTGGGGAAACGTAAAGTTATTCAGTCTGGTCATAAGAACTCGGGTGACATGGTGGCACAGTGGTTAGCACTGCTGCCTCACAGCGCCAGGGACCCAGGTTCAATTCCCGGCTTGGGTCACCGTCTGTGTGGAGTTTGCACATTCTCCCCATGGGTTTCCTCCCGGTGCTCCGGTTTCCTCCCACAGTCCAAAGATGTGCGGGTTAGGTGCATTGGCCGTGCTAAATTGCCCCTTAGTGTCAGGGGATGCGTAGGTTAGAAGGATTAGCAGGGTAAATATGTGGGGTTAGGGAGATAGGACTGGTTGGATTGCTGTCGGTGCAGGCTCGATGGGCCAAATGGCCTCCTTCGGCAATGTAGGGATTCTATTTAAGAAAAATAAATTGGTTTTGTTGTTCTAAACTCTCGGTTCAATGTTACTGGAAATAGTAACAAGTACAGCTCTACTTTACACAGATATAGGCTCGTGAATTGCCATCAACAATAAACGAATTAGAATTCATAGATTACAGAATTCTTTCGGTGCGGAAGGAGGCCATTCGGCCCATCGAGCCTGCACCAACCACAATCACACCCAGGCCCTATCCCCATAATTTACCCTAGCTAGTCCCCCCCTGGCACTAAGGGGCAATTCAGCATGGCCAATCCACCTAATCCGCACATCTTTGGACTGTGGGAGGAAACCGGAGCACCCGGAGGAAACCCACGCAGACACGGGGAGAACGTGCAAACTCCACACAGAGTCACCCAAGCAGGAATCGAACGCGGGTCCCTGGCGCTGTGAGACCGCAGTGCTAACCACTGTGCCACCGTGCCGCCCCATTACATGTTTACATGCACAATGTGCATTCCGTTTAAAGTAAACCAATCTCAACAGCAATAACAATCAGCGAAAGCAAATGTTTCATCACTAGTACAGATTACGGAAATGAAACTGCAGAGCAAGCCTCCAGAGCAATTTTGGCACTTAAACTAATTAGTTAAGATGTTTTTTTTTTAGAAAGGATGTGAAATTTTTTCATAAAGTGCAGAGAAAATCACTGGAATGATACCAAGGGCACTGGACTTAGGTGTCGCAGTGGTTAGCACTGTTGCCTCACAGCGCCAGGGACTCGGGTTTGATTCCCGGCTCAGGTCACTGTCTGTGCGGAGTCCGCACATTCTTCCTTGTGACTGCATGGGTTTCCTCTGGGTGCTCCGGTTTCCTCCCACAGACCGAAAGACGTGCTGGTTAGGGTGCATTGGCCGTGCTAAATTCCCCCTCAGTGTTACCCGAACAGGCGCCGGAGTGTGGCGACTAGGGGATTTTCAGTAACTCCATTGCAGTGTTAATACAAGCCTACACTACTAAATAAACTTAGTTACATGGAGAGATGGGAAGCTTGAATTGGTCACCTTAGAGCAGTGAAGGTTAAGAGAATTCACAGAGTTCAAAATTATAACAGGGTTTTGATTGAGTAAATAAGGAGAACTGTTTCCAGGGGTTGCAAGGTCAGTAACTAAAGGGATTTAAGGAAATTGTTAGCAAAAGCTAGCTGAGGATTTGTTTTTATATAAGCAGTGTGTTGTAATCTAGTGCTGCCTGAAAGAGCGGTGGAAACACATTCAACAATAACATGAAAAGGAATCACGGGGAAAAAAACTCTACACAAAGAAATATGGTTGTGCTGATTGGAGGTCAATTATCTCAGGTTCAGGACTTCGTGTGCAGACTCGATGGGCTGAATGGCCTCCTTCTGCATTTCCATGGTTCTGAGAGCAGGTCAGAGACTAGGAATCCTGCAGTGAGTAACTCACCTCCCGACTTCCTAAAGCCTGTCCATCATCTACAAGGCACAAGTCAGGAGTGTGATGGGATACTCTCTACAATTCCAACAATACTCAAGAAGCTTGACATCACCCAGGACAATGTAGCACACTTCATTGGCAGCCCATCCACAAACATCCACTCCCTCCACCACCGACGCACAGTGACAACCGTGTGTACCATCTACAAGCTGCACTGCAGCAACTTGCCAAGGCTACTTAGTCAGCACCTCCCAAACCCACGACCACTCCCATCTAGAAGGGCAAGGGCAGCAAGTTATTTAAGAATGTTTTTAAGGCTCCTTAACCACACCACCTTCCTCCGTCCACCTGTTACAAATGCAGCAGCCCCGATTTGCACAGGGCAAGACCACAGCAACAGATGGAATGAATAACCAGTTAAACTGGATTTGACGCTAAAGGTTAAGCCTGTGCTATTAACTCCTCATGATGTGGAGTTGCCGGCGGTGGACTAGGGGGGGGGGGCAGAGTAAGTAGTCTCACAACACCAGGTTAAGTAGTCTCACAACACCAGGTTAAAGTCCAACAGGTTTATTTGGTGGCACGAGCTTTCGGAGCGCTGCTCCTTCATCAGGTGAGTGCCAGGAGGGTGACTGTGTGGAGTTTGCACGTTCTCCCCATGTCTGCGTGGGTTTCCTCCCACAATCCAAAGGTGTGCGGGTTAGGTTGATTGGCTATGCTAAATTGTCCCTTAGTGTCAGGGGGATTAGCAGGGTGGGGTTACAGGGATAGGGCCTGGGTGGGATTGTGGTTGGTGTAGGTTCGAGGGGCCAAATGGCCGCCTTCTGCGCTGTAGGGGTTCTATGAACACTTGAGGGAGGGCAATGGGTGGTTTTTGGTTAAGGTGGTTTTTGGTTAAGGTGGCCTTTGGTCAAGATCAAGTCACGGCTTCTGGAGCCAATGTTGAGGGCCACTGCCTCTTGACTACCCCTTGTGTTGCCTGCCCTGATGGTGGGGCAGGACGTTCCCAGACATGGAGGAATCTGGATCTCTGGCTGAAAGCTATGACGCTGAGTGTGAATACTTTCTAAATGTGGACATTGGGACGTTATAAACAAATATACAAGCAAATAGAGAGAGATTTGAAAGAGAAAGAGATGGAGCCTCAGGCCTTTTACCCACTCTCTAAAGCAGGAGATTTTTATCCTCTCCCTAAACAAAGCTGGGAGATAGCTAAGTTCTGCACATGAGGACGGCCTCAACCGGGATCTTGGGTTCATGTCACACTATCTGTAAACCCCACGACTTGCCTGGGCTTGCAAAATCTCACTAACTGTCCTGGCTGGAGACAATACACATCTCTTTAACCCATGCTTAACTCTCTCTCCACTCACATTGTCTGTACCTTTAAGACTTGATTACCTGTAAAGACTCGCATTCCAACCATTATTTTGCAATTGAGTTTGTGTCCTTGTGCAAGAATCACAAGGAGTTGGTTTGCAGGTGCAGCAGATAATTAAGGCGGCAAATGGAATTTTGTCCTTCATTGCTAGAGGGATGGAGTTTAAAAACAGCGAGGTTATGTTGCAGCTGTATAAGGTGCTGGTGAGGCCACACCTGGAGTACTGTGTAGAGTTTTGGTCTCCTTACTTGAGAAAGGATATACTGGCACTTGGAGGGGGTGCAGAGGAGATTCACTGGGTTGATTCCGGTGTTGAGAGGGTTGGCTTATGAGGGGAGACTGAGTAGACTGGGGCTATACTCACGGGAATTCAGAAGAATGAAGGGAGATCTTGTAGAAACATAAAAGATTATAAAGGGAATCGATAAGATAGAAGTAGGGAAGTTGTTTCCACTGGCAGGTGAAACTAGAACTAGGGGGCATAGCCTCAAAATAAGGGGGAGCAGATTTAGGACTGAGTTGAGGAGGAACTTCTTCACACAAAGGGTTGTGAATCTGTAGAATTCCCTGCCCAGTGAAGCAGTTGAGGCTACCTCATTGAATGTTTTTAAGGCAAGGATAGATACATTTTTGAACAGTAAAGGAATTAAGGGTTACGGTGAGCGGGCAGGTAAGTCATAGAATCATAGAAACCCTACAGTACAGAAAGAGGCCATTCGGCCCATCGAGTCTGCACCGACCACAATCCCACCCAGGCCCTACCCCCATATTCCTACATATTTACCCACTAATCCCTCTAACCTATGCATCTCAGGACAATTTTAGCATGGCCAATCAACCCAACCTGCACATCTTTGGACTGTGGGAGGAAACCGAAGCTCCCGGAGGAAACCCACGCAGACACGAGGAGAGTGTGCAAACTCCACACACAGCAAGGAGTCTAACAACACCACTAGCTTTCACGTTTGCTACCAAATAAACCTGTTGGACTTTAACCTGGTGTTGTTAGACTCCTTACTGTGTTTACCCCAGTCCAACGCCAGCATCTCCACATCAAAACTCCAAACAGACAGTGACCCAAGCCGGGAATCGAACCCAGGTCCCTGGAGCTGTGAAGCAACAGTGCTAACCACTGTGCCACCGTGCCACCCAAAGTGGAGCTGAGTCCACAAATAGATCAGCCGTGATCTTATTGAGTGGCGGAGCAGGCCCGAGGGCCCAGAGGGCCTGCTCCTAGTTCTTACGTGCCCTGTTTATGAACCCACCTCTCCACTCACCACGAAGGAGCGGCACCGCAAAAGCTCATGATGCCAAATAGACTACTGACTGTGCCCACCCCAGTCCAACACTGGCAACTCCACATCAAACACTGACAAAACTAGGGGAGGTAGGAGAGGGGTGGCCCCCTCCCTGACAAGGCTTGTGGGTGGGGAGGGGGGGGGGGGGGGGTGGGTGGGTGGGGAGGGAGGGGGGGGGGGTGGGTGGGGAAGGTTTCTGCCCCCTCTCTGAGGAAAGCAGGTGAGTGTTGGGTTTGGTGCAATGATTCACTCACCATGGGTCCAGCAAGCCGGGACAGCTCTCGGACATCCTTCCAGAAGCTGCGGCCAGTGACAGCAGCCACCCTGCTCAGCACCCAGCTGCCCGCTGCGGGACTGGCACCGCTGAAGCTCACATCACCAGCAGCCTGGGCCATGCCCGCTGCTGCCGGGGCTTTAACCAGGAGCAGGGGGCCGGGGCGGATTGAGGCTGCGGGGCGGGGAGTCTCGGAGCCGAGGCGGGGGACACAGGGTTGCAGCGCTGGCAGTTGCGGAGCCTCCAGTCTCTCAGTCCCGGCTCCAGGTGAAGCCCCGGACCACCTCCTCAATGGCCAGACACTCTGCCAATCACTCCCCTTCCTGCCCACCGGGCCCCGCCTCCCATTGACCACTCCCTCCACAGGCAGCCAATCAGCTCGGGCAGCTAGACCCCGCCTCTGCTGCAACATCCAATCAGGACTCTAACCAGGCACTAAGCCCCACCTCCACAATTCCCAACCCCATCATTTCCCCATTCTCCCCCACAATAACCCCACCCTCTGTCATTGCCCCATTCTCCCCCACAATTACCCCCCCCCTCTGTCACTGCCCCATTCCCCCCACAATAACCCCACCCTCTGTCATTTCCCCATTCCCCCCACAATAACCCCACCCTCTGTCATTGCCCCATTCTCCCCCACAATTACCCCACCCTCTGTCATTGCCCCATTCCCCACACAATAACCCCACCCTCTGTCATTGCCCCATTCTCCCCCACAATTACCCCACCCTCTATCACTGCCCCATTCTCCCCCACAATTACCCCATCCTCTATCACTGCCCCATTCTCCCCCACAATTACCCCCCCCTCTATCACTGCCCCATTCTCCC
This sequence comes from Mustelus asterias, assembly GCF_964213995.1. Classification (NCBI taxonomy): domain Eukaryota; kingdom Metazoa; phylum Chordata; class Chondrichthyes; order Carcharhiniformes; family Triakidae; genus Mustelus; species Mustelus asterias. The sequence goes on from NC_135812.1 coordinate 9,420,043, forward strand.
CCACAATTACCCCCCCTCTGTCACTGCCCCATTCCCCACACAATTACCCCACCCTCTATCACTGCCCCATTCCCCCCACAATTACCCCACCCTCTATCACTGCCCCATTCCCCCCACAATTACCCCACCCTCTATCACTGCCCCATTCTCCCCCACAATTACCCCCCCTCTGTCACTGCCCCATTCCCCACACAATTACCCCACCCTCTATCACTGCCCCATTCCCCCCACAATAACCCCCCCCTCTATCACTGCCCCATTCCCCCCACAATAACCCCCCCCTCTATCACTGCCCCATTCCCCCCACAATTACCCCACCCTCTATCACTGCCCCATTCTCCCCCACAATTACCCACCCTCTATCACTGCCCCATTCCCCCCACAATAACCCCACCCTCTATCACTGCCCCATTCCCCACACAATTACCCCACCCTCTATCAGTGCCCCATTCCCCCCACAATTACCCCACCCTCTATCACTGCCCCATTTCCCCCACAATTACCCCACCCTCTATCACTGCCCCATTCTCCCCCACAATTACCCACCCTCTATCACTGCCCCATTCCCCCCACAATAACCCCACCCTCTATCACTGCCCCATTCCCCACACAATTACCCCACCCTCTATCACTGCCCCATTTCCCCCACAATAACCCCACCCTCTGTCACTGCCCCATTCCCCACACAATTACCCCACCCTCTATCACTGCCCCATTCTCCCCCACAATAACCCCACCCTCTGTCACTGCCCCATTCTCCCCCACAATTACCCCACCCTCTATCACTGCCCCATTCTCCCCCACAATTACCCCACCCTCTGTCACTGCCCCATTCTCCCCCACAATTACCCCACCCTCTATCACTGCCCCATTCTCCCCCACAATTACCCCACCCTCTATCACTGCCCCATTCTCCCCCACAATTACCCCACCCTCTATCACTGCCCCATTCCCCCACAATAACCCCACCCTCTATCACTGGCCCATTCTCCCCCACAATTACCCCACCCTCTGTCACTGCCCCATTCCCCACACAATTACCCCACCCTCTATCACTGCCCCATTTCCCCCACAATTACCCCACCCTCTATCACTGCCCCATTCTCCCCCACAATTACCCCACCCTCTGTCACTGCCCCATTCCCCACACAATTACCCCACCCTCTATCACTGCCCCATTCCCCCCACAATAACCCCACCCTCTATCACTGCCCCATTCTCCCCCACAATTACCCCACCCTCTGTCACTGCCCCATTCTCCCCCACAATTAACCCACCCTCTATCACTGCCCCCTCCCCCACAATTACCCCCCCCACTGCCCCATCCCCCCCACAATTACCCCCCTCACTGCCCCATCCCCCCCACAATTACCCCCCTCACTGCCCCATCCCCCCCACAATTACCCCCCCTCACTGCCCCATCCCCCCCACAATTACCCCACCCTCTATCACTGCCCCATTCCCCCCACAATTACCCCCCCTCCATCACTGCCCCCTCCCCCCCACAATTACCCCCCTCACTGCCCCCTCCCCCCACAATTACCCCCCTCACTGCCCCCTCCCCCCCACAATTACCCCCCCTCCATCACTGCCCCCTCCCCCCCACAATTACCCCCCTCACTGCCCCCTCCCCCCACAATTACCCCCCTCACTGCCCCATCCCCCCCACAATTACCCCCCTCACTGCCCCATCCCCCCACAATTACCCCCCTCACTGCCCCCTCCCCCCCACAATTACCCCCCTCACTGCCCCATCCCCCCCACAATTACCCCCCCTCACTGCCCCATCCCCCCCACAATTACCCCACCCTCTATCACTGCCCCATTCCCCACACAATTACCCCACCCTCTATCACTGCCCCATCCCCCCCACAATTACCCGCCCTGTATCACTGTCCCATTTCCCCCACAATTACCCCACCTTTTATCATTGCCGCATCCCCTCTACATGTACCCCCTCCTTCTACAAAAGCTTTGACAAAGGTTCATCTGGATTCGAAATGTCAGCTCTTTTCTCTCCTTCCACAAGCTGCCAGACCTGCTGAGATTTTCCAGTGTTTTCTCTTTTGGTTTCAGATTCCAGCATCCGCAGTAATTTGCTTTTATCCTTCTATCCTGGCCTCACTCCCCTATCCCTGGTCAGTTCCCATTCAGGCAGCTCCTGTCTCTTCCCACCACAGTGTTAGCGGGTAACAGTATCAGCTTCATTATCTGCTCTGCGCATGGCAATTCTTTTTCAGGATTTCTCTGCAACCAAATATTAAGTAAAATATCACAAGTTTAAACTAGAGAGCGTGCAGAATCAATTACTGTACAATATTCCCGAATGAATAAAATAGTAAGAAGTCTCACAACACCAAGTTAAAGTCCAACAGGTTTATTTGGAATCACGAGCTTTCAGAGTGCCGCTCCTTCATCAGGTGAGTGGAGAGGTGGTTTCACAAACACGGCGTATATAGACAAAGATACAATTGCAAGATAATGGTTGGAATGCGAGTCTTTTCAGGTAAGTCTTTACAGGTACAGACAAAGCAAGTGGAGAGAGGGTTAAGCACAGGTTAAAGAGATATATATTGTCTCCAGCCAGGACAGTTAGTGAGATTTTGCAAGCCCAGGCAAGTCGTGTGGGTTACAGATAGTGTGACATGAACCCAAGATCCCGGTTGAGGCCGTCCTCATGCGTGCGGAACTTGGCTACCAGTTTCTGCTCGGCGATTCTGCGTTGTCGTGTGTCATGAAGGCCGCCTTGGAGAATCGGAGGCTGAATGACCTTGACAGCTGAAGAATAAAATAGGGCAGCATTTCCAAACCTTTCCAGCCACTGAACCCTTTTCAAATCCCAAGGATGTTGACGGAAGCCCTGAGAAACATTCTTTTGATGTTGAAGAGTTAAACCACAAATAAAATGATTGTTTTGGGCATAGGTACAAAGATACAAAATAAATTTATGAAAGACTTTTCTATTTCTTATATGTATACATTTATCATAAGTAAAATGTTCTCCTATGCAATGAAATGCTTAAGTCTTCCCTTCTCATTGCCATTTCTAATAGAAGGAATGATGCTGTTTCTTTTGCTCACCAATTTGTTTAATATTAGGAGTGGTTCTGGAGAGCTGGATTCTCATATCAGACACATACACTCTTCCTCTCTCTCACACATACACATACACACACACACACTCACCTCTCTCGCTCTCACACACACACACTCTCTCGCACACACAAACACACACTCACATTCCCATCTCTCTCTCTCACACACACACAAACACACACACACACTCACCTCTCTCGCTCTCACACACACACACACTCTCTCACCTCTCTCTCACACACACACAAACACACACACACACTCACCTCTCTCGCTCTCACACACACACACACTCTCTCACCTCTCTCGCACACACAAACACACACTCACATTCCCATCTCTCTCTCTCACACACACACAAACACATACATACACTCTCACTTCTCTCTCTCACACACAAACATTCCCACTTTCTCACACACACAAACTCTCACCTCTCCCTCCCTCACATGCATTCATATTCCCAGCTCTCTCTCTTACACAAACACATACATACACACTCGTACTCTCACGTCTCTCTCTCTCTTTCTCTCTCTCTCTCACACACACATAAGGCAGAATTTTCCCTTCCCGCCCGCCTCGGAAAGCATAGCGGGCGGGACACGGACCATGTTGGAATGTAACCGGTGACAGCTTTGTATTGGATGTAACGTGACCTTCGGAAACAAGATGTAAGGGTCAGCTGACTCAGTAAACCATGGGATTAATTACAGAGTGATGTAATAGTCAGCTGATCAACTATAAATAAGGAACCATGTAGCATTGTGGAGAGCTTGGGTTGGCCCAGGGTGAGGCCCCAAGTTTGGGGTAATGATGTTTCTTTATTAAACCCTTTCTTTGATTTATTTATTTGAAGATTGGAGAGTGGCAAATGTTGTGCCTTTGTTTAAAAAGGGAAAAGCCTGGGAACTACAGGCCAGTGAGCCTCACATCTGTGGTGGGTAAGTTGTTGGAAGGTACTTTGAGAGACAGGATCTACAAGCAGTTAGAGACACAAGGATTGATTAGGGACAGTCAGCATAGCTTTGTGAGTGGAAAATCATGTCTCACAAATTTGATTGAGTTTTTTTTTGAAGAGGTAACCAAGAAGGTAGATGAGGGCAGTGCAGTTGATGTTGTCTACATGGATTTTAGCAAGATCTTTGACAAGGTACTGCATGGTAGGTTGTTGCATGAGGTTAAATCTCACTGGATCCAGGGTGAGGTATCTAAATGGATACAAAATTGGCTTCTTGACAGAATGTGGAGATGCCGGCATTGGACTGGGGTAAACACAGTAAGAAGTCTCACAACACCAGGTTAAAGTCCAACAGGTTCTTGACAGAAGCCAGAGGGTGGTTGTGGAGGGTTGTTTTTCAAACTGGAGGCCTGTGACCAGTGGTGTGCCTCAGGGATCAGTGCTGGGTCCACTGTTATTTGTCATTTATATTAATGATTTGGATGAGAATATAGGAGGCATGGTTAGTAAGGTTGCAGATGACACCAAGATTGGTGACATAGTGGCCAGTGAAGAAAGTTATCTCTGATTGCAATGGGATCTTGATCAATTGGGCCAGTGAGCTGACGAATGGCAGATGGAGTTTAATTTAGACAAATGTAAGGTTATGCATTTCGGTAGATTGAACCAGGGCAGGACTTACTCAGTTAATGGTAGGGTGTACGGGAGAGTTACAGAACAAAGAGACCTAGGGGTACATGTTCATAGCTCCTTGAAAGTGGAGTCACAGTGGTGAAGAAAGCATTTGGCATGCTTGGTTTCATTGGTCAGAACATTGAATACAGGAGTTGGGACGTATTGTTGAAGTTGTACAAGACATTGGTAAGGCCACACTTGGAATACTATGTGCAGTTCTGGTCACCCTATTATAGAAAGGATATTATTAAACCAGAAAGAGTGCAGAAAAGATTTACTACGATGCTACCGGGACTTGATGGTTTGAGTTATAAGGAGATGTTGGACAGACTGGGATTTTTTTTCTATGGAGCATAGGAGGCTGAGGGGTGACCTTATAGAGGTCTATAAAATAATGAGGGATATAGATAAGGTAGATAGTCAACATCTTTTCCCAAAGGTAGGGGAGTCTAAAACTAGAGGGCATAGGTTTAAGGTGAGAGGGGGAGAGATACGGTACGGTGGCACGGTAGCACAGTGGTTAGCACTGCTGCTTCACAGCTCCAGGGTCCCGGGTTCGATTCCCGGCTCGGGTCACTGTCTGTGTGGAGTTTGCACATTCTCCTCGTGTCTGCGTGGGTTTCCTCCGGGTGCTCCGGTTTCCTCCCACAGTCTAAAGATGTGCGGGTTAGGTTGATTGGCCAGGTTAAAAAAAAAATTGCCCCTTAGAGTCCTGGGATGCGTAGGTTAGAGGGATTAGCGGGTAAAATATGTGGGGGTAGGGCCTGGGTGGGATTGTGGTCGGTGCAGACTCGATGGGCCGAATGGCCTCCTTCTGCACTGTAGGGTTTCTATTCTATTCTTTCTATACAAAAGTGTCCAGAGGGGCAATTCTTTCAGAGGGTGGTGAGTGTCTGGAACTTGTTGCCAGAGGTAGTAGTAGAGGCAGGTACAATTTTGTCTTTTAAAAAAAAGTGTTTAGACAGTTACATGGGTAAGATGGGTATAGAGGGATATGGGTCAAATGCGGGCAATTGGGACTAGCTTTGGGGTTTTAAAAAAAAAAGGCGGCATGGACAAGTTGGGCCGAAGGGCCTGTTTCCATGCTGTAAACCTGACTCTATGACTCTATAAATTAGAGTAAGTTTTGTTGTCTTTTCATTTGCTACATTTTGAAGAGTTCCTTCTGAAGAAACACCCATGCAAAGGTCTGTTGACTTTGAGCAGGATTTTCTGGTCTTCACTGCTTATCCACTTCATCTGCCATCCACTTGCCTTTGCTCCGACGCTCGCTCTCGTTCTTCCCTGGGATATTGAATACTGACATTCTGGCTATTTCTATCTTGTCCAATCTGAGGCCAGCTTCACAGTATATTGATTACTGATAGGCTGACTAATGGGCCGATAAGTAGCCAATGCAGAGTGGAACCATCCTTCGTTTAGACAGCCTGGAAGGCTTTGAATTTATAATAGCCAGACTTGCAGAATCCCTGGTTGTCTCCTTAAGAACCCTGGGGTTTGGGAAACCCTGCAATATGGAATTCAGAAGAAACTCCTTTACCTAGCATGGAGTTAAAATGTGAAACTTGTTATCATAGAATCCCTGCAGTGCAGAAGGAGGCCATTTGGCCCATCAGACAGAGTCCTCTCCCCCAGCCCTTCCCTGCGACCCCACACATTTACCATAGCTAATCCACCTAACCTAAACATCTTGGGACACTAAGGGGCAATTTAGCATGGCCAATGTACCTAACCTGCACATCTTTGGAGTGTTAGAGGAAACCAGAGCACCCGGAGGAAACCCATGCAGACATGGACCTGAGGCCAGAATTGAACCCAGGTCTCTGGCGCTGTGAGGCAGCAGTGCTCACCACTGTGCCACCGTGCTGGATGAAGTTGTTTAGGCTGATAGCAAAGATGCATTTCAGGGGCCGCTAGGTAAGCACATACATTGCACACATTGACTTAAGCACAAGAAGGAGTAAAGAATAAAAGATTATGCTGATAGACCATAAAGTATAGGAGCACAATTAGACCATTCAACCCATCGAGTCTGCTCCGCCATTCGGTCATGGCTGACATGATTCTCAGCTGCGATTAAGTGAAAATCCCCTAGTCGCCACACTCCGGCGCCTGTTCGGGTACACTGAGGGAGAATTTAGCACGGCCAATGCACCTAACCAGCACGTCTTTTGGAGTGTGGGAGGAAACCGGAGCATCTGGAGGAAACCCACACAGACACAGGGAGAACATGCAGACTCTGCACAGACAATGACCCAAGTTGGGAATCGGACCCAGGTCCCTGGCGCTGTGAGGTAGCAGTGCCAACCACTGTGCCATTTTGCCACCCAAGCACAAGTGTAAGGTGATTGTGATTGGTGTTAATATCTAAATGATGTAACCTTACATCAATAACTCTGAGTGGATAGAGATAACTCCTAAAATGTGATTGGTATATGCTAATTAATTGTAATTGAATTTGAAACTATAATTGCTTGTGTATTTCTGAATTCTGCATTCTGGCTAGTTACAGACCGTGATCTGTGACTTTCCAGGTTCCGAACTATATGGCTTTATTAAAACAGCTGTACAAGAGAACTTGGTCTGGTTACTTGAAGGGTAAAGTTGTGATCAATTAAAAGACTGCCATCAAAGCCCACAATGCAAATATTCTGGCAGAACTCCAACTTTTCTTTTCCAAAAGCTAAATATCAACAACATTTCCGTTACCTCCTGTTATAAATATTTTTGCAGCTGCACACTATACAATAATTCACCTGTAGAGAAAACACAGACACATTCTTTGACATGTTAGATCAACTAGATAGTCAATATCTTTTCCCAAAGGTAGTGGAGTCTAAAACTAGAGGGCATAGGTTTAAGGTGAGTGGGGGAAGAGATACAAAAGGGCCCAGGGGGGCAGTTTTTTCACACAGAGGGTGGTGAGTGTTTGGAATAAGCTCAGTAAGAGTTTTAACAACACCAGGTTAAAGTCCAACAGGTTTATTTGGTAGCAAATGCCATGGCTTTTGCTACCAAATAAACCTGTTGGACTTTAACCTGGTGTTGTTAAAACTCTTACTGTGTTTACCCCAGTCCAACGCCGGCATCTCCACATCATGGAATAAGCTGCCAAAGATAGTAGTAGAGGCGGGTACAATTTTGTCTTTTAAAAAGCGTTTAGACAGTTACATGGGTAAGATGGGTACAGAGGGATATGGGCCAAATGCAGGCAATTGGGACTAGCTTTGCGGTTTAAAATATAAGGGCGGCATGGACAAGCTGGGCCGAAGGGCCTGTTTCCATTCTGTAAACCTCTATGACTCTATGTTCTTTGTTTATTCTGCACGAGGTGTGTTAGATTGAAGAATTCACTAACACCTCGTAGGTCTTGGGTACAAATGTACGAGTTTATTACAGTCTGTACCCAATGACCTCAACCAAGTGCAGCATCAGCAGACCACACTTGATCTTAGCCAAAAGGCCGAGAAGCGAGTTTCTTCTTTTTTTTAATATACTTTTCCAATTCAATCAAATCAAGTCCAATTCAGAGTCTCAACAAGTTGAGACATTTCCGATCCAGGCTGACAAGACGGGCATGCAACCCCTGTCTTGGGCCTGATCTATATGAGCCAAGCTGATTGGAGCAGGTGGAGAATTCCTCCTCCAAGGCTTGATCTCATTTGCATCTTAGCCAAAAGGCCGAGATACCGCTTTTAAAAATTGCTTCATATGAAGCATATGAAGCTTATAATCTGACCCAATGACCACTACCAAGTGCAGCATCAGCAGACTACACTTGATCTTAGCCAAAAGGCCGAGAAGCGAGTTCCTTCTTTTTTTTAATACTTTTCCAATTCAATCAAATCAAATCCAATTCAGAGCCTCAACAAGTTGAGACATTTCAGATCCAGGCTGACAAGACAGGGCGAGCGACCAAACCACCCTGTCCTGGGCCTGATCTACATGAGCCAAGCTGATTGGAGAAGGGGGAGATTCCTCCTCCAAAACTTGAGCTCATTTGCATCTTAGCCAAAAGGCCGAGATGCCGCTTTAAAAAATTGCTTCATATGAAACATATGAAGCTTCAGTGTAACCTAATGACCTCAACCAAGTGTGGCCGACCGTGGGCTGCCTGTCATACTACACTTGATCTCAGCCAAAAGGCCGAGAAGTGTGGTCTGTTGATGCTGCACTTGGTTGAGGCTATTGGGTTACATTTAAGCTTCATTTTCATATGAAGCAATTTTTTAAAAGCGGCATCTCGGCCTTTTGGCTAAGATGCAAATGAGATCAAGCCTTGGAGAAGGAAGACCTGCGCTTACTCCAATCAGCTTGGCTCATGTAGATCAGGCCCAAGACAGGGGTTGCAGACCCTGTCTTGTCAGCCTAGATCGGAAATGTCTCAACTTGTTGAGACTCTGAATTGGACTTGATTTGATTGAATTGGAAAAGTATAAAAAAAAACTGTATTATTGTTCATTACTTCAGAGAACAACCATTTACATTCATTGGTTAATTGAACACATCTGCAAAGCGTAGCTGACACCAATTGGTTCTGACATCTGATCATGCATTCGTGGTCATCTGCCAAGGTTAGCTAAATCGCACGCTGTGAGTACGTGACAAGCAGAGCGGCACATTTAACATTGTAACATGGTCCCAGCATAAGTGAAAGGGTGAAGTGAAAGGGTGGCACAGTGGTTAACACTGCTGCCTCACAGCGCCAGGGGCCCGGGTTCGATTCCCTGCTCGGGTCACTGTCTATGTGGAGTTTGCACGTTCTCCCCGTGTCTGCGTGGGTTTCCTCCGGGTGCTCGAGTTTCCTCCCACATTCTGAAAGACGTGCTGGTTAGGGTGCATTGACACAAACAGGCGCTGGAATGTGGCGACGAGGGGAATTTCACAGTAACTTCATTGCAGTGTTAATGTAAGCCTTACTTGTAACTAATAAATAAACTTTTAAACTTAAAACTTTAAAAGTGAAACTTATTCAGCAGGCTTCAACCCGTGTGAAAATGTTGATACAAATACATCATAGGAAATGTTCCAAAAATGTTATAAAAAAAGTAAAATAAAACAGTGACTTCCCACAGGTGGAATTCTCCAACCCACTGCCACCCCTCCGCCACCTGTGATGGGTTTTCCCACAGTGGAGGGGGTTCACCGTTGAGCTGCCAGCAGGATTTTCCAGTCCCGTCGAAGGCAATGGTGATTTACATTCCTTGCCCAGGTCGCCACCGGGGAATCAGCGTGGGGGGGTCAACTCCGACAAGATCAAAAGATGCGGGAAAGACTGGAGAATTCCACCCAATGTGTAATCATAGAATAGAATCCCTACAGTGCAGAAGGAGGCCATTCGGCCCATCGAGTCTGCGCTGACCACAATCCCACCCAGGCCCGATTCCCATAACCCCTCATATTTACCCTGCTAACTTGGAAACAATTGTCACAAATACAACTATATATATCTGACAGATTTGAAGCTTTATACTTGACTGCATCAAACATACAAGGAAACAATACATCTCACGCATATCGAAGGAATGTTATTGTTCATTAAAGAAAGCCCATTTGTTGATACTCAGAAACATTAAGTAAATAAAACACGCACAGTGGGTAGCACTGCTGCCTCACAGCGCCAGGGACCGGGTTCGATTCCCGGCTTGGGTCATTGTCTGTGTGGAGTCTGCATGTTCTCCCCGTGTCTGCATGGGTTTCCTCTGGGGCTCCAGTTTCCTCCCACAGTCCAAAAGACATGCTGGTTAGGTGCATTGGCCGTGCTAAATTCTCCCTCAGTGTACCCAAACAGGCGCCGGAGTGTGGCGACTGGGGGATTTTCACAGTAACATCATTGCAGTATTAATGTAAGCCTACCTGTGACATTAAACTTTTAAAAAAAAACTTTAAACTTAAACTCTGTTAATGACACTGGTTTAAGTATCATTAATTAACTTTGTGCTGAACCAGACATAATGTTGAAGGGCAAAAAGAAAACATTTTAAAATTGATCTTTGAGATGTGGGTGTCGCTGGCTGGGCCAGCATTTATTGCCCATCCCTAATACCCCTTGAGAAGGTGGCGGTGAGCTGCCTCCTTGAATCGCTGCAGTCCCGTGTGATGTAGGCGCACCCACAGTGCTGTTAGGGAGTGAGTTCCAGGTTTTTGACCCAGCGACTGCGAAGGAACGGCGATATATTTCCAAGTCAAGATGGTGAGTGACTTGGCGGGGAACCTGCAGATGGTGGCGTTCCCATGTATCTGCTGGCCCTGTCCTTCTAGATGGTAGAAGTCATGGGTTTGGAAGGTGCTGACTAAAGAGCCTTGGTCAGTTCCTACAGTGCATCTTGTAGGTGGTACACACTGCTGCTGTGTCAGTGGTGGAGGGAGTTGAAGTTTGTGGAATGCGTATCAATCAAGCCGGCTGCGTTGTCCTGGATGGTGTCAAGCTTCTTCTGTGTTGTTGGAGCTGTACTTATCCAAGCAAGTGAAGAGTATTCCATCACATTCCTGGCTTGAAGATGTTGGATAGGCTTTAGGGAGTCAGGAGATGAGTTATTCCTAGCCTCTGACCTGCTATTGTAGCCACAGTATTTAAATGGCTAGTCTAATTGAGTTTCTGGTCTATGATGATCTCTAAGATGTTGATAGTGGGGGATTCAGTGACGATAAAGCCATTGAATGTCACGGGGCAATGGTTAGATTCTCTTTCATTGGAAATGATTATTGCCTCGCACTTGGATAACTTGGAAACATAGAAACATAGAAGATAGGAGCAGGAGGAGGCCATTCGGCCCTTCGAGCCTGCTCCACCATTCAGCAGGATCATGGCCAATTGTCCAACTCAATAGCCTAATCCTGCTTTCTCCCCATAACCTTTGATCCCATTCGCCACAAGTGCTATATCCAGCCGCCTCTTGAATACATTCAATGTTTTGGCATGTTTTGTGGAGGTTGAATGTTATTTATCACTGGCCTTAGATATGTAAAGCTAAGATTTGTCAATGGACATCATGTGATTAAGAATAGAAACATAGTTACCACTGCATCAAAATATAGCAATGAAAACTAGTGAAAGAGCAAGATGTCACTGCTGATGGAATGAAAAGCATGACTTGCTGGGAATACTCAGCAGGTCTGGCAGCATCTGTGAAGAGAAAATTGAGTTAATGGGCCGAATCTTGTTGAGACGTCAGTGTCGTGCCAGCTAGCTGCAGGCCCGATGAGAGACCTGCGTTGTCTCTTTTCGGTAAGGCCCATCGAATCACAGGCCAAACAGGCAGTAGTGAGACACACAGGGGGGCCTTCTTCGGAACCAAGGCCGCAGGGGCAGAAGTCTGGCCTACCAAGAGTTACCAGCCAATCAGAGGCTGGGAGCTCTTGGGTTCAATGGTGCCACAGGTGAGGCGGTGGCTGCCGCTGGAAAAACACCCACTGGGGACTCAGAATCGCGGATTGAACCAGAACAAACAAGTAAAATGGGGAGGTGGGTTTCGCAGGGTGAGGGGGTGGGGGCTCACCGGGAAAGGGGTGTAATGGAATCAGGGAATCAGCCGCAAGGGTGGGGGGAGGGTGGCGGTGGAAGTTCTCAGTGACCTCCCCTCCCCCCCCCGCCCCCCCCCCCCCCCCCACCCCTCTGGCCACAGTTTTACTCATGGAACGTGTGGCATGTTGATAGGACCTCCCGGGATGAGGTGCTGACATGATCACCCCATAGGTAGTGGGATCGTACAGTTGTCCATGGGCCTTCCTTGTTCGGGTACACTGAGGGAGAATTTAGCATGGCAAATGCAGCTAACCAGCACGTCTTTTGGACTGTGGGAGGAAACCGGAGCACCGGAGTGTGGCGGCCAGGGGATTTTCACAGTAACTTCATTGCAGTGTTAATGTAAGCCCACTTGTGACACTAATATATAAGCATCAGCATACTCAGAAGCAAAGGATTACACGTTCCTGGTCCAACCAGTACGGGAAATGTCACGGGCGGAACAGACAGCTTGACGGATCATTGAAAGGTCCATGACATCAGGCTGGAATTTCTGGTCTTGGGGTAGAATCATAGAAACCCTACAGTGCAGAAGGCCATTTGGCCCATTGAGTCTGCGCCGACCACAATCCCACCCTGGCCCTATCCCCGTAACTCCACATATTTACCCCGCTAATCCCTCTAACCTACACATCCCGGACACTAAGGGGTAATTTACCATGGCCAATCAACCTAACCCGCACATCTTTGGAGTGTGGGAGGAAACCGGAGCACCCGGAGGAAACCCACGCAGACACGGGGAGAACGTGCAAACTCCAGACAGACAGTGACCCAAGCTGGGAATCGAATCCAGGTCCCTGGAGCTGTGAGACAGCTAACCACTGTGTCACCGTGCCGCCCGTATGTGGGATTGGAAGATCCCACCCTAATTCTGGTGGAAATCAGGAAGGCAGCGGAGTTCCGGTCTTCCACCTTCCCCCTTAAATAGGTACGGTAGCGCAGTGGTTAGCACTGCTGCTTCACAGCTCCAGGGTCCCGGGTTCGATTCCCGGCTCGGGTCACTGTCTGTGTGGAGTTTGCACATTCTCCTCGTGTCTGCGTGGGTTTCCTCCGGGTGCTCCGGTTTCCTCCCACAGCCCAAAGATGTGCGGGTTAGGTTGATTGGCCAGGTTAAAAATTGCCCCTTAGAGTCCTGGGATGCGTAGGTTAGAGGGATTAGCGGGTAAAATATGTGGGGGTAGGGCCTGGGTGGGATTGTGGTCGGTGCAGAATCAATGGGCTGAATGGCCTCCTTCTGCACTGTAGGGTTTCTATGATTTCTATGGTACCCTTCCTGCCTCGAAGCTGGCCACCCGCAAGGGTACAAGATCCTGCCCCTTGTTTCAGCGTCGGTGACAGAACTCACCTCACAAGTTAGGAAGGACATTGATTTCTTTCCTCTACTGCCACCGTCTCCAAGTCAACTTTGACCGCTCTGTGAAACATCTTTAACCTGTGTCCCACTGTGCCATCTGCTCTGCTAGGAATTCACCAGTTTAATATTAATAACATCCCAGTTCCAATAAACTGCAATGCTGGCACGACCAAGAATAAGGTCTGTTCCTGGCCCTGGGCGAAGTCCAGGTATGGTGACTGATTTAAGATTGAAATTTGATCATAAACCAGCAGATAGATCAGACGGAGCGAGGTGACAAAGCTGGATTGTATTCTCTATGGGTCAAGAAGGATTGGAGAAAAATGACGGATTTGACGCAAGTTACCACGAGCGCCGTTCCTCAAACATCTGGAACCAGTGGGAACCTGTTCCTGAGGAAGATAAGGAGTTTTATACCAGGCAACTTCTGGCAGGAGGCAAAAAATCTTACCTGCATAGCTGGACCAGTGGTGAGATTTAATATTCCATTGAAGGCTCACATTGATAATAAAAAAATATTTTCACTGCAACACCCTGTTGCTAAATGTAAGGAAATCATAATGAACAAGATTTTCTCTGTATGCTTTCTTGTGATAAAGTTTGGATATGTTGGGATAGAGATAGGAGTGGCACGGTGGCACAGTAGTTAGTACTGCTGCCTCACAGTGCCAGGGACCCGGGTTCGATTCCGGCCTCGGGTCACTGTCTGTGTGGAGTTTGCACGTTCTTCCCGTGTCTGCGTGGGTTTCCTCCGGGTGCTCCGGTTTCCTCCCACACTCCAAAGATGTGCAGGTTGGGTGGACTGGCCGTGCTAAATTGCTCCTTAGTATCCCAAAATGTGTAGGTTAGATGGATTGGTCATGCTAAATCGCTCCTTGGTGTCCAAAGACGTGTAGGCTAGGGGGATTAGTAAATGCGTAGGGTTACAGGGAGAGGGTTTGGGTAAAATGCTCTATCAAAGAGGAGGTGCAGACTCGATTGGTCGCGTCTCCTCCTGCACTGTAGGGTTCTATGTTTCTATGAGAGACTAGTGCCGGAATTTTACCAGCACGCCTGCCCCGATTCCGGAGGCGGGCGAGGCTCGGAGAACGGCATTCTCCGCTGGCCCCAGGCGGGATCATATGAACCTCAGGCAGATGTGCCGGTAAAATTCCACCCGAGCTATATTATTGAAGGATGTACCAAGATGCGGGTTCTTGTTAACTCTTGTTAACTGTGCAGACTCCGCACAGACAGTGACCCAAGCTGGGAATCGAACCCAGGTCCCTGGCGCTGTGAGGCAGCAGTGCTAACCACCGTGACGCCCCTGCAGAATTCATCACCAAAATATATCAGTAATTAATTCCCTCTCTTCAAAGTGATTGCAGTATTGCAAATTAATTTGAGCAAGACAATTTGTATGTATTTTCCTGGACTCAGTGGTTTGTTAATTAGTGCTGCTGCCTCACAGCGCCAGGGACCCAGGTTCGATTCCCGGCTTGGGTCACTGTGCGGAGTCTGCAAGTTCTCCCCGTGTCTGCGTGGGTTTCCTCCGGTTTCCTCCCACAGTCTGAAAGACGTGCTGGTTAGATGGATTGGCCGTGCTAAATTCTCCCTCAGTGTTACCCGGACAGGCGCCGGAGTGTGGGCGACTAGGGGATTTTCACAGTAACTTCAATGTGGTGTTGATAAATGCCTACTTGCGACACTGATAACTAAACTTAAGCTTTAAACTTTGAAATCTTTGCCGGAATTCTCCAGCCTCACACACCCTGCCAGCGAGAATGGAGAATTTGGCACTCAGCCAAATCTCCATTCAGAACAGTGGGAGTGGAGAATCCGAGCCACGGGCGAGTCCGGAGAACTCCCGCCCTCTCATGAAATACATGTCGGTCAGATGAACTGGTTAGTGGAAGGATCAGTTTTTAAGGACCAACTTGCGCTGATTTCAGAATCCATCAATTGAGTGAAGGTACAATGCGCTGAGGTAGGCTTCATTCAATAACGATGATGCCCTCCAAACATTGGCTGGAATTCTCCAACTTCGCCCGAGGCTGGGATTTTCCAGTCCCGCTGCTGTGAATTGAGTCTTGGATGAGAGCCAAATTTTCCGTTCTTGCAGACAGCGGCGGCAGGACGAGAGAGATTTGGACAATCCCAGTCCTTATATCAGACACATTGGGTGGAGTTTTACCAGCACGTCCGCTCGAGGTTGGGGCAGCACGGCGGCGCAGTGGTTAGCACTGCTGCCTCATAGCGCCAGGGACCCGGGTTCGATTCCCGGCTTGGGTCACTGTCTGTGTGGAGTCTGTACATTCTCCCCGTGTCTGCGTGGGTTTCCTCCGGGTGCTCCGGTTTCCTCCCACAGTCCGAAAGACGTGCTGGTCGGGCGCATTGGCCCAAACAGGCGCCGGAGTGTGGCGACAAGGGGAACTTCATTGCAGTGTTAATGTAAGCCTTACTTGTGACTAATAAATAAACTTTAGCTTAACATTAGGTTCATGTGATCCCACCCGAGATTGTTCTCTGAGCCTCAACCGCCCCCGGAATCAGGGTGGGCGTGCCCGTAAAATTCCAGCCATTAAACCTATTAGCCAGATTTCTCCGGCCGTACACTCCCCGCTCCCCCCCCCCCCCCCCCCCCCCCCCCCCGCCCCGGCCACCGTTGCTAGCGAGGAACAGAGCTTTTGGCGCTCTGCCAAATCCCCGTCCGCTGCAGTGAGACTGGTGAATTCCGCTGGTGTGAATGGCCAGAGAATTCCGGCCGTAATGGTATTATGTAAACACTGCATGGAAGTTCAGAACCCAAAATGCTGCTATGTTTGCTGGTAACTGCTTCAATTCTGCAACTAAAGAATTATCCGCGTTTAAAATAAACTTCAAATCACAGATTTAAAAATCTCTCGTCTAAAGCAAGGTCTTCCTCATTCTTAGCTAGTCTGAAAACCTGCTCCCATCTTGTGTCCAAAGGAATTTCTTTCACAATGATTTTAGCCGCGGCCGTTTATTCCTCCTTTGTTTTTAGATGATGTGACTTTTGCTGCTTTCGTGCAGCGCAATGCTCTTGTACAAAAAACTGACAAAACCAGTGACTAACATGAACTGATGTCAAAATTTGATGATCCCGGTGGTTTTGCTCGCGTATTCCAAACACAGTGGATTTTGAATGGTGGCTGGGATTTTCCAATCTCGCTCGTGCCTCCTGTCGCTGCCAGCAAAAACGGAGAATTTGACACTCAGCCAAATCTTCATTCACTACGGCAGGGAATCCCAGCCGCGGGCGAGGCTGGAGAATACCAGCCAGTGATTATTATCGATGGGAAGTGAAAACCGTGCGTAAGCGCAGCGATCTTGAGTGTCTTTCAGGCAGAGATAGATAGGTTCATGATTAATAAGGGGATCAGGGGTTATGGGGAAAAGGCAGGAGAATGGGGATGAGAAAAATATCAGCCATGATTGAATGGTGGAGCAGACTCGATGGGCCCAGTGGTCTAATTCTGCTCCTATGTCTTATGGTCTTATGGAATGCATTGCGTGAAAGGGTATCGGAAGAAGATTCAATTGTAACTTTCAAAAAGGAGATGAGTATATACTTCAAAATGAAAAAATAATGTCGGGACTACAGCGAAAGAACTAAGGAGTGTGACTAATTAGAAAGATGTGCGTTAGCAGGTGTTAGGGTTCAGGTCAGAAACTCCAGTGTTTTACCCCCGCCTGAACCACAAGTTTTGCATCTTGAATTTAGCTAGGATAAGCATGAGATGTTTCGCTTCAGGTATGATTCAAATGACCCACTAGGGAGCTTTTACCAAACAAAGTTTATTTAGGAATACAGTTAACATGTATAGTAAGAAAATTAGCAAGAACTTTTCTCAATTACAAACAAAACAATGTATAGTTGTATAATGTATAACTCTTAACGAATAGCTCTAATGTGTTCCAATTAAAACCCGAAACTCATAGACAACAAAAAACCCTTGGGAGTTTTCTCCCAGGGCAGAAATGACAATTACAAGGGGGCACAAGTTCAAGATAAGGGGGGAAAGGTTCAGTGGAGATGTGTGGGGGAAGTTTTTTACACAGAGGGTGGTGGATGCCTGGAATGCGCTGCCAAGTGAGGTGGTGGAGGCAGTCACGTTAGCGACATTTAAGACTTATCTTGATAGGCCTATGAATAGAAGGAGAATAGAGGGATATAAGCGGTCGGTTTAGATAGGTAAATGTGATCGGCGCAGGCTTGGAGGGCCGAAGGGCCTGTTCCTGTGCTGTATTGTTCTTTGTTCTTTGTTTGACTTTATTTCATCAGCTTCATTCCCCACTTATATTCCATTTTTGAACAGAGCTGATGCTATTTTGGGTAGTTCTATCTCTCATGCACTCATTGATTCAGTTTGGAAATATGGTAGTACGTGCATTAGAAAGTTGTATATATATATAAAACCGCTCATTCCACGTCTCAATTAGGAAAGCATCCCTGTTATTGATATTTTTATACGATTTTAGCAATACAGGATAAGTGTGTTTTATAAATTTCGGAATTGTGATGGAAAAAAACATCTTTCTTACGCTTCAGAGATTGAGGTAAACACAACAAGCTGATTGGTTGTGGAAGAAGTTTCTGGCTTTTAATGGAAGTTCAACTGTAGATGGTTTTTTTCTTTCAGAATGTGTGAAATTCAAATGATGTTTGTCAAATTTGTTCAGTTCAACATGTTAAGTTTCAAATGTTTGGCCTTTTTAAGCATCAAAATGCAGCTATTATTCAGGTTCAGTGCACAAGGGCTGAGAATATCAACTCTCTGGGAAAATACATTTGAACCAATAGCCTGGATTAGAAAAAGTGGTAAACACAGTAAGAAGTCTAACAACACCAGGTTAAAGTCCAACAGGTTTATTTGGTAGCAAAAGCCTCTAGCTTTCAGAGCGCTGCCCCTTCGTCAGGTGGAGTGGGAGATGTGCTCACAAACAGGGCATACAGAGACACAAACTCAATTTACAGAATAATGATTGGAATGCTAATCAAGCTAATCAATGCTAATACAGCTAATCAAGTCTTAAAGGTACAGACAATGTGAGTGGAGAGAGCATTAGGCACAGGTTAAAGAGATGTGTATTGTCTCCAGACAGGACAGCTAGTGAGATTTTGCAAGTCCAGGCAAGTTACCAGGCAAGCTACCAAATAAACCTGTTGGACTTTAACCTGGTGTTGTTAGACTTCTTATTGTGTTTACCCCAGTCCAACGCCGGCATCTCCACATTTAGAAAAAGTGACCATGTTTCTCACAAATCTTTTTGATTTGATTTAATTTATTATTGTCACATGTCTTAGTATACAGTGAAAAGTATCGTTGCTTGCGTGCTATACAGACAGAGCATACCGTACATAGGGGAGAAGGAAAGGAGAGAGTGCAGAATGTAGTGTTACAGTCATAGCTAGAGTGTAGAGAAAGATCGACTTAATGCGAGGTAGGTCCATTCAAAAGTCTGATGGCTTCCAGGGGGCCTCAATGGCCTCCGATCCCACCAGTGAGGCCAACACGACTGTTCCGTGTTCGTGGGGAGCAGGTGCTTTCCTCGCCAGAGAGAACCTCTCCCAGTGAGGCCATAAAGGCAACCGAGCCCGGAGGATTAAGCGCCGGGCTCACTAACCACATGCAAATCATCATTATAATATATTTAAATAAATTATTCAGCCTGCCGCCCATTTCTGGTTGAGCTCACTGGAAATCCGGCTCTCGTAAAAATCCCGAGAGCCGAGAATTCGGACGTGATCCTCATCTCTCGGCTCTGGCGCGATTTTACTGGCTCACTCCGCCCATCGATGGGCGGGGCAAGGGTACAATTCCGCCCATGGGATCAAAACCCCTGCATTGGTCAGAATTGCCCAGGTGGACAATTCATCAGGGCCAATCAGTGCCTAATTCCCCTTTGCAAACTTTAACATTTCAATTCCCCTATTTCAAGGTCTTGCTGGTCCTTCCATGGAAGTTTTACCCTGAAAAGTGTGAGGTGATGCATTTTGGGAGGACTAACAAGGCAAGGGAATACATAATGAATGGCAGGACGCTCGGTAGTACAGAGGACCAGCGGGATCTTCGGATGCATGTCCAAAGATCCCCGAAGGCGGCAGGACAGGTAGATAAGGTGGTTAAGAAGGCATATGGGATATTTGCCTTTATTAGGTGAGGCATAGAATATAAGTGTAGGGAGGTTGTGATGGAGCTGTCTAAAACACTCATTAGGCCACAGCTAGAATACTGTGTGCGGTTCTGGTTACCTCACTATAAGAAGGATGTGATTGCACAAGAAAGGGTGCAGAGGAGATTCACCAGGATGCTGCCTGGGTTGGAGTTTCAGCTATGAAGAGAGGCTGGTTAGACTGGGGTTGTTTTCCTTGGAGCAGAGAAGGCTGAGGCGAGACCTGATTGAGATGTACAGATTTATGAGGGACATAGGTAGGGAAGAAACTTTTCCCCTTAACAGAGGGGTCAATAATCGGGGGGTTTAGATTTACGGTAAGGGTCAGGAGATTTAGAGGGGATTTGGGGAAAAACATTTTCACCCAGAGAGTGGTGGGAATCTGGAACTCGCTACCTGAAAGAGGCGGGAACCTTCACAACATTGAAGAAGCATTTAGATGAGCACTTGAAACACCATAGCATAGAAGGATCAAGCGCTGGAAAATGGGATTAGAATAGATAGGTGCTTGATGGCTGGCATGAACACGATGGGCCGAAGGACCACATTCTAATCTGTAAAACTCTATGAATAGAAACATTGTTTCAGTGAAAGTATGAACTGGTTTAATTAGAATTTCCTTTGTTAACAGTCCCTGTCACAGCTGATGATATTTCTAATAAATGTTGTCAGCGCTATATTCTGTGGACATTTAGGAAAAGTCGAATTGGACGCCGTTTCACTTGCTACAGCGGTGAGTTTAATTCATAAAATGAGCCAATTTGTTTTATAGTTAATGTATAATATAGGCAGGATTGCAGTGGGTCTGCAGTTGAGTTTAAACAAAGCCTTCTTATAAAATAAAACCAAGTGGCACTTAACCGTGTGGAGATAGGTCACCACAATTAGAAAGAATGCTTTTTCCTTCAGTGAGGAGAACAAAGAAGGCAAAATTCCCAATCTGATTTCAGTCCCAATCCAGTTTGCTGATTTTTTAAATATTCATTCATGGGATGTGGGTGTCGCTGGCTGGCCAGCATTTATTGCCCATCCCTAATTGCCCCTGAATGTCTTGCTAGGCCATTTCAGAGGGTCATTATAAGAATTAACCATGTCGCCCGTGGATCTGGAGTCACATGTAGGCCAGACCGGGTGAGGACAGCAGATTTCCTTCTCTGAAGGACATTAGTGAACCAGATGAGTTTTATGACAATCGACACAGTGGCACAGTGCTTAGCACGGCTGCCTCACAGAGCCAGGTACCTGAGTTCGATTCCGGCCTTGGGTGACAGTCTGGGTGGAGTTTGCACGTTCTCCCCGTGTCTGTGTGGGTTTCCTCCGGTTGCTCCGGTTTCCTCCCACACTCCAAAAATATGCGGGTTAGGTAGATTGGCCATGCTAAATTACCCCTTAATTTCAGAGAGATTAGCACATGGGGATACGGGATAGGGCCTGGGTGGGATTGTTGTTGGTGCAAGCTCGATGGGCTGAATGGCCTCTTTCTGCACGTAGGGATTCGATGATTCTATGACAATGGTTTCATGGTCATCATTAGACTTTTAGAACATAAGAACATAAGAAATAGGAGCAGGAGTAGGCCATCTAGCCCCTCGAGCCTGCCCCGCCATTCAATAAGATCATGGCTGATCTGACGTGGATCAGTACCATTTACCCGCCTGATCCCCATAACCCTTAATTCCCTTACCGCTCAGGAATCCATCCATCCGCGCTTTAAACATATTCAGCGAGGTAGCCTCCACCACCTCAGTGGGCAGAGAATTCCAGAGATTCACCACCCTCTGGGAGAAGAAGTTCCTCCTCAACTCTGTCTTAAACCGACCCCCCTTTATTTTGAGGCTGTGTCCTCTAGTTTTAACTTCCTTACTAAGTGGAAAGAATCTCTCCGCCTCCACCCTATCCAGCCCCCGCATTATCTTATAAGTCTCCATAAGATCCCCCCTCATCCTTCTAAACTCCAACGAGTACAAACCCAATCTCCTCAGCCTCTCCTCATAATCCAAACCCCTCATCTCCGGTATCAACCTGGTGAACCTTCTCTGCACTCCCTCCAATGCCAATATATCCTTCCTCATATAAGGGGACCAATACTGCACACAGTATTCCAGCTGTGGCCAGATTTAGCTCCAGATTTTTATTGAATTCAAATTTCACCATCTTCCGTGGTGAGATTTGAACCCGGGTCCCCAGAGCATTACCCCAGGTGTCTGGATTGCTAGTCCAGTGACAATACCACTATGCCACCAACTCACGCATGGACAGATCTGGAGGTCGGATTGGAAAGAAAGAAACATCACAATGGCATTTTGTTAATGTATTTTTGTTTGGACTCTTTTGGCATTTGAAACTATATAAATCTCTTCCCTATTTTCTTCAACTTATTCCAGGTGATCAATGTCTCAGGTATCTCTGTCGGGGTTGGCTTGTCGTTAGCTTGTGACACACTCATATCTCAGGTAAGTACAGGTAACCCCCAACTTGTACCATCATAACACAAACATTATTTTGTTACAACAAAGATGAACAAGACCCTCCCCTCATACTTTGCCTGATAATTTTGAATCTTTCTTCTCCGGTTACCAATTTTCATCATTTAGTCCCTTAAGAACCTCTCATTATCTTGAAAAGCTCCATGAGTTCTCATCTTAAGCAACTATGATCAAAATATTGCAATTTATGGTCCATGGGTTAAAGGATTTTTTCGGAACCGCATGTTGGCTCAGATTTCCTTTAAGCTTTTGCAGTCAGGGTCTGAAACTTAGCAATTTATACACTGTTAAAAGTTAAAGTTAATTTATTAATCACAAGTCAAGCTTACATTAA
Source organism: Mustelus asterias (assembly GCF_964213995.1). Classification (NCBI taxonomy): domain Eukaryota; kingdom Metazoa; phylum Chordata; class Chondrichthyes; order Carcharhiniformes; family Triakidae; genus Mustelus; species Mustelus asterias. The sequence goes on from NC_135812.1 coordinate 9,442,648, forward strand.
CATTGCAATGAAGTTACTGTGAAATTCCCCTAGTCGCCACATTCCAGCACCTGTTCGGGTCAATGCACCCTAACCAGCACATCTTTCAGACTGTGGGACCAGAGCACCCGGAGGAAACCCACGCAGGAGAACATGCAAACTCCACACAGACAGTGACCCAAGCCGGGAATCGAACTTGGGTCCCTGGAGTTGTGAAGCAGCAGTGCTAACCATTGTGCCACTATGCCGCCTTTGTATTATGGTGGCACAGTGTTACCATCCCAGTTGGTGTTATCACTGGATGGGAAGATCCCAGAATGGAAATCTGGCTCAGAGGACGATCATAGAATCCCTATAATGCAGAAGGAGGCCATTCAGCCCATCGAGTCTGCACCGACCACAATCCCACCCAGGCCCTACCCCCATGCATTTATCCTAGCTAATCCCCCTGACACTAAGGGGCAATTTAGCCTGGCCAATCCACCTGACCTGCACATCTTTGGACTGTTGGGGGGGAAACCGGAGCACCTGGAGGAAACCCACGCAGACACGGGGAGAACGTGCAAACTCCACACAGACAGTGACCCAATCCGGGAATCGAACCTGGGTCCCTAGCGCTGTGAGGCAGCAGTGCTGAACAGGATGGACGGGATGTTATGGCCTCGTTCGGGCGAGACCGGAAATTCCTGCCTGAGGTCGACAGGGATTTCCGTTGTTAAACCTTTGCCCGCTCCGATTCCGTGGCGGGTGAGGTGGTAGAGTTCCGGCCCATAACCTTTACTCTTTTCTTTAGAAAGCATGTAGGAACAAAGTCACAGGACTGCCAATTAGATTTTACCAACAAAAACACTTTTATTAAATATCAAACCTTTAACTACAATACAATACTCCTTCACTCCCAATTATTTTCACAAATTTACACAGAGTTTAAGGTTACACACAGATTACAAAACGCATATTATGCTATAAGATTTACAGTAAACAAACAGTCCCAGCAACCTAACAGGCTAATTGTGATCAGGCAACACCACACTCTGACACCAGGGGAAGGATTTTCCAGCCGTGCTCGTCCCAAAACCGGAAAATCCCACCCGAGATCAACAGACCTTTGCATGGTCCGCCCACTACGATTCTCGTGGCAGGCGGGACAGGAAAGTTCTGGTGCAAGTGGCTAATAGCACTCAACTGATCTTCTGTGGATTTCTCCTCAAATCGTGCCACCCCTCCTCCCAGATGATTATTACACTGTGAGCGAACTAATCCCACTAGATTCTGGCTTCCATTTGGGTGTTTCCAAGCTCCACTCTCGAACCGACACGCCTTAGAATCTTCTTTCAAGCAATGCTTTCCCTCAGCTGCTTTCAACAAAGATCCACCTCCAGGTTTTCCAACTCTCCTTTCAGTGTTCCTTTGTCTTGAATAGCCCGGAGCTTCCAAACTTTCACACAGACTCTCAGGGATCCAACCATCAATTGCCTCACAATTGCTTCAACTTTCTACTTCACAGGCTGGAATAAGATATCACCAACCTTTGGAGCGCTTCAAATATCATGATTTTCACGAGCTAATTCCACCCGTTCTGCACTTTTCCACTCTGATTTTGACTTCGATGAACAGTATCCTGTTCCAATGGCAGTTCCTCTTTGTATCTTTGTACTTCAATCTTCCTGGAAACTTCTCTTCATTCTCTGGGTAAAATCCTAGCAAACAAATGGCAGAATGTTAGTTCCGGCAAGAAAAACGATGGGCTGAATTTTCCCGCTGCGCCCACCACAGGGCGGGGGCGGGGGAGTGTTGGGGGTGCAGACCATGCCAATGTCCGTTGACCTTGGGCGGGATTTTCCGGTTTTGGGGCAAGAGCGGCCTGAAAGTCCCGCCCGGTGTGTTTCTTTGGTTGTCAGGTCTTGCCACTCTCTGCCACGTAAAAACAGGTGGGTGTGTTTCACGTCATCGAGTGGGGGGTGGGGTGGGGTGGGGGGGGGGGGGTGGTGAGGCCTCAATACGCCGGCAAAACCCAGTTGTACTGAGATTGGGGCGCCATGTTTGAAGGAGGCCTTGCTCAAAGCAAAAAGTAACCTCCCCACACCCCACCATGAGGTCGGCAGGGGGGCGCCATCAGCAGGACAGATGATGGCAGGAACGGTTGTTAAATTCTGGCCTTTATTTCTAATATCCAGCAATACAACCATAGATCTTAGAACTACCTCTGCTTCCTGACCATCGCTCGAGAATAATACTCAACATGAACCCGGCAACAGGGATGTTGAGTTGGGAACAGGACGCATAATGATCATTTTCTTTACTGTCAATGGAAAGGTCCTGTGACCCTCACACTTCATCAAAAGGCAGAAAATACCGACAATGTTTAATTCTTTTCTGGGTTTTTCAGACGTACGGCAGCAAGAACTTGAAGCGAATTGGGGTGATTCTCCAAAGAGGGATTTTCATTCTCATGATCGCCTGCTTCCCCTGCTGGGCGCTCTTTGTTAACACAGAAAACATCCTGTTGGCTTTCAAGCAGCATCCTGAGGTGGCCAAGTAAGAGTCTTTATATTTTGTTCCGAAAGGAATGAAAACAAGTGACGTTTGCATGTCAATATTTTTGAGTGATTAACTCTCTTGCTGGAACTGACCAATGGGAAAGGATGATTTTGATTTGATTTGATTTGATTTATTATTGTCACATGTATTAACATACAGTGAAAAGTATTGGTTCTTGCGCGTTATACAGACAAAGCATACTGTTCATAGAGAAGGAAAGGAGAGGGTGCAGAATGTAGTGTTACAGTCATAGCTAGGGTGTAGAGAAAGATCAACTTAATGCGAGGTAAGTCCATTCAAAAGTCTGACGGCAGCAGGGAAGAAGCTGTTTTTGAGTCGGTTGGTACTTGACCTCAGACTTTTGTATCTTTTTCCCGACGGAAGAAGGTGGAAGAGAGAATGAAAGAGGATGCGTGGGGTCCTTAATTATGCTGCTGCTTTGCCGAGGCAGCGGGAAGTGTAGACAGAGTCAATGGATGGGAGGCTGGTTTGCGTGATGGATTGGGCTACATTTACGACCTTTTGTAGTTTCTTGCAGTCTTGGGCAGAGCAGGAGCCATACCAAGCTGTGATACAACCAGAAAGAATGCTTTCTATGGTGCATCTGCAAAAGTTGGTGAGAGTTGTAGCTGACATGCCAAATTTCCTGAGTCTTCTGAGAAAGTAGAGGTGTTGCTGGGCTTTCTTAACTATAGTGTCGGCATGGGGGGACCAGGACAGGTTGTTGGTGATCTGGGCACCTAAAAACCTGAAGCTCTCGACCCTTTCTACTTCGTCCCTGTTGATGTAGACAGGGGCATGTTCAAACTCATGGAGAGGCTGGGCATCAGTTTTAACCTCAGAAATTTATCATAGTATCAGAGAATCCTTACAATGCAGAAAGAGGCCATTTAGCCCATCAAGTCTGCACCGACTCTCCGACAGAGCACATTACCCAGGCCCTATGTCTGTAACCCCATGTATTTACCCTGCTCATCCTCCTAACCTACACATTGTAAGACACTAAGGGGCAATTTAGCACGGCCAATCCACCGAACCTACACATCTTTGGACTGTGGGAGGAAACCGGAGCACCCGGAGGAAAGCCACGCAGACACGGGGAGAACGTGCAAACTCCACACAGACAGTGACCCAAGCTGGGAATTGAACCCAGTCCCTGGTGCTGTGAGGCAGCAGAGCCACACTCGGGTGCCTGTTTGGCTACACTGAGGGAGAATTTAGCGCGGCCAATGCACCCTAACCAGCATGACCTTCGGACGGTGGGAGGAAACCGGAACACCTGGAGGAAACCCACGCAGTAAAGCAGGTCAGGTTTACAACCCTACACTCCCAAATCATCGTTCGCTGTTGGTTCAAATATGATTCTTGACCACAGCATCAGTTTTTGAGTTTGTGTTCATTCATGCTTGTTTTGGATGTTTTGCTCATTTTAACAGCCTCTCCTATTCTTCCGACAGGTTAACGCAATCCTACGTCATGATATTCATTCCTGCCCTTCCTGTGAGTATTTAACAATTCACACACCCATTACAAAGCTGAAACATTGCTTGAATAAATGCAGAGAGTACTCAGCCGGTCTGGAAACAGAACCCACGTTAACGCTTCCTTAAGACCAGGAGAAAAAGATATATATATATAAGATTTTTCAGAAGTACAGAGACAAGAAGATCAGGGAGGAGAGGAAAGGATAAAGGAGAAAGTCAGTGATGGGGTGGAAGGCAGGAGAGATTAAATAACAAAATGGAAAAGATTAAATAACAAAAAGGAAAATAATACAAGGCAGAAGGGAACTAAATGTTGAATCCAGGAGGGGTAAAGTTAAGATTATTTATTATTGTCACAAATAGGCTTACATTAACACTGCAATGAAGTTACTGTGAAAATCCCCTAGTCACCACACTCCGGCGCCTGATCGGGTACACTGAGGGAGAATTTAGCATGGCCAATGCATCTAACCACCAAGTCTTTTGGAGTGTGGGAGAAAACCAGAGCACCCGGAGGAAACCCAGGCAGACATGGGGAGAACGTGCAAACTCCACACAGACAGTGACCCAAACCGGGAATCGATCCCGGCTCCCTGGCACTGTGAGGCAGTAGTGCTAACCACTGTGCCACCGTACCACCCCCAAGTGCCTGATGGAAAGATGAGGTGCTGTTCCTGGAGCCTCCATTCAGCGTCATTTAGAATTAACACACTGCTGGTAATGAAATAAAGCCAATTATAACCTGAACTGTGATCAGTCAAATGAGTCCCACAAGGAAAAGTCACGGTGAAGCACTCCCGGAGTCACTGGTAATGTGTCCCACTTGTGTACAATATTGAGTTGTGCTTTTTCCCAGGCATTGATCACAAAGAGAGTGTCAAAATACAAGGTGTAGAACATCTCAATGCTGCTGGAACCCAAGGAATTTTTCAGGGTTTTGCAAAGAAACAAAAAAAACATGTCCAAGCATTGCCCCGGGGAGCAGTGCCCAGGCAGCAGTGCCCAGGCAGTGCCCAGGTACTGACCGGCCATGACCCCTTTCCCCCACTGAGCGACACACTCACCTGAGTTCTTGCGGCGCATGTGCCCACCAGGTGCATGCCCTGGGAGACCAGTTGTAATACCTGAATGTGAATGGTTGGGTGGGTGGCGGGGGGATAAGCAGGGGGTAGAGGTCTGATTATGACATGCACGTTTATTATAATGGGGTCCCCAACAATGAATATCAGGTTTCCCACTACGGCACTGGCAGGGGGCCCAGGGTAATCACAATGAGGCTTCCTGCCAATGTGAAATGCCACCTGGGTCTCTCACGAGATTTGGCACTCCTGTCACCAAATCTGCCCCCGAAGAACAGGAGCGGAAAACCCGACTTTTGTCTATAACCAGTGCACAAACAGCTTCACCCAGAGCACAATGATTTTTATTTTGTTAAAATAATCATTTGAAACCATTTAATTGTCGCAGAAAGATTAACCTTCTCTCCCCACAATAAAAACATGGTTCTTGCTCTTCATGGCTTGATTTCTGGCATTTTTCATGATCATGTGATTGTTCTGATTTGATTTGATTTAATATTGTCACATAGAATAAAATCATAGAATCTTAGATTGTGATTCTGATTCTGAATCATTATGATTCTATGATTCTGATTTGATTTGATTTGATTTATTATTGTCACATAGAATAAAATCATAGAATCTTAGATTCTGATTCTGAATCATTATGATTCTTCGATTCTCATTTGATTTGATTTGATTTATTATTGTCACATAGAATAAAATCATAGAATCTTAGATTGTGATTCTGATTCTGAATCATTATGATTCTATGATTCTGATTTGATTTGATTTGATTTAATATTGTCACATAGAATAAAATCATAGAATCTTAGATTGTGATTCTGATTCTGAATCATTATGATTCTATGATTCTGATTTGATTTGATTTATTATTGTCACATAGAATAAAATCATAGAATCTTAGATTCTGATTCTGAATCATTATGATTCTTCGATTCTCATTTGATTTGATTTGATTTATTATTGTCACATAGAATAAAATCATAGAATCTTAGATTGTGATTCTGATTCTGAATCATTATGATTCTATGATTCTGATTTGATTTGATTTGATTTAATATTGTCACATAGAATAAAATCATAGAATCTTAGATTGTGATTCTGATTCTGAATCATTATGATTCTATGATTCTGATTTGATTTGATTTGATTTATTATTGTCACATAGAATAAAATCATAGAATCTTAGATTGTGATTCTGATTCTGAATCATTATGATTCTATGATTCTGATTTGATTTGATTTGATTTAATATTGTCACATAGAATAAAATCATAGAATCTTAGATTGTGATTCTGATTCTGAATCATTATGATTCTATGATTCTGATTTGATTTGATTTGATTTAATATTGTCACATAGAATAAAATCATAGAATCTTAGATTGTGATTCTGATTCTGAATCATTATGATTCTTCGATTCTCATTTGATTTGATTTGATTTATTATTGTCACATAGAATAAAATCATAGAATCTTAGATTGTGATTCTGATTGTACAAGATTATGAAGGGTATAGATAGGGTGAACAGTGGGAAGCTTTTTCCCAGGTCGGAGGTGACGATCACGAGGGGTCACGGGCTCAAGCTGAGAGGGGCGAAGTATAACTCAGACATCAGAGGGACGTTTTTTACACAGAGGGTGGTGGGGGCCTGGAATGCGCTGCCAAGTAGGGTGGTGGAGGCAGGCACGCTGACATCGTTTAAGACTTACCTGGATAGTCACATGAGCAGCCTGGGAATGGAGGGATACAAACGATTGGTCTAGTTGGACCAAGGAGCGGCACAGGCTTGGAGGGCCGAAGGGCCTGTTTCCTGTGCTGTACTGTTCTTTGTTCTTTGTTCTTTGATTCTGAATCATTATGATTCTATGATTCTGATTTGATTTGATTTGATTTATTATTGTCACATAGAATAAAATCATACAATCTTAGGGTCTGATTCTGAATCATTATTATTCTATGATTCTGATTTGATTTGATTTATTATTGTCATATGTATTGGTATACAGTGAAAAGTGTGTGCGCTATACAGACAAAACATACTATAGAGAAGGAAAGGAGAGAGTGCAGAATGTAGTGTTACAGTCATAGCTAGGGTGTAGAGAAAGATCAACTTACTGCGAGGTAGGTCCATTCAAAAGTCTGATGGCAGCAGGGAAGAAGCTGTTCTTGAGTCGGTTGGTATGTGACCTCAGACTTTTGTATCTTTTCCCCGACGGAAGAAGGTGGAAGAGAGAATGTCCGGGGTGCGTGGGGTCCTTAATTATGCTGGCTGCTTTGCCGAGGCAGCGGGAAGTGTAGACAGAGTCAATGGATGGGAGGCTGGTTTGCGTGATGGATTGGGCTACACTCACGGCCTTTTGTAGTTCCTCGTGGTCTTGGGCAGAGCAGAAGCCATACCAAGCTGTGATACAACCAGAAAGAATGCTTTCTATGGTGCATCTGTAGAAGATCTGGGGAAGGTTGGGAAGTCCAAATGAGACATTAAGAGCCACACACTAGTCCCAAGCTGAAGGTTTCTGAGCTCTGGTCTAGACAGTCGTGTTGGCAATTTTATTTGGTTATGAGACCATCAGGTGGCACGGTGGCACAATGGTTAGCACTGCTGCCTCACAGCACCAGAGACCCGGGTTTGATTCCCGGCTTGGGTCACTGTCTGTGTGGAGTCTGCACATTCTCCCCGTGTCTGCATGGGTTTCCTCCAGGTGCTCCGGTTTCCTCCCACAGTCTGAAAGACGTGCTGGTTTGGTGAATTGGCCATGCTAAATTCTCCCTCAGTGTACCCGAACAGGCGCCAGAGTGTGACGACTCGGGGATTTTCACAGTAACTTCATTGCAGTGTTAATGTAAGCCTACTTGTGACACTAATAAATAAACTTTATTGTCAGTGCAGACTCAATGGGCTGAAGGGCCTTTTCTGTACTATATGACTCTATGACTCTACTACTCTGAAGAAGAGGCGGAGGGTTATCCTGGGTGTGCTGGCCAACATTTTCTCTCAACCAACATCGCTACAACAGATTATCTGTTCATTATCATGTTGCTATTTGTGGAACTTTTCTGTGTGTAAATTGGCTGCAGTGTTTCCTAAAGGGATGACATGGTGGCACAATGGTTAGCACTGTTGCCAGGGACCCCGGTTGAATTCCAGCCTCGGGTCTGTGTGGAGTTTGCACATTCTCCCCGTGTCTGTATGGGTTTCCTCCGGGAGCTCCGGTTTCCTCCCACAGTCCAACGATGTGTGGGTTAGGTTGATTGGCCGTGCTAAAGTGACCCCAGTGTCAGGGGATTAGCAGGGTAAATATGTGGGGTTATGGGAATAAGACCTGGGTGGGTCTGTGTGGTCAGTGCAGACTGAAAGGGCTGAATGGCCTCCCTTTGCACCATAGGGATTCTATGAAACTATCTATGATTACAACAGTGACTAGGAAAATATTTTATTGGCTGTGATGTGCTTTGGAACGTCCTGAGTTTGTGTCAGGTGCTAAGTAAATATAAGTTAATCTTTCCTCTTCTAACTTTTTTTCTCTGTTTGTTATCAGGCGGTATTCCTTTATAATTTAGAGATCAGGTATCTTCAAAATCAGGTACAGTGACTGAATACTAATTCTTACATTTTCCAAAATCAGTTTTAGTTAATGTTGAACCGATATGCCAAAATCTTCAAGTTTTATTTTGTTTAATTTGATTCTTACAATGGCCAATTCCATCATCATCAGTTGACTATTGCCATGAGTTTCCTGTGATTCATCGACCCTTTCTAGATATCTTTGCAATCTTTTCTCCTTGAACCATCTATCCAATTCTCTCTTGAAGACTACAGTTAGCCACAATGAATCCCAAATGCTAACTTTGCATAAGAAAGTCAGTTCCTTCTGGTTGTCAACTCTCTAACCACTGGAAAACGTTTCTCCTGATTTATTTTGTTTCAACCCTTCATGATTTTGAACACCTCCATCAAACCTCATAGAATCATAGAATCCCTTCAGTGCAGAAGAAGGCCATTTGGCCCATCGGGTCTGCACCGACCACAATCCCACCCAGGCTCTATCCCCGTAACCCCACATATTTACCCCGCTAAATCCCCCTGACACTAAGGGGCAATTTAGTCTGGCCAATCAACCTAACATGCACATCTTTGGACTGTGGGAGGAAACCGGAGCACCCGGAGGAAACCCACGCAGACACGGGGAGAATGTGCAAACTCCACACAGACAGGCCAGAATTGAACCCAGGTCCCTGGTGCTGTGAGGCAGCAATGCTAACCACGGTGCCACTGTGACGCCCAATTCTTATTCTTTACTCTAAGCAGAACAAGCCCAGTTTCTCCATCCATTGACGTACAGGCTTCATCCCTGGAATGATGCTATTAAATGCGCTTACCAGGGAGGTGGTGGGAGCAGGTACGATAGTGAACGAATAAGATGGGAATGGAAGGATACGGAGTCCGTAAGTGCACATGGTTTTAGTTTAGGCAGACATCATGATCGGCACAGACTTGGAGGGCCGAAGGGCCTGTTCCTGTGCTGTACTGTTCTTTGTTCTTTGTTCTAAATCTCTTCTGTACCCTTTCCAAATACTTCACGTTTTTTCTGCTGAAGTCCTGCGATCTTCCAGTCCTCCCACAGCCAGTAAAACAAGAGTCTGGTTTGGAATATAAAGAAGATCCAAGGAATCTGAGCTCATGTAGCACATGGACCCAATTCTCAGTTATACTTGCATACAAACAAAGACAACCCCCCCTCCCCCCCAACGCCCACAGTGGTGGGTTTCCCGGTGGCGGGGCAGGGTTGGCGAGCCACGTAAACTGCCATAGACCATGACGGGACTGGAAGGTCCCGCTGGCGGCCAATGTTGAGCCTTCTCCACCGCTGGAAAGCTCACCACAGGGGAGATTGGAAAGTCTCGGCCCATGTCTATGGCAGCACCATGCCACATCCAAGTTACTTTTCAATTGGCAACACAATGGCGGTACAGTGGCACAATGGTTAGCACTGCTGCCCCATAGCGCCAGGGACCCGGGTTCGATTCCGGCCTCAGGTCACTGTCTGTGTGGAGTTTGCACATTCTCCTCGTGTCTGCGTGGGTTTCCTCCGGGTGCTCCGGTTTCCTCCCACAGTCCAAAGATAGAATCATAGAATCATAGAATCCCTACAGAGCAGAAGGAGGCCATTCAGCCCATCGAGTTCACACCGACCACAATCCCACCCAGGCCCTATCCCCATAACCCCATGCACTTCCCCTAGCTAGCCCCCTGACATTAAGGGACAATTTAGCATGGCCAATCCACCTAACCCGTATATCTTTGGATTGTGGGAGGAAATCGGAGCATCCGGAGGAAACCCACGCAGACACGGGGAGAATGCGCAAACTCCACTCAGACAGTGATCCAAGCCGGGAATCGAACCTGAGTCCCTGGCGCTGTGAGGCAGCAGTGCTAACCACTGTGCGGGTTAGATTGACTGGTCATGCTAAATCAACCCTAGTGCCAGAGGGATTATCAGGATAAATATGTGGGGTTACGGGAATAGGGCCTGGGTGGGATTGTGGTTGGTGCAGACTCGATGGGCCGAATGGCCTCCTTCTGCACTGTAGGGATTCAAGATTCTAATGAATAACCCACTCTGTGTTATTTTGCTGTCATTCTAGGGGATCACCATGCCACAGATTCTCACTGGTTTCATAGCCAACATTTTCAATGCTGTAGTGAACTTCTTGTTGTTGAATGTACTCACTCTGGGAGTGCAGTAAGTAGCAAAATACTTTATTTTACTTTCAGCTGAAATATGGGAGTGTAAACATCTGATTTATGAACTTTCTATCTTGCCGTTTATACTTTGCTTTTCACTTTGCTTGCTTGAAAACTGGGAGGGAGAAGAGTGATAATATTATAGAATTTGGTGCCATAATCACTGAGCTTCACAGAGCAGTAAAACAAGAGTCTGGTTTGGAATATAAAGAGGATTTGGGGTGACTCGGTGGCACAGTGGTTCGCACTGCTGCCTCACAGCACCAGGGACCCGGGTTCGATTCCTGGCTTGGGTCACTGTCTGAGTAGAGTTTGTGGATTCTCCCCATGTTTGCATGGGTTTCCTCCGGGTGCTCTAGTTTCCTCCCACAATCCAAAAATGTGCAGGTTAGGTGCATTGGCCATGCTAAATTGCCCCTTAGTGTCAGGGGGATTAGCTGAGGTAAATACGTAGAGTGACGGGGATGGGGCTTGCAGGGGATTGTAGTCAGAGATGAGGGGGAATTTCTTCAGCCAGAGGGTGGTGAATCTGTGGAACTCTTTGCCGCAGAAGGCTGTGGAGGCCGGGTCATTGAGTGTCTTTAAGGCAGAGATAGATAGGTTCTTGATTAATAAGTGAATCAAGGGTTATGGGGAAAAGGCAGGAGAATGAGGATGAGAAAAATATCAGCCATGATTGAATGGCAGATCAGACTCGATGGGCCGAGTGGCCTAATTCTGCTCCTATGTCTTATGGTCATAGAGTAATAGAGGTTTACAGCATGGAAACAGACCCTTTGGCCCAACCTGTCCATGCCGCCCCTTTTTTTAAACCCCTAAGCTAGTCCCAGTTGCCCTTGCATATTCATGTGCTTATCTAAAAGCCCCTTAAACATCCCTATCATATCTGTCTGCACCACCACTGTGCCACCATGAAGTTGAAAGTGTGCATGTAAAATCATAATCAAAAGTGGATTATTTCAAACAGAGGGACATGGACAACATGGACTACCCTACAAGAAACAACAGTGAAAGCAGAATGCCTAATGCCTTTTAAAGATAAATGTTAAAAAAAACATGTAGGGAAAGGTAGGGGAGTGGGTAATTCTTTCAGTGGGTTGACCCAGATGTGTTGGCCTGCTCGTTCATCCTCCATGATGTAAAGTTCCCTTAGTCGAAGAGCAGTCATGGTTAATTGAAGTCCGACGATGTGTGGGTTAGGTTGATTGGCTATGCTAAAATTGCCCTTAGTGTCCCGGGATGCGTAGGTTAGAAGGATATAGGGGTAGAGCCTGGGTGGGAATGTGGTCGGTGCAGACTCGATGGGCTGAATGGCCTCTTTCTGTGCTGTAGAGTTTCTAAGTTTCTAATTAAGGTACAAAGTCACAATCCGGAGTGTCAGTAGCCCTGACACTCCTCAATATATATATATATACACAGGTGAGACACCCTGATTGGGCAAGCAAACATTACCTCAATCAGGGAGCTCATACTTTTTTTATTCTTTCGTGGGACATGGGCATCGCTGGCAAGGCCAGCATTTGTTGTCCATCCTTAATTGCCCTCCAACTGAGTGGCAGTTAAGAGTCAATCACATTGCTATGGATCTGGAATCACATGTAGGCCAGGTAAGGATGGCAGATTTCCTTCCCTGAAGGATTTTAGTCAACCAGTTGGGTTTTTCCGACAATTGACAAAGGTTTCATGGTCATCAGTAGATTCTTAATTCCAGATTTAGATTGAATTTCAAATTTCACCATCCGGCATGGTGGGATTGAAATCTGGGTCCCCCAGAGCATTACCCTGGGTCTCTGGATTAATAATCCAGTGACAATAGCACTCAAGAAGCTCCAACAACACTCAAGAAGCTTGACACCATCCAGGACTAAGCAGCCCTCTTGATTGGCACCACATCTACAAACATCCACTCCCTCCACCACCGACGCTCAGTAGCAGCAGTGTGTACTATCTACAAGATGCACTGCAGCAATTCACCAAAGATCCTTAGACAGCACCTTCCAAACCCATGACCACTTCCATCTAGAAGGACAAGGGAAGCAGATACATGGGAACATCACCATCTGCAAGTTCCCCTCCAAGCCACCCACCATCCTGACTTGGAAATATATCGCTGTTCCTTCACAGTCATTGGGTCAAAATCCTGGAATTCCCTCCCTAACGGCATTGTGGGTCAACCCACAGAACATGGACTGCAGCGATTCAAGAAGGCAGCTCAACACCACCTTCTCAAGGTGCAACTAGGGATGGGCAATAAATGCTGGCCAGCCAGCGACGCCCATGTCCCAAGAATGAATAAAAAGAAAATACCACTACACCACTGCCTGCTCTCCAAGAGGCCAACCTCATGGGCCTCGTCAAGGTCATTATTGTTTGCCAACCGAACCAACAGAGATTTAGTAAAGAACATTGGAAGTTATTGTATTATTATGATATACCCGTGATTCCTGGAGCACCATGTACAAATGGGAGCTTTCAGAATCCATCCCAATGGTTCTGTGCCATAGTGACTCAGGGATGAAGGGTTGGAAATCCTGCCAAGTGTTCACTTTTTTTGGTTAAGCAACATTCCTCCTATAAAACCAACAGAAGGGGGCAGAATTCCTGAAAGACCTCAAAATTAACCTTGAGTTTTAAATCACACAGGTCAGAAATTACTCTGAAATAGAGGTGATATTTACACAGTGTAACATGGCATTAAAGGCACCCCGCGGGGCAGTGGCTACCCCGGTGGGATCATTGCTTGCTGTATTTCACATTAACTCATGAGCGGGCCTAAGGCTGTCACTTTCAAAACTAAACATTACCCAGTCTACCTCGGACTGGCCTGGAAGGGCAAGTTATCTCACAGATTTGACCAGCAGGTGAAGCTAACTGTTTCATGCTGCTACCATGTGTTACGCCTCTCAGTTATAGCCCAATAATACAGATAAAACTCCCACAGTGCAGAAGGAGGCCATTCGGCCCATCAAGTCTGCACCGACCACAATCCCACCTAGGCCCTATCCCCATAACCCCATGCATTTATCCTGCTAATCCTCCTGACACTAAGGGACAATTTAGCATGGCCAATCCACCTAACCCGCACATCTTTGGACTGTGGGAGGAAACCAGAGCACCCGGAGGAAACCCACGCAGACACGGGGGCGCAAGATGATGCAAGTCCAGCTTCTTCACAAACCTCCTTTATTCTCTTTTACAACTCCACATACACACACCCAGCACCCAGTGCCACCTGTAATCCCTTTATATATCCCGGTGAGTACTCTTAAACAATTAACATACAAATTAGATCTAAACTGGAAGGTTGCAGTTAACCCATTGCTAACACCGTGCAGGGGTAATTTGAGTGGTATTCATCACCAAGAGGATGTTGCCTCAGGACAAAAAGACATTCTGCCTATCACATAAATGAGTCGTGTAGTCTATGAGTTTCAGTGCCAGTGTGATGCTGGACATGTAGGCCATACATCCCAAAGGCTAGCGGATTGTATCAGACAACATGTCCCTTCCGCTCCTCCGAATGGGCAATGTACAGACTGTACCCAAGCAACACGCAAAACACAGGGGGGAATTTTCCCATTCTGCCCATCATGGGAACCATAGCGGGCAAGGGGCAGACCATGCAAAGGTCCGTTGATGTTGGAATTTTCCGGTTTTGGGGTGAGCGCAGCCAGAAAATCGTTTCCACAATGTCCAATATTGGATGTGATTCCACGATTGGACATTTGCTACATAGTCCTCAGTGCGCTAAAAGTTACGTTGGGCGGCACGGTGGAACAGTGGTTAGCACTGCTGTCTCACAGCTCCAAGGACCTGGGTTCAATTCCCAGCTTGGGTCACTGTCTGTGTGGATTTTATATGTTCTCCCCATGTCTGCGTGGGTTTCCTCCGGGTGCTCCGGTTTCCTCCCACAGTCCGAAAGACGTGCTGGTTAGGGTGCATTGGCCGTGCTAAATTCTCCCTCAGTGTTACCCGAACAGGCGCCGGAGTGTGGCGGACTAGAGGATTTTCACAGTAGCTTCATTGCAGTGTAAATGTAGGCCGACTTGTGACACTAATAAATAAACTTTAAACTTTAAACCAGTTTGGGAGTGTTGGTCAGGCTCGCAGTGTAGTGCATTTGTGTGTACTGGAAAGTACAGCTGGAATTCCCCATCTGTTCACGTCCTGTTGCCACTGCAAGCGAGGATGGAGTATTTGGTGCTTCTCGGCCTTTTGGCTAAGATCAAGTGTAGTTATGCGGATGCTGCGCTTGGTAGTGGCCATTGGGTTGCATTTAAGCTTCATTTTCATTTGAAGCAATTTTTAAAAGCGGCATCTCGGCCTTTTGGCTAAGATGCAAATGAGATCAAGCCTTGGAGGAGGAAACTTCTGTCTACTCCAATCAGCTTGGCTCATGTAGATCAGGCCCAAGACAGGGTAGAGGATTGCATGCCCTGTCTTGTCAGCTTGGATCGGAAATGTCTCAACTTGTTGAGACTCAGAACTGGACTTGATTTGATTGAATTGGAAAAGTATTAAAAAAACATTTGGCGCTCAGCCCAATCTTTATTCATTGCAGCGGGACCAGAGAATCCCAGCTGACGTGAACAGCCAGAGAATTCCGACCTACATTTATTAACATTTCCGACCTACATTGATCGTTGGGAACACAAAGAACATTGTGCCTGTTTCAGCTAAACAAAATAAGTGATATCCATCCACTAATTCATTCCTCAGGAAAATGCCTTGACAAATCAGGGTCAAACTGCCTGGTTTAAATTTCAAATAATGCTTGACAGTTAACTGTCAGTCACCATCAGCTAGTGCATTCCCCGCAGCAATGCCTCTACCAATCAGAGTTTACTTGCCAACCAATCAGCACTCTCTTCTCGTACAGTATCAATAGTTGTATTCCCCCTATGCTGGTATTCTTGCCAAGTGTCCTGGTGAGTCAAAGACAAAAAGCTTCAACATGTCTTCAGCAATACTCAAGTTCTGTATTACCCAATGACTCTAGGTTGAACTCAACTTTCTGTGATATTTCGAACTTTAATAAGTGAATTGGTGTTTTCCAGGGGCTCGGCTGCCGCCAATGTTGTTTCTCAGTATTGTCAAGCTATTCTCCTGTTTGGATACATCCGCTGGAGAAAGTTACATGTCGGCACCTGGGAAGGTAACTTGTTTGTTTGGATGACTCTTAATTAATAATTTGCCCCCTCTGGATCTTGTTCAGATTCAGTCCCCTGTATGCCAACAACTCTCTGGTATAGAATCATAGAATCCCTACAGTACAGAAGGAGGCCATTCGGCCCATCGAGTCTGCATCGACAATAATCCCACCCAAGCCCTGTCCCCGTAACCCCGCACATTTACCCTGCTAGTCCCCCTGACACTAAGGGGCAATTTAGCATGGCCAATCCGCCTAACAGCACATCTTTGGACTGTGGGAGGAAACCGGAGCACCCGGAGGAAACCCGCGCAGGCGCGGGGAGAATGTGCAGACTCCGCACAGGCAAGTGACCCGAGGCCGGAATCGTACCGGGGCCCCTGGAGCTGTGAGGTTGCAGTGCTAACCACTTGCACAAGTGCCCACTCCACGAGTGTTATTAAACCTGATGACCGCTGAGGGGAGCATGAGTTGATTGATCCTGACCTGTTCACATTGAGTTGCTGGGTGGGATCACTGATTGACTGTGCATAAGACCGTAAGAAAGAGGAACAGGAGAAGGCCATTCAGCCCCTCGAGCCTGCCCTGCCATTCAGGAGGATCATGGCTGACCTGACCGATATTCCTCATGTCCATTTTCCTGCCCTTTCCCCTTAATCCTTGATCCCCTCACTGATCAAAAATCTATCAATC
This sequence comes from Mustelus asterias, assembly GCF_964213995.1. NCBI lineage: Eukaryota > Metazoa > Chordata > Chondrichthyes > Carcharhiniformes > Triakidae > Mustelus > Mustelus asterias. The sequence continues at coordinate 9,459,325 of NC_135812.1, forward strand.
TCAGCCTTAAATATACACAGTGACCCTGCCCCGCACAGCCTTTGTGGCAAAAACTCCCAACCCTCTGAGAGAAGAAATTCCTCCTTATCTCAGTCTTAAATTGGCGCCCCTTTATTCTGAGACTCTGCCCCCGGGTCCCAGACTCTCCCATGAGGGGGAAACATCCTCTCAGCATTTACCCTGTCAAGCCCCTTAAGAATCCGATATGTTTCAATGAGATCACCTCTTATTAGAACATAGAACATAGAACAGTACAGCACAGAACAGGCCCTTCGGCCCACGATGTTGTGCCGAGCTTGATCTGAAACCAAGATCAAGCTATCCCACTCCCTATCATCCTGGTGCGCTCCATGTGCCTATCCAATAACCGCTTAAATGTTCCTAAAGTGTCTGACTCCACTATCACTGCAGGCAGTCCATTCCACACCCCAACCACTCTCTGCATAAAGAACCTACCTCTGATATCCTTCCTATATCTCCCACCATGAACCCTATAGTTATGCCCCCTTGTAATAGCTCCATCCACCCGAGGAAATAGTCTTTGAACGTTCACTCTATCTATCCCCTTCATCATTTTATACACCTCTATTAAGTCTCCCCTCAGCCTCCTCCGCTCCAGAGAGAACAGCCCTAGCTCCCTCAACCTTTCCTCATAAGACCTACCCTCCAAACCAGGCAGCATCCTGGTAAATCTCCTCTGCACTCTTTCCAGCGCTTCCACATCCTTCTTATAGTGAGGTGACCAGAACTGCACACAATTATTCTTCGACATTCCAATGAGTAGAGTCCCAACCTTTGCTCATAAGACAATCCCTCCATTCTGGAGATTGTCCTGGTGAGCCTAGTCAGGACGGATAGGCTGTTCCCCCCACCGCCAGCACAAGTATCGGAGGGAGCCTTCTGAGAAGGACATCAGCTGCCCCTGATGGCATCAGGCAGATTTGTAGAATGTTCTTTTGCTCCTGCTTTTTTCCCCCCCCCGGAATACTGTATCCAATCTTGGTCTCCTTACTTGAGGAAGGATGTGGTGGCACTGGAGGCAGTTCAAAGGAGGTTCACAAGATTGATTCCAGGGATGAAAGGGCTGTCGTGCGAGGAGTGGTTGAAAGGCTTGGGGCTTGTACTCGCAGGAGTTCAGAAGAATGAGGGGGGGATCTGATCGAGGTATATAAAATGCTAAAGGGGATCGATAAGGTGGATGTTGAACAGATGTTTCCCCCCTTGTGGGACAATCTAGAACAAGAGGCCATAGATATAAAGTGAGAGGGGGAAGGTTCAAAATTGGGATGAGGGGAAACTACTTGTCTCAGAGGGTTGTGAACCTGTGGAACTCACTGCCCCAGAATGTACAAAAGAATCATAGAATACCTACAATGCAGAAGGAGGCCATTTGGCCCATCTAGTCTGCACCAACCACAATCTCATCCTGGCTCTATCCCTATAACCCCACACATTCACCTTACTAATCCCCTGACATCCTCCTAACATTAACAAGCAATTTAACACGGCCAATCAATCTAACCCGCACATTTTTACACTGTGGGAGGAAACCGGAGCACGTGGAAGAAACCCACGCAGACACGGGGAGAGCATGCAGACTTTGCACAGACAGTGACCCAAGTCGGGAATCGAACCCTGGTCCCTGGCGCTCTGAGGCAGCAGTGCTAACCACCATGCTGCCCAGTGGAGGCAGAATCAATCTACAGATTCAAGAAAGAAATAGATGGCTGGAATTTTACCGGCCTGCCCACCATGGGAAACGGAGTGGGTGAGGGGTGGAAAGATCTGTTGATCTTGGGCGGGGCTTTACAGTTTCGGGATGGGCGATTCTGTAAAATCCCGCCCGATCTGTTTATGATGGAGAGCGGGATGAAGAGCAGGCAGGAAAGTAAAGTTCAGACCAGGGTGAGATCAGCCACGATCATGTTGAATGATGGAGTGGGAGTGAAGGGCTGAATGGCCTACTCCTGCTCTTAATTCTTATGTTCCTGTGTGTTCCTCAGACACTCCCGACATTGGCGTCAGTAACTGTGTTTGTGTGTGATATAGGATGGTCCATGGACTCCCTGCAGGAATGGGGCCTCTTTGTACGTCTGGCAGTTTCCAGCATGCTTATGCTTTGCATTGAATGGTGGAGTTACGAAATTGGAGCTTTCCTAGCAGGTAAACAAATGAACGTCCCTTTGTCTAATATCCTGCACTGTCGGCATTTACAAAGAGCAAAGAACAGTACAGCACAGGAACAGGCCCTTCGGCCCTCCAAGCCTGTGCCGATCATGATGCCTGCCTAAACTAAAACCGTGGGCACTTACGGAGTCCGTATCCTTCCATTCCCATCCTATTCATGTATTCATCTAGCTGCCCCTTAAATGCCGCTATTGTACCTGCTCCCACCCCCTCCCCGGGCAGCGCGTTCCAGACATTCACCACCCTCTGTGTAAAAAACTTGCCTCGCACATCTCCTCTAAACTTTTCCCCACGCACCTTAAACCTATGTCCCCGAGTACTTGACTTTTCTACCCTAGGAAAGGGCATCTGACTATCCACTCTGTCCATGCCCCTCATAATCTTGTAGACTTCTATCAGGTCACCCCCTCAACCTCTGTCGTCCCAGTGAGAACAAACCGAGTTTACCCAACCTCTCCTCATAGCTAATACCCTCCAGACCAGGCAACATCCTGGTAAACCTCTTCTGTGCCCCTTCCAAAGGATCCACATCCTGCTGGTAGCGTGGTGACCAGAATTGTACACAATAAATGATGAACATTCCAGCAGCCACATAGCGATGGGGCACGACCTCTGTTCTGCTGTGTGTCTGAGCTTGTACAGCCTGTTGGATGTTGACACTAACTACAGGGGAAGCATGGGTCTTCAGGATTGAGATGAGGGAAGAATCTGAAGGGTGCTCCATATCTCAGGTTACTCAGCCTTCGTTATCGACTCTGCGGAGCAATAGGAGACCTGTGAGCAGATGCCTCACCCACTCTCTCACAGTTGGAGCCCCGATTGACAAAGGACAGGAAAGCAGTCATAGAGTCATCGAGTCATCGAGGTTTACAGCATGGAAACAGGCCCTTCGGCCCAACTTGTCCATGCCGCCCTTTTTTTAAAAACCCCTAAGCTAATCCCAATTGCCCGCATTTGGCCCATATCTCTCTATACCCATTGTACCCATGTAATTATCTAAATGCTTTTTAAAAGACAAAATTGTACCCGCCTCTACTACTACCTCTGGCAGCTTGTTCCAGACACTCACCACCCTCTGTGTGAAAAAATTGCCCCTCTGGACACTTTTGTATCTCTCCCCTCTCACCTTAAACCTATGCCCTCCAGTTTTAGACTCCCCTACCTTTCGGAAAATATATTGACTATCGAGCTGATCTGTGCCCCTCATTATTTTATAGACCTCTATAAGGTCACCCCTCAGCCTCCTACGCTCCAGAGAAAAAAGTCCCAGTCTATCCAGCCTCTGCTTATAACTCAATCCATCAAGTCCCAGTAGCATCCTAGTAAATCTTTTCTGCACTCTTTCTAGTTTAATAATACCCTTTCTATACTAGGGTGACCAGAACTGTACACAGTATTCCAAGTGTGGCCTTACCAAAGTCTTGTACAACTTCAACAAGAAATTCCAACTCCTGTATTCAATGTTCTGACCGATGAAACCAAGCATGCCGAATGCCTTCTTCACCACTCTGTCCACCTGTGACTCCAGGCTGCTGTTGAAATGTTAATTCCTTCTAAATATAGCTTGCATCGCTCTCAAGATTAATCACTACATTCTCATTCATAGGAATAATTAGTGAAGTTGAACTCGGAACACAGTGCATCATTTATCAGATTCTAACCATCTTATACATGGTAAGGCTGAAGATTCTGGAACCTAAATGTAAATGTGTCAAATTTGTGCGTTGAAAAAAAACCTCAACGTTTCCACATCCAAGGATGCATAACTTTCAAACTCCTGCATCCATTCTTAAATGGATCAGAGTCTGATAGAGAAGGTGCTGAGAATATTTACAAGGGTGATACCAGGGATGTGAGGGTTTTCATGTGGGGTGGCATAGTGGCACAGTGGTTAGCACTGCTGCCTCACATGCCAGGGACTTGGGTTCAATTCCGGCCTCGGGTCATTGTCAGTGTGGAGTTTGTACATTCTCCCCGTGTCTGCGTGGGTTTCCTCCCACAGTCCAAAGGTGTGCAGGTTAGATGGTTTGGCTGTGCTAAATTGCCCCTTAGTGTCCCAGGATGTGTAGACTAGGTGGATTGGCTGTGCTAAATTGCCTTTAAGTGTCCCAGGATGTGTAGATTAGGTGGATTGGCCGTGCTAAATTGCCTTTAAGTGTCCCAGGATGTGTAGATTAGGTGAATCGGCCATGCTAAATTATTCCTTGGTGTCCAAAAGTGTGCAATTAGGTGGATTAACCATGTGCACTGCATGGGGTTAGAGCAGGGGATTGGGCCGAGATAGGGTTATCTTTTGGTGGGTTGGTGCGGGCCCGATGGGCCGAATAGCCTTTTTTGCACTGTAGGGATTCTATGATACGATGATACGTATCAGGAAAGGTCTGACAAGCTATGTTTCTTTCTCTCTTGAAAAATGAAATGATCTAGAGTCCTTAAAATTATGAAAAGTTTTAACAGATTGGATACAAAGAGAATGGTTCCTCGTCTGGGGATGAACATATCTAGAGGGCATAGTCACCCAGAACTCCAATCGGGAATTTGGGAGAAACCCAAGTAGTGGTGTGAATGTCGAACTCATTGCCACAGAGAGTGGTTGAAGTGAATTGCAAAGACGTATTTAAGGAGAAACTGAACAGAAATTTGTGGAAAAGGAGCAGAGTTTATTTATTAGTCACAAGTAAGGCTTACGTTAACACTGCAATGAAGTTACTGTGAAAATCCCCTAGTCGCCACACTCCGGCACCTGTTCGGGTACACCAAGGGAGAATTTAGCATGGCCAATGCACCCTAACCCACATATCTTTGGACTGTGGGAGGAAACCGGAGCACCCGGAGGAAACCCATGCAGACACGGGGAGAACGTGCAAACTCCACGCAGACAGGGACCCGAGCCGGGAATCAAACCCGGGTCCCCGGTGCTGTGAGGTAGCAATGCTGACCAATGTGCCACCATGACGCCCATGGAGAGTTATGATGATAGAATTGGATAAGGAAAGATGGGAGACAATGTGAGTGGAACATAAACCCTGATATGGGCTGATGGGGCTGTTTCTGTGCCGTATAGCCTACATAATTCTACACAGCGTCATCTGGTGTCTTCTTTCTCCCACAGCCACCTGTGGGATACAACATAGCGGCAGCTGTTCGTGTGGGTAGCGCCCTGGGTGCTGGAAGCCCAGAGGAAGCTAAAAATTCTGCTAAAGTTGCTTTGTGGTGCATCGGTGAGTCCCTCAGTTGCAATTCATTACACTATTTGACAACAATGTGCTTGTGAAACCTCACACTTTATTCATCTGTATGTTCCTTGTCATTTGCTTTTCATCCAGTAATGTTCATACTGTGGGAAAAGTTCCACTAATACCAGGATGCTATCGGGACTTGATGGTTTGCGTTATAAGGAGAGGCTGGATAGACTGGGACTTTTTTCCCTGGAGCGTAGAAGGCTGAGGGGCGATCTTATAGAGATCTATAAAACAATGAGGGGCACAGATCAGCTAGATAGTCAATATCTTTTCCCAAAGGTAGGGGAGTCTAAAACTAGAGGGCATAGGTTTAAGGTGAGAGGGGAGAGATACAAAAGTGTCCAGAGGGGCAAATTTTTTCACACAGAGGGTGGTGAGTGTCTGGAACAAGTTGCCAGGGGCAGTAGTAGAGGAGGGTACAATTTTGTCTTTTAAAAAGCATTTGGACAGTTACATGGGTAAGATGGGTATAGAGGGATATGGGCCAAATGCAGGCAATTGGGACTAGTTTAAGCGTTTAAAAAAAAGGGCGGCATGGACAAGTTGGGCCGAAGGGCCTGTTTCCATGCTGTAAACCTCTATGAATCTATGACTCTATGTGATGATACTGGGCCTTTAAGATGTGTATTTCAATCATGTTTCTGCGCAGAATGTTTTTTAGCAGTCCCTTCCATTTTATTGGTGGTGTTCTGTCTATAACCGGCATCCTCTATTGTTACTGCATCAGCGTAATTGATCTTAATTGCTGCAAGGTTTGTTTTCATCTGGACTAATGCTGTTCTGTTGATTTTAGTGTGTTCCCCAGGAATTTTGCAGAGTAGGGCTTGATTAGGTTAGTTGGCAGGTGGGGACATATGACTGGGTGGAGTTAGGCTTACGCAGAGAATTAAAGGTTAGTTGCTGTTTGGATGCTACTGAGTTGAGAGAGGGAGCAATGCTTCTCTTTTCCCATCTTTGAAGTTTGACGATTGGGAGCTGCCAGAGTTTAGGATTACTTCTCTGATGTTTTGTTGTTTGAGGATATATCCTTCTCTGGAAACTACTGACTACTAACAAGTGTTAAAAGGCTGGAAATCTAGCATCACATGAGTACACTTGTTTTTTATGCTAACTAATTCTGAAGAATGATGTATATCTATGAGATATTGCTTTAAATTGGAGTTATAAGGATAGACTAGGACATTTTCCCTGGAGTGTAGGAGGCTTTGGGGTAATCTTATAGAGGTCGATAAAATAATGAGGGGCATAGATGAAGTAGATAGTCAACATCCTTTCCCAAAGGCTGGGGAGTCTAAAACTAGAGGGCATAGGTTTAAGGTGAGAGGGGAGAGATACAAAAGGGTCAAGAGAGGCAATTTTTTCACACAGAGGGTGGTGAGTGTCTGGAACAAGCTGCCAGAGGTAGTAGTAGAGGCGGGTACAATTTTGTCTTTTAAAAGGCATTTAGACAGTTACATGGGTAAGATGGGTATAGAGGGATATGGGCCAAATGCGGGCAATTGGGACTAGCTTAGTGGTAAAAGCTGGGTGGCATGGACAAGTTGGGCTGAAGGGCCTGTTTCTATGCTGTAAATGACTGTATGACTAATAGAGATAGCGAGTTGTTATGAATTTTACTATGATGTGTTTAAGTATTTTCATTGGTAAAAGTTATGCTAATTCTTTTTGTTACATTCTAACTGTGTTCTTAAATGAAGTTTGTTTTGGTAAAAGCTTCCTAGTCGGTCACTTGAATCATACATGGAGTGAAACACCTTATGCCCACCCTAATGCGAAAATCAAATGCAAAAGTTGGGATCTAGGCTAACTGCATAATATACCTTGGAGTTTCTGATGTGGTCCCTAATAACAATGAAAAAAAAATAAGGCCTTACATTTACATGACACCTTTCATGACATGAGGATGATTCGAAGTCAATGAAAATATTTTAAGTGTGGTCTCTGTTAAGTGTAGGAAACACAGCAGCCAATTTTCTCATGGAAAGGACCCACAAGCAGCAAAGTTATCGCAACCAGGTAACCTATTGTTCAAGAGGTACATATTAGTCGGGATAACACCCTGCTCTTTGTCGAAATAGTGCCATGGAATCGTTTACCTCTGCCCGTGTGGGAATTCAAAGCCTCTATTCCATGCACCAGCCAAATGTTGGAACCTCCAACAACGTAGTGTGGCAAAGTTGGGTAGAGTAATTGTAGATTGGGAGGTAGGAAGTTAGAGTTGGTGTTTGTAAAATTGTAAAATGCTCGGGGGGTTGGGGGTGGGGCGGCGGGCAGGGGGGGGGAAAGCATTGCACGGTCCCGAAAAAAGGTGGTGCTTTTTCTGTGCTTAGAGATTTAAAATGCAAGTACACACAGAGAGCCCAGACTGAAACATTAGTATCAAAAGGCCATGCAGCAGTGTTACCAAGACAACAGGCTTTTGAATTTAGCCAATCAACTTGAATCAGGAACTTAGATACCAAGAACCTATTAAATTTAAATATGATGGGGGGGTTTTGACAACCTAGAACCAATCTTAATGTTGGGAAATTTTGATATGTCATCACAGGTATAAAAGACGGGGGCAGTGGGACAAACAGAGTAGAGCAACTGCCATCTGCCAGAGCGAACAGCTCCCAGTTCTCAACTCGCTCTCGCTCTCTCTCTCTCAAGAGAGAGAGCGATTCTATCTATCCATCTGAATATGAATGAATGAATGAATATTCTGGAAGCACAAAACCTGGTTGTAATTTAGAGAGTGACTAAATTCTATTTTTGTTAATCAGTGGGAATTGTATTTATTTGAACAGCGTACCATTAAAATATTATTTTACTCGAGGATAGTTAGGAGGGATTTATTCAGTTTGTTGATAGCTTAGTTAATTTGCTCACTGTTGGCTAGGTAAATAAATTGTTACGCATTGATCGTACAGAGAGTGTCAGGGAGTTATTTTGATTTAACCACTAGGGGTGGCTGAAGATCGGGTCACACCACTTCACACACACCTTTTACAGATTATAGAGTGAGGGACTCCTCTTTGGGTGATTCGGTGTTAGTTCTCAGAGGGGGGGGGGAATCCACCTCCGCTTTATAACAGTAGCACCCCCACTATTACATCAGCCTGGATTATGCGCTCAAGTCTCACAGATGCTGGAGAAAGGCGATAAAAGTGGATAAAAGTGTCCGACTTGCTGCTTTACTTTTAAGTGGGGTGCCTGGAATTGATAACGGATTAGTTGGTCAAAATTTGGCATAACTATAGGGTTCGTGGTGGGAGATACAGGACGGATATCAGAGGTAGGTTCTTTACGCAGAGAGTGGTTGGGGTGTGGAATGGACTGCCTGCAGTGATAGTGGAGTCAGACACTTTAGAAACATTTAAGCGGTTATTGGATAGGCACATGGAGCACACCAGGATGGTAGGGAGTGGGATAGCTTGATCTTGGTTTCAGATAAAGCTCGGCACAACATCGTGGGCCGAAGGGCCTGTTCTGTGCTGTACTGTTCTATGTTCTATGTCTATGTTCTATTAAAATTATTTGTGAATCAAACTTTCAGCAGTAAATTCCTTTGCTTCCATTTGGACAGGGATCTGTGCTTTGGTGATTTGTGCCGCACTGGAAGCAGTCAGCGGTGTGGTCGGTTATGTCTTCACCACTGACCAGTGAGTAAAAAGGAAATAGCAATGCCACACACATTAAAAGCACAACTGCATGTAATTTACAAAGTGAATTCAACTACGCCCGAAAGCTCCCTTGACACTGCCCTCTCCCTCTTACAGAGAAATTATTCAATTAGTTGGGAGAGTATTACCGATAGTCACAGCTAACCAATTCATTGACGCATTGGCCGTGAGTATTTGATTTGATTTGAATTGATTTATTATTGTCACATGTATTAACACACAGTGAAAAGTATTGTTTCTTGTGCACTCTACAGACAAAGCATACCGTTCATAGAGAAGGAAAGGAGAGAGTGCAGAATGTAGTGTTACAGTCATAGCTAGGGTGTAGAGAAAGATCAACTTAATGCAAGGTAGGTCCATTCAAAAGTCTGCCAGCAGCAGAGAAGAAGCTGTTCTTGAGTCAGTTGGTGCGTGACCTCAGACTTTTGTATCTTTTTCCCGACGGAAGAAGGTGGAAGAGAGAATGTCCGGGGTGCGTGGGGTCCTTAATTATGCTGGCTGCTTTGCCGAGGCAGCGGGAAGTGTAGACAGAGTCAATGGATGGGAGGCTGGGTTTGCGTGATGGATTGGGCTACATTCACGACCTTTCGTAGTTTCTTGTGGTCTTGGGCAGAGCAGGAGCCATAGCAAGCTGTGATACATCTGGAAGGAATGCTTTCTTTGGTGCATCTGTAAAAGTTGGTGAGAGTCGTAGCTGACATGCCAAATTTCGGTAGTCTTCTGAGAAAGTAGAGGCGTTGGTGGGCTTAACTATAGTGTCGGCATGGGGGGGACCAGGACATGTTGTTGGTGACCTGGACGCCTAAAAATCTGAATCTCACGACCCTTTCTACTTCGTCACCGTTGATGTAGACAGGAGCATGTTCTCCTTTACACTTCCTGAAGTCGATGACAATTTCCTTTTTTCAACTGAGTATTTCAACTGAACCCTGAAGAAATTAAACCAATAATTTGCACTCAAAATTAAAATTATTGGAGATATGATCTCCTTTCAGTGCAATGTGCATCCGTGGCTTTTACCTGACCTTTGACTTTGCAAATTGACAAGAAGATTTTTGGTTCCAGCTCCCGGCAGAGGAAGCAGGAATATTGCTCTCTGTGGATCCCAGCAGGAAATTAAATCAAAGAACAAAGAAAAGTACAGCACAGGAACAGGCCCTTCGGCCCTCCAAGCCTGCACTGACCATGATGCTGACTGAACTAAAACCCCCTCTATTCCCATCTCATTCATGTACTTGTCAAGACGCCCCTTAAAAGTCACTACCGTATCCGCTTCCACTATCTCCCCCGGCAACAAGTTCCAGGCACCCACCACTCTCTGTGTAAAAAATCTGCCTCATACTTCTCCTTTAAACCTTGCCCCTCGCACCTTAAACCTATGCCCCCAGTAATTGACTCTTCCACCCTGGGAACAAGCTTCTGACTATCCACTCTGTCCATGCCTCTCATAATCTTGTAGACTTCTATCAGGTCTCCCCTCAACCTCCGTCGCTCCAGTGAGAACAAACCAGGTTTCTCCAATCTCTCCTCATAGCTAATGCCCTCCATACCAGGCAACATCCTGGTAAATCTTTTCTGTACCCACTCCAAAGCCCCCACATCCTTCTGGTAGTGTGGCGACCAGAATTGAACACTATATTCCAAGTGCAACCTAACTAAGGTTCTATAAAGCTGCAACCACTCAGGCGATGCTGGGCCCATTAAAGTTTAAGTTTATTTATTATTGTCACAAGTAGGCTTACATTAACACTGCAATGAAGTTATTGTGAAAATCCCCTAGTCGCCACACTCCGGCACCGGTTCAGGTAACACTGAGGGAGAATTTAGCACGGCCAATGCACCTAACCAGCACGTCTTTCGGACTGTGGGAGGAAACTGGAGCACCCGGAGGAAACCCCACAGACACGGGGAGAATGTGCAAACTCCACACAGACAATGACCCAAGCCGGGAATCGAACCTGGGTCTCTGGCGCTGTGAGGCAGCAGTGCTAACCACTGTGCCACCGTGCCGCCCTAAGGGTTTCCCAACCTCGTTAGCAGCAGGGTGGGCAGGAAGTCACATGCCCTGCCACCATGTCTGGGCAGCGTATTTACAAAGTGCCCGGACAGGTGCAGCTTTATCTGGCTCTGAGGTGCACTCCGTGGAATGGCTGGGATAGACCTTGCAGCACTAGCGCCAAGATTCAGCGACGATTCCCTGGAAGTCCCGCTAAATGCAGGGGAGAACAGGAGGTACGTGCTCTGTCCCATGGGATGGAAGAAGGAGGCCCACTTGACTCACCAACCCTTTATGGGAGTTTCAGGGTGCTGAGTGTGCATGGTACACGCCCGGGGACAGCCCTGCAGTGCGGGACAAGGGTGAACAATATCATCCGCACCACCAGGGTCAGTGAAGTTTCCATCGCAAAGTCACCGCACTGAATGGGGACTGGGACATTAGGGGTTCATTTGAATTCCATCAATCAGGTGGCATGGTGGTTAGCACTGCTACCTCACAGAACCAGGGACCCGGGTTCAATTCCAGCCTTGGGTCACTGTCTGTATTGAATTTGAACATTCTCCCCGTGTCTGCGTGGGTTTCCTCCGGGTGCTCCGGTTTCCTCCCACAGTCCAAATATGTGCGGGTTAGGTGGATTGGCCGTGGTAAATTGCCCCATAATGTCAGGGGGAATAGCCAGGGTCAATACCTGGGGTAGGGGGATAGGGCCTGGGTGGGATTGTGGTCGGTGCAGACTCAATGGGCCAAATAGCCTCCTTCTGCACTGCAGGGATTCTATGATTCTATGAATGAGTTGCAAACGGCCTGTGGCTTAGACCATGTAAGAAGTCTCACAACACCTGGTTAAAGTCCAACAGGTTTATTTGGTAGCACAAGCCACTAGCTTTCGGAGCGCTGCCCCTTCATCAGGTAAGCGTACCAGTTACGTTACCAGTACAGTTAATCAGTTACGCTTAGGCCATAAGACATAGGAGCAGAATTAGGCCACTCGGCCCATCGAATCTTCTCCGCCATTCAATCATGGCTGCTTTTTTTCTCATCCCCATTCTCCTGCCTTTTCCCCATAACCCCTGATCCCATTATTAATCAAGAACCTATCTATCTCTGTCTTAAAGACACTCAATGACCCGGCCTCCACAGCCTCCTGCGGCAAAGAGTTCCACAGATTCACCACTCTCTGGCTGAAGAAATTCCTCCTCATCTCTGTTTTAAAGGATCGTCCCTTTAGCCTGAGGTTGTGCCCTCTGGTTCGAGTTTTTCCCACTACTGGAAACATCCTCTCCACATCCACTCTATCCAGGCCTCGCAGTATCCTGTAAGTTTCAATAAGATCCCCCCTCATCCTTCTGAACTCCATCGAGTCCTCAACCGTTCCTCATACGACAGCACTTGTTTGGTGACACGCCATTAGCTCGAAATGACAGGACGGCAAGTTCCCATCGTCAAATCCCTGTGGTGAACCACTGTAATAGTGTCTGTATATGGGATATGCCTGGACATGCCCCTGCTGCCTCAATCCGGGGCTCCGCCCTCCTCGGGGTATAAAGGTGGCTGCTCTCCGCCCCTTTTGCCTCAGTTCGGGTGAGCCATCGGTTTGGGAGTGCTTCTGTTCTTGTTAATAAAAGCCTGTTGTTCCGCAACATCTCGTCTTTGCGTGAATCAATGGTGCATCAATTTTATTAACAAGAACAGAAGCACTCCCAAACCGATGGCTAACCCAAACTGAGGCAAAAGGGGCGGAGAGCAGCCACCTTTATACCCCGAGGAGGGCGGAGCCCCGGGTTGAGGCAGCAGGGGCGTGTCCAGACATATCCCATATACAGACAGTGTTACAGTGGTTCACCACAATCCCAACCGGAGGGAGACTGGTTTTCCTGTTCCCACGGGATTGTCCTCTCTCTCCCACCATGTCGATGGTGGGGCAGGGGGAGATTCCACCCAGAGTTTCACTTTGCTACTTTTACAAGATCTTCACTCTAGTTGTTAAAATGAGGAAGATAATGAGTTGACACAGGAATGTTTGCATTGTCGTACTCATAGGAACAGGAGGAGGCCAGTCAGTCCCTCCAGTCTGCTCCTCCATTCGATCAGATCATGGCTCATTACCCCACTACTCCTGTTAGCTCTTTATTCCTCGATATTCTTACCTCAGAGGGAGTAAAAACATGTTTAATTCGCCTGTTCCACAGAGTGTGAATGGAGGAGTGCTGCGAGGGGCAGGGAAGCAAATGTTGGGAGCTATTGGTAACTTTGTGGGATTTTACCTCATTGGTTCTCCCATTGGAATCTCGCTGATGTTTGCTGCAAAGTTTGGGATCAGAGGTAGGAAATTTTTGATTTGATTTATTATTGTCACACGTATTAGTATACAGTGAAAAGTATTGTTTCCTGCGCGCTATACAGACAAAGCATACCGTTCATAGAGAAGGAAAGGAGAGAGTGCAGAATGTACAGTGATAGATAGAGTGAAGAGAAAGTTCAGCTTAACATAATGCATTAAAGTTTGTTTATTAGTGTCACAAGTAAGGCTTACATTCACACTGCAATGAAGTTACTATGAAAATCCCTGAGTCGCCACAGTCCGGGCCCACTTGAGGGAGAATTTATCATGACCAATTCACCCAACCTGCACATCTTTGAACTGTTGGGGGGGAAACCGGAGCACCCGGAGGAAACCCACGCAGACACGGGGAGAGTGTGCAAACTCCACACAGACAGTGACCCAAGCCAGGAATCGAACCCGGGTCCCTGGTGCTGTGAGGCAGCAGTGCTAACCACTGTGCTACCGTGCCACCCCCAGTAATACCCAGTCATGTATTAGTATACAGTGAAAAGTATTGTTTCTTGCGCACTATACAGACAAAGCACCATTCATAAAGAAGGAAAGGAGAGAGTGTAGAATGTAGTGTTGCTGTGGCAGATAGGGTATAGAGAAAGCTCAGCTTAATATAAGATAGGCCCATTCAAAAGTTTGATGGCAGCAGGGAAGAAACTGTTCTTGAGTCGGTTGGTATGTGACCTCAGATTTTTGTATCATTTTCCCGATGGAAGAAGGTGGAAGAGAGAATGTCCGGGGTGTGTGGTGTCCTTGATTATGCTGGCCGCTTTTCCCCGAGGCAGCGGGAAGTGTAGACAGAGTCAATGGATGGGAGGTTGGTTTGAGTGATGGATTGGGCTACATTCACGACCCTTTGTAGTTTCTTGTGGTCTTGGTCAGAGCAGGAGCCATACCAAGCTGTGATACATCCAAAATGAGTGCTTTCTAAGGTGCATCTGTAAAAATTGGTGAGAGTCGTAGCTGACATGCCAAATTTCCTTAGTCTTCTGAGAAAGGAGAGGCGTTGGTGGGCTTTCTTAACTATAGTGTCGGCATGGGGGGACCAGGGCATTTGAATCATAGAATCATAGGATCACTACAGCGCAGAAGGAGGCCATTTGGCCCATCGAATCTGCATCGACAACAATTCCACCCAGGCCCTATTCCCCTAACCCCACATATTTACCTTGCTAATCCCCCTGACATTAAGGGACAATTTAGCATGGCCAATCAACCTAACCCGCACATCTTTGGACTGTGGGAAAAAACTGGAGCACCCGGAGGAAACCCACGCAGACACGTGGAGAATGTGCAAACTCCACACAGACAGTGACCTGAGGTCAGAATTGAACCCGGGTCCCTGGCACTGTGAGGCAGCCGTGCTAACCACTGTGCCACCGTGCCATCCGAGTGTGTGTTGTTTGTCTTTGCCCATTATTCCCAGATTAGTATGCAGAAATCTTGTCTTGAACACGTTCAGTGATTGAGCTTCCACAGTCCTTTGGGGTAGAAAATCCCAAGATTCACCGAGACCGGGCTTGTCCAACCTTTCCACACGGCAGGAGGGAGGGACACGTTCCAACATGTTTCTCACTCAAGGCCACTGAGCAAATTTGGGAAAAATACTTTGCGGCACAAAATTAAATATGTTTTTTTTTAAACTGAGGTATGGGTAAAAACAACTTGCTGAGTAAAAATAACAATGAGTGGTAAATAAAGAGGAGGATTAATGTGTAAAGGGGTGAGAGTGCAAGTTCCGGGCTCACTCCCAGTCTCAGGAATCAGTCAATCAGCATCATGCCCTGTGAGAGTGGATGGGAGCATACTGATCGTGCGTGTGTGTGTGTGTGTGTGGGGGGAGGGGAGGGGAGGGGGGTGGGGGGGGGGGGGGGGGGGAAGTGGGGGGGCCAGGTATACGGATATACTCTACGCACTCACACGCGCACATTCCCCCTCGCGCACACTCCCCCTTGCGCACACACACTCCCTTACACACCCCTCATATAAACACTCCCCCTCACACACACTCCCTCTCACCTCCCTCACACTCTCACCCTCTGCCATCTCTCACCCTCTCTCTCCCCTCTCATACCCTCTCTCTCTCTCACACGCACAATCTCCAGTTACTCACTTACTCAAATGTCAGTGGGCCTCGCTCCTGTTGCCTTGTGCACTATGCGGGCATGCCTGAGCTCTGCTCCAACTCTCCTTGTCCCCCTCTGGATACCTGGGCCCCACTCCCTGGCATCGATGCTAACTGGGTCTTGTTCTCTGTCCCTCCTTGTCCTAGTGCTCAGCTCCCCAGGACTCCTTAGGCCCCAAACCCACCACCACCACTGGTGTTTGCTGCTCCTCCAATCACAGATTGTTTTTCTCCCACACTTGCTGCTGATAGGCTCACTAGTGAGTGTCCCTTGTGTTAATGGGAGCCGTCACTTTGGAAGGTCTGTCAAAAGGAATTTTCTCGACCATGGTTTGACACTCAGGCTTTGAATAACTTCCCAGGTGTGAACACTGACGCTAAAGTCATTGATATCCATTGACACTGTGGTCCCATCAGTGTTACATGCTCTCATTGAGTAAGAAGTCTCCCAACACCAGAATGTGGTGAACCATAGATGGTTACCACTATGGGTACTGAACCATAGATGGTGATCACTATGGGTACTGAACCATAGATGGTGATCACTAGGGGTACCTGTACATATGTTACTCTTGTTACTGTTGGGGTTAGGGTTGGGGTGTTCCACCTGTTGGTATTGTTCTGTGGTACACTCCGGTTGGCTCCGCCTACCTGTAGGAGTATAAAGGTCACTGCACTGCCTAGTGACCCTTTAGTCTGGGATTGTATTGTTAAGCAGTATGCTCCATTCTTGTTACTAATAAAAGCCTTTATTTCCCGGGTACGATCCAGCCTCCCGAGTGATTTAATCGCGCATCACAGGTTAAAGTGCAACAGGTTTATTTGGAATCACAAGCTTTTGGAGCGCTGCTCCTTCATCAGGTGAGTGGAGAGGTAGGTTCACAAACACGGCAGATATAGACAAAGGCACAATTGCAAGATAATAATCCATTATCGTGCAATTGTGCCTTTGTCTGTATCTGCCGTGTTTGTGAAACTTACCTCTCCACTCACTTGATGAAGGAGCGGCGCTCCGAAAGCTCGTGATACCAAATAAACCTGTTGGACTTTAACCTGGTGTTGTGAGACTTCTTACTGTGCCACACCCCAGTCCAATGCCAGCATCTCCACATCATGACACTCACTGAGGAATAGTAAAGGGGATCAAATGCTGGCGCGGGGGAAGGGTGGGGCGGCGGGGGGAGGTGGAAATCTTAACAGAGTTGCCTCAGAACTGACTGCACTGTGGCTATTTTGCAGGTTACTGGTACGGAATGATCATTTGTGTGTTTTGCCAGTTTGCTTTCTATCAGATAGTGATTTACAAAATCAATTGGAATGAAGCATCCATTAAGGTAAGAAGCAGGTCATAGAAATTCATGATTGTGCCAATAATTTCTGATATTCTTGAGCATCTCTCTTCTCTCTTGTCTCCCCATACCATGCGTGACACCAGCTGGGGGAGGAGGCAGCCATTGCTGCTCTCTCATTGGCATTCTTCATCTGGTCGCCAGGGGGCTAACTCAGAGAGCCTCCGGGTTGCTAGGCAGCCATTTTGCCTACCTCCCAATGGTAAAGTGCCTCCTAGTGTCCATGTATCTCCCTCAACAGCACAGTTGGAACCTGAAATACTGAAGGAATCGCAGTTGGCAACAACTCTGTGGCACATTAGGAATAGAACTAACATTTTGAGTCTGGATATCGAAACGCTGGCTCTATTCTCTCCTCACAGATGTTGTCAGACCTGCTGAGATTTTCCAGTATTTCCTGTCTTTGTTTCAGATTCCAGCATCCCCATTATTTTGCCTTTATCTGTGGCACATTGCACAGGAACCCGCCACTGTGCCACCTCTCCATAGGGCAAATTGGGAAAAACATTCCTTCGAGAAAATTGTAAATTGTGAACAGTTTTGGTGTCCTTATCAGAGGGAGGATGTCCTTGCTATGTAGGGAGTACAGCGAAGGTTTACCAGGCTGATTCCTGGGATGGCAGGCCTGTCATATGAGGAGAGACTAAGTCGGTTAGGATTATATTCATTGGAGTTTAGAAGAGTGAGAGGGGATCTCATAGAAACTTATAAAATTCTAACAGGGTTAGACAGGGTAGATTCAGGAACAATGTTCCCGATGGTGGGGGAGTCAGAACTAGGGGTCATAGTTTGAGGATAGAGGTGGTAAAGTTTTGGCCATTGTGTGATTTCAAGAAGGAATTAGAATATAGCTCTCGGGGTGAAAGGGATCAAGGGATATGGGAGGAAGAGGGGGGGAATCAGGGTATTGAATTTGATGATCAGCCATGATCAAAATGAATGGTGGAGCAGGCTCGAAAGGCCAAATGGTCTATTGCTGCTTCTAGTTTCAATGTTTCTATGTTTTGACCCTTAATGTTCTTGGTGAAAGTCAGACTACCTCTGCTACCTGAGTTTGAATGTGACTCAGTTTGATGTGTTCTGGGAGGAAGAGCCTGGACTATGGGACTGACACTAGCCTGGACTCTGGGACTGACTCTAGCCTGGACTATGGGACTGACACTAGCCTGGACTCTGGGACTGACACTAGCCTGGACTATGGGACTGACACTAGCCTGGACTCTGGGACTAACACTAGCCTGGACTCTGGGACTGACACTAGCCTGGACTCTGGGACTGACACTAGCCTGGACTATGGGACTGACACTAGCCTGGACTTTGGGATTGACACTAGCCTAGACTATGGGACTGACACTAGCCTGGACTCTGGGACTGACACTAGCCTGGACTATGGGACTGACACTAGCCTGGACTTTGGGATTGACACTAGCCTAGACTATGGGACTGACACTAGCCTGGACTATGGGACTGACACTAGCCTGGACTATGGGACTGACACTAGCCTGGACTCTGGGACTGACACTAGCCTGGACTATGGGACTGACACTAGCCTGGACTATGGGACTGACACTAGCCTGGACTATGGGACTGACACTAGCCTGGACTATGGGATGTCAATCTGACTCATATATAGTGTCTTGTCGCTACACCAGACATCCCAAATCACTTTACAGCCAATTAATTACTGTCGGAGTTGCCATGGCAGCCAAATGGTGCACAGCAAGCTCCCACAAATTTGATAATGACCAGATACCATGTTTTTTTTATGATGTTGAGGGATACATATTGGCTGGGATACCAGGGATAACTAGCTGTTCTTGGAAACAGTGACATGGGATCTTTCACATCCACCCGAGAGGCCTCAGTTTAACACTTCATCTGAAAGACAGCACCTCCAACAGTGCAGCACTCCTTCAGCACTGCACTGGAGCATCTGCCCCGATTCTTTGGTGCTCAGGCCCTTGAACCCAAACCTTTCTGAACGAGAGGTGAGCACGCTAACATACACTGCGATCCCAGGAAGGGTGTGTAACAAGGTGTGCTCTGGATGCACAGACGGGGAATAGAGGGATACAGGCGGCTGGTCCAGATAGGACAAGTGATCGACGCAGGCTTGGAGGGCCGAAGGGCCTGTTCCTGTGCTGTACTGTTCTTTTGGATCGAAAGCCTATCCTTTCCCTTTAATTCATGCGTTTCTGGGTTTCGTTAAAAGGCACGACTGATCGCAGGTGTGAAGAAAGATGTGGAGCCCTCTCAAATCGCCTCCAGTGGCCAAACTGAGAACATCTCAACAGGTATGAACAATTTTTTGCCAGCCTTTAATCACACCATTGAACTTTAACAGAGTATTTTACAGAATAATGCTTTCTTTAAACTTAGGGTGACTGGTTGGTTGACATAGGCAGTTTCTATTAGTGAAATGCTAATGACACCCCTTTCAGCTTCTTCCCATGTTACTTGGGGCTGTCACAATGTCACCTCGACCGTCACTTTGGAATTTAGTGTGAGTCTGTTTTATAAAAACAAAATTCAATACCCGCTAGCCCTCCCTATTCAGCCAGTCTGGGGCACAGCACCAATACACGCTGGCTTGCCCACGCTCAGATGTTGGGTGCTTTCATAGCTAACCAGTCCTGGAAATGGGAGGTCAACCTTCCCGCTCAGGTAATGCATTTTGGACGGTCTAATACAGATAGGAAATATGCAGTAAATGGCAGAACCCTTACGAGTATTGATGGGCAGAGGGATCTGGGTGTACAGGTACGCAGGTCACTGAAAGTGGCAATGCAGGTGGAGAAGATAGTCAAGAAGGCATACGGCATGCTTGCCCTCATCGGCGGGGGCACTGAGTTTAAAAATTGGCAAGTCATGTTGCAGCTTAAAAGAACCTTAGGCCACACTTGGAATACAGTGTTCAATTCTGGTCGCCGGAAAGATATGGAAGCTTTGGAGAGTGTACAAAAAAGATTTACCAGGATGTTGCCTGGTATGGAGGGCATGAGCAATAAGGAGAGGTTGGAGAAACTTGATTTGTTCTCACTGGAATGACGGATTTTGAGGGGCGACCTGATAGAAGTCTACAAGATTATGAGAGGCATGGACAGAGTGGATAGTCAGAAGCTTTTTCCCAGGGTGGAAGAGTCAATTACTCGGGGGCATGGGTTTAAGGTGCGAGGGGCAAGGTTTAAAGGAGATGTATGAGGCAAGTTTTTTACATAGAGGGTGGTGGGTGTCTGGAACTCGCTGCCGGGGGAGGTAGTGGAGGCAGATATGATAGCGACTTTTAAGGGGCATCTGGACAAATACATGAATAGGATGAGAATAGAGGGATATGGTCCCCGGAAGGGTAGGGGGTTTTAGTTCAGTCGGGCAGCAAGGTCGGTGCAGGCTTGGAGGGCCAAAGGGCCTGTTCCTGTGCTGTAATTTTCTTTGTTCTTTGAGACAGGAGAGATACCCCTCAAGCCATTCCATCTCTGTTATAAACATGCCCACAAGAAGTTCTGATGGGTACCACTGTATTAAACTGTGCATCATGGAAGAATTATAACACAAATCCATGCCCAATCTCCCATAGAACCATAGGATCTCTACGGTACAGAAAAAGGCCATTCAGCCCATTGAGTCTGTACCCTCACCTTTTAACCCCACCCAGCTAACCCACACACGGTGCCACCCCTTGACCTTGCAGTGAGGGGACAAGCCATGTGTAGCCTTCAGGTGAGCTGAGAGAATCATAGAATCCCTACATTGCAGAAGCAGGCCATTCATAGAATCATAGAATCATAGAAACCCTACAGTGCAGAAGGAGGCCATTCGGCCCATCGAGTCTGCACCGACCACAATCCCACCCAGGCCCTACCCCCACATATTTACCCACTAATCCCACTAACCTACGCACCTCAGGACTCTAAGGGGCAATTTTTAACCTGGCCAATCAACCTAACCCGCACATCTTTGGACTGTGGGAGGAAACCGGAGCACCCGGAGGAAACCCACGCAGCCACGAGGAGAATGTGCAAACTCCACACAGACAGTGACCCGAGCCGGGAATCGAACCCGGGACCCTGGAGCTGTGAAGCAGCAGTGCTAACCACTGTGCTACCGTACCGCCGCTAACCACTGTGCTACCGTGCCGCCATTCGGTCACCAAGTCTCTGACAGAGCATCTTACTCAGGCCCACTCCCCGCTCTATCCCTGTAGCCCATGCATTTACCTCACTAATCTCCCAACCTACACATCTTGGGACACTAAGGGAAAATTTACCATGACCAATCCACCTAACCTACACATCTTTGGACACTGAGGAGCAATTTAGCAAGGCCAATCCACCTAACCCGCACATCTTTTGACTGTGGGAGGAAACCAGAGCATCTGGAAAAAACCCATGCAGACACGGGGAGAACATGTAGACTTCACTCAGACAGTCACCCGAGGCCGGGATCGAACTGAGGTGCCACTGTGCCAGTACAGTCCAAAGATGTGCGGGTTAGGTTGATTGGCCATGATTAAAATTGCCCCTTAGTGTCCTGAGATGCGTGGGTTAGAGGGATTAGTGGGTAAAATATGTAGGGATATGGGGGTAGGGCTTGGGTGGGATTGTGGTCGGTGCAGACTCGATGGGCCGAATGGCCTCTTTCTGTACTGTAGGGCTTCTATGATTCTATGATTCTATGAGATAGAAGATAATGGTACTCTTCACCAATATAATTCAGTCCAGTACAACATGCTGTCAAAATTGAAATAAGATAGGTTCATAAATGATTTTAATCATTGGGGGGGGGAAAAGTATCAAGGGATTATCTCAATTTAGGCAACCTATTAGTTTAAATTCTCATGTGTGCTATTTTTAGTACGTTGGCCATACAAAACCCCTGTGTGTTCCAATTTAATAAGGATATTAACCAGGTTTAGGTTTGACCTTACAAACTGAATTTAGAGCACTCACACGGCAAGGTCAGCCCACCTTGTGTCCTCTTTAATATTCACTGACTTCGGATAATTGTCCAGCATAGAATCATAGAATCTCCACTGTGCAGAAGGAGGCCATTCAGCCCATCGAGCCTGCACTGACAACAATCCCACCCTATCCCTGTAACCCCACATATTTACCCTGCTAATCCTCCCGAAACTGGGGTCAATTTATCGTGGGTAATCAACCTAACCCGCACATCTTTGGAGTGTGGGAGGAAACCGGAGCACCCGGAGGAAACCCACGCGGACACGGGGAGAACGTGCAGACTCTGCACAGACAGTGACCCAAGCCGGGAATCGAACCCGGGTCTCTGGCGCTGTGAGGCAGCAATGCTAATCACTGTGCCATCGTGCCGCCCTGGTATGCAGGTCAGGTTGATTGACCTTAGTGTCAGGGAAACTAGTCGTGTAAATACATGGGGTTATGGGTATAGGGCCTGGGTTGAATTGTGGTTGGTGCAGACTCGATGGGCCGAATGGCCTGCTTGTGCAAGGTAGGGATTCTATGAAGTCCCCTCAAGATCTGATATGTTTCAATCAAATCACCTTTCATTCTTCTGATATCCAGTAGCCTCCAAATCAGAAGGCCAGAGGCTACAAGTTTGTAATTATTTCTGAACCATGCTTGCTCTTGAGTCTGTACCCTCACCTTTTAACCCCACCCAGCTAACCCACACACGGGTGCCACCCCTTGACCTTGCAGTGAGGGAACAAGCCATGTGTAGCCTTCAGGTGAGCTGAGAGAATCATAGAATCCCTACATTGCAGAAGCAGGCCATTTGGTCACCAGATCTCCGACAGAGCATCTTACTCAGGCCCACTCCCCGCTCTATCCCTGTAACCCATGCATTTACCTCACTAATCTCTCAACCTAACAATCGGAATATTGCTAAAGAACATGTAGACACCAAGAAACTATGTAGAGTCAAGCGGGAATCCAGGTCACCCTCTGTGGCCCGAGGAACAGCAACTTGAGGCTTTGATCAGCAGTGGAAGGGAGATCAAATATTAGACCATAAGACATAGGACATAGGAGCGGAAGTAAGGCCATTCGGCCCATCGCGTCCACTCCACCATTCAATCATGGTTGATTTCAACTCCATTTACCCGCTCTCTCCCCATAGCCCTTAATTCCTCGAGAAATCAAGAATTTATCAATTTCTGTCTTGAAGACGCTCAACGTCTCGGCCTCCACAGCCCTCTGTGGCAATGAATTCCACAGACCTACCACTCTCTGGCTGAAGAAATTTCTCCTCATCTCTGTTCTAAAGTGACTCCCTTTTATTCTAAGGCTGTGCCCCCGCGTCCTAATCTCCCCTGCTAATGGAAACAACTTCCCTACGTCCATCCTATCTAAGCCGTTCATTATCTTGTAAGTCTCTATCAGATCTCCCCTCAACCTCCTAAACTCCAATGAATATAATCCCACGATCCTCAGACGTTCATCGTATGTCAGGCCTACCATTCCTGGGATCATCCGTGTGAATCTCCGCTGGACCCGCTCCAGTGCCAGTATGTCCTTCCTGAGGTGTGGGGCCCAAAATTGCTCACAGTATTGCTCAGAACTGGAGTCATAGAGTCATGGAGGTTTACGGCATGGAAACAGGTCCTTTCGCAGGAACATAGTTCCAAGAAAGCTATCTCTTAGCTTGCTGGCATAATATTGAACTCACAATGTTTCATTATGGTTCTGCTTTACAGAAGTCTATTCAAGAAACATTGAAGACATCGATGTCAGCCCAGTGGAGAATAACATCGGCACTGAACCGTCGAGAGGGGAGAGTTCTGACCCAAATATGAGTGTTCGTAAAGTCTTATCTGTTAAACAGCTGATCGTTCGTCGTGGGTTGGCGTTCCTTTCAGGACCACTTATCCTGGCAATCGGAATATTGCTAAAGAACATGTAGACACCAAGGAACTATGTAGAGTCAAGCGGGAATCCAGGTCACCCTCTGTGGCCCGAGGAACAGCAACTTGAGGCTTTGATCGGCAGTCGAAGGGAGATCAAATATTGCTCAGAACTGGAGTCATAGAGTCATGGAGGTTTACAGCATGGAAACAGGCCCTTCGGCCCAACTTGTCCATGCCGACCTTTTTTTTTAACCACTAAGCTAGTCCCAGTTGTCCGCGTTTGCCCCATATCCCTCTATACCCTCGTACCCATGCAACTGTCTAAATGTTTTTTAAAAGACAACATTGTACCCTCCTCTACCACTGCCTCTGGCAGCTCGTTCCAGGCCAACTGGGAGATTCTAATTTTCTACCAGTATACTGGACAGCATTGGGAATGTTCAACACTAACCAGATTCCCGAGGGTCTGATGGACTGTTCACGTTCCAGGCAGACATGAGGAAGAATTTTTCACCTTCGCTGCGAGGACAATGAATAGATGGTGCTGATAGGCTGTTTATTATAGAACTTGCCCAATCTTCAGTGAGAATTGAACATGTTCTATAACGGGACATGCATCCTGCTCTGCCCATTCGCCTCCCAAGGGGTAAAATGACTTGCGCCAAAATTACAGCCTGACATCACAGACAATGTCCGAGACAGCACCATCACCAATTCTGGGTATGTCCTGTCCCACTGGCAGGACAGACCCAGCAGACACGGTGGGCAGCACAGTGGCATACAGACGGGGTGGGGGGGAGGGACCAGATCAGAAACTCCAAAACATATTGTGAAGTTATCCTCAACCCAAAGACTTTTGATTTTGGCATTAGCGTGAGCATAAGGTGTTCCACTCCAGGTGTGATTCTACCGATCCACTAGGAAGCTTTAATCAAAACAAACTTTGTTTAATAACATAGTTAAATATAACAAAAATAATTAGCACAACTTTTACCAATTGAAATACTTAAACTTAACAAAGTACAAATCTTAACAGTTAGCTATTGTCATTGGTTCCAATTTAAGCAATATTCCCATAGACAAAGAACAAAGAAAATTACAGCACAGGAACAGGCCCTTCGGCCCTCCAAGCCTGCACTGACCATGCTGCCCGACTTAACTAAAACCCCCTACCCTTCCAGGGACCATATCCCTCCATTCCCATCCTATTCATGTACTTGTCAAGACACTCCTTAAAAGTCACTACCGTATCTGCTTCCAGTACCTCCCCCGGCAACGAGTTCCAGGCACCCACCACCCTCTGTGTAAAATATCTGCCTCGTACATCTCCTTTAAACCTTGCCCCTCGCACCTTAAACCTATGCCCCCTAGTAATTGACTCTTCCACCCTGGGAAAAAGCTTCTGACTATCCAACATAAACTCCTCTTCAGAATCAGTTAGCAAAAGCACACCAGCTCACATGAATTCCCAATCCTCCAGTCTTTTAGCCCCTCGGGACAGGGATACAGAGAGACACCCGTCTTCTGACTCTTAGACAGCAGCCTCCAGAGGAAAACCTTGTCTTCACACGGTGAGAGAGAGAGGGGGAGTAAACACCTCTTGCCTTTTGAAGACCTCTGAAGAGAGATACCAATATTCTGACAGGTCCAAGACTTCGAATTCCAGAAAGAGAGAGGAATAGAGCTACTGCTGTTTTCAAAATTAAACAGCAACTGCCTGCTTTTTTTCTTTCTCTGTAAGCCTAGCTCCACCGACTCATGATTTTCTTCCAATCAATCAACCTAATCAAACTCTATTCTGAAAACCCCAGGGGACACCTCTAAGAATAACAGTAATGCATGAGCCCAGATTAAAACAAACACACAAAATTGCCCCATAACGTCAGGGGGACTAACAGGGTAAATACATGGGGTTAGGGAGATAGGATCTTCTGCAGTATCAGCGGGTAGGCTGCCAGCTGTAGACAATTCAGCATTGTTATCAGATCTGGCTTATCACCAGAAACATGATACAAAATACATTGGGCCCGATTTTACCAAAATTTCGCGATCTGCACCCGACTCATGGCAGATCGCGTCTTTACCGAGCCCCGATCTGGGCGCGGGCCCGAATCGGCCGGCGCGACGATTTAAATGCATTTGCGTGCATTTAAATCAACTTAATGAAGCTCGCGCCCAACTTTACCGACGAATCCGACTTTACCAGGTTGCGGCCCATTTCGCATCCGCGCATTAAACGACCTGCTGAATAAAAGTCCGAATGGGACTCCAATTCAGCAGGGGAACCGCCGAAGCCAATCCCCCCCCGACCATCCTTCGCGGACCCCCCCTACGAAACAACCCGGCAGCCCACACCCACCCCCCCGATTGGACTCCCCTGGGAGGCAGGCCCCGCCGGCAGAACCCCCCGCCCCCCCACCCCCCTGGGATCGGACCCCCCTGGGAGGCACACCCCTGACCTAGCTTGATCGCTGGTCTCCCTCCACCATCCTTCCGATCTGCAGTCCGTCGACAGCCTCCTGCACGTTCCTGGCCTTGCTCTGCCTTTCCCTGGAGGGGGGGGGATGGAGAAGGGGGGAGTGATGTGTCTGCCCCTGGGGATGGGGGGGGGGGGGGGGCGCTGCCAGTCTGCAGCCGATCGGAGGAGGGATCTCCCCCCCCCCCCCCCCCACAGGCGCAGACACGTCACTCCCCTTCTCCATCCCCCCTCCCCCCCCCAGGGGCAGACACGTCACTCCCCTTCTCCATCCCCCCCCCTCCCCCCCACCCACTCCCACCCAGGGAAAGGCAAAGCATCACAGACAGCAGAGAGGATGAAAAGAATTCCCTTTGGAGGATAATGTCCACGTTATAATCACAGGAACTAAAAACCTGACAGTCCAAAATCTGGGATAATATTTCAAAATGTATATCCCCCCATCCCTGTCCTGTATGACTCCTCTGTACGTTATCTCACTGTTGGAGTGCCCTTCAACAATGGGTGGGAGAAAGGAATATCTACATGTTAGATGTTACATATCACGGTTGTATGGAAAGACCATCCAACCAGACTGACTTGTTGAGTCTGTATCCAACTTGTTGCCTCATTATGACATTGGGGCAACAGCCTCAGGTATTAAGGGGATCACGTCTCTAAATTCTTATCTTGCCTCACAACAAATAAACATCTATACTATTTATAATCAAATGTTTCCTTTATTATCTTTTTCCATTTTCGCTCCCAAAGGGTTGTGAATCTGTGGAATTCGCTACCCCAAAGTACGGTGGATACTGGGACAGTGAGTACATTTAAGGAGGAGTTAGACAATTTTTAATTGATAATGTGGTTGAACGGTTATGGGGAGAAGGCAGGAAAATGGGGATGAGGAGCATATCAGCCATGATCGAATGGTGGAGCAGACGCGATGGGCCGAATGGCCTAATTCTGCTCCGATACCTTATGAACTTATTGATGCGCTATCAATAAGGTGAAAGACTACCTGTGTGCCAATACAAGTGTAGGCTTTTATTCACAACAGAATCAGGAGCAGATCCCAACAAATAACCAACCTGGACTGAACAAGGGGGAGGAGACAGCCACCTTTATACTAGGTGCCGAGGGGAGGAACCAAACTGGAAGGGGATGTGTCCAGGTATGACAAACACACACAACGGTGCTCCATATAGGACAAAGGCACAACTGAGGTCCACCACACTTATGAACACAGATGATGGGTGAGATTCTTTGGCCTCCCAGCCGTGTGTTTCCCATTGGCAGGAGGTGGCGTGTTGCTTGCTGATGGTGGGATTCTCTGGTCCCGCTGCTGCCAATGGGAATTGCCATTGACGTCACCCCCACGCTAGGGGGAAACCCGCAGGTGAGGGGGACTCGGCTGGCAGGACCGGAAAATCCCACTGGCATGAATGGCCAGAGAATTCCAGCCCCTATTATTCATATGCCAATTTAATAAACGTGAATGCATAGATTCATCAAACGCAATAACATTTGGAATATTGTGTGCAGTTCTGGTCAACATTTGGAATATGGTGTGCAGTTCTGGTCACCTCACTACAAGAAGGATGTGGAGACACTGGAAAGAGTGCAAAGGAGATTTACCAGGATGCTGCTTGATTTGGAGGGTAGGTCTTATGAGGAAAGGTTGAGGGAACTTGGGCTTTTCTCTTTGGAGCGGAGGAGGTTGAGAGGAGACTTGATAGAGGTTTATAAGATGATGAGGGGGATAGATAGAGTGAACGTTCAAAGACTATTTCCTCGGGTGAATGGAGCAGTAACTATAGGGTTCATGGTGGGAGATATAGGAAGGATGTCCGAGGTAGGTTTTTTACTCAGAGAGTGGTTGGGGTATGGAATGGACTGCCTGCAGGGATAGTGGAGTCAGAAACTTTAGGAACATTTAAGAAGCTATTGGATAGGCACATGGAGTACTTCGGGATGATAGGGAGGAAATAGCTTGATCTGGGTTTCAGACAAAGCTCGGCACAACATCGTGGGCTGAAGGGCCTGTTCTGTGCTGTACTGTTCTACGTTCTAATAACATTTCTAAAGTGTTGATTGGGTGCAATTTGTTTTGCGACACCGGGAGGATGTGGAAGGTGCTATATAAATGCAAGTCCTTTCTTTCTTCCTTTGCACTGAATGCATTCCTTTTACTTTCTGAGACCAGTCATTAACTGCACAAACGGAATGCTGAAATGTTAACCCTACAAGGTGAGTCAATTCTCTGAACCGGTGCTCCAAGCAGGTGTGACACAAGTCATGAAGTTAGCCCTCTGTCCAGTCAGTAATATCCCTCACAGGCAGCACTGTTTGTGGAATTACCTGTCAGAAACTGGGGTCTGCGGAACCCAGGGGGTCCATGGGAGACCCCCAGGGAAAGCATGACAGGACAGGCACATTGAGATATTTGATAAACACTGCAGAGCTGCCAGTCTAATCAGAGGCTGTCTTCTGGAGAAGATGAGGGGGGAATCGCCCGGTGCGGAGAGAAAGAGAGGCGAGTGTGTGTGAGAGAGGGGTTGCTGAGTGTGTGTGAGGGTGGCGGGGGGGCGGGGGGGGGGGCGAGTGGTCTACACCTGATCCTATCTCCTATCTTCCTATGTTCTTATCTGCTCAGGGATTCTGTAGGCATCCAAGCAAGAGAAATGACCTGTCATCTAAATGGAATTTTCCAGAAGGTGGTCTCCACCTTGTTGAACTCGGCAAGTTGGAGGATCTTGTGACTTGTGATTTTGTCCAACGTACAGACAAACGAGGAGCAGGGGTAGGCCATTCGGCCCCTCAAGCCCCCTCTGCCATTTAATAATATCACGGCTGATCTGATAGCAATTTCAAATGTTCCTTCCACCTACCCCGATGACCGATTACCCCTTTGCTTTGCAAAAATCTATCTACCTCTGCCTTAAAAATATTCAAAGACTCTGCTTCCAATGCCTTCTCAGGAAGAAAGTTCTGGAGACTCAGCACTCTCTGAGAAAAAATATTTCTCCTCATCTCAGTTCTAAATGGGCCACCCCTAATTTTTAAACAGTGCCCTTGGCCTAGATTCTCCCACAAGAGGTAACGTTCTCTCCACATCCACCCTGTCAATACCCCTCAGGGTCTGTATGTTTCAATCAAATTGCCTCTTAATTTTCTAAACTCCGGTGGATACAAGATCAAACTCTCCAACCTTTCCTCATAAGACAACCCACCCTTCCAGGTGGCCTGGTAAACCTTTTCTAAACTATTTCCAACACATTTACGTCCTTTCTCAGACAAGGTGACCAGTACTGTACTCAGTACTCCAGATGTGATCTCACTCTGGCCCTGTACAACTGAAGCATAACCTCCCTACTCTTGTATTCAATTTCCCTTGCAATAAATGTTCCATCAGCTTTCCTAAATACTTGCACACAAACCTTCTGTGATTCATGCACTAGGAAACCTCTGTACCTCAGAACTTGACAATCTCTTACAATTTAGATAATATGCTTCATTTCTATTCTTTCTGCCAAAATGGACAATTTCACATTTTCACACATTATTCTGCATTTGCCAGATTGTTGCCCACTCACTTAACTTATTTAAATCTTTTTGTTGCCTCCTTATGTCCCCTTCACAACTTACTATCCTACTTATCTTTGTGTCATCAGCAAATATGACAACTATCCCATCGATCCCTTCATCAAAATCATTTATATAAACTGTGAACAGTTGAGGTCCCAGCACTGATCCCTGTGGCACACCACTTGTCACATGTTGCCAACCTGAAAAAAAATAATTTATTATTACTCTCTGCTTCCTGTTCGCCAGCCAATCTTCATTCCATGCCAATATGTTACCCTCTATACCATGAATTTGTATTTTCCACAATAATCTTTGATGAGGCACTTTATCAAATGCCCTGAGGAATTCTAAGTACAGTACATCCACCGGTTCCCCTTTATCTAGAGCATGTTACTTCCTCAAAGAACTCTAATAAATTGATTAAACATGATTTCCCTTTCACAAAACCATGTTGCCCCTGCCTGACTATCTTGAGGTTATCAAACTGCCTTGCTATTAATTCTTTAATAATGGCTTCTAACATTTTCCCTACGATGGACGTTAGACTAACTATCAAAATTCCCCAGTCGCCACACTCCGGCACCTGTTCGGGTACACTGAGGGAGAATTTAGCATGGCCTGTGTACCTAACCAGCACATCTTTTGGACTGTGGGAGGAAACCCACACAGACACGGGGAGAACGTGCAGACTCCACAGAGACAGTGACCGAGCTGGGAATTGAACCTGGGTCCCTGGCGCTGTGAGGCAGCAGTGCTAACCACTGTGCCACCCACAACAGAGCATTTTGAGTCGGTTGGACTCTTCATCAGAGAGAGTTATGTCAGGGTAGTGCCGGGGGGGGGTGCATCCGGGTGAAGGTGACTTCCTGGCATGCTCACTGCGTGCTGAGGCGGTCTTTAAAGATGGTACCCAGATCATCAAAGCGTCAAGTTGATTGAGGAGTGGATGCATGAGAGATGAGGAGAATTCTTTTACCCAGCAAGTTGTTATGGTCTGAAAGCATGATGGAAACAGATGGAATATAATAACTTTTAAAAGATAGACACATGAAAAAGAAAGGAGAAGAAAAATTTTGCGGAGCTTTGTGGACAGAGTGTTCATCCGACAGTAGGGGTACTTGAGTTGCAAGCAATAAAAGAATTAACTTCAGAAAGTAAATCAAGGAAAAAGGTTTAATAAAGAGTCTTCATTACTCCAACACTTGGGTCAACCCTGGGGCCATACAAGTTACCCACAATTCTACATAGTTCCTTATTTATAGTGAATCAGCTGATCAGCTGACTATTACATCACTCTGTAATTGGTTCCATGGTTTACTGGGTCAGCTGACCCTTACCTCCTGTTCCCATTGGTCACGTTACATCCAATACAAAGTTGTCACATTCTAACAGAGAGGAGGTGAAAGAGTAAGTTAGGTAGCTGGTTCGAAAAGGCACAATGAGTTGAATGACCTCCTTCGATGCTTTTGCAACCTCCAAGATTAATAACTCTGATCATGTCCAATAAGTAAGTAATTTGGAATGTCAGTTGAACAATTCGGAGGATCTTTCATTGTTTCTCCTCGTCACCTTTCGATAGCCGGTGATTAGAATTTATTTTTCAGTAGCAGCTCCAAAGTTCAAGTTAATCTTGGTAAATACATAACAGCTTTGCCAATGAAAATCATGCTCGGACCAGGAACTCGAGATTACAAACCAAGAATTTGCCGAGCTTTAATTCGCAGTCCAGTTAATAATTCATTTCAAAACTCATTGTGGAACTGAGTGACAGATAATATCTCCGGGAGCCACATTTTGTCCAATAAATATTCAAAGGCCAGATAAACACAATTCCTAGAGAGCCGAAGAAGGCCATTCAGCCCATCATAGATTCATACAGTGCAGAAGGAGGCCATTCAGCCCATCAAGTCTGCACCGATTCTCCAAAAGAACATCTTACCCAGACCCAGGACACTTAAATGATCCAAACCCATTAAGAGGAAAGAGTCTATGTTCTAGCAATTGTTACTTGACTAAACAGAGGTGGCACGGTGGCCCAGTGGTTAACATTGCTGCCTCACAGCGTCAGGGACCCGGGTTCAATTCCAGCCTTGGGTAACTGTCTGTGTGGAGTTTGCATGTTCTCCCCGTGTCTGCGTGCGTTTCCCCCGGGTGCTCCGGTTTCCTCCCACACTCCAATGATACGCGGGTTAGGTGGATTCGCCATGGTAAATGTGTGGCCTTATAGAATCATAGAATTCCTGCAGAGCAGGTGGAGGTCATTCGGCCCATCAAGTTTGCACCAATCACAATCTCACCCGGGACCTATCCCCATAACCTCACAGATTTACCCTGCCATGGAATTATGGAGATGGGGTTGGGGAGAGGACTTGGGTAAAATACACTGTCAGAGAGTTGGTGCAGTCTCGATGGGCCGAATGGCCTTCTTCTGCACGGTAGGAATTCGATGATAAATTC
Source organism: Mustelus asterias (assembly GCF_964213995.1). Taxonomy (NCBI): domain Eukaryota; kingdom Metazoa; phylum Chordata; class Chondrichthyes; order Carcharhiniformes; family Triakidae; genus Mustelus; species Mustelus asterias. The sequence goes on from NC_135812.1 coordinate 9,491,553, forward strand.
CAGAACCTTTTACTCTCACTACCTCAGCCAAAGTGTGAAAATCTCCTTGTCTTCAGTCCTAACTTTGCCTACTGTCCAAGGAAGCCATGTTCCCCCTGCCTTGACTGTCATGTTAAAGTTCCACAAGTTTATTTTTCCCACACTATTTGCTACATTGTTCTACTCTGAAGCAGACAAAGCACTAAGTTGCCTTCTCTGAAATACTGAATCGGTCAACTTTCTCCAGACTTCAAACTTCCCAAATAAAAACCTTCTGCCAGAATGACAGTGGGACAGTGGTCAGCCCTGCTGCCTCACTGCGCCAGGGACCCGGGTTCAATTCAGGCCTTGGGTCACTGTCTGTGTGGAGTTTGCATGTTCTCCCCTTGTCTCCGTGGGTTTCCTCTGGGTGCTCCGGTTTCCTCCCACACTCCAAAGGTGGTGCATTGGCCATGCTAAATTGCCCCTTAGTGTCCGAGGGATTAGTCGAGTAAATACATGGGGTTACGGGGATAGAGCCTGGGTGGGACTGTTGTCAGTGCAGGCTCGATGGGCTAATTGGTCTCCTTCTGCACTGTAGGGATTCTATGATTCAAGGTTACTCCATTGCTTTTGAAATCTGTTGGGGCTTCCTTAGGTTGTAAAAGGCAGAGTGTTGAACACAAAATTTATTCTCTCCTCTGCCTCAGCTCCAGTTTTTAAATGTCTCCTTTAGTGTCTTGATCAACCAGATGCAGGCCAGAACAAAGTTTAAAGTTTATTTATTAGTCACAAATAGGCTTACATTAACACTGCAATGAAGTTACCGTGAAAATCCCCGAGTCGCCACACTCTGGCGCCTGTTCGGGTACACTGAGGGAGAATTTAGCATGGCCAATACACTTTTACTGATGCACCATAGAAAGCATTCTTTCTGGTTGTATCACAGCTTGGTATGGCTCCTGCTCTGCCCAAGACCGCAAGGAACTACAAAAGGTCATGAATGTAGCCCAATCCATCACGCAAACCAGCCTCCATTCCATTGACTCTGTCTACACTTCCCACTGCCTCGGCAAAGCAGCCAGCATAATTAAGGACCCCACACATCCCGGACATTCTCTCTTCCACCGTCTTCCTTCGGGAAAAAGATACAAAAGTCTGAGGTCATGTACCAACCGACTCAAGAACAGCTTCTTCCCTGCTGCTGTCAGATTTTTGAATGGACTTACCTTGCATTAAGCTGATCTTTCTCTACACCCTAGCTATGGCTGTAACACTACATTCTGCACTCTCTCGTTTCCTTCTCTATGAATGGTATGCTTTGTCTGTATAGCGCGCAAGAAACATTACTTTTCACTGTATGTTAATACATGTGACAATAATAAATCAAATCAAATCAAATCTAACCAGCACGTCTTTTGGGCTGTGGGAGGAAACCGGAGCACCCGGAGGAAACCCACGCAGACACGGGGAGAACGTGCAGACTCCGCACAGACAGTGACCCAAGCCGGGAATCGAACCTGGGTCCCTGGCGCTGTGAGGCAGCAGTGCTAACCACTGTGCACTTTGCAGTTTTAGTACAGTAACCTCAGAATTGCATTCCATTACTTGAGTTCGATTGCTCATTATCCTAACCACTTTGTTAACTGTGAACTCGGCAGTGACTGAATATATTCACTCAGATTACTCCAGATCTCTTTCAACTATGCGTATTAGTTGTGAGAAGATTACATTTACATGGTGTGGTAAACCACTGTTATGTTCTGATAACCACTGTTATGTTCTGATGACTGGACACACCCCTACCGGTGCTGCCTGAGGCTCCTCCCCTGTTCACTGGGGTGTAAAGGTGGCTGCTCCTCCCCTTCGCCTCATTCTGGTCCGGTCCCTCGGTTAGAGTTTACTGTAGAGTTAGTTCCCTTTTATAGTTAATAAAAGCCTATTATTCCAGATTCCGTCTCTGGGTGTTGATAGTGCATCACATAGTGTGGCAATGACACATAGCGTGGCGGAGATGCAGCGTGAAGGCAGGATTTTGTCTCCACAAGGACTGTGCGTGGTCTCTCCAACCAACACCATCATGAATAGACATCTGCAACCAAGTAGATTGGTGAGGAGGATGCCAACTATCTTATTTGCAGGCACTGCCTGCCCGTTGTATCCTTCAGGGCACAGTTAAGTGGATCAGTGGTGGCACCAGCTAACCACTTGGTCATGGACATAGAAGCCTCAGAACCAAAGTGATATTTGTGCTCGTTCATTCCCACAGTGTTTGCTGAACCCGTGTTCGCCACGGGGCAATAGCGGTTCCTCATTTGAGGTTAGAAGGTCAGTGGCAAACGGCAGGGGGTTTCCTTGCTTGCGTTTGACTAGAATCTGCCCGCGGTCTAGGTTTAATGTTGAAGGCTCCCCAGGCCATCTCCTCATAACTGACTGTGTCCGACTGTACCCGCAGATCTAGAGAATCTGTTCTGCTGACTGGACAAAACATATCCAGGGAGGGTGATGTTGACATCCACACTCCGGTCACGAGAGTGTCAGCTTGCTCACTGTGTCTAAAGTTTATTTATCAATGTCACAAGTAGACTTACATTAACACTGCAATGAAGTTACTGTGAAAATCCTCTAGTCGCCACACTCTGGTGCCTGTTTGGGTACACTGAGGGAGAATTTAGCACGGCCAATGCACCCTAACCAGCACGTATTTCAGACTGTGGGAGGAAACCGGAGCACCCGGAGGAAACCCACGCAGACACGGGGAGAATGTGTAAACTCCACACAGACAGTGACCCAAGCCGGGAATCGAACCCGGGTTCCTGGCGCTGTGAGGCAGCAGTGCTAACCACTGTGCCACCGTGCCGCCATCCACTGAAAGGGAAAACAGTGTTTACAAACCAAACAGCTTAACACTATCCAAGTGAAATTTCAGCTCTTTGTAAGATGGATGGAAATCTGTTCCTAACAGTTAATAATTCTTTCTTTATTGTTAATTTGTCAGTTGATTGGAAGTCATTTGTAGCGACAGGTTTTGTGTGAACTTTTCCCTCTTGTTGTCCTTTGGGCACAGTCTTACCGTTCAGGCTGTGGAAAATAATCTTGCTTTGTCTCTACAACATTTACTGGGGTCTACGGGCCCTTTGTGAGAATGAAGTGTATCACCAGTCCAATTGCCAGTATAAGCGGCCCTGAAAGGAAGGCTAAGCCACGGCGAACGATCAGTTGTTTTGTGGACAGGATTTCTCCAACCGTGGTAACTCCAGTGTCCACGATGGAAGACTCATCTGTCACCCGCTCCTTGTTTGTCTCTTGTTCCAATTCACAAACGTTGGGAATTGGATTCACTGCACCATTTACTGTGCCCATATCTGTGAAGGAAAGTCACATTGGAAAGTTGTCAGTACATGATGGTACCAGTTGGTCCAATTGTTCTTCCGAGGGCTAGTGATCAGATCAATGATCTCCTCACATGACCACTAGCCTTTGGAGGTACCACATGATCTATGTACAGATCTGTCCTGTCAAAAGTACGATGATCAACATGAGTTTTTGGACTCTTAGTTTTGGATTATTTCAGTACAGAGATTCTCTACTCATTGTCCACAGAGGGTTAGCTGTGTAGGCCTCCTGACAAAGATTAAGGAGCCATCTCAAAACATCACTTTACAGTAGATTAACTTCATAGAATAGAATCCCTACAGTGCAGAAGGAGGCCATTCAGCCTGTACTGACAACAATCCCACCCTGGCCCTATCCCCGTAACCCCATGTATTTACCCTGATAATCCCCCTGACACTAAGGGGCAATTTAGCACGGCCAATACACCTAACCTGAACATCTTTGGAGTGTGGGAGGAAACCTGAGCACCCAGAAGAAACCCACACAGACACGGGGAGAATGTGCAAACTCCACACAGACAGTGACCCAAGGTCAGAATCGAACCCGGGTCCCTGACGCTGTGAGGCAACCGTGCTAACCACTGTGCCACCGTGCCGCCCACCATGCATACGAATATACTTTGCCTCTTTTCTTTAATTGTTTAGATCTTTATTAACAGCCCAGAGCCTTCCAGGAGATTTCAGAACCCACCAGGAAATACAACTGGGATTTCAGACACTGATAGGCTATCTGATGAAAACCATAACTACTCAACCACATAGTCACAGAGTCAGCAAGGTAACCAAAGATTGGCAAAAAGTCAACAACCAAACCATTGCTGGATTGGGCCATCAATCACTTTGAGCTACAGCTCTGCTGGTCTATATTATTATTGCTTTAGTGATCTCCAACAGGGATTGAACCTTAAACTGTGGGGGTGAGGTGGGGGGGAGTGTGGGGGAGGGTGAGTCAGGGTGGGGTGCTTATCTACATTCTCCCTGTGTCCGGATGGGTTTCCATCGAGTACTCCGGTTTCCTCCCGCATTCTCCCAACATTGACTGGGACAGCCATAGTATTAGAGGGTTGGATGGAGAGAATTTTGTTGAGTGTATTCAGGAGGAATTTCTCATTTCAGTATGTGGATGGCCCGACTAGAGAGGGGGCAAAACTTGACCTCCTCTTGGGAAATAAGGAAGGGCAGGTGACGGAAGTGTTAGTGAGGGATCATTTTGGGACCAGTGACCATAATTCTATTAGTTTTAAGATAGCTATGGAGAATGATAGGTCTGTCCCAAAAGTTAATATTCTAAATTGGGGCAAGGCCAATTTTGATGGTACCATGCAGGAACTTTCAAAAGTTAATTGGGGAAGTCTGTGGGAAGGAAAAGGGATGTCTGGTAAGTGGCATGCTTTCAAAAGTGTATTAACCAGGGTTCAGGGTAAACACATTCCTCTTAGAGTGAAGGGCAAGGCTGGCAGAAGTCGGGAACCCTGGACGACTCTGGATATTGAGGCCCAAGAAGAAGAAAGAGGCACATGACGTGTATAGGCAGCTGGGATCAAGTGAATCTCTTGAAGAGTATAGGGGGTGTAGGAGTAGAGTTAAGAGAGAAATCAGAAGGGCAAAATAGAGACACAAAATTGTTTTGGTAGATAAGGCAAAGGAGAATCCAAAGAGTTTCTATAAATACATAAAAGGCAAAAGAGTAACAAGGGAGAGAGTAGGGGCTCTTAAGGATCAACAAGCTAATCTATGTGCGGATCCACAAGAGATGGGTAAGATCCTAAATGAATATTTCTCATCAGTATTTACTGTTGAGAAAAGCATGGATGTTAGGGAACTTGAGGAAATAAATATTGATGTCTTGAGGAGTGTACATATTACAGAGAAGGAGGTGCTGGAAGTCTTAAAGCGCATCAAGGTAGATACATCTGCTGGACCTGATGAGGTATATGCCAGAATATTGAATACAGGAGTTGGGATGTCTTGTTAAATTGTACAAGACATTGGTAAGGCCACACTTGGAATACTGTGTGCAATTCTGGTCACCCTATTATAGAAAGGACAATGGCAAAAAAACAGAAATGGCCTCTCCCCGCTATCACTGTCAGTTCTCCGAGTGTGAATTAACTTTATTCATTTGTATCCATACACTAATCACGGATCTTTGATTTTAAAATTATTGTTGCTCTATCAATCTCCAGTCAGGATGCGATGCTTAATTACAGCAGATATTCTGATCTCCTGAGCATCTTTGACAGTGGGAATTTTTTGCAGCGCAATTTTGTTTACGAGATAAAATATTACTTGGAATAATTTAATGAAAACGTACAGGAAACGTTTCTCACCCTGGTCGTATTTCCTCATTGGAAAGTGATTTGAAAACTGTGCAACATTCTTTCTTACCTGCTGAGGTTTCCTGGGTTTGGCCATCAGAGGCGCTGTTTGAGGCGTCCACATCTTTGGCCACACCGGCATTCACCAGAGCCTTTCAACAAAGCACAAAATGGTCATCAAAGGCAAAGGATGGGCATATCTGCTGGTTTAATGCAAATTGCACACTTGGCCCACTCCGTGGAACACAAGGCAACATATTGGCTTGGATTTTCACAGCCAGTGGCAAAGCAAGAATACTTTCCACCGACCCAAAACTGCCCACAGAGATGTAGCGATCTCGGGATCTCGCAATCTAGGGATCTAGAGATCTAGTGATCCAGAGATCTAACAATCTAGTGATAGCTGTGGCCGGAATCTCCCTTTCCTTCTTACAGGTTAAATCTGAAGTCAAGGAGGTGTCTTGTCAGTCTCCTTGTCAGAAAGCTGTTGGAGTCAGTTCGTTAGGTAAGTTCAAGAGGGAGCTGGACGTGGCCCTTGCGGCTAAAGGGATCGAGGGGTATGGAGAGAAAGCAGGAGTGTGATACTGAGAGTGCATGATCAGCCATGATCATATTGAATGGTGGTGCAGGCTCGAAGGGCCGAATGGCCTACTCCAGACCTATTTTCTATGTTTCTAGTGATGCCAGCAAGCAGGTAGACCACAAGACCACAAGATATAGGAGCAGAATTAGGCCACTCGGCCCATTGAGTCTGCTCCGCCATTCAATCATGGTTGATATGTTTCTCATCCCCATTCTCCTGCTTTTTCCCCATAACCCCTGATCTCCTTATTAATCAAGAACCTATCTATCTCTGTCTTAAAGACACTCAATGACCTGGCCTCCACAGCCTTCTGCGGCAAAGAGTTCCACAGATTCACCACTCTCTGGCTGAAGAAATTCCTCCTCATCTCAGTTTTAAAGGAGCGTCCCTTCACTCTGAGGTTGTGCCCTCGAGTTCTAGTCTCTCCCACCAGTGGGAACATCCTCTCCATATCCACTCTATCTAGGCCTCTCAGTATTCTGTAAGTTTCAATCAGATCCCCTGTCACCCTTCTAAACTTCATCAAATATAGGCCCAGTATTCCTCAACCACTCCTAATATGCCAGACTCTTCATTCCTGGGATCATTCTTGTGAACCTCCTCTGGACCCTTTCCAAGGCCAGCGCATCCTTCCTTAGATATGGGGTCCAAAACTGCTCACAATACTCCAGATGGGGTCTGACCAGAGCCTTATACAGCCTCAGAAGTACATCCCTGCTCTTGTATTCCAGCCCTCTCAACATGAATGTTCACATAATGAACATAGCGAACCCATCAACTTGATCAATTCACGCACACAGCAACCCAGCAAGTTAAAAGCATTTCAAATCAGTCACTTTCAGATAGCAAAGTAAAGTTTATTTATCAGTGTCACAAGTAGGCTCACATTAACACTACAATGAAGTTACTGTGAAAATCCCCTAGTTGCCACACTCTGGCGCCTGTTCGGTTACACTGATGGAGAGTTTAGCACGGCCAATTCACCTAACCAGCACGTCTTTCGGACTGTGGGAGGAAACCGGAGCACCCGGAGGGAACCCACGCAGACACGGGGAAACAATGTGCAGGGGTTACGGGGAAAAGTCAGGGGGGTGGCACTAGGTCATGATGTTCGTTTGGAGAGCTGGTGTAGACATGATGGGCCAAATGGCCTCCTTAAGCACCGTAATAACTCTGCGATTCTGTTGTCTTGCTGGGGCAGTGGCTCTTTCCAATTCAGAATTGCACTGGAGATTAAAGTTTATTTATTAGTCACAAGTAAGGCTTACATTAACGCTGCAATGAAGTTACTGTGAAATTCCCCGAGTTGCCACACTCCGCGCCTGTTTGGGTCAATGCACCCTAACCAGCACATCTTTCAGAATGTGGGAGGAAACCGGAGCACCCGGAGGAAACCCACGCAGACACGGGGAGAACGTGCAAACTCCGCACATACAGTGACCCAAGCCGGGAATAGAACCCAGATCGCTGGTGCTGAGAGGCAGCAGTGCTAACCACTGTGCCACCATGCCACTGTGATGCTCTGTCAGAGCACCGGTGCAGACTCAATGGGCTGAATAGCCTCTTCTGCACTGTAGGGATTCTATGATTCTAATGCGGTCAAACAGATTAAGTAGCATAAATCCATTCAACACAGGTCAATGGAGAGGTGGTAAGAGCGGGAGAGATTCCTGTAATATAAATTGGAGCCTCTACCATCACTTTCCACAGTTCCGGGCTACAACATGAATGGAAAAGTGTGAGCGCCCACCAGACCTTGGACACCCCCATGGAGCCATTCATTCAGTTGGTTGGATGGCTGGAGTGGACCAGATTGGTGCCAACAGTGTGAGGTTATGCACTTTGGAAGGAGGAATGGAGGCATAGACTATTTTCTAATTGGGAAAATGCTTAGGAAAGCAGAAACACAAAGGGACTTGGGAATCCTTGTTCAAGATTCTCTTAACATTAACGTGCTGGTTCAGTCGGCAGTTAGGAAGGCAAATGCAATGTTAGCATTCATGTCGAGAGGGCTAGAATATAAGAGGAGGGATGTACTTCTGAGGCTGTATCAGACCCCATTTTGAGCATTGTGAGCAGTTTTGGGCCCCGTATCTAAGGAAGGATGTGCTGACCTTGGAAAGGGTCCAGAGGTGGTTCACAAGAATGATCCCTGGAATGAAGAGCTTGTCGTATGAGGAACGGTTGAGGACTCTGGATCTGTACTCGTTGGAGTTTAGAAGGATGAGGGGGGATCTTATTGAAACTTATAGGCTACTGCAAGGCCTGGATAGAGTGGACGTGGAAAGGATGTTTCCATTAATAGGAAAAACTAGAACCAGAGGTCCCAACCTCAGACTAAAGAGACGATCCTTTAAAACAGAGATGAGGAAGAATTTCTTCAGCCAGAGAGTGGTGAATCTGTGGAACTCTTTGCCGCAGAAGGCTGTGGAGGCCAGGTCACTGAGTGTCTTTAAGACGGAGATAGATAGGTTCTTGATTAATAAGGGGATCAGGGGCTTTGGGGAAAAGGCAGGAGAATGGGGATGAGAAAAATATCAGCCATGATTGAATGGCGGAGCAGACTCGATGGGCCGAGTGGCCTAATTCTGCTCCTATGTCTTATGGTCTTTTGGTCAACAGCTTGGAGTTCGGTCCCCGCTCCGCTTGGGGTGCTTTCGGGACTTACCTCTTTGCCCTCCCCGTGGTGGGAGACCGACCTTCAGGTAGAGAACTAAAGACGAAGAGAAAAGTAGTAACTCCCCTGGTGGCCAGATGGAGAATGACTTTGGGAGACGGCATGGTGGACACAGTTACTGTTCATTCTGTCAACTGAGGCGAGAGGAGAGAGCAGGGTGGGAAGAAAAAGAATGATTGGTGCATTAAGTTATGTCTATTGTCTGCTCTTACCTGATTGGATGCTTTGTTCCAGTTGATTCTGAAAATCACCGTGAGAAAGAAGGTTAATTGGACAAACACGCAGCTAAGCATTCCAGACCAGAGACCTACAGAATAACAATGATGCAGTGAGTGTGGAGACCATGCTGTCGGGTTTTCCTTCCACTCCTATTCCTTTAAGGACTAGTTCATCTTTATCAGGTGTCAGCCCGTGCGGAGATATTTGTCAACATTTGGCCTCAGCACCTCTTGGAATTGGGATGTGAAGAATTCAGGAAGGAATCACGCTCCAGATTAATATCTAACAATCCCTATTGGAAATGTGAGAAAGTTGGACAGGACCCTTGACTGGGCTCAGCTCTGATCCTCTCCTCCTGCCAACATTCCCGTGTCTATGGTTACGGATGGGAAATGGCCTTGGGAGCAAGATCCCCTATCTGATGGTACAGAGTGAATAGACACTGGCCCCCAAAATTACACAGGGTTGGTTAGACTCATGTTGCACCCGAGAGACAGAGGTTACACCCAGTTACACTCTTATAGAATCATAGAATCCTACACTGCAAAAGGAGGCTATTCGGCCCATCGAGTCTGCGCCAACCACAATCCCACCCAAGCCCTATCCCCCTAACCCCATGCATTTACCCTAGCCAATCCCCCTGACACTAAGGGGCAATTTAGCATGGCCATTCCACCTAACCCGCACATCTTTGGACTGTGGGAGGAAACCAGAGCACCCGGAGGAAACCCACGCAGACACGGGGAGAATGTGCAAACTCCATCCAGACACTGACCCAAGCTGGGAATCGAACCCGGGTTCCTGGCACTGTGAGGCAGCAGTGCTAACCACTGTGCAACCATGAGAAGTTCACCTTCTTGAGGTGATTTTGAGATGGAATGGTATCTTCAATATGTTAAAGAGAGTGATGAAGGATACGGTGGCACAGTGGTTGGCACTGCTGCCTCACAACGCCAGGGAACCAGGTTCAGTTCCCAGCTTGGGTCACTGTCTGTGTGGAGTTTGCACGTTCTCTCCGTGTCTGCGTGGGTTTCCTCCGGGTGCTCCGGTTTCCTCCAACAGTCCAAAGATGTGCTGGTTAGGTACATTGGCCATGTTAAATTTTCCCTCAGTGTATCCGAACAGGCGCCGGAGTGTGGCGACTCGGGGATTTTCACAGTAACTTCATTACTATATGAATGTAAGCCGACTTGTGACTAATAAATAAACTTTTTTAGTGTCAGGGGACTAGCAGGGTGGGGTTGTGTGAATAGGGCCTGGGTGGGATTGTTGTCAGTGTAGACTCAATGGGCCAAATGGCTTTCTTCTACACTGTAGAGATTCTATGATAATTACTGATAATTTCTGGGAAAGAACAAAAGGAGAAAACTATTTAAATTCCTACCAATTACACCAAGTTCGGCGGCAAACATCAGTGAGATTCCAATGGGAAGCCCAATTAGGTAATATCCAATTAGGTTCCCGATCGCTCCCAGTTTCTGCTTCCCAGCTCCTCTTAACACTCCACCACTTACACTCTGTAGAGTAGACAAACAGAACATATCACAGAGATCACACGACAACTTGATGCAGCTTCTACAGGAAGGAAATTAAACCTGGTGACTCACCACATCCTCCAATGATTCAGAACCAATGGATTACAGTTAGAACACAGTAAGAAGTCTCACAACACCAGGTTAAAGTCCAACAGGTTTATTTGGTAGCAAATACCATAGGCTTTCGGAGCGCTGCTCCTTCGTCAGATGGAGTGGAAATTTCCACTCCATCTGACGAAGGAGCAGCGCTCCGAAAGCTTATGGTATTTGCTACCAAATAAACCTGTTGGACTTTAACCTGGTGTTGTGAGACTTCTTACTGTGTTCACCCCAGTCCAACGCCGGCATCTCCACATCATGGTTACAGTTAGAACACAGACACTGATGTTACGTGGGGAATGTGGCCACATCGCTTTCCTTGTGTTGTAAACATGAGTATTATAAAGTAAAAAAACACATTTCTGAATTAATAACATTAAATCACAAAGCTTCCTTCCCAAAAGGCTGTGGGTGCAGGAGGTGGCGGACTTTTCAAAACTGATAAGATTCTTTGTGCAAAGGGCGGCAAGGATTATGGGTTCAAGGCAAGAACACGGAGTTCAGGTGCAGGTTAGCCGTAATATAGTTAACTGACGGAGCAGACCCAAGGGACTGAATGGTCTCCTCCTGTTCCCATGATCCAAATGTGACTGTTGACTCTGTGCCTGCAATCTCCATTGCAATGGGATAAGAGCAATGTAACGTCACCTTTTCTCCGTGTGATTAAGTTCCACTGTTGCGGGTTCCATGTTTCAATCTGCTCTCGATATCTTTAACCAGACTTCAGTTTTTTAAAAAAGACGATTGAGACTGGAAATACAGTGAGCCCGGAAATGAAACACTTCAAACCATTCCAAGGTAAAAGACAATGAGGTTGATTTCCTCAGGGGCTCCAGGCACTGTACATTGAGTGGTGGCTCATAATAAGAACATAAGAAATAGGAGCAGGAGTAGGCCATCTAGCCCCTCGAGCCTGCCCCGCCATTCAATAAGATCATGGCTGATCTGAAGTGGATCAGTTCCACTTACCCGCCTGATCCCTATAACCCCTAATTCCCTTACCGATCAGGAATCCATCTATCCATCTCTGGGTGCAAAGGTTTCTTATTAATTCCCAATTTAATTAGTCAGTGATTGTCTCATGTTTCTGCCCCTGAGTTCTGGTCCTGACCGCGAAAGACTATCTGGACTATCACACACCTTAATCAGCTTAAAGACCTCCAGCTGTTTGCCATAGAACCATAGAATCCCTGCAGTGCAGAAAGAGGCCATTTGGCCCATCAAGTCAGCACTGACACTCCAAAAGAGCATCACACACCCCGAAAAGCTGCGCATTTGCCACGGCCAATCCACCTAACCTGCACATCTTTGGACACTAAGGGGCAATTTAGCATCATAGAAATCATAGAAACCCTACAGTACAGAAAGAGGCCATTCGGCCCATCGCGTTTGCACCGACCACAATCCCACCCAGGCCTTACCCCCATATCCCTACATATTTACCCACTAATCCCTCTAATCTACGCATCTCAGGACACTAAGGGCAATTTTTTTTTTAGCATGGCCAATCAACCTAACCCACACATCTTTGGACTGCGGGAGGAAACTGGAGCACCCGGAGGAAACCCACGCAGACACGAGGAGAATGTGCAAACTCCACACAGACAGTGACCCAAGCCGGGAATCGAACCCAGGTCACTGGAGCTGTGAAGCAGCAGTGCTAACCACTGTGCTACCATGCCGCCAATCCACCCACGCTCTACCCCCATATCCCTACATATTTACCCACTAATCCCTCTAACCTACGCATCTCAGGACACTAAGGGCAATTTTTTTTTTAGCATAGCCAATCCACCTAACCTGCACATCTTTGGACACTAAGAGGCAATTTAACATGGCCAATCCACCAAAGCAGCACATCTTTGGACTGTGGGAGGAAACCGGAGCACCCGGAGGAAACCCACGCAGACACGAGGAGAATGTGCAAACTCCACACAGACAGTGACCCAAGCCGGGAATCGAACCCAGGTCACTGGAGCTGTGAAGCAGCAGTGCTAACCACTGTGCTACCATGCTGCCAATCCACCCACGCTCTACCCCCATATCCCTACATATTTACCCACTAATCCCTCTAACCTACGCATCTCAGGACACTAAGGGCAATTTTTTTTTTAGCATAGCCAATCCACCTAACCTGCACATCTTTGGAAACTAAGGGGCAATTTAGCACGGCCAATCCACCAAAGCTGCACATCTTTGGACTGTGGGAGGAAACCGGAGCACCTGGAGGAAACCCACGCAGACATGGGGAGAACGTGCAAACTCTATACAGTCAGTGACCCAAGGCTGGAATCGAACCCGGATCCCAGGCGCTGTGAGACAGCAGTGCTAGCCACTGTGCCTCCCAGCCTTCTCTTTTCTAATAATGGACAGATGCTGATATACTCACCGATATGCTATCAAACAGATGAAAAGTAGCAGATAGTGGCATTACTTCTGCAACTAACTGAACAATTTCTCTGGAAAATGAAAAGAGGGATATTAGAGAGCTTTCTCGTGATTCTGAATCCAGTTTGTAAATGTTTGTTTATGAGGTTTTTTTTACTAACTTGTCACTGGTGAAGATATAGCCCACCACATTCCTTACTGCTCCGAGTATCACTGCATTGACTAAGGAAATGCACACTGCGGGAACAAATTCACGTGTGAAAGAATTCTCGGTGGAGCCTGAATCGTTGAATGGTTTCAAGAAGGAGATAGATATATTTCTAATAAAAAAGGGGATACGGGGAACAGGTGGGGAACAGGTGGCTTTGAGACCAGCGAAAGACCAGCCATGATCTAATTGAATGGCGGAGCAGGCTCGAAGGGCTGAATTTGCCGACTTCTGCTCCTAATTCCTCTGATCCTATTCGAAGTTCCAGACAATCTTTCCAAAGAAAGTTGCCCTTCCCAGTTCTATCTTTCCTCTGCTTTTTCCGAAACAGGATCTCCCCTCTGTTTTCCTGGGTATCGATTCCCTGTCTGGTTACAGACTGATGGATCCCATCCTTCCCCTCCTGCTTTCCATAGAACCATAGAATCCCTACAGTGCAGAAGGAGGCCATTTGGCCCATTGAGTCTGCACCAACGCGATGAAAGAGCATCTTACCCAAGCCTAAGCCTCTCCACTCTATCCCCACATTTACCATGGCTAATGCACCTAACCAACACCGAACCTTACACATCTTTGGACACTGTGGGACAATTTAGCATGGTCAATCCACGTAACCTACATATCTTTGGACACTAAGGGACAATTTAGCATGTTCAATCCACCTAACCTACATATGTTTGTACACTGCGGGGCAATTTGGAATGGCCAATCCACCTAACCTACTTATCTTTGGACACTAAGGGGCAATTTGGAATGGCTAATCCACCTAACCTACATATCTTTGGACACTAAGGGGCAATTTGGAATGGCTAATCCACCTAACCTACATATCTTTGGACACTAAGGGGCAATTTGGAATGGCCAATCCACCTAACCTACACATCTTTGGAGTGTGGGAGGAAACCGGAGCACCCGGAGGAAGCCCACACAGACACGGAGAGAACGTGCAAACTCCAGACGGACAGTCACCCAAAGCCAGAATTGAACCCTGGTCCCTGGCGCTGTGAGGCAGCAATGCTAACCACTGTGCCATCATGCCGTCCTTTCCCTTTACTTGTCAAGTTGAGACAGCGAATGTCAACCTATTTTCCTGTGGTGGGAGAGTCATCACCATGAGATGTGGCCGCATCCTCCTTGTCCACACCCACACTCTGGATAAACATCAGGAGCGGGGCCCACGGCCGATTTCTCCCTCCCCCGTCCTGATTGTTGAGGCCGGACTCTAACTGACATTGTGGTGGAGATCGTCTCCCTCAACACCGACACAGATCTGGCATCAAACATGGGATCATCCCAATAAAATAAAAACAGGAAATGCTGGTAAGAAACTGAGCAGACGAGGCGGCCCCGGTGGAAAGAGGAACAGAGGTCAGCCACAGTTCGTCAGAACCTGCAAAAAATTAGATGCGAAAGTGGGCACAGGGGCAGAACTATAGAGAGGAGAGGATAGAATGAAATAGAAGCTGTGTGATAGGGTTGGGAGGGAGGAGTGATAAAATAACGAAAGGAATGATGATGGATAGCAAAATGGCAGTAATCGGGAAAAGAAACAAGATTGGTCTCAAGGAGTTTCATATATTTTTTAATTCATTCGTGGGATGTGGGCGTCGCTGGCTGGCCAGCATTTATTGCCCATCCCTAGTTGCCCTTGAACTGAATGGCTTGCGACATCATTTCAGAGGGGGGCAGTTCAGAGTCAACCACATTGCTGTGGCTCTGGAGTCACACATAGGCCAGACCGGGTAAGGACGGCAGATTTCCTTCCCTAAAGGACATTAGTGAACCAGATGGGTTTTTCCAACAATCGACAATGATTACAACCACTCTGCGGTTTGAAAAATGTGGAGTTACAGTTATGGTCTAGCATTATTGAACTCAATGTTGAGTCCAGATGTCTACTACTAAAGAACAAAGAACAAAGAAAATTACAGCACAGGAACAGGCCCTTCGGCCCTCCAAGCCTGCACCGACCATGCTGCCTGACTTAACTAAAACCCCCTACGCTTCCGGGGACCATATCCCTCTATTCCCATCCTATTCATGTACTTGTCAAGACGCCCCTTAAAAGTCACTACCGTATCTGCTTCCACTACCTCCCCCGGCAACGAGTTCCAGACACCCACCAATCTCTGTAAAAAATCTGCCTCATACATCTCTTTTAAAACTTGCCCCTCGCACCTTAAACCTGTGCCCCCTAGTAATTGGCTCTTCCACTCTGGGAAAAAGCTTCTGACTATCCACTCTGTCCATGCCTCTCATAATCTTGTAGACTTCTATCAGGTCGCCCCTCAACCTCCGTCTAAGGCCCAAATTTTCACAAACCCAGAGGTGGTTCACGTCTTAACCAAACTGACACCAGAGCCCCAAATCCCGACGTCCTGCCACCAGACCCAGCAGCCACTGTGTTCCCATCGGGGAGGAATTGGGTTGGGCTGGGGTTTGCACATCTGTGGTCCATGGAGGTAGCTACACATGTAAAAATGAAGCTGCCTTCAAACAGATGCAGTTTCCATTACTGGGATGTCCAAAATATGACTGGCGGGCTATGGACATTCGAGGAAAAGGTCTAAAACTGCTGGAGTTATTTGGAGAGGTAGGCTACTCATTTGGAGGAATTCAGTCACCCCTTTGGTGGAGTTACGGTGGCCTATGGGAAAGTTAATGTGCCCTTTTGAAGAGGTGAGGTGCCACTTTGGGAGAGTGATTGGGTTGGATTTTATGGCCTCTTTCATCCCGAAACCATAAAATCCCACCCGAGGTCAATGGACCTTTTCATGGTCCACCCCTCGCCTGTTCCGATTCCCGGGGTGGGCAGGACAGTAAGGTTCTAACCATAGTATCCTTTGAGAGAGGGCAGATGCCCTTTGAGATGCATTTTGGGATTGTTAAGAGAAAACACAAATGTACTTTAAAAAGTGGATAAGCTCCGTGGAACTGTCAAACTGTCATGTCATTTAAACGCCCAATCCTTTAAATTTTTTTTGAAAAAAAGCCTATTATCCCTCGCTGTCTGTTGACATAGGCCTATCATCAGAGGATGAGTGCGACATGGTTCAATCAACAACCCATCATTATCACAGCAGGGGGAACTGTAGGTTCATGGTTTGACAGAGATCTCCACGTGATATAGAACCTTTGAAATGGGGCTGTGAATACATGTTTGTTAGGAATTAAGTATTTGAATGAGATATATGTTGTATAAGGGATTATGTACTTGAAGGAATTTAAATGTGTTTGGATGGATTTTTATGAATGAGATTTTTGTTAAATAATGAAGTATGCAATAGATACTTAGAGCTTTATTTTACTTCATCTCACTATGGCTACTGACTTCTGGCCATGGTGGATACCGGATAAGTTGGCATGGAGGATATCAGGGCGAAGAATGGTAGGTGAGGAGTCATGGGTTGGCACTGAGTTGGCATGAAGGTTATAAAGGACCATAAGGATGAGTGTGGTGTCATGGATTAGCACTATATGTATCTAGGGGCTATAAAGGGCCATGGGGTGAGTAGAGTGGCATATGACATGTAGGGGCAAGGTGGGATTGGGTGGAGAGGACAGGTGGTGATTGGGAATGTGAGAGGCTGGGGGGGGGGGGGGTTTGAGGGCTGGGGGCTTTTTTTGTGTTCCTTGTTTCTATTTCACTGTAACTTCATTGCAGTGTTAATGTAAGCCTACTTGTGACTAATAGATAAACGTTTAACTTTACTGTAACTGGGTTGAAGTCCCAGAGCACTGAGGCTGATCTCGACAAGTGATCTTGATCTAGACATTTTTAATTGTTTCATCAACAGCCACAAGCTTAAAAATAGAACACTTGCTGATGATTTCTGCAGTTTGCGACCCCATTTCTGACTCCTCCAGTAATGAAGCGGTCCACAGAAGGATTTGGATAACATCCAGTCTTGGGTTGGCAAATGATGGCGCACATTGGCACCATGTCAGTGCCAGTTTAATCACCCTTCTCAAACAAGGGGCCCGTCTGGTAGGTCCTTGGATCAAAGGGGAACCCCTCCAAATGCCCCACGGGGTCTGTGGGATTGGCCTTCCCCACCTGCAGCCCCCTTCTGTGGGAGACGGAGCCAGGACTGACAACAACTGGAGACGGAACGGGTCTGAAAGCAGGTGAGAGTGGGCAGGGAGAATACAATGAAAGGGCAGGTCTGTGTCAGGGTGGGAGGCAGGAGTGATTAATTGTCCCCTTGGTCTTCAATAGCATGTCCATTGCTGAGTGTCCCATCACCCAACTCCAGAGGAATCAACATTGTTCAGAAACTTAACTAGAGCAGCTAGGTCAACACCTTGGTTATAGGAACTGGACAGAGACTGTGTAATCTGGCCCTTTAAAGCCTCCACACCATCTACCAGGATGCAAAAAGCTGCTAAGGTGACATCCACAATATCTCTACTTCCTGCAACTGCTGCCACAGAGAAGGAGAAGAGTCTCAATGTAGAGGAAGCATCGTTGTCACCGAGTGGCCATTAAATTCAGACACCATCCTGTCTTGATCGTATTTCATCATTCCACCATTGTCCCTGGCTCGGAATCCTGGAATTCCCTGTCTAACACCACAGTGGAAGCACCAGCACCATAAGAACTACAATGAGGAGACCCGCCACTAACATCATCTCAGGGTCACTAGGAAGAGGCAATAAATACAGCATTAAAAACCCCAAACCATGAAGTGTTTAAAAAACTCCAGTGAAAGTGCCCTGTATGTAGACATCAGGCAAGGATGGAATCAGGCACAGTTGTGATAACTCCTGCAGTCAAATAGCCTGGCAACAATTACTGTCTACTGTCGTTCACAAAGAATGACCAATTGGGAATGTTACGGAGGATACTGACACTCAGGGAGATGTATCCCAATGAGGAACAAAAGCCTTCAGGAGGGTTTAAAGGGGAGGAGAGGGGAGAAGAGGGGAGAGAAGGGAATGGGAGGGGAGGAGAGGGGAGGGGAGGGGAGAGAAGGGAATGGGAGGGGAGGAGAGGGGAGGGGAGGGGAGAGAAAGGGAGGGGAGGGAAGGGAGGGAAAGGGAGAGGAGGGGAGGGGAGAGAAGGGAAGGGGAGGAGAGGAGAGGGTAGGGGAGGGGAGGGGAGAGAAAGGGAGGGGAGGGAAGGGAGGGAAGGGGAGAGGAGGGGAGAGGAGGGGAGGGGAGAGGAGGGGAGGGGAGGGGAAGGGAGGGGAGGGAAGGGGAGGAGAGGGAAGGGGAGGGGAGGGGAGTGTGGGGGTAGGCATTTAGAGAGATTGTGGGGATCACATTGTTGGAATAATCAGTTATCGTCAATGAGTTTAAACTATTGGACTCACTTATACAGTACAAAGCAACTTTAGCAGAGTTTATGGCCTGTTCTGGCTTACTGGCTCCCAACGCGTTACCCACATGGACAGTTGCAGCCATACTGTATCCCAGAGCAACCTGCAGGAGAAAGAGTATAAAGGGTTACTGCCTCAAATTAATATGCTGCTGCAAAGTCACTGACCGTCCAATATACCTGTGGGTGGATGTATCACCAATCAGGAAGGCCCGGGATTCAGTCCCTCCTTTCTCCTGAGTTACCTGGGCCAGAATTCTCCGGCCCTTCACGCCCTGCTGCCGCTGCCAGCGAGAATGGAGAATTAGGCGCTCACTGCGGCGGGACCGGAGAATCCCAGCCGCGGGCAAGGTCGGAGAATCCTACCCCTGATCTCCATTGGGAAGTGATTAGTTTTCCAATTAACCTCATTAATCCCCACCCCCACCCCCATCGTCACCCTCTGGGTTCCTGGAAAGAATAAAACTAGCCAAGATCTGTTTCTGATTGTTTTTTATTTATTTGTGGGACATGGGCGTCGCTGACTGGCCAGCGTTGATTGCCCATCCCTCGTTCCCCGAGGGCAGTTGAGAGTCAACCACATTGCTGGGGCTCTGGAGTCACATGTAGGCCAGACCGGGTAAGGATGGTAGATTTCCTTCTCTAAAGGACATTAGTGAACCAGATGGGTTTTTCCGACAATGGTTTCATGGTCATCAGTAGACTTTGAATTCCAGACATTTTCTTTTAAATTGAACTCAAATTCCACCATCTGCCGTGGCGGGATTCGAACCCGGGTCCCCAGAACATTAACTAAGTTTCTGGATTCATAGTCCAGTGATAATACCACTAGGCCCATCGCCTTACTATCTGTTAACAAGATAGCTGTGACATGAATGACAAAAGCATGGGGCGGAATTGTGATTCCCTCCTTTGATCTGAGTGGCATGGTGGCACAGTGGTTTGCACTGCTGCTTCACAGCGCCAGGGACCTGGGTTCGATTCCCAGCTTGGGTCACTGTCTGTGTGGAGTCTGCATGTTCTCCCCGAGTCTGCGTAGGTTTCCTCCGGGTGCTCCGGTTTCCTCCCACACTCCAAAGATGTGCGGTTTAGGTTGATTGGCCAAGCTAAATTGCCCCTTAGTCTCCTGGGATGTGTAGGTTTGAGGGATTAATGGGGATTGGGCCTGGGTGGGATTGTTGTTGGTGCAGACTCGATGGGCTGAATGGCCTCCTTCTGCACTGTAGAAATTCTAGAATCAAATTGCCTTATGATACTGGATATAATCCCATCATAACTTCATCCCTCCCTATCTCTGCAACCTCCTTTGAACTAATAACTTTATACAGTTTCTGCACCCCTCTAATTCCAGTCTCTTGTCCATCATTTCACCATTGGCATCTTTGCCAACAGTTGCGTGGGCCCTAACCTGAAATTCACTGACCTAAGTGTCTCTCTCTGCCTGTCTATCTTTCTGTCTTTTAGGACATTTGCTGCAAAACATTGTTGTCCATGGTTCAATGAGGTTGGGCAGAGGGTCCTGCAGACCAACCGCAATGCCCGCCACCCCCTCAAACCTCACCCCCTCCGGCCATGCCTACCCCACTGTTGTTCACCACCACACAAGGTCTCATCAGAATTCTTGGGAGAAATGATGCTGTGTTTGAAAATGCAATGTCTGGTTCCCAGCTGGAGAGCTTCAGTCTCATCCCAGGCTCCATGTTCAGCTTCTTTGTTTTCAACCCAGAGGAGATTTTGATTTGATTTATTATTGTCACATACAAAGAACAAAGAACAAATAAATTTACAGCACAGGAACAGGCCCTTCGGCCCTCCAAGCCTGCACCGACCATGGGGCCCGACAGAACTAAAACCCCCTACCCTTCCGGGGACCATATCCCTCTATTCCCATCTTATTCATGTATTTGTCCAGACGCCCCTTAAAACACACTATTGTATCAGCTTCCACTACCTCCGCCGGCAGCGAGTTCCAGGCACCCACCACCCTCTGTGTAAAAAACTTGCCTCGTACATCTTTAAACCTTGCGCCTCGCACCTCAAACCTATGCCCCCCTAGTATTTGACTCTTCCACCCTGGGAAAAAGCTTCTGACTATCCACTCTGTTCATGCCCCTCATAATCTTGTAGATTTCTATCAGGTCGCCCCTCAACCTCCGTCGTTCCAGTGAGAACAAACCAAGTTTTTCCAACCTCTCCTCATAGCTAATGCCCTCCATACCAGGCAACATCCTGGTAAATCTTTTCTGTACCCTCTTCAAAGCCTCCACATCCTTCTGGTAGTGTGGCGATCTTCTGGTAGTGTGGGATACAGTGAAAAGTATTGTTTCTTGCGTGCTATATAAACAAAGTACACCATTCATAGAGTATGTAGGAGAGAAGGAAACGAGAGAGTGCAGAGTGTAGTGTTACAGTCATAGCTAGGGTATAGAGAAAGATCAACTTAATGTGAGGTAGATCCATTCAAAAGTCTGACAGAAGCAGAGAAGAAGCTGTTCTTGGTACATGACCTCAGACATTTGTATCTTTTTCCCGACGGAAGGTGGAGGAGAGAATGTCCGGGGTGCATGCTGCGTGATGAGAATGCGATCTCACAATTGGATGTTGTTGAGAATGGCAGCCATTGCCTCATAGTTGTGTCACGAGTATTTTTCATTCATTGCTGGGACATGGGCGTCGCTGGCTGGCCAGCATTTATTGCCCATTCCCAGTTTCCCTTGAGAAGGTGGTGATTAGCTGCCTTCTTGAATCGTTGCAGTCCATGTGTTGTGGGTGGACCCACAGTGCCGTTAGGGAGGGAATTCCAGGATTTTGACCCAGCGACTGCGGAGATATATTTCCAAGTCAGGATGGTGAGTGGCTTGGAGGGGAACTTGCAGGTGGTGGTGTTCCCATGTATCTGCTGCCCTTGTCCTTCTAGATGGAAGCGGTCGTGTGTTTGGAAGGTGCTGTTGAAGGATCTTTGGTGAATTGCTGCAATGCATCTTGTAGATAGTACACACTGCTGCTACTGAACGTCGGTGGTGGAGGGAGTGGATGTTTGTAGATGTGGTGCTAATCAAGTGGGGCTGCTTTGTCCTGGATGGTGTCGAGCTTCTTGAGTGTTGTTGGAGCTGCACCCATCCAGGCAAGTGGGGAGTATTCCATCACACTCCTGACTTGTGCCTTGTAGATGGTGGATAGACTTTGAGGAGTCAGGAGGTGACTTACTCGCTGCAGTATTCCTAGCCTCTGACCTGTTCTTATAGCCACTGTCTTTATTTGGCTAGTCTAGTTGAGTTTCTGGTCAATGGTAATCCCAAGGATGTGCAGGATTCTTGGACCGTCTGTGCAGCCAAAAGTCTCTTGAACTATTCTCATTGGATACCAGCTTCAGTGACTTAGAATCATAGAATCATAGAATCCCGAGAGTGCAGAAGGAGGCCATTCGGCCCATTGAGTCTGCACCGGCCACAATCCCACCCAGGGCCTATCCCCATAACGCCACGTATTTACCCTGCTAATGTCCCTGACACTGAGGGGCAATTTCCCATGGCCAATCCATCTTTGTTGTTTGGGGCGGCACGGTGGCACAGTGGTTAGCACTGCTGCCTCACAATGCCAGGGACCTGGGTTCACTTCCTGATTTGGGTCACAGTCTGTGCGGAGTCTGCACCTTCTCCCCGTGTCTGCGTGGGTTTCCTCTGGGTGCTGCGGTTTCCTCACACAGTCTGAAAGGCATGGGGGTTAGGTTGATTGGCTGTGCTAAATTGTCCCTTAGTGTCCAAAGATGTGTAAATTAGATCAATTATCCATTGTAAATGTGCAGAGTTATGGGGATAGTGTGGGAGTTGAGCCTCGGTAAGAAGCTCTTTCATAGAGTCAGTGCAGACACGATGGGCTGAATGGCCTCCTTCTGCACTGTAGTAATTCTATGATTCTAGCTGAAGAGCTAACATCAGGGCAGCAAAGTGGGAATGCTTCACTTCCTTCTTTGATACATTTTAGTGAGTCTTCGGGGGATTCTTCTAATTAGCAAATAGCCTGGTGCTATTATTGGGATAGTCTGTTTCGTTGAGATTGAAATGAACATTTAAGTTTAACCTTCATTTGATGCCTTCTCCAGAAGCTAAGGGTAATGTTGTTCCCTTTCTGTGTTAAAATTGGTATCCTTTGGTTAAACTTGTATTAGGACTGTGAGTATTGGCCTTGTGCAGAAATTCCATCCTTACCCTGTACGCTACTGTAATAATCTGCAAAACAATGGTCTGGGCTCCAAGTTGAACTTCATTAATTAACCCTGTGAACAGGAAGGGAACAAGCAATAAATTGAAGTTAATTGAAGTCAACAAACATCAAAACAAAAAACGAACATCTTGTGTAGAATTAACCTTTCAATAAAAACGAAGTCAATTTCTACTGCTTCCATTTGGTGGGGGTGAGAATCATAGAATCATACAGTGCTGAAGAGGCCATTTGGTCCATCGGGTCTACCCCGACTCATACCCAGGTTTACCCCGTAACTCTACGCATTTACCCCGCTAATCCCCCTAACCTATGTTAGAATGTAACCAATGATAACATTGGATCTGTGACCAATGGTAACATGCTGTAAGGGTCAGCTGACCCAGTAAACCATGCAACCAATGACAAAATGATGTGGTGGTCTGCTGACCAGCTGACTCACTATCAATAAGAAGCTGCTGGGGTTTGTGGGAGCTTGGAATGGCCCAGGGTGAGGCCTCAAGTGTTGGAGTAATGAAGTTTCTTTATTAAATCTTTTTTCTTTGATGTATAAGATGGAGTAAGTCTTGTTTTATTTTATTGCCTACAATTGAAGGGTTCCTTCTAGTGGATCAACAACCTATATATCTTGGGAGACTAAGGGGAAATTTACATGGTCAAACCACCTAACCCGCACATATTTGGAGGAAACCGGAGCACCCGAAGGAAACCCACTCAGACACGGGGAGAACGTGCAGACTCAGACAGTGACCCAAGGCTGGATCTGAACCCGGGTCCCTGGCACTGTGAGGCAGCAGTGCTAATCACTGTGCCACCGTGCTGCCACCATGCATGCCAACCTCTAATTATCCACCCTGTATCATTTCCACCTCACCCTTAGCACCCCTCTAGAACCTACGCCTGAGAGGGTGGGGAGGTGTCAGGGTTCCAGCTTTCGGCCAAGTGAAGTCACTTCCAGGATGAAATAAGGATGATCTGAAACTTGCTTTCCCTCCAATTTCCTCCTCCCCCCCCCCCCCCAAGGGGGCAGTGTTTGATCTCCAAGTTGCTGTTCCCCAGGGCAGCCTGTGTGGGATCATCAACTCAGCAAATTGCGGAATTAACCCTCACCCCCTGGTGCCACATATTGTAAAAGATAATTTATGTGGGATTTGTGTAATTTATTTATTAGTGTCCCAAGTAGGCTGACATTAACACTGCAATGAAGTTACTGTGAAAATCCCCTAGTCGTCACACTCCGGCGCCTGTTCGGGTACACTGAGGGAGAATTTAGCACGGCCAATGCACCTAACCAGCACGTCTTTCGGGCTGTGGGAGGAAAAACCGGAGCAAACCCACGCAAACATGGGGAGAATGTGCAGACTCTGCACAGACAGTGACCCAAGCCGGGAATCGAACCCGGATCCTGGGCGCTGGGAGGTACCAGTGCTAACCACTGTGCCACCGTGCCACCCTTATATAAATGCTAGGCAGAGTCCAGGATGGACTCCAGAGCAGGAACATGTCCATGGACTGAGACAACATCGAATCATTGATTCTTACAACAGTGAAGAGGTCACTTGCCCCGTTGTATCTGTGCCAGCTCTCCTGTCCAATTCACAAACAGCAAGGGCAAAATTCATAAATTCATGGTGTGTGAAAACTTGCTTCTAATTCTCATTCAGCCATGACTCTCCCATTTTGTATGTACCTTGTAGCCAAGGTCTAGACATAACCATGCCTCTTAACAAATGATTAACTCACTCCCTGTGGAAGGAAGTGCAGTTCCTTCTATACTAAGGCTTCCTGAATACTTGAATTGAAGATTTGCATGAATGGTGCGAATACAAAAGCAGACAGGATACTTTTCAGAAATACCAGTCAGACTAACGGTTCCTGTGGCTTGATTTGCAAACCCTTTCACAGCTGCCGCACTGCCCTCCCTCCCCTGTTCTGCCAGTGACTCCCCACCTTTCCCCCTGTGGTCAACAATAATATAGAATTGAAAATAGAAAACTGCACAAATACAATGTGTCACAACATATGCGAAAGTTCAAATCCTTCCCTTTTTAATCCCATGCTTTGGAGTGGAATAGGACTGAACGCGACTCTCAGTGTCACTTATCCCGGACTGATATACCGACTCTCCGCTGGGTGACTCCAGAGTTCCGTCTTATGTTAACTCCGAGGCTTTTGCGTTGTCAAATAAGATTTTCAAAGCAGGCCAACTTTAGGCCAATGATCCACAAGACTTTTATTGTGTCTCCTACATTATGGCATGGTGACACGGTGGTTAGCACTGCTGCCTCACAGAGCCAGGGTCCCGAGTTCAATTCCGGCCTTGGGTCGCTATCTGTCTGGAGTTTGCACGTTCTCCCCGTGTCTGCGTGGGTTTCCTCCGGGTGCTCCGGTTTCCTCCCACAATCCAAAATGTGTGGGTTAGGTGGATTAGCCATGCTAAATTAACATAAGAACTAGGAGCAGGAGTAGGCCATCTGGCCCCTCGAGCCTGCTCCGCCATTCAATAAGATCGTGGCTGATCTTTTTGTGGACTCAGCTCTACTTACCCACCCGCTCACCATAACCCTTAATTCCTTCACTGTTCAAAAATGTATCTATCCTTGCCTTAAAAACATTCAATGAGGTAATCTCAATTGCTTCACTGGGTAGGGAATTCCACAGATTCACAACCCTTTGTGTGAAGAAGTTCCTCCTCAACTCAGTCCTAAATCTGCTCCCCCTTATTTTGAGGCTATGTCCCCTAGTTCTAGTTTCACCCGCCAGTGGAAACAACTTCCCTGCTTCTATCTTATCTATTCCCTTCATAATTTTATGTTTCTCTAAGATCTCCCCTCATTCTTCTGAATTCCAATGAGTATAGTCCCAGTCTACTCAGTCTCTCCTCATAAGCCAACCCTTTCAACTCCGGAATCAACCTAGTGAATCTCCTCTGCACCCCCTCCAGTGCCAATATATCCTTTCTCAAGTAAGGAGACCAAAACTGTACAAAGTACTCCAGGTGTGGCCTCACCAGCACCTTATACAGCTGCAACATAACCTCGCTGTTTTTAAACTCCATCCCTCTAGCAATGAAAGACAAAATTCCATTTGCCTTCTTAATTATCTGCTGCACCTGCAAACCAACTCCTTGAGATTCCTGCACAAGGACACCCAGGTTCCTCTGCACAGCAGCATGCTGCAATTTTTTACCATTTAAATAATAGTCCATTTTGCTGTTATTCCTACCAAAATGGATGACCTCACATTACCAACATTGTACTCCATCTGCCAGACCCTCGCCCACTCACTTAGACTATCTATATCCCTTTGCAGACTTTCAGTGTCCTCTGCACACTTTGCTCTTCCACCCATCTTAGTGTCATCTGCAAATTTTGACACACTACACTTGGTTCCCAACTCCAAATCATCGATGTAAATCATAAACAATTGCGGTCCCAACTCTGATCCCAGAGGCACACCACTAGTCACTGATTGCCAACCAGAAAAACACCCATTTACCCCCACTCTTTGCTTTCTGTTAGTTAACCAATCCTCTATCCATGCTAATTCATTACCCGTAACACCGTGCACCTTTATCTTATGTAGCAGTCTTTGGTGCGGCACCTTGTCAAATGCCTTCTGGAAATCCAGATACACCACATCCACAGGTTCCCCATTGTCCACTGCACACGTAATGTTCTCAAAGAATTCCACCAAATTAGTCAAACATGACCTTCCCTTCATGAACCCATGCTGTGCCTTCCCAATGGGACAATTTATATCCAGATATCTCGCTCTTTCTTCCTTGATGATTGATTCAAGCATTTTCCCTACTACAGAAGTTAATCCTAGTGTCAGGGTGTTAGCAAGGTAATTACGTGGGGTTACAGGAATAGGGCTTGGGTGGGATTGTTGTTGGCGCAGATTCGGTGGGATCTTTCCGAATTATCACAACAATGGGAGAACCGGCCTTAAGCCAGGCTCCAGACAGTCTAGGGAGGTCATAGTCTTCAGTAAAACATGATTACCTAGCAGGGGCGGGGGCGGGATGGGGGGGGAGCGGGGAAGCAATTAACACACCATTGTAGATTGATTGGGCAAATACAATGCTTTGACATTATAATCGGGTAAAGGGAACTGTCCAGAGAAATAATTAACAGAGATACGTTGAACAATGTAGTTTGCAAAATGAGATTAGAAGAGCCATCTTGTATCCAACTCGAGGAATTAATATGCTAATGTAAACCTTTGCGACTCGATAAAGTATAATAACCTGTACGAATCTACGATGAGCAGAGTGAACTCGCAGGCAACCTGAGATTTCAGGCTGGAATTCATCTCTGCCCCGTGTGCGTGGAATAAAAACTTTTCTTGAAGTTCGACATGGTGTCCAAGGCTCGGCTAGTTTTATTTCCCTCCTGTTCACAGCAATGTGGTTGACTCTTAAATACCCCATGAAATGAAGGGCAGTGAGGGATAGACAATAAATGCTGGCCCAGCCAGTGATACTCACACTCCATAAATGAGGGTTTTTAAAAAATTAGCGTGGGCCTCTGGCTTAGAATCCTGCAGTGCAGAAGGAGGCCATTCAGCCCATCGAGTCTACACCGACCACAATCCCACCCAGGCCCTATTCCCGTAACTCCATGCATTTACCCTGCTAGTCCCCCTGATACTAAGGGTCAATTTAGCATGGGCAATCCACCTAACCCACACATCTTTGGTTGTGGGAGGAAACTGGAGCACCCGGAGGAAACCCACGCAGACACAGGGAGAACGTGCAGACTCCGCACAGACAGTGACTCGAGACCAGAATCGAACCCGGGTCTATGGTGCTGTGAGGTAGCAGTGCTAACCATTGTGCCACCGTGCCGCCCTACTGGTTCAGTAACATTTCCACAATGATACCAGGCTACGTACATTGTGGAATCTGTGTCTTTCTTAGCAGAGAGGAAGTTTATTTACCTACGAGGAACGTTCCAATGTGAAATGTCCACCATTCAATACACAACATAAACATGCTAGGAATTGCCAGCCGTATAAAGTGGCCCCACTCCTGCAGGCACTCAGTGGACCATCCTACACAAAAAAACAATGGAGTTACTAACGCAGTATAAAACATGTCTGGGAAACACGTAAGGAGAAAGGAAAGTGAGACTGGCAGATAAATATTCATATCATCTAGCTAGTTTCATCTTTCAAACCGCCCCTTTTACCAAGAACCATTTTACCTCCATTGACTCTGCCTTCACTTCCCACTGCCTCAGAAAAGCAGCCGGCATAATCAAGGACCCCACGCACCCCGGACATTCTCTCTTCCATCTTCTTCCGTTGGGAAAAAGATACAAAAGTCTGAGATCACGTACCAATCAACTCAAGAACAGCTTCTTCCCTGCTGCCGTCAGACTTTTGAATGGACCTATCTTGCATTAAGTTGATCTTTCTCTACACCCTAGCTATAACTGTAACACTACATTCTGCACTCTCTCCTTTCCTTCTCTGTGAACTGTATGCTCTGTCTGTATAGCGCGCAAGAAACAATACTTTTCACTGTATCCCAATATATGTGACAATAATAAATCAAATCAAACCAAATTAACCTGAACATCTTTGGAGGAAACCGGAGCACCCGGAGGAAACTCTCGCAGACACAGGGAGCACGTGCAGACTCCACACAGAGTGTCACCCAAGGCCGGAATCGAGCCCGGGACCGTGACACCGTGAGGCAGCAGTGTTAACCACTGTGCCGCCCTTGCTTACGCTTCCAATACCCAATAATAACAACACTACATTCTGCACCCTCTCTCCGTCTCTATGAACGGTATGCTTTGTCAGTATAGTGCGCAAGAAACAATACTTTTCACTGTATACTAACACATGTGACAATAATAAATCAAATCCAAATCAATCTGTTCATCTCCTCTCAGATAGAACGGTGCCCGAGGCGCTGGCCAACAAAGTCAGGGACGTCCCAGAGGCTGAATGCTTGCTATTGCACCCTTGGTTCTGATCCAGAAACTTGACTCTTCCAGTGTTAAGACTCCAGTTCAGCAGTGACTCCCAGAGGGGTACTTTACTGAACTGGGTAGCTAAGCTGGCATAGGGCCCTGAACGCCAAACATCGCCTGCTCAGCTTGGGTCTCTCAATTTCCCGATGTGTTTTGTTTTCGGAAAAGCGATGGGGGCAGATTAAGCGGAGCAGGAGCACATTTCCCCAGTTGTACACCCGTTACGAAAGCGCACAAATCAAGGATATCTCAATCAAACCGTCAGTGGCAACTTGCAGAAACTGGTGGGGGAAGATTTGCTTTTATAAAAAGGGTCGCCAGTCAATCAACATCTCGTGTTGTTCAGCCAGGAAATGAAGAGCTGTACTTTAGGCAAATGTTGACATTGGCCTTCGGTGGCCGGCTGTATCAAGGGCCAGGGATCGCTAGTTTTCTCTTCCCTTTAAGCATTAATGCTGCCCAACTCACCCCCAGTATTCTCACTTCCACCTTCTTCCATTGGGAAAAAGGTATAAAAGTCTGAGGTCACGTACCAACCGACTCAAGAACAACTTCTTCCCTGCTGCCACCAGACTGTTGAATGGACTTGCCATATATTGGGTTGTTCTTTCTCTACACCCTAGCTATGACTGTAACTACATTCTACACACTCTCATTTCCCTCTCCCCTATGAACTCTATGAACCGTATGCTTTGTCTGTATAGCGCGCAAGAAACAATACTTTTCACTGGATCCCAATGCATGTGACAATAATAAATCAAATCAAGTCAAAATAATGTTCGGGGTGATTCTGCAGTTTGTGCAAAGCTGTACTCAGAGGAAATGCCCTGTGAAAAATCCTAGCAGAGCTGCGTAGGTTGGGTTATGTGAGGGCACATTTGCCTTGCCTGTGGTCACAACCTGTTGACTGTCTAGATGCACTCTGAGCATGGCCAATTGCATAAGAGTCTGGGGATGTGGCATAGCATGGACCAGAAAAGGGGGAGAGGGGGGAACAGAGAGAAAAGAAAGAAGCAAATCAATAAAGGAGGACCTTCAAAACAACTGTGTATTTCACACGGAGAGGGGATTGAATCAGAAAACATACCGTCCAGTTTTTCCTCCCATCTATTTCATTGGAAAAGAGACTGGGATGAAGTGCAGACAGGGCAAAATACAAATAGTTACATCTCAGCAGCACTGAAACAGTCAAATCCCAGGTGGGATCGCTCCAAGGTTACAACAACCACATGAGAATTGATATCACTTATCAAGGCTCCAAAAAGTCTGAGGAACCACTATGCCTCTGAAAACTTAATCAAATATCCAGGAGATGGGACAATAAACACCTCATCGAAATCAGTTTGACAAACACAACACTTTGATATTGAAAACAGGTAGACAGGAGATGTTCAGAAAATGATTAAAACTAAAGCACACAAGACAATGGAACTGTATAATTTAATCAAAAACAGAACTGTAACCAATTCAAAGTAACAATATGATGTAAATGTAACACTTTGTAATGTAAAGAAAGGGGTATAAGAATCTGTAAGAACCAATGCTCAGTAGAGTAGCTCAGAAGCAAGCTGGAGTTACAGCCATGAGTTCTGCTCTCCCTCATGCATGTTGAATAAAGCCATTTTTGTTGAAGTTTTACTGGGGCTCGGAAGACTCCGTTTGCACAGTTCCTCCTACATTGTCCATTTCACATCATTGGCCAGAGTGTAAATGAGCCTCCCTGAAACCTACCTGCCCAGGTGTTAACATGCAGCTTTTTCCATCGGATATATCCAAACAGGAGAATAGCTTGACAGTACTGAGAGGCAACATTGGCAGCAGCCGAGCCCCTGGGAAACAAGTTTGCAGATTAAAGGCAGCTTCAAATAAAGTCTGGATCATCGTTCAGGCAAAGATTCATTTCTCAGTTTCTCCTAAAAATTAAATCCGTTTCTTACTTACGGCACTCCCAGGTTCAGCACATAGAGCAAGAGATAATTGATGACAGCATTGAGGATGTTGGCGATGAAACCAGTGAGAATCTGAGGCATGATGATCCCCTGAGGTGGGAAGAAAGCAATAAAGTCATTCCTGGAATCACCCTTCAATAAACCAATGATGGTGCCAGAATAGGGTACAACTGTTCTCCCAATGTCCATGTTTGGGGTGCAATGTGTCCTCAATCGAGGAGGAACCCTCTCCCCTCAGTTCATAGAATCATAGAATTCCTACATGCAGAAGGAGGCCATTCGGCCCATTGAGTCTACACCAACACTCTCTTACCGAGTACCTTACCCAGGCCTGATTGCCCACCCAATCCCCGTAAACCTGTACATTCACCATGGCTAATCAATCTAACCCACACATCTTTCCACAGCAGAGTGGAAGTGAATTTGTGGTACACCTTTATTACAGTGACAGCAGCTTTGCCTTGGGTAATATTACTGGATTTTTATAGTTAAGCATCTGAAAGGGAGTGTTGCCTGGAAGGTGTCTAACTTTGGGTCTGACCAAGTAGATTCTATTTTGGGGCAGGGGGTATATTTTAAGACAATTTTAACTGTGTAACTATAATCTTGTATGCTTAAATCTTATTTTCTTCTTGTTAATAAACCTTTGAATTTTTAAAATCTAATCAGAGTGTTTCTGGGGTTTTACACTGCTGTGATAGGTAGGTTTCTTCTCATTTGCAGAGTGCAAAAAAGGGGGCTATGACCTCTGAGGCAAGTTTCCCACTGGGTTTTGGCCTTTTCAGCAATTAACATCTCCCATGGTCATAACAACATCTGATCAAATACATCATGGGAGTTCCACCCTGTGCACGTTCCCTCCTGTCCCACATCATCCTCACTTGGACAGGAGTAGCTGGTCTTCATTGTCCTGGGTCAATGCCTGAAATTTCCTGTCTAACACCATCAAGAGAGCAGCAGCACTACAAGGACCACAGTGTTTCAAGTAGGCTAAGGATGAGCAAAAATGCAGCTCTGACAGGGTTATATATTTAAGAAGTTGTATGATTGCTTTAAGAACAGGTCATGTGAGTTGATAGTGTTGGCATATGGGGTGTCTCAGAGGTTCCTGCTTTTAGTTTCAGTTTGTATTCTGTACGGGCAACGTCTCTTTCAATAAACCTGTTGTGTGCTACTTTGAATCTACGTGTGCAAACCACATCTTTTCTTTTTGTTTAAAATCCACAACATGGTTAGGACATTGCAGCCAGCACTGCTCACATCCTGAGGACAGACTGATGGAAGGACAGACATCACCCCGCTGGGGGGAATCGAGAGTCGAAATACTAACACCAAGATACTGCCTCCTAGCATTCAGCTAGAGAGTGATAAAAATAACAAGACACTAACGTGGGAAATTTCTAACCAGTTAATAAGGTTTTTAAACAGAATACGTTAAGGCACTCACAGGGCTACCAGTGAAGAGTTAAATGACTCTTGAAACAAGTTAATAAGCTATGTGAATGCAGTAAGAGAATAAAACAAGTAATTATGATTTTGAAACATATAAACTGATGTTTTAAAGTATTATATGAATCATTGTTGCTTCAGCTGAAAGCAGGTTACTGCAAGGCATGATGGTAAAGGCGAATAATTCAGAGCCAAAGGCCTGGGAACCTCGTAATTAGCTAAATTCATAGCAGTAAGTTTCTAATGCGGGAACACATATTGCAACATTAATAAGCAGGAGTATTCATTTTTAGACTCAAGATAAGGATGTGCCCAGACGCGGGATCATGTATTTATCCAGTTTGTCAATGATTCATCCACTTTGACCCTTGCAGTGAGCATCTAAGGTAACCAGGCAACAGCGAAGTGACTTTAGCCAAGATGGGAGTTAGCATCCGGATTTAATGGACAAATAAGATATCATTTTCACATTCACCATCTTGGTGACTACCACCTGCCCAACGTAGAAGCCATTTGATTTCATCCTTTTGATTTCATGACATGGGAATTGGGCGGGTTCTACATTGACGATCGACTCCACCAGATTACTGTCCAGGCAGGGAATGTGGAAATGGCAATGACTTTAAAGAGGCTCTTAATGCTGATCTCTCAGGATACGAACTCCCAAATTAAGGCAGTATTGGCTTGTCCAATCAGGGTGCCATGCATGTGTACATAATGTGAAGTGTCAGGGCTACTGGAACTCTGAGTTTATCCTCTGGATGAGGAAGTACCTGTCTGAGTGTTGCTCACTATGTAAATAAATCTAAATGTGGCGAAGGAACGCTGGCCTTAGAGGAGTTATTTCAGGAATGAACTCCACTTGATCCCTTAGGGCTGAGAATTAGTTTCAATTTTTGTCACAAGGTGAAGAGCACAGAAGGGAAAACTAGATTGAACAATGGGGATGGGGGAAAGTGAGAAGAATAGAAGGAAATGTGAATCCGTTTACATGGAGAAGGTTGGGAAAAGGCTTGTGTTGAGTGCAAGCTCGACATATTGGGCCAGTTTCTACATTATAAATTCTCTGTAATTGTAGCCACTTTTCCAAACCACCTCCTGAAACAGCTTGAATCATCTGCCCAATTATGATTAACCATCAAAATTAGGAAAACAGAAATAGTGAAACATAGAAGATAGGAGCAGGAGGAGGCCATTCGGCCCTTCGAGCCTGCTCCACCATTCATCATCATCATGGCTGATCATCCAACTCAATAGCCTAATCCTGCTTTCTCCCTAGAACCTTTGATCCTATTTGCCCCAAGTGCTATATTTAGCCGCGTAGAAAGTAAATAAAAGCAAAGACATCCAAATTATATCTCAGTGCAATAACAATAAAAGTAATTTAATGCACACTCCAAGCTTCAGTGACTTTACCTGATTCAGAAGGTATCTGATCTCTAACGCATAAAGGAATGCTGCCTAAGAAAGAATATTGAAAATAGTTACCAACCTGCACTGCAATAGTAAAGAGATGTACACATACTTCCTTTAAAAATCTGAGCCAGGTTTGGTTGGGGGTTATGGTCAATGAGTTGGTAGACGACTTGTCCAGGTCCAGTACGGCCCAATCTATTGCTGCTTTTGTTTTATTCATTCGTGGACATGTGCATTGCTGGCTGGCCAGCGTTTGTTGTCCATCCCTAGTTGCCTTGAACTGAGTGGCTTTCTAGGCCATTTCAGAGGGCAGTTGAGAGTCAACCACATTGCTGTGGCTCTGGAGTCACATGCAGGCCAGACCAGGTAAGGACGGCAGATTTCCTTCCCTAAAGGGCATTAGTGAACCAGATGGGTTTTTCCAACAGTCGACAATTATTTCATGATCAAGAGTAGATTCTTAATTCCAGATAATTTTTTTATTGAATTCAAATTCCACCATCTGCCGTGGCGGGATTCAAACTCGGATCTGCAGAATATTAGCTGAGTTTCTGGATTAATAGTCTAATGATAATACCACTAGGCCATCGCTTAGAACTCGAAAAGTCTAAACGTTGCATAACTTTGCCAGTTGATAGCTCGTTATTTCTGAGTCCCAATCCTAAAACCTGAATGCAAAAATGTCCATGTGCAGGATCGAGGGGATGCTGCACTGTCTGATGTGCCAATGTCGAGGTCCCTTATGCTGGAGTTGGTTGCTAAAGATCCCATGGCACAGGTTTGACAAGTCCTCCCTGGTGTTCTAGCCAACATTTATGCCTTGGTCAATATCATTTTTAAAAATCCAGATAATCTGATCATTTATCACATTACCCCTTGTGAGAGCTTGCTGAGTACAAATTGACTGCTGTGTTTCCCACATTTTAAAAGAGGAACTGCATTTCAAAAGTACTTCACTCTCCATCAAATGTTTTGGATGTTCTGAGATCATGAAAGGCCATGTAAATGCATGTCTCTCTTTCTAGATTGGAGGGTGTCAAGGGGCTCACTAATAAGTGTGTCAAGCTATTTGTTATGAAGTCAACTCAGAGAGCTGAGGGTTGGGCAGAGATAACGGCCGGAATTCTCCCATCCTACCCGCCACTGGAATTTTACTGGGCGGGTTGTAGACAATGTGAAACCCCATTGACAGTCGGGAGGGAATTTCCTCCCATTATGTGTGACACTGTTCCGGACCTCAGCAATCCAGGATCATGGAGGTTAAGATATGAACCAAATGTGATGGCCAGTTATTTATGACAGAAGTTGGGTGTGTGTGAACATTGGATGTGGCAGGGATAGGTTAACCCGTGATGCTCTTCATGAGCATGCTAACACTTCTTTTTACTCTCACTCTGTGCACATCACAAGGATATGAGAAGCGGTTGAAGAGTCTGGGTCTATACTCGATGGAGTTTAGAAGGATGAGGGGGGGGTCTAATTGAAACTTATAGAACATTGAGAGGCCTAGATGGAGTGGACGTGGAGAGGATGTTCCCACGAGTGGAAGAGAGTAGAACTCGACGGCACAACCTCAGAGTGAAGGGACACTTCTTTAAAGCAGATGAGGAGGAATTTCTACAGCCAGAGGGTGGTGAATCTGTGGAAGTCATTGCCACAGAAGTCTGTGGAGGCCGGGTCATTGAGTGTATTTAAGACAGAGATAGATAGGTTCTTGATCAATAAGGGGATCAGAGGTTATGGGGAAAAGGCAGGAGAATGGGGATTCAGCTACACTGGGCAAACCAATTTTTTTATAGACAGTGACAAACTGGATGGCATTGCCAGTACAACACCCTGCATTATTCTGTCTTGACTGATTTGGATTTGCATGTGGAAGTTATAGACAAGACAGAATAGTGCAGGGTGTTGTATTTGCAATGCCATCCAGTTTGTCACTGCCTACCCTCAATTGGACAAGGACAATGTGGAATAATGATTTGGACAAAAACAGGGTTAGAATATTTCTCCCCACAATGTGATTTATCACATGGACACAATCTTTGAACCTGTCGTGTTTTGACTTCAAAATAGAACCTTCAGATTTTCTGATGCAGCTTTCGTAACATTTCAAATATGATTGATTTTAATGCAATTGGAGATGTAACGTGTAGTTTTCATAATAAAAGAGATGATCTTGTAAGAAGGTGAAGAATATTTGCTGCTATAATCCATGGAATGCATTCAAGATATCTTTCTAGACTAGCATTTCAGAGAAGCAACCAGCGGACAGGTTGTTTCAGATCTGGCTTTGGGGAATAGGAAAGTCTCTGGGGAAGACTGATCATAATAAGATAGAATTTAATACTGAGTTTGAGAGTGATTTAGTTAAGTACAAAATTTAGGTCCTAAATAAAAGTAATGGTACTTTTGAGAGTGGTGGGTGCCTGGAACTCACTGCCGGGGGAGGTAGTGGAAGCAGATACGAAAGTGACTTTTAAGGGGCGTTTGGACAAATACATGAATAGGATGGGAATAGAGGGATATGGTCCCCGGAAGGGTAGGGGGTTTTAGTTAAGTCGGGCAGCATGGTCGGTGCAGGCTTGGAGGGCCGAAGGGCCTGTTCCTGTGCTGTAATTTTCTTTGTTCTTTGGTAAGTATGAGGGGGGAGTAGGCTAAGTTAGATTTGGAAACTAATTTAAAAGATATGGCTCGAGGTAGACAAATATTTAAAGAATAAATTCAGGAGTATAGTGAAGGTTTACCAGGCTGATTCCTGGGATGGCACGTCTGTCATATGAGAATCATTGAATCCCTACAGTACAAAAGGAAGCCATTGGGCCTGAACCGATCACATCCCACCCAGGCCCCATTCCCGTAACCCCATATATTTACCCTACTAATCCTCCTGACACTGGGGGCAATTTAGCATGACCAATCAACCTAACCTGCACCTCTTTGGAGTGTGGGAGGAAACCGGAACACCCGGAGCAAACCCACACAGACACAGGGAGAACGTGCAAACTCCACACAGACAGTGACCAGAATTGAACCTGGGTCCCTAGTGCTGTGAGGCAGCAGTGCTAAACACTGTGCCACCATGCCACCCAAGCCCACGAGGAGAGACTAAGTGGGTTAGGATTATGTTCACTGGGGTTTAGAAGAGTGAGAGGGGATCTCATAGAAACTTATAAAATTCTAACAGGGTTGGACAGGGTAGATGCAGAAAGAATGTTCCCAATGGTGAGGGAGTCCAGAAATAAGGGTCATAGTTTGAGGATAAGTCTTTTAGGACTGTGGTGAGGAGAAATTTCTTCACCCAGTGGGTGGTGAATGTGTGGAATTCACTACCATAGAAAGTACTTGAAGCTAAAATGTTGTCTGATTTCAGGAAGAAATTTGATATAGCTCTTGGAGCTAAAGGGATTAAGGGATATGGGAGGAAGAAGGGAATCAGGATATTGAATTTGATGATCAGCCATGATCAAAATGAATGGCGGAGCAGGCTCGAAGGGCCGAATGGCCTCCTCCTGCTTCTAGTTTCTATGTTTCTAAAATTCACAATTGATTATATATTCCTATAAAGAATGAACCCTTATGGGAAAATGTGAAAAACAAGAAAGCTTAGAGTAGGTGTTAAAGTCAGAGGCTTCCTGGGCATGGGAAAACTGAGAAATCCTAAACACAGACCGGGATTTTCCAGCAGCAGGATGCAGTGAGCCGTTGACTGTTAGCAGGTCTTCTGGTCCCGTCAAAGTCTACGGGCTTTAGCGTGGCTCGCCCTCCCTGGTGCCCGGGAATGTGCTATCAGGGGGTTGACTTTGACGGGATCAGAGGATCCCGCTGTGGGGAAGGACGGAAATCCTACCCAGTGTTGAATGGGATTTGAGACAGCGCATGGTGACACGTATGTGCTGAGAGTGATACTGAGACAGTTCGTTGTAGTGTGCATTCAAAGTGAAATTCATTGTTTCCATTGATATACCATTTGTCTGCTAATGCATGTTGATGCGCTATTCAGACACGAGGCTTGAAGCTCAGTAAATGAAAGGCTTTTATTTACTGTAACGAAGCTACCAGAACTTATATACACTATCCCAGACTGAAGGGGTCCCGGCCAGAGCAGGGACTCTTATACCTCTCCCAGGAGGCGGAGCCCGACTGGGATGTGCCACAACACTACAGTACAAAGGTGTAACAACCCCACCCTAACCCCAACAGCAACAATAGCACAATCCAACAGTAACATATGTACATCCTTGTAGTACTGGCCAGCCCCTGGCTCAGCACTATCCTGTGGGAACCAACGATGGTTCACCACACATGTTTAATTTATACCCTTTTGGGTTTGACTGATACAGTAAAAGATTTAAAAAGTGAAATCTTTAAGGGGTTTCATTTATTTTAATGTTGTTAGCCTCTCTGGGGATCGTAACAGCTCACATATCATAGAATCATAGAATCTCTACAGCACAGAAGGAGGCCATTCAGCCCATCGAGTCTGCACTGACTCACCGAAAAAGGATCTTATCCAGGCCCTAACCCTGTCAGGCCCTAACCCTGTCAGGCCCTAACCCTGTCACCTTGCACAACCCCGCTAACCTACACACCTTGAAACAGTAAGGAGCAATTTATAGAATCATAGAATCCCTACAGTGCAGAAGAAGACCATTGAGCCTGCAATGACAACAATCCCCCCCCCAGGCCCTATCCTTGTAATCCCTCATATTTACCCTACTAATTCCCTGACACTAAGGGCAATTTCGCATGGTCAAGCAACCTAACCCGCACATTTTTGGACTGTGAGAAGAAACCGGAGCAACCAGAGGAAACCCACGCAGACACGGGGAGAATGTGCAGACTCCAAACAGACAGTCACCCAAGGCCAGAATTGAACCCGGGTCCCTGGCACTGTGAGGGAGCGGTGCTAACCACTAGGTCACCGTGCCACATATGGAGAACAGTGACATGGGTGAGGTATTAGAGCTCTAATGGCACCTGTCTTTTAATCGTTCGAGGCTTGTTCTGTTAACTAGCCACGTGGCACCAAGTCATTAGGGCTCCCAGTTAAGTTCAGCTGTGGAGACCATCCTGATAAGGTTGGCCAGATGGATTGATCCAATTAATCAAAGGTGGATCCACTGACTGGACTCATTTGGTCTGTCTGCATTTCAGGCAATGACTGACTTTTGTTGTCTAACGACCTATCTGCACCTGTGTTTGCCACAGATAATAAATTACTCACGGGAAGGCCAGGAATGAATATCGTCACATAGAGTTGTGTTGACCTGCAAGAAAGATAGAAGATGTTGGTAGCAGTGGGGAAATCATAACATCTGCAATGAAAGGTAAACTCAAACTGAGGGAACGAATCATGCAGCATTAGTGAAGCAAAAACATACTACATACTACGCCACCGCAATGAAGGCAGGTTATTGCAGCTGGGACACGGCGGAGTCACAGCTTCTCTGGGAGTTAAAATATCAGAAGCAAAACATTGTACCGTACGTTTCACAGGGTGGCACAGTGGTTAGCACTGCTGCCTCACAGCGCCAGGGACTCGGGTTCCATTCTGGCCTTGGGTCACTGTCTGTGCAGAGGTTTGCACATTCTCCCCATGTCTGTGTGGGTTTCCTCCGGGTGCTCCAGTTTCCTCCCATACTCCAAATATGTGCAGGTTAGGTTGATTGGGCATGCCAAATTGCCCCTTAGTGTCAGGGGGATTAGCAGTGTACATATGTGGGGTACAGGAATAGGGCCTGGGTGGGATTCGGTGCAGACTCGATGGGCCAAATGGCCTCCTTTTGATTTGATTTGATTTATTATTGTCACATGTATTAACAGAAAATGAAAAGTATTGTTTCCTGCGCGCTATACAGACAGAACAGACCATTCATAGAGAGGGAAACGAGAGAGTGCAGAATGCCGTGTTACAGTCATAGCTAGGGTGTAGAGAAAGATCAACTTAATGCAAGGTAAGTCCATTCAAAAGTCTGACAGCAGCAGGGAAGAAGCTGTTCTTGTGTCAGTTGGTACGTGACCTCAGACTTTTGTATCTTTTTCCCGACGGAAGAAGGTGGAAGAGAGAATGTCCGGGGTGCGTGGGGTCCTTAATTATGCTGGCTGCTTTGCCGAGGCAGCGGGAAGTGTTAGACAGAGTCAATGGATGGGAGGCTGGTTTGCGTGAGGGATTGGGCTTCATTCCCGACCTTTTGTAGTTCCTTGCAGTCTTGGGCAGAGCAGGAGCCCATACCAAGCTGTGATACAACCAGAAAGAATGCTTTCTATGGTGTGTATGTAAAGGTTGGTGGGAGTTGTAGCTGACATGCCAATTTTCCTTAGTCTTCTGAGAAAGTAGAGGCGTTGGTGGGCTTTCTTAACTATAGTGTCAGCATGGGGGTTTCAAGACAGGTTGTTGGTGATCTGGACACCTAAAAACTTGAAGCTCTCGACCCTTTCTACTTCGTCCCCATTGATGTAGACAGGGGCATGTTCCCCTTTACGCTTCCTGAAGTCGATGACTATCTCCTTCGTTTTCTTGACATTGAGGGAGAGATTATTGTTGCCGCACCAGTTCACCAGATTCTCTATCTCATTCCTGTACTCTGTCCCGTCATTGTTTGAGATCTGATCCACTACGGTGGTGTCGTCAGCAAACTTGAAAATCAAGTTGGAGGGGAATTTGGCCGCACAGTCATAGGTGTATAAGGAGTATAGTCGGGGGCTGAGAACACAGCCTTGTGGGGCACCGGTGTGGAGGATGATCGTGGAGGAGGTGTTGGAGGTGTTCTGCACTGTAGGGATTGTATGTATGTGTATTGTATGTTGTATGTACCTTAGAAATGGTCTTTCCTGGAAACCCTAGTGTTTCTACCAACATCTGATCTGCTGTAACATACATACATCTTTAATTTAAAATCAACATTAAGTTTACACATGTAAGGAAATAAAATCCTTTTGTAAATCCAACTGTCCTTGGATGCTTGTCAGTTTGAATAAGGTTGCAATGGAAATTAGACAAGATTCTTACTTGGCCACTGCAGGAGACTGTTTGCAAGCCAATAAAATATCCTCGATGTTTATGAAGAGCGCCCAGCAGGGGAAGCAGGCGATCATGAGACTGAGAATCCCTCTTTGGAGAATCACCCCAATTCGCTTCAAGTTCTTGCTGCCGTACGTCTGAAAAATCAGAATAAAAGTTAAAGTGAATTGGATCAACATTGGCCGTTATGTCACATTCTGATGCACACGACTTTGCCACAACAATTGTATCAAAAAATTAAATAAAATATTTTTGTCCTTTAACTAAAACCATGGTAGAACTAAGTAAAATACAGTCGATGCTGGAGACTGAAAGAGGGACTGAAAATGCTGGAAAACCTCAGCAGGTCTTCCAGCACCTATAAGGAGACAAAGCTGAGCTAATGTTTTGAGTGCTTTTGGCCCTTAATCAGAACTGAAGGGAGGGAAAATCTCTGCTTTCTCTCCTTGTAGATGCTGCCAGACCTGCTGAGTTCTTTTCCAACATCTCAGTTCAAGCACCATAATGGAACTATTGGGTATCATTTTTTTTATTTTTTCAAGGGACATGGGCGACATTGGCTGGGTCAGCATTTGTTACCCATCCCTAATTGCCCTTGGGCAGAGTGGCTTGCGAGGCCATTTCAGAGGGCAGTTGAGAGTCAACCACAGACATGCTGGTTAGGGTGCATTGGCCATGCTAAATTCTCCCTCAGTGTGTACCCGAACAGGCGCCGGAGTGTGGCGACTAGGAGATTTTCACAGTAACTTCATTGGAAGTGTTGATGTCAGCCTATTGTGACTAATAAACTTTAAAACTAAAAACAAACTAGGCCAGATCAGGTAAGGGCAGGAGATTTTCTTCCCTAAAGGACATTTGTGAACCAGATGGGTTTTTCCAACAATTGTTTCATGGTCATCAGTAGATTCTCAATTCCAGATCCTTTATATTGGTTTCAAATTCCACCATCTGCTGTGACGGGATTTGAACACGGGTCACCAGAACATTAGCTGATTTTCTGGATTAATAGTCCAGTGATAATACCACTGGGCCATCACCTCCCCACATTCTTGCTCACCGTCTAACATGTTGAGGTTTGTTCAAATCACAAGTGCATCTGAACCAGTTGCATCTCAGCAACTATCTCATTGGTCATGTTACAATGGCCGCAAAGGGGACGGGAGATTGTCGATAGATCTCGCCGTGGGCTTCGTGGAGTACAAGCTCCCTCATTGAGCGAGCAGCGGGTCGACCAATGGGAAACGAGCAGCGGGAGGCTAAAACCTGTTGTTGTAGCCTGGACCATTGTTGTAGGTCCCTGGGTACAGACTTGCTACTCTAAGCCATGAGGGTAGCTCATCCTTTGGTTTCCAATAAAAGGTTTCTTGGTGATGAGGAACTGCCTTTTCTGAATTACTACATTGGCAATGAGGAGTTTAAAAAATCAATTTTGTTCTCGCTCCGTAAGTCAAGATTCTTCTCCGATAAGGAAAAGCAATTCTGCCTCTTTTTAGGAAACTTGAATCCTATGATACTAGTAGGGGCGATTGGGCTCAATACATTGGGCGCATGTGTTGCTTATTTCATGCTAAAAACATTGAAGGAAATGAAAAACATAAAGTAATATTGTTACTGGCAATGTGAGCCCCCACCTTCAGTGTGATATAAAGTCTGACCTATCCAGATTCCCTTGACTCGAAAACCTTGGATGGACTCGTAGACCTGGCGAAAAACCACCATGACCCAAAGCCCGCTGCTATGATCCAGGGGTATTGCATCAACATGGCCGGGAAAACCCCTGGGGAACCTGTCACCGAGTTCTTGGCTAGCTTATAAAAATTAGCAGGACATTGCGAATTCGGACCGCCTCTAAATGAAATGATGCGAGACAGATTGGTGTGCAACATAAATAAGCTAACTACATAAAGTAAGCTGGCAGAACCCAATCTGTATCAGAAAAAATGCCATCGAGGTAGCTTTATCACTGGAGAATGCAGAATAAGGAGCTCAGGAGCTACAGGGGGAGTCAAAGAAACCCAAGTCTGTGCCGACACAGATGCCTCTCTAATCTAATATTTTCTGTGTGCTCCATATCCCTCGATTCCCTGCCTATCCATGTATCTATCCAGATGCTTCTTGAACGTTGTTATAGAATCTGTTTCCACCACCTCCTCTGGCAACGCGTTCCAGGCATTCACCTCCCTCTGTGTGAAAAACTTGCCCCTTACATCTCTTTTAAACTTTCCCCCTCTCACTTTCAACCTACGGCTCGACCTTTCGGCCCTGGGAAAAAGATTCTTGACTATCCACTCTATCCAAGACTGTCATAATCTTGTAAACCTCTATCAGGTCCTCCCCTCATCCTCCGACGTTCCAGTGAAAACAATCCAAGTTTGTTCAACCTTTCTTCATAGTCCATATCCTCCAAACCAGGCAACATCCTGGTAAATCCCTTCTGCACCCTTTCCAATGCATCAACATCCTTGCGGTGGCGACCAGAATTGTACACAATATTCCAAATGTGGCCCAACCAAAGTCTTATACAGCTGCAACATGATTTTCCAATTCATATACTCAACGCCCCGACCGAAAATCATTTATACATATTACATATTACTGGTCAAGCAACAATGTCCTCCAACTAGGGTGAAGGGTCTCATGTAATCAGTCCCCAATGGAGATTGCTTGTGTAAACCAGAAATTTTTGATTTGATTTGATTTATTATTGTCACATGTATTAGCATACAGTGAAAAGTATTGTTTCTTGTGCGCTATACAGACAAAACATACCGTTCATAGAGAAGGAAAGGAGAGAATGCAGAATATAGCGTTACAGTCATAGCTAGGGTGCAGAGAAAGATCAACTTAATGCGAGGTAGGTCCATTCAAACGTCTGACGGCAGCAGGGAAGAAGCTGTTCTTGCCTGCTTCTTCCCTGCTGCCGTCAGACTTTTGAATGGACCTACCTCGCATTAAGTCGATCTTGGTTGATACGTGACCTCAGACTTTTGCATCTTTTTCCCGACTGAAGAAGGTGGAAGAGAGAATGTCCGGGGTGCGTGGGGGTCCTTGATTATACTGGCTACTTTTCTGAGGCAGCAGGAAGTGTAGACAGAGTCAATGCTTGGGAGGCTTAAAGGGCCCCTTGCAATATTGGAGTCCTAATAAGACCATCAGGCAGCCATCCAGCCATGAAGGGGATGGAGGGTTGTTGATACATCTTCCCTTGGGCTCCGAGGAGTACGAGCTCCCTTGTTGAGTGAGTGGAAGCTAGACCAATGGAAAGTGCACAGCAGGAGGTTAAA
The DNA here is from genome assembly GCF_964213995.1 of Mustelus asterias. Taxonomy (NCBI): domain Eukaryota; kingdom Metazoa; phylum Chordata; class Chondrichthyes; order Carcharhiniformes; family Triakidae; genus Mustelus; species Mustelus asterias. The sequence goes on from NC_135812.1 coordinate 9,535,580, forward strand.
ACCTGTTGCTTTAACCCAGACCGTTGCTGTAGGTTCCTGGGTAGCGACTTGCTTGCATTTAGCCGCGAGCACGGCTCTTCCTTTGGTTTCTAATAAAGGGTTTCTTGGTGATGGGAAACTGGCTGAGGCTGAATTACTGCAGGTCACAGACTTTAATCAGCTCACTCTGTAGGTTGGCATATAATCATCAATCCCTAACCAGATATCCATCAGATTATTTTATAGAGCTACTAATCGACAAAATAGTAACGTTAAAATGAGGTGAGTTTCCATTCCAGATACTATCTACACTTCATCGTGGGAAGAAATGGTCTTGTTCATTTCATTATGTTAAACCCTTCGATATTCCATTCACAACCTGGAGTATTGTGTACAGTTTTCGTTACCCTGTTATAGGAAAGACATTGATAAACTGGAACGAGTGCAGAGAAGATTTACGAGGATGTTGCCAGGAATAGTGGGCCTGAGTTACAGGGAGAGGTTGGCCAGGCTAGGGATTTATTCCTTGTAACGTAGGGGAATGAGCGGTGACCTTATTGAGGTGCACAAAATCATGAGGGGCTTAGATAGGATGAACGCACATTGTCTTTTTCCCAGGGGAGGGGCATTGAAAACGAGAGGGTTTGGTTTAAGATGAGAGGGGAGATTTAAAAGGGACTTGAGGGGCAACGTCTTCATGCAGAGGATGGTGTGTATATAGAATGAGGCACCAGAGAAAGTGGTTGAGGCAGGGATGTGACGTTGGTGTACCTTTAAGAGATGTTTTTTTTTAAATCATGTTCTCTGCAGCTCTCAGTGTTGCTCAGTTGTTTGCAGAAGTCCTTTAATTGCTACTTAAATGGGGTTTGTTTATTTTTACTCTGGAATCTTTTATCACCCTGCATTGTTAGGAGGAAGGTTGGACAGTTCTTTTTCTTAATGAATTTAAGGTTTCATTTTCTATTTTGAGCTGGCAGCAGTGTTAGCTTTAGGAGGGACATCAAGTTGAAAAGAAATGTTTCTGTCTTTCCCTGGTTTTGGAAATTCTGCTGGTTGGCTGAAAGCAAGGCTTCTTGCCTTCCTGGAATGGAAAAACTGTTGTTGATGGCTTGACCAGACTCTCTCCCTGGTGTTCTGGCAAGCTGTTCTGACCCCAAGCTTGTCTGTTTTTTGGTTTATAATTGGTAAAAGTTATTGCTAATTTTCTTTCTATACATGTTAACTGTATTCTTAAATAAACTTTGTTTGATAAAAAGCTCCCTAGTGGGTCATTTGAATCATACCCGAAGTGAAGTATTTTATGCTCACCCAAGCCAAATTCAAATTGCAAAACCTATGATCCAGACGGGCTTCATAATACACTTTGAAGTTTCTGACCTGAATTATAACAGGTGCAATAGCAGTATTTAAAAAGAATTTGGATAAGTACATAGATGGGAAAGGATTAGAGGGATATGGGCCAAACGCGGGCAACTGGAACTAGCTATGAGGATACTATTGTCAGCATGGATCAGCTGGGCTGAAGGGCTTGTTTCCGTGCTGTATTGTTCTATAACAAGAACCTATTTAATTAAGTGTTGGTATTTGCTTTTCACAATGTTGTTTAATGCATTCTCTTGATCTGCTTTCAATGAATTTACTATCAGCCAATGTACATAACCTCCAAAGTTGAAATTTAACATCCTATGTCCTCACCAGTTCTCAATTCATCGAGTCATAGAGGGATACAAAAGAATGGTCTAGTTTGGACCAGGGAGAGGCACGGGCTTGGAGGGCCAAAGGGCCTGTTCCTGTGCTGTATTGTTCTTTGTTCTTTGTTTACAGCATGGAAACAGGCCCTTCGGCCCAACTTGTCCATGTCGCCCTTTTTCTTACCACTAAGCTAGTCCCAATTGCTCGCGTTTGGCCCATATCCCTCTATACCCATCTTACCCATGTAACTATCTAAATGCTTTTTAAAAGACAAAATTGTAGCCGCCTCTACTACTACCTCTGGCAGCTCGTTCCAGACACTCATCACCCTCTGTGTGAAAAAATTGCCCCTCTGGACCCTTTTGTATCTCTCCCCTCTCACCTTAAACCTATGCCCTTTAGTTTTAGACTCCCCTACCATTGGGAAAAGGTGTTGACTATCTAGCTGATCTGTGCCCCTCATTATTTTATAGACCTCTATAAGATCACCCCTCAGCCTTCTACGCTCCAGAAAAAAAAGTTCCAGCCTACCCAGCCTCTCCTTATAACTCAAACCATCAAGTCCCGGTAGCTTCCTAGTAAATCTTTTCTGCACTCTTTCTAGTTTAATAATATCCTTTCTATAATAGGGTGACTAGAACTGCACACAGTATTCAAGGATCATTCTCCTATCCATTGCTCAAGATGATAAAGCCAATTGGAGCTGCCTTTCACTGGTTGGGGTTAAATAATTCAGGACATTCCAGGATTTGGACCTGGGTACTTCCCCAGTCCGTGATAGTTCAAATTCACATCGAGGATAAAGTTCCCCTGGGTTTGAGTTTTAAACATGAATTCTTAGATAGTGAATTAATATTAGGGAGGACATCACAACCCGTTGCAGAGCTTGGAGTTAGTTTCACCTACCTGAGATATGAGTGTGTCACACACTGACGACAACCCAATGCCTATGGAGATACCTGATACTGTTATTGACTGCACAAGACATAAAGAAAAGGAAACATTTAGCAAGATCATCCTGGATGTCAGCAACATGCTACAGAATAATACAGAACATGACGTAGGATCCCCGACCCTTCACACCAGCAGGATCTTCCAGTCCCGCTGAAGGTGACCCCCCCCCGCCCCCTCCCCAGCAACGGAGCAGATGAATCATAGAATCACACAGTGCAGAAGAGGCCCTTCGGCCCATCGAGTCTGCACCAGCACATTGGAAACACCTGAACTCCCACCTAATCTCATCTACCAGCACTTGGCCCATAGCCCTGAATGTTATGATGTGTCAAGTGCTTATCCAGATACTTTTTAAAGGATGTGGGGCAACCCGCCTCCACCACCCTCCCAAGCAGCACATTCCAGACCACCCTCTCGGTAAAAGGTTTTTCCTCACATCCCCCCTAAACCCCCCTGTCCCTCACCTTGGACTTGGGTCCCCTTGTGACTGACCCTCCAACTAAGGGGAACAGCTGCTCCTTATCCACCCTGTCCATGCCCCTCATAATCTTGTACACCTCTATCAGGTTGCCCCTCAGTCTTCTCTGCTCCAGTGAAAACAACCCAAGCCTACCCAACCTCTCTTCATAATTTAAATGTTCCATCCCAGGCAGCATCCTGGTGAACCTCCTCTGCACCCCCTCCAGTGCAATCACATCCTTCCTATAATGTGGCGACCAGAACTGCACACAGTGCTCTAGCTGTGGCCTCACCAACATTCTATACAACTCCAACATGACTTCCCTGCTTTTGTAACCCGCATGATTTTGTAATCTCGATGATTTTGTAATCTAGATGATTTTGTAATCCAGATGATTTTGTAATCTAGATGATGAGACATACAAAATGCCGTAGAGTTCGGGGGGCCAGAGAGTCCTACCCATGGATTATCTATAAATGATGATTCATTTTTGCTCTTCATTCTTTCCCTTTTCTCTTCTCCTTCCCAGTAGAAACCAATTTTTGATGATCCTATGCTTTCTCCTGTGATGTGAGTGTACCTTTAAGAGGTTTTTTTAATCATGGCCACAGCCTTGGGTGATGTCATTGCTGGAAGGAGGAAAAAAGACCCGTGGGCAGGTCAGGTGACCGAAGCTTTTCAGCTTTCAGTTTTGTTTTGGCTGCAATGTTAGAGGCAGTCTTAGAAGCAAGCTGGAAAAGAAGCCTCTTTCTCTCTCTGTTTTGCTTTAAAAATTTTACCAATTAGCTGATAGAAAGGCTTGTTGACCATGCTGCAGTAAATAATCTGTGCTTTGGTGTTTTGGGGAGCTGCTCTGACTAAAAACTGCTCTGAGTTTTCAAGATCATTTGAAATCAGCATCCAGCCCAGGGAACTGGATTCCAGCATCATGTGACCTTTACCCTGTGCAGTGATAAATCTGTTTAAAGGGTTTTGTTTATTGGATATTGGTTTTGATTGGAGCATCTGATACATATTGGTTAAGGGTCATATATTGTTGTCGTTTTGTTTTGATAAAAGTTATTGCTAATTTTCTTCCCTATATGTCAAAACTATATTCTTAAATAAACTTTGTTTAATAAAAGCTCCCCAGTGGGTCATTTGAATCACACCTGAAATGAAACATCTCATGCTTAACCTAGCCAAATTCAAGATGCAAAACTTATGAATCAGGCGGGCTTCGTAAAACATTTTGGAGTTTCTAACCTGCACCATAACACTCCAGACTTGACTGTTCAGGTTCTTTGACCGGCATCCAATCTTCTACCCTGCTGGAGCTGACCTCAGACACAGATTTCCTGCCCCGACCCCAATTTGTACCATGCCTCCTTCAATGCTGACAAGGCACATTCTCCCCGTGTCTGCGTGGGTTTCCTCCGGGTGCTCTGGTTTCCTCCCACAGTCCAAAGATGTGTGGTTAGGTGGATTGGCCATGCTAAATTGACCCTTAGTGTCAGGGGGACTAGCTAGGGTAAATGCATGGAGTTGTGGGGATGGGGCCTGGGTGGGACTGTGGTCAGTACAGACTCGATGGGCCGAATGGCCTCCTTCTGCACTGTAGGGATTCTATGATTATATGAAGTGCTCCTGTTAAATTTCATGGCCGCACAGAAATTTGGACATTCCCACATGGACTGAGCACAAGGTGATCCGTGTGAGTGATTCCGTGTGTGGAGCTGTGCAAAAGAGTGTGATGGTCTTGTGTTTCCATGGTAATAGGGCCATGCACAATAAAAATAATGAGAGGAGACATCGCCCATGTTCGCTGTTTAAATCGTGCATGAGCTTCCGATACAGAAATGCCTCAAATTTAGAATTCTTTATCCTGGTGTTCAAATTCTTCCCCAGCCTCACCCTTCCCTATCTCTGTGACTAGTTCCATGACACCACACAACCCTGCCACAGCAACCTCTGCAAGACGTGCCGGATCATCGACACAGATGCCATCATCTCACGTGAGAACACCATCCACCAGGTACACGGTACATACTCTTGCAATTTGGCCAACGTTGTCTACCTGATACGCTGCAGGAAAGGATGTCCCGAGGCATGGTACATTGGGGAAACTATGCAGATGCTGCGACAACGGATGAATGAACACCGCTCGACAATCACCAGGCAAGACTGTTCGCTTCCTGTTGGGGAGCACTTCAGCAGTCACGGGCATTCGGCCTCTGATATTCGGGTAAGCGTTCTCCAAGGCGGCCTTCGCGACACACGACAGCGCAGAGTCGCTGAGCAGAAACTGATAGCCAAGTTCCACACACATGAGGACGGCCTCAACCGGGATATTGGGTTCATGTCACACTATTTGTAACTTCCACAGTTGCGTGGACCTGCAGAGTTTCACTGGCTGTCTTGTCTGGAGACAATACACATCTTTTTAGCCTGTCTTGATGCTCTCTCCACTCACATTGTTTTGTCTCTTAAAGACTTGATTAGTTGTAAGTATTCGCATTCCAACCATTATTCATGTAAATTGAGTCTGTGTCTTTATAAGCTCTGTTTGTGAACAGAATTCCCACTCACCTGAAGAAGGGGCTAAGAGCTCCGAAAGCTTGTGTGGCTTTTGCTACCAAATAAACCTGTTGGACTTTAACCTGGTGTTGTTAAACTTCTTACTAGTTCCATCCAACAACCCTCCAAGAGCCCCGTCCCCCTCCAATTCAGGCCTCTGGCGTATCTTCATTCACCCCACCACTGGTGCCTTGCTTTCCCAGAATTCCCATCCTCAAACTCCTTTGGCAGTTTTTTTACGACCTCGCTCGGACAAAGCTCGTAAAATCCCGTCTGAGGCCAACGGAGAATTCCGTTCTGCGAGCCGCGCCCACCCCGATTCCGGGGCGGTTGTGCCGGTAAAATTCCGGCACTTGTCTTTCCGACTCTCGCCCCCTCCTTCGGGGACACTCCTTCAAACTTATCTTCTTGATTAAGCTTTAGGGCACCCTACCCTTTTTGGCACGGTGTCAGTTTATTTTGTCTGACTGCACTCCTGTGAAATGTCCTGGGGACATTTACTCTATTAATCAGCTACATAAATGCCAGAGGTTGTTGGTGTTGATACGGTCCAATGGGCCTCAGAGGTCCATGAATAACGTGCACAAGTGACCAGTCCTCATGGGTGAGAGCCAGAGGATTATCGGCCCATGAAGAGCATTGAGACTGAGCCCAATCTCATTCCCACTGATTGTCCACACCCATCGGTCTTCCAGGATGGTTCATTGACAGTGGTGATGAGCTGGATTCCCTAGCTGATGTTCCTGTCCTTCAGCCTAGAGCCACTGAGGTAGGTGTTGTGTTCCAGTTGCCCTTCCATTGAGAGCAGCAGGTAAAGCCCAGGCTTTGTTAAAAGTTCTTATAAGTTCTGTTTGTGAACAGAATTCCCACTCACCTGAAGAAGGGGCTCAGAGCCTCGAAAGCTTGTGTGGCTTTTGCTACCAAATAAACCTGTTGGACTTTAACCTGGTGTTGTTAAACTTCTTACTTTGTTAAAAGGAGCAGTTCGCCAGCTGATAAAAGGCACTAAGATTGACACTGATAGGAAGCAATGTAATTCCGTCCTTATTTTCATAGAATCATAGAATCCCTACAGTACAGAAAGATGCCATTCGGCCCATCGAGTCTGCACCGACCACAATCCCACCCAGGCCCTACCCCCATATCCCTACATATTTTACCCGCTGATCCCTCTAATCTACGCATCTCAGGACACTAAGGGGCAATTTTAGCATGGCCAATCAACCTAACCTGCATATCTTTGGACTGTGGGAGGAAACCGGAGCACCCGGAGGAAACCCACGCAGACACGAGGAGAATGTGCAAACTCCACACAGACAGTGACCCAAGCCAGGAATCGAACCCAGGTCCCTGGAGCTGTGAAGCAGCAGTGCTAACCCACTGTGCTACCGTGCCGCCCTTTTATACCGGATACATTATGATGAATAAATTCTGAACACAAACTCACCGATGTGGCAAGACTAACGGCATCCAATTCAACTTTTCCTAAATGTCCACAGAACACAGTGCTGACAAAACTTATTAGAAATGTCATGAACTCTGTCAAGAACTGTTAAAGGAAAACAAGAGATAAATAATATGTATTGGCCGTTTGACGCGCATCCGAAATCTTTTATAGTTTTACTCCAACCGAACCCATCATAAAATAATTGTCTGTTTTGCTTCAGAAAGCTGAAGCATTTTTAAATTGATTCCAATGTGGGGTTTTTTTTTTCAAGATTGTGAAGGGAAGCGGCGATGTTCTTCCTGGCAAGTTATTCGCTAATGAAGGATTCCCATATCAGGATGCACAAAATAGAAATAATTGTCTTCGAATTAATAGAACATAGAACATAGAACATTACAGCGCAGAACAGGCCCTTCGGCCCACGATGTTGCACCGACCAGTTAAAAAAAAAAAATCAAGCAGAAGGTTTTCACTTTCCGGGTGGGAAGTTGTGGAATAAGGGTCACAGGCAAAGTTACTGAGAGGCATTTTCTACATGGGTGCAGCAAACTGAATTATGCAAATTAAATCGTTGGAGGGAATTTTATAAATATGCTCAACGAAGGTGATTGAATGAATGCCATAATTAAAAGGGAATGCAATAATTGCGTGCAGAGATGTGAGCTGCCTTGATGAGTTCAGTGAAGGAGATGATGTAAATGGGTTTCAGAGACAATTAGATGCATCCCCGGAGACCGCGGTATGGTGAAGGATATGGTGGAAGGTTCGGTGGGTGTAAACTCACCACTGGCCCAGCCAGTCTGGAAAATAATTTCACTTCCTGCCAGAAGTTGGTGGGTTTGAGTCTCCTTATTTTCCTCAGGAACAGGTTCCCACAGGTTCCGGGGGTCTGGGCTACATTGTTGGAGCTTAACTGCGTTGAATTCTCCATTTCTCCAATCCTTCGCTGCAAAGGAAAAATAAGCCAGTTACTTTGCTTCCCTTGTTTGGATAGCTCCTCCCTGATGCCCCATCGGTCGAGAGTTCAGGTTTCTAGGTGTCCAGATCACCAACAACCTGTCCTGGCCCCCCCCCCATGCCGACACTATAATTAAGAAAGCCCACCAACGCCTCTACTTTCTCAGGAGGCTAAGGAAATTTGGCATGTCAGCTACGACTCTCACCAACTTTTACAGATGCACCATAGAAAGCATTCTTTCTGGTTGTATCACAGCTTGGTATGGCTCCTGCTCTGCCCAAGACCGCAAGGAACTACAAAAGGTCATGAATGTAGCCCAGTCCATCACGCAAACCAGCCTCCCATCCATTGACTCTGTCGACACGTCCCGCTGCCTCGGCAAAGCAGCCAGCATAATTAAGGACCCCACGCACCCCAGACATTCTCTCTTCTACCTTCTTCCATCGGGAAAAACAAATGTCTGAGGTCACCGACTCAAGAACAGCTTCTTCCCTGCTGCCATCAGACTTTTGAATGGACTTACCTTGCATTAAGTTGATCTTTCTCTACACCCTAGCTGTGACTGTAACACTACATTCTGCACTCTCTCATTTCCTTCTCTATGAACGGTATGTTTTGCCTGTGTAGCGTGCAAGAAACAATACTTTTCACTGTATGTTAATACATGTGACAATAATAAATCAAATCAAATCAAATCCTTCCAGTCACTCTTATGTCAAATGTGGTTACAGTCTTGAATCCATTTCCCCACCTGGACTCTTTGGGTCATGACTAATTTTTAACAAGCGCCCTTTCAGTGCTGCAGGGTTGCATCATCTACGTTTTGGGTTCAATGCTTTTGCAGGATTTCTGCATATAAATAATTAAACATTAATTATACTGACCGTCAAATTTACAAAGTTTCATTAATGAATGATTCATAAACGCTGCTCTGTTGACTGGCGTCCATTTTGAGGTAGGTTGTAGGATATACTCAGTGTATCCTGCAGCAGTGAACTACACTGAGAATTGGTACTCATCTGTTGATATGGCTTGAGGTTCAACAGTGACATTGACACAATCCAATCTTTGCTTCTGTGGTACAGTTACTGAGGTTCGCTCATTAGGCAGCATGAAGGCACAGTGGTTAGCACTGCTGCCTCACAGCTCCAGAGAGCTGGGTTTGATTCCCAGCTTGGGTCACTGTCTGTGTGGAGTTTGCATATTCTTCCCGTGTCTGCGTGGGTTCCCTCTGGATACCTCCCATACTCCAAAGATTCATAAGATATAGGAGCAGAATTAGGCCACTCGGCCCGTCGAGTCTGCTCCGCCATTCAATCATGGCTGATATGCTCCTCATCCCCATTTTCCTGCCTTCTCCCCATAACCCTTCAACCCATTGCCAATTAAAAATCTCTCTAACTCCTCCTTAAATTTACTCACTGTCCCAGCATCCACCGCACTTTGGGGGCAGCGAATTCCACAGATTCACAACCCTTTGGGAGAAGTAGTTTCTCCTCAACTGTTTTAAATTTACTACCACTTATCCTAAGATGATGATGTGCGGATTAGGTTGATTGGCCATGCTAAATTGACCCTTAGTGTCCCAGGATGCCTAGGTTAAAGGGATTAGCGGGGGTAAATACGTGGGGTGATGGGGATAGGGCCTGGGCGGGATTGTTGTCGGTGCAGACTCGATGGGCCGAATGGCCTCCTTCTGCACTGTAGGGATTCTATGATTCATATCCAGTGAGCTCTGTTTAATTATTTTTGATTCATTCTCAGGATACGGGTGTGACAGGCAAGGACGCCATTTAATGGCCATCCATAGTAGTCCTTTGAGAAACTGGTGGTCAGCCATCTTATAGAGTCTCATTACAACACAGAAGAAGGCCATTCAGCCCATCCTGGCTCGCAGTAGAGCAATCCAGTAAGTTTCATTCCCCAAAACCCTGCAAGTTTATTTCCCTCAGGCGTCAGTCCTATTGAAGTTATTCATCATATCCATTTTTAAAAAAAAGTTTATTTATTAGTCACACGTAAGCTTACATTAACACTGCAATGAAGTTACTGTGAAAATCCTCTAGTTGCCACACTCTGGCACCTGTTCGGGTACACTGGGGGTGAATTTTATCATGGTCAATCCATCTAACCCGCACATCTTTGGACTGTGGGAGGAAACCAGAGCACCCGGAGGAAACCCACGCAGACATGGGGAGAATGTGCAAACTCCACATAGACAGTGTCCCAAGGGAAGTTAAATCTGGGTGCTTGCTCTAGTTGACAGTCTATCTGTAACCTGGCTGGCAAGTTAAAAACATAGCCCAGTGACAACCCATCAAAATATCATTGAGGCAGGGCATCTCAGTGGCACAGTGGCTAGCACTGCTGCCTCACAGCGCCAAAGACCCGGGTTCGATTCCCGGCTTGGGTCACTGTCTGTGTGGAGTCTGCACGTTCTCCCTGTGTCTGTATGGGTTTCCTCCGGGTGCTCGGGTTTCCCCCCTCACAGTTCGAAAGACATGTTGGTTAGGTGCACTGGCCATGCTAAATTCTCCCTCAGTGTCCAAAGATGTGTAGCTTTGGGGGATTAGCGGGATAAATATGTAGGAGTTACAGGCACAGAACAGAGGTGGGCCTGGGTAAAGAGGCTCTGCTGGAGAGTCGTTGCAGACTTGATGGGCTGAAAAGAATCATAGAATCCCTACAGTGCAGAAGGAAGCCATTCGGCCCATCGAGTCTGCACCGACCACAATCCCAACCAGACCCTTTCCCCATAACCCCACATATTTACCCTGCTAATCCTCTGACACTGACATTTAGCCTGGCCAATCAACCAAACCCACGCATCTTTGGACTGTGGAAGGAAACCGGAGCACCCGGAGGAAACCCACGCAGACACGGGGAGAATGTGCGGACTCCACATTGACAGTGACCCAAGGCCAGAATTGAACCCAGGTCCCTGGTGCTGTGAGGCAGCAGTGCTAACCACTGTGCCACCGTGCCGCTCCTTAATAGCCGCCTTCTAAATTCTCCATGCTAAATTCGCCCTCAGTGTACCCAGTGTACCCAAACAGGGACCTGGGTTCGATTCCCGGCTTGGGGTACTGTCTGTGTGGAGTCTGCACGTTCTCCCCGTGTCTGCGTGGGTTTTCTCCAGGTGCTCCAGTTTCCTCCCACAGTCTGAAAGACAGGCTGGTTAGGTGCATTGGCCATGCTAAATTCTCCCTCAGCGTACCCAGTGTATCCAGTGTACCCAAACAGGGACCTGTGTTCGATTCCCGGCTTGGGGCACTGTCTGTGTGGAGTCTGCACGTTCTCCCCGTGTCTGCGTGGGTTTCCTCCGGGTGCTCCAGTTTCCTCCCACAGTCTGAAAGACGTGCTGGTTAGGTGCATTGGCCATGCTAAATTCTCCCTCAGTGAACCCGAACAGGCGCCGGAGTGTGGCGACTAGGGGACTTTCACAGTGACTTCATTGCAGTGTTAATGTAAGCCAATTGTGACACGAATAAATAAACTTTAAAATGATATCTACCTTTTCCTTGATCTGCAATTGTAGCCTTTGCAGCCTTTAGGGTTCCTCTACCTCCTGTATTAGGGTTAGAAGTTCTCGATCGCCGGGACCTCTCCTAAGTGGCTATCACAAGAGATGATTAACTGGTGGAGATGGAGCCGCCGTAGCTGTCTACGGAAGTGTTCATTTCGGATCCTTCGCTTCTCTGCCCCAATAAAACTGGTTGACTTAAAATATAATGGAGGCTTTGGAGAAGATTTCCAGCTTAACGGATGGTGTCCCAAACTGAGTTCCGCCCAAGTGCTTAAGCTCTGAGCATTTGTGAAACTTTTCCAACACAAACAGCCAAGTGGTCACACCAATGTTGCTTCACACGATGAAGCTTGCCCGTTATTTATTAAACCGGAGACTTCTCAATTCACTGATGTGTAATCTAGCATGTGATGTTTATGTTTTCCACAAATTAATTAATTCTGAAAGATAGCAAATAAAATGTTGTCAAAGTGTAGTCACTGTCGGAAATGCGGTGTCCAGTTTGCGCACAGCAAGATCCCACCAGCAGTAACGTTACAATGACAGACAATCTGCTTTAGTTTAGTTAATTCGGTTTATTTTTGGAGTGTGAGAGGAAACCGGAGCACCAAGTTCTCTGCCCTCACTCGCAGTGGCCTCGGGGAATGAATAACTGGTAAATTCCAGGCAATGTATGGGATATAAAACAAAGGGGGTTAAGGTGGAGGGGAAAGGTCACAGTTTAAAGTTTAGGTTTATTGATTAGTGTCACCAGTAGGCTTACATTAACACTGCAATGAAGTTACTGTGAAAATCCCCGAGTCGCCACACTCCGGCGCCTGTTCGGGTAACACTGAGGGGGAATTTAGCACGGCCAATGCACCCTAACCAGCACGTCTTTCAGACTGTGGGGGGAAACCGGAACACCCGGAGGAAACCCACGCAGACAGTGACCCAAGCTGAGAATCGAACCCGGGTCCCTGGTGCTGTGAGGCAGCAGTGCTAACCACTGTGCCACCGTGCCACCCCAAGTTATTGAACTCAATGCTGATTTTTATCTCATCGACTTTCCCGGTGGAATCTCACAATCCTGCCATTCCAGGAATCAGTCTGGTGACCCTTCGCTCAGCGACCCAAGGCAGGAATCGAACCCGGGTCCCTGGCGCTGTGTGGCAGCGGTGATAACCACTGTGCCACCGTGCCACCCCATGCTGAAAGTTTCTGCATTCTTCGTTTAAGGTTAATGCAGGTGTGAAGGGAGATATGGAAACTTCTCACAGCACCTCTGGTGGTCAAATTGTACATATTCTAACAAGTGGGGACAATTTTATGCCAATCTTTAGTCAGATTATTTGATTTAAAACACAGAGATTTTTTAACAATGGAATAGTTTACCAATGGGTGCATGGTGGGGAACGACAGGGTATCACCACAGTGTGACTGGTTGGCACAGGCTGTTTCCAATATCAACATGATCATTTCTAAAGCCCAGGATTATGCGCTGATGTAAAATTTAGTTATCAACTATCTTCCCTGGTTTCTATTCTTAACGGTTCTCTCTTCTCAGCTACTCTCCTCCCCCCTACCCCCCCTTCAAAAATGCCATCCTCAACCCCTCTCCAAAGAACCAGCCAGTGACCCCCTCTGTCCTGGCGAACCATTGCCCCATTTCTCTCCGGTCTATAAACATGTAGTCACCTCTCAAACCCTCCCAGAATTCCTCATTTGAAGCCCTCCTATCAGGTTTCTGCCCTGCCACGGTACAATGACTCAAAGTCACAAATGGTACACTGTGGGTGGAGTTTTCCCACCCTGCTCGCCATGGGAACCATAGTGGACGGGACACGGACCATTGATCTCGGGCGGGATTTTCCGGTCTTGGGGCCTAGTGCGGCTGGAAAATCCCACCCACTGTGTGATTGCAGCCCTCCTTCTTTTTTAGTTGACAAGGTTGCTCACACAACAGAAACATAGAAACATAGAAGATAGGAGCAGGAGGAGGCCATTCGGCCCTTCGAGCCTGCTCTGCCATTCATCACCATCATGGCTGATCATCCAACTCAATAGCCTAATCCTGCTTTCTCCCCATAACCTTTGATCCCATTCGTCCCAAGTGCTATATCCAGCCACCTCTTGAATACATTCAATGTTTTAGCATCAACTACTTCCTGTGGTAATGAATTCCACAGGCTCACCACTCTCTGGGTGAAGAAATGTCTCCTCATCTCCATCCTAAATGGTCCACCCCAAATCCTCAGACTGTGACCCCTGGTTCTGGACTCCCCCCACCATCGGGAACATCCTCCCTGCATCTACCCTGTCTAGTCCTGTTAGAATTTTATAAGTCTCTGTGAGATCCCCCCATCATTTGTCTGAGCTCCAGCGAAAGCAATCCTAACCTAGTCAATCTCTCCTCATACATCAGTCCCGCCATCCCCGGAATCAGCCTGGTAAACCTTCGCTGCATTCCCTCGAGAGCAAGAACATCCTTCCTCGGAAAAGGAGACCAAAACTGCACACAATACTCTAGGTTGAGTGAGTCTCTACCACTTCCACGATCACAGTTTAGGAGAGTGGTCCAAGAAGTGGCTGATGAAATTCAACGTGGGCAAGTGCGAGGTTGTACACTTTGGAAAAAAGAATAGAGGCATGGACTATTTTCTAAACGGTGACAAAATTCATAATGCTAAAGTGCAAAGGGACTTGGGAGTCCTAGTCCAGGATTCTCTAAAGGTAAACTTGCAGGTTGAGTCCGTAATTAAGAAAGCAAATGTAATGTTGTCATTTATCTCAAGAGGCTTGGAATACAAAAGCAGGGATGTACTTCTGAGGCTTTATAAAGCACTGGTTAGGCCCCATTTGGAGTACTGTGAGCAATTTTGGGCCCCACACCTCAGGAAGGACATACTGGCACTGGAGCGGGTCCAGCGGAGATTCACACGGATGATCCCGGGAATGGTAGGCCTGACATACGATGAACGTCTGAGGATCGTGGGATTGTATTCATTGGAGTTTAGGAGGTTGAGGGGAGATCTAATAGAAACTTACAAGATAATGAACGGCTTAGATAGGATGGACGTAGGGAAGTTGTTTCCATTAGCAGGGGAGACTAGGACGCGGGGGCACAGCCTTAGAATAAAAGGGAGTCACTTTAGAACAGAGATGAGGAGAAATTTCTTCAGCCGGAGAGTGGTAGGTCTGTGGAATTCATTGCCACAGAGGGCTGTGGAGGCCGAGACGTTGAGCGTCTTCAAGACAGAAATTGATAAATTCTTGATTTCTCGAGGAATTAAGGGCTATGGGGAGAGAGCGGGTAAATGGAGTTGAAATCAACCATGATTGAATGGTGGAGTGGACTCGATGGGCCGAATGGCCTTACTTCCGCTCCTATGTCTTATGGTCTTATGGTCTTATCACCTGTATGCCAGCTATACACCATTCAGGCCACAGCTGGTTTAAATAGTGACGGTGCCAACAAGCTCTTGGTGACGGACATTGAATCCTCCCAGAAATAAAATACATTCTGCGCCCTTTCTACCCTCAGTGCTTCCTCCCCGCTGTGTTGACCTTGGAGCAATCCTGACTCACCATCTGAGGAAGGCTGATCGAGGGAGCGTGGCAACATTGGAATTGGGATTTGAAGAATTCAGCCAGCAACCCTGCTCCTGATCAATATCTAACAATCCCTGTTGGAAACGTACGTCTGGGGAAGTCAGCCTCGGGGGCTGTAGATTGTATCATTCTTACTTCTTGCCAAGTTTTTATTTGATTAGAAAGAGACCCTAGATGGGCTCAGCTGTGATTCTCTCCTCCTGCCAACATTCCAGTGTCTATGGTTACAGATAAGGATTTATTTATTTTATATTTATTGGTGTCACAAGTAGGCTTACTTTAACACTGCAATGAAGTTACTGTGAAAATCCCCCAGTCGCCACACTCCAGCCGCTGTTCGGGTAACACTGAGGGACAATTTAGCATGGCCAATGCACCCTAACCAGCACATCTTTCAGGACTATGGGGGGAAACCGGAGCACCCGAAGGAAACCCATGCAGACACGGGGAGAATGTGCAGACTCCACACAGACAGTGACCCGAGCCGGGAATCGAACCCAGGTCCCTGGCGTTGTGAGGCAGCAATGCTAACCACAGTGCCACTCTATGGATGGTCCCCTATCTCATGGTACAGAGTGAGTATTGATAGACATTGCACCCAAAATTACACAGGGCTGGTGAGACCCGTGTTACACCCAGAGGTGGAACTTTCACCTGATTACTCTCTCCAGCAGTGACCTCAAGATAGAATGATATCCTCAGCAGTTTAGGGCGAAAGGTGATAATTACCAGTAAAGAGGAAAGGCTATTTTAATTTCCACCAATTACACCAAGTTTGGCAGCAAACATCAGTGAGATTCCAATGGGAAGCCCAATTAGGTAAAATCCAACTAGGTTCCCGATCGCTCCCAGTTTCTGCTTCCCAGCTCCTCTTAACACTCCACCACTTACATCCTGTAGAATAGACAAACAGAACATATCACAGAGATCACACGACAACTTGATGCAGGTTCTGCTAGTGCTAGAGAAACTAAAAGGTCTGAAAATTGATAAATCTCCGGGCCCAGATGGGCTACATCCTAGAGTTCTAAAGGAGATAGCTGAAGAAATAGTGGAGGCGTTAGTTATGATCTTTCAAAAGTCACTGGAGTCAGGGAAAGTCCCAGAGGATTGGAAAATCGCTGTTGTAACCCCACTGTTCAAGAAGGGAACAAGAAAAAAGATGGAAAATTATAGGCCAATTAGCCTAACCTCAGTTGTTGGCAAAATTCTAGAATCCATCGTTAAGGATGAGATTTCTAAATTCTTGGAAGTGCAGGGTCGGATTAAGACAAGTCAGCATGGATTTAGTAAGGGGAGGTCGTGCCTGACAAACCTGTTAGAGTTCTTTGAAGAGATAACAAATAGGTTAGACCAAGGAGAGCCAATGGATGTTATCTATCTTGACTTCCAAAAGGCCTTTGACAAGGTGCCTCACGGGAGACTGCTGAGTAAAATAAGGGCCCATGGTATTCGAGGCAAGGTACTAACATGGATTGACGATTGGCTGTCAGACAGAAGGCAGAGAGTTGGGATAAAAGGTTCTTTCTCAGAATGGCAACCGGTGACAAGTGGTGTCCCGCAGGGTTCAGTGTTGGGGCCACAGCTGTTCTCTTTATATATTAACGATCTAGATGACGGGACTGGGAGCATTCTGGCCAAGTTTGCCGATGATACAAAGATAGGTGGAGGGGCAGGTAGTATTGAGGAGGTGGGGAGGCTGCAGAAAGATTTAGACAGTTTAGGAGAGTGGTCCAAGAAGTGGCTGATGAAATTCAACGTGGGCAAGTGCGAGGTCGTACACTTTGGAAAAAAGAATAGAGGCATGGACTATTTTCTAAACGGTGACAAAATTCATAATGCTAAAGTGCAAAGGGACTTGGGAGTCCTAGTCCAGGATTCTCTAAAGGTAAACTTGCAGGTTGAGTCCGTAATTAAGAAAGCAAATGTAATGTTGTCATTTATCTCAAGAGGCTTGGAATACAAAAGCAGGGATGTACTTCTGAGGCTTTATAAAGCACTGGTTAGGCCCCATTTGGAGTACTGTGAGCAATTTTGGGCCCCACACCTCAGGAAGGACATACTGGCACTGGAGCGGGTCCAGCGGAGATTCACACGGATGATCCCAGGAATGGTAGGCCTGACATACGATGAACGTCTGAGGATCGTGGGATTGTATTCATTGGAGTTTAGGAGGTTGAGGGGAGATCTGATAGAAACTTACAAGATAATGAACGGCTTAGATAGGATGGACGTAGGGAAGTTGTTTCCATTAACAGGGGAGACTAGGACGCGGGGGCACAGCCTTAGAATAAAAGGGAGTCACTTTAGAACAGAGATGAGGAGAAATTTCTTCAGCCAGAGAGTGGTGGGTCTGTGGAATTCATTGCCACAGAGGGCTGTGGAGGCCGAGACGTTGAGCGTCTTCAAGACAGAAATTGATAAATTCTTGATTTCTCGAGGAATTAAGGGCTATGGGGAGAGAGCGGGTAAATGGAGTTGAAATCAACCATGATTGAATGGTGGAGTGGACTCGATGGGCCGAATGGCCTTACTTCCGCTCC
This sequence comes from Mustelus asterias, assembly GCF_964213995.1. Lineage (NCBI taxonomy): Eukaryota > Metazoa > Chordata > Chondrichthyes > Carcharhiniformes > Triakidae > Mustelus > Mustelus asterias. The sequence goes on from NC_135812.1 coordinate 9,553,286, forward strand.
TATGTCTTATGGTCTTATGGTCTTATGGTTCTACAGGAAGGAAATTAAACCTGATGACTCATCACATCGTCCAATGATTCAGAACCAATGGATTACAGTTAGAACACAGACACTGATGTTACATGGGGAATGTGGCCATCTCGCTTTCTTTGTAGACATGAGTATTAAAGAGTGAACGTTCAAAGACTATTTCCTCGGGTGGATGGAGCTATTGCAAGGGGGCATAACTATAGGGTTCATGGTGGGAGATACAGGAAGGATATCAGAGGTAGGTTCTTTACGCAGAGAGTGGTTGGGGTGTGGAATGGACTGCCTGCAGTGATAGTGGAGTCAGACACTTTAGGAACATTTAAGCGGTTATTGGATAGGCACATGGAGCACACCAGGATGATAGGGAGTGGGATAGCTTGATCTTGGTTTCAGATCAAGCTCGGCACAACATCGTGGGCCGAAGGGCCTGTTCTGTGCTGTACTGTTCTACGTTCTATGCAGTAAAAAACGCATTTCTGAATTAATAACATTAAATCACAAAGCTTCATTCAACCTCCCCAAAAGGCTGAGGGGAGACCTGATTGAGGTGTACAGAATTCTGAAGGATACAGATAGGGTAGACAGGAAGAAACTTTTCCCCTGAGTAGAGGGGTCGGTAACCAGGGGGGCATAGATTTAAGGGAAGGGCGGGAGATTTAGAGGGGGTTTGAGGCACACTTTTTCACCCGGAGGTCTGGAACTCACTGCCTGAAAGGGTGGTAAAGGGGAGGGGAACCCTCACAACATTGAAGAAGCGTTTAGATGAGCACTTGAAACACCGTTGCAAACAAAGCTATGGAGCAAGTGCTGGAAAATGGGATTAGAATAGACAGATACTTGATGCCTGGCACAGACATGCTGGGTCCAAGGGCCTCTTTCTGCTCTGTAAAACTCCATTACCGGAATTTTCCTATCCTGCCTGCCACGGGAATTGAGGTGGGTGGGGGAGGGGGGGGGGTGGCAGGGGCATGCAAACAAACATCCAAGGCGGGATTTTCCAGCCTTGGAGCAAACGCAGCCGGAAGATCCCGCCCTATAACTCTAAATGGAAAATTATTTACTGAATGAATAAAAAAACCAGCACACTTGTTTAGATTGCTCCCCCATGATCTATTTGAATGACGAAGCAGATTCGAGGGGATGAATGGCCTCCTCCTGTTCCAATGATCCAGGCCAATGGGGCTGCTGAACAACACGAATAACAGCAATGTGACTTCTTTACTGTGTGAGATTACATTCCGCCATTGTGGGCTACTTGGTTCAAACTGCTCTCCTGGTCTTTAATAAAACCTCAGTTTCAAAAAAAACCAATTAAAATTAAACAGAGAAACTCCAAACCATGAGATAGCAGACAGTGGGAATGCTTTTCTCCCACTGTAAGTTCAGTGGTGGTTCTGTGGTGACATCTTCTTCAGAGGTAATTTCTGAAGGAGCAGTTTCACTCCTCCACCACCAGAGGGCCCCCACAAGCTCTGGTGCAGGATTCCAGTGCCGAACCACTCACTCGCCAGCTGAATTCTTCCCTTATAGCTATAGAACTGGCCTCCATAACCCATAACCTGGAATCCCAAAGATCTCCTGTTAGAATCCATAGAGTCCCTACAGTGCAGAAAGAGGCCGTTCGGCCCATCGAGCCCGCACCTACTCTCCGAAAGAGCCTCCTATCCAGGCCCTCCCCTCTGCCCCATTCCCATCATTTAGCATGGCCAATCCACCTAACCTGCCCATCTTTGGACACTAAGGAACAATTTAGCATGGCCAATCCACCTAACCTGCCCATCTTTGGACACTAAGGAACAATTTAGCATGGCCAATCCACCTAACTTGCCCATCTTTGGACACTAAGGGACAATTTAGCATGGCCAATCCACCTAACCTGCCCATCTTTGGACACTAAGGAACAATTTAGCATGGCCAATCCACCTAACCTGCCCATCTTTGGACACTAAGGAACAATTTAGCATGGCCAATCCCCCTAACCTGCCCATCTTTGGACACTAGGGAACAATTTAGCATGGCCAATCCACCTAACCCTATCCCCGAACTCCACGTATTTACCCTGTAATCCCCCTGACACTAGGGTCAAGTTAGCATGGCCAATCAACCTAATCCGCACATCTTTGGAATGTGGGAGGAAACCGGAGCACCCGGAGGAAACCCACGCAGACACGGGAAGAACATACAAATGCCACACAGACAGTGACCCGAGGCCGGAATTGAACCCGGGCCAATGTAATGTCAGGATACTTAGAAAATCAGAATGGGATCAAGCAAAGTCAACATGGTTTGTGAAAGACAAATCATATCAGATTTTTTTGAGGAAATAGCACACAAGGTAGATAAAGGGGAACCTGTAGATGTGGTGTACTTGGATTTCCAAAAGGCATTTGATAAGTTGCCACATTAAAAGCAATCACACAAAATAAGAGTGCATGGTGTAAGGGGAACATGTTAACATGAATAAAAAATTAGACAACCATCTGGAAGCAAAGAGTGGCGATAACTGGGTCTTCTTCAGGTTGACAAGCTGGAACTAAAGGAGAGCCACAGGGATCGGTGCATCGGCCTCAACTGTCTAGAATCTATGTCAAACACTCGCATGAAAGTAAGTTCTCAGGAAGAGCCTACAACTAGTCAGAGGTAGGTTAAGTGAGTGGCCAAAAAACTTTGGGTGGAATTCTCCCTAAAAAACTCTAAGTGTCGAATTTGTGTAAATACTGGAGTAAATCCCACTGTTTTTTTCAGCAGGAGTTTCAAAATGAATCTCCCACACTCTGTGCATAGCAGAGTACCCCAGTGCGAATCTCACAAAACATCTGGGGGCAGGGCCTATTCCCGCTGGAGAGGCCGGCAGCTTGGCTGATCTGTCAGCGCCAGGATTGGTGCATGCGCAGTAATACCGCACTCCCGGCCTCCCGATCGCTGGCCAGCTCGATCACTGGCCAGCCCTGCGACCCCGCAACACTGCCCCTCTGATCCCCTCACCCCCTGATCGCTGGACTCCCGGACATATCCAGGCCAGCCCCGACCAATCCCTACCCCACCGGGCCGCCTCGATCCCCGCCCTTCCACAGGCAGTCCCGATCTCCCACCACCCCCCCCTCGCTTTCCCAACCCCCACCCCAGTCCTGAAACCCCCGCGTAGCCCCAACCGACGTCCCTGGCAGGCTGACCCTCCAACCCCCCCACCCAGCCCCGATCGCTGGCCTCCCTCCCTCTGTCAGCAGCAAGTGCAGAGTGGCAGCAGGACCCCCTATTCCCACCAATCGCCCACCCCCCCCCCAAGACCCTGCCCCTATTTTCCCCGCCCCTTCTCTGGCCCCACCCCTTGGCACTGCCCAATTCCTGGTGAGCAGTGCCAAGATGCCCCCAGGCATTGCCACTTTGCCACGTTGGGCAGTGCCAGGGGGCCAAACTGGCATGATCAAGCTGGCAATGCCCACGGGGCACCCCCCTTACCCTGACCTCCAGCGGGGTCCGGGGGGTGGAGGAGAGGGTAGCGGGCCCAGAAACCTCAGTCCCAGGTCCACTAATGACGTGTAAATTCTAATTTCCATAATTTATTCAGTTCCGCGCCAATTTCTGGCACGGAGCTGATGGCACTGGAAATCCGGTGGCCAGAGACCTCCACGGCGCCCAGCGGGAACCCCATGGAACGGCCTCCGCTGGAGTGTCCCGGCCTGCTCAATGGGCTGGGAGAATCACCTCCTGGGGCTTACAATGTGGAGAAAATGTGAACTTGTCCACTTGGGCAGGGAGAATAGAAAACAGCGTACTATTCAAATGGAGAGAGATCGCAGAACTCGGTGGTACAGAGGGATCTGGGCGTCCTGGTATTCGACTCTATTATATTGGTAAACTTGTAATCTGAACTGAACTTGTCAACAAAATGAAGGAGATTGTCATCGACTTCAGGAAGCATAGAGGAGAGCCTGCCCCTGTCTACATCAATGGGGATGAAGTAGAAAGGATCGAGAGCTTCAGGTTTTTAGGTGTCCAGATCACCAACAACCTGTCCTGGTCCCCCCCATGCCGACACTATAGTTAAGAAAGCCCCACCAATGCCTCTACTTTCTCAGAAGACTAAGGAAATTTGGCATGTCAGCTACGACTCTCACCAACCTTTACAGATGCACCATAGAAAGCGTCCTTTCTGGTTGTATCACAGCTTGGTATGGGCTCCTGCTCTGCCCAAGACCGCAAGGAACTACAAAAGGTCGTGAATGCAGCCCAATCCATCACGCAAACCAGCCTCCCATCTATTGACTCTATCTACACTTCCCGCTGCTTTGGCAAAGAAGCCAGCATAATTAAGGACCCCACACACCCTGGATATTCTCTCTTCCACCTTCTTCCATCGGGAAAAAGATACAAAAGTCTGAGGTCACGTACCAACCGACTCAAGAACAACTTCTTCCCTGCTGCCGTCAGACGTTTGAATGGACCTACCTCGCATTAAGTTGATTTCTCTCTACACCCTAGCTATAACTGTAACACTACATTCTGCACCCTCTCCTTTCCATCTCTATGAATGGTATGCGTTGTCTGTGTAGAGCGCAAGAAACAATACTTTTCATTGTATGTTAATACATGTGACAATAATAAATCAAATCAAAAACTGATCTTATTTCTTGTTGAAAACAATTGTCTTTTTTGCCAAATAAGCGTTTTGCAGTTTTGAGGTGATTGCAGTGAGATTTCCAAGGTTGGGTCGGCAAAGTTGACGGAAGCAAATCATTGACTTTGGTAATGGATTCAAATCTCAGAATGTCTAAATTGGCTTTTTGAACCAAAATAAAACAAGTCAAACAGAACATTTTCACCTTCTCGGCAGAAAACTGTGCAACAAATTAATAGGCAGGATTATGGAAGTGGGTTTTCTAAACACGGTTAAGAACAAAGATCAAAGAACAAAGTAAAGTACAGCAGAGGAACGGGCCCTTCGGCCTGCCGAGCCTGTGCCAATCATGGTGCCCTAACTAAAATAAAAACCTTCCGCCAGAATGACGGTGGCACAGCGGTTAGCACTGCTGCCTCACAGCGCCGGGGACCCGGGTTCGATTCCCGGCTTGGGTCACTGTCTGTGTGGAGTCTGCACGTTCTCCCCGTGTCTGCGTGGGTTTCCTCCGGTTGCTCCAGTTTCCTCCCACAGTCCAAAAGACGTGCTGGTTAGATGCATTGGCCGTGCTAAATTCTCCCTCAGTGTAACCCGAACAGGCGCCAGAGTGTGGCGACTAGGGGTTTTTCACAGTAACTTCATTGCAGTGTTAATGTAAGCCTACTTGTGACGCTAATAAATAAACTTTAAAACTTAACTTAAAAAAACTTGATTGCTCTCCAGAGGTGGATGTGAATGATTCTGTGTCACTATTTCAAAAAAAACAGGCCTGTTGTCCAGCAAACTCAGTTGACAAGCTTAAACTCAATCATCCATCATTATCACTTGGCTGCTTGTGGGATCCTGCTGTGCATAAATTGGCTGCTGCATTACGACAGTGGATTCGCCTCAGGGGGAGTATATTGCAGTCATTCTTGTCTCTTCCTCGATCAGTTAAAGTCAATTTATTTGTCACAAGTCGGCTTACATTAACACTGGAATGAAGTTACTGTGAAAATCCCCTAGTCGCCACACTCCGGTGCCTGTTCGGGTAACACTGAGGGAGAATTTAGCACAGCCAATGCACCCTAACCAGCACGTCGTTCGGACTGTGGGAGGATACCGGAGCACCTGGAGGAAACCCACACAGACACGGGGAGAACGTGCAGACTCCACACAGACAGTGACCCAAGTCGGGAATCGAACCCAGGTCCCTGGCGCTGTGAGACAGCAGTGCTCACCACTGTGCCACCGTGCCGCCCAGTTCATTGCAGAATGCGGACTTTAAACAGCTCTTGTCAGATTATACTTTCGAGAATGCAACATCCCAGAGGTTTAATAAATAACAGGGCAACCTCAAAGTGCAAAGGAATATCCATTTGATTCTTTGCACTGCAAGAGTTGAAGAGTTCAATGTGTGTGTGGTCTTTAGTTTAATGGCAGCCTCCTTTTTCTTAGGAAGCCTTCTCTGTGAACTGGGTTTGAAACCAGCCTCGTGACAGAGCGACATTGTAAATGTCCTGGGTTCACACTGCGGGGATTGGGGGAAACAGTAACCAGACATCCTGAAGTGAAGCAGTCGTAAATATGGGACTAAAACCTCCTCAGAATGGCAATGTGTGCCGGATGGGATTTGGGCTGCTGGGCGGCTGGAATTGTACATGATGGGGTGGAGAATATAACGTTGGGGGCGTGGGAGCGAATTGTACATTTGGGGGTGAGGGGTATGACATGGGGGGGGGTAGGGAGAATTGGACATTGGGGGGGGTGGCGTGTCAGATATCAGGGGTTGGGAGGTTGGACATCTGGGGGGGTGGAGGGTCAGATATCTGGGTGGGGGGTGCGGGGGGGTTGTTGGAGGGGTCATACATTGGGTGGGCTGGCACATGGGGAGATGCGGGCTTGGACATGGATGGGGTGGAGTGGTCGGACATGGCGAGGGGGCATAGAGCCAGGAAGCTATGGAATCACAGAATCTACAGTGCAGAAAGAGGCCATTCGGCCCATCAAGCCTGCACCGACACCAATCCCACCCCGTAACCCCCCACATATTTACCCTGCTAGTCCCCCTGACACTAAGGGGCAATTTAGCATGGCCAATCAACCTAACTTGCACATCTTTCGGACTGTGGGAGGAAACCGGTGCACCCGGAGGAAACCCACGCAGACACGGGAAGAATGTGCAGACTCCACACAGACAGTGACCCGATGCCAGAATTGAACCCGGGTCCCTGGAGTTGTGAGGCAGCAGTGGTAACCACTGTGCCACCGTGCCACCTTAGTTACGGTCATACTCGGTGTAACTGAATGATAATTGGTTGTTTAGGTTATGATGAAATTAACTTCACATTCAATAATTAGGCAAATACAAGTGTATTATTGAGTTCAGTGTATACTTATATAACCATTCACATTGACACATACTAACACCAGGGAATGGTGGATATCTGAATTTGAAATAGACATGGAAGATCATGGTCTACTGTTTGTTTTCCATTCATGGAACATGGGCGTCGCTGGCAAGGCCAGCACTCATTGCCCATCCCTAGTTGCCCTTGAACTGAGTGGCTTCCTAGGCCATTTCAGAGGGCAGTTGAGATTCAACCACATTGCTGTGGCTCTGGAGTCACATGTAGACCAGACCTGGTAAGGGTGGCAGATTTCCTTCCGTGAAGGACATTAGTGAACCAGATGGGTTTTTCCGACAATCGACAATGGTTTCATGGTCATCAGTAGATTCTTAATTCCAGATTTTTTTATTCAATTCAAATTCAACCATCTGCCGTGGTGGGATTCGAACCCCAAAACATTCGCTGAGTTTCTGGATGAATGGGTTTCTTTCTGCGTGGGTTTCCTCCGGGTGCTCTGGTTTCCTCCCACAGTCCGAAGGATGTGCTGGTTAGATGCATTGGCTGTGCTAAATTCTCCCTCAGTGTACTCGAACAGGCGCTGGAGTATGGCGACTAGGGGATTTTCACAATAACTTCATTGTAGTGTTAATGTAAGCCTGCTAGTGACTAATAAATAAACTTTTTAGGTAAGATTGGCAGATTTCCTTCCCTAAAGGACATGAGTGAACCAGATGGGTTTTCCCGACAATTGATAATGGTTTCATGGTCATCAGTAGATTCTTAATCCTAGGTATATTTTTTGATTGAATTCAAATTCCACCATCTGCCGTGGCGGGATTCGAACCTGGGTCCCCAGAAACATTAGCTGAGTTTCTGGACTGCAAAGTGAATTCAGTGAAAGTTTGAGAGCTTCCTTGACATTGTACTTTCCCTTTTATTAAAAAAATGATTTTCAGGTCTGTTACCATAGATCATTACTAAGCAATTGCTCAATACTTTACCTGTGAGCATTTTAACAAAAGCGTCAAGAATGCATTTGAATATTTCGGCCAGTTTTCAGGCTGTTGGGGAGATTTTCCCCTTCGTTGCAGTCTGTATCCGTGGGTTTTACCTGATCAATACCAGGTTTATATTCAGACATTCAGAGAAGGCTTCGCTTTATTACTCTTTACACAAGTTCACTCAAGTTAATCAAAGGAGATTTACTGTTAATCTCTTGTGCGGGAATAGAATCAAAGGAACTGCCTCCTGGCGCATCGGTAAAAGTTCACGCTAGGTTTACAATGAGGGCGTGCTGTGCTGAGCAAGCTTTAATGAAGGTTTTTGTATGCTGGATTGGGAGGATAATCCAGGTGTGAAGAGAAATGTGAATCCCTCTCACACCAATTCTGCTGACCAAGTTGAGAATATTCTAACAAGTATGAACAATATTAACGGAAACTTTAACTAATGGGTGTGGCGATGAGGGACAACAGACTGCCTGTTTTACAAAGACCCTGACAGTATAACCGCGACTACCAGCATTTATACTGTTCAGGAGTGTTTGCAAGTGTCAGATTTTTAATATGCATTGTCATGGGTTCCATTCCGACCTCGGGTCACTGTCTGTGCGGTATCTGCACGTTCCCCCCCCCGTGTCTGCGTGGGTTTCCTCCAGGCGCTCCGGTTTCTAGGGGAATTTCACAGGGGATTCATAGAAACCCTACAGTGCAGAAGGAGGCCATTCGGCCCATCGAGTCCACACCGACCACAATCCCACCCAGGCCCTACCCCCACATATTTTACCCGCTAATCCCTCTAACCTACGCATCCCAGGACTCTAAGGGACAATTTTTAACCTGGCCAATCAACCTAACCCGCACATCTTTGGACTGTGGGAGGAAACCGGAGCACCCGGAGGAAACCCACGCAGACACGAGGAGAATGTGCAAACTCCACACAGACAGTGACCCGAGCCGGGAATCGAACCCGGGACCCTGGAGCTGTGAAGCAGCAGTGCTAACCACTGTGCTACCGTGCCGCCCTATGATTCTATGATTCTATAACTATCACCCTCTCCTACAAATGTGTCAGCATCATCCCTCTCCCCTCTCTCTCTGCGAATTCCCAGGGGAATTCCTAGGGAAGTTCAGAGAGGATTTTCACAGTAACTTCATTGCAGTGTGAATGTAAGCCTTACTTGTGACTAATAAATAAACTTTAGCTTTAAGTTCCTCCCGCAGTCCGAAATACATGCTGGTTAGGTGCTAAATTCTCCCTCAGCGTACCCGAACAGGCGCCGGAGTGTGGCGACTAGGGGATTTTCACAGTAACTTCATTGCAGTGTTAATGTAAGCCTACTCGTGACACTAATAAATAAATAATGTCCGCTATACTTCCTTAATGGCTATCATTTCAGCGAGAAGTCTCACGACGCCAGGTTAAAGTCCAACAGGTTTATTTGGAATCACAAGCTTTCGGAACGCTCATCAGATGCGACTCACCTGATGAAGGGGCTCCGCCCCGAAAGCTCGTGATTCCAAATAAACCTGTTGGACTTTATCCTGGTTTTGTGAGACTTTTTACTGTGGCCACCCCAGTCCAACGCCGGCATCTCCACATCATCATTTCAACTGGTATTATTAGTGGTTCTCTCTCCTCAAGTGAGTATATGTTGCCATACGCGTTGTTCTTGTCCTTTTAGGGGCTGGGTCGGATTGTGGTCGGTGCAGACTTGATGGGCCGAATGGCCTCCTTCTGCACTGTAGGATTCTATGATTCTATAACTATCACCCTCTCCTACAAATGTGTCATCATCATCCCTCTCCCCTCTCTCTCTGCGAATTAACAGAACCATAGCATCCCTGCAGTGTAGAAGGAAGCCATTCGGCCCATCAAGCCTGAACTGATTCTCCTCTAGCTGGCCGTTGCATAGCAACCATTCTGCTGTGTTGGTGGTAGAAAGCATTACCAAGCAGAGCGATGGGGGAGTCTGGGACGTTGACTAATGGTTGTGACTCAGTCAGGCACTTTCGATCTCGTCACTAAAATCCACACCCTGGTCTGAAAAGTGTCAGTTTGCTCACTGGGGTCCTGGCACAACCATTGAATTGGAAATGGTCCTTTCAAACCCTACAGCCTAACACAGTCTGAAAGACGTGCTGGTTAGGGTGCATCGGCTGTGCTAAATTCTCCCTCAGTGTGCCCGAACAGGCGCCGGAGTGTGGCGTCTAAGGGATTTTCACAGTAACTTCATTGCAGTGTTAATGTAAGCCTACTTGTGACATTAATAATAAACTTGAACTGAGATGAGGCATTTGGAAATCTGCTCATAATTGATCATTGCTAACATTTGTTTGAAAGTTGATTGGGGTTCATTTGTAGCGACAGGTTTTGTGTGAACGCTGCCCTTTAGCTACAGTCTTACTATTCACAGTCTTACCATTACACTAATAAATAATTTCAGATTTTCAGTTGGGGTCAGGGTATGTCTCACTTGATGCTTGCTGGAAGCAAGGGGACCTGTCCTCTGCAGGAAAAAGGAACGTTTCCCGGCATTGTGCCTTTTTAGAATTAAACAAAGGTGTGGGGGACAATAGTCCCCTGGTGCATTCTCCATGGCAACCAATCAGATTCAATTTGCCATGCAATATAGATTGTTGTTCCCTTTGAAATTTGGCATTCTTGCATCTTTCCTGATGAGTGCAAGACAAAAAACTTCAGCAACATATCTCTTTTTTCAGCAAAACTACCAAACGACAATTCTTTATTTATTATTTATTTGTCAGTTGATTGGAGGGCATTTGTAGCAACAGGTTTTGTGTGAACTTTTCCCTCTTGTTGTCCTTTGGGCACAGTCTTACCGTTCAGGTTGTGGAAGACAATCTTGCTTTGTCTCTACAACATTTACTGGGGTCTACGGGCCCTTTGCGAGAATGAAGTGTATCACCAGTCCAATTGCCAATATAAGTGGCCCTGAAAGGAAGGCGAGGCCACGGCGAACGATCAGTTGTTTTGTGGACAAGATTTCTCCAACCGTGGTAACTCCAGTGTCCACGATGGAAGACTCAGCTACCATCCGCTCCTTGTTTGCCTTCTGTTCCAATTCACAAACATTGGACATTAGAACCATTGCACTGTTATCTGCATCCTCCTCTGTGAAGGAAGGTTACATTGAAATGTTTTAAGTGCGTGATGATACCTACATATTTACTTGCCACAGAAAATGCTGGAAAACCTCAGCAGATCTGACAGCATCTGTGGAGAGAGAATAGAGCCAACCTTTCGAGTCTGGATAACCCTCCGTCAGAGCTGATGAAGGGTCATCTAGACTTGAAATGTTGGCCCTATTCTCTCCCCACAGATTCTGTCAGACCGGCTGAGTTTCGCCAGTATCTTCTGTTTTTGTTTCAGATTCCAGCATCCGTAGTATTTTGCCTTCATTTATTTTCTAAGGAGGCTGGTGATCTCAGATTGACAATATCATGTGATCTATCGACAAGGGCTTTGTCTTGCGGGCCAAGTGTGGTGAGTAATCCACCACAGGCTGAATGGCCTACTCCTTTCCTATTTTCTATGTTTCCATAAAGTCTTGTAAAACCCAAACTAAAACCCGTTGGAAATTCAGTCCCACTGGGTGTTATCTGCGATGGGAATTCCTCTCATTCATTGTTCACTTGACAGCAATAAGAGAAAATCTAAAAATAAATAGTCACGGCGATAATTTGGAATCCTGACAAATATTGGGTCGTAGCACCATAACTCCGGTCATTGTGTAACTCAAGGCCGGAAAGATGCCAAAAGTGCTGGAAATTTACCAGAATGTACAATTGTGGACAATCAGAGACATTCTAAACGTTAATTCTGGGACAAGGACAGGAAAACTCAAACAGCCTCTTGCCTCTCTCACCATAGAAACCACTGCATGCAGAAGGAGGCCATTCGGCCCATCGAGTCTGCACCGACCACAATGCCACCCATGCCTTATCCCTGTAATCCCCTACATTTACCCTGCGAACCCCCCTGACACTAAGGGGCAATTCAGCACGGCCAATCCACCTAACCCGCACATCTATGGACTGTGGGAGGACCCGGAGGAAACCCATGCAGGCACGGGGAGAACGTGCAAACTCCACACAGTGGAGTGACCCGAGGCCATAATCGAACCCAGGCACTGTGAGGCAGTAGTGCTAACCACCGTGCCGCCGTGCCACCCATTCATATGTGGTTAGCACTGCTGCCTCACAGCGACAGGGAATTGGGTTCGATTCCCAGCTCGGGTCACTGTCTGTGTGGACGTTCTCCCCGTGTCTGCGTGGGTTTCCTCCGGGTGCTCCGGTTTCCTCCCACAATTTGAAAAACGTGCTGGTTAGGGTGCATTGACCCGAAGAGGCGCTGGAATGTGGCGACTAGGGGAATTTCACAGTAACTTCATTGCAGTGTTAATGTAAGCCTTACTTGTGACTAATAAATAAACTTTAACTTTTTTTAAAAAATGTTTCAGTTTACTGAGAACGAAATAGCCTTTATTCATTTATATTGATTTGTCCACTACAGATCCTTGATGTTAAGTCTATCCTTGCTTTCCCTGTTCTCTGATAAGGGTTGGGCTTTAAACTAAGGCGGTTAATCAGAATGAGTGGCTCCATCATAGCAGAGTTTCTGACTGATTTTGACAGTGGGATTTTCGTGTAGCACCGTTTATGTTGATCGATTAACTAAATTATAACGGATTAATTTAATGAAAATCCATCAAAGAATTTTCTCACTCAACTTTTATTTTTTAACTTTTTTTTACCTGTTGTGATATCTTTGCTTTGACCACCAGAGGCGCTGTTTGTGGTGTCCATGTCTCTGATCATTCCAGCATTAACCTGGGCCTTCAAACAAAGGACAACATCATCATGAAAGGTGGACTAAGAGCACAACAGAGAGAGCACTCCCCGTACTCTCCGATCCGAAGTGTTTAAAAGTCTGCTAGAAATATGATGTATTTGTTAGTTTTAAAGATTTAATTTCGTGCTAATTGGACACTTGGCTTTCTCTGGAGATCTGACATTTCAAGGCTTCCTTCCTGAGATAGCCCAGTGACATACCGGGCCCGATTTTACCATCAGGTTGCGCCCATTTTCAGGCGCAAAAGCTTGGTAAATTCGGGCATGAGGTGAGTAGCGTGATCCGCGCCTTCCTCCGCGCTGGTTCCCCCCTTTACCAAGGCTTGAAAATGGCCGCGATCGGGACCGCGCCCAAAACAGGCGCGACGGCAATTTAAATGCATTTGCGTGTATTTAAATTGACTTAATGAGCTGCAGGTTTAACCTTACCGGCACTTCCCCCTTTACCACCGCGTTCGCCCATCCAGAATCAGCGCAAAACAGACACGCTCCACAAAAATCTGACTCGGATGCTCCAGTTAGTGAGGCGGTAAGTGTCGAGCGTCTGACGGCTCTCCGCTTGAGATCAATGGGGGTGTGGAGTGGGGGGGGGGGGGGGGGGGGTGTGGGGTGGGGGGGGTGCGGGGAGGTGGGTCTGTTGCCTGAGATCAGTGGGGGGGAGAGGAGGGAGGGGCCCATGATCGGTCTGTGTGGCTGGGGAGATAAGAGGGTCAGTAATGTTGTGGGAGTGGGGCAATGTCTGTGGGGGTCAGGGGGAGGCATTATCCGGCCCGGGAGGGATGTGGCAGGGGAGGCGCATTCTATCATTTTTTTTCCTGCGCATGCGCAGTTGGAGGCTCCGATCGGAGCAGCAGGATTTCGGGAGCGTTAAGCCCCGCCCACAGGCTTCTACAGCACGATTCGGACTCGCTGATATTTTTCCAGGCAGAGTGCGTATGGGGGGCGTCTGAGAATGGGTCTAAACATCGGATCTGAAACACTCCCAGTTTCAAGTCTGCCCGGCACTTAGAGTCAAAATGATAAAATAGGGCCCACAGTGCAGAGTTCCGTGTCCGGTAGAAGGGAGGATCTTATTGGGAAATGACAGTTCAGAGCAGTCTGAAGACCAATGTTACTGTTGGTTGAGAGAGGGAACTCGCATCTCACCTGAGAGGTGTTCAGAAGCAAGTCGCAGGGGTAAATAAGGCAATCAAATTTTGCTTTCACTTTAGTCAGGAATTATGAGGGTCAGACTCTCTCTTTAACAGAAGAATTATGGGTGGCACGGTGGCACAGTGGTTAACACTGCTGCCTCACAGCGCCAGGGACTCGGGTTCAATTCCGGCCTCGGGTCACTGTGTGCGGAGTTTGCACATTCTCCCCGTATCTCCACGGGTTTCCTCTGGGTGTTCCGGTTTCCTCCCACATGCCAAGGATATGTGTGGGTTGGATGGATTGGCCAACCAAAATTGCCCCTTAGTGTCCAAAGATGTGCAGGTTAGGTGGATTGGCCATGCTAAATTGTCCCTTAGTATCCAAAGATGTGCAGGTTAGGTGGATTGGCCATGCTAAATTGTCCCTTAGTATCCAAAGATGTGCAGGTTAGGTGGATTGGCCATACTGAATTGCTCCTTGGTGTCCAAAGATGTGTAGGTTAGGGGGGTTAGTGGCATAAATACATGGAGTTACAGGGATAAGGTCTGGGTAAGATGCTCTATTGGAGAGAGTCAGTGCAGCCTCGATGGGCTGAATGGCCTGCCTCTTGTAGGGACTCTATGACATGGAGCCTGCAGAGTAATTGTGCAATGTGTTCATCCTGCTGGCTGGGTAGAGTGTCTGATACCGGGAGTCATGGGGATGGCTGGGTAGAGTGTCTGGTACCGGGAGTCATGGGGATGGCTGGGTAGAGTGTCTGGTACCGGGAGTCATGGGGATGGCTGGGTAGAGTGTCTGATACCGGGAGTCATGGGGATGGCTGGGTAGAGTGTCTGATACCGGGAGTCATGGGGATGTGAATCAAAATGGTGCAAAAAAACCTCTATCTTCTGCTTTTACCCGATTGGCAGTTTTCTTCCAGTTGATTCGGCAAATCACTGTCAGAAAGATAACAGACTGTGCGAACGCACAAAGTAAAATTCCAGACCAGAGACCTGCAAAATAATAAAGGTGCATCGTGTATGGAGAGTTAGAGAGTTTCCCTTCCACTTCTATTCCTTTAGCAAACCCTTCCATCTTTATCAGATGGCTGGTGTCAGCCTGCAAGGCTCTACTTTCCCTTAACTAGCCCTGGATTGGGGACATATTGATCGGGGGACCCCACTCCTAATCAATATCTAACAATCCACAAAGCATACATGCATGACAGCTGGGTGAGATCATTAACATAGCTCAGCTGAGACGCTGTCCTCCTGCCAACATTCCAACGTCTATGGTTAGAGATGGAAAATGGCCTTGGGAGGAAGGTCCCCTATCTAATGATACTGAGCGAATATTGATGGATATTGGCCCCAAAATTACACCGGGACATTTTTTTTTGACAGGACATAGCAAAGACACCATAATCTCTGGTAAAGAACAGAGAGCATAACCATTTTAATTCCTACCGAATACGCCAAGTTTGGCAGCAAACATCAGTGAGATTCCAGTGGGAAACCCAACTAGGTAATATCCAACTAGGTTACCGATGGCTCCCAGTTTCTGCTTCCCGGCTCCCCTTAACACTCCACCACTTACACCCTGTAGAATAGACAAATAGAATTTATCACAGAGATTATACAACAACTTGCTGTGGTTTCTACAGGAAAGAAACAAAACGCAGTGACTTAACCTGTCCTCAAATAATTCAAGGACTGATGGATAACAATTTGAACACAATCACTGGTGTAATGTAAGTCATGGGGGCAATTCCCCTTCTTGCATTGCTGACATTAAAGGTAACAAATGAAAATTATTTTCCAAATTAATAACATCAAAGCCACAGAGATTGGATTACGCCCCCAAAAAATTGACAGAGCAGGCTCAAGGGGCCAAATGGCCTCCTGCTGTTCCTATGTGATTGTTGACCCTGCAATCTCCATTGCAATGTGATAACAGCAATGTAGGGGGGAATTTTCCCATCGGCAGGCGGGGCCATACCATGGTCCATTAACCTTGACGGGTGGCACAGTGGGTTAGCACTGCTGCCTCACAGCGCCAGGGATCCGGGTTCAATTTCGGCCTCTGGTCACTGTCTGTGTGGAGTTTGCACACTCTCCCCGTGTCTGCGTGGGTTTCCTCCGGGTGCTCCGGTTTCCTCCCACACTCTAAAGATGTGCGGGTTGGGTAGACTGGCCATGCTAAATTAACCCTAGTGTCAGGGGGATTAGCAGGGTAAATATGTGGGCTTATGGGAATAGGGCCTGGGTGGGATTGTGGTCAGTGCAGACTTGATGGGCCGAATGGCCTCCTTCTGCAGGGATTCTATTCTATCCTATGACCTCGGACAGGATTTTCCAGTTTTGGGGCGAGCACAGCCGGAAAATCCCGCCCGAAAAGGTCACAGTCTCTCCGTGTGACTATATCCCACTGCGTAGGTTCCATGGTTCAAACTGCTCTCAGCATGTTTAATTAGCCTTCTGTTTTAGAAAAAAATTGAATAAAATTAAAACCACAGAGCAGATGGGCCGAATGGCCAGTTTGTGCTGTAAAAATTAGACGCAAGATTAGATTGTGTGCATAGCAAGGTGGGAAATGGAAAGGTGACACTGCGGGGTGCGTGACCCACAGAATCTAACGGATTCGTGCTGCAAGACAGATTTAATGATGGAATCAATTTTATAAAAAGGAATTAACATTTAATAAATGGCAAATAACGGAAATGTATTTTGTAAACCTGCACCGATATCACAGATACTGAAATACTCACCGCCATAGCATCAAACAAATGAAACACGGCACATAATGGAATGACCTCTGCAACTAAAGGTAGAATTTCTCTGGAAAATAAAAGGAGGTACATTAGGGAACTCTCACAATGATGCATTTTGGGAATGTGTGTTGGTGAGTTTTGTTTTGCGTGTTACTAACTTGTCACTGGTGAAGACGTAGCCCACCACATTCCTTATTGCTCCAATTATCGCTGCACTGACTAAGGAAATGCACCCTGTGGAAACAGGAGGAAAGCATAAAGAACTCTCATCAATGACATCATTGAAATTCGAGATAACCCTTTAAGGAAAACTACCCTTAGCTGTTGCTTTTCCATCTCCCTTTTTCCAACAGCTTGCATGCCCAAAGGAGAAAATGCTGGAAAATCTCAGCAGGTCTGACAGCATCTGTATGGAGAGAAAAGAGCTGACGTTTCGATTCCAGATGACCCTTCGTCATCTGGACTCGATCGCCTCTCATTCTTCTGAACTCCAAGGAGTACAGACTGTGGACAGAAAAAGAACGGCTACAGCAATAACTTAATAACAATAATGGCAATAGTGGTTTTAAAATGGCTATTCTGGCTGAGGGCTAAGCATGCTGGGATTTTTGGTCAACGTATAGATTAGAACCAGATACAGGTCGTAAAGTTGCTCTGGTCTGGGAGCTGTGATCTGAAGCTTCCCAGATGAGGGAAGTTGTTTACATTAACCCAGACACTGCATCTCAGATTTATATGGCTGCTATGTATGGTACATGTCAAATTAACTAAGCATAATGGCATCGTTCAAAAGTAATTTAATTGGATGTTCGAGCCAAGCAATCTGTTTCTGGTAACACAATTGGCTGGATGACAGAGAAACTTCCGGAAGCTAGCGGAGAATTGTAGATGAAGAGACATTTGAGTCCTTTGTTTGCCAGCGATAACTCGAAGAGACCAACCATCATAAGAAGTCTTGTGCCCTGAAGGATGCTTCAGAGGAGGAGAAGATAGATTCTACATCGAGGATATTTCTTGGCCGAAGTTTTCCTAAACTCAGTAGTATCTATTTTCAATTAAATAGTTAAAGTTGATGTTTAGTTAAAGTGTAGTTTAAGAGTTAAAGTTCAGTTGAAAGTTGATGTTCAGTTAGAATTAAAGTTCAGTAAAGAGTTAATGGCTCGCAACTGTTTATGTTTGAGTTGGAACTAGAAGTGTGAAATAAATAAATAATTGAATTACTGTCCTTGTTTGTCTGTATAAACTGGAACGCTTGGAAGGTGTTTAAATTAAAGCTGTGTAACGAGACCCAACCTCTTTATTCTTTCCTCATATGGCAGTTCCCCCATACCTGGGATTATTCTAGTAAACAGCATCTTGGCATAGTGGTTTGCATTACTGCCTCACAGCGCCAGGGACCCGGGTTCGATTCCGGCCTCGGGTCACTGTCTGTGCGGAGTCTGCACATTCTCCCCGTGTCTGCGTGGGTTTCCTCCGGGTGCTCCGGTTCCCTCCCACAGTCCGAAAGACGTGCTGGTTAGGGTGCATTGGCTATGCTAAATTCCCCCTCAGTGTACCCGGCGCCGGAGTGTGGCGACCAGGGGATGTTCACACTAACTTCATTGCAGTGTTAATGTAAGCCGACTTGTGATATGAATAAATAAACTTTAAACTGAAAGAAAAAACTTAAATCTCCTCTGTACTGCCTCCAACATAATATATCCTTCCCTAATTAAGGGGACCAAAGTTGTACACAATATTTGAAATGTGGCCTCACTAGTACCTTGTCCAATCGCAGCAACACCTCTTTACTTTTGGACTCCAGCCTTCTTGAAATAAAAGCCAGCATTCCATTTGCCTTCCGATTACATTCTGCGTCGGTATACCAGCTGGGATTCATGAACAAGGGCCCCCAAGTCCCTTTGTGCTATAACTTACTGCAGTCTCTCAGTACTACGAATGCCTTACTGAGTATTTGAGTAAAAGATATACTTTATAGTTTGTATTATCCTTAAAAATCTGTACACATCTGTGAAGATACAAGTGTGGTGATGTAGTGTATTATAGTTAATATTTTCTTGTTGAATAAATGTTTCACTCTTTTATTCACTTCGGAAGCAAAAACAAGAAGGCAGATTACTACCCGAATAGCTGTAAATTGGGAGCGGGGAGTGTGCACCGCGTTAGCATCTCCCACCCCACCAGTTCAATTTCATCCCGGTGGGGTTCAGACTAGCTCCCAACTTTCAGGGAACTAGTGACCCAACCCCGTTGAAGTGAAGGGGGGTAATCAGGGTCCCCCAGGGGGTCGGGCGGTGGGAAGGTGGTGCCCCCTAGGGGAGCCCCAATTGCCCCCCAGCTACATCAACACCTTGATTGCAGGAACTGGACAGAGACCAGGCAGTCTGGTCCTTTGAAGCGTCCACACCATCTACAATAGATTCTGATCAGGGCTGTGAGAGAATACACAGCCTAATAGTCAACCAGAAAGTCTCAAAGCAAGAGCAGTGCCGCATGCAATTTGCCCCAAGGTCGAAGAAGAATTAATATGCTTTATTAACACTGGGTGTGTTAGAGCCAGTTACAATGAGTGACTGGGCTACCCCCATTGTACCGGTCATGAAACCAGATGGTTCAGTTCAAATTTGTGGTGATTTTAAAACAACCATAAATCCAATGTTAGTGTGCTGGTCAATATCCACTTCCTTTTATTGTAGATTTGTTTGCTGGGTTGTCAGGTAGGCAGAAACTTAGCAAGATTGATCTTTCCCAAGCATATTTACAAAATGAATGTAGCCACTGAATCACAACCATTGTTTACCATCATTACTCATAAAAGTCTTTTTCGATATAAAGGATTACCTTCTGGAATAACATTTGCACCAGCCCTATTCCAAAGATCAATGGATCAGATTTTAAGTGGTCTCTCTGGTGTACAATGTTATCTGGATGATATGTTAATTACAGGGTCCAGTGAACAAGAGCAGAATTTAGAAGCAACATTGGAACATCTTCAAGTACACGGTTTGCATATCAAGAAAGAAAGGTGTGACTTTTTCCAGATGTCAGTCCAGTATTTGAGTCATGTTATTGAGACTAAAGGCCTACACAAAGTGTCTTGAAAGATGGATGCTATTTTGCAAGTACCATGTCCAATGAATGTGATGCAGTTGAGGTCCTTTGTAGAATTAATAAATTATTATGTTAATTTTTTTCCCTAACTTAGCTGTGTTATTGAACCATTGCATAATTTATGTGTGAAACAGTCATGGAACTTGGCAACAGAATGTGAGAAAGCATACAAGGATGTCAAAGATCAATGGATCTTGTCAATGGATGGGCGGCACGGTAGCACAGTGGGTTAGCACTGCTGCTTCATAGCTCCAGGGACCTGGGTTCGATTCCCGGCTTGGGTCACTGTCTGTGTGGAGTCTGCACGTTCTCCCTGTGTCTGCGTGGGTTTCCTCCGGGTGCTCCGGTTTCCTCCCACAGTCCAAAGGTGTGCGGGTTAGGTTGATTGGCCATGCTAAATTGCCCCTTAGTGTCCTGAGATGCGTAGGTTAGAGGGTAAATATGTAGGGATATGGGGGTAGGGCCTGGGTGAGATTGTGGTTGGTGCAGACTCGATGGGCCAAATGGCCTCTTTCTGCCCTATCGAGTTTCTATGAAAGATACTTGGTAGATATCTGAAGTATTAGCTGATTTTACTCTGAAGCTACCATTACTGCATGCCTGTGACACTCCCCCTTATGGAGTAGGGGCAGTCGTTTCACATATTATGCCTTCAGGAGAAGAACGACCAATAGCTTTTGCTTGACACACTCTGACTAGCGCTGCATCTAACTATGCTCAACTAGAAAGAGAAACATTGAGTACAATTTTTAGCAAACAAAAGTTTCATTTTTAAAAATGGGACATGGGCGTCGCTGGCTGTCCAGCATTTATTGCCCATCCCTAGTTGCCCTTGGAGAGCAGTTGAGAGTCAACCACATTGCTGTGGCTCTGGAGTCACATGTAGGTCAGACCAGGTAAGGATGGCAGATTTCTTTCCCTGAAGAACATTAGTGAACCAGATGGGTTTTTCCCGACAATTTTTCCGACCATGGTTTCATGGTCATCACTAGATTTTTAATTCTAGATTTTTTTTTTTGCTGAATTCAAATTCCATCATCTGCCGTGGGGGGATTCGAACCCGGGTCCCCAGAACATTAGCCGAGTTTCTGGATTAATAGTCCAACGATAACACCACAAGGCCATCACCTCCCAACGAGGAGCCAAATCCTTCAGGAAGGTTTAACATGGGAGAACATTGGAGTGATTGTGGGGATCACATTGACTATAACTGTAGCTATGTAAACAATGAGATTAAACTATTAGACTCACCAATGCAGCACAGAGCAACTTTAGCAGAGTTTATGGCCTCTTCTGGATTTCTGGCTCCCAGAGCGTTACCCACATGGACAGTTGCAGCCACACTGTATCCTATCGCAATCTTCAGGAAAAAGAACATAAATAGTCATGTGATGGTTGCTCTCTATTTTATCCACCCATTTAATCTGGTGCTGAAAATAACTGCCTTGTCCAATATACCTGTGGGTGGATGTACCAGCAAACAGATCAGGAAGGTCACAGCTTCAGTCTCTCCTTTGTGCTGAGTTACCTGATCTCAGTTAGGAAGCAATTGGTTTGACAAAATTAACCTCAATGACCACCACCCCCAACCCCACCCCCTTCATCACCATCCGGGCTCCTGGGAGACATAAAATCAAAGTTCCTATAATTAATTGCACTCTGTTAACACCACTTGACTGCCTTCAAGTTACTTTCTCATGCTCAATATAATCCTTCCATGGCCTCATCTCTTCCGATCTTTACAACCTCCTTTACAACCTTATACTTATGGTCCTCTAAGAGATCTGCGGTCCTCCAATTCTGGCCTCTTCTTTAAGCTTGATTTCCATTGCTCCAACATTGGCAGACCTTTTCTCAGTTGCTTAGGTCCTAAGCTCTGGGACGAGGGGGTGTTCCACAAGAATCCATGTTGGGAGCCTCAATTATTCACATTATTTATTAATTACTTGGATAATGGCATAGAAAGTCAAATCTGCTGGTGACACAAAGTTAGGCAGCATTGTAGACAATGTCGATCATGGCACAAAATTACAAAGGGATTTTGATAGACTAGATGAACGGGCAAATCTGTGGCGGATGGATTTCAATGTAAGCAATGTTTTATGGTTCAGGTCAGAAACTCCAAAGCCTTCTATAGCGCCCGCCCCTATTGTAAGTTTTGCATCTTGAATTTGGCTAGGATAAGCATGAGATACTTCAATTCAGGTATGATTCAAGTGTCCCAATAGGGAGCTTTTGTCAAACAAAGTTTATTTAAGAATATGGTTAACATATATTGGGCGGCATGGTAGCACGGTGGTTAGCACTGTTGCTTCACAGCTCCAGGGACCTGGGTTCGATTCCCGGCTTGGGTCACTGTCTGCGTGGAGTTTGCACATTCTCCTCGTGTCTGCGTGGGTTTCCTCCGGTTTCCTCCCACAGTCCAAAGATGTGCGGGTTAGGTTGATTGGCTATGCTAAAAAAAAATTGCCCTTAGTGTCCTGAGATGCGTAGGTTAGAGGGATTAGTGGGTAAATCTGTAGGGATATGGGGGTAGAGCCTGGGTGGGATTGTGGTTGGTGCAGACTCTATGGGCTGAATGGCCTCTTTCTGTACTGTAGGGTTTCTATGATATTGGGGCGGCACGGTAGCACAGTGGTTAGCACTGCTGCTTCACAGCGCCAGGGACCCGGGTTCGATTCCAGGTTTGGGTCACTGTCTGTATGGAGGTTGCACGTCCTCCCCATGTCTGCGTGGGTTTCCTCCAGGTAGTCCAGTTTCCTCCCACATTCTGAAAGACGTGGTTAGGTGCATTGACCCGAACACGTGCCGGACTGTGGGGACTAGGGGAATTTCACAGTAACTTCATTGTAGTGTTAATGTAAGCCTTACTTGTGACTAATAAATAAACTTTAACTTTAATGTATAGTAAGAAAATTAGCAATAACTTTTATCAATTACAAACAAGAAACAAACAATTATAATAATGTATAAGATATCTACAATGTTCCAATCAAACCAATCCCATAGACAAAAAACCCTTTTCAAAGGTTTAACACAGCACAGACTAATGTTCATGTGATACTGGAATTTGAGTCCTTTGGTTGGAGAATTGAAAACTTTCAGTCCTGATTCACTCGGAACAGGTTGAAATCAGAACAGTTTCCCAGAACACCAGGGACCTTAGGCAAACTACTGACAGCAGATTATTTCCTTCAGGAAGGCAAAACCTTGCTTTAAGATCTCCAGCAGAATTTCCAAATAAAACAGGGAGAGAGACACTTCTGTCCAGCTTGCTATCCCTGTTTAAACCCAACAGCAGCTCAGAACTGAAAATGAAACCTTAAACTCACTGGGGGGAAAAAAAAACCTGTCCAAAAAACACATGATCATCCTCCTAACAATGCAGGATCATAAAACTAATCCCAGAGTAAACACAAACAAACCCATTTAAACCACTTAAGTAGCAATAACAGGACTCATCACAGTCAGCCCAGAAACATAATGAGATCAGCTAAAGCTGTGAGCTATGAAACGCTGACTGAGAGAGCTGCAGAGATCATGATTTTTAAAAAATCTCTTAAGGGTACACGAACGTCACACAAGTGTGAGGTTATTCATTTTGGACCAAAAAAGTGTAGATCAGAATACTTTCTGAAGTTTAATATAGTGGATGTCAAAAAGAATTGGGGTTCAGGTGCTTAGGTTTTAAAATGCCACCCACATTAGAAAATAATCAAGAAGACTAATGGAATGCTGGCCTTTATATCGAGACGACTGGAATAGAAGGGCACAGATGTTAAGCTACAGCTATCCAAAACCTTGGATAGATTCCGTTTGGAGTCATTGTGTGCAGATCTGGGCACCACACCTTAGAAAGGATATATTGGCCTTGGAAGCAGCACAGCGTAGGTTTACAAGAATGATACCTGGATTTCAGAGGGTTAATTATGAAGAGAGCTCTTTTCCTGTAAACTAATTAGACCTGTTTTCTCTAGAATTTAGAAGATTAAGGGGTGATCTGATCTTTAAGACATTAGCAGGAAAAGACCCAGTAGATGAAGATAAACTATTTCCACTGGTTGAAGATTCTAGAACAGGGGGAATAGCCTAAAAATTAGGGCCAGACCATTCAGGAGAGATGTTAGGAAGCAACTCTCCACATAAAAAGGGCGATAGAGGTTTGGAACTTTTTTCCACAAGCGGCAGTTGATGCTGGATCAGTTGCTAACTTTAAATCTGAGATAGATCATTTTTTGTAAAGCAAAGGTATTGAGGGATAATGGGCCAAAGGCAGGAGTTAGGCCACAGATCAGCCATGATCTCATTAAATGTTGGAAGAGGCTCAAGGGTCTAAATGGTCTACTCCTGTTCCAATGTTCCTAATTCACTGCCCTAAGCATCTCCACCTCTTTATCCTTCTCTCCTTTAAAACATTCCTGTAACAAGTCTTTGGAGACAGAAGTCCCTTCACCAAAATCCCTTTATTTACAAACTCTAACAGAAGTACACAGAATGCTCGCAGTCTACCTCAGAGGAACTGACACTCCAGGTTAAGTCCAAGGCAAAGACTCCCTGATTGGCCCATCAATTGGATCCTTAATTAGGGACATCCTTTTGTAGATCCTTAATCAGGGAACTCTTTTCCTGTAAACTCAACGGCTCAATTAATGTTTTGTGAGAAACGAGAATAATTCTGAAATCAGAGTCATTTGGAAGTGTTTCTGTCCGGTTTTGAACCGGGAACCTTCTGCGTGTAAGACCAACGTGACAACCACTACACTACAGAGGCACGGCGGATCCTTAATCAGGGAACTCTTTTAGTGATCCTTAATCAGGGACTTCATGTTCCAATAGATCAACCTCAATGGCCTGATTGAAGTCATTACAGTTCCTTTAAACTGGCTTTCTTTGTAGAAGGTTTTGGTCACCTGTCTTAACATTTTCTTCATGAATTTTATTTGTGAAGCCGCTTGGTATGTTATACCATGATAAGGTTGCTATACAAATGTATTATCGTTGTTAAAGAATGGCCCCTGAAATGAGCTGAAAGAATGTGGGTGACAAAATGTGACTCAGATCCCAGTGCACATCAGCACCTGGATCACCTGATGGAAAAGTCCTCCGTTCGCCAAGAGTAATCCATAGGAGTGCCAGAGGCATTGCATTCCCATTGCTGGTAAAGCCACCAGTTCGTTCTATTCCTGCTCCACAACTTGCGAGAAGCCAGAGGGTGAAAACATCTTCATGATGTAGCACTGCAGTTTGATGACGATACCAAGGTAAGAAACATGGCAGAGAGAGGCAGGACACTGGAGGTTGCAGGGGGGTGTAAGCTGGCAGGCAGACAGGTGGCAAATGCAGTTTGAAATTTGTCAGGAGTACATTTTGGAAAATAGAACATCCGTGTAAGAAAATACACACAATGTGGTTAGATTTTTCACACAGTGGAGAAATAAAGAAATCTGAAATGAATTTGCACAGAGAGGGCCATAAAATGCCAAATATAGAATTCTTATAATGCAGAAGGAGGCCATTTGGCCCATCGAGTCCGCACTGACTCTGTCAGTGTATCTTATCCAGGTCCTATTACTGTATCCCGCATATATTTACTCTACTAATCTCCCTCACATACACATCTTGGGACACTAAGAGGCAATTTAGCATAACCAATCCATCTAACCTGCACATCTTTGGACACTAAGGGGCAGTTTAGCATGGCCAATCCACCTAACCTACACATCTTTGGATAGTAAGGGGCAGTTTAGCATGACCAATCCACCTAACCTGCACATCTTTGGATAGTAAGGGGCAGTTTAGCATGACCAATCCACCTAACCTGCACATCTTTGGATAGTAAGGGGCAATTTAGCATGGCCAATCCACCTAACCTGCACATCTTTGGATAGTAAGGGGCAGTTTAGCATGGCCAATCCACCTAACCTACACATCTTTGGATAGTAAGGGGCAGTTTAGCATGACCAATCCACCTAACCTGCACATCTTTGGATAGTAAGGGGCAGTTTAGCATGGCCAATCCACCTAACCTGCACATCTTTGGATAGTAAGGGGCAGTTTAGCATGGCCAATCCACCTAACCTACACATCTTTGGACTTCTGAGTTTTGTACAAAAGCAAGGAACTAGTGACCTATTTCTACAAACCATTGGTTAGATCACAATTGAAACGTTGCACGCAGTCTAGACATGTCATATTAGAGCTATCAAAAAGGACATTGCAGCAAAGATAATGCATTTATATAACAAGATGTTGCAGCTCCAAATAACAGCTGATAAATTGAGGCTTTTAGCCCTCGAACAGCAAGGGTTAATGACACTTCAGAACAAGCATTCCAAAAATGTGCAAACTTTTAGTGAGAGGAAATGGTGGAAGTCACTTTGGTAACAAGGAGAGATAGCTTAGGATAAGCTGGTCTGAAGAGTGTCCAGAGGAGGTTCACGAGAATGATCCCAGGAATGAAAGGCTTGACGTATGAGGAACGTTTGAGGACTCTGGGTCTGTACTTGATGGAGTTTAGAAGGATGAGGGAGGGGACCTCATTGAAACTTACAGAGTATTGAAAGACCTGGATAGAATGGACATGGGGAAGGTGTTTCCATTCGGAGGAAAGACTAGGATCAGAGTAAAGGGACGACCCTTTAGAACTGGGATGAGGAGGAATTTCTTCAAACAGAGGGTGGTGAATCTGTGGAATTCATTGCCACAGAAGGCTGTGGAGACCAGGTCATTGAGTGCATTTAAGATAGAGATAGATCGATTCTTGATTGGTAAGGGGATTGAAGGTTATGGGGAAAAGACGGGAGAATGGGGGTGAGAAACATATCAACCATGATCAAATAGTAGAGCAGACACAATGGGCCGAATGGCCTAATCCTGCTCCAATATCTCATGGTCTTATGGTTTAACATTTGAAGAATAAAGGGGAAGAGTTATAAGAAATATATTCACAGACAAGACTATGTCAAAATCTCTACTTCCGAGTTTGACTTTAACACAAACACACATTAACACAAGATACTTAACCGACAGCTTGCTAGCAAGGGGAGGGTGCTTGAGGCAAAGGGTCAAAACTCCACTCCACCAGATGAAGAAAATCATCATGATTTATACAATTCTACAGCTCACAGTCAGCTGGACACGATCCAATCAAAAGGGTTACAAATGACATACATTACGTCTTGATCCAATCGAATGAAATACTGAAAGCCCCAGGGCTGCGTGATCGCGATACCTCGTGGAACACCAATATATCACCATCAAGCCTTGTGATCTGTCCTTGAGTCACTTACCTCAATCTTTCCCTTAGTCAGACATCTTTAGCTAGTGTCTCTCATTTTGAAAGCAGCCTCACAAAGCAGCTTCATTAAAACAGTCTCGTGTGGCTGCTTTAATTGATAAAGGGGGCCTACTAAAGCCATTAGTATTTTACAGCCTTGTTAGTGAAGTTAACTGAATCTCTAAGGAATGTGGTCAAATCAACTTCCCTTCGGGATATTCCCTGATTACACTCCATTTTCGATAAGTTTGTTCATTGCCAATATTAATGAAACGCATGTCTACATATATGTGGACTGACTCATTACTGCATAGCAAATAATAATTGTTCCAAGGTATTAAAACACCTAATTACATTGACTGAAAACTTGCTCACCATTGATTTAAAATAAATTCTACAACTAAGTTGATTAAACAAAGAAAACATGGCAGAGCCTGGCAATCTTATAATAGCCCGTTCTTTTCTATCTCTCTACAACCATTAGGACATTGTTACAAGGGGTTGCTGAGGAAGAGAACATAATATGGCTTAGAAAGGAATTAAGTATTTGAAAGGGAAGATTATAAAATCCGTATTGGAAGAGCAGAATTTCCAGGGGGTATAGGTTTAAGGTGCGAGGGGCAAGGTTTAAAGGAGATGTACGAGGCAGATTTTTTACACAGAGAGTAGTGGGTGCCTGGAACTCATTGCCAGGGGAAGTAGTGGAAGCAGATACGGTAGTGACTTTTAACGGGCGTCTGGACAAATACATGAATAGGATGGGAATAGAGGGACATGGTCCCCGGAAGGGTAGGGGGTTTTAGTTCAGTCGGGCAGCACGGTCGGTGCAAGCTTGGAGGGCCGAAGGGCCTGTTCCTATGCTGTAATTTTCTCTGTTCTAGAACGTGGGATTCTGGAAGTTAGCTCCGGTTGCACCTTCTGCATCTTTGGGAATATCCTCCACCATTGAGTACATTTTGGTTACTCTTCAAGAGTATGGTTGTCAGTTTAACAAATAGATTAGTGGCTGGCTTGCAATTTCTGATTCAACTGAGGGTGAGCTAAAATGGATCAGCTTACATAGATCGAAACAGTCACTTCTTGTAAGTGCTGTGGAAAGAGGAGAATGTTTAGCCTTAATTTATTGCCAAGACACCAAAGGTAATGTCATTCTCTCGCTGGTGAATCACGCCATTGACATATAATTACTGCACTTCAGCCTTACCCTGTATGAACCCACACCATACAAACTCACTCCTCGTCACAATGGACGGCTCAGCACTCTACACCAGCATCCCCCATGACAATGGCATTGCTGCAACAGCCTCAGTACTCAACGCCGACAACTGCCAATCTCCAAACACAATTTTACAACTCATCCGCTTCATCCTGGACCACAACATCTTCACTTTCAACAATCAATTCTTCATCCAGACACATGGAACAGTCATGGGGACGAAATTCACACTTCAATACGGCAACATCTTCATGCACAAGTTTGAGCAAGACCTTTTCACCACACAGGACCTTCAACCGACGCTATACACCAGATAACTTGATGACATTTTTTTCCTTTGGACTCATGGTGAACAATCACTGAAATGACTACACGATAACATCAACACGTTCCATCCCACCATCAGACTCACCATGGACTACTCTCCAGAATTCTTGGACACACGCATCTCCATTAAGGACGGTCACCTCAGCACCTCACTGTACCCCAAGCCCACGGATAACCTCACGATGCTCCACTTCTCCAGCTTCCACCCTAAATACATTAAAGAAGTCATCCCCTACGGACAAGCCCTCCGTATACACAGGATCTGCTCGGGTGAGGAGGATCGCAACAGACACCTCCAGACGCTGAAAGATGCCCTCGTAAGAACAGGATATGGCGCTCGACTCATTAATCGGCAGTTCCGACGCACAACAGCGAAAGACCGCACCGACCTCCTCAGAAGACAAACACGGGACACTGCCAACAGAGTACCCTTCGTCGTCCAGTACTTCCATGGAGTGGAGAAGCTACAACACCTTCTTCGGAGCCTTCAACATGTCATTGATGAAGACGAACATCTCACCAAGACCATCCCCACACCCCCACTTCTTGCCTTCAAACAACTGCACAACCTCAAATAGACCATTGTCCGCAGCAAACTACCCAGCCTTCAGGAGAACAGTGACCACGACACCACACAACCCTGCCACAGCAACCTCTGCAAGACGTGCCGGATTATCGACACAGATGCCATCATCTCACGTGAGAACACCATCCACCAGGCACATGGTACATACTCATGTGACTCAGCCAACATTGTCTACCTGCAGGAAAGGATGTCCCGAGGCATGGTACATTGGGGAAACCATGCAGACGCTGCGACACCGCTCGACAATCACCAGGCAAGAGTGTTCTTTTCCTGTTGGGGAACACTTCAGCGGTCACGGGCATTCAGCCTCTGATCTTCGGGTAAGCGTCCTCCAAGGCGGCCTTCACGACACACGACAGCGCAGAGTCGCTGAGCAGAAACTGATAGCCAAGCTCCGCACACATGAGGACAGCCTAAACCGGGATCTTGGGTTCATGTCACACTATCTGTAACCCCCACGACTTGCCTGGGCTTGCAAAATCTCACTAACTGTCCTGGCTGGAGACAATACACATCTCTTTAACCTGTGATTATCCCTCTCTCCACTCACACTGTTTGTACCTGTAAAGTCTTGGTTACCTGTAAAGGCTCGCATTCCAAACATTCTTCGCATTCCAATCTGTAATTATCTTGCAATTGTGCCTTTGTCTATATATGCCGTGTTTGTGAAACCCACTTCTCCACTCACCTGATGAAGGAGCAGTGCTCTGAAAGCTCGTGCTACCAAATAAACCTGTTGGACTTTAACCTGGTGCTGTGAGACTTCTCACTGTGCTTACCCTGTATGGTATGGTTATAATCTGGAATACAATGGTCTGGGCTCCAAGTTGGACTTCATTAATTAACCCTGTGAACAGGAAGGGAACACAGAGAAAGTTAATGCAAGTTGCAGATGCTGAAATAAAAACAGAATACATTGGAAACACTCAGTGGATTAGGCAGCAGAGAAGGGAGTTTCTGGATTAATAGTTTGGTGATATACCACCAGACCATCACCTCTCCGTGATGAGGTAGCATGGGTTGGCTTGGATGTGGCATAGGGGAAGCGGGGCGGGGGTGGGGGGGGAGCGGGGCGGGGGGGGGGGGGGGGGGTGTTGAGGTGGGAGGGCTAGAGGGCAGTAATTTGTTTTATTGGGTTTTTTTCCTGCAGCTAGGACAAAATGCTGGATACTGAATCAGGTCTTCGACCTGGTCCACCTCCGAACCTGGCAGCCCCTCTGCTGCCTCCGAACTCTGGAGGCAATGGGCGTCACTCTGGTTAATAGACACATTACAATAAGGGAAATCTGGATTTACCAATTAGACTCCTGTTGTTTTAAGGTCAATGGGACAAAACTCCATTTAGATTTAACTGTACCTTGAACCATGTCCTGCATTTAATACTAAACTCTCCATGTGTGGTTTTATAGTTGCTGTTTAATCTTGGGTTATGTGACTTCTGCTGGTATCGCTGTCCTGTGGTATTACTCCTGATGTAACCTTGCCCTGATCTTTCACTTAGTCATCACTTTGTCTGTCTGCACAACTGTAGAGTGTGGTTTGACTGAAGGGAAGGCAGCAGGAGTGAAATCTGACTTGTGCTGAGAGGATAGAAGGCACGGTGGCACAGTGGGTGGCACGGCTACCTCACAGCGCCAGGGACCCGGGTTCGATTCTGGCCTTGGGTGGCTGGCTGTGTGGAGTTTGCACATTCTCCCTGTGTCTGCATGGTTTTCCTCCGGGTGCTTCAGTGTCATAAAGTAATTGATGTTTACAGTGTGGAAACAGACCCTTCGGCCTAACTTGTCCATGCCGCCCTTTTTTTAAAAATCCCTAAGCTAATCCCAATTGCCCCCATTTGGCCCATATCCCTCTATACCCATCTTACCCATGTAACTGTCTAAATGCTTTTTAAAAGACAAAATTGTACCCGCCTCTACTACTACCTCTGGCAGCCCATTGCAGACACTCACCACCCTCTGTGAAAAAATTGCCCCTCTGGACACTTTTGTATCTCTCCCCTCTCACTTTAAACCTATGCCCTCTAGTTTTAGACTCCCCTACCTTTGGGAAAAGATATTGACTATCTAGCTGATCTGTGCCCCTCATTATTCTATAGACCTCTATAAGATCACCCCTCAGCCTTCCATGCTCCAGAGAAAAAAGTCCCAGTCTATCCAGCCTCTCCTTATAACTCATACCATCAACTCCCGGTAGCATCCTAGTAAATCTTTTCTGCACTCTTTCTAGTTTAATGTCCTTTCTATAACAGGGTGACCAGAACTGCACACAGTATTCCAAGTGTGGCCTTACCAATGTCTTGTACAACTTCAACAAGACATTCCAACTCCTGTATTCAATGTTCTGACCAATGAAACCAAGCATGCCGAATGACTTCCTCACCACTCTGTCCATCTGTGACTCCACTTTCAAGGAGCTATGAACATGTACCCCTAGATCTCTTTGTTCTGTAATTCTCCCCAACGCCCTACCATTAACTGAGTAAGTCCTGCCCTGGTTCAGTTCAATCTACCAAAATGCATCACCTCGCATTTATCTAAATTAAACTCCATCTGCCATTCGTCAGCCCACTGGCCCAATTGATCAAGATTCCGTTGCAATCGGAGATAACTTTCTTCACTGTCCACTATGCCATCAACCTTTGTGTCATCTGCAACCTTATTAACCATGCCTCCTATATTCTCATCCAACTCATTAATATAAATGACAAAGAACAGTGGACCCAGCACTGATCTCTAAAGCACAACACTGGTCACAGGCCTCCAGTTTGAAAAACAACTCTCTACAACCACCCTCTGGCTTCTGTCAAGAAGCCAATTTTGTATCCACTTAGATACCTCACCCTGGATCCCATGAGATTTATAGAACATAGAACATAGAAAGCCACAGCACAAACAGGCCCTTCGGCCCACAAGTTGCGCCGATCACATCCCCACCTCTAGGCCTATCTATAGCCCTCAATCCCATTAAATCCCATGTACTCATCCAGAAGTCTCTTAAAAGACCCCAACGAGTTTGCCTCCACCACCACCGACGTCAGCCGATTCCACTCACCCACCACCCTCTGAGTGAAAAACTTACCCCTGACATCTCCTCTGTACCTACCCCCCAGCACCTTAAACCTGTGTCCTCTCGTAGCAACCATTTCAGCCCTTGGAAATAGCCTCTGAGAGTCTACCCTATCCAGACCTCTCAACATCTTGTAAACCTCTATCAGGTCACCTCTCATCCTTCGTCTCTCCAGGGAGAAGAGACCAAGCTCCCTCAACCTATCCTCATAAGGCATGCCCCCCAATCCAGGCAACATCCTTGTAAATCTCCTCTGCACCCTTTCAATGGCTTCAACATCTTTCCTGTAATGAGGTGACCAGAACTGCGCGCAGTACTCCAAGTGGGGTCTAACCAGGGTCCTATAAAGCTGCAGCATTATCTCCCGACTCCTAAACTCAATCCCTCGATTAATGAAGGCCAGTACGCCGTACGCCTTCTTGACCGCATCCTCCACCTGCGAGGCCGATTTAAGAGTCCTATGGACCCGGACCCCAAGGTCCTTCTGATCCTCTACACTGCTAAGAATGGTACCCTTCATATTATACTGCTGCTTCATCCCATTGGATCTGCCAAAATGGATCACCACACACTTATCCGGGTTGAAGTCCATCTGCCACTTCTCCGCCCAGTCTTGCATTCTATCTATGTCTCGCTGCAACTTCTGACATCCCTCCAAACTATCCACAACACCACCTACCTTGGTGTCGTCAGCAAACTTACCAACCCATCCCTCCACTTCCTCATCCAGGTCATTTATGAAAATGACAAACAGCAAGGGTCCCAGAACAGATCCCTGGGGCACTCCACTGGTCACTGACCTCCATGCAGAGAAAGACCCCTCCACAGCCACTCTCTGCCTTCTGCAGGCAAGCCAGTTCTGGATCCACAAGGCAACAGCCCCTTGGATCCCATGCCCTCTCACTTTCTCAAGAAGTCTTGCATGGGGGACCTTATCGAACGCCTTGCTGAAGTCCATATAGACCACATCCACCGCTCTTCCTTCGTCAATGTGTTTGGTCACATTTTCAAAGAACTCAACCAGGCTCGTAAGGCACGACCTGCCCTTGACAAAGCCGTGCTGACTACTTTTGATCATACTAAACTTCTCTAGATGATCATAAATCCTGTCTCTCAGGATCCTCTCCATCAACTTACCAACCACTGAGGTTAGACTCACCGGTCGGTAATTTCCCGGGCTGTCCCTGTTCCCTTTCTTGAATATAGGGACCACATCTGCAATCCTCCAATCCTCCGGAACCTCTCCCGTCTCCATCGACGATGCAAAGATCATCGCCAAAGGCTCCGCAATCTCCTCCCTCGCCTCCCACAGTAACCTGGGGTACATCCCATCCGGTCCCGGCGACTTACCAACCTTGATGCCATTCAATAGTTCCAACACATCCTCTTTCTTTATGTCCACATGCTCGATCCTTTCTGTCCACCGCAAACCAGCAGTACAACCACCCAGATCCCTTTCCACCGTGAATACCGAGGTAAAGTATTCATTAAGCAGCTCCGCCATTTCTAACGGTTCCGCACAAACTTTTCTCCCTTCACCTTTTAAGGGTCCTATGCCTTCACATCTCATCCTTTTACTCTTGACATATTTGTAGAAAGCCTTGGGATTCTCCTTAATCTTACCCACCAAGGCCTTCTCATGACCCCTTCTCGCTCTCCTAATTTCCTTCTTAAGCTCCTTCCTTATGGAACAACTTACCATGCGGTACCTTGTCAAAGGCCTTGCTGAAGTCCATGTAGACAACATCAACTGCACTGCCCTCATCTACCTTCTTGGTTACCCCTTCAAAAAACTCAAATCAAATTTATGAGACATGGTTTTCCACTCACAAAGCTATGCTGACTATCCCTAATCAGTCCTTGCCTCTCCAAATGCCTGTAGATCCTGTCTCTCAAAATACCTTCCAACAACTTACCCACCACAGATGTGAGACTCACTGGCCTGTAGTTCCCAGGATTTTCCCTGCAGCCCTTTTTAAACAAAGGCACAACATTTGCCACCCCCCAATCTTCAGGCACCTCACCCGTGACTATCGATGATTCAAATATCTCTGCTAGGGAACCTGCAATTTCCTCCCTAGCCTCCCACAATGTCCTGGATACACTTCATCAGGTCCCAGGGATTTATCCACCTTGATGCGCTTTAAGACTTCCAGCATCTCCTTCTCTGTAATATGTACACTCCTGAAGACATCACTATTTATTTCCCCAAGTTCCCTAACATCCATGCTTTTCTCAACAGTAAATACTGATGAGAAATATTCATTTAGGATCTCACCCATCTCTTGTGGGTCTGCACATAGATGACCTTGTTGATCCTTACGAGGCCCTACTCTCTCCCTTGTTACTCTTTTGCCCTTTATGTATTTGTAGAAGCTCTTTGGATTCTCCTTTGCCTTATCTGCCAAAACAATCTCGTGTCCCCTTTTTGCCCCCCTGATTTTTCTCTTAACTCTACCCCTACACCCCCTATACTCTTCAAGGGATTCACTTGATCCCAGCTGCCTATGCATGTCATGTGCCTCCTTCTTCTTCTTGACCAGGGCTTCAATATCCCGAGTCATCCAGGGTTCCCTACTTCTGCCAGCCTTGCCTTTCACTCTAAGAGAAATGTCCTTATCCTGAACCCTGGTTAACACACTTTTGAAAGTGTGCCACTTACCAGACATCCCTTTGCCTTCCCACAGAGTCCCCCAATTAACTTTTGAAAGTTCCTGCCTAATACCATCAAAATTGGCCTTGCCCCAATTTAGAATTTTAACTTTTGGGCCAGACCTATCATTCTCCATAGCTATCTTAAAACTAATGGAATTATGATCACTGGTCTCAAAGTGATCCCTCACTAACACTTCTGTCATCTGCCCTTCCTTATTTCCCAAGAGGAGGTCAAGTTTTGCCCCCTCTCTAGTCGGGCCATCCACATACTGAATGAGAAATTCCTCCTAAACACACTCAACAAATGTCTCTCCATCCAACTCTCTAATACTATGGCTGTCCCAGTCAATGTTGGGAAAGTTAAAATCCCCGACTATTACCACCCTCCCACATTCCAAAGATGCGCGGGTTAGGTGGATTGGCCATGGTGAATTGCCCCTTAGTGTCCTAAAGCGAGTAGATCAGGGGGATCAGAAGGGTTAATGTGTGGGGTTACAGGGATAGGATGGGGGATGAGCCTCAGTAAGAGAGTCGGTGCAGACTCGATGGGCCGAATGGCCTCTTCTGCACTGTCGTGATTCTATGATTCTATGAAGAGTGTGAGAGGGAGTTGGCACCTTTTACACCCCATGGAAAAGACAACAGTGTGGACTGAATCTTAACTATTCCACAACCCCAGCTGAGGTAATATTTCTCTCAAACGTCTTCATATTGTGGCTTTGTGGCAAACCTCACTGCAATGAGGGAGAAAAGTGGCCTTGCTTGTCTCATTCGAGTGTATCGATTTGCCCTGCATTTTATTGACTGACTCTTCTTAGTTTCTCAGTGACTTGGCAATGCTGGAACCTGTATCTTTGTCAGCAGAGAGGAAGTTTATTTACCTACGAGGAACGTTCCAATGTGAAATGTCCACCATTCAATACACAACATAAACATGCTAGGAATTGCCAGCCGTATAAAGTGGCCCCACTCCTGCAGGCACTCAGTGGACCATCCTACACAAAACAAACCAGTGGAGTTACTAACACAGTATAAAGTAGGACAAGAGAAAATCATTCACAACATCCAGGTCAGCTCAACTTTCAAATTGACTCTGGGTTTTGTTGTGATGGATGCAGCAGGGTGTTCTGATTAGCATATCACTGAATTTGCATATCGTTAAATACATCCTCACCACAGGAAGTGATGTGTGGCAATGTGGGGCAGCACAGTGGCACAGTGGTTAGCACTGCTGCCTCACAGCGCCAGGGACCCGGGTTCGATTCCCGGCTCGGGTCACTGTCTGTGCGGAGTCTGCACGTTCTCCCCGTGTCTGCATGGGTTTCCCCCGGGTGCTCCGGTTTCCTCCCACAGTCTGAAAGACATGCTGGTTAGGGTGCGTTGGCCATGCTAAATTCTCCCTCAGTGTACCCGAACAGGCGCCGAAGTGTGGAGACTGGGGGATTTTCACAGTAACTTCATTGCAGTGTTAATATCAGCCTACATGTGACGCTAATAAAGAAAAATGTAACAGAGCAGTTGGAGTGATACTCTGATAGCCTGTGCACACAGAGCTCTCCTGCTACTCTGAATATAGTCTGTTCATCAATAAAAAACCCAAAAACTTACACCATTCATCAATGTGTGATTGGGAGTTTGTGTTCGAGTTCAGTAACAGAACAGATATATCTCTATCTTTTTGTCATATACCCCCGCGGAGGGTGTACAGAGAGGGTCCAATTGGATATTGTCCATTTCACATCATTGCCCAGAGTGTAAATGAGCCTCCCTGAAACCTACCTGTCCAGGTTCCAACATACAGCTTTTTCCAGCGGATATATCCAAACAGGAGAATAGCTTGACAGTACTGAGAGGCAACATTGGCAGCAGCCGAACCCCTGGGAAACAAGTTTGCAGATTAATGGCAGCTTCAAATAAAGTCTGGATCATCGTTCAGGCAAAGATTCATTGACCAGAACCCGGATTCAAATATAGATTTGATATTTTTGAAACTCGTTTCTTACTTACGGCACTCCCAACGTCATCACGTAGAGGAAGAGATAATTGATGACAGCATTGAGGATGTTGGCGATGAAACCAGTGAGAATCTGAGGCATGATGATCCCCTGAGGTGGGAACAAAGCAATAAAGTCATTCCTGAAATTCGCCTTCAATAAACCGACTGGGTGTTTGGCATGGTGCCAAGATAGTGGGAGGATAGAGTACAACTGTTCTCCCAATGTCCCCAAGTTTGGGGTGCAATGTGTCCCCAATTGAGGAGGATCCCTTTTCCCTCAGTCCTTGGATTGGTAGAATTCCTACATGCAGAAGGAGGCCATTCAGCCCATTGGATGATCAGCCGTGATCGTAATGAATGGCGGAGCAGGCTCGAAGGGCCAAATGGCCTCCTCCTGCTCCTACCTTCTATGTTTCTACGAGTCTACACCAACGCTCTCTTACCGAGTACCTTACCCAGTCCCTATCCCCCACCCGATCACCGTAAACCCGTACATTCACCATGGCTAATCAATCTAACCCACACATCTTGGGACACTAAGGGGCAATTTAACATGGCCAATCCACCCTAACCTGCACATCTTTGGATCAGGTTCATGGCAGGAACTTGTCTGATTGTTGGTCTGATCGCCTTTCCCACGTTTGCAGTTAAATCATCAAATTTATATTCCCTGTACTCCAGGGAGGTACTCCGGCTCTCAGAGTGCGGGAGATTTAAATCTATTGCTTTACTCAATAGCCTGCTATCTCACTGATATATGTCCTATTTAATCATTCCCCCAATGCAGCTGATGCACGATTAATCCACTCGGGAGGCGAGATCGTACCCGGGAATAAAGGCTTTTATTCGCAACAAGAATGGAGCACACTGCTTAACAATACAATCCCAGACTAAAGGGTCACTAGGAAGTGCAGTGACCTTTATACTCCTATAGGAAGGCGGAGCCAAACGGACTGTACCACAGAACAATGCTAACAGGTGGAACACCCCAACCCTAACCCCAACAGTAACAAGAGTAACATATGTACAAGTACCCATAGTGGTGACCATCTATGGTTCAGTACCCATAGTGATAACCATCTATGGTTCAGTACCCATAGTGGTAACCATCTATGGTTCACCACAGCAGCCATTTCACACTCGCTGAGCTGAATTCAACATGGAACAATGAACAAATAAGTGGATGAAAGAGTTTCTTCATTGCGAAACTGCTCCCTAACAGGAGTGGATGTGGCTGTGTGTGCGTGTGTACAACTATATGTACACAACAACAATATCTTTGAGCTCACCAACAACTAGGAACATAATCAGGCCAGCCATATCAACACCGTGGCTATAAGCTATGAGGTTGTGCCAGGAAGCTTGAAATCCTTCAGAAAGTGGCATTCCTGAATAGGGTTGAGGCAATGGCCTCGTGGTATTATAGCTAGACTACTAATCCAGAAACTCAAAGCTTTGACAAAGGGTCATCTGGACTCGAAACGTCAGCTCTTTTCTCTCCTTACAGAAGCTGCCAGACCTGCTGAGATTTTGCAGCATTTTCTCTTGTAGCTTGTTTCTGCACTGTGAATACTCTGTCATATTCTAGCTACTTTTCCCAAACGGGCTCCTCTAATATTTTGAATGAATTGCCGTGTTGCAGTGAGCCATCAAAATAAGGAACATGAAACTGACAGTGCACAATTATATCTCATTGCAATAATTATCGAATTTCATTCACATCCCAACATTCAGTGACTTTACCTGATTCTGAAGGTATCTGATCTCTAAGTCATAAAGAAACGCTGCCTAAGAAAGAATATTGAAAATAATTAGCAGCAGACAGTGTATCGATTGCTATTGAAATAGAAAATAAATTTACATTCAGACATTCTTTAACAGTTTGAACCAGGCTTGTATTATGGTCAATGTGTTAAGGTCCAGACCAGAAAGTCCAAGGTGTTTTGTATAGTTAGCCTTGACCCTAAATTTAACATTTCATTTTGGCACGGATGAGCATAAAGTGTTCCACTCCAGGTATGATTCAAGTGACCCACCAGGGAGCTTTTATCAAACAAAGTTTATCTAAGAACACAATTAAAATATAATAAAAAGAATGAGTATAACTTTTACCAAATACAAGACTTAAACATGACACACTATAGCTCCAAGCAGCTAGCTAGTTCTGTTGTTCCAATTTAAAGCAATACCTCATAGACATACACTCTTCTTCAGAACTAGTTAGCACTAAAACAAGTATCCTCATGTGATACTAGATTTCCAACCTTTAACAGCTATGGACAGATATCCAAACAGTACTTTTCAGAGATGGATATTTGGTTTGATTTGACTTGATTTATTATTGTCACATGTATTGGGATACAGTGAAAAGTATTGTTTCTTGGTGCACTATACAGACAAAGCATACCGTTCATAGAGAACATAGGGGAGAAGGAAAGGAGAGGGTGCAGAAGATAGTGTTACAGTCATAGCTGGGGTGCAGAGAAAGATCAACTTAATATATGGCAGGTCCATTCAAAAGTCTGACGGCAGCAGGAAAGAAGCTGTTCTTGAGTCGGTTGGTATGTGTCTTCAGACTTTTGTATCTTTTACCGAATGGAAGAAGGTGGAAGAGAGAATGTCCGGGGTGCGTGTGGTCCTTGATTATGCTGGCTGCTTTTCTGAGACAGCGGGAAGTGTGGACAGAGTCAATGGATGAGAGGCTGTTTTGAGTGATGGACTGGGCTACGTTCACAACCCCTCGTAGTTTCTTGTGGTCTTGGTCAGAGCAGGAGCCGTACCAAGCTGTAATAAATCTGGAAAGGATGCTTTCTATGGTGCAACTGTAAATATTGGTGAGAGTTGTAGCAGACATACCAAATTTCCTTAGCCTCTTGAGAAAGTATAGGGGTTGGTGGTCTTTATTAATTATAGAATCAGCGTCGAGGGACCAGGACAGGTTGTTGGCAATCTGGACACCTAAAAACTTGAAACTCTCAAGCATTTCTGCTTCATCACCATTGATGTAGACAGGGTCATGTTCTCCACTACGCTTCCTGAAGTCGATGACCATCTCTCTCATTTTACTGACATTATTGTCGTCGTACCAGTTCACCAGATCATAGAGTCATAGAGGTTTACAGCATGGAAACAGGCCCTTCGGCCCAACTTATCCATGCCGCACAGTTTTTACAACTAGGCTAGTCCCATTTGCCTGCGTAGGGCCCATATCTCTCTACACCCATCTTACCCATGCAACTGTCCAAATGCTTTTTAAAAGACAAAATTGTACCTGCCTCTACTACTACCTCTGGCAGCTCGTTCCAGACAGTCACCACCCTCTGTGTGAAAAACTGACCCTCTGGACCCTTTTGTATCTCTCCCCTCACCTTAAACCTATGCCCTCTAGTTTTAGATTCCCCTATCTTTGGGAAAAGATGTTGACTATCTAGCTTATCTATGCCCCTCATTATTTTATAGACCTCTATAAGATCACCCCGAAGCTTTCTACGCTCCAGAGAAAAAGCCCCAGTCTATCCAGCCTCTCCTTATAACTCAAACCATCAAGTCCTAGTAGCATCCTAGTAAATCTTTTCTGCACTCTTTCTAGGTTAGTAATATCCCTTCTATAATAGGGTGACCAGAACTGTACACAGTATTCCAAGTGTGGCCTTACCAATGTCTTGTACAACTTCAACAAGACGTCCCAACTCCTGCATTCAATGTTCTGACCAATGAAACCAAGCATGCCGAATGCCGTCTTCACCACCCTGTCCACTTGTGACTCCACTTTCAAGGAGCTATGAATCTGTACCCCTCGATTTCTTAGTTCTATAACACTCCCCAACACCCTACCATTAACTGAATAAGTGCT
Organism: Mustelus asterias; assembly: GCF_964213995.1. NCBI lineage: Eukaryota > Metazoa > Chordata > Chondrichthyes > Carcharhiniformes > Triakidae > Mustelus > Mustelus asterias. Next base: position 9,594,112 of record NC_135812.1, read on the forward strand.
GCCCTGGTTCAATCTACCAAAATGCATCACCTTGCAATTATCTAAATTGAACTCCATCTGCCATTCATTGGCCTACTGGCCCAATTGATCAAGATCCCGTTGCAATCTTAGATAAGCTTCTTCACTGTCCACTATGCCACCAATCTTGGTGTCATCTGCAAACTTAGTAACCATGCCTCCTATATTCGCATCCAAATCATTAATATAAATGACAAATAACAGTGGATCCAGCACTGATCCCTGAGGCACACCGCTGGTCACAGGCCTCCAGTTCGAAAAACAATTCTCTACAACCACCCTCTGTCCTCTGTCATCAAGCCAATTTTGTATCCAATTGGCTACCTCACCCTGAACCCCGTGAGATTTAACCTTATGCAACAACCTACCATGCGGTACCTTGTCAAAGGCCTTGCTAAAGTCCATGTAGACAACATCAACTGCACTGCCCTCATCTACCGTCTTGGTTACCCCTTGGCCTAATTGCCCTTTTTACAGTTAAAAGGATAACAAAATCTCAATTCACCTTTCCCTTGCTTGTCATCCTCACAGTTGCCGGAATTCTACCGCCTCGTCCTCCTGAGGCTCGTAACATCCCACCCAAGACCAATGGAGAATACCGTTCTGCATGCCTCGCCCGCTCCGATTCTGGGGCGGGCGTGCTGGTAAAATTCTGGCCAGTTACTTTTTTTTTGGTTAGAGGAGGAGGGAGGGAAGGAAACATTGAAGTCGAAATGATTACGAGTAAGTCTTTCCTGTACTCCAACTCGTCATTGTTTGAGATCCGACCAACTACCGTGGTGTCATCAGCAAACCTGAAGGTAGAGTTGGAGGGAAATTTGGCCACACAGCCATAGATGTATAAGGAATATAGAAAGGGGCTGAAAACACAACCTTGTGGGGCACAAATGTTGAGGATAATCATAGATGAGGTGTTGCCTATCCTTACTGATTGTAGATATATCCTCAAGACAGCCAAACAGAGAAGTAAACCTAGTGTCTAGCAACTTCCAGTCTTCAGACTTCAGAGACAGGAAAGGATACCTCTCTCTCTCTCTACAGCTTCCAACACAGCAACACTCAGACATCAGAATCTCCAACTCCAGCGAGGGGAAACAGAGACATTGTTATCTCTCTCAAGTCCAAACAGCATCGGAAACAGCAGTGAGACTGGAATTCTCTGCGAAAGCCTGGCTAACCCCAGTCATATGCCCTGACCTGTCAATCGATCCAATCAAGCTCTACCCTGCAATCCCAGGGGAACACTAAAACAACAGAACACTGCATTAGTTCAGATTAAAACAAACATGATATCAATTATACTGCTTCAGTAGCAATAGAGGACATTGGCTGCAGACAGAAAACCACTGTTTGGATTTCTGTCCATAGGTGTTAAAAGTTGGAAAGCTAGTAACACGTGAGCATTCTTGCCTTAATGCTAACTAATTCTGAAGTAGGGTGTACGTCTGAGGGGTATTGCTTTTAAATTGGAACAACAGAGATAGCTAGTTGTTAAGAATTATTCTGTGTCATGTTTAAATCTTGCAATTGGTAAAAGTTATGCTCATTCTTTTTATTATTTTCTAACTGTGTTCTTAAATAAACTTTGCTTGATCAAAGCTTCCCAGTGGGTCACTTGAATCATACCTAGAGTGAAACATCTTATGCTCACCCTAATGCCAATCAAATGTAAAACTTAGGGTCTGGGTTAACTTCACAAAACACCTTGGGGTTTCTGGCTGAGGGCTTAACAGTCCTCATGTACTGAAGCAGTCCGTGTCCAAATGCAGCAAGACCTGGACAACATTCAGGCTTGGACTGACAAGTGGAACCTAACATTCATGCCACCCGAGTGCCAAGCAATGGCCATTGCCAATTAGACAGGATCCAACCATTGCCCCTTCACACTTGATGGCATTACCATCATTGAATCCCCAACTATCAACATAGTCCTGAGGGCTACCAGTAACCAGACACTCATCTGGACCAGCCACATAAATACTGTGGCTACAAGAACCCCATTCATACATTAAAGATCAGAAAACAGGAACCTCCTATAGTGCGCGTGTATGTCTTCACACCAATGTGTCCATGGAATCGTTGATTAGCCAATCAGAGCATTCGAATGGAATAGCCAATCAGGGCACTGACAGTTGAAGAAGGGGAAAAGTTCACATCCGACGCGGTGGCACAGTGGTTAGCACTGCTGCCTCACAGCTCCAGAGACCTGCGTTCGATTCCCGGCTTGGGTCATTGTCTGTGTGGAGTCTGCACTTTCTCCCCGTGTCTGCGTGGGTTTCCTCCGGCTGCTCCGGGGTTTCCTCCAAAGGTGGGTGGGTTAGTTGGATTGGCCATGCTAAATTGTCCCTTGGTGCCCCGGGATGGGTAGGTTAGGGGGATTAGAGGGATAAATGTATGGGGTTACGGAAACAGGTCTGGGTGGGATTGTGGTCAGTGCAGGCTCGATGGGCCGAATGGCCTTCTTCTGCACTGTAGGATTCTATGATCCTATGAAGCGGGAGCTTCCTGGCACAGCGGCCCAGTGTCCAGCATTCTGATTGGCCGGGCACAGGGCAGCGCCAGAGCGGGCATTTCTGCCGTCGGTAAATGGTACAGGAGGGGAGGGTAAGGGGGAGGGAGCTCCAGGGAGAGACAAAACCTGGACTTCAGAAGAGTTTGGAGAAAGTCATCAGGACACCGGGATGTTTAATGGAAAGCTTTGCACTGCCCTGGCAGGAATCTTTTTTTCAATGACTTCGCTGTGATCACCAACTGCATGATCTCACGTTTCGCTGACAATCCAAAATCAGGTGGAAAAGTGAAACAAAAGGAGAATGTAAAGAAGCTTCTCAAGGATGAGATTGAGTGAGTTAAGAATGTTGCGTATGGAATGTGGAAGAATATGAGGTTATGCAGGAAATATGGCAAAGCGGAATCTTTTTTAACCAGCGAGGAACAACTCAACAGGATCTGGGTATCCTCATAGGCAAATAACAAACTGTACACATTCAGGAACAGCAAGCAAAGCACATACTATATTAGCCTTCCCTATATTGGGTTTGGAGTACTCCATTGATATATTGGAATAAAGACCTATTCCCGCAGTTGTACTGGGCTTTAGTGAGACTACACCTGTCGTACACTAAGGAGTTTTTGTCTCCTTACCTAAGGAAGGACATATTTGTCTTAGAGGGAGGGTAACAAAAGGCAAGCAGGCTAACGCATCGAATGAGGACATTGTGCTATAAGGAGACAAGGTATCAGGTTTCTATGTGTGGGTTTCCTCTGGCTGCTCCGGTTTCCTCCCACAGTCCAAAGATGTGTGGGTTAGGTTGATTAGCCAGGCTAAATTGACCCTAGTGTCAGGGGATTAGCAGGGTAAATATATGGGGTTACGGGACTAGGTGGGATTGTGGTCAGTGCAGACTCGATGGGCTGAATGGCCTCCTTCTGCACTGTAGGGATTCTATGATTCCATGAGAGATTGAGTAGACTAGCCCAAATTGGCTGAAGTTCAGAAGAATGAGAGGTCACTTTGTTGAAATGTCTAAAATTCCAAATCCTGGCTTGACAGATACTGGGAGAATGTGTGCCTGGCTGGATAGTCTAGAAACAGGGCTTCAGAGTCTCAGGATAAGGGCAGATAGTGAAAAGTGCACTGCTGGGGCCTCAGCTGCAGTCTATACTAATGACTTCAATGAAGAGGCAGAGAGTAATGTATCTAAGTTTGCTGATGATACAAGCTGGGTGGGAAGGGAAGGTGTGGGAAGGACATTAAGAGGCTGCAAAGAGATGGAGACAGGTTTAGTGAGTGGGCAACAAGATGGAATTTTTTTGATTCATTTGTGGGACTTGGCATCACTGGCTGGCCAGCATTTATTGCCCATTCCTAGTTGCCCGAGGGCAGTTGAGAGTCAACCACATTGCTGTGGCTCTGGAGTCAAATGTGGACCAGACCAGGTAAGGACGGCAGATTTCCTTCCCGAACGGGACATTAGTGAACCAGATGGGTTTTTCCAACAATCAACAATGGTTTCATGGCCATCAGTAGATTTTTAATTCCAGATATTTTTTATTGAATTTAAATTCCACCATCTGCCATGGCAGGATTCAAACCCGGGTCCCCAGAACATTAGTTGAGTTTCTGGATTAATAGTCTAGCGATAATACCACTAGGCCATCACCTCCAGTACAAAGTAGGGGAGTGTGAAGGCATTCGCTTTGATTGCAAGAATAGAAAAAATCGAAGTGTGAAACTTGTCAGTGTTGGTGTTCAAGGCGACTTGGATGTTCTTGTATGAGGAATGCAGAAAGTTAACATGCGCGTGCAGCAAGCAATGAGGGGAGGGCAAATCATATGTTGGCCTTGATTGCAAGGGGATTGGAGAACAGGAATAAAGAAGTCTCGCTACAATTGTACAGGGTGTTCTTGGTGAGACCACATCTGGAGCAGTTTTGGTCTCCACATTTAATAAAGTGTCTACCTGATTTGGAGGGAGCGGAGGTTCACGGAGGTTGAGGGGTTGTCCTCTGACGTGAGACCGAGTAAATTGGGTATGTATTCGAGAATGAAAGGTGAACTCATTGAAAGCTACAGAATTCTGAAGGGGTTTTTTTGATTGGGTGGAAACTGAGCTGGGGAGGCAATCTAGAACACGGAGGATCAGGGTAACGGTCATTTAATACTGAGATGAGGAGGAATTCCTTCGCTTATCTTTGGAGTGAATCTTTGGAATTCCCTACCTCAGAGAGTTGTGGATGCTCCATTGCTGAACATATCGAAGGCTGGGACAGACTAATTCTTGGTCTCTCAGGAGTTAAGGGATATGGGGAGCGGGCGGGAAAATGGAGTTGAAACCCAAGGTCAGCCATGAACGTATTGAATGGTAGAGAAGGCTCGATGGGCTGAGTGGCCTACTCCTGTTCCTCTTTCCTGTGTTCTTGGGTTGCCATTTGGGACTGAGGCGAGGAGGCATTTCTTCATTCAAGGTTGTGAACCTTTGCATTTGTCTACACGTTCAAGACTGATCTTGATAGATTTTTGGATACTTGACGAATCAATGCCCATGAGAAGGTGCAGCCAACATAGAAATCCACCATGACCATTACCTTATTAAAGGGCAGAACAGATTCAAAGGGCCAAATAGCCTGTTTTATGGATTTAAGCTCACACATGGGGAACAGTGATTTGGATGAGGTACTGGAACTCTGATTCATTCAGGGGATATGGGCGTCGCTGGCTATTGCCCATCTCTAGTTGCCCTTGTTCAGAGGGCAGTTGCAAGTCAACCACATAGCTGTGACTCTGGAGTCGCATGTAGGCCAGACCAGGTAAGGACGGCAGATTTCCTTCCCTAAAGGACATTAGTGAACCAGATGGGTTTTTCCGACAATCAACAACGGTTTCATAGAAAACGCAAAATACTGCGGATGCTGGAATCTGAAACAAAAACAGAAAAATGCTGGAAAATCTCAGCAGGTCTGACAGCATCTGTGGAGAGAGAAAATAGAGCCAATGTTTCGAGTCTGGATGACCCTTTGTCAGAGCTTTGGGTGGCACATTGGTTACCACTGCTGCCTCACAGCGCCAATGACCCGGGTTCGATTCCCGGCTTGGGTCACTGTCTGTGTGGAGTTTGCACATTCTCCCCGCGTCTGCGTGGGTTTCCTCCGGGTGCTCCGGTTTCCTCCCACAGTCCGAAAGACGTGCTGGTTAAGTCCATTGGCCGTGCTAAATTCTCCCTCGGTGTACCCTAACAGGCGCCGGAGTGTGGCGACTAGGGGATTTTCACAGTAACTTCATTGCAGTGATAATGTAAGCCTACTTGTGACACTAATAACAAACTTTAACTTTCAGCATTAACTTTGGATAACCCTTCGTCAGAATGGTTTCATGGTCATCAGTAGATTCCAGATATTTTTTATTGAATATTTCACAATTTGCCGTGGCGGAATTCAAGCGCGGGTCTCCAAAGCATTAGCTAAGTTTCTGGATTAATATTCGAGTGATAACACCACTAAACCATCGCCTCCCCCTGTTCAAGACTTCTTTGATTGTGTACCCCTGGGACATTGAATGCTTATGGCTCCCAGCTGAGATTGGTTAGGGGATGAGACTGATGAGGTTAGCTTGAGAGATTTCTCCGGTTGATCTCAAATAGAGATTATTGCTGACTGGAACCCTTTGATCTGTCCACACTTCAGTTAATGGAAGACTTTAGCTGTTTAATGAGCTGCCTGCGTGTGCCTACTCCCTATCATCATTTACTCACGGGAAGGGCAGGGATAAATATCTTCACATAGCGTTGTGTTAACCTGTAAGAAAAAATAAAAGATGTTGGTGACAGATGTTAGAATATAACCGGTGACAACTTTGTATCGGATGTAATTTGATTTGATTTGATTTATTATCGTCACATGTATTAACATACAGTGAAAAGTATTGTTTCTTGCGCGCTATACAGACCGAGCATACTGTTCATAGAGAAGGAAAGGAGAGTGTGCAGAATGTAGTGTTACAGTCATAGATAGGGTGTAGAGAAAGATCAACTTAATGCAAGGTAAGTCCATTGAAAAGTCTGACAGCAGCAGGGAAGAAGCTGTTCTTGAGTCGTTTGGTACGTGACCTCAGACTTTTGTATCTTTTTCCTGAAGGAAGAAGGTGGAAGAGAGAATGTCCGGGGTGCATGGGGTCCTTAATTATGCTGGCTGCTTTTCCGAAGCAGCGGGAAGTGTAGACAGTGTCAATGGATGGGAGGCTGGTTTGCGTGATGGATTGGGCTACATTCACAGCCTTTTGTAGTTCCTTGCGGTCTTGGGCAGAGCAGGAGCCATACCAAGCTGTGATACAACCAGAAAGAATGCTTTCTATGGTGTAGCTGTAAAAATTGGTGAGAGCTGACATGCCAAATTTCCAATGACCAACGGGAACAAAATGTAAGGGTCAGCTGACCCAGTAAAACATGGAACCAATTACAGTGATGTAATAGTCAGCTGACCAGCTGATTCACTATAAATAAAGAACTATGTAGAATTGTGGAGAGCTTGGAGTGGCCCTGGGCGAGGCCCCAAGTTTGGAGTAATGATGTTTCTTTATGAAGCCCTTTCTTTGATTTATAAGTTGGAGTAAGTTTTATTGTATTTTCATTACATTTGCATTTTGAAGAGTTCCTTCTGGAGAAACAGATGACAGGGAACATAGAACATCACCACCTTTGTAACGAAAATTAAACTCAAACCCGCAGTCGCAAAGTCATGAAGTGCATGAAGTACAAACAGAATGGGCCACATCAGTGAAGTCTCACAACACCAGGTTAAAGTCCAACAGGTTTATTTGGCAGCACAAGCTTTCAGAGCGTTGCCCCTTCATCAGGTGAGAAGGAGCAGCGCTCCAAAAGCTTAGGCCGCCAAATAAACCTGTTGGACTTTAACCTGGTGTTGTGAGACTCCTTACTGTGCCCACCCCAGTCCAACACCGGCAACTCCACATCACATCAGTGAAGACAGCTCGTTAACCTTGGCACCTGGCAGAGTCACCGCCAGACTTTTACGGAAGACACAACACAAGAAAGAAAGTGAAATATCATAGAGATGGTTGCCCCAGGCAACTCTAGTGTTGCCTGGGGCGACTTGTATCTAGTCTGTGTTGATACGGACATGAATTCACTATTCACTGTGCTGCCCTGCTTACAAAGGAAATAAACACCATTTTTTTATGTGGCTGCCCGTGATGCCAGGCCCTGGGAATAAAACTGCAGTGAAAATCAGACGGGACACTCACTTGGCCACTGCAGGAGACTGTTTGCAAGCCAATAAAATGTGCTCGATGTTTATGAAGAGCGCCCAGCAGGGGAAGCAGGCGATCATGAGAATGAGAATCCCTCTTTGGAGAATCACCCCAATTCGCTTCAAGTTCTTGCTGCCGTACGTCTGAAAGAGCAGAATAAAAGGTAAAATGAATTGGATCGCGACCGTTAGATCACATTTTGATGGACTTTAATTCCACTTCCAATAAGTGGAATTGCAAGAACATCAAAAAATTAGAAGATTGCAACATTTCTCACTCTCTTAAGGAAGGACGAGTCGGCCTTGGAAAGGGTCCAGAGGAGGTTCACGAGAATGATCCCTGGAATGAAAAGCTTGACATATGAGGAGAATCTGAGGACCCTGGGTCTGTACTCGATGGAGTTTAGAAGGATGAGGGGGGATCTTATTGAAACTTACAGGATACTGCGAGGCCTGGATAGAGTGGACGTGGAGAGGATGTTTCCACGAGTAGGAAAAACTAGAACCAGAGGGCACAACCTCAGGCTAAAGGGACGCTCCTTTAAAACAGAGATGAGGAGGAATTTCTTCAGCCAGAGAGTGGTGAATTTGTGGAACTCTTTGCCGCAGAAGGCTGCGGAGGCCAGGTCATTGAGTGTCTTTAAGACAGAGATAGATAGGTTCTTGATTAATAAGGGGATCAGGGGTTATGGGGAAAAAACAGGAGAATGCAGATGAGAAACATATCAGCCATGATTAAATGGCGGAGCAGACTCAATGGGCCGAGTGGCCTAATTCTGCTCCTATGTCTTATGGTCTGATGAGAGGGGGGGGGGGGATCTCATTGAAACTTGCAGAATACTGAAAGGTCTGGATAGAGTGGACGTGGGGAAGATGTTTCCATTAGTAGGACAGATTAGGATGCGAGGGCACAGCCTCAGAGTAGAGGGAGAACTGAGATGAGAAGGAAATTCTTCAGTCAGAAGGTGGTGAATTTGTGGAACCCATTGCCACAGAAGGCTGTCGAGGCCAGGTCATTAAGTGTATTTAAGACAGAGACAGATAGGTTCTTGATTGGTAAGGGGATCAAAGGTTTCGGGGAAAAGGAGAATGGGATTGAAAAACAAATTAACCATGATTGAATGGCGGAGCTCAATAGGCCAAATGGTCTAATTCTGTTCCTACAGTTTAGAGTCAAAAGCATTAAGATTGGATAATAATCCTGCTTAACATGCCAGATTTATTCAGATCACAAGTGCTTCTAAATCACTTTGCTTACACCTCAACAACTATCTCGTAGGTCACATTACTTAATCAATAAAACATTGACAGCTTAAATTAGGCTATACCCTCGGCACTGCGCACTGGGGAGAGCTGGTCTTATTCAGTCTTGTTTATTTTGTTACGTGATTCTATGCCCACGGTCCATTTAATTAAATATCGGTGTTGGCAATACTCATTTGTCTCACTATTTCAGATCACCTGTTCATGGGTTCTCTTGTTTATCTTTCAAGAAAATTTGTTCTTCATTATGGTGTGCCTCCCCTCAAGTTGATATTCATTGCCAAAGTTCTCACCTGCTCTGAATCACTGGATAATTTCCCTACCCTCAACCCGAAGGCAAATTGTGGCGACATTGCCTTGGCTGAAATCAGCTAATACAGGACGTTCCAGGAATTGTATCTGGCTCTCACCTACTCAGCCTGGCTGAAATTCAGTAAGAAGTCTCACAACACCAGGTTAAAGTCCAACAGGTTTATTTGGTAGCACAAGCCACAAGCTTCCGGAGCGCTGCTCCTTCATCAGGTGAGTGGGAGTTGTGTTCACAAACAGGGCATATATAGACACAAACTCAATTTAGAAACATAGAAAAACTACAGCACAAAACAGGCCCTTCGGCCCCACAAGTTGTGCCGAACATATCCCCTACCTGCTAGGCCTACCTATAACCCTCCATCCTATTAAGTCCCATGTGCTCATCCAGGAGTCTCTTAAAAGACCCTATTGAGTTTGCCTCCACCACCACTGACGGCAGCCGATTCCACTCGCCCACCACCCTCTGAGTGAAAAACTTCCCCCTAACATTTCCCCTGTACCTACCCCCCAGCACCTTAAACTTGTGTCCTCTCGTAGCAGCCATTTCCACCCTGGGAAAAAGCCTCTGAGAGTCCACCCGATCTATGCCTCTCAACATCTTATATACCTCAATTAGGTCTCCTCTCATCCTACGTCTCTCCAAGGAGAAAAGACCGAGCTCCCTCAGCCTATCCTCATAAGGCATGCCACTCAATCCAGGCAACATCCTTGTAAATCTCCTCTGCACCCTTTCAATCTTTTCCACATCCTTCCTGTAATGAGGCGACCAGAACTGAGCACAGTACTCCAAGTGGGGTCTGACGAGGGTCTTATATAGCTGGATCATTATCGCCGGACTCCTAAACTCAATCCCTCGATTGATAAAGGCCAGCACACCATACGCCTTCTTAACCACCTCCTCCACCTGCGGGGCCGATTTTAGAGTCCTATGGACCCGGACCCCAAGGTCCTTCTGATCCTCCACAGTACTAAGAGTCTTTCCCTTAATATTGTACTCCTTCATCCCATTTGACCTGCCAAAATGGACCACTACGCATTTATCTGGGTTGAAGTCCATCTGTCACTTCTCCGCCCAGTCTTGCATCCTATCTATGACCCTCTGTAACTTCTGACATCCCTTCAGACTATCCACAACCCCACCAACCTTCATGTCGTCGGCAAACGTACCAACCCATCCCTCCACTTCCTCATCCAGGTCATTAATGAAAATGACAAACAGCAAGGGTCCCAGAACAGATCCCTGGGGCACACCACTGGTGACCGACCTCCATTTAGAAAAAGACCCATCTATACCCACTCTCTGCCTCCTTTGGGCAAGCCAGTTCTGGATCCACAGGGCAACAGCCCCTTAGATCCCATGTCCTCTCACTTTTTCTAGAAACCTTGCATGGGGGACCTTATCGAACGCCTTGCTAAAATCCATATAAACCACATCTACCGCTTTCCCTTCGTCAATGTGTTTAGTCACATTTTCGAAGAACTCCACCAGGCTCGTAAGGCACGATCTGCCTTTGACAAAGCTCTGCTGAGTATTCTTGAGCATACTAAACCTCTCTAAATGCCCATAAATCTTGTCCCTCAGGATCTTCTCCATCAGCTTACCAACCACTGCGGTTCGACTCACCGGTCGGTAATTTCCTGGGCTATCCCTATTCCCCTTCCTGAAAATAGGAACCACATCCACAATCCTCCAATCCTCCGGCACCTCTCTCGTCTCCATCGACGATGCAAAGATCATCGCCAGAGGCTCTGCAATCTCTTCCCTCGCCTCCCACAGTAACCTGGGGTACATCCCATCCAAACCCGGCGACTTATCTATCTTGATGCCATTCAAAGATTCCAGCACAACCTCTTTCTTAAAGTCCACATACTCAATCTTTTCAGTCCACCGCAAGCCCGCAGTATATCCACCCATGTCCTTCTCCTCTGTGAAAACCGAGGCAAAATACTCATTAAGCACCACTGCCATTTCTACTGCTTCCGTACAGACTTTCCCGCCTTCACCTTTTATAGGCCCTATTCCTTCACGTCTCATCCTTTTACTCTTCACATATTTATAGAACGCCTTAGGGTTTTCTTTAATCCTACCTGCCAAGGCCTTCTTGTGACCCCTTCTGGCTCTCCAAATTTCCTTCCTTAGTCCCTTCCTACAAGCCGTATACTCACCTAGATCCCTATCTTCGCCAAGCTCTCTAAACCTTTTGTATGTTTCCTTTTCTTCTCGACGAGGTCCTGCACAGCTTTCATGCACCATGGTTCCTTTAACCTACCAACACCTCCCTGTCTGCTCGGAACGTTGTCCTGTAGAACTCAAGACAGACATTCCTTGAAAAACTGCCATCTCTCTTCAGTACATTTCCCCGAGAATACCTCCTTCCAATTTACTCCTCTAATTTGCTGCCTTATGTCTTCATATTTCTCCTTACTCCATATGAACACTTTCCTAGCTTGCCTGATCCTCTCTTTTTCCAATGCAAGCATAAAGGAGATAGAGTTATGATCACTATCCCCAAGATGCTCTCCCACTGAGAGATCTGACACCTGCCCAGGTTCATTGGTCAGTATCAGATCAAGTACAGCCTCTCCTCTTGTAGGCTTGTCCACATGCTGTGTCAGGAAACCCTCCTGAACACACCTAATGAACTCCTCCCCATCCAATTCCCTTACCCTAGGGATATTCCAATCTATGTTTGGGAAATTAAAGTCTCCCATCACAACAACTCTGCTATTACTGCATCTCTTCAGGATCTGTTTCCCTATCAGCTCCTCCACCTCCCTGTTACTATTGGGCGGCCTATAGAAAACTCCCAACAAAGTGATCGACCCCTTCTCACTCCAAACTTCCACCCACAGAGACTCTGTAGACAATCCCTCCACAGCATACACCTTCTCTACAGCTGTGACACTATCCCTGAGCAGCAGTGCCACTCCACCCCCTCTCTTGCCTCCCTCCCTGTCCTTCCTGAAACATCTGAATCCCGGCACCTGGAGTATCCAGTCCTGTCCCTGAGACATCCAAGTCTCCGTAATGGCCACCATATCACACTTCCAGGCATCGATCCACGCTCTGAGCTCATCCCCTTTATTCACTATACTCCTGGCATTAAAGTAAACACATCTCAATCCTTTGGTCTGAGCTCTCCCCTTCTGTATCCCCCGTCCATCCTCCCTCTTGCACTGTCTATAACCCTTCTCTGTTACTGGTGTAACAGGCACTGGTGAGGCCGCAACTGGAGTACTGTGTGCAGTTTTGGTCCCCTTATTTGCGAAAGGATATATTGGCCTTGGAGGGAGTGCAGAGAAGGTTCACCAGGTTGATACCGGAGATGAGGGGTGTAGTTTATGAGGAGAGATTAAACAGATTGGGTCTGTACTCGTTGGAGTTTAGAAGGATGAGGGGTGATCTTATAGAGACATATAAGAATAATGAAGGGGATGGATAGGGTAGAGGTGGAGAGATTCTTTCCACTTAGAAGGGAAATCAGAACTAGAGGGCACAGCCTCAAAATAAGGGGGGGGCCGGTTCAGAACAGAGTTGAGGGGGAACTTCTTCTCTCAGAGGGTAGTGAATCTCTGGAATTCTCTGCCCATTGAAGTGGTGGAGGCATCCTCGTTGAATATGTTTAAATCACGGGTAGATAGTTTTCTGATCGATAAGGGAATTAGGGGATATGGGGAGCAGGCGGGTAAGTGGAACTGATTCGCTTCAGATCAGCCATGATCTTGTTGAATGGCGGGGCAGGCTCGTAGGGCCAGATGGCCTACTCCTGCTCCTATTTCTTATGTTCTTATGTTCTTATGTTTGCGAGCTAACTTCCTTGCTCCCAGTCACCTCGTCTCGATCCCCTTCCCCCAACCTATCTAGTTTAAACTCTCCCCAATGCGAGTCTTTACAGGTAATCAAGTCTTAAAGGTACAGACCTGTAAAGACTCGCATTCCAACCATTATCTTGTAAATTGAGTTTGTGTCTATATATGCCCTGTTTGTGAACACAACTCCCACTCACCTGATGAAGGAGCAGCGCTCCGAAAGCTTGTGCTACCAAATAAACCTGTTGGACTTTAACCTGGTGTTGTGAGACTTCATACTGTGCCCACCCCAGTCCAACGCCGGCATCTCCACATCATGGCTGATATTCACACAGGGGATTGCATTTCCCCAGGCTTGTAATTGAAAGATTTATTCTGCTTTGATATGACAAAAGTATTTTTGCTTTGTTGAAAGGACATCACAGCTCCTTCTGGCTTTGGCTGCACCTACCTGAGATATGAGTGTGTCGCATGCCATAGATAACCCCATACCTATGGAGATACCTGATACAGTTATTACCTGTCCAAAAGAAATAAAAGGAAGAACAAGCATTTAGCAATATCATCCCAGGTGTAATCAGTGTTTGACAAGATAAAGTTTAAAGATTCTTTATTAGTGTCACAGGCAGGCTTACATTAACACTGCAATGAAGTTACTGTGAAAATCCCTGAGTCGCCACACTCCGGCGCCTGTTCGGGTACACTTTGGGAGAATTTAGCACGGCCAATCCACCTAACCAGCACGTCTTTCAGACTGTGGGAGGAAACCGGAGCACCCGGAGGAAACCGGGCTTTTTACAAGGAGCATTTCATCAGGTACTAAGCTTGAAACTGATAGGAAGTAATGCAATTCCATCACTATCTTACAGTAAGGAGTCTCACAGTGCCAGGTTCGAGCCCAACAGGTTTATTTGGAATCACGAGTTTTCGGAGCGCTTCATCAGGTGAGTGAAGGAGCAGCGCTCCAAAAGCTCGTGGTTCCAAATAAACATGTTGGACTTTAACCTGGTGTTGTGAGACTTCTTACTGTGCTTATCCCAGTCCAACGCCGGCATCTCCACAGCATCACTATTTTATACCGGATACATTATGATGAATAAATATGCACAATCTGAACACAAACTCACCGCTGTGGCCAGACTAACTGCGCCCAATTCAACTTTTCCTAAATGTCCACAGAACGCAGAGCTGACAATGTTTATTAGAAGTATCATCAGCTGTGACAAGAACTGGCAAAAGAAAATGAAAGATTAGTACCATACTGGCCACTTCATTTTGATCAAATTCTTAGGGGATGATCATACCAAAAATGTTCTAAGTGCTGAATGAGTGTGAAAACAGGAGAGTTTCTGATCAGCATTCTCAGCGAGGTCACAAGTGAAATCTTACGCCACTTAATGGAAAAAATGATGCACAATCTGATTCCCACCAGTAGGTGGAGGGGTGGGGCCTAAGCTCACTGGAAAGCCGGCTGCTCACACTAGAGGGTGCAATTGTGCATATGCAGATCTCTCTGTTCTGTTGCACAGAGAGACCTGTCAATCACCTTCCCCCTGAATATCACGTGCCACCCCAATCGTTGGCCTCCCCAGATGATAGCCTCCCCCCCCCCCCTCCCCCGAACTCCCTGCATATCACTCTCCCCACCTCCTACCTTGGCCAATTCTGCCCCCTCCCCCGTCATGGCCCAGCTCCTCCCCTCAGGCCCCACCCCATCATGATCCCATCCCCCTGGCACTGCCTGGTGCCCAGTGGGCAGTGCCAGGGTGACCAGTGGGCAGTGCCAGGCTGGCACTGCCAGGGTGCCAAGCTGGCACTGCCAGGGTCCAAGGCTAGCAAAAAGCAATGCCTCCTCATGCCCTTCCCAGGCGTGAGGCTGATCTTGCCAGAAACCCAGGGCCAGTTAAGATTGCAAGAGGCGAGAAACTGGGTACGAACGCGATGTTTCGCCTCTCGCACGATCTTACCGTCTCGCCCCAGCCATCGACCGGCATGACGAGCTGGCAAGATCGCCCCCTTAAACTTTAAAAGGATGCTTGTAAACCAAATAAACCAATCATATTTCTCACTGAAAGGAATTTAATTCTTTCTTCAAAAATCAGATACAATTTGAAATTAAAGTTTTCAAGATTATGAAGGGAAGCTTCAAAGCTGATGCAGGCAAATACTCCATAAGACCATGAGACATAGGAGCAGAATTAGGCCACTCGGCCCATCGGGTCTGCTCCGCCATTCAACCATGACTGATATTTTTCTCATCCCCATTCTCCTGCCTTTTCCCCGTAACCCCTGACCCCATTATTAATCAAGAACCTATCTATCTCTGTCTTAAAGACACTCAATGACCTGGCCTCCACAGCATTCTGCGGCAAAGAGTTCCACACATTCACCACTCTCTGGCTGAAGAAATTCCTCCTCATCTCTGTTTTAAAGGATCGTCCCTTTAGCCTGAGGTTGTGCCCTCTGGTTCTAGTTTTTCCTACTAGTGGAAACATCCTCTTCACGTCCACTCTATCCAGGCCTCGCAGTATCCTGTAAGTTTCAATAAGATCCCCCCCTCATCCTTCTAATCTCCAACGAGTACAGACCCAGAGTCCTCAACCATTCCTCCGCTGGTAATGTGTGCAAATACCCAAATATATCAATTCTAAATGATGGTCTTTGAATAAAACAAAGTGATGCAATGAGATTTTCATCTTTTAAGATAGGAAGTTGTGCAATAAGTTAGCAGACAAGGTTATTGAAAAGGATTTTATAAATAGGTACAAGAAAAAGGATTGTATGATTGGAATCAGTGCATGAATTTTATTCATAGGTTCAGTAAAATTGATTATGTAAGCAAGTTTATTGAAGGAGATTGGGAGGCAATGAGGTGAATTTTCCCGTCCCGCTTGCCACGGGAATCATAGCGGGCGGGACACGAACCATGCAAAGGTCCATTGACCTCGGGTGGGAATTTCCAGCCTTGGGGCGAGCGCAACTGGAAAATCCCGCCCAATGGGTTACCTTTCCGAGGGATGTGATGGGATATTCAGTGGGTGTAAACTCACCACTGGCCCAGCCAGTTTAGAAATGCGTTTCACTTCCTGCCAGAAGTTGGTGGGTTTGAGTCTCCTTATTTTCCTCAGGAACAGGTTCCCGCAGGTTCCAGGAGTCTGGGCTACACTGTCGGAGCGTAGTTGCTTTGAGTTCTCCATTTTTCCAATCCTTCGCTAAAAAAAAAAGTTATTTTACTTCTCTCATTTGGGTGCCCCCCCACAACCCCATCCCACCAACCATTCCGAGATATTATTCCTCTCCATTGGGTTCCACAGCTCCTTCTGATATAATATATGGTTCCAATGTTCAAACTACTCCCACTCCTAGACATGTGGTCACGATTGATTCTTAATCATTGTCCTTTCAGAGCTGTAGGAAACGCACCGCCTACATTCAGGGTTCAAGGTCTTTTCAGAGTCTCTATGGGATCCTCTGTATGGTTTGCATTCGTTCAAAGACTTCATTTTAAGGTATTTCTGCTTATGGAATGAGGTGGAGATGCCAGTTTTGGACTGGGCTGGGCACAGTAAGAAGTCTCACAACACCAGGTTAAAGTCCAAATGGTGGGGGTTAATAGCCACTTAATAGCCAAGTTCCCCACACATGAGGATGGCCTTAACCGGGATCTTGGGTTCATGTCACACTGTGTAACCCCCACCATTTGGCCTGGGCTTGCAAAATCCTACTAACTGTCCTGGCTTGAGACAATACACATCTCTTCAACCTGTGATTATCCCTCTCTCCACTCACACTGTCTGTACCTGTAAAGACTTGATTACCTGTAAAGACTTGCATTCCAACCATTATCTTGCAGTTGTGTCTTTGTCTATATATGCCATGTTTATGAAACCTGCCTCTCCAATACCTGATGAAGGAGCAGCGCTCCGAAAGCTTGTGATACCAGATAAACCTGTTGGACATTAACCTGGTGTTGTGAGATTTCTTACTCTGCCTATGTAACGAATTGTGCTAAGCTTTAAAGCTAACCTAAGCTAACTCGGCCACGTTTTAAAACTCAGCTTGGAATTCTGGGTTTAGCCTAGAAAATTGACCACATTTGAAAGTGCACCAGTAACAGAAACGGTTTTTGTCATTAACAAGCTTTCGTGGTCGCACAGCTGCGAATTGTTTTTGAAAATTAGAGACTATGTGTGCCGGTGATTTAATAACAAAGGAGAACCAAAAAGCTACATTGTGGTGACAGCTGTCTGCAGTTTCAGTTGTTGTTGTGTCGAATGCTGCAAAGTTTTGAACTCAAATCTGTAATCCGGGATCAACTGCTTGTGCCCTCCCTTTTCCCCTCTCTCTCTCTCTCTCTCTCTCTCACTCTTTCTTTTTCTTTTCCGCTTTCTGTAGTTTTTTAAATTTCAAGTTATATTCAATAAATCATTTTTAAAATTGTGCCAAGTGCCCACGGTCTATTTGGAGGGATGAACGGACCCTACAGTCGCTATATATGAAGGATTGAATATTAATCATTTTTAAAACGCCCATCACAATGCATCAATGAATGAATAACGGATTGATGTCCATTGTGGGATTGGGGTGAAGCATGTACTCAGTGTCTTGCACTGCTACGAGAGGTTGTGCTCAGGCATAGCTGTTGGTTTGATTTTGATGATCATTTTTGCCAATAAAGAACTCCTGAGGACCCTCGCAGATCACCACTAGTCAGCAAACCAAACTTTGAGATCCATCATTGCCCTGTTAGATTTCTTGGTGACTATCTTATATTGAGTGTCTTTTATCCCCACCTTTCTTCACAATTCGTGTGACTTGAATGCCTAACCTGGGCTGACACTCCAGTGTGGTGTTATTGGGATAAGGCCAATCGTGTTAAGGCCCAGATCAGAAACTCCAAGGTATATTATGCAGTTAGCCCAGACCTCAACTTTTGCATTTGATTTTGGCATTCGGGTGAGCGTAAGGTGTTTCACTCCAGGTATGATTCAAGTGACCCACTAGGAAGCTTTTACCAAACAAAGCTTATTTAAAAACACAGGTAGAATATAACAAAAAGAATTAGCATAACTCTTACTTATTAAAATACTTAGATATGGCAAAATATAATCTTTAACAGCTAGCTATCTCTGTTGTTCCAACTAAAAGGAATACCGCATGGACTTTTCTTCAGAATTAGTTAGCATAAGAATAAGTATGCTCACTTGATGCTGGATTTTCAGCTTTTTAACACTTCTGGACAGAGATCCGGACATAGTTTTCAAAACAGCAACTCTCAGAGAAAGATCCACTTTCATACAGCAGAATCTCCAAGGAAGAAACTTATCTCCAGGCAAATTCCAGTCTCTAACTTCAGAGAGAGGAAAAGAGAGCCACTGCTCTTGTGAGAGAGGAGAACTGAGCTCAGCAGGGGACCAGGAGAATTAGCAGCACCCTCACTGTAGACTGGCTGTCTCTGCATATACATGAAGGGGATGTTTTAATATATCTACCAGCAGGGCACATCTGGATGTCCCTGTAACAGCACCAAAACTGTCATAAAGACATGATTAGATGACCCTTGTTTGAACGGACATTCCATCCATCGACCACTAAAGATGATGACATTACAGATGGGACGCGATTAAACAGTTAATGTCTCGGGCCTATCTCTTTGTATCATATGTAAATAATTTACCGGTGTGCGTGACTAAAAACAATTATCCTTACTCGAAGTTGTGCCCTATAAAAAAACTGACTGTACACGATTGAGGCAGGCAGACTGAAGACGCCTTAGGAATTCTTCCTCTCCTTATCGATAAGAAGGCAATAAAGGATTCATCACTAGCAAACGCTGTGTCCGAATATCTTTTTAGCTCCGACTCTCAACTCCAAAAACAGCATCTAAGCTTGAATATTTTGTGAAAGTCCTGCTTCCACAATCACATGACCATATCTGCCAATCATCCCAATCAAGCCCCACTCTGCAAAATCCCAGGGGAAAACTGCAGAACAGCATTAGTTCAGATTAAAACCAACATTCTAGCCATGAGAAGCAATTATGCTGTTGCAGCAGCAATGCGGGATGCCGGTGGACAGGACAGCACCGAGTGCATTGAACAACAACAGATCCTGCACAAGAACATAGCTCAGATACATCTGTTCAAGGCACAGTATCATCACAGACAGGGTGCTGTATTAGAACAAAGAACAAAGAAAATTACAGCAGAGGGACAGGCCCTTCGGCCCTCCAAGCCTGCACCGACCTTGCTGCCCAACTGAACTAAAACCCCCTACCCTTCCAGGGACCATATCCCTCTATTCCCATCCTATTCATGTATTTGTCCAGACGCCCCCTAAATGTCACTATCGTATCCGCTTCCACTACTTCCCCCGGCAGCGAGTTCCAGGCACCCACCACCCTCTGTGTAAAAAGCTTGCGTCGTTTATCTCCTTTAAACCTTGCCCCTCGCACCTTAAACCTATGCCTCCTAATAATTGACTCTTCCACCCTGGGAAAAAGCTTCTGACTATCCACTCTGTCCATGCCTCTTATAATCTTGTAGAATTCTATCAGGAATTGGAGAATAGCTAATGTTGTTCCTTTGTTTAAGAAGGGTGGCAAGAATAATCCAGGTAATTACAGGCCGGTGAGCCTTACATCAGTGGTAGGGAAATTATTGGAGAGGATTCTTTAAGACAGGATTTATTCCCACTTGAAAATAAGTGGACGTATTAGTGAGAGGCAACATGGCTTTGTGAAGGGGAGGTCGTGTCTCACGAACTTGATCGAGTTTTTCGAGGAAGGGACGAAGATGATTGATGAGGGTAGGGCAGTGGATGTTGTCTACATGGACTTCAGTAAGGCCTTTGACAAGGTCCCTCATGGCAGACTGGTGCAGAAGGTGAAGTCGCATGGGATCAGAGGTGAGCTGGCAAGGTGGATACAAAACTGGCTCGGTCAAAGAAGACAGAGTGGAAGGGTGCGTTTCTGAATGGAGGGCTGTGACAAGTGGTGTTCCTCAGGGATCAGTGCTGGGACCTTTGCTGTTTGTAATATATATACATGATTTGGAGGAAAATGTAACTGGTTTAATTAGTAAGTTTGCGGACGACACAATTTGCGGATTTGCGGATAGCGATGAGGACCATCAGAGGATACAGCAGAATATAGATTAGTTGGAGACTTGGGCGGAGAGATGGCAGATGGAGTTTAATCCGGACAAATGTGAGGTAATGCATTTTGGAAGGTCTAATACAGATAGGAAATATACAATAAATGGCAGAACCCTTAAGAGTATTGATAGGCAAAGGGATCTGGGTGTACAGGTACACAGGTCATTGAGAGTGGCAATGCAGGTGGGGAAGGTAGTCAAGAAGGCATACGGCATGCTTACCTTCATCGGCCGGGGCGTTGAGATTAAAAATTGGCAAGTCATGTTGCAGCTTTATAGAACCTTAATTAGGCCGCACTTGGAATATAGTGTTCAATTCTGGTCGTCACACTACCAGAAGGATGTGGAGGCATTGGCGAGGGTACAGAAAAGATTTACCAGGATGTTGCCTGGCATGGAGGGCATTAGCTATGAGGAGAGGTTGGAGAAACTTGGTTTGTTCTCACTGGAACGACGGAGGTTGAGGGGCGACCTGATAGAAGTCTACAAGATTATGAGAGGCATGGACAAAGTGGATAGTCAGAAGCTTTTTCCCAGGGTGGAAGAGTCAATTACTAGGGGGCACAGGTTTAAGGTGCGAAGGGCAAGGTTTAAAGGAGATGTACGAGGCAGATTTTTTTACACAGAGGGTAGTGGGTGCCTGGAATTCATTGCTGGGGGAGGTAGTGGAAACGGATACATTAGTGACTTTTAAGGCGCGTCTTGACAAGTACATGAATAGGATGGGAATAGAGGGATATGGTCCCCGGAAGGATAGGGGGTTTTAGTTCGGTCGGGCAGCATGGTCGATGCAGGCTTGGAGGGCCGAAGGGCCTGTTCCTGTGCTGTAATTTTCTTTGTTCTTTGTTCTTTGTTGGATCTTGTAGACTTCTATCAATAGACCTCTATTGTCAGATGGGTAACATCTTTCAGATATACAACACTGAACTGGGGTCCTTTGTCGCCTTCAAGTGAATGAATGAAAAAGATGCAGCATTTCAAAGAAGGACAGGGAGGTATCCCTGGTTTCCTGGCCAAAGCTTACGCCACAATCAGTAGCTCAAAAACATATCATCGATCAATTATAATAGAGCTGTTGTGGGATCTTGCTGTGCACAAATTGGCTGCTGGATTTCTTACATCTCAATAATGGCTACACTTCAAAAAACAACAAATTTCAAAAAGTTTATTGGCCAACTTATTAAAAGTGTTCTTTCTGACTTCACCAACATTTTTCTAAAATTCATTTACAGGATGTGGGCGTCGCTGGCTGGGTCAGCATTTATTGCCCATCCCTAATTGCCCTTAAGAAGGTAGGTGGTGGTGAGCTGCCTTCTTGAAGCGTTGCAGTCCCTGAGGTGAATCGCAGATTACAGTTTTAACAGCATGTTAGCTGATGCATTAGTGAGCGAAACGGCCTGTAATTTAATGAATAACTGGTAGCATAACTCTGTATGGCATTTAGCCCAGGACACACTCGCTTTATCTGGAAAGTCTCTGCAAGCTCTTGTTAGATTTTAAATCAACCAGCTTTATTAGAACAGACCTAAGGATCACCAATGAACACTTTCCTTAACAGCTGCTCATAGAATCATAGAATCCCTACAGTGCATAAGGAGCTCATTCGGCCCTTCGAGTCTTCATCAACCACAATCCCACCCAGGCCCCATTCCCGTAACCCCACGCATTTATCTTAGCTAATCCCCTGACACCAGGGTCAATTTAGCACGGCCAATTAACCTAACCCGCACATTTTGAACTGTGGGAGGAAACTGAGGCATCCGGAGAAAACCCACGCAGACACGGGAAGAATGTGCAGACTCCACACAGACAGTGACCCCGAACTGGGAATCGAACCCGTGTCTCTGGGCGCTGTGAGGCAGCAGTGCTAACCACTGTGCCACCGTGCCGTCCATCAATATCAGCTCATCTTCTCTTGTGACAGCAACTTTGGAGACCCCCAGTCACCCACAAACACTGATTCTAATATATCATGGTGGTGTGTCACTCGGAGTCCGAGTTGTTGTGGCACTTTGACATGCATTCTGGAGCTATGGATGGCGATGGTTGAGGCACCAACATTCTTCCCATCAATGGCTGACCGGGAATCCCTCACACTCTTACCACCTGCCATTGGAGTGTGTCAGAAGGATTTTGTAGGTTGAACCTGTTTGAATATCTTCCTTGGCCATCAGGTCCTGAGGTAAGGCTTGGCCCATGGTGGGGGGTGAGGTGGGGGTAGTGGAGGGCCTGATAAGATACTCTGTCAGAGAGTTGGTGCAGACTCCATGAGCAGAATGTTCTCCTTCTGCACTGTAGGGATCGGATGTTGACCTGAAACAATGAAACTACCGGGTACTTAGCTGATAATAAACTCCAACACTATAGTTAAGAAAGCTCACCAACGCCTCTACTTTCTCAGAAGACTAAGGAAATTTGGCATGTCAGCTATGACTCTCACCAACTTTTACAGATGCACCATAGAAAGCATTCTTTCTGGTTGTATCACAGCTCGGTATGGCTCCTGCTCTGCCCAAAATCCGCAAGAAACTACAAAAGGTCGTGAATGTAGCCCAATCCATCACGCTAACCAGCCTCCCATCCATTGACTCCGTCTACACTTCCCACTGCCTCGGCAAAGCAGCCAGCATTATTAAAGACACCACGCACCCCGGACATTCTCTCTTCCACCTACTTCCATCGGGAAAAAGACACAAAAGTCTGAGGTCACGTACCTACCGACTCAAGAACAGCTTCTTCCCTGCTGCTGTCAGACTTTTGAATGGACCTACCTTGCATTAAGTTGATCTTTCTCTACACCTTAGCTATGACTGTAACACTACATTCTGCACTCTCTCCTTTCCTTCTCTATGAACGGAATGCTTTGTCTGTATAGGCAAGAAACAATACTTTTCATTGTGTACCAATACATAGATAACATAGAAGATAGGGGCAGGAGGAGGCCATTTGGCCCTTTGCCTTCATTCATTACGATCATGGCTGATCATCCAACTCAATAGCCTAATCCTGCTTTTTCCCCATAACCTTTGATCCCATTTGCCCCCAAGTGCTATATCCAGCCGCCTCTTGAATACATTTAATGTTTTGTCATGTGACATGTGACAATAATAAACCAAATCAAAGTGGATTGGGAAAGTTAGAGTTCTTAGCAGGGAGGCAATAACTTTAATTTCTATTTCAAAGCTTTAGCCGCTGCTAAAATTTGTAGAAATGATTGGAAACATAAATCTGTATAATGAGCTTGAGTTGAGTTACGCTGGGATTGAGTGAAGGCAGTTCCTGAAACATATGCAATTTTAGTTTGCAAGTTTCCGCCCAACAGTTCCCACAGTGTAATTGCAGGAAATTCCGTTCAGTTACACGGCGGGCGTAAAGGTTCATTCAGGAACGGTGGGAGGTAACAGCAAGGAAATTTGGACATGCCGAATTTGCAGGGTAATTGGGCTGCAATTCTACAGGAAATTCTGAGCTTTTCCTCCCCCAGTGTGGGTCTATTATCCGTTCCTAATATTCCTAACACCCCCAGTTCCTCCGTCCCACCAGATGCGCTACTTGTGTCCAGCTGTTCCACGGATTTACTGCTCTGGGTTGCTACCCCTGAGTTTATCTCCATACCGAGACCTTTGCTCACGGTTAGTTTTCAATAGTCCCTCTTTCAGAGCTGCAGGATTGCATCACCTCCATTTCAGAGCTCAGTACTTCTGCAGGGTCGCGACTGAGAAGTAATCAGGTATTAACTGTTATCGAGAACGATGAAACTCACAGCAAACACCAGATAACTAGTCAACAATAGACTTCAAACACAAGAAAACTGAAAGATGGGATTCTTCAGCTGGAACATTTCAATGGTCAATAAAGAAATTTACAGTTTTTAACAGGATTCCACGGTAGCACAGTGGTTAGCACTGTGGCCTCACAGCGCCAGGGACCCCAGTTCGATTTCCAGCTTGGGTTACTGTCTGTGTGGAGTCTGTATGTTCTCCCCATGTCTGCGTGGGTTTTCTCCGGGTGCTCCAGTTTCCTCCCACACTCCAAAGATGTGCAGGTTAGGTGGATTGGCCACGCTATGTCTGGGGGACTAGTTGGGGTAAATACATGGGGTTATGGGCGACACAGTGGCACAGTGCTTAGCACTGCTGCCTCACAGCACCAGGGACCTGGGTTCGATTCCCAGCTTGGGTCACTGTCTGTGTGGAGTTTGCACATTCTCCTCGTGTCTGCGTGGGTTTCCTCCGGGTGCTCTGGTTTCCTCCCACAGTCCGAAAGACGTGCTGGTTAGCTGCATTGACCGTGCTAAATTCTCCCGCAGTGTACCCGAACAGGCACCGGAGTGTGGCGACTAGGGGATTTTCACAATAACTTCATTGCAGTGTGAATCATAGAAACCCTACAGTGCAGAAGGAGGCCATTCGGCCCATCGAGTCTGCACCGACCACAATCCCACCCAGGCCTTACCCCCACATATTTACCCGCTAAGCCCTCTAACCTACGCATCTCAGGATTCTAAGGGGCAATTTTTTTTTTTAATAGCCTGGCCAATCAACCTAACCCGCACATCTTTGGACTGTGGGAGGAAACCGGAGCACCCGGAGGAAACCCACGCAGACACGAGGAGAATGTGCAAACTCCACACAGACGGTGACCCGAGCCGGGAATCGAACTCGGGATCCTGGAGCTGTGAAGCAGCAGTGCTAACCACTGCGCTACCGTGCCACCCCAAATGTAAGCCTACTTGTGACTAATACTTTAACTTTACTTTTCGGGGATAGGGCCCGGGTGGGATTGTGGTTAGTGCAGACTCAATGGATCGAATGGCCTCCTTCTGCACTGGTGCGAGGGGGGGGGAGGGGGAGGGGGGGCTGGTGGGAGAACCCACAATGGTACATTCTCTGTTCCAAAACCTCTGGAACGGTTGGGGCACCTTGTGGAGTGTCTGGTGGAGCCGGGAAACTAAATCAAAGGCTCAGAGAGAAAGAGATCGAGTCAAAAATTACCCAGATTTTCCCGCAAAAAGCAGCACAATCACCGTGGAATTCTGACTGTCGGATTCCATGACCCTATGATCTTTGGTATCTATTTCAAATTTGGATATCCATCATTTCATGGTCTTAATATTAGAGAATCCCTAAAGTGCAGAAGGAGGCCATTCGGCCCATCGAGTCTGTACCGACCACAATCTCAACCAGGCCCTTTTGCCAAAACCCTGACACCAAGACGCAATTTAGCATGGCCAATCAACCTAACCCGCACATCATTGGACTGTGGGAGGAAACCGGAGCACCCGGAGGAAACCCATGCAGACATGGGGAGGACGTGCAAACTCCACACAGACAGTGACCTGAGGCGAAATTGAACCCGGGTCCCTGGCGCTGTGAGGCAGCAGCGCTAACCACTGTGCCAGCGTGCCACATATGTGAATGGTAATATAAATATACAAAGCTTTGACAAAGGGTCATCTGGATTCGAAACGTCAGCTCTTTTCTCTCCTTACAGATGCTGCCAGACCTGCTGAGATTTTCCAGTGTTTTCTCCCATGGTTTCAGATTCCAGCATCCGCAGTAATTTGCTTTCATGGAGAATTTAGCATTGTGGGTTGTCCCACTTTCCCCCCGGGCTCCCCACCAGTGCAATTTACCTTGATCCTTTAGTGTAAAGTTGAGCTGTCTTCTTGTGTTTTCCTCCAACAGGATAGACTCAGGATCAGGAAGTGTTGATCAATGGGACTCTCCAAAAATCACTGCCACAGGAGAGGATTGAGTGGTATCTGCGCAGAAGCCGTTGGAGTGGCAAAGGTTGTTCATTTAGGATCCTTCTCGGTCCTGAACCAGGTTGGCTCCAAACATAACCGAGATCACAGAAAAGGCTTCAATGGAAAAAGAAACGAGTGTGTCTTTAAACTAAATGTCACGCACACAGTTATCCCACCAGTTATTCATTAAATCTTCAGCTGGTTAGCTCACTTAATGCACCACCTGACCTGTTGTTTAAACTCTGTAATCTGTGATTAGGTTGCTTAAGTCAGAAAGAAAATTAAAAAGAAAACAATAAACAGCCTTTCGAAGGGTAGTAGCTGTAATAACTTCAACGGGGGCCCATGGTGCCCCGTTGGTATGGGCTCCTGCTCTGCCCAAGACCGCGAGGAACTACAAACGGTGGTGAATGTAGCCCAGTCCATCACGCAAACCAGCCTCCCATCCATTGACTCTGTCTACACTTCCCGCTGCCTCGGCAAAGCAGCCAGCATAATTAAGGACCCCACACACCCCGGACATTCTCTCTTCCACCTTCTTCCTTCGGGAAAAAGATACAAAAGTCTGAGGTCACGTACCAACCGACTCAAGAACAGCTTCTTCCCTGCTGCCGTCAGACTTTTGAATGGACCTACCTTGCATTAAGTTGATCTTTCTCTACACCCTAGCTATGACTGTAACACTGCATTCTGCACTCTCTCCTTTCCTTCTCTATGAACGGTATGCTTTGTCTGCATAACGCGCAAGAAACAATACTTTTCGCTGTATGTTAATACATGTGATAATAATAAATCAAATCAAGCGAGGTTGGCCT